>NC_090450.1:600233731-601483731 GCF_031143425.1 Pleurodeles waltl
AGTAGCGTGTACTGGGGGAGGACCCCGTCAACCAGTTTCTCCAACTCCTGAGCAGTGAAGGCAGGGGCCCTTTCCCCAGACGCAGCAGCCATCGTCGCTTCCAGACCGAGGTCACAGCAGCACTAGCAGTGTAGGTCCTCTCCTGTCGAAGGTCAGGTATCTAGTAATTGAACAGATAGAAAATGGCGGTGACGTCCGCAGCGGTGACGTCCGCGGCGGTGTGCATCATCACCGCCAGCGCACCTGTTCATTGGCTCCTGTGACCCATAGGGTCCAATGTTAACCAATGCAGAATTGCGCTGCGGTCTACGACCGCCTACCACGACGGTGTGCAACGCCAGCGCAGTTACCCCACAATCCCATTGTCCCAGTTTAGAGGTCAGGCATCCGCCATTTCAGGGGCCCACATGGCTTAATTTACCTCTGCGTCACACATAGCTAGGCCTACACTCAACACACATACAGGAAGGGTTTTGTGAGTGGTGTAGTCTTGTATGTAACTGTGGGTACATACCTGGAGGAATAATAACTGGTTCTTCGCTGTTGTCCTTCGTAGACACCGTCAGCTGGGACATATGAGAAGATGGCGGAATCCTCCGGTGTACCGACCGCTGGTGGACCTGTTGACAATGGAAGAGAGACATGTCATCGTCACCTACCGCTTTGACCGTGCAACAATCCAGGAACTATGTACCCAGTTGTCACCAATCCGCCATCCGACTGGAATCCCCCCTGACGTGCAGGTGCTGTCAGTGCTCCATTTCCTTGCAAGTGGGTATTTTCAGACAACAGTGGCCATGGCATCAGGGATGTCCCAGACTATGTTTTCCAACGTGTTGTCCAGAGTGTTGTCTGCCCTGTTGAAACACGTAAGGAGATACATCATTTTCCCTCAGGTGGAGGATTTGCCTACAGTGAAAGGTGACTTCTATGCTCTTGGACATATCCCCAACGTCATCAGTGCCATTGATGGGACCCATGTAGCTCTGGTCCCCCCCCACAGGAGTGAACAGGTGTACAGGAACAGGAAGAGTTATCATTCCTAAAATGTCCAGATGGTCTGTTTGGCAGACCAGTACATCTCCCCGGTAATTGCTATGTTCCCTGGCTCAGTGCATGACGCCTACATCCTGTGGAATAGCAGCATCCCTGATATGATGGGTCAACTCCACAGGCACCGTGTATGGCTATTGGGGGACTCTGGTTACCCCAACCTGTCCTGGCTATTGACCCCAGTGAGGAATCCCAGGTCCAGGGCAGAGGAACGGTACAATGAGGCCCATGGGCGGACTAGGAGGGTGATCGAACGCACCTTCGGCCTCCTGAAGGCCAGGTCCAGGTGCCTCCATATGACAGGTAGATCCCTATTCTACTCACTGAAGAAGGTGTGCGACATCATCATCGCCTGCCCCATGCTCCATAATTTGGCTTTGCGACGCCAGGTGCCTTTTCTGCAGGAGGATGATCCAGATGACGGTGTTGTAGCAGCTGTGGAGTCTGTGGAGCCTGTGGACAGTGATGAGGATGAAGCTGAGGAAGAAGACAACGACAACAGGGAGTCAGTCATACAGCAATATTTCCAATGAGACACAGGTGAGAACATTTTCATTTTTAGCATTAGCCTTAACTTCCACACATCTACCTCTGTCCTGTTTCTTGATTTTAATCACTATTTGGTAACTGAGTTGTACCCTTCGATTACGGTTTCACAGGTGTGGTTACCTACGTGTCAACTGCTTGCATCCTTCAAGGGCTTGTGATGTGTGACATAGGTATGTTAGCCTTACAATGGTAAACCCATTATGACACTGTCATTGATAATACAAATTTTCTAAATCACAGACTGACTCCAGATTGTTTTGTGCTTCAAGGGTGTTTATTAAGTGCTCAAAATTGGAGGGGGTTGTAAAATGGTCAGGGGTGATGGTGGAGGAATGTCCATGGCAGAGTCCAGTCTATTAGTCTCACAGGTGCACTGCCCATCTGGGCATAGGAAGTGGAGCTGGGGCAGTTTAATTATGGACAGGGTGACAAAGTGGGACAGTAGGATGACAATCAGGGTGGTCTCATTTCTTGGCGGGGTCTTGGCATCGTGCTCTGTCATTGTCCTGGATCTCAGGGACCGTTTGCGTGGTGGTTGTCCGTCTGCAGGGGGTGGGGTGCTGGTGTGGTGGTCCTGTGGCGGGGCATCCTGTCCACTAGCGCCGGCGGAGATGGTGGGCATTTCATCGTCCTGGCTAGTGTCAGGGGCCCCTTGGAGTGCCACGGTGTCCCTCAAGGTCTGCTGTATGTCCTTCAGCACCCCTACGATGGTGCTCAGGGTGGCGCTGATGGTCCTGAGCTCCTCTCTGAACCCCAAATACAGTTCGTCCTGCAGGCGCAGGGTCTCCTGCAACTTGTCTAGGACCGTGGCCATCGTCTCCTGGGAGTGGTGGTATGCTCCCATGATGGAGGATAGGGCCTCGTGGAGTGTGGGTTCCCTTGGCCTGTCCACCCCCTGTCACACAGCAGCCCTCCCAGTTCCCCTGTGTTCCTGTGCCTCCGTCCCCTGGACCGTGTGCCTACTACCACTGCCCCCAGGTCCCTGTTGTTGTTGGGGTGGCGGGTTATCCTGGGTTCCCTGTAGTGGTAGACACACCGCTGATTGACCTGTCCTGGGTAGGGAGGTTTGGGCCCGCTGGGTGGGTGCTGTGCTGGTGTTACCAGAGGGTGGAAGGTCGGTGTTAGGCTGTGCCTGTGCAAGGGGAACCGACTGTCCCGAGGCCCACGATGGTCCGGGCTGGTCATCAGGATCCAGTAGGGCAGAGCTGCTCTCCTCACTGTGGGCCTCGTCTGGGGGTGGGGTGGTGTTGTCTGGTCCCTCTGGTGTGGTGACGGTCCTTCGGGTTCCTGCAGGGGCATAAGAACATGATTATTGCATGTGTGTGTGTAATGGTGTGCAATGGGTGGGTGTTTGTGTACCCCAGTGCAAGCATTCCTGTGTGTGGGTTTGTGTGATGATGGTTGGGGGGGTGTTCCGGGTATATGCAGTGGGCATGCTTTAGTGAGGGGTGTCCATGCTTAGTTGTGTCATGCAGGGCTTGGTGTTGGGATGGGTGGTTTGTGTTATGGGTAGATTAGTGAGGATTTGGAGTGATAGGGGAGGGTGTGAGGGTGGGGGTGTGTGATAGAATGCAGGTAGGGTGGGGGATATGATAGTTATGATTTGACTTACCAGTGTCCCATCCTCCACCGACTCCTCCGAGGCCCTCAGGATGCATGATGGTCAAGACTTGCTCCTCCCATGTTGTTAGTTGTGGGGGAGGAGGTAGGGGTCTGCCGCCAGTCCGCTGTACCGCTATGTTGTGCCTGGAGACCGTTGAACGCACCTTCCCCCGTAGGTCGTTCCACCTCTTCCTGATGTCCTCCCTATTTCTTGGGTGCTATCCCACTGCGTTGACCCTGTCCACTATTCTGCGCCATAGCTCCATCTTCCTGGCTATTGATGTGTGCTGTACCTGTGAGCCAAATAGCTGTGGCTCTACCCGGACGATTTCCTCCACCATGACCCTGAGCTCCTCCTCGGAGAAGCGTGGGTGTCTTTGGCGTGCCATGGGGTGGTTTAGGTGATGTGTGGGGTTGTATACGTGGTGATGAGTGTGGTGAGTGTAGTGGTGTGTGGTGTTTTGTGCGTGGATGTTGTGTGGGTGATGGTGTTGTGTGCCTCTGTGTGATGGAGTTGTCTATTCTGTGCTCTCTCTCTGGCCTTCGTTCGTGATCTTTTTTGTCGTAGGGGTTTGTGGGTGATGTGGGTGTGTGTTTTATATTGTGTTGGGTGTGTGGGAGTGATGTGTGTTTGTGTATCAGGTGTGTGTATTTGGAATTGTCCAATGTGGCGGTGTTTTGGAGATGTGTGTGTATTTTGAGCGCGGCGGTGTGTACCGCCAATGGAATACCGCGGTTGAAAGACCGCCGCGTGGATTCGTGGGTCGTAATAGCATGGGCGTGTTTCTGTTGGCGTAGAGGTGGAGGATTTGTTTCCGCCAGTTTATCACTGACCTTTGGTGTGGCGGTGTTGTGTGGGTGTCTGAATTTTGGCGGATTCCAAGATGTGGGTCATAATAGCTGTGGCGGAATACCGCCGCCGCCGCGGTGTATTGGCGGTCTTCTGCACGGCGGTAAGCGGCTTTTACCGCCAATGTTGTAATGACCCCCTAAGTCTTTGCAACACAGTCCTTCTTGCAGCATTGTGCATGTGTTGCTGTGTTGCAGGGATGAGTGTTGTCATGCAGGAAGAGGCATCCTTCCTGTACGATCCCATGCATGAGAGGTGGTTGCATCTTACTATGGGTGGTTCAGGATACAGCACACATGATAAGAGGTGACAAGGAGAATGAATGTGGACAGTTGCTCCACATCCCACTTCACTGTTACAACTCACATGGGTTGCCATGAGGAGTTGACACATTGCCAAACATTTCATTGCGTGAATGCATCAGGTTACATTACCGCCTCAGGGGTAGTATTGTCGTGAAGTTCTATATGAATGACACTGTTGTGGACCCTTATATTCCATCTTTGGCTTGTGGCTTATATAATTCCTGATTATTGATGTGGCAGGATGTGTCCATTCCCGCACATGTGCAATCATACCATGCAAGACAGGCACCACTACACCATGCAGAATGTTTGCCAGTGTAGGTATTAGGCAGCTGTAAATTCCCCATGACCAAGGTTAGTAAAGGGATGCATTGCATATTAGTGACAACTACACATCGAATCACATTCATGGGGATGCAGCACAGCACAGCAGTGTGGACTGCTGTACTGCACCGCATCATTTTATCATATATGGGTGACATTTGCCCACATTTCCCAGAGACTGACTGAAAACTGCATTACCTGAGCATACTTTGTATTTTCCATTTTAGTGGGGCACAGTGCCAGTCCATATTTCAAAGGAAGTCACCTTGTATAGCTTTAGAAGGCCTGTCATTAAGTGCCCCTTTCAAACCTCACACTGCATGTAGATGTCATTCCATGTGTGTTTCTAGGCTTGTTCCCACTCAACACACATGTAACCCACCCAACTTCTGTAGCCTTCCCAGATATTCACGTCTGGGAATGCTTCAGTGTCATTCGTCACCTCAGGGTTTGCGTAGTATTGACATGGGGATGAGCATAATCTTTGTTGTCCTATTGTAGTCATCTTACTCCATGTGCTGCATTGTGAATCACACATAGGGGCATATTTACAAGCCCCTAGCAGCGTACTGTGCCACCAGAGAGTCATTTTTCTTAACAGTCCAGTGGTGCAGTGTGCCATTCCATATTTACAAGGCCACTCAAAGCCACCTTGCATGGCTTTTCATGGCCTTCTTACTATGTGCTCTTTCACGAATTTGACTGGGTGAAAGGGGTTTTTCATGGGTGTTGCTGTAAGTGTTCCCACAACAACACCCATGGACCGCTAAGGAAACTGACACATTCACGGATTTACAACTCTGGTAATGTGTCAGATTCCTACAGCACCTCAGAGGAGGCGTAGATGTGTTGCAACAGGAATATGATCTTTTTTTTCTCCACAATTTTTCCACTTTATATGGGCCAGATTTACAAGACAGTGGTTCATCTTTTTTGTGCCCCCCTAATGACACCATATGTGCACCGTATTTACAATACTACCTACACACCATGGCACTCAATTCCATGATAGTGTTATAATTTATGATGCTATTGTGGCGCCATGCTGAATTAGCGCCATAATTTATGGCCCTAGTGAAACAAATTACTACGGAGGCCCACATGCTCTTATGGGCCTGTCACTTTAACGCCTGCCCCGAGCAGGCGTTAAAAATGATGGAAACATTTGTAGCAGTGAAATCTTGTGGATTTCACTATGCCTTTTTTAGTGGTATCCCTGTGTGGGAACGCCCCCTTGCATACATTATACCTGACACAGGTATGATGTGCTGGAAGGGGTCACAAAGTGGCAATGCTAGCATTGTGAAAATTTATATTTATGGCGCAGGAGAAAGGCATCCTTAACATCACATTAGCGTTGGAAAAAATGGTGCTAGTGTGGCGCTAAGAGGTGCTAGTGCCTTGTAAATCCTAGAAAGATGTTAATCCCTCTCTTGATTGTGTTTTGTGCAGGAAGGTGGGTGGCCCTTGGTGCCCAACAGCAATCATCCTTAATTCACAGGCACCCTTTCAGCATGGTGAAGGTGTGCCTGCGTAAGCACATGGCAGCTAAATTTGCACCAGCTCAAACAATAATGACAGAAATGCCCCATATGTTGAGTTGATGTTTTAATTGTGACCTGTTCCTGTGGTGAAGGAAGGCATACCCCTGCTGGCCCACCCTGCGCAACAGGCCTGGTATATGATGATTAATGAAAGTTAAGCATGACTAGATTATTCGGTTGATCTTGTGATGGGAGTTGAGTGATGGTAGTGAAGTTGTGTGTACATATGTTGGGGGGTCAGTACACATTACATATGGTTGGTGATTCACCATTTTTGTGCCCCCATGCAATAATTTTCACATGCATATAGTGCCTCCTATGTGCTTCTCCTTGTGGCATTAGTTTTCAAACACATTCCCCCCCACTGCAACTTACCATGTGTTTGTTGTAGCTCTTCAAATGCTGTAGTGTCCAGTTCCTGGACTTCAGTGACCACCTTCTCCAAGGGATGATCGCTGCCACCATCTCCTCCAGCTCATTCAGCTCCTCCTGGTGTGCTGGACTTCCACCTCCGGTCTGCAGAGCTGCCTTTCGGCTGCTGACCAATTTCTCTTTCGTTCTGTGCTTACAATCTTGCAGCTCTTCTTACAATCAATGACAGTCCTCTTCACCTCTGCCACACTGTTGACTTTATTGACTATGGTCTGCCATAAGGCCTCGTTCCTACGTATTGGCACTTTAAAGGTGACAAAGATCTGGTGCTGATGCACAGTCACCTCTCTAACCAAGATGTTGTTCTCCTCACTGAACCTACACTTCTTCTCCCTTTTCCCCTTCTCCTATGGGTCTGTCTGTCCATCCTAGCTTGTACTGGGCTGATTGGGGTCTCTCTGGCATCTCTCCTGTCCTGATTTCTCAATTTTTCTACATTGTGGCTTCTGTTTGGCGGTTTTGCAGGTTTTTTAAAACTCTTTTAAGGAAAAAGTGACGCTAACACGATTAGTGTAAAAAAAATGCCGCAAATCGTGCTAGAGCCACTTTTCCCTTACTAGTCATTTTCTTTTCTAACATGTTGCAAGGGCTAGTATCATTTTTTTTACACTAACCATTTCTTACCACCATGTTTCGCCATTTTGTAAACGTAGCGCAAGCATGGTGATGATAAATTACATTAGCCGGTATTAACATTTCTGACACACAACTGCGCTAGTGCAGTTGTGCATCAGTTCTTGTAAATCTGGGCCAAAGAGCACAAGACCTAGATGGCATCATAAAGTAGCAGTAGAGAAGGAGATGCCTCAAGAGTGTGCCAATTCTCAGGTGCTGTTCTTCTGACATGATCTGAAGTTAGATATTATGTTGTCTAGCTGGACACAATATGGGCATCCTTGCACCACTTCCTCATGATAACTTGGGCGGCCACCGATCCATATTTTGCCATATCAGTTCTTGGTAAATCACAAGATTGCACTGTCTGACCAGAGACTATTTGTCTGCATTTATATCATTCCATGACAACTCAGCATAGTTAATCCGAGATCAATGACGTGATATGCAAGAGGACCTATCTTCTGAACCTCCCTCTTAAATAGGACCCTTTGAGTGCTGCGTGAAAACCGCTATCGTAATTGCTGAGTGCGTTATTACAAGTGCTAGCACTCAGAATAGGCAATTATCATAAAGAATATGTTTGTGAAACATACAAACATTTCCCTTTTCACTGAATAGACCATGCCTGCTCCTCATTGGTCCTCACTGGAAGAATGTCTGGAAAAAACCTATGGGTGTAGGTTTTCCTGAAAAATCCAGAGTCTGACATAACTGTGAAATCAGGATTTATGAGGAAGTTTTATGAGAGCCTAAGAGATGTAGGGCCCCATGTACAAAGCATTTTTCCCAAAGTCCAAAAAGTGCAGCCCTCACCATTCCAAGTGGGATGATTTTGAGAATTAGACAGGCTGTCATGGTCCAAATGTAAAATCAAAACCCCAAATAATCAAATGTCCTCCTGATTGCCAAGGGATAAGATGTTTTCGTATTCTGGGGGGCTGAAAGACTGTTACACCGTTCAGTTGGGGTGGGGGCATAACCATGCCCATACTAGTTGGTTGCCACCACCCCACTTTTTAAAATGTTGTTTATTTCCCTGGTATCTAGTAGGCTTTCAGCCACCCCGGGAAGTGGATCGGGGGTAATTGCCTGATCTGCCCACTGGTGGGCAGAACAACTTTGTCCCCATTTATTTGGGGCGGGGGTAGGGCCATAACCCCACTCTCTTTTTTTTAAAAAAAATCTTCCCTGGTGGTCTTTCTGCCCCACTTGGAGGCAGATGGGCCTTACAAAAATTGTCAAATGGCTAACAGTAATGTGCCCCCATGAGTAGCGACCCTTGCCCAACACACACACCAATCCCTGGTGCCTAAGTGGTTTCACCCCCCCACTGGGGTCATAGGGGCCTAACAGAAATAGGCTGATCTGCCCCCAGGAGGGGCAGAAATGGCCTCAAATAAAATTACCCCCCAGGGGAGCGACCTTTGCCTAAGGGGTCGCTCCCCTTGCATGAAATTGTTGTGTAAACAAAAAATCCCTGGTGTCTAGTGGTTTCTGTCCCCCTTGGGGTGCGATTGGCCTAATAAAAATAGGGCGATCTCCCCACAAGGGGGGAAGAAATAGCTTTAAAACTATTTTCTCCCCCACAGGAGCGACCCTTGCCTAAAAGGTCGCTCCCCATGTCTAACATTTTTGAAAAATAATTTAAAAAAATCTCTGGTGTCTAGAGGTTTCTCCCCCCCTGGGGGCAGATCGGCCTAGTTACAATAGGTCGATCTTCCCCCGAAGGGGGGCAGAAAATGCCTTAAAAAATGCCCCCCAGTGGAGCAACCCTTGCCAAAATCAAAATCGGGCTACAGAAATGCTCATGGAAACATCAAAGAAAAGTAAAGACCTTTCCTTTCCTTTGATGCCTCTCCTGCTCCCAGCCCATGGTCAAAAGCATTTCTCTTCTGATCCGCACTGGAGATGAGCTTCCAGCGCAGTGGGGGCAGCCTCTGATGAGGTCAGCATGCAATCGCACACTGACCTCATCAGATGTCACTGGGGGTTCGGGGTCGAAGCGATTCCCCTTCCATCCCTGCCCATGTGAGGGGGTTACGAGGCTTTGATGGGGAGCGCTATAGCTTCTCTTGAGGGCCCATACCAGGAAGAAGAGGCTACATCCCTGGAACCTGAGCACCATGGCAGCAGCCCTATCCACCTCATCCCGGGCACCCGAGGGTTTAAGCCAACATAGTCCAGATTTTCAAAAAGACATGTGTTAAAGGTATTTAATAAAATACTTATATTGCTGTGAGTCCGCAGACGTGCTTGGCTTTCATTGGAAAGAAGGCTGCTACAGATCCCTTCCTATCCTCCACACAATCTCCCACCCACTGTGTCACTATTTCTGGAGCTTCACACAAAGGACGCTTAAGGTGCCTTGCATAGCCATGTTGTTTCCTCCTTATTCCCATGGACATCACTTAACAAAAGTGCTCCAGGCTCCCTGTGGCACACAACAGGCCAACTCCACACCTTCTTTTTGTAATTATTAATAGTAGTGGTGTAAGAGGAGTGCCAAAGCCATTCGCCAGCGAATTTTGGAGATTTGTTGACTTACTTCCAATGTTTTCTTTACATTTGTGCAGTAAGATGCCATATTTCGATCCTTTTTTTCAAAATATTGCAGCAAACTTTAACTGTATAGTCCACCATTTGAATCAATGTTTTCATTGTTTTCTTGCAAGGATAACACCCACAGCACCCACCTTTTGTAATTCATGATTTCTCATTATACTTGGTGTTAGACCTACCATCTTTTGGAGTGGTTTTCCCAGACTTTTTGCTTTCTGACCTTCTGTTTTGACTCTCTGCAGAGCATCATCGCTGGCTTTTTGACTCTGCACACTTCACCTCTGCTACCCAGTGCTAAAGTGCATGTTTTCTGTGCCTAAAACATGGTAACACTGACTTTTCCATGACTGGCAAATTTAGTAACTAGTAAGTCCCTAGTAAAGTGCACAATGTGCGGCCCAGGTCCGTCTGTCAAAGGCTACTAGTGGTCCTGCATCTCTAGTTGTGCCACACACTACAGCAGCCTTTTAAACATGCCTCTGGCCTGCCATTGCAGAGCATGTGTGTGCAGTGTAAACTGCCATTTTGACCTGGCAAGTATACCCACTTGCTAGATCAAAACCTTCCTTTTTATAACATGTAAGACACCCCTAAGGTGGGCCATGGTTAAGCCCAAGGGCAGGCTGCATTGTATGTAAAAAATCAGGAATACACTCTTAAGTTTAACACGTCCAGGTAGTGAAAAACTCTTAAATAAATGTTTCACTTTTGCAAAGATCACGTCTTCCGCAGGCTAGTATGGGGATTGCTTTAAACATATTTTCAGTGTAAGTTTCAATTGGGAAAAGATAGAAAATGGAGTTTGGTATCTCTGGACTAACAATTTAAAAACATCTCTTGGTAAAGGTGTTTTTTAAATTGCAGATCTGAAAATGCCACTTTTAGAAAGTTTGCAATTTCATACTTTAATCATCCTGTGCTTTAGCCTGCCTCCAATCCACGTCTGGTCTATGTAAGTTTAGGTGACAGCTACCTTTGTGCATTTCATACAGACAGCCATAAATACATGGCACTAAACTGCCCCTGCATTCCATTTGCATACAGATGGGTCTTCCTGGGCAGGAATGGTGGAGGGAGTCTCACTTACACATCAAAGGGTAATAGATTGAGCCCACATAAGAGACTGATAACACCACACAGACTTCCTAGCAGACAGAACAGGGCTAAAGATGAACTGGGCACTTCAAAAACAATCTTTTAAAGTCTCCTTCACTTCAAAGGCACATTTGGGGATAAGTACTGGGCTTCTGACACCAAATACTCGGAACACTTCTGGATTGAGGACATTCTACTAGGAAGAAGGATTGCTGGGCTGTCGGGAGGTACCACCACTTTGCTGTTGCTCTGCTGTGCAGGTCTGCTGCCTGCTACTTAATGCCTGGGAGTGAGAGGACTGGATCTAACTCTCTACATTCTGCTATCTAAAGTTCCTCCAAGAGCCTGACTGAGCTTGCATCCTATTTCCAATGTCTCAGGGATATCGAAGACTTCACTTGCATCTTGCTACCAGTGCCTGGGCTCTTCCTCTGCTGTGAGTTCTGCATTGCCAAGTGGTGCAACATCCAGTCCTGGGCCTTTGGAGAAGACTGTGGTGCTGCAACACAAGAACTGATGCAACAACACTGGGACATCACTTGGAACCAACACATCCTACTGCAGAAACACCGCTGTAGGAAAGTCTTCCTTTTTGCCTTGGTCTCCCCCACACTTTTTGGACAGGTACTGGTGGTTACTGACTCTTGGCTGTGCCCTGGGTACTGCTTACCAGTCCCAGGGCCAGTGCTCTGTGTAAAGTGGATATGCAAATTAGGATAATTGTAATTGGCTAAGTTAACCTACTTATAAGTCCCTAGTATATGGTAGGGCATGTAGGTTTAGGGACCACAGCATAGGTAGTGCACCCATAGGTGCACTGCTGAGGTGCCCAGTGTCATTTGAAAGGCAGGCCTGCCTTTCTGGCTGCTTTTAAATTAAAGTTATATGCAAATTCGAATTAAAAGTAGTTCCAAAGTCTTAAACTACCTTATTTATACATATACGTCACCCCTAAGGTTTGCCCTATGTGCCCATAGGGCTGGGTGCCATGTGACTATAAGCAGGGACCTTATAAAAATAGTTTTATAAGCCCTGGTGAGGTAAAAACAGCCACATTTGTTTTTCCCTCATTGTAGTGAATGGCCTTCATAGGCTAGAATGGGGAGACTTTATTTTAATTTTAAAAGTGCCCTTAAGTGACAGATATGAAGAGTTTGGTATCAAATTAATTGTTATAAATAAATCTCACATCTTCCAGTTGTTGGATTTAATATAAGTTGTTCAGGTAAAGAGTTTTAAACTTTACCTGAAAATTTGCCAACTTCAGCCCTGCATTGTTTTTGCTGCTGTGCTCTGAGTGGCCAGCCTCTGGCAACCTGGCCAGGCTGCCTTGATGAGGTGTGAAGTGGTTGGCTTCACACAAAGAGATGTGCCTGTGTGGGGTGATCTCCCCTCAACAGCTGGTGAGGCAGGAAGGGTGAGGGCTGCGAAACTGGTCTTGAAAGGCAGAAAAGGACATTTGGAGCAACCCAGCAAAATCCCCACATCCTGCAACCCCAGACAACTAGGTGTCCCCTTGATTAGATTAGGAGAGGGGAGGAGAGGGGTGAGTTTATGATTTTTAGCCACACCAGTGGGTGTGCTCAGCCAGATGTAACCTCCAAAAATCACTTTCAGCCATGATGGATTCTTTAGGAATGTTGCCTCCTGGGATTGATTTTTGCCACACTTCCCAGGAAGTGGTCATCACAGGGGGAAGGACCCTGCCCCTGATTGGAGAACCAGGACCCCCCTGTTTTTCACCCAGGAACAAGGATAAAACTGCAGACCTGCACCCACACCTCAGATCCCCATCAGATTCCAACATGGAAGAACCAAAGGAGGAGAAGGACTGCCCTGCTGGACACCTGGCCTGCACCTGGACCATGCACTCTGAAGTGACATTATATCCTATGGAACTCGTAATACGGCTGGTGGTACATCCATCACATTTGGGACGGATTAACACCTCCTCCAAAGTTGTAATAACCCCCATAATCTATTGTCATAAAGTGGTTTTGGATTTTTAAACTGTTTCCTGTGTTTTATTTAATTACTGTTTTGTGATATTTGAATGCTTTACACTATGGGGGTCATTACGACCCTGGCGGCCGGTGGTAAGGTGGCGGGAACACCGTCAACAGGCTGGCGGTGTCCCGCCAGCTATTATGACCGTGGTGCAAAAGCCACGGCCATACCGCCGGCCCCTCCACTTAACCGCCAGGTTTCCGCCTTGCGGTCATAATCCCCAGGGCAGCGGTGCAAGCACCGCTGCCCTGGGGATTATGAGTTCCCGACCGCCAGCCTCTCCATGGCGGTAGACACCGCCATTGAAAGGCTGGCGGTAAGGGGACTTGGGGTGCCCCTGGGGGCCCCTGCACTGCCCATGCACTTGGCATGGGCAGTGCAGGGGCCCCCAGGCATAGCCCCGTCGCGCATTTCACTGCCCAAATTTCGGGCAGTGAAATGCGCGACGGGTGCTCCTGCACCCGCTGCACATCAGCATTGCCGCCGGCTCATTTACGAGCCGGCAGCAATGTTGATGTGACATTTCCGCTGAGCCAGCGAACGGTAACACTGTTACCGTCCGCTGGCCCAGCGGAAATGTCATAATAGGGAGGCAGCAATACCGCCGGCAATGGCGGTATTCTCTCTCCCGCGGCCGCCGAGGTCGTAATGACCCCCTATGTCTTCTAAGTTAAGCCTTGTCGGTCGTTGCCAAGCCACCAAGGGTTGAGCCGGGTTTAATTTACTGAGACCTAACTGGACCAAAGAGGAGGTTAGTGGCCTATTGCTAAGTGTAGGTACTTACCTGCCCTTACCAATAACCCATTTTCCAACAACCGCTTTGCTGCTGCCTGCACAGAAGCCAAAAACACTGCTCGGCAACTGAGCTACACAACAATCCTGGCTTACAACGCAGCCCTGGCTTAACTGACGCAGCATTGACACATCAGAACCAGTACACATTGCTTCTGGACGTCGACGCATCAACAACGCTGCCCAATAAGGAAATGACTCATCGTCTACAAACGTAAGGCTTCCCCTCCTCTGGATCAATGCATCGTCACTGAGAATTGACGCAACAAAGGTACTCTCAGCTGGTCTGCATGACTCCACTTGAGTTATTGGAGATGTTGTCTTCTAAGCACTGTATTATTATTATTTTTATACATTTTTTATTGATTCGTATGAAACACAACGTAGTACAACAACATTTGCTTATCCCTTAAGCCATATACCAACTAGAATGATCACATAGTAGTAATAGTCTCTGATTCTCTCCCCTCCCCCGTCAATACCACTTCAGTATAAATGTCTTCTTCTCATGTTTACAAGTGTCTTAGGATTTTGAAACTTCCCTGTCCCACCCTCACATGTTATCAAGTCTCGTTGTCTCAGAGGAATTGTATTATTTGTCTTCCCGTCTGTCGTTCCCCTTTTTTACTATTTCTAGTAGTCCTCAGGCAAGTATTCAATTATCCTATTTCCCAGTTTCCCCATATCTTCTTGTATTTTTTTTTCATTGCCTCTATCTCTGTATATTTCTCTTTCCAATATGCGGAATTTGTCCATGCCCTCTTTTCATTTGTTGTAACTTGGTGCTGTGCCCGTTCCCCATCTCTTGGCTATGTCCCTTTTTGCAAGCATGCAGCCTATATTAATCAATAGTTTTAGAAATCTTGTATGTTCTGTGTGGCCCCAAACCCGAGTAGCATTGACTCCAGTGTTATGTCAATGTTGGTCTCTGTCACGGTTTCAAAGGTTCCCCTTACTTTATCCTAAAAACTGGTGACCCGAGGGCAGGTCCACAATGTGTGGTAAAATGTGCCCTCCTTTCCACATCCCCACAGACATTTATTGTTTGCTGTACTCTCTATCTTGAAAAGTAGCAATTTTGTGTGATATACCCTGTGTAATATCTTGATATGTACTAAGCATTGTATTTTGATTCAAGCTTTGAAAATTCATAACTAGACTTGTGTATGTTGGATTTTTGTCGTTTTGGTCTTGTTTGACTCAATATTGGCTATTTTTTTAAACTGGTGTGGAGTCTTTTTGAGGTTTTTTCACTGTTTTACTATGTGTGTGAACGGCTGTATGACAGAACCACGTGTGCAATTTCCACTATTGTCTTTACAACGTGGTAATTACAATGCATCCGTCATTACAACAAATGCACTTACATATGTGTGGTAGAAAGTAAAATGCTCAGTATGACCTATGTATCTGTATGTAAATATATATATATATATATATATATATATATATATATATACATATATATATATATATATATATACATATATATATATATATATATATACATATATATATATATATATATATATATATATATATATATATATATGTTTGTGTATATATTTAAACATATATATATATACATATATATATATATATATATATATATATATATATATATATATATATATATATATATATATATTTTCCATATATATTTGTGGATATGTTTAAATCTATCACATATATTCATATATTATATATTTGTGTATATACATATATACACACACATGCTGCCACCCACAAATCACACCCACCCTAAGCCCTAATAATTACATTACCCCTAAATCCCACACCCAACCTAAAACCTAACAATTCCCTTACCACCCAAACCAATACCCACTCTAAACCCATAAAATGCCCTTACCACCCCAAAACCAATACCCACCCAAAAAACTAAAAATGGCTTGGTAATGCAGTAGTAGGAAATTGGGATTCACAACAATATGTTTATATATATTTTTATACATAATTTTGGTTTGCTTTGAATAATATTATGGATTTATACAGTATTATATATATATATATATATATATATATATATATATATATATATATATATATGTTATTTTTTATTTTTTATTTTTTATTTTTTTTCTATGTCTAGCAAACCACATAGTATATTTTCTATGGGGGATGGGGCCTCTGTAAACATTTGGGCTAAGAAGAAGACCGCAATGGTTGAAACGAGTAGTCTGACGCAAGCTGATACATTGTTACTATTGAAGGATTTAAAAGCCACAAAATAAACACTGGAGTTGTGTGGAGTACCGCATTCACGGTCACAAAACAATCATACCTACCATTTAGATTCGGAATTAGGAAGGGGCATCCTGAACACGCCCCTTCCTAATACCACATTGCAAAACTCAAATTGCAATTTGGTAACAAGTCACTGAATCACAGTTTGGGCCATGTACATCCCAAAAAGCATTTTTCTAGAGGGAAAGTCAAATTTTGGAGCCCTGCACAGCTACTGCTCGCGGGAGGCCTTGGTCAAAAGCTTACCTTTGGACTTAGTCATTTTCTTGAAACTTTTCTTCAGCGGGGCCAAGTTGCCAGTCCAATCCGGCCTCCTGGAACTCTTCCTCCGATACGGGTCGCTAGAGCCCTCGGTGGAGATTTTTACCTTCGGACTCAGTCATTTTTTCAAGATGAAAATCCTTCGACCGGGGCAAACCTGAATCTTGATCTGACGTTTCTGGACCCCTCTTTGGATACACTGCCTGGGAGATCCCGATGAACTTTCTATGTTCGAACTTAGTCACTTTTTTGGTAGATTTTCTTCACTCGGATAAACTTGCAAATCCGGCCGGGTCGTGGTTGAGGTAAGCTGGCTAGAGTTGCTGCGGCGGGTCGATCCCTTTATGGAGCTTTTTTCAAAAAGTTCTCCGACCTTCTCCAAACTTCTGGATCTTCTCCCAGATGTTCTTTTAAGGTTCTTTTGAGGTCCACAGCTCACCCCAAGGTTCCAGAAGCTCTCAGATGCTCCTTGCGGGTGTGGACTACAATTCCAAGAATGCACCTGGCAGAAATTGGCCACTGGACAGTGGTCAGCTGATCAATTTCTTCAGGCATTGGTGCAGAGGACTCTGGTTAGCAATTTTTCACCTGTAGCAAACAGGGATTCCCTCCTTGCACCAATTGAAGCCAGGCAAAGCCCTTCTTGTGGTGAAGCCAAAGTGTGCAGCTGGTGCAGTCCTCCAGAGTGCAGTGTCCAGGTGCAGGTCAGGGATCCAGCAGGGCAGTCCTTCTTCTTCTGCAGTTTTTCCTTGTTGGAATCTGGTAGGGATCTGAGGTGTGTGTGCACCTCTGCCAGTTTTAAACTTTCTCCTAGGTGAAAAACAGGGGGGGTCCTGGTTCTCCAATCAGGTGCAGGGTCCTTCCCCCTGTGATGACCACTTCCTGGGAAGTGTGGCTAAAATCAATCCCAGGAAGCAACATTCCTCAAAAATCCATCATGGCTGAAAGTGATTTTTGGAGGTTACATCTGGCTGATCCCACTCACTGGTGTGGCTAAAAATCTTAAACACACTCTTCTCCTGCCCTCTCCTAATCTAATCAGGGTGGCACCTAATTGTCTGGGTTGCTCCAAATGTCCTTCCCTGCATTTGTAGACCAGTTTGGCAGCCCTCCCCCTTTCTGCCTTTCCATCTGCTGAGGGAAGATCTCCTCCCCCAGGCACATCCCCTTGTGTTTAGCCCAGGCTACTTCACACCTCATCAAGGCAGCGTGGCCAGGCTGCCACGGGCTGGCCAATCAGAGCAAAGCACTAAAGGGCTGAAGTTGGCAACTTTTCAGGTAAAGGTTAACACTCTTTACCTGAACAAGTTATATTAAATCCAACAATTATAAGTTGTGGGATTTATAATAACAATTAATTTCATACTAAACTTGAGGTATCTGTCAATTAAGGGGACTTTATAAATTAAAATAAATTCTCCCTATTCTAGCCTATGGAGTCCATTCACTACAATGAGGGAAAAACAAAGTTGGCTGTTTTACCTCATCAGGGCTTATAAACCTATATTTATAAAGGTCCCTGCTTATAATTAGATGGCACCTAACCCTAGGGGCTCATAGGGTACACCTTAGGGGTGACTTATATGTAGAAATATGCTTGTTTAAGACTTTAGAACTACTTTTAATTCCAAAGTCGAATTTGCATGTAACTTTAAATTAAAAACAGCTAGCAAGGCAGGCCTTCCTTTAAAATGACACTGGGCACATCAGCAGTGCACCTATGAGCGCACTACCTATGCTGGGGTCCCTAAACCTACATGCCCTACCATCTACTAGGGACTTATAGGTAGGTTAATTTTGCCAATTATTATTCACCTAATTTGCATACTGATTTTACACAGAGCACAGACCCTGGGACTGGTTAGCAGTACCCAGGGACCCATTAGAGTGAGGAAAACACCAGCAAAAAGTGAAAAGGGGGGCAAAAAGTCAGCCCTGTTTTCTCACAATGGGTATATGGTATACCACCTTACAACTGACTTACAAGTAAATCAAATATGCCAAACAGGTGTAAATCAATTATACCATGTTTGGAGGAAAGAGCACATACACTTTAGCACTGATTAGCAGTGGTAAAGTGCCCATAGACCTAAAACTACAAAAAGATGGTCAGGAAAATAGTGGGAGGAAGGCAAAAAGTTTTGGGTAACGTGGTCAAAAACAGCCAGGTCCCAAACTATTTTGAAGGGTTTAGTCCTCTACTTGCGGAAAAAGTGGGAGCTGAATAAATCTGTCTCGGTTGGATAGATGACACTCGCTGAAATGCATCTACATACTCTACGCAGAAAAAGTGGGAGGGGAAGAAAACTGTTTAGGATGAATAGATGACACTCACTGAATAGCCACTACATACTCTCTCACACAGTGACAAAATGAAAGCAGGCCAAACTTTGGCATCAATCACACCAAACGTCCGCTTTAAAGTCTTAGAGGGAAGGAACCAGTTTTATAGTGTCAGTTAGGAACAGATACTTGATTGTTCAGTCTTTAAAAATTATATTGTTCGGTCCTATTATCCTGTTCAGCATGTGGGTTGCTCCCAGAAAAGGTGTAAAGTGATGTGGCATCTCTTGATTGGGCAGAGCTGCCCACTTTCCAGAACTCTTCACTTCCGAATTAAAAGCCTTGCACTGGAGCAGATATTTTGAGAGAAGAGTGGGCAACTGTGAAGTAAATATGATAGACCCACAGTGTTGAAGAACTGATGCATGGGGCAGAGGAACACTATGGACTTGTCTTCTTCAAACTCTGGTTTACTAGTAGCACATGTCTCCCTCCAGGTGGCAGTAAATTGTTGACCTTCTGGGTCCCTGGAAGAGAGAATTCTCTTGGACGTCTATGGATCAATTCTGACTATAAGTGATCAGTCATTGGCTACACTAGACTCCTGCAAGGCAAACAGGGGCCCTGCCAAGTGGCTAAGGGATCCTTGGAGCATGATGAGTGAAGCAGGTCATGCAGCATTTCTTGATGGTCAGGGGATGCTGCTACAAGACCTTGGGCCAAGAATCTACCAAGAAGTGGGGTAAGACAAAATGTCTCTGAACTCCTTCCACAACAGAGGAGAGCAGTTAGGAATATGTTCCAGAAAGAAACAGAGATAAAACATATAAAAGATTTAGAGGCCAGAATGCTCTACACCTAGATACACAGCGGAAAAGCACCCCACCAGGAACCCAAATGTGTAAAATCCATCAAAAAAGCCTCGTTGAGGCCAAAGATAACTATGTCAGATCCTAGCACTTGCTTGCAGCTGACTCGGGGTGTCACTTAGGGCAAGAAAATCCTAACAATTTTGAGTGGTAGATTGCATTACCCTTTGTCCTGGATGGTCCTGCCAAGATACTCCCCCAGGTTTGAAGCTCAGTGTCATGCTTTCTCCTGCCTTGTTTCTCAAGCTGCTGACAGTGATAATAGGAGAGCTTCTGCAGAGTGCAGAAAAGGGAAGAAGACACCTTTAATGCCGGTTTGCACAGAGTAGTGCTGTACAGGTAGGGAACCAGCCTGCCTGTGCAGGACTAGCCTCCTGTATGATTACCAAAAGAGTGCTGGCACCTCACATGGGACAGGGGCACTCATCTAAAGAGAAGATACATGCTAAGTGGTGAATTTATGAAGCACATATTCACTGATGTAACTGTTTCGAAGGGTGGGTACCGTGATCTAAAGGTGCACCCAGGAAGGCAAAGGAGCTGACTCAATTTGAATATTTGGTGAGACGTGATGCAGGATAGGGTTGCCACGAAAATAATTTAGGTCAACATAGGAGCAATGGTGCCCCACCACACCAGCACTCCACCCTAAGCCAATGAGGATCCTCCCATGTATAGCAATCTTGCCAGCCTAAATTTCCACAGACACTGAAAGTGTCGCCCTTAAAGAGTTTCATACCATCACTAAGCCCCTGGAGTGTGGGCTTTTACCGCAGACTCTCTGTGGATTTTGCAAGTTCATTGTTTTGTCTGTGTGATTGTAAGAGAGCTTTATTTTATAAAGGATTAACATTCTGAAATGAAAAGCTCAAGTTTGAAGTTTTCACTGTGTAGGAATTGTAAATGCATTCTGCCACTGAAAGTTAAAATCTATGCATATCTCTACTACCATCTTGAAATGTTTTCATAACTAACATGCATTATGAGTGTAGGGCTTATGCTCTTCTATGAAGTTTTATTATGGGATTCAGACAAACCACCTGGTTAGTCTTTTTATAAATGCATAACTTAAGTTGTGCTAGGTGCACGTGCCATTGAGTTTCTACAGGTTAGGACCTGTTGGTGCATACATTGTTAGAGCTGCCTTGCGATAGCAGACTGGTGTACATGTAGTAGTTTACCTGACTAGTGTGACCCTTTTTGTTTTATGTACCCTCGGCCAACAGTTGTGAATCCTTTTTGAGGGTGTCCTCGTCGGCATTTCCACCTGCCAACCTGTGTATCGTTGTTAAGCTGTGTGTCATCTTAGGTTTTGTGTGTAATAAAGTGTAGTGAATCCTAGTTTGTTTTAATGGGATAGGAGGACTTAGCTTAGCCTTTGGCTTGCAGACTCGTGCCCCTGTCACCTAGTAACTTTTAACCTACTTAGCTTGCTCTGTCTTAGACCATTTATTTAATTAATTCTTCTAAGATGGCTGCCTTGTTTATAGTTAGGACATTTTGTTTAGATTTATGTTATCAGTGTCACTGTGCTAAGGCGTCAACTCCTACAACAAAGACAAACATACTGTAGGTGCTCACATTAGAAATTACCGTTCCAAGCATGCTGTGTTATCTATTTATTTTTTAAAAAGTGAAAACACTGACTGACTGACTGAACAGTGAGTTATCAAGTGCTACTTGGTGCATTGCTGAGTTCTGACTTACTAGCCTGCCATACCTCCTCTGAGTATACTTTGCACTGCTCTGTCTTGCTATCCTGAGACTCAAGTACTAAAAGAGGTACAGAGTTTCCTGCTAGTAGTTCACAGTAAAGGCTCCGTAGAGATGCCAGAGGTGAAAGATCCCTTTAGTTAATACAGGGGCCCAATACATTCTGACTGCCCTGTGACCCTGCCAACTCTGATTTTTCACAAAGCCCAATCCATTCTTTAAAGTAAAGGGATCATAATTGCAGAAAAACAGTTATATGAAGATGGATTAACCTCTCAAAAGTGACTCTATCCTGCACAGTTGATAAGAATGTCTTGCAATTTCAGGGCTTTGACAGTGATAGTATAGGTTTACCCAAGTCTCCTTTGCACCTCCTCTGACATCTCTTAATATTGCAGCAGATGTTTCCCATGCTGGCAAGGCCTGTGAGTTTCTCTAGTCTGCCAAGCGCATGGCCCTCAGGGGGGCACATGTCTTCTTTTACTGATATCTGGTTATTTCATTCATATTACATTTGAATGAAACTGCATATGTAGCGTGGCAGGATTTCCAAAGCTGAAAACAATGACATTCCAATAACATCCCTGTGACAAAGAAAAATGACTTCAATCTTTCAACTAACATGGACAATGGACTACATTGCTGCATCAAACAGGGAAGAAGGACTGCGTGCCAGTGGCATGGGGCTAAACATTTGATGTCAATAGCACTCTTAGGGCACCAACGACGAATGCTTGCCAATTGGCACGGAAGGATACAACATTTACATAATGGCAAAAATATTAATCAGATGTTGATATTTTCAGTAGAACCTGCTTATTTGTGAGGTCAACTTTACACTGTGTTGTAGCATTTTCATCTCTCACAGGAATGTATGCTCTTCAAGGTAGATGAATCATTGGACCCAGTTAGTAGTGTGGTAGAAAAATCAACAGAATTTCAATACAGCCCAAACAATTTAAAAACCACGACCAATGTGGCCACAGAAGGAAAAGTTCAATCAGGAAATAAAGGTAAAATTGTATTACAAACAATAGCTCAAATTCATGTAGACAATGCACAAAACCAAATTGTAAAGGTACTTTATCACCAAGGGTTGTCCAAGGCATCGACATAGATTTAGGAAAACTAACATTAATAAAACCAAGCATTCAAAAAGAATAATGCATAACATAAACAAGAAATTCTGAGTTACAGAGATTATAATTGCTCAGAGTTCAACATTATCAGTTAATTCATATTAACAGAGTCAACATTTTTTGGCTTGGCACAGGTCAACCCTACAACTAACCAAATCAGGCAAATATATGCGTGGGGAGAAACACATGTAGGCAAAATACTTGCAGCATAAAAAAGAGCAGCCACAACACAATAATGTGAGGAAAAAAGGGAATCTGGGATTGCAGGCAACTAACCAAGTTTGGCTAAAATAAGAAAAAAAAGGGAAAGCATCAATATATCAGAAGCTCGGTCAAGAGTCTTTTGAAGGGCAAAATAAAGAGGATTTCTAAGTCTGAAAGGTCATTTCAAAGGCAATGGTAGAGAGGAAGATACCTCTCCAAGGGTACAGCATTCAGGGAATCTTCATCAGCAAAGCATTAGGATCAGCTAACATAAGGACAGCATCTGGGGAACTGGAAGAATCTGTCAGAGACTGCTCAAAGTTAAAATGCCCATCGATGTTTTAGAATTCCCAAAGCATTCTGATTTGTCAGAGGTATCAGTTCATGGCATGTTGAATGGGAACCATCCAATAGAAATTCATCGCATGAATCCAAATTGAAACAGTCCAATTTTTTACCAGGTCTATCATGGGAACATCTTCCACCTGTGTGACTCCAAACATGTTTGAAACACTTGTATACCATACCAGTCCATGTTTCACAATGTTTTTCCATCAATGACACTGCGCTACATTTTTTTCTATTATTTAAACAACAGAGTCTATAACTAACTAGGTAAGTTTCCCATGAGAACATAACCTAAAAGAAAGTTCATACTGTATTAGGAAATTAATCAGCATTTCTAGCATAATCACATATTACAAGCTTCAACGGGCCTCACTCATGCTAATACAAGGGACTCATAATAATGCATTAATTTAATACGTTATAGTAAAACACATGTAATATACAAACATATACATTCAGCATTAATATTTCATTAATATGAGTAGTACATTTCATTTTCAGAGTGGAAAGCTTTGTTACTGCATTTCATTTGGTACAACAGAAAAGTGAATTTCTCTCACTTCTGCACATATTTTTAAACTTATTAATCATTTACTAATCATTATGAATTAAATATTATTTCTATATGCACTGTTAGGCTAATGTCTAAATTACTTTATAACATACATTTTATCCCTTTAACATGTGATTGAATTCAAATGGAACCTAAGTTGCTCTCTGAAGTACATGCAAGTGCACATTTAACTTGTGTGTCAGTGCAGCTTTCTACATCTGACTATTAAACTGCAATTAAAATAAAACATAAACTGTCACATTCTGAGGACCTTTGTGACAGGAGGGGCTCTACCGATGGTTAGACTACATCACCTGTTAAAATAAAGAGGATGAAAAAGTCCTGAAGTTATCAATTTATGCTGTAGTTGCAATATACACTACCAGTTTGTGACTTTTAAACAGTATCTCTCATCACTTCATTGAACATTCATGAAATAAACATTGGTATTTTGGGAAGTAGTGGCACCTATATTCAAATAGTTTCCATAGTGTGGCTTACTGTTCATTATAATAAGGCTAAGGAAAATGCCACCCATCTTTCCGGCACTGTCAGGTTTGTCCAATCCTGTATCCTGTCATGGAGTAACTGTGGGTTGAAAGTTGGACATTTGTTTACCGTTTGTGTCACATCTACAAATTGCAATATTTATTTAGAAATATGCCAATATCAGTTTATTTTTACTCTAACTCCCTATGTATACCCTTTTGATATCATAAGGGCCCCAAAGTGAGATGACAACGTTACAGCTGCTATAAAATATTTTACCGCAATATGCAGGCACTTTAACTAACAATAGTTGCTAATATAAATTATAAATATACCGTACTGTTTGACAACAGAAGGATGAAAGGCTGAGGTAAGCATTATCAGAATTCATACTTGTGACTTGCACTCATGCTGCCGAATGAAAATAAAAGTACCAGACTCTTTAGTGAAAGATAGAGGATTAGTTTAACTACTCACACATAACATGAGTTGACTGAGCACTAATATTGGACACATGAAGTACCAGACTACGTTCTACTTTGTCAGAGCTCTCAAGTTTTCAAAACTGTGAGAAGTAGTAGTTTGCATATAATCAGTGACAAATTGATATTAAATTAATTTAGCTTGATGCAATAACAATATAGTAAATTAATGTGGCTAAATTAAAATATTCCATATACCTCAAAAAATGGCATTAAAATGATTAGGTGTCCACATTAAGGCACATAGTTATACTTTTTGACACAAACCAGTGCCGGCGCTGGTTTGCGTAATTTTTTTTACTGCCGGCTAACGCCATTCCTACGCACCATGCGGGCACCTTATTTAAGGATTGACGTTAGCCAGCGCTGCGGCCTGGTCAGATTAAAGAAAAATTACTCAAACCAAGCAGCGCCGGTGTAGGGGAAAATTGGGGTTGTGCATCAAAAAATGGTGCAAGTCAGGTTAGAGTCAAAAAAATCATGGCTCAAACTAGATTTGCGCCATTTTTTGACGCACAACCCCCATTGAAATGACTACTGTCTTAGCAAAGACAGGAGTCATGCCTCCTTGTCCAAAGCCATGCCCAGGGGACTTATGTCCCCTGGGCATGGCCACTGGGCACAGTGGCATGTAGGGGGGCCCAAATTAGGCCCCCCATGCCACTTTAAAAAATAAAAAAACAATACTTACCTCAACTTACCTGTACTTACCTGGGATAGGTCCCCCATCCATGGGTGTCCTCCGGGGGTGGGCAAGGGTGGCAGGGGGTGTCCCTTGGGGCAGGGAAGGGCACCTCTGGACTGCTTCCATGGTCTGAGACCATGGAAGTGAGCCAACTGGTCCCTTAACACCTGCCCTCACCCAGGCTTTAAAAAACGGCGCCCATCAGGCTGAGCGCTTTTTTTCAAGGCCCGCCCCCTCCTGTGCGTCAAAATGACGCAGGAGTATAAATAAGGCGCACAGGCCTTAAAGTCATTTTTTGGAAGGGAACGCCTACCTTGCATGTCATTAACGCAAGGTGGTTTCCCACATCCCAAAAATGACACACACAGAGGTTTTTTTATGTCCGCAGGATTGGGCGTCATAGTTTAAATATGGGGCAAGGTTTGCGCCGAATGTGCGTCCAAATTTTTGACGCACATTCGTCGCAAACAGAGTATAATTATGCCCCTAAATGTGCAAAGGATAACACTTTTCAACATACATAACAATGTCATCCTTGTGAGCAATAACTGTGCCAAATAATATATGGCCCAAAAGCACCCAACGGTAAAAGGATTAATAGAACTAGAATTATATGTGGTAGTAGCTAAAGACATCATATGAGCAATGACCTTAGACATTATATGCTTCACTTGCCCAAGGAAGTAGATGCATCAATTGACCATGGACAAGAAATGAATATTGATGGGTGTCTGATGTGTGTCAGAACCCTTTTCAGCATAGAGCAAGCAGGAGCTTCTGGACCTAAATGTGGGGTTTGAGGACTTTTACTTCTGATGTCCAGTCCCTGACCTACTATGGGCTCCAAGCAACTAGGCCAACTGCCCTTTCAGCCTTTTACTTTCAGTAGTAGAGCAGGTTGAGAAGTCAAAGAGGTTGGAATAAGGTGAACTCACACTCACAACTCAAAATACATCCTGCAAACCAATAAATGACTGTCCAATAGGATACTTCCCTTTATATAGAAGGTAATATTTATGTTCAAGCACAAATTAGTATATGACACATCACAAATAATACACCCAGTGTTCCCAAGGAAGGCCTACTGCTGTTCCTTGAGTCAGCTTCAAGACCCACCTCCCCGCCTAAGGTCCATTATTATTCCCCAGTTACGTTAGGTGACATCTAAGCGACACCCGCTAGTGATTTCAAGTTTTAGAAGTTCCACAATGTGTTGGCAAAAGTCATAGTGTTCACACGCAGTAGCATGTAAGGCAAAGCACATTACCCACTTGTCCTTGTGGCCAAGTATTCAGTCTTACACTCTTTTGTTGGAATGGCTTGCAAAGTGTTCAAGCATGTGTCTGCATCCTGGTGTTGAGCTGAAGTCTGGACACTGTGGTTGGGGCATCAGACATCCACAGCTCTCCTCTGATCACATGGTATGTCTCTGTGAATCTGTGGGTGTGCTCCTGGTTATGGGTAGTTAAATCTTTACTCTTCTTTGGTGGGTCACGGGACGCTCATCCTTCATGGCTGCACACTACTTTAGGGTGATGGGCCTTCCACTTCACCATGACCTCCCTTTCTTGCTGGCATAACGAGGGGTCATGAACAGCAGCATACCGGGCCGATAGCCTCTTCAGGTGTCAATGTTGCACAAGGTGACACCCCATCTCTCGTCACAGAAATTCACCAGGGCAATGTTCCTCAGTCTTCTCAGCAATTCTCACATGTCATACAAGGCTTCCGATCAGTATGAATAAACTGATGATCCTCTTCAGGACATGGTGCTGTACAAGGCCCCTCTCTCATCAAAGTATATCACTACGAGCAGTACACACTTAGAATATGAGGATCACAAAAGTGCACACAGACAGACAGCCCGATCAATGTGGTAGTCCTGACAGACCTGAATCTCACACTCCACTCCCAGGACCCACTCATCAGGATCATTCCTAGACCTTATTCCTCCAGGAGATCTCCTTCTCCTCACAGAATCCTCTCACCTGGCAGAAGGTGGTGCTCCAGATGAGTGTTGCTGAGTCTCCTGGATGATTTCCGTTCGTCCAGAGTGAGAGAATGGCAGAGCTGTAGTCCCCAGTCCTGGTCACAACATGCAGAACGTCTGTTGAGCTTCTGCAAGCTGATGTGCAGCTTCAATTTGACAGTTTGCATGCCTCAAACCCTTCTTTTTATAATCCAGTTCCAGACACAAATCTGATTTAGTGTCTTTGAAGTTTGTTTTCTGTAGGTTGACCACTTTGAAGTGCCCACTCCTCTGTTGTGCTTTTCTTCCAGAGAACAGTATATCACAACAGGGCAATCTGCATTCGTGATAGTCTCCAAACCTGGCCATGGGAGTGACCAGAGGTTTACACATGGATGTCAGCCTCGGTGATATGTGCATCAAAAGGATACCAAGTGGTCTAGGTCTTACTCGTTCTCTTATCAGTCCAATCTCCTTCCTGAGATATGCCCTGGCCCCTTTTGCCAGTGATCTATTTCAAAATCAAAGAGCCCCTTTTCAAGTATATTGAAAAGCCTGGCACTTCCTTCCTTCATTGTGTGTCTGACCCACCTATCAGTAATGCAGCAATCACAAATCAGTCTGGGGATTCCTCTATCCCTACTTGCTTCTCCAGCAAGGTTCCGAATTGGGAATCACACGCCAAATGCTCTGTATCATTCACAGGTACGTAAGCATCCTCAGTGATGCGCGCAACACTGTGTGTAGCTTTCCATTTTCTCCTGCCACGGCAAGACTGAACTGGCCTTACAGGGCTCTGGGTGTTTCCCCAGGTGTTTGAAGGGGTGGGAAAGTGGTTTTGATTCAGGGAGTCAGCTTTGCAGCAGGGATGCAATATCAGCCCCAGAAAGAAAATCAGCAGGCCTGGTCAGCATGGTCACTCACTCTCTGCAAATTTCCTTGCATATCCAGCAGTTTACACACAAGAATAAAAGTGTCACAATTTAAATCTCTGGTGATTAATCTTTCTGATAGAAAGAGATTGGAGTTTTGCCTATTGGCAATTTTGACTCAGCTAATGTAGCACAGAGGGTTTATACGCCTGCAGCAAAATACATGTACCATGTGCATAGCTCAATGAGTTACTGCTTTTGTCACAGAGATCCTTTTGTTACTTGCAGCTCATGAGTTACAATCGTAATATAGCACTTTGAGCTATGAACTGCTATCAGAGACCTGCATGCAAACTAAACGCTAAAGGTTTGAATGTTATATTTTTTCCCCAGTCTTTCATTATCCTATCATTGTTAAAATGGGTTTGTTTTGGTAGAAAAACATTCTTACTAGTAAATCCAACCCCAAACACTGTGTTATGTTTTGAATTCTAAGTAAGTGCTTCTCCAGACTAAGCACTCTTTAAAAACACTTACCAGTATGGCTTACACGTGAATGCTACACCTGTATTCCCTTTTGTCTTGTGTAACATTTTCCATACAGCGATTTGCAATATATGATTCATTGTCTCTGTATGTGTGTGAGATGAAGTGCTCCAACACTCTACAGTGGAATGAGAGGTACTATAAAACAAATGAGATACATGTGAGAGAGAGGGGCTATGGAATGATGAGGTGCACCGTTGAAGGGTGAAAGTGAGGAAATAATTGAAGGATCCAACCAAAGAGTGTTGTATCTGGGTGCACTGAAAGGTCATCATTTACTATGCTTTAAAAAACTAATACAATTTAATATATAACAGAAACTGTAGAATGCACCATTTTTGCCATTTATTTCCACATTTTAGGTGGGGATAACCTGCCACCTAGCTCCCCTTTTAGTGTTCATGCTTGCATACTGCTCTGGCTCGCTATGAACCGTACATGGACTGGTCTGACAAATTTTCCAGGGCTGCTTTGGGTTCAAATTTCGGCTCTGCACCAGGGGCACACAGTCACAACAGAGCGCCATGTAAAGACAAATGGGCAAGCCTCCCTGTACTGCTTGCATGGGCACACACATACATAACAGCTCACTATGTAAAGACAAATGCACCGGCTTCTCTGTACTGCTACCATGGGCACATGATAACGCGTCCAGCCCTTATAAATTACCTGTACCTGGACACGTTGGAGGTCGGTGAACCTTTTAGCCGAGTTGGGCTCTCCTCATCCCAAAATAGTCGGGTCACTTAAATCAATAATCAATAACTATTGTAATCGGTACTCAATACTCAATTAGTAGATCAAAATAACACATCAGAAATCAATAACAGTTGGCATTTCGGCGCACCATGACCTTTCAGTCATGAATAACCACACCAGTTTATTAAAAGTTAGTGAATTTATTTCTCTATTTTAACAAAGCTAGCACAATGTACATAAGTCTCAAAACCAAATGATATATGTATACGAACATTACTAGCTGTCCATAACGGCGGAAGAAACGCAATCTACGCAAAATCTGAATTATGATACATTCAGTTATGGCAATGCAAATCACTAATATGAGTAACTGTATTTGACTAATTTCATACATTGGTCAGCATAACAAGATTTCAAATTAACATGGTGCATCGAATGAATACCTCGACTAGCCTCTAATTAGCATTGGCATGTGGGACTTCATCCAAAACGAATTTAGTCAACACAAATTTGGAAAACTTCTAGCTTGGGCCCGATAAAATAGCAGTTGGAACCTAAAAGGAAAAACACAATGCATAATACAACTATCCTTTCATATTTACCAAATACATTCAGCATTCAAGAAAAGTCTTCGTCCCTCAGGTACCAGTTTGATCAGCATGGGGCAGATTTCAAAGGGGGCAAAGTTAAGGGCAAGCTTCCTTGCAGCGGCAAGGAGAATGGGGCAAAGTTACTGCATGGGCAAGACGGGGCAAATCAAAGTTAAAGTCTCTAGGGTAAGAATTCTTAAAGTCTCTTTCTCTGGAATAGAGAAAAGGGCATCAGGGTGTCGTCCAAAATGGAGTCTGGCATCTGGCTTCAAGTTGGCATCAAGGAAAATGGCTAACTTCTCTTTGTCCAGTGAGTTTAAGTAAGAAACATTCCACATTCTGCAGGGTCTTCCATTGGAGGGTTCATAGGGTGGCTTCAAATTGACCAATGAAAAATGTCTTTCTACTAGCACTCATTTATGCATACATTGTCCTTGGAGCCTTGGAACACAAGTCGTAACATGGTTTGGTAATTATTTTGGTATCTGTACCCTCATTGTCCGCACCTGCAAAGACTGACCTTGCTTCAAAGGGGATGAAACCGGCCTAGCACGAAAACTTGGAGATAAGTGTATTAGTCATCTCTACTGGAAAAATACAACTTTAAGCAAGAATATTTGTTTCATTAGTTCAAGGAAAAGCCACGCAGTTAAAATTTGAGACCAGGCAACTAGGCCAAAGCCTCTACTAAATTTAAGCTAAGCATAAAACAGTTACAACAAGAAATCATGGCACACAGTTGCAATTATGACGGATTACTACATTATTCAATTCTTCATGATTAATAAAGCTCGTTTATAAAGATGGTGAACTACCCCGAGGGCACAATTTCCCTCGTACATTATTTTCTTTACTAAAATCACACTACATTATATGCTTTTGGTTACATGATATATGAATATATGTTGGACCCTCTTTTTCTGCGTCATCACACACATAAATTAAATTGTGCAGTGTAAAGCACATGCTTCATCCACTCTGATGTAGGCCAAGGGCGAGCTAAGTACACAGCAACAGAGGTTCATTTCTGTTGGCCAGTAGACCATTCCCATGGTGCAGGAAGCCAGCCTGGCAGTCAGGGGTGTAGCTTGGTCAGTATGTTTGGGGCGGTGTGAGCTTCCGGTTTTTCAACAATCACACTGGCATATAGGCCTTCATTACGACTTCCGTGGTCTTGAAAAAAGTGATGGCGGTATTGGTGGCACCCTATTTTGACATTTCTGCTGGGCCAGCGGATGGAAACATTGTTTCGGGCCGCTGGCCCAGCGAAAAAGTCACATCAACATTGAAGCCGGCTCCTAATAGAGCTGGCGGAAATGTTAATGTGCAGCGGGTGCAGCAGCACCCGTCGCGCATTTCACTGCCTGAAATTCGGGCAGTGAAATGCGCAATGGGGCTGTGCATGAGCAGTGCAGGGGCATCCAGGGGCACCCGAGTCCCCCCTACCACCAGCCTTTCCATGGTGGTGTTTACCACCATGGACAGGCTGGCTGTTGGACACTCATAATCCCCAGGGCTTGCAGCGCTGCCGTGGGGATTATGACCACCTGGCGGTATAGTTGAGGGGCCGGTGGTATGGCCGTGGGAAATGCGCCACGGTCATAATACACTGGTGGAACACCGCCAGCCTGTTGGCAGTGTTACTGCCAGTGTTCTGCCGGCTGCCAGAGTCATAATGACCCCCATAATGTTAAAATACATTATACAACAAGAAGGGTGCATGGGAGGGGCCTAAGGAACACTGAAAAGGGACAAGAATGCAAATTAGTAGGAGTAATAAGTGAGAGAAAACACAATATTTTGTAAAATAACCAACATTTTTGATGACTTTCAAAACAGAGAGGTCGAGAGCGTGTGTGCTTTTTTGTCTGTCTATATGTACAAATTCCAGGTGAAATCAAACTGACACCTCATCATACCTGACTGAAAGAATGTATACCCAACTATTTATCAGAAAATACATTTAGTAGGGGGGTGTAACGCCCCAAACACTCCCCCTGAAGCCACGCCCCTGCTGACCTTGTTAAATTGCTCATTACAAATGGTACTACATCTTGGAATGGGCAGTGACCCTTCACTACTATGAAGGTAGCACACTGTGTACCCCTCCCAGACTGCAATTCATGCCTAGGTCGTGGCTCACAGGCATGATCAGTGTTTGTATATGACCAAAAATTGATACCAAAGATCCAGATATCACCGTACGTCTATTACCATCTGAGGGTCTTTTCTGTCCCAGTCATAGACCCTGAAATAACATGCACAATTGAGCCCAGGCTGTAAAGAACTTTCAAACATACCGGTGGGGAAAACTGCTGAAGTGACAATTATTTTTTTTGGTGTTTGGTGGTAATATCTCAAATGTATCAGTCATCTTGAACGAATGAGTAGCGTTTTTCTAATGTTTGTATGTATTTGTTAAATTGGTATGATGTTAATGGAGTAGTTATCTAATAAACTATTAAAAAACTTAAATCCACTCTGACTAGACAGTCGCTGCACAGGAGTATTTTTCCAAAAGGTTCATGTCACTACCTCTGTGATTCATTCTCTTTCTATGTGGTGGTATTTTTCTTATCAGCGGAACAATGTTACACTTGTCGGTAGTTCTTAAGAGCAAGACATGATGTTTTCCACTCGTAGTACGTATGCACCCAGTGATAATTATCATTGGCAGCACTTATATGCCAACAGGAATATTACCCCATTGTAATACCCCTGAGGTTGCCTCACTGTTGGGCTGTACTTTTTGAACTGTTATTTTGTTGATGGCGGTATTTCCTCAAAAATACGCGTACTTAAACATGATCACATGCATTCTACAGGCTTGCTCTTCTATTCACATCTATCAATTGATGACGAAATTGCTAATACATTCAATATGCTAGAAGAGTATACACGGGCGTCGTCTTTTCTGTACTACTACGAAGCACTCGCTTAATGCTCACATTTTTAATGAATGGACCGAGTAATAAACCCAAAGCAAAAGGAAACATTTCGACCACAAGTACTTTGCATATTTATTGTTGAAAATTCGTCGCTTCAGTTTATCAAAGAGAAGCGTTTGTACTGCATACGGGTTCAGAGATTTGTTTTTCGTAATAAAGTTATGCGCATTTCAACCACATTAGCCTTTTTGGAATATCAGAACATGAAAGGACGGCAGCTGAGATTTATGCACATCTTTTATAATAATTAATACTAATGTCATCAACGCCGGAAGCTTGAGAGGTGAACACATATTGCTATCTGTTTCTTCTGTGAAGCCACTTTTTTTACTTCGTGCCCCCCTGCCTTGCCAGGCTGGCATTTCTGGCACAACAATATCGCACATATAGTTAGATCATCATTACAAGGGCTCTCCTCTAAGGCTGGTTGGTACAAGTCAGAACAGCAAAGCAATCGCTAGTCCAGCAGGGAACCTCACAATGTGTTCACTGCATAAATCTAATTGGAACATTTGTACTTAAATGTTTTACATCTCAGCCGTCAGGCTGTCAAGTTTGGATTTTATCAGCCGTGTTTCTCTACACTTAAGAAGTTTGTCGTACTTTGTGATATAATGTCCACATTTACTTCCAGTAATGCATTTCCCTGATTTAATTTAAGAACTGGCTACAAATCCTCAACTTTTGTAAGCTATATATTTTCCTGGCTTTAATCAGCTTAGCGCTTTTGTGGGTCAAAGACTTGAGTTTTATCGCAATGGTACCTTTCTGTAATGAGCAGTATGTGATGGGCTTTATAAAATATCGCTCTGAACTTAGCCAGACGCTTTTTTGCATTTGTAACCAGTTACATGACAGTTCGAAAACTGGGTTACTGGTTGAATTGGGTGGTCAAGCATCAACCCTATCCAAGTCAAGACAAAGCAGGAGTAAACCACAGAGTAACCAGTGTTGACCCCCTGGTAGTTTGGCACAGAGGAGTCAGGCTTAACCTAGAGGCAATGTGATGTGTAAACTATTTGTGCAAAACATCAAACAGTAAAGCTGTGAAAACACCACACAAAAAGATTCCACATCAGTGTGGAATAATAGAGCAAAATGAAATGAATAAAATGAACAAAACAACAAAAATCCAATCAAGAGTTTGGAATAATAGAGCAAAATGTAAAAATGTAATAAATAAAAAAGACAAAAACAATGAGAATCCAATCAGGACTTATGAGTTTTTAAAGAATAAATTGCACTTAGGGCCTAACAAGTGTTAGGTGCCAACTGTGACCATCTGGTCGCATTGGACTGGGTTAAACTCAAGTCCGATCTTGATGGATTGCTGGTGGAATACAGTGGTAGATTAGTCCCACTTAAGGGTTACCTTCCAAAGGTTTGTGCGTAGCTAAGGGCTGTCAGTGGGGCGCGAAGAGCAGGCTTCTTTGTGAACAGGGGGATAGTTCATGCTGGTGGTTGGCCATGAGCGGTTGATGCTGCTGTGGGAAGAGACTGATTTCCGGTGCAAAAGGTGCAGTTCGGTGCAAACAGAATTGTTAGCGATCGCTAAAGTCCCAAAAGCTTGAATAAGAAGCTTGCTGAGCCGAACCAAGGGCTCAGGCCTGAGGGTCATTCTTTGGGAGCAGGAACTCATTGAAGATCGATCCAGGAGCTGTGAGAGATTGTTATGTCCTTGAGGCTCAGAACAGGAGGCCTGCAGACTAGACCTTTGAGTCACCCTGGGGTCAAGATGGGTTGCAGGTCCGGTTCAGCTTCCCCAAGCAAGAGGGCAGAAGGCAGCAGGTCAGCACTTCAGAGTAGCAATCTAGCACAGTGGCAGTCCTTGTGGCAGCACCACAGTCCTTCTTCCAGGAAAAGTATCCACAGGTCCAGAATTGTCCTGAAGTGTTGGTGTCTGAAGTCCTTTTATGTACTGGCACCCTGATTCTCAAATGTGGGAGAAGCTTCTAGACAGTGTCTTTGAAGTTCATGGAATTCCCTGACTTCCCTTGTCTTCCCCTTGTCCTGGCTCCAAGATGGCTGAAGTGAGAATGCATGGTTATTAAGCCCTTTGTGTGGCAACAGAACACAGCTTATTCAGCTGTGGGACTGGACTCGGCTCCTCTCTCCCATTCTGCCATTGATGGCCCATTCAGTCACACCTAAGCTCCCTTTCTGTGTGGCTGTCTAGAAAAAATACACAAAGCCCAACATCCAATTACATCCAGTCATATGAGCAGAGGCAGGCTGCAGGTACCAAATTGCTAAGGCATAAAAATGCCTACTTTCCAACAGTGCATTTTCAGAATTGTAATTAAAGTCAAACTTCACCATAAACTAAGATTTTAAATTAGAATTCCAGCAAACCCAAACATGAATCAGATATCTCTTTCCATTTGGAAATTACACTCATAAAATGCAATAAGGCAACTCTAATGTTATCAGGAGGAAGATAAAGACCTTGCTTTAAGAATTTTTCACTACTAGGAGATACAAAACTGAAAAGTACATGCTCTAATTTTAAAATACATTATAAAATTGCCCTTCGGTTTGTCCGGGACCTACCCTAGGGCTGACTTATATTTATAAAAAAGGAAGATTTGGGACTGGCAAAAGGTTTATTTTGCTAGGTCAAAATAGCACTTTAAAACTTCACACACATGCTCTGCAATGGCAGGCCTGAGACATGTTTAAAGGGCTACTTAAGTGGGTGGCACAATCAGTGCTACAGGCCTAGTAGTAGCAATTAATTCACATGCCCTGGGTACACGTAGTACCATTCTACTAGGGTTGGTGCAAACAGACCACTTACGCAGTGACGCAGTGATGTGCCGTGCACGCATCTCGGTCAGGAGACAGCAAAGACAGCAACGAGACAGCGAGGCCCGACCCGAGGCCCAACCTGAGGTTCTCACTGCGGTGCCGAGCCGCTGGGTGGACCGTGTGGGCTGCGTGGGCTGCAGGGGTGGGCAGTGACCCCCTGGCTGAGGAGGCCACAGTTCGGAAGTGCGCCTAGGAGGCGGCACGGGGAACGGGGGAAAGACAGGACTGAGGAAGTTTGTCCCACTGCCATTGAGGAAAAAGGCAGGGCAAAAAATCATAAGGAAGAGACCCCAGGTTACGCAGTATAAGAGCACCATGAGTAATGGGAGTACCAGAGATTACCGAGAGTACCGTGAAGGCAGGGAGGACCCCTGGGATTTCGAGGTGCTCGAGGGGAGGTGTGGAGGAGGTGCTAAAGAGGAGCTCAAGAGGTGTGCCAGGTTCACCAGGTTACAGAGTGTCCCATCATTGAGCTCTGCAGCTCTGCAGGGCCCTGTAGCGGGTGCCGCAGTGGACCCCCTTTGATCCTTCCTTTCCCCAGGCTTTCCTTCATCTTCCAGTGACACGAGATTGCCAGATTGCCATCACATTGCCCCCATATTGTCACCTGCCTCACCAGGGGCGAGGGTGAGGTTGGTGAGGACTAGGCTGTCGCCAGCTGAGGTCTATATCTTTGCTTTTTCCTAAGCTGTGATCTTTTTGAAAGTGCAAGAGATTAGGAACTGGTTTTGGGTTATAAAAGGGGCTCTAACAGGGCCAATTGCAGTGTGACTTGGGACGAGTGCCTGAGGTTGCGGAAGCTGCTCCTCTTAACGGGTGCAGATGGCGACTGGGAGGTTACAGTGGGGATAACCCTTCTACCCCTTCTTCCCCCTCTTACCCCTTTTTACCCCACTTTATTGAGTGCTTGTGCCCCTCAGCTGTTGAGGTGTGGTGGTGCATTCCAGTAATTAAGGACTTCAGAAAGCCTGTAATACAATTTCCATGGAATCAATATCCCCCACCCGGAAAGATGTGTTCAGGGAAGGAAAGGACAGTTTACTTGCTAGTAAAGAGAATCAAGAGGAAACAGAAATCTCCAACCTTGTTATCAGCAAAGACCGGGCCGTCTAAACACAATGAGGATGATTGTAAGACTTTGATTTCCCCTATTGTGCATATGTTTGGAAAATCAGTGAAAGCTCCATACAAATTTGATTTTTTGAAGGACCCTGTTAAAGCAATGTTTTCTACTGATAAAGATCAAGCAGCCCTTCCAAAGCATATTTCACCAATAAAAAGTGAAAGTAGCTTTGTGTATGAAAAGGGGGAGCAATAATGGATCGGATGTGGTGTGGGGAGTCGACTGGTACAGCTGGTAAATTTATCAATTTCTAAAGTCCAGGGGACTCTACATCTTCTAAATACCCCAATAATAAGTGAAAGTCAGTTTGATCATAAAACTGGGGGTCAAAGTGGTTTGGAAGTGGAAGGGGAGGAGGTGAAAAGTGTGCTTGGAAATGCCACTAAATCACCGGACGAAAAAAAAGATGCCTGGTGTTCAATCAGTGACATATAGCCACTTATTTTAAGATCTTCATATCCATCCCCTACTGCTACCTCTTTCTCAGCAGGTGATATGTTGAAAGACCCCTTGGAAAACAGAGGTTTGATCCCCTTAGAGTGAATGTTATCAGAAAGAAGGTTATGGAATCTGCAAAGATGATAACAAACAAAGGGTCCCTGGATGATGGTGAAAGATGCAGTAATATAAAACTGCCAATTGTCAGAATGTCTCTTATCATACTTTAGATAAATGTTTGCCTAAAGTCAATAAAGTTAGTGACACAACTAATCCCGAGATTACGGTACAGGCAGAGCAGGCAAGCATTTTGGATAATCACATGAATTAATTATCCCAAGGTCAAAGAGCTTTCAGAATCAGTGCTCCACCTCAAGCTAAACTATTAGACTGCCCTAGCCAGACGAGAAGCAGTGAGTTCTCTCAGTCTCTACAGAGCCCTTCGGGGAATTTAATGCAAGGCAAAGTGTGATATTTTCATTAAGACTTCGCAATTAACACTTGATGCTTTGTCTCACCAGTCTTCAAAAATGGATGTGCAGGTGGACTTACTAAACATTATGGCTAAATCTGCATCGGGGATCAACCAAAAGTTGACTGATTTAAATGCTCTGATCAAACGAGCACAGAATTACGCAGAAATAATAGAGCCCGATTGTACTTGTGGTCCAATAATCAATAAGCTTGTTACTCTTCCAGAGGTTATAAGCACATTGATGGATGACTTTATGGCTAATCTTATTAGTTTAAAAAATGATGAGAATATGATACATCTTAATCATCAACAAGGAGCTAGTGCTTGTTTGAATGTGGGCTATTCGATAGATGGTATTAGGGATATTGGGGAGACAGTGTGTACTATATTAAAGAGTATTAATGAAGATGACCAATGTCACCAAAATACAGGAGTTATAGAACTATTACCAAAAGAGATAGTTGATAGTACTGGAGGGTCAATCAAACAGACTTTATCCCCATCAATATCACCACTACCATTGTTCCCAATCAATCAAGTAAACCTACCATTGAAATTATCAACTGAGCCAGTTACTAAAAGGCAAAAGAAAAACAACGGAAAGCTAGGAAAAGGACAAAGGGTGTTCCAGTTGCTATCTATGATGGTGTGACAAGTACTACAAACACCACTGTCATAAGAAACGAGAAAGTTAGTAGTCCTTTGACTAATGCATTTTTCCCATTATTTACTACTCAGGAGCTTACTCAATGCTTCGGGGACTCAGCAGTTATGGAATATCCCAGTCCCAGAAAATCTAAGATTCATGTAGTCCAGGCAGAGGATAAGAAGGGTCCAAATCAAGGGGCTCATATTTAACTTACAATTGATGAGGGTCAAGTGAAGAAATCTAGTTTGACATCAGTAGAAAATCCTCTTGTACAAGCAGTCCACACAGTAGAGGCCACCAAGATTAAGGGAATAAGTTTATCGAACAAACGGCCACTGCAGTGCCAGAGTTACAGGGAATGGATGAATATCCAGGGCCCTTTTTAGAGGCCACTAAAGCACTTATGTCAGATGTTTAGTCCAATTTAAATCATCAGGTGACGACCGATAAGAAATTAAAAAAAGACCAGCCATGTCAATCCTTCGAAGATAGCCAGTATGTGCCTACAGAGGGCTCTCATTATACTTTCCTCGTGGGTAGAAATAAAACAATATTTTTTCCAAGATACCAGACTTGCGGCCCGCATGATATACTGAATTGTGGTAATATATTAAAACTTTTCTGAGCAATACCATCTGTAGTGCTTTCCTCTTATTTAGTTTCTAAGCACTAACATAACACAACAGAAATGCACTTCTGAGGTCAAAGAAGACTTTTATTGTTGTTAATTCTTCCCCAACCACAATATTTTATGTATGACGAATTAGTAGCTTTCAAGTCCGCGTTAATCAAACAAAATATATCAGTTTGCAATATACACAACAGGTTATATTTATAAGATATTGAATGCAAAGCAAAACAAATACTTCACTGTGTGGGAATTATTTACAGCTTCATCTTTCTAAGGTCTGCAAGCTGATGACCCCTGTCAGCCGCGAGAAAGAGAGATTCATCTACCCACACGGGATTGCTGGCAGCCTGCGCCAAGCTCCAGCACGAGGTCCGGCAGATTCGAATCTGACTCTCTGCAGCCTGTTACATTCGTTACAAAGGTGTGCCCCCTCCTCTCAGACCTGGGAAACTGAGCAAGCCTTTTGGAGACTGGCCAGGTCTCCAAGACTACTCCTGTTCCCAAGCTCAAGCGAAGAAAAAACAACACCCATGTACTCTCTCTTATCAGGTCTAGTCTACTGTGAGAGCAAAACATCATGGTTCATCTGGTGCAAAAACACAGCTTGGAAAAATACAGCTTGGATTCTCAACTGCAATGTCTAACTCCACGTTAAAGGCAATGGGCAGCTAACCTAAGTATCAAATGCAATGTCTAGTGTCATGTCAAAGCCAATAAGCATCTAAGCTGAATACAAAATGCAATGTCTTATATCATGTCAAAGCCCATAGGCAGCTGAGCTGAATATAAAATGCAATGTATAATATCATGTCAAAGCCAATAGGCAGCTGAGCTGAATATAAAATGCAATGTATAATACCATGTCAAAGCCAATAGGCAGTTAAGCTGAATATAAAATACAATGTATAATATCATGTCAAAGCCAATAGGCAGCTGAGCTGAATACAAAATGCAATATATGATATCATGTCAAAGCCAATAGGCAGAATATCTAATAGCATGTCAAAGTCAATAGGCAGCTAAACTGAATACATCATGTCAAAGCCAATAGGAATGCAATGTCAAAGCCAATAGGCGGCTAGACTGGATACAGCATGTCAAAGCCAATAGGCAGAATACTGAATGTAATGGCTAATGCGATGTCAAAGCCCATAGGCGGCTAAACTGAATACAGAAAGTAATGGCTAATGCCATGTCAAAGCCCATAGGCGGCTAAACTGAACAAAACATACCATGTGCTACTGGTGAACATTGAGCAACTAATATGCACAGTGGTGAAACACAAAGTCATTGGTCAAAACAAACTTTATCAAATGGCAGTACATTCCGCCCTTTGACCAATGAATTTTTGTTTCACATATCTCTTGTTTCAAACAACAACAAAAAAAAACATCAGATCAAAGCAATCCCTGTAAAGCAATAGAAGTGGATTAACACATTGATTTCATAACCTTTCACATCAGATACATCTACATAGAAAAGACTGAGCAATTTTTTTTTTTTCTGAATGAGTCTCTAATTCAACAGTGTTAGCAATTTGATGTAGCATGAGTTCTGCTCATGTAAAGGTGCACGGTCCACCTGAAAGGTTTGCTGGAAGGTAAGCAAAAGTCAGAGTTCCATACGAGAGGGAAAAAAAAAAACACAGCTTAGTTCCGGTGGAAGAATGCAATCAAACAAGTTGAACTTGAACTGAAGGCGCAGTTTGCGCAAAATGGATCCATGGTGCTGGCACTTTACTCAGCCAGGTTCAGGTTGGGGATTCGGTCCCTTCCCCGACCCCACACGCACACACTGGAAGGGGGACCACACAGCACACTCAGGGACAGTGGCGAAACGTGGTAGGATCTGCAAAAGAAACAAGTATGACTTTTCTTGCAAATAACATTTTTCATTTAAACTGCACCCATCCTCTTTCCTTCCCTGTTTTATAATCAGCAGGACGTTTTTGAGGCCCTTTGTTATATTCTCTGCAGGTTCTGGAGGGTCACTTGGGGCTTCAGCCCACACATCAGCACTGAGGTTTTTATCTGCTGCACCACAGCTTCCCTTTTCTTGCACTGTCAGAAGGGCTGGGGCAGACTCATTCTTTATCAAACCTCCATTCACTGCATTTTTGCCAATTTGGGCCATTCTGTCTCCAATTTGTATGAATGAATCAGATTCTTTTCTAGGTATCAGCATAATTTCGATTTTTCCTTGGTAATTTGCAGCAATCACTCTCCCTAAAACCTGATCAATTTGCCATTTCTGTTCTGGTAACGTTCCTCTTCCCAACTGCTCTGTGACTGCTTGCATGACAGATTGCTTTTGTGCGTGCTGCACAGTTTTTATCAAATCTAGGGGAATGTGCATCTCTCTCCTCTCTGCCCACCTGTAAGTGGCCTTTTCTCTCAGCTGTTCACATTTCTGGGGCACCCACTTAGCCATCCCCACTAAGGCAGAATTCTGGGTGAACACTTCTCTCTCTGAATTTATCTCATTAACATCTGCAAGGTAATTGAACCAGTTAGGTACAAGCCATATGTAAAAACAAACAGCTAAAACATTAGCAATAAACCAAAAATCAGCGTAAAAATGACACATCTCACGTAGCTCTTGCTTTAAAATCTGACACACATTATACAACGCTGTTCCTTCTACTGTGCCAGAAAACAACATTTCAGTCAATGAATCATTAGTAAAACAAACATGCTTTTTATCTTCAGTAGACACGAATTCAAATGGTGCACACAACTTCATTGGTAACTCTTTTACCTGTGGTACTCTAGCCCTGTCTTGCAAGTACCAGATGCATTGTATGATTCTAGCTAGGGGCACTATTTTCTTCCCTTGTTCTTGAATTACATGTACATAAGTATTTCCTTCTTGCACTGCGCAAAAACCTAAAGTTTGCATTATTTCATTTGCCAAATCACAAGCGCGCAGCTGCATATAATTTTTCACAGTGACCATATACAAAAGTGTTAGGATTTCTCTCAAATGAGGGATATTCTTTTTCCAAAAATCAAACAAGCTAATGAAAGTCGGCTCTTGCTCTAAAATCTTTTTGCAACGGTAACTCGTAAATCACATTCTGGTCTCTCTTGTCCCTGTTATCAGTTAAGGAATGCATTTTGTCTGCCAAAAACCCTGGCTCACACGAAAACTCACTCGGAGCTGTCTTAACCCCCTCATTACTGGAATGGGACAAGAAAGATTCTTCAAAAACAGCCCTTTTATAACTTTCAGTCGGGCTAATTTGCTCACGTAAATTCCTATTTTCATGTTCCAACTTCCTACATTTCTCCTGCATTTCTCTGTAAGCAGATAAAGGTATCCAGACCTTTCTGTCATCATTACTTCCAAAAGACACATTTTCTACATATATACAACAGGAATTATTTCTCAAAACATTATCAGGCCTTTTAGCTACACATGCATTTTCTTCTGTAATTCCCCAAACAGAAAACAATTCACAGTTTTTCTTAGCACCATCAGGCAGTTCATCAACACATGTATTCTCAGACATGGTCTGCCGTGCTACTGTGATTCTCCAAACAGAAAACAATTTCTGTAATTCTCCAAACAACAAAAAACAATTACACTTTTAAAGTGTGCACTTAGAAATCTACTAACTCGTCAACACCCCTTCTTAATCACCTCTTAATGACCGACACCCCACTTCTGGTACCAATTGTAGTGCTTTCCTCTTATTTAGTTTCTAAGCACTAACATAACACAACAGAAATGCACTTCTGAGGTCAAAGAAGACTTTTATTGTTGTTAATTCTTCCCCAACCACAATATTTTATGTATGACGAATTAGTAGCTTTCAAGTCCGCGTTAATCAAACAAAATATATCAGTTTGCAATATACACAGCAGGTTATATTTATAAGATATTGAATGCACAGCAAAACAAATACTTCACCGTGTGGGAATTATTTACAGCTTCATCTTTCTAAGGTCTGCAAGCTGATGACCCCTGTCAGCCGCGAGAAAGAGAGATTCATCTACCCACACGGGATTGCTGGCAGCCTGCGCCAAGCTCCAGCACGAGGTCCGGCAGATTCGAATCTGACTCTCTGCAGCCTGTTACATTCGTTACAAAGGTGTGCCCCCTCCTCTCAGACCTGGGAAACTGAGCAAGCCTTTTGGAGACTGGCCAGGTCTCCAAGACTACTCCTGTTCCCAAGCTCAAGCGAAGAAAAAACAACACCCATGTACTCTCTCTTATCAGGTCTAGTCTACTGTGAGAGCAAAACATCTTGGTTCATCTGGTGCAAAAACACAGCTTGGATTCTCAACTGCAATGTCTAACTCCACGTTAAAGGCAATGGGCAGCTAACCTAAGTATCAAATGCAATGTCTAGTGTCATGTCAAAGCCAATAAGCATCTAAGCTGAATACAAAATGCAATGTCTTATATCATGTCAAAGCCCATAGGCAGCTGAGCTGAATATAAAATGCAATGTATAATATCATGTCAAAGCCAATAGGCAGCTGAGCTGAATATAAAATGCAATGTATAATACCATGTCAAAGCCAATAGGCAGTTAAGTTGAATATAAAATACAATGTATAATATCATGTCAAAGCCAATAGGCAGCTGAGCTGAATACAAAATGTAATATATGATATCATGTCAAAGCCAATAGGCAGAATATCTAATAGCATGTCAAAGTCAATAGGCAGCTAAACTGAATACATCATGTCAAAGCCAATAGGAATGCAATGTCAAAGCCAATAGGCGGCTAGACTGGATACAGCATGTCAAAGCCAATAGGCAGAATACTGAATGTAATGGCTAATGCGATGTCAAAGCCCATAGGCGGCTAAACTGAATACAGAAAGTAATGGCTAATGCCATGTCAAAGCCCATAGGCGGCTAAACTGAACAAAACATACCATGTGCTACTGGTGAACATTGAGCAACTAATATGCACAGTGGTGAAACACAAAGTCATTGGTCAAAACAAACTTTATCAAATGGCAGTACACCATCCTTGGAGTATATTCAGACTACAGATATAGGCCCTGTAGGAGGCTGGACTGGCTTGTAGTGAGTACCAAGGGGTACTTGCACCTTGCACCAGGCCCAGTTATCCCTTATTAGTGTATAGGGTGTCTAGCAGCTTAGGCTGATAGATAATGGTAGCTTAGCAAAGCAGCTCAGGCTGAACTAGGAGACGTGTGAAGCTACTACAGTACCACTTAGTGTCATATGCACAATATCATAAGAAAACACAATACACAGTTATACTAAAAATAAAGGTACTTTATTGTTATGACAATATGCCAAAGTATCTTAGAGTGTACCCTCAGTGAGAGGATAGGAAATATACACAAGATATATATACACAATAGCAAAAATATGCAGTATAGTCTTAGAAAACAGTGCAAACAATGTATAGTTACAATAGGATGCAATGGGGAAACATAGGGATAGGGGCAACCCAAACCATATACTCCAGAAGTGGAATGCGAACCACGAATGGACCCCAAACCTATGTGACCTTGTAGAGGGTCGCTGGGACTATTAGAAAATAGTGAGAGTTAGAAAAATAACCCTCCCCAAGACCCTGAAAAGTGAGTGCAAAGTGCACTAAAGTTCCCCTAAGGACAAAATAGTCGTGTTAGAGGGAAAATGCAAGGAAAACACAAATCAGCAATGCAACAACGATGGATTCCTGACTGAGGGTACCTGTGGAACAAGGGGACCAAGTCCAAAAGTCACAAGCAGCTCGGAGATGGGCAGATGCCCAAGAAATGCCAGCGGTTGGTGCAAAGAAGCTCTTACTAGGCTGAAGAACTGTGAATACTGCAGGAACGACAAGGGCTAGAGACTTCCCCTTTGGAGGATGGATCCCCCACGCCTTGGAGAGTTGTGCAGAAGTGTTTTCCCGCCGGATGGACGCCAAAAAGCCTTGCTACACGCAAATCGTGCGTTTGGCGTTTTTGGACGCTGCTGGGGCCCAGGAGGGACCAGAAGATCGCAAATTGGACCTGCAGAGAGAGGGGACGTCGAGCAAGACAAAGAGCCCTCACTGAAGCAGGTAGCACCCGGAGAAGTGCCAGAAACAGGCACTACAAGGATGCGTGAAACGGTGCTCGCCGAAGTTGCACAAAGGAGTCCCACGTCGCCGGAGACCAACTTAGAAAGTCGTGCAATGCAGGTTAGAGTGCCGTGGACCCAGGCTTGGCTGTGCACAGAGGATTTCCGCTGGAAGTGCACAGGGGCCGGAGTAGCTTGCAAAGTCGCGGTTCCCAGCAATGCAGCCCAGCGAGGTGAGGCAAGGACTTACCTCCACCAAACTTGGGCTGAAGAGTCACTGGACTGTGGGGGTTACTTGGACGGTGTCGCTGGATTCGAGGGACCTCGCTCGTCGTGCTGAGAGGAGACCCAAGGGACCGGTAATGCAGCTTTTTGGTGCCTGCGGTTGCAGGGGGAAGATTCCGTCGACCCACGGGAGATTTCTTCGGAGCTTCTGGTGCAGAGAGGAGGCAGACTACCCCCACAGCATGCACAAGCAGGAAAACAGTCGAGAAGGTGGCAGGATCAGCGTTACAGAGTTGCAGTAGTCGTCTTTGCTACTATGTTGCAGGTTTGCAGGCTTCCAGCGCGGTCAGCGGTCGATTCCTTATCAGAAGGTGAAGAGAGAGATGCAGAGGAACTCGGCTGAGCTCATGCATTCGTTATCTAAAGTTTCCCCAGAGACAGAGACCCTAAATAGCCAGAAAAGAGGGTTTGGCTACCTAGGAGAGAGGAAAGGCTACTAACACCTGAAGGAGCCTATCACAAGGAGTCTCTGACGTCACCTGGTGGCACTGGCCACTCAGAGCAGTCCAGTGTGCCAGCAGCACCTCTGTTTCCAAGATGGCAGAGGTCTGGAGCACACTGGAGGAGCTCTGGACACCTCCCAGGGGAGGTGCAGGTCAGGGGAGTGGTCACTCCCCTTTCCTTTGTCCAGTTTCGCGCCAGAGCAGGGGCTAAGGGGTCCCTGAACCGGTGTAGACTGGCTTATGCAGAATTGGGCACATCTGTGCCCAAGAAAGCATTTCCAGAGGCTGGGGGAGGCTACTCCTCCCCTGCCTTCACACCATTTTCCAAAGGGAGAGGGTGTTACACCCTCTCTCAGAGGAAGTTCTTTGTTCTGCCATCCTGGGCCAGGCCTGGCTGGACCCCAGGAGGGCAGATGCCTGTCTGAGGGGTTGGCAGCAGCAGCAGCTGCAGTGAAACCCCAGGAAGGGCAGTTTGGCAGTACCAGGGTCTGTGCTACAGACCACTGGGATCATGGAATTGTACCAACAATGCTAGGATGGCATAGAGGGGGCAATTCCATGATCATAGACATGTTACATGGCCATATTCGGAGTTACCATGGTGAAGCTACATATAGGTAGTGACCTATATGTAGTGCACGCGTGTAATGGTGTCCCCGCACTCACAAAGTTCAGTGAATTGGTTCTGAACAATGTGGGGGCACCTTGGCTAGTGCCAGGGTGCCCTCACACTAAGTAACTTTGCACCTAACCTTTACCAGGTAAAGGTTAGACATATAGGTGACTTATAAGTTACTTAAGTGCAGTGTAAAATGGCTGTGAAATAACGTGGACGTTATTTCACTCAGGCTGCAGTGGCAGGCCTGTGTAAGAATTGTCAGAGCTCCCTATGGGTGGCAAAAGAAATGCTGCAGCCCATAGGGATCTCCTGGAACCCCAATACCCTGGGTACCTCAGTACCATATACTAGGGAATTATAAGGGTGTTCCAGTAAGCCAATGTAAATTGGTAAAAATGGTCACTAGCCTGTCAGTGACAATTTGGAAGTAATGAGAGAGCATAACCACTGAGGTTCTGGTTAGCAGAGCCTCAGTGAGACAGTTAGGCACCACACAGGGAACATATACATGCACACCTATGAGCACTGGGGCCCTGTGTGACAGGGTCCCAGTGACACATACATATAGGCCACAAACTTATGAGCACTGGGGTCCTGACCAGCAGGATCCCAGTGACACATAACAAACATACTGAAAACATAGTGTTTTCACTATGAGCACTGAGGCCTGGCTATCAGGATCCCAGTGAGACAGTGAAAACAGTGACAAACACCCTGACATACACTCAAAAACAGGCCAAAAGTGGGGGTAACAAGCCTAGAAAGAGGCTACCTTCTCACACAACCCCCCCCCCCCCAAACGAAGGACAATAAGGCTAACCTTGGCCAGTTGAGACTTTATTGTCTAAGTGGTGATAAGTAGAGAGTAGCTCTGCAATAGACTGGTTACTCCCTTTATCATCCACTATATGGTTACTTCCCTGTGGGGATGTAAACCACCCTGTTTGAAGTTTTTTAGCTAAGCAACAATGTGAAGATGTATTTTCAGAGTTTCTATCAGTAAGTTTTAGTTTAGAGCAGTGGGAATTGTCCACTGAACCTATTTGTAGTGATGGAAATGCCAGACAGGGATGCTGTCTCAGAAAAGCCATAGCTGGGCAAAAACTTTGTCCATCTGGCTGGAAGAGAGAACAGGGATGCTGTTTCTCTTGAGTTGGAGCAGGGCAGGGATGCTGTCCTATGAGCTCTACACTAGGGCAGGGATGCTGTCCTAAGTGTTGTGAGGTAGTGCAGGGTTTCTGCACTAAAGTTTCTCTGGGAGGGTTGGAGGGATGCTCCATGTTAACTAAAATGGTGCTCTTTTTCTCACCAATGTTAGTTATCCCACAGAGAGGTACTTCTACCTCAGGGAGTCCAGCTTTGCCAGCTGATGATTCCCTTGGAACAGGTGCCACCCTAGGAGAGGTTTCTCCCACCACAGGAATAGTATCCTGAATGGTAGGGTGGTTAGGGGATACTGTGATACCCTTTTTACCTGTTGATGGAGAGGGATCCTGAGTTTTCAGGCCTTCTCTCCTTTGCTTTTTCATTTCAGTAGAAATGAGAGGGAACAATTCCTCAGGGATGCCCAGCATGGCTGCATGGGCATAAAACTCTACATCAGCCCAACCTGAGGCCTCTAGGTCATTACCTAAGAGACAGTCTACAGGTAAGCTAGGTGATACCACCACCTGCTTAGGGCCAGTAACTCCACCCCAACTAAACTGAATTATAGCTAAGGGAAGAAACTTAGTGGATTTATGGACATCAATAATCTTATACTGTTGTCCAATGATGTGTTGATCAGGGTGCACTAGGTTGTCAGTCACCAAAGTGAAACTGGCACCTGTGTCCCTGTAGGCCAAGGCCTCAACACCATTTATTGAAACTGTCTGCTTGTACTTATCCATTGTAAGGGGACAAGCAGCCAGTGTGGCAAGGCCAATGCCACTAGGTGTGACAGAAACTGTCTTGGGACTGATTACATCAGTTTCCACTATGGACCCATAAGTGAACCCAACTACACCCTTTGCTTGACTGTTGCCAGCAGTCCCACCACTAGTACCACTACTGCTAGGGGCACTAGAGCTTGATGTATTAGTGGTGGTAGGCTCAGGGGGTTTACCTGGACAGGACTTATCCCCTGGCCTATGGCCTCTATTTTTACACACAAAGCACCAAGGCTTTTTAATGTGTGCACGTTGGGAAGAAGAGGAAGAATTTGTTTTATCCCCACCCTCTGAAGAGTGTTTAAGATTTGAAGTGGGATCTTTGGTTTTACCCTTATCCCCATGCTTATCTTGAGATTTTTCACCATCTTTCTTCTTATTGCCATCTTTGTCACCCCCTGTATGAACTTTTCTGTTCACCCTTGTTCTGACCCATTTGTCTGCCTTCTTTCCCAATTCTTGGGGAGAGGTCAGATCAGAGTCTACCAGGTACTGGTGCAACAAATCAGACACACAATTATTAAGTATATGCTCTCTCAGGATTGTGTTATACAGGCTTTCATAATCAGTAACTTTACTGCCATGTAACCACCCCTCCAAGGCCTTCACTGAATGGTCAATGAAATCAACCCAGTCTTGTGAAGACTCCTTTTTGGTCTCTCTGAACTTTATCCTGTACTGTTCAGTGGTTAAGCCATAACCATCCAGGAGTGCATTCTTAAGAACTGTAAAATTATTGGCATCATTTTCTTTCACAGTAAGGAGCCTATCCCTACCTTTTCCAGTAAATGATAGCCATAGGATAGCAGCCCACTGCCTTTGAGGGACATCCTGTACAACACAGGCCCTCTCAAGTGCAGCAAACCACTTGTTAATGTCATCCCCCTCCTTATAAGGGGGAACTATCTTGTGCAGATTCCTGGAATCATGCTCTTTTGCAGGATGACTATGGGGAATACTGCTGCTGCCACCATGGGTATCTAAACCCATCTTCTGTCTTTCCCTCTCTATTTCTAAAGACTGTCTATCCAAATCCAGCTGTTGCTTCTTGAGCTTCAGTCTGGTTTGCTCCACTCTCAATCTATTGAGCTCCCTTTCTAACAATCTGTCATCAGGGTGGGTGGGAGGGACATTTCTAGATACAGAGGTATGATGGGAATGAACAGAAGGAGACCTGTCCCTTACCAAGGGCACCCTAACAGCTTGGCTACCAGCATAATGTGAGAGCACATCATCAGTATGATGTGATTCAGCCTCTGTACCAACTATGCTAGACTGTCTAGTAATGGGCAGGCTGAGAAGTTTCTTTCCTGAACCTTTTCCTGGAGGAGTCCCTGGATCAGATTGAGAACCATTAGCTACTTTTTCTACAGATTGGGCACTTATGGCCTTATCCTGTACTCTAAGCATATTAATTAACAGTTCTAAGGAAGGATTCTTCCCTACACTCAAACCTCTCTCTATGCAGAGACTCCTTGCTCCTTTCCAGCTAAGGTGATCATATGCATGTTTGGACAGTTCAACTTTTTGGCCTGTGCCAGACATTTTTTAGAGAGAGTTAAAGTGATAGACAAAGAGAAAAAAGTTTTCAGAACTTTTTGGAAAGACAGAAAAAACTTTTTAAACTTTTAAGAACTTTTTGAAAGTTTAGAAGTACTTTTCAGCACTTAGAAAAGAGTGAAAAGAGGAAATGCAAAACTTTTTGGCTATGTGTATATAGACTGACCTTGTTTTGTATATTTTTCTCTTATGAAAAGTACAATGACAAGAGTGGTAAGTAGTCTCAAAGCACTTATCCCACCGCTGCACAACCAATGTAGGAGGCTGGACTGGCTTGTAGTGAGTACCAAGGGATACTTGCACCTTGCACCAGGCCCAGTTATCCCTTATTAGTGTATAGGGTGTCTAGCAGCTTAGGCTGATAGATAATGGTAGCTTAGCAAAGCAGCTCAGGCTGAACTAGGAGACGTGTGAAGCTACTACAGTACCACTTAGTGTCATATGCACAATATCATAAGAAAACACAATACACAGTTATACTAAAAATAAAGGTACTTTATTGTTATGACAATATGCCAAAGTATCTTAGAGTGTACCCTCAGTGAGAGGATAGGAAATATACACAAGATATATATACACAATAGCAAAAATATGCAGTATAGTCTTAGAAAACAGTGCAAACAATGTATAGTTACAATAGGATGCAATGGGGAAACATAGGGATAGGGGCAACCCAAACCATATACTCCAGAAGTGGAATGCGAACCACGAATGGACCCCAAACCTATGTGACCTTGTAGAGGGTCGCTGGGACTATTAGAAAATAGTGAGAGTTAGAAAAATAACCCTCCCCAAGACCCTGAAAAGTGAGTGCAAAGTGCACTAAAGTTCCCCTAAGGACAAAATAGTCGTGTTAGAGGGAAAATGCAAGGAAAACACAAATCAGCAATGCAACAACGATGGATTCCTGACTGAGGGTACCTGTGGAACAAGGGGACCAAGTCCAAAAGTCACAAGCAGCTCGGAGATGGGCAGATGCCCAAGAAATGCCAGCGGTTGGTGCAAAGAAGCTCTTACTAGGCTGAAGAACTGTGAATACTGCAGGAACGACAAGGGCTAGAGACTTCCCCTTTGGAGGATGGATCCCCCACGCCTTGGAGAGTCGTGCAGAAGTGTTTTCCCGCCGGATGGACGCCAACAAGCCTTGCTACACGCAAATCGTGCGTTTGGCGTTTTTGGACGCTGCTGGGGCCCAGGAGGGACCAGAAGGTCGCAAATTGGACCTGCAGAGAGAGGGGACGTCGAGCAAGACAAAGAGCCCTCACTGAAGCAGGTAGCACCCGGAGAAGTGCCAGAAAAAGGCACTACGAGGATGCGTGAAATGGTGCTCGCCGATGTTGCACAAAGGAGTCCCACGTCGCCGGAGACCAACTTAGAAAGTCGTGCAATGCAGGTTAGAGTGCCGTGGACCCAGGCTTGGCTGTGCACAAAGGATTTCCACCGGAAGTGCACAGGGGCCGGAGTAGCTTGCAAAGTCGCGGTTCCCAGCAATGCAGCCCAGCGAGGTGAGGCAAGGACTTACCTCCACCAAACTTGGGCTGAAGAGTCACTGGACTGTGGGGGTCACTTGGACAGTGTCGCTGGATTCGAGGGACCTCGCTCGTCGTGCTGAGAGGAGACCCAAGGGACCGGTAATGCAGCTTTTTCATGCCTGCGGTTGCAGGGGGAAGATTCTGTCGACCCACGGGAGATTTCTTCGGAGCTTCTGGTGCAGAGAGGAGGCAGACTACCCCCACAGCATGCACAAGCAGGAAAACAGTCGAGAAGGCGGCAGGATCAGCGTTACAGAGTTGCAGTAGTCGTCTTTGCTACTATGTTGCAGGTTTGCAGGCTTCCAGCGCGGTCAGCGGTCGATTCCTTATCAGAAGGTGAAGAGAGAGATGCAGAGGAACTCGGCTGAGCTCATGCATTCGTTATCTAAAGTTTCCCCAGAGACAGAGACCCTAAATAGCCAGAAAAGAGGGTTTGGCTACCTAGGAGAGAGGAAAGGCTACTAACACCTGAAGGAGCCTATCACAAGGAGTCTCTGACGTCACCTGGTGGCACTGGCCACTCAGAGCAGTCCAGTGTGCCAGCAGCACCTCTGTTTCCAAGATGGCAGAGGTCTGGAGCACACTGGAGGAGCTCTGGACACCTCCCAGGGGAGGTGCAGGTCAGGGGAGTGGTCACTCCCCTTTCCTTTGTCCAGTTTCGCGCCAGAGCAGGGGCTAAGGGGTCCCTGAACCGGTGTAGACTGGCTTATGCAGAATTGGGCACATCTGTGCCCAAGAAAGCATTTCCAGAGGCTGGGGAGGCTACTCCTCCCCTGCCTTCACACCATTTTCCAAAGGGAGAGGGTGTTACACCCTCTCTCAGAGGAAGTTCTTTGTTCTGCCATCCTGGGCCAGGCCTGGCTGGACCCCAGGAGGGCAGATGCCTGTCTGAGGGGTTGGCAGCAGCAGCAGCTGCAGTGAAACCCCAGGAAGGGCAGTTTGGCAGTACCAGGGTCTGTGCTACAGACCACTGGGATCATGGAATTGTACCAACAATGCTAGGATGGCATAGAGGGGGCAATTCCATGATCATAGACATGTTACATGGCCATATTCGGAGTTACCATGGTGAAGCTACATATAGGTAGTGACCTATATGTAGTGCACGCGTGTAATGGTGTCCCCGCACTCACAAAGTTCAGTGAATTGGTTCTGAACAATGTGGGGGCACCTTGGCTAGTGCCAGGGTGCCCTCACACTAAGTAATTTTGCACCTAACCTTTACCAGGTAAAGGTTAGACATATAGGTGACTTATAAGTTACTTAAGTGCAGTGTAAAATGGCTGTGAAATAACGTGGACGTTATTTCACTCAGGCTGCAGTGGCAGGCCTGTGTAAGAATTGTCAGAGCTCCCTATGGGTGGCAAAAGAAATGCTGCAGCCCATAGGGATCTCCTGGAACCCCAATACCCTGGGTACCTCAGTACCATATACTAGGGAATTATAAGGGTGTTCCAGTAAGCCAATGTAAATTGGTAAAAATGGTCACTAGCCTGTCAGTGACAATTTGGAAGTAATGAGAGAGCATAACCACTGAGGTTCTGGTTAGCAGAGCCTCAGTGAGACAGTTAGGCACCACACAGGGAACATATACATGCACACCTATGAGCACTGGGGCCCTGTGTGACAGGGTCCCAGTGACACATACATATAGGCCACAAACTTATGAGCACTGGGGTCCTGACCAGCAGGATCCCAGTGACACATAACAAACATACTGAAAACATAGTGTTTTCACTATGAGCACTGAGGCCTGGCTATCAGGATCCCAGTGAGACAGTGAAAACAGTGACAAACACCCTGACATACACTCACAAACAGGCCAAAAGTGGGGGTAACAAGGCTAGAAAGAGGCTACCTTCTCACAGGCCCTCATTATGAGATTGGCGGCAAATTCCGCCTACCTCCACAGCGATGGCTGCCAACATGCCGTGGCTACCGACCATCCACCGAATTATGACCGTAGCTGGAATTCTGCCAGAAGGCTGGCAGAATTTTGGCTACAGTCATGGCGGCAGATTGCGGCAAGGTGGCACTGCTGCCAGCAGCAGGGCACACCAGCAGAACGCTGCTGACCGTATCGTGAGCCATGATACGGCATGGCGGTGTTTTGCTGGCAGATGCTGCTGCATCCCGTCTCCTGCCGGAGGACTCTCTGCAAGCAGGTAATTCTGGTTCTCCGAAGGGAGAGGGGGACGAGGGGTGTTGTGTGCATGTGTGGATGTGTGTGTGGCTGTGTTTGAATGTGTGCATGCGTGTGTAATGCGTGTGTGCACGAATGGGTGTGTGTGTGTGTGCATGTTGTCTCGTGTGATTGCGTGTGTGTCTGGATGTATATTAGTGAGTGTTGCTGTGAGTGTGTATGAATGCATGCATGTGTGAATGTGGGAATGCGTGTGTGTATGGGTGTGTATGTATATGAATCTATGTGTGTATATGTCGGGGGTTGGGTGGGGGAGGACTCTGGGGAGGGGGGAGGTCAGGGGAGATCCCTATCAGTGCCAGGGAAGGAGTTACCTGGAACTGATAGTGCCGACCGCCATGGTTTTCGGGCAGTACAGAAACCACGGGAACCATGGCGGTGGTTGGGGTCAAAATGCCATGTGCAGCCTAGTGATGGCCGCAGGGCTGGAGACTGTAGTCTCCAGCCTGGCGGTCGGTACCGCCATGTTGGTCGGTGTGTTAACTTGGCGGTTTGGCTTTGGCTAAACCACCAATGTCATAATACTGGCGGTATGTACCACCAGCCTGTTGGCGGCATTACCGCTACTATTATACCGACCGCCGGGGTCGTAATGACCCCCATAGACTCTTTAGAATTTCTGAATGGTTCAGAGGTAGAAAATAATAATAACCGAGAATCTACCTTGGTAACTTGGGCTTCATCCTAGTTTGTCAGCAAGGTTTTAAATGAGAACGGTTCCTTTAAAAAATGGGGAATTGTGCTTACAATTCCCCAGCAGATTGGTTATCCAGACCCCCTAGAAATTCACAATAGGTCCCCAAAACTAAACAGAAAGGGAGATTTCCAACAACCCTATTCAATTCATAGAACTGCAATTGCAAATTCCACTCCAGCTATTTACCATTCATTAAATTATACATTAGATAATAGATACCATTCTGGGAAATTAAATTTAGGATGGTTATCAACTGCTCTTCATAAAAGTAGGAGCCCCTGACAGCTACATACTAAAATATTACAAACGGATAAAGCAAAATCCCTACGCAACTCGCTCAAAATGTGTTTTTAGAACATAAATTGAATTAGCACCAACAACCAATTAAAAGAGTTAACTTCCCCATTAAAGGATTTTCAGATTATTTAACTACAAGATACTTGTGCAACAAAGTCATTTACAATCGATTATTATTTGGGCTTTTTCTCCCCTGCATATAATGTGAAAATGTTTGGTCGTCCAAAAGGAGGATTGGCGACTTTTATTGCAGCAGGTCTAAAAATGCCCTTCATACACTTAAAAGAGGAAAATGGGGATTTTTTGGTAAGAAAGTTGCCTAATTGGCATAAAAATATAGGGAGATCTCTATTGTTTATTAATGTCTGCGCTCATCCAGATGCCCATTCTAGGAAAGTAATGACTTCTTAATTAGTTATTAGTTATTAAAGGGCTTGGAATAGCTGTAAACATTTTGGGGGTCATTCCGACCCCGGCGGGCGGCGGGCGCCGCCCGCCGGGCGGAAACCGCCCAAACACCGCCCTGCGGTCAGATGAACGCGGGGGACATTCCGACTTTCCCGCTGGGCCGGCGGGCGATCTGCAAAAGATCGCCCGCCCAGCGGGAAAGCCCCAGCAAAGATGAAGCCGGCTCCGAATGGAGCCGGCGGATTTGCTGCGGTGCGACGGTGCAGTGGCACCCGTCGCGATTTTCAGTGTCTGCCAAGCAGACACCTAAAATCTTTATGGGGCCCTGTTAGGGGGCCCCTGCACTGCCCATGCCAGTGGCATGGGCAGTGCAGGGGCCCCCAGGGGCCCCATGACACCCGTTCCCGCCAGCCTACACCGCCAGGAACAGGCTGGCGGGAAGGGGGTCGGAATCCCCATGGCGGCGCTGCTTGCAGCGCCGCCATGGAGGATTCCTTTGGCCAGGGGAAAACCGTCGAGAAACCGCTGGTTCCCCTTTTCTGACCGCGGCTTTACCGCCGCGGTCAGAATTGGCCAGGAAGCACCGCCAGCCTGTTGGCGGTGCTTCCACGGTCCCCGGCCCTGGCGGTCATGGACTGCCAGGGTTGGAATGACCCCCTTTATCTCTTTCCATCATCACAGATAAATGTAAGCAAACAAATCAAGCCCTGTATTTATGTTTTGTGGATATTAAATTTGCCTTTGATCTGGTACAGTACAGTCAGTCATTTATGAGCAACGTTAACCTCCCGGGGTATCCCTGCTCTGTTATTAAACGCTGTACAGTTGTTACATACCAATACCTGGATTAGGGTGAAAGTATGGGATGGTTCCTAACTAGCTACGAAAATTGAGACTAAACAAGATTTAAAGCAGGGCTGCGTGCTTGCGCCATACCTATTTAATCTTTTTGTTTCAGATCTTTCCAATATGCTAAATGAAGTTAATGCACACCCTCCAAAGGTTGGCGATTTATTCATTTTAAATTTGCTCTAAGCAGATGAGGTAATCCTTCTAAATCAAACCCAAGTTGGATTGCATCGACTAATTGCTAAACTGGTGGATTTTGCTGAAGTGCATGGAATGATAATACATGAGAGGAAAACTAAAATTATGGAAGTATAAAAGTATAAAAAAAATACACATAACATATAAGTGGCACCTTCAAGGACACAAACTTGAACAAGTAAAATTATACAGATATTTGGGTGTATTATTTGATGAGAGGGGATCTTTTATTCCCAAAAGTCAGACTTACAGTGGAAAGGTAATGCTCTGTTGATTGCTTTCTGCGCACTGCAAAGATCGCTGGATGGTCCTAATCATCAAGTAATGATTGCTAAACTAATGCCCAGCATCACTTATGGAAGTGAAGCCTTGCAAGGAAGAAATGTTGATATTCTGAATGGGATAAAAAGTGTTTAGGTCCCTGTTTCACCTTCTGATGAATGTATCTCAGGCCCAAATCAGGCTAGAGTTTGGATATCTGAACCAAGTTATAGCAAGAAGGGTACCTACATTAAAATTTGGAAACATGTAGAACAAGTGAAAGGAAATCAATTATGTCTGGTACTCTGGAAGGAGAGCAGTAAGAACTTAAGGGTTCAATCCCAGCTATATTTTTATCAAGTTCTAGATGATTTGGGGGTCCACTCATTGTGGGATGAGAATCCTCTACTTGATGCATTAAAAAAATCATTATTCGTATTATGAAGATTAAGACCCTCATTATGATATTGGCGGTAAGTCCCGCTTACCGCCGTTCTGACTGCCGCCAACATACTGCCGCGGCGGCGGTTTACCGCTACCCATATCATGACACACACATAGCAATCCGTCACTATACAGACAGACACATAAGTCCGCCAGCCCATAGGTCAGTGATAAAATGGCGGTAGCAAAACCCACACCGTTACGTCAACAGAACTACTCCAACAGCATTATGACCCATGAATCACCGCAGTAAACCATTGGCGGTACATACCGCTGCACTCAAAATACACACAACCTAACAAAACAATACTACATTGGACAATTCAAGCTACACACACCTGACACACATACACACACCACACCCACACCACTTTAAAACACACACACACATTACCCACAACCCTTTACGACTCAAAAAAATAGCCACTAGAGAGAGAAACAGCAAGAGCACCAACACAACCAGAGCCACAGAACACCATCACCCATACACCATCCACGCACATCACAGCACATACCCCAACACATCACCCCACACACCCTCACACACACACCACTCACACTACACCCATAGCACCACAAAGATGCCCCAGGTTCTCTGAGGAGGAGCTAAAGGTAATGGTGGAGGAAATCATCTGGGTGGAGCCACAGCTATTCGGATCACAGGTGCAGCAGACATCCATCGCTAGGAAGATGGAGCTATGGCGGAGAGTCGTGGACAGGGTCAATGCCATAAGACAGCACCCAAGAACAAGGGATGACATCAGAAGAAGTGGAACGACCTATGGGGGAAGGTGCGTTTCATGGTTGCAAGACACCAGATAGCAGTACAGAGGACTGGGGGTGGACCCCCACCTCCTCCCCCACAACTAACAACATGGGAGGAACAAGTCTTGGTAATACTGCATCCTGAGGGCCTGGCAGGAGTAGCAGGATGACTGGACTCTGGTAAGTCAACTCACAATTAGTATCACCCTCCTACCTGCATGCCATCACATACCCCCACCGTTACCCTCAATCCCATCACTCCCACTACCAAGCTCTGCATGCAACACCAATGCATGGACACCCATCACAGTCCTGCATGGACACCCATCACCAAAGCATGCACACTTGAGACAATCACCTAGCCCACCAGATCACCACTCACACAAGCCTAAGCTGCCAGGGGAATCACAACCTTACAGGGCAACACACCCATGCACAAGATGGCACACGCAGAAACAATAACATTGCATTTACATCCCCACAGGTCCCCCATACACCGTCACCAGAGAGGAGGTGCCAACAACATCCAGTCCCCTCACAGAAGAGGCCCACAGTGATGACAGCAGCTCTGCACGCCTGGAACTGGATGACCAACCTGGCCCATCAGGGACCTCCGGACAGTCAGTTACCCAGGCACAGTCCAATACCACCACAGAGCCTCCCCCCTCAGGAAACACCAGCACAGCACCCACCCAGCGGGCCATACCTCTGTACCCAGGACACGTCAATCAGCAGTGTGTCCACCACTACAGGGACCCCAGGACAGCCCACAAACACAGGACGATCAGGGACCTGGTGTCATTGGCAGTGAGCACACGGTTCAGGGGACAGAGGCACATGACAACAGGGAAACTGGGAGGATTGCTGTGCAACAGGGGAGGACAGGCCGACGGATCTGACTCTGCACGAGGCACTCACCAACATCCTGGGAGCATACCACCATTCCAAGGATATGATGGGCCAGATACAAGCCAAGTTGCAGGAGACCAAGCAGCTGCAGGAGGGACAGTACCTGGGGATCAGGGAGGACCTGAGGGACATCCAAACCACCCCGGACACCATTGCAGGGGTGCTGGCAGACATGGCCAACACCATGAGGGTGGCAGTGGCACACCAACAGGCCCCTGACACTAGCCACAATGATGAACAGCCTTCCACCTCCGCTGACGCTAGTGGACAGGAGGCCACCAGCACCCCACCCCCTGCAGAAGAATAACCACCCCGCAAACAATCCTTGCAATCCAACAGAAGCCATAGAACATTGCCAAGACCCCCGCCAGGAAATAAGACTCTCCTGATTGTCACCCTGGTTTCCCACTCAGTCACCCTGTCCACCTTGAACTGCCATTGCTCCCCTTCCTATGCCCTCTTGGACAATGCATCTGTGATACAAATAGACTGGACTCTAACCTGGACTGGCCTCCAACCCCCTCCAGCCTATAGCTGAAGTATTGAGTCTGTCAAGTGATTGAACTATGTATTCGTTTAACAATCTGTAGACATTGCAATTCAACTGTACAGTAAGGTACTGATAGGTATGACCTGCATTTTGCTGCAGTCAATACACCAGGAGCCAGAGTGGGGCACAGATATTTATAAATAGACATGTCAAAGGGTACAATAAGTGGCCATAGTAGTGGGATTATCAGCCTGCCAGTGAAACTGTACAATTCAAAACTGCTATGGAAGGTGAAGTTACAGTGTCTTACCTGTGTATCACTAGAAGTACTGTCGTGTGATTGATGTTCTATTGTCCACATCCTCATCCTCTGCCTCCTCTTCGTCACTGTCCACAGGCTCCACTGCTGCCACAAGCCCATCTCCAGCCTAATCCTCCTACAAAAAAGGCACCTGGCAACATAAGGCAAGGTTGTGCAACATGCAACATGCCACGATGATCTAGAACACCTTCTTAAGTGAGTAGCACAGGGAACCACCTGTTAGATGGAGGCACCAAAACCTGGCCTTCAGGAGACCGAAGGTTCGCTCTATAATTCTTCTTGTTCGCCCATACCGAGGGATACCTGTTAGCCAGATACTAACCGTTAGGGCCAACCCCATTCCCATACACCAACATGTACTGGGTGGGGACCATGGGCTCACATATTAGCCACAACCTGTGTGTCTGGAGTTGAGCCATCACATACAGGATGCTGCTATTCCTCATGATGAAGGTATCATGCACAGAGCCAGGATACTTTGCATTGACATAGGAGATGTACTGGTCTGCCAGGTACACTATCTGCACATTCATGGATTAAAAGCTCATACGATTTCTGAACACCTGTTCATTTCTCCGGGGGGGGCAAATGGAATATGTGTACCATCTATTGCCCCAATGATGTTGGGGACATGTCCCATTGCATAGGAATCAGCTTTCACTGTGGCCAAATCCTCCACCTGGGGGAAAGCAATGTAGCTGTGCATGTGTTTCATCAGGGCAAACAACACTCTGGTCAGCACTATTGAAAACATTGGCTGAGACATTCCTGCTGCCAAGCCCACTGTCACTTTGAAGGAGCCAGTTGCCAAGAAATGGAGCACCGATGGAACTTGCACAAGAGGGGGGATCCCAGTGGGGTGACGGATAGCAGAGATCAGGTCTGGCTCCAATTGGGCACACTGCTCCGTGACTGAGGCCCTGTCAAGTTTGTAGGTGAGGGTAATGTGCCTGTCCACCATTGTTGCCAAGTCGACCAGGGGTCTGTACATGAGTGGATGTCTCCATCTCCTATTCATCCGCAGCGCTTGTAATCTAGGGGGCAAAACAATGTGCATCTGGTCAGTATTCAACATTTCCAAAATGTACAGTGCATTGCATGCTGTGACAGAAACAATTTGTTGTTGTATAGGCCCAAATGGTAAAAACAACAAGTGATGGACGGAATGCTGAACATTGTCAAACACTCACCCCCAGTCATAGATCTGGGTTTAATCCATCGTTCTTTTGCTCACCATGCCACCCCAGTTTGGACCCAGCCATATGCAAATCAGTCTTGACCCTGTTCCTCATGGGAACAGTCCAGACCAAACTGCCAAGCCAGGTCCTCACTGGACCGGAAACAAGTATCCTGGGACTGGTTTCGGGGTTTCACCCCTCATCAGCCAGGCTAGCTTGAATCCAGTGGCATGGGAAGCACGGGACCCACGTCTGGGCATACCCTTCCCACTTAGGGCGACAAAGCAAAAACAACAAGTGATGGACGGAATGCTGAACATTGTCAAACACTCACCCCCAGTCATAGATCTGGGTTTAATCCATCGTTCTTTTGCTCACCATGCCACCCCAGTTTGGACCCAGCCATATGCAAATCAGTCTTGACCCTGTTCCTCATGGGAACAGTCCAGACCGAACTGCCAAGCCAGGTCCTCACTGGACCGGAAACAAGCATCCTGGGACCGGTTTCGGGGTTTCACCCCTCATCAGCCAGGCTAGCTTGAATCCAGTGGCATGGGAAGCACGGGACCCACGTCTGGGCATACCCTTCCCACTTAGGGCGACAAAGCAAAAACAACAAGTGATGGACGGAATGCTGAACATTGTCAAACACTCACCCCCAGTCATAGATCTGGGTTTAATCCATCGTTCTTTTGCTCACCATGCCACCCCAGTTTGGACCCAGCCATATGCAAATCAGTCTTGACCCTGTTCCCCATGGGAACAGTCCAGCCCGAACTGCTAGGCCAGGTCTTCACTGGACTGGAAACAAGCATCCTGGGACCGGTTTCGGGGTTTCACCCCTCATCAGCCAGGCTAGCTTGAATCCAGTGGCATGGGAAGCACGGGACCCACGTCTGGGCATACCCTTCCCACTTAGGGCGACAAATGCAAAAACAACAAGTGATGGACGGAATGCTGAACATTGTCAAACATTCACCCCCAGTCACAGATCTGGGTTTAATCCATCGTTTTTTTTGCTGCCCATGCCATTCCAGTTTGGACCCAGCCATATGCAAATCAGTCTTGACCCTGTTCCCCATGGGAACAGTCCAGCCCGAACTGCTAGGCCAGGTCTTCACTGGACTGGAAACAAGCATCCTGGGACCGGTTTCGGGGTTTCACCCCTCATCAGCCAGGCTAGCTTGAATCCAGTGGCATGGGAAGCACGGGACCCACGTCTGGGCATACCCTTCCCACTTAGGGCGACAAATGCAAAAACAACAAGTGATGGACGGAATGCTGAACATTGTCAAACATACACCCCCAGTCACAGATCTGGGTTTAATCCATCGTTTTTTTGCTGCCCATGCCATTCCAGTTTGGACCCAGCCATATGCAAATCAGTCTTGACCCTGTTCCCCATGGGAACAGTCCAGCCCGAACTGCTAGGTCAGGTCTTCACTGGACTGGAAACAAGCATCCTGGGACCGGTTTCGGGGTTTCACCCCTCATCAGCCAGGCTAGCTTGAATCCAGTGGCATGGGAAGCACGGGACCCACGTCTGGGCATACCCTTCCCACTTAGGGCGACAAATGCAAAAACAACAAGTGATGGACGGAATGCTGAACATTGTCAAACATTCACCCCCAGTCACAGATCTGGGTTTAATCCATCGTTTTTTTGCTGCCCATGCCATTCCAGTTTGGCCAGGTCTTCACTGGACTGGAAACAAGCATCCTGGGACCGGTTTCGGGGTTTCACCACAGTCACAGATCTGGGTTTAATCCATCAGGGCTTCCCATGGCACTGGATTCAAGCTAGCCTGGCTGATGAGGGGTGAAACCCCGAAACCGGTCCCAGGATGCTTGTTTCCAGTCCAGTGAAGACCTGGCCTAGCAGTTCGGGCTGGACTGTTCCCATGGGGAACAGGGTCAAGACTGATTTGCATATGGCTGGGTCCAAACTGGAATGGCATGGGCAGCAAAAAAACGATGGATTAAACCCAGATCTGTGACTGGGGGTGAATGTTTGACAATGTTCAGCATTCCGTCCATCACTTGTTGTTTTTGCATTTGTCGCCCTAAGTGGGAAGGGTCTGCCAGACGTGGGTCCCGTGCTTCCCATGCCACTGGATTCAAGCTAGCCTGGCTGATGAGGGGTGAAACCCCGAAACCGGTCCCAGGATGCTTGTTTCCAGTCCAGTGAAGACCTGGCCTAGCAGTTCGGGCTGGACTGTTCCCATGGGGAACAGGGTCAAGACTGATTTGCATATGGCTGGGTCCAAACTGGAATGGCATGGGCAGCAAAAAAACGATGGATTAAACCCAGATCTGTGACTGGGGGTGAATGTTTGACAATGTTCAGCATTCCGTCCATCACTTGTTGTTTTTGCATTTTAGGCCCAAATGGTGCCTATGTGTACTGTGAACAGTTAGGTGCCATGACCTGTCCCCTCCTGAAATGGAGCCCGCCTGTCCTGTGTGGATGGACAGGTGGAAATGAGGTAATCCCGCTGACGTTGTGCGCCGTTGCGGGAGGCGGTTGCGGATCGCCGTGCAACTTCTCATTGGTTGTCATTGGGCCCTATGGGTTACAGTAGTCAATGGTGTTGTACGCCAGTGTGACGTTACGCACCACCATGGATGTGACCGCCATTTTCTACCTGTTCACTCACTTGCTGCCTGACCTTCAACAGGAAAGGACCTACATTGCAAGTGCTGCTGTGACCTGTGTCTGGAACCGACCATGGCTTGTGTGACTGCGAAAAGGGCCCCTGCCTTCACCGCTGTGGAGTTGGAGAGACTGGTAGATGGGGTCCTACCCCTGTACTGAATGCTATATGGGCCTCCAGACCTACAGGTGAGGACACTGTGAGCACGATGGAAGGGGCAAGGATGCATGGAGTGCTGTATGTGAGGGCCTCGTGTAGTGGGGGGTTGAAATTCCTGGGCAGCAGGCAATGTATGTGTGTAAGGGGATGGGAGTGATATGGCGGGCCATTAGTGTAACAGGCCGGACGGTATGAGTGAGGACCTTTTTCTATGTGTATTTCCTCTGCAGGTCAGCGCCCATCAGAAAAATGGCATATGGTGTGCCATTGCCAAGGATGTGTGGACCCTGGGGGTCTACAGCAGGAGGAGCACCCACTGTCACAAACGCTGGGAGGACCTGACATGCTGGGCACAGAAGACCGCAGAGGCCCAGCTAGGGATGGCCTCCCAACGTGGAGGGGTGCCCGTCGAAACCTGACCCCCCTGATGTTCCGTATACTGGCGGTGGCCTATCCAGAGCAGGATGGGCACCTGAGGGCATCACAACAGCCACAAGGGGGTGAGTACAGTTTTCCAATATACTACTTGTGCGTGGTGGGGTGGTCTCCGGGAAGGGGATGTGTGCCAGTTCGTGCCCCTAGGCCAGGCCAGAAATTGCAGGGTAGGTTCCATATTGGGCAAGGGCTGATGAACTCAACCTCCAACCAAGCTAGTGGGCAGCCACTGCTGGGCAGGGCTCTGTGGGTGTCAGGTATGCTGCAATTGGTGTTAGGTATCACTGTCCATGGCATGGTGACTAGTGCGTAGGGCTGTTCCCTGTGTGTTGTGTACGCCATCGGTGGTGTTGTTGCTGCCATTGACCAAGTGTATCCTCTGTCTTTTCCCGCCCTTTTTGTTTCGTCATCCTGTCCTTCTGTGCATTAGCATCATCTGGTGGAGGAGCAGAGGCACTGGCGACGGAGGGAGCTGCATCCCACCTCACAACAGTGTCCAGCCCATGCACCTGTGCCCAAACACAGCAGACAGACACCTTCAACAACCAATCCCTCTTCCTCCACTCCCAAACCTCCACCCTCTTTCCACCCCAGTGTCCCTAAGAAGCTTTTCCTCTCAGCCATTGACCTCTTCCCTACCCCTACCCCCGTCCTTCACATTGGGCCAGGGTGGGCAGAACACAGGCTAGCACCTCAGCCACCCAGTCCACGGCCACAGTAGTTACGGCAGCTACTGCAGGTGTGAGAGGCTCCAAGGAAATATCCATCAGCACTGGCAGTGTGCGTGCACAGCTGCCGAGGGGAAGGGCAAGGATGTACCACCAGCTGCCAAGGGGAAGGCCAAGGATGTGCCACCAGCTGGCAAGGGCAAGGAGGCACCACTAGCTTACAAGGGGAATGGCAAGGATGCACCACCAGATGGCAAGGGCAAGAAGGCACCACCGGCTGCCAAGGTGAAGGCCAAAGAGGCACCACCAGCTGCCAAGGGCAAGGAGGCACCACCAGATAGCAAGGGCAAAGGCCCTGCCCCTGCAGGCAAGAAGGACAGGAGGCCTGGTGCTGGGACTGAATGAGAGTCCCCAACACCAGCCATGGCGCTTCAGCCGTCCGAGGCTGCAGGGGAAGGGCTGGAGCCTCCCTCCACCATTACCTGCACCGCCACCAGCACCACTGCCAGCAGCCCCAGTGGGCAGCCGTCCAAGGCTGCTGGGGAAGTGCTGGAGCCTTCCCCCACCACTAGCAGCACAAACAGCAACACCACCACCAGCACCGTCACCTGCACCACCACCTGCACTGCCACTAGCACCACTGCCAGCACTACTGCCAGCAGCGGCAGCCCCAGTTCGCAGCCATCCAAGGCTGTAGAGGAAGAGCTGGAGCCTCCCCCCACCACTGCCTGCACCTCCACCAGCACCACGACCACTGCCAGCAGCAGCAGCCCCACTGGGCAGTCATCTGAGGCTGCAGGGGAAGGGCTGGACCCTCCCCCCACCACTGGCAGCACAGACACCAGCACCGGCACTGCCACCACTGTGCAGCTGTCGCTGACGGCGGGCAGTGTGTATTCCTGTCTCCATGGACTGTAATGCATCCTGACCACTGCAAATCGTGTGTGTCGGACACCCGGGTGAGTGACTGTGACCTTGCACTCCCCAAGATCTGCATCACAGGGCACAAAGCCCCCACCAGAACCAGTGGAAGAAGCCATCTACTCACCCCTTCTTGCCAGGATGAAGCACACTGGGCAAAAAGCACCCTCCAGAACCAGTGGAAGAAGGCATCCACTCACCCCCTCCTTGCCAGGATGAAGCACATTGGGCACAAAGCCCCCTCCAGAACCAGTGGACGAAGGCATCCACTCACCCCCTCCTTGCCAGGATGAAGCACACTGGGCACAAAGCCCCCTCCAGAACCAGTGGAAAAAGGCATCCACTCACCCCCTCCTTGCCAGGATGAAGCACACTGGACACAAAGCCCCCTTCAGAACCATTGGAAAAAGGCATCCACTCACCCCCTCCTTGCCAGGATGAAGCACACTGGGCACAAAGCTTCCTCCAGAGCCAGTGGGCAAACCACCCACTAGAGAGGCTGTGGCTATGCACTCCCCAGGACCAAGCAATGGGAAAACTGCCCACTTGAGAGACTGTGGATTAGCACTCCCCAGGACCAAGCAGTGGGCAAAGCACCCACTTGAGAGACTGTAGCTTTGCACTCCCCAGGACATCGCACAGGGCATGAAGCTCCCTCCAGGACCAAGGCATGTAGCTCCACCTTCCGGCTGAGGTGCCCCCTCATTACCTGTCCCCCTGAGGTGTCTGTGTATTTCCGAGCTGATGCCCCAGCAGTGTTCTCTCTGTGTTGATGCAGGAGTAAGGTGGGACCTTGGCCTACGTGATGTGGCCTTGTAGCCCATGGACATTATGGACTGGGCAGTGTCCCTCCATTTGTATATATGTAAATACTGAGGGGTACGGGGTGGATGTGTAATGTTGTTGCATCTGTTTGTGAGTATGCTGTTGGGGTGGGGGTGGGGGGGTTGCGTATTGCGTGTGTGTGTCACTCTCTTTTTCCTCCCCCCTCCCCTGTGTGCTAGGCGGCAGTACTCACCGTGGCTGTCGTGGCCGGCGCTGGTATTCCTGGTGTATGAGAAGGTAGACCAGCATGGGGAACACCTGCAGTTTGGGCTCCATTGTGGCGTGGTTGTACCCTTAGTCTCCAGAGGTAAGTCCTTTGCCTTCTGAGATCTGTTTCTGCCGTACTTTTGATGTTGTCGGTACCGCCCTGGAAAAGGTGGCAGGTAGGCCTCTTGTAATACAGTGGGCGGTACATTGTCTTCCGCCTGGCTGTTGGCAGTTACCGCCACGGTGCTTGTTGCTACTGCCGTGGCAGTCAGTGTGTTAAAAGTGTCTGTCTGTGTGGGCAGTTTCTGTTGTGGTCATTATTCAATTTTTATTACCGCCACCTTGTTGGCGGTATTACCGCCGCTTTATCACCGACAGCCAATGTTGTAATGAGGGCCTAAGTCTTTAATTATGGATAAGGGTCTTCTTGCAGGTAGATCTCATTGATAGGTGATATTTTTGAGTATAATACTCTAATTACCAGTCATATCTGGAATTGGGCTGGTCAAAGAAAGAAAAAGACGTATTTATCAGATATCGATTCGGCATTCTTCCAAAGTGTTCCAATATAGTCCCATGGGAACCCTCTGGTTTGAATTCTCCTTGTTCACTGTGTGGTTGGGGGATGGAGAATCCTTATCCATCTGGTTTGTGCATGTCAGGGTTTATTGCAAGAGCGTAGAAGACTCCTGAAAGATGCCTTTAAAAAGAGAGGTGTACGAACGTGTAGGCAAGCAGTGAACACTAGTTTTAGATAATCTGATAGTATTCTTAATGCAAGATTAACAAAATGTGTATGCCTTGGAGCTAAGAAGATGAATGACCAAAGGAAGATGAATTTAAGTGATAAAGTGGAATTAATCTTTTATAGTATGCCAACTGTTCTAAAAATTGTCTGGACATCATCATTTTTATTGTTTAAAAAAACAACTGTATTTGCAATATTTATGATTTATAGTCTACGCACTGGTGCACTTTATATATATCTGTTTTTGGGCTATAGGCATTATGGGTTTTAGTAGATTTCTATTGTCATTTTCTTGAACCAAATTTTATATACAAATTGATAGTCAAAACACAGGTGCACTTTTATATGTTAACGTCAGAGTGACAGACTATATGATCTTAAGAAAAGTTTTCTTCTGTCGTTCACCTGTATCTAGTCTATGTATTTTGTATTTAATTTGTATCTGTGAGTTTTATTCTACATCGATGGTGTAATGATTTTGATTAACTAAGCACCTTAATAAAGAAATTGAATTGAATTGAAATTGAATACTAGGGACTTATGTGTAAATGAAATATGCCCACTGGGTGTAAGCCAATATTACCATTTATTAAGGAGTGAGCACATGTATTTTAGCACAGGTTAACAGTGGTAAAGAGTGCAGAGCCCTAATATCAAAGGAAAGAAAAGATGGAGGAGAAAGGCCAAATGTTGGGGGGAAAACAACTCTAAGGCTGTCAGGTCTAACAAATCACCCCCCAGCTGAAAGGGGGAAGAACTATCCAACCAATTGGGAGTTCCCATGATTAAGGCAGAAGAACCTGGATAGACCATCAGCATTAACGTGGTCTGCCCCACAATGGGGTTACACTGTAAGGTCCATTCCCTGTATGGAGATAGGCCACCTCAACAGTTTAGGATTTTCAAGCCTTGTCTGCATGATCCATCTGAGGGGCCTGTCGTCTGTTTGAACCCTGAAATTAGACCCACACAGATACGGTCTCAGCTTCCTTAGTGACCAGACAACAGTAAAGACTTCTTTTCAATTGCACTCCGCCTCTGCTATGTTCTCATGAAAGTAAAACAAGAAAGGGGCCAGGTTCGCGTTTAGGTCTATGATACATGTTCCCCATATGTACATGTATTCACATAAGATATGCAGTTCCTTCAAAGTCACAAAGAAAAATAAGGGTAAAGCAGTAAATTGGGGGAGGCTGAGCAAACAGATCAGGGGATCTGAATTCTTCAGAAGCAAGAGCCGTCACACACCCAGATGGGTGTCATGCTTCATCATTAAAAGCTCCTCATTTGGCTGATTCTGCAGTGCCCAATGGGCCCGGTGAGGGGGCTCTTTGCTGGAGGTCTTTTGAAAATAAGACACCATGATGAACTGTGTATGGAGGGGCAGTGTGTGTAGATTCATGATAATGTGGTTTAAAAATAACTAGGAGAGACCCTTAACGAGTTGTAATACATAGGTTCTCTTGTTATAAGTGAAAACAAATGGTGGCTGTGTTGGAAACAATGATCTATTACAGTTCACAGAGCAGTGAAAATATGGGCCAAGATGGTTCTTGCAACAGAGAGTCATGGTGGATCTAGGCAATTCATCAGGACCACATAACCCTAATCTACAAATGATTGGGGTTGCAGGTGTAAGGATGAACAATGTTTGCAATCACAAAACAACACAATAAAGGTGTAGGGTATAACATAAAATATCTAAAATCTGAACTGCAAGGAGAAAGAAAAAGAGGATGAGAGGCAATGGCACCATTTCTCTCCTCTTCTCTCACCATGCATTGCAAGGTAATAAACCAGCTTCCCCAGGGCCTTGAATAGTTACCACCAAGTCTCATGAAATATGGGAAGGAGTTTGAAGTGCCTGTGGCTCTGCCCTTTTACATAGCTCAGGTAGAAAGACCCAGGCAAGTCAGTACTGATACCTCTCCTGCCAATACTTTATTTCAGTGCTCATCTCCTCTCAAAACATTTCCTCACTGGCACTGGACTCTTCCATTGAGATACATATTCCACTTACTAGCTGCTGCACTTGTGTAAATATGGAGGGGACTTGGGGCTCTCAAATGGAATCTGTGGGATCTACATTTCTTCATTTGTAGAGTTTAATGAATGAGAAAGCAAACTTATGCTAACCTAAGTCAATTTTGTGCTTTCTTCCATTTTGGAAGAGGCATTATAACCTAACTGGTTACACTGAGAAACTGAGCTTTTTCCAGTCACAATGAATGGGATCTACCTACTCAAAGACCTCCTAATGGTCTCAGACCAAATCACATACTATGTAACTAGTCATGTCACCTGAATAGACTCTGGGAATGCTTGAGTCTATTGTAGTAGAACTGTGAAAGAATATTCAAATGTATTCTGTAGTAAAATGTTCTTGTTTCCCATTGTTGTATAACCTGTAATCCATGTACCTGTGTAGTGAATGTACAAAATAGTTTGTCTAAAGTCCAATTGTGTTTTCCTCTGCCAAAATAGCTCACCTTTTCTATATCATGGGAGGTGAATCTAGGCTGGAATTCTCGTAGAAATGTGAGGAGCTCGCAGATTCCCATTATGTGGAATTCTGCAAAGAGGTTAATAAACTCTGCGAGCTCCGTAGAATTCAAACAGCGGGCGGAGATGCGCTGCGCGCCCCTTTGCGATAATTTTTTATGTTTGACAGCACAATTCATGTTCTTGTGTTGCAGATATCATGCAAACTGTACCACACGGTTCCCATGGGAGCATCGTGTTAGACTTTTCATCCTTGGTGTTGTTTCCCCTAACTTTTTGCCTCTGTTTCCCAGGTTGTTGATGGGTGCTGGACTCTTTTGTTGCTTTTTTTTTTTTTACTCTGGGCACTTTACAACTGCTAACCAGTGCTAAAGTGCAAGTGCTCCTAAACAAAATGTGCATTTGGCTTATCCATGATTGGCATATTTGATTTACTAGTAAGTCCCTAGTAAGGTGCCCAGGGTCTGTACATCAAATGCTACTAGTGGTCCTGCAGCACTGGTTGTGGCACCCACATAAGTAGCCCTGTAATCATGTCTCAGACCTGCCACTCCAGTGTCTGTGTGTGCAGTTTTAACTGTGAATTCAACTTGGCAAGTGTACCTACTTGCCAGGCCTAAACCTTCCCTTTTCTTACATGTAAGACACCCCTAAGGTAGGCCCTATGTAGCCCCAAGGGCAGGGTGCTGTGTATGGTTAAGGTAGGGCATATAGTAATGTGTTTTATATGCCCTGACAGTGAAATATAGCTAAATTTCTTTTTCACTGTTGCAAGGCCTGTCCCTCTCAGAGGTTAACATGGGGGCTACTTGTAAATATGATTAAAGTGTAGGTTCCCTTTGGGAGTGGATAGACTTGGAGTTTGGGGTCTGTGAGCTTACAATTTTGAAATACATCTTTTAGTAAAGTTGGTTTTAAGACTGTGTGTTTGAAAATGCCACTTTTAGAAAGTGGCCATTTTCTTGCTTTAACCCCTTCGCTGCCAGGACTTTTCCCCCTCCCGTGCCAGGCCTTTTTTTGCCTATTTGGGGCAGTTCGCGCTTAGGCCCTCATAACTTTTTGTCCACATAAGCTAACCAAGCTAGAGGTACCCAGACTTTGTGGGTTCCCCTGAAGGAGGCCAAGAAATTAGCCAAAATACAGTGAAACTTTCATTTTTTTTTTTTAAATGGGAATAAGTGGCTGCAGAAGAAGGCTTGTTGTTTTTCCCCTGAAAATGGCATCAACAAAGGGTTTACGGTGCTAAACTCAGCAGCTTCCCAGGTTTCAGGAACAGGCAGACACAATTTTGGCATTTTACTGGGACATACCCCATTTTTGCAATTTTTTGTGCTTTCAGCCTCCTTCCAGTCAGTGACAGAAATGGGCATGAAACCAATGCTGGATCCCAGAAGCCTAAACATTTCTGAAAAGTAGACAAAATTATGAATTCATCAAGGGGTCATTTGTGTAGATCCTACAAGGGTTTCCTACAGAAAATGACAACTGAAAAAGAAAAATATTGAAATAGAGGTGAAAAAAACATCAATTTTTCTCTACGTTTTACTCTGTAACTTTTCCCTGCAATGTCAGATTATCGAAAGCAATATACCATTACGTCTGCTGGACACCTCTGGTTGCGGGGATATATAGGGCTTGTAGGTTCATTAAGAACCCTAGGTACCCAGAGCCAATAAATGAGCTGCACCCTGCAATGCGTTTTCATTCTATACCGGGTATACAGCAATTCATTTGCTGAAATATAGAGAGTAAAAAATAGCTATCAAGAAAACCTTTGTATTTCCAAAAAAGGGCACAAGATAAGGTGTTGAGGAGCAGTGGTTATTTGCACATCTCTGAACTCCGGGGAGACCATACTAGCATGTGAATTACTGGGCATTTCTCAAATAGATGTCTTTTTTACACACTCTCCTATATTTGGAAGGAAAAAATGTAGAGAAAGACAAGGGGCAATAAAACTTGTTTTGCTAATCTATGTTCCCCCAAGTCTCCCGATAAAAATGATACCTCACTTGTGTGGGTAGGCCTAGCGCTCACGACAGGAAACGCCCCAAAACGCAACGTGGACACATCCCATTCTTTTGAAAGAAAACACAGGTGTTTTTTGCAAAGTGCCCACCTGTATATTTTGGCCTCTAGCTCAGCCGGCACCTAGGGAAACCTACCAAACCTGTGCATTTTTTAAAACTAGAGACCTAGGGGAATCCAAGATGGGGTGACTTGTGGGGCTCTGACCAGGTTCTGTTACCCAGAATCCTTTGCAAACCTCAAAATTTGGCTAAAAAAACACATTTTCCTCACATTTCGGTGACAGAAAGTTCTGGAATCAGAGAGGAGCCACAAATTTCCTTCCACCGAGCGTTCCCCCAAGTCTCCTGAAGAAAATTATACCTCACTTGTGTGGGTAGGCCTAGCGCCCGCGACAGGAAATGCCCCAAAACGTAACGTGGACACATCCAGAAAACAGAGGTGTTTTTTGCAAAGTGCCTACCTGTAGATTTTGGCCTCTAGCTCAGCCGGCACCTAGGGAAACCTACCAAACCTGTGCACTTTTGAAAACTAGAGACCTAGGGGAATCCAAGATGGGGTGACTTGTGGGGCTCTGGCCAGGTTCTGTTACCCAGAATCCTTTGCAAGCCTCAAAATTTGGCTAAAAAAACACATGTTCCTCACATTTCTGTGGCAGAAAGTTCTGGAATCTGAGAGGAGGCACTAATTTCCTTCCATCCAGCGTTCCCCCAAGTCTCCCGATAAAAATGATACCTCACTTGTGTGGGTAGGCCTAGCGCCTGCGACAGGAAATGCCCCAAAGCACAACGTGGACACATCCCATTTTTTGACAGAAAACAGAGCTGTATTTTGCAAAGTGCCTACCTGTAGATTTTGGCCTCTAGCTCAGCCGGCACCTAGGGAAACCTACCAAACTTGTGCATTTCTGAAAACTAGAGACCTAGGGGAATCCAAGATGGGGTGACTTGTGGGGCTCTGACCAGGTTCTGTTACCCAGAATCCTTTGCAAACCTCAAAATTTGGCTAAAAAAACACATGTTCCTCACATTTCTGTGGCAGAAAGTTCTGGAATCTGAGAGGAGGCACAAATTTCCTTCCACTCAGCGTTCCCCCAAGTCTCCCGATAAAAATGATACCTCACTTGTGTGTGTAGGCCTAGCGCCCGCGACAGGAAAGGCCCCAAAACGTAACGTGTACACATCACATTTTTTGAAAGAAAACAGAGGTGTTTTTTGCAAAGTGCCTACCTGTGGATTTTGGCCTCTAGCTCAGCCGGCACCTAGGGAAACCTACCAAACCTGCGCATTTCTGAAAACTAGAGACCTAGGGGAATCCAAGATAGGGTGACTTGTGGGGCTCTGACCAGGTTCTGTTAACCAGAATCCTTTGCAAACCTCAAAATTTGGCTAAAAAAACACATGTTCCTCACATTTCTGTGGCAGAAAGTTCTGGAATCTGAGAGGAGGCACAAATTTCCTTCCAGCCAGAGTTCCCCCAAGTCTCCCGATAAAAATGATACCTCACTTGTGTGGGTAGGCCTAGCGCCTACGAAAGGAAATGGCCCAAAACACAACGTGGACACATCACATTTTTTCATAGAAAACAGTGCGTAGCTGTGGATTTTGGCCTGTAGCTCAGCCGGCACCTGGGGAAACCTAGCAAACCAGCGCATTTTTGAAAACTAGAAACCCAGGGGAATCCAAGATGGGGTGACTTGTGGGGCTCTGACCAGGTTTTGTTACCCAGAATCCTTTGCAAACCTCAAAATTTGGCTAAAAAAACACATGTTCCTCACATTTCTGTGGCAGAAAGTTCTGGAATCTGAGAGGAGGCACAAATTTCCTTCCACCCAGCGTTCCCCCAAGTCTCCCGATAAAAATGATACCTCACTTGTGTGGGTAGGCCTAGCACCTACGAAAGGAAATGGCCCAAAACACAACGTGGACACATCACATTTTTTCATAGAAAACAGTGCGTACCTGTGGATTTTGGCCTGTAGCTCAGCCGGCACCTGGGGAAACCTAGCAAACCAGCGCATTTTTGAAAACTAGAAACCCAGGGGAATCCAAGATGGGGTGACTTGTGGGGCTCTGACCAGGTTGTGTTAACCAGAATCCTTTGCAAACCTCATAATTTGGCTAAAAAAACACATGTTTCTCACATTTCTGTGGCAGAAAGTTCTGGAATCTGAGAGGAGGCACAAATTTCCTTCCACCCAGCGTTCCCCCAAGTCTCCCGATAAAAATGATACCTCACTTCTGTGGGTAGGCCTAGCGCCCACGAAAGGAAATGGCCCAAAACACAACGTGGACACAACATATTTTTTCACAGAAAACAGAGGTGTTTTTTGAAAAGTGCCTACCTGTGGATTTTGCCCTCTAGCTCAGCCGGCCCCAGGGAGGGGGGGGCAGAAATGCTCTAAAATAAATTTGACCCTTGCCTACGGGGTCGCTTCCCCTGTGTGACATTGACGCCAAAAAACAAATCCCCGGTGCCTAGTGGTTTCTGCCCCCTTGGGGGCAGATTGACCTAAAATCGGCCAATCTGCCCCCAAGGGGGGCAGAAATGGTCTAAATACAATTTTCCCCCCAGGGGAGCGACCCTTGCCTAATGGGTCGCTCCCCACCTCTAAAACCCCCCCCCAAAAAAATAATAATAATAATAATTTGCCCTGGCGCCTGGAGGTTTCTGCCCCCAGGGGGGCAGAAATGGCCTAAAATAATTCCCCCCCCCCAGGGAGCGACCCTTGCCTAAGGGGTCACTCCCCTTGCATGAAATTCACGCAAAGAAAAAACTCCCTGGTGTCTAGTGGTTTCTGCCCCCCTTGGGGGCAGATTGGCCTCATCAAAATAGGCCTCATCAAAATAGGCCCTAGGCCCTAGGGGAGCGACCCTTGCCTAAGGGGTCGCTCCCCACCTAAAAAGAAAAAAAAACATTAAAAAAAAAAAGATCCCTGGTGCCTAATGCCCTCCCCCCCCCCCCCCCCAGGAGCGACCCTTGCCCAAGAGGTCGCTCCCTTATGTCAATTTCTGGAAAAAAATAAATCCCTGGTGTCTAGTGGGGTTTCAAAAGCCGGATTGCAAGCAATCCGGCTTTTGAAACCCTGGGAGAGACTTCAAAGGGAAGGAAATACATTTCCTTCCCTTTAAAGCCCCTCCGGGCCTCCCCCAGTGATTGAAAGAGAAATGCTGAGCATTTCTCTTTCAATCGCGCTGGAAGCAGAGCTTCCAGCGCGATGGGGGAGGCCCCTGTGACAAATCAGCGCACGCTCGCGCGCTGACGTCACAGGGGGAGTCGGGGGGGGTCGGGGGTGGAAGGGGAAGGTCTTCCCCTTCCATCCCCGCCTTGGGGGGGAGGGGGGTGCACAGGGGGGGTGCGCTAGCGCTCCCCCAAGTTCCCGTGTGCCTTGGACGAGGTGACCTCGTCCAAGGCACACGGGAACTGTAGCCTTGGACAAGGTCACCTCGTCCAAGGCACAGAATGGGTTAAACATTTCTGTGACTCTGCCTGTTTGTGAATTCCCTGTCTGGGTCAGTTTGACAGTTGGGCTGTTTGCACCTCTCTTTAGACAGTGACACAAAGGGAGCTGGGGTGTAGCCTGCATTTCCTGATGGGCCATCTGTGCTAGGAGGGAGGAGAGGAGTGGTCACTTACACCTGAAAGGGCTGTGCCAGCCTTCCCAATGCAGTCTCCAACCCCTTGGTGTGTGTCTGGGGCCTGGCTTGGGCAAGGCAGCATTTCACAAGCAAGAGAGACTTTCCTTTGAAGCAGGCCTACTTCAAAGGGGAAAATGGGTAAAAGAAGGGCACCCAAAACCACAGACTTTAGATCACTTCTGGACATCAAGAAGAACCTCTGCCTGGAGAAGAGCTGAAAGGCTGAGGAGTGCTGCACTGTCTGAGACTGTGCTTTGTGGAGCCATCCAGCAGTTGCTGCTTCTGCCTGTGCAAGAGGACAAAGACTGGACTTTTTGTGGCCTTCCTTCTTGTGAAGATCTCCAAGGGCTTGATTTAGAGCTTGCCTCTGAAGCCTCAGGGACAGCAAAGACTTTTCTTTGCCAGCACCTGGTGTCTCTGGAGAGACTCCTACTCTACCAAGTGGTGCCCATCCAGTTCCTGGGACCCTGAAAGAGAAGCTGGCAGAACAGTACTGAAAATTCATGCACAGACCGCTGTGCGGGGAAAAATTTGATGCACCTTCTGAGACGTGGGTGAAAAAATTACACATCCGCCGGCTTCGCGGTAGAAATCGATGCTCCACCGGCATCACGGCTGGAAAATCAATGCCCATAGCAGGAAAACAACGCTCACACCCGCTGACGTAGGCTGTTAACGTCGCTACCCACATTGCGCGGTTTTGCTGAGATCGTGCTGCAGGATTTTCAAAGTAAACCTTGCTGGGCGCAGAAAAACTACGCAACGCCTGCCCGGACCGAGTGCTGCCTGCATCGACGCATCGCTCCCCTGCGGGGAGAAAAAACAACGCACGCTGGCCCGACTGAAGAAGGAGAAACGACACACAAGCTTGCTTACGGGTGAGAAATCGGCGCATCGCTTACCTTTTTTGACGCACACTCACCCGTGAGTGTTATTTTGATGTTACCCAGGTACTTTTTAACGCTAAAAGTGTTTTACCTGCTTTTTCAAGGATTTAAGACTCTTTTTGTTTTTTATCAATAAGTTGACTTGTGTATGTTGGATTTTTGTCGTTTTGGTCTTGGTTTGTTTAAATAAATATTTTCTATTTTTCTAAATCTGTGTTGTGTCATTTTGTAGTGTTTTTATTGATGTAGTGTGTGTTGGTACAAATACTTTACACCTAGCACTCTGAAGTTAAGCCTACTGCTTGTGCCAAGCTACCAAGGGCATCAGAAGGGGTTAGCTGAGGGTGATTCTCTTTTACCCTGACTAGAGTGAGGGTACTTGCTTGGACAGGGGGTAGCCTGACTGCCAACTAAAGACCCCATTTCTAACACACTCATTTTGTTTTCTATATCTCTGTTCATGGTTCTAGGCTTAAATTGTAATCCACCATTAATCTCTTCAAACCCACCCATTTCTAAATTATCCTCCTATTTTCGTTTATCTCATCAGTGTGTATCTTTGTGTATTTTGCATTTATGTCACTTTTTTTGTGAGTTTTCAGTGACTTTTTGAATATTTTATTTTTTTGCTTTTCTCTAGTCTTTTTTAAAATCCCCCTCCCCCCCCAGCTCCACGGCAGAGGGAGTGACAGCACCAACACGGCTGCTAGTTGCTTACCTGGGGTGCATCGGTGCAATTAAGGAGTGGAGCCCGCTCCATTTTCACTAAGGCTGAGGTGGCAGCACTTGTCCTTTTTGTGCAGTGCCACCTCCCCTCCCTGCTGGGTGTCTAGGTGTTGGGGCTTGGTGAGTGATAGGTAATTGTTTGTTGTGTGTGTTCCACAATGCTACGTTAATGCTGATGGCAGTGCTGACTCACAGAGGTAAGTTAAGGTTACATTTATTTATTATGTGATCAAGTTTGAGCTAGCAAGGTGATTCAGAGCTTCCTAATTGCAATTGTGGGGGTGAATTTGGGCTGGTTATATAAGAAGCCATGCAGACAAAGAGTCCTTCTTTCATGAAGAATAAGATAGTGGTAGAAATAAGTATTATCAGTGAGCTAGCATTCCCTTCTCTGTGCCCTTCTTTATGTAGCTTATGCAGCTCCTCCCAATCGCAATTTCCTGGTGATGTGTAGTATGATGTCATCATAGTATTTATGTATATATGCATTTAAAAATCAAATGGAAGCTGAGTTGCCCCATCAAAGGTGTTTGAGAAGCAAAGGTCATTTATTGCAATATAAATGCATTGTTAGTGGCACATAATTGTAAATGTAGGGCCATATTTATATACAAGGCCCTTTGCATTTCTGGAAATTACGCCTATTGACAGTAAGGCGGAGCACACCACAGGGCAATATTTACAAGGCTACATAAGGCACCCCTGCGTGGCTCTTCATGGCCTTGTAAATGTGGACAGAGGCAACGCAGTGCAAGTCATTGTGTTGACTCATCATGCACAGGAAAGCGTGCCAGGCATGTTGAGGTGGGTGTTCCCACATAACACCCATACCATTTGACACATTCACAGATTTACAAGGTTTTGTAAACCTGGGAATGTGTCCGATCCTACGCCTCCCCAGGGGAGGCAAAAAGGAGACGCAACAAGGAGAAATACCTTTATTTCTCCTTCTTCATTTTCCTTTTTCTACTTGTGCTGCAATCTGCAGTATGCATAAAGGAAGTAAAGCTTCTTTTGTGATAATTTTTTTGCAGGAAGGTGTCCCTTCCGGCACAAAAACAATCATCCCCTTAACGCAGGAACCTTTGCAGCATGCTGTAGGGGTGCCTGCATTAGCTTATGGCAACCCATTGTACGCCAACGCAAGAGAAAAGGACAGAAATGCACCATATCTTGTAGATACAGCACATTCCTGCCCTTTTATTTTGAAGTAGGGCAGCTCTGCAAGCAGGCTTGCGGCAGAGCCCTGCATCAAATGTTTGTAAATAAGGCCTGTAGTTTAGGAAATTTGGAGTAGGGTTTAGGGGTAGGAATTAAGAAAGTAAAGGTCAACTTGATTTGAGTCGATAGTATTAGGAGATCTAATTTAGAAAAGTACACGTTACTGTGGTTGCCTCTGCTTGTCAACATATTTTTTGGAAGATTAACTGTGCCACTAATCTTTTTTTAAATCTTGTTTATTTCTTACCTCAGCACCTAAGGAGAAGAAGAGGGCAGCATTGGAAGTAGGTCCAAGAAGAGATAAGTGTGCCATTGCCACTACCAATTCGGATGCTGGCAGACCTGCTGGCCCCAGTAAATCTTCCTGTTATGTTGGTATTATTATTTCCCAAAATTTTCACCTCTCCTCATTTCAAACAAATTTTCTTTTCATTATACCCTGCCTTTCTACCTTTTCGTACTTATTTTTGTTCTAACTAATCCTTGTTAAATTCTTGTTTTCCCTGCATATATCTATTTTTCATGTTTCTGTACATCTTCATCCTGTCTGTACTAGATTTCTTCTTTGTTACTAAGTTTAGCTTTCCTTTCTCCTCTTATGTATCTTTCAGATTGATACTTTAATAGTGAGAGGACAGATTTTTAGGATAGGTACTCTACCGACAAGATTGCATGTCCAAGTCAGCTTTTCTACACATGTTTGTGAAGGTTTTCATTGTCTAGCTCATGCCCATTGCATTTGCCACCCAAGACCACACCATAGGTTCTCCTGGATTGACCAAAGTATTCCACCCATTTATTTCACTTCAGCTCTCCCCTCCATTACAAAATGATTGCAGTTGATTTGTCTACCTGGCTTTTCTAACAACCCACATAATTCCTAAAGTGAATTAAAGAAGAAGATAGAACTGTAATGATCGATTGTGGTTGTATTTTGTTGAAATCTAAAATATGTAAAAGAATTTCCAGCCACACCATCCACCAGTGCATGGGCCAGCAGCAGCACCAGTGCACCGGACATGAGAGTGGTCGGAGGGGGAGAACTGCAGCAGTACTGACGGGGATTGGTAAGTCATTTTGCTCTTGTTCGTTGACAATGACTAATATACTAACTGAAAGGGTGTTGCTTGTGAAGCTCCTGGTTTAGCAGCTACAGCAGTGGTTGAGTTCTTAATTGCCTCTTCTCTCTGCAACTCAGCAAACAAAAGCTCATAATGAATGGATGCTACAGCTGATGGCTCGATGAAAAGCGCATGAAGGATGGACGGCTAAAAGAAAGAATGGGTGAAATAGTATTTGAGTGAAAGGATATGTGGGTGAATGCATTATCCATGTAGCTTTAATGTATGTGGAGTTTATATAGTCTAATCCATTAGTCATTTCTTGTGGATCATGGATAATCCAGTTAGGGTAAAGGTGCATCTTTCCAGATCTCAGGTAGACTGGTCAGACAGGCAATCTAGCTTACAAATGCATGGGAGTTTCCTCTCCAGCTTCCGTCCAAGGTAGATTAACAAGGTCAGTCTCCATTTCATGGAGTGAAAATGGGGGAAATAGGTAGGGCTGTTTCATGGTCCTCACAGATCACTTTTGTCAAACATAACAGGTTGACGTTGTCTGATGAGCTGGATTTTAATTTTGCTTCCCCAGTCTTACCTTCAGCAATAAAGTAATTGTCATTTAATGAATATGAATTATTTTCTCTGCATTTGTGGTCAATGCATGTTTTTACAGCTTGAGAAATCCTCATTACAGTTAGGATTGCGATGGGGAGGACAAGGTAAGGGGTTACTGTAGGACAAAGGTAATACTGGGGGACTGAAATGGACAAAAGGATACAAACAACATCTTGTGACACTCTTTTCAAAGTATATACTTTATAGGTTGCATGGGTTTCATAACAAGAGATCACTGAACTGTTGGAAAGGCTAAGTAGAGGAGAGTACAATATTCATTATTAGGAGATGACATGGTTCCATTGTGTTGCATGAAGCCATTCCGCCAGACTATCGAACTATCACACAAAAACCTATAGGCAAAAGACGAGGTGGACTAGCTTTTATTTTCAAGCAAACAGTAAATCTAAGCAAAATTGACATTTCCATACACGGTTGTGAGGCCCTCACCACCAGATGTAACCCTATACCAGCTTCTTCCTGTACTTCCTTTTCCTTTACAGACTACCACCTAGCAATGCAACATTCTCATACATGTTTCTGGATACAGTTTCAAATCTTATAACACTAGACTCCAGCCTGTGCATTCTTGGGAACCTAAACATTTGGTGTGACAAACTCAATATGCTTCATCCAAAAACATCAACACTGGTCTAGTCATACTGAACCTACATCAAAACATACACAATTTCATACATATTGCTGGACACATTCTAGATGTCATGTTTGCAAATCCACAACAAGTTACCTTTCAAAGCATCACACCCACATTTGGTACATTTCCAACATAAAACATCACAAATCAACACATCCAGGACAACCATACATGCATCCACCTATCGACCATGGAATAAACTAAATCTTAAATACTTAGAAATGCAACTAACAGCCAACACAGATCGAGCCACAATACATTCTATTCTAAAACTTCATGAATGGCTACAGGAAGCTTTCAATATCCTAATGCCACTCAAAACACCAAAATAGGACAAAAGAAAACAAGCACCTTGGAGAGATACAAAACTAAAAAAGAGAAAACAACAACTCAGTCTGCAATGAAACTGGCTCTAAACAAACAGCAATCAGGACAAACTTCACCTACACAAACTTCACAGAACATACACATTAACAATCAAAAAAGCTGAAAAAGGTACTTTTCAGACAGAATGCTAAATCTGCAAATAGAGAGTTTTATAAAATTATCACAGAATTTTGTAAACCTAAGTGCATGGAAGGAGTTCATCCCACTGTTCAAGAGTTTCCAGACAAACTGGAAAATCATTACACAACGAAAGCAGACACATTGGACTCCTATTTAAGACAAAGGAAAACCACCAGCACCAAACCATTTCCAAAAATCCCCTCCAAGTGTAAGCCAAACCCAACCTTTGCATTCTTTCAAACAGATATTGGAAAGTGAATTTATAGATCTGGTCAAAGCAAGTAGGCATTTCGGCTACCCTTCTGGCCCTTGTCCACCACACATTTTCAAGAACATTGTTTGATCTACCTCTGCTGCCACACCAGTAAGAAGAATCATCAATAATTCTTTAACTACAGGTATCTTTCCAGAAGACCTTAAAAAAGGCATACAAACGCCCATTTTTAAAGAAAATAAACCTGTGCCTGCATGACCCTAACAACTACAGACCAATTACAAATGGACTGTTCATAGGCAAACTGATAGAAAGAGTAGATTTTACCCTGATATCACAAATCATTGAAAAAAATCTCCATACTGTCAGACTTCTAAACTGGATTATGCCAAGGAAAAGGCATAGATCCTGCCCTCATCGCCATCTGGGATTACCTTAAAAACACAATTTACCACAATGGAGTTGTTGCACTACTTCTCTTGGACATTCCTCAGCTGCCTTTGACACATTTGACCATGACACCCTAATACAGAGCCTCTACGAAGCTGGCATAGAGGGGACTGATCTCGACTAGATCACACCCTATCTTCAAAATAGAACAAATGTCATACATACATCCCCTTTCTCATACAAACCGTACCTCACAAAAGCAAGGGTCCTTCAAGGCTCAATCATCTCCCCCATGGTTTTTGACAGCCTTATGAAGTATTTACCGGCAACGATCAATGAATTTCATCTCACATGCTACAAATATGCAGATGACAAACAAATACTCCTTAAACTGGAATGCCCCAAAGACATTAAAAAATCAAAAATGTTCAGTTACCTCAGAGCCACTGATCAGTGGATGACATGGAGCCATCTCAAACTGAATGCTTCCAAAATGGAACTAGAAATACTCATATGTGGCAATCGGAAAAATTATGACCTACTCTGCGCCTGGCCTGACAATCTGGGATTATCTTCTAAAGTATTTAAGGAATTAACATTAGTGTCATGGACACTAAGTTAACAATTACTCCCAAGTAAACAAATTAGCAAGATCAAGCTTTATCAACATGAAAACTCTGTGACACATTTTCACCCACTTGGGATTTCCATACAAGGTCCAGGCTACTATCTCTCCTGTACTATCTAAACTGTACATATACACACAATTATATATATATATATATATATATATATATATATATATATATATATATATACATATATATATATATATACACACACATATGCATATTTGTACAAGGAATCAAATAGATATATACATATAATCAAATTACCTAGTGGCAATTGACATTAGATAATTGAAACTAGGACCTAGGGCCAGATGTATGAAAAGTTTTTGCACTCGCAAACGGTGCGAATCGCAAAAATCGGCCGTTTGCGAGTGCAAAAACGCGGTCTGCGATGCATGAAAGGCATTTGCAGACCAAAAATAAGAAATCGCAAAATTTGTGATTTTTTGCGTTGCGACCTGGTTTTGCGAGTCGCATTTTGCGATTCTGTATTTCCAGTAGGAAATCGCAAGGCGCAAAATGCGATTTGCAAATTCCAAGTCGCAAATAGATGCATCAAAAATTGGCAATTTGCGATTTTTCGCAGAATGGCATTTTGCACATGCAAAATACCACTAAGTGAAACCAGGTGGTAACCAGGTGCAACCTACATAAAGAGGCCCAGAATGCCTCAGACTCTTTTCCACAATGGCTGCACTATACGTCATGGCGAGGAGGATGAGGATCTTGGCAGGTTTGAGGAGAGGGAGGAAGAGACAGGAGCGCATTTTCAGAGTGCGCATTACACTATTTGACCAGACAGAGGAGGAAATATTTGAGAGGTATAGGTTGAACTCAGCCATGATGCTTGATCAGATAGCTGAGCTACAACCTATACTTCAGCGCAGAACACTAAAGACTCACAGCATACACACCCATTTGCAGGTATTATGCTCCCTACACCTACTTGCCTCAGGGAGCTATCAAGGGGTCATAGCAGCAGCTGGAGGGGTTTCACAGAGTTATCAACGCCATGCTAAGCAAACTCCAACAGTACATCAGATGCCCCCACACCCCACAGGAAATACAGCAGACAAAAATTGAGTTTTACCAGATAGCACAGTTCCCCCACGTCCTAGGTGCCATAGATGGCACACATGTGGCAATATGTCCACCATCAGCCACAGAGTATGTTTACCGAAACCTTAAATACCAACATTCAATGAATATTCAGGTGGTATGCAATGCCTCCTATATCATAACTGATCTCGTGGCCAGGTACCCAGGGAGCACACATGATTCGTACATCTTTCGCAACAGCGGCATTCACACAAGACTGCTAGCTGGGGAGTTTGGAGAAGGATATCTACTAGGTAATGTCACTCTGTACACTGGTGCATAGATGGCGAACACATGTCAGATGGCTCAGTTACTCATCACACCTTCTGTCCCTTCCAGGAGACAGTGCCTACGCAGTGCGCACCTACATGATGACGCCCTACCTCAATTCCTCAACACCAGCAGAACGGAGATACAATGCAGCACACAGGGCAGCCTGCAACGTGGTAGAGCGCACATTTGGACTGCTGAAGAGTCGCTTCCGGTGCCTCCACAAAAGTGGAGGGGCACTACAGTACAGCCCAGAGACAACATGTAGAATAGTGGCTACTTGTGCAATCTTGCACAATATAGCTACAACCAGGGGCATACCTATAGAAATCAGTGACACTGAATCAGATGAGGATGACAATCCCATACCACCTCTACAGCCAGCAGACAGGACCAGTGCAGCAGAGGGAAGGCAAAGGCGTGCTGACATCACACACAACCATTTCAGACGTGAGTATGAATGAAAAAAATCCACTGACAACTGTACCTGTAGTGATAGAAATTCATTACCTTACGTCAGGTAATGAATGGTGAAAAATGAAGTAAACAGGTGAATAAGAAAAACGAAAAAAACAAAAGAACTGAGTCCCACACTATTACATCATAGTGGGAACACCAGAGTCAATGCGGCACAGTCACTTCCTCCTCCCACGCACACCACTGGGGTGCCCAGTTGACTCACTGGCACCCTGAATGTCACCCTCAGTGGCAGTGCTGCGCTTGGCACTTCGACGTCTGGTGTCTGATGCAGGTACTGCCAGACTACTAAGGCTCGAACTGTCATCAGTGTCCCCCAAGGCTACCTCACTGGGAGTGGCCGATCTCTGTCCCATGACTAGTTCAATCACATTAGTGATTTGGACAAGGCCCTGGACCACATCCCTGCTGGTGTGTGCAGCCTCCACTTGGGCCGCCACAGCGCGACGGGCGATGAGTGCGGTTGAGTTTGCCATCCTGTTTGAGGACCTGCAGTAGTTACCAAACATGGTTCGGAAGCGGTGTTCATGTCTGCGTCGACTCACCCTTTCATGGCGCAGCTCCTCACACAGGTCACGCACTGCACTGTTAAGCTCCCTAGTGTCCTGAGAGGCCTGCACCTGTCCCTCACGCAGCTGGGTGATATTGTCGTTCAGGGTGTCAATTCGCCGATGCAGGCCAATCATATGTCTGTTGTGGACTCTCAGGTTCCTGTCCAGACTCAAAATTCTCCTGTTTTGCAGGCGCTGTTGCTGCAACATAGCAGCCTCAAGTCCCCCGAACAAGGATGAACCCTCAGCTGCCTCCTGCGGTTGCTGCTGGGACACCGTGGAACTTCTGCGATGTGCTGCATAACCCCTGTCCTCCGGTATCTGGCTGCGCCTATCTGGTGCAGATGGTGTGCTTGGCCCCTCCTGCTGCACATCGGAGTCACCACTGAGGTCTGGCAGTGGCAATGGTCTGGGCCTGAGGCACACAGTGGAGACGTTGACGGACCCACTGGTGTTGGTGTCAGAGGGCTGCTGTGTGTCCGTCTCCCCTACACACGGAATTTCTGTGGCTGCTGGGCCAGGCCCACCTGCAACAACAATATGCAGCATGTCAGTTCTGTATGTTACATTCTCTGTCCAGAAATGGCAATAAAGCTACAGGTAATGCTCTACATGGTGTAGTGTGTGTTGTGTTACCTTGGGTGTCACTATGCTTGCTTACATTGTCATGCTACTGTCTGTACTAGTTTGTGGACCACAACTCCCATAATGCATTGTTGTGATGCTTCTAAGATGTGGACTGGACTACTTCACTCACTACTTCACATTACATGCTAATTCCTAAGGGGCTTTTATGCATGCACATATTGGGTTCACACGACAACATTGCACTTACCTTGGCTGGTACTCGGTTGAGCGGAGGTGTCTATATCTGTGACCCCGGTCACTGCTTCCGGGAGGAGTGTCGATTCCACCAGGTCCTCCAGTGGTGTGGCAGGTGCCTCGGTTGGTGGTACTCCTCCTGTGCCCCTGGCCTCTGCAAGTCTCCTTGCCACCCTCTCCTTTGCCCGGGACCGCAGGTCGTACCAGCGTTTCTTGATCTCCTCAATGGAGCGCTGTGCCACTCCAATGGTGCAGATTTTACCTAGGATCTCAAGCCATAGCCTTCTCTTCTCGTTCTCAGGCACCTGGAGTGATGATTTACCAAAGAGGCGGCCATGGCTCCTCACAACCTCTTCTGTTAGTACCTCCAGCTCCTGTTCACTGAACTTGAGTTTGCGCTTCCTCTCCTGCTTCTCCTGTGATGTTGTCAGGATACTTCAATTTGATTCCTCAGAAGCAGAAGATAACTCCTCAGTCCCGACCCGAGCTACTCACAACGAATATTAATCCTTCGTGCTGAGTACTCCGGAGGGGGGAAGGGGAATGGGATGGTTGAGAGACTGCCACAGAGATGATGAACGCCAGTACTCAGTCTGCCTCTTCCCATCTAAGATTGGATACAGCACCTGCAAGAGTCACAATCGCAATTACTAGGGACATACAACATCAGTTTTTCACTTTCTACTCTCAACACTTAATTCTCTTTAATTCTATGATTTCTTCACTCACCCTGAGTTCTCTGCAGCCTTGCTTCTCTCTATAAATGATAGCTCTTCTTAAAAAAATGCTTATTACTGATTCTGGAAGAACTTCTCAACCTTTGTTAGAGATTGGTTTTATGTTGCTATATACATATATATAGAGTTGGTGATAATGCGTTCTTCAAATCAGCTGATGTTATTTAATTTTCTTCTGTCTTATTGTGACTTCTGTCAATACTTGTATTTGTAAATGCTTGTTTATTAAAGTTTGTTTCTCCTTTCTTACTTCGACATTTGTTGATAACTTGTATTTGTAAATGCTTGTTTATTACAGTTAGTTTCTCCTTCTTTATTTCGACATCTGTCGATAACTTGTAGTTGTAAATGCTTGTTTATTTAAGTTAGTTTCTCTTTTAAACTCTATTTTTGTTTATTACCATTGAATTTGTAAATGCCCTTTTGTAACAGTTCGTTTCTCCTTTAAACTTGGCCTTTGTTTATAACCTTGACATTTGTAGATACTTGCTCTTTTAAAGTTCGTTTTTTCTTTGACTTTAATATCTTAAACAATAACCTTGTAAACATAAGGTTAATTCATACATTAACTCTGTAGCCTTGCCGACTTCCACGGGAACGGTCTACTATCAAACTCTTCGAATAAACCTTGACAATATTTATCCGTTTTCTGTAATATAATCTTCAAATGTAATTTTACCTCACAGGAGTTTCTGTTCTGAAGCGCGCTCTCTCTCCACACAGCTGATTCCTGTCAGACCTCAGTTGAAGTGCAAGGCTTCCAGCTGGAGAGCTCGTAACCTAGCAACCAACCGATTGCAAGACTAGAACTGTAACTAACCTTCAGGACTCACAGCGGCCATCTTGGATCTTCTCTTCTTGATTCTTCCTTTGAAATAAGTGCAAGATTACTCTGCAAACCTTCTTCCAGTTTGGGCTTTGCTGTCTCCACTGAGGATACCTTGCTTTTCTCATGCACTTCTTTGATTTGACTTGGCAAGTTTGTGTGGTCATGACAGATGTACCTTGGGGCTCCATTGTGGCTCAGGTGATGCTTCTCCTTCAGAGTGCTGCTCAATGTGGCTGGGCTGCTCTCACTCAGGATGCTGGTTTGGGTGTGGCACCTGAAACTGCCTGGGATGACTCATTTCCTGCTGGTGATGTCATTAGGCTCCTCCAGGTGTGCATTCTCGAACTTTCTTGCATTTTGCGATTTTTTACCGAATCGCAAAAAATCGCAAATTGCGAGAATGAAAATTGCGAGTCGGTATATGGGCCTCGCAAACCACAAATTGCGATTTTTAAGAAACCGCTAATTCCGAATCACAATTTTGTTACATGGCCAATTGCGTCTCGGAAATAGTGATTTCTTAATAATCGCATTTTGCGATTCGCAGACCCCAGTTTTCATACATCTGGCCCCTAGTTTCTATAGAAAATGCTGTTTATTTACTTGCCTATATCTATGGTGCTGCTTGAAGAATCTTCCCAAAAATTCCCCCCAAAAAATCAACAGTCATGTGAGCTGGTCTCTGGAAAGTTTCGAGGTGATCAGTCAAGTGGAGGTTAAGATAAGGGGGGTGAGCCTTTCCAATGTTAATTCCCATAGGAAAAACTGAACAGCAAATTTGGCAGAAAGGTAGCTCTTGGTTCAGAAAAATCCCTTTTTGTTATTTGGTGTAAATTCCGTTCAGTAGTTTTTGAGAAATTAAAGAAAAACAACTTTATTTATATAGGGATGCAAAGGATGCGTGACCCCTCCTGATCTCATGCTGAGATCTGTTAGGCTGTCAACACTTCTACAAGGAAGAATTGCCAGCCACGTGGGGACTTGGATTGAGCTAAGTCCCAGACAAAAGGAAAAAGGGCCAGGGTACAGACATCCTGACCTCATAGCTCTGATGGTGAGGGCCCTGAGGGACCACCCAGGGCTACAAAGTATTTCTTTTTCAGTGGGAGTTATGGCTGATCTGTGGATCCACCACAAATGTTTTTTTTTAAAAGTGCGGACTCCCGCGCTTCAGCTTTATTAAGCCCATGAGTGAGCCAAGTTCCTGGGGCATTGTTTATTTATGTTTATGCCACCTGCCCCCCGCATCTGAGGGACCACCACCTCCCTGGGGCTTTGTGTTTAATTTGTATGGAGGAGTCCCATCAGACCCCCACCTCCCCAGGGCTTTACAAAGCATTAATGTGTGGGGGATGCATAGACTCCCACAGCCTGGGAACCACCACCTCCCTGGGGCTATATTTAAATTGTGTGAGAGAGGTCTATTGGCCTCCCCCAGAATCCTGTGACCGCCACCTCCCTGGGGCTTTAAGCAACATTATTGCAGGGGGGGTTCATGCGACCCCCCATAGCCCAGGGGCCCACCACCTCACAGGAGCTATATTTAAATTATGTGTGGGGGGCTGAGCGATCCCCTGGAGACAACATACCCACAGAGAAACTGATGCATGCAATCTCACACCCATACAGGGACTCTCACAGCCACTCTCACCCCAGACACACCCTGTTACTCCTATTCGCACACCCTGAGACATAGGTTGTGGCCAACTCCTGATGCAGATGGCCAAAGGGCCATGATCAGAATGAGGTTGGATGGCTATAAGGGTTGACAGCAGGGTATGGCTGCAGGCCAGGCCTTACGGGCAACCCCTGCTATGCATGGGTGAAAGCCATGCATGGTGCAAGGTTGGGTGCTTAAAAGGGTTTGGCCTCAGGGCCAGGTCCTGCACTCAACCGCCGTAGCACACAGCCTTAGGTGGTGGTTGGATTAATTTATAGTAATAAAAATTACTTTACTTTAAAACATAGAAATTCACTGAAAAAAAGAAAGGTTACTGGAATGTTATAGTTAGGAAATAGAATTTAGACAAACGGAAATTCACTGAAAAAAACAAACAGGGACATTACAGTTAGGATCACATTTTAAACTACACAAAACCATAGAGTTATCTCAAGTAACTATAACTCATGCCCTAAGGTGACTATAACTTGCACCCTCACCATGCACTGCTAACTATACCACAAATGAAGACACTTGTGACATCTTTGATACCATCATTGATAGAATCAATGTAATGTTTGCAGTAACATTTTTGACAGAAAAACTGTGCATGGCGGCTGTGGGAGTCATAGTTACCTTCGACACGTGTTATAGTTACTTGAGATAACTCTAATCGTAACAGGTGAATTTCTATAGTTTTTGTACGTTTAAAATGTGAGCCTAACTATAATGTCCCTAGAATTTTTTGAGTGAATTTCTATGTTTTTTAAGGCTATTTCCTAACTATAACATCACTGTAACCTTTTTTTCACTGAATCTCTATGCTTTTTTTAACATAAGGTAATTTTCATTACTGCGCATGAATCCAACCACTGCTGCACCTGGCCAGAACCTGTGTGTGTTGGTGGTTGGCCACAAGGCTGTCTTGCAGCTGGGCTCTCTGATCAACCCCCTATAACCTCCCAATCCTGTGCCAGGCACGGCCTTCGGCCATACTTGATAGGGTTGTCAACAGGGTCTGGTCTGTGGCCAGTCCCTCCAGCTAACCCTCCTAACCACCCAATCCTGAGACAGAGAGAGAAAGTGAGACATTGAGAGAGAGAGAGAGAGCAATTTTGGCTTTGATGAATGATTTACTTAGAGTGAGATATATGAAGACAAATTTAAAAGAAAAATGTTTTGTCAATTAAAGAGTGTCATCACCTTCCAGTATGTAATTTAAATATTAATAGTTGAAAATAAAATAAAACAGGAAACAGTCACAGATTCACCTAGTCTAGAACCCTTAACCTTTAGTGGGCATGTCCGAGACTTCAGCCCCTAGGCCAGAGGTGACTTGTTACTGTGAAGTATCCAGACTTCGCTATGACATTCAGCCCACAGATTTTGAGGGGAACCAGACTTTGATGTTTAACAGTCAAAACATTAGAAAATAAACAGAAACACTACCAAAGCCATACAAGGATTTGAAGCGTCAGCCTATTGAGTGATAGCACAAGACCTTGACCATTAGGCCAGAAGTGACTCTTTTCTGCTCTGCATCCAAACGTAACTATAACATTCTTACCATTCATCTTGCTAGTCTGACTCTTTGAAGTCATTGTATGGAGAGAACATTGCAATAACAATCTCTTTTTCTCTTCTAACCCTTTATGGAATGGAAGAGAGAGAGAGTGTCAGGACTGCGGGAGAGCCTAAAGGCCCCCGCAGTCCTATGCAGCTCCTCATGTCCTGCGGGAGCCAACATTGCTCCTGCAAGCAGGGAGCTGTTTTAAATAGCAGTTCCCTGCTAATGGGAGACATGTTTTCATCTGGTTCCCTGCACACATATTGACAGCTCTCACTTGCAGAAAGTGAAGTGTTTGTTCTGACTTGGTGGGAGCTAACAAAACTCCTGTCAGGTCAGAGCAAACAGCTTAGTTCCAGAGGTTGGCACCCGGGGACATAGCAGGAGCTGGCCCTGGGGGTGGTGATCCCCAGGACCATCTATAGCTCCTCGAGGGGGGTCACAAGGCTCCCCTCTAATGTAAAATAGCCCCTGGTAGTTGGTGTTCCACAGGGGGGCCGCAGGGCCTCCCTCAATGTATTTCATTAGAGCCCTGGTGAGATGGCAGTTTCTGGAGCTCTAGGTGGGGCTAGACACCCACTGGCATTATATTTTATTTAAGCCCTGGAGAAGTAGAAGTCCCCGGAGCTGTAGGAGTGGCCCACCCGCATTGTGTTTCATTAGAGCTCCAGGGAGGTGGTAGTCCCCGAGGCTGCTGGAGGGCCACGCCCTCCCCGTATTTATGAAAAATAAAGCCCTGAGGGGATGGCGGTCCCTGCGGAATCAAAATGCCGTAGGAGGGGGGGGCCTGTGCACCCCCTCCTTTATTACAAAATTCCCCTGCTATCTGGCCCACCCAGGGGCTTCATAACAACAAGCGTTGGAGACCACATTTGGTTCAAAGTTGTCATGAATTTGTGGCAAGATATTCCTTTAAAAAGTGCATTTTTGCCCTGACAGGGTCTCTCTGGGACCTCAGCACAGGGGCAAAGGGGTAAGTGTGTACCTACATTCACCCCTTTCTTTTTTGTTCTCAGTTATTTTCTGGGACTCAGCTGATGTCAAGTCCCAAGATGGCTGCCAAGATTTCTTGGTTTGAAGAATTGGCAGCCAATCAGAGATCTGCAGCTCCATGCACGGGCTTTTATTATTTGCATAGCCATCGAGGAGGATTCACAGCCCTAGATATACAAATGTATTTTCCCTTTAATATCTCACAAACTACTGAAAGCCTTATCAGCGTACCACAAGTTACCTTTCTGCCAAATTTGGTGTAATTCCATCCAGTAGTTTGCTCAATACTCCTATAAGAATTAACATAGGAAATGCATATTTTTGACCCCTCCTTTTTCTCTGCTTAAGCACACTTTCTTTGGAAAATTTTGTGAAGATCCGTCAAACGTTGCCAAAGATATAGGCAAGTCAAAAAACACTTTTTCTATGGTCCTAACTATAACTACAGCCACCACTAGGTAAGATATATGATATATATATATATGTACATATTACATATTTTTTTTCTACGGTTAACATGTTCATAGGTCATTGCATATTTTCTGTATACATTTTTTGATTAGATGCTTATGAGTCTCTGGTTTGTTTACCTATCGAACTAGGTACACTTTATCTTAACTATTTATCTACAAGCATTTCACCATTGACATATTGAGGCAAAGATAAAAATGACAATATAAAAAGTGCACAAATAAATTAACTTCAAATACTGCAACACTTGAAAATCTGTATTTAGATGGTACATCTTTAAATCTCAATATAGTATCTGCCTCACACAATATATTCACTTTCTATGTAATCATGAATCAGTATATTTATAGCTTTAGTCCCACTGCACAAGAGAAAAAAAGGTAAAACTAAATTGCTCTCTCCAATGCACTATTCTGTCTCACCCTACACCCCTACCAATCTATCTTCTATCCCCACTCTCTGACTCATCCTGAGCCTCATTCTACTACCACGATATCCAAAATAACCCTTCTTAGAATATTCCTTCCTTTACCCCTTCTGACTCACCCAAACCTCAGTTTACTTCTGTGATGGCCCACACAACCCTACTAAATTCTTCCTTATGAAGGTCTCCTTTGACTCATCCCAAGCATCATTATACTACTATGATTGCCCTAATCCCTTTCTACAGACTCTTCCATCTCTCCTTTACTCATCCCAAACCTCATCTTACTACTATCATCTCTCAAGTAAAACTTTCCAGATTCTTCCCTCCTCTTTCCCTCCATTATTCTTTGCAACTCAACTAACAGTCTCACGTGTCCACTGCTCAAATGAACTCATATTTTCCTATACTAATATCATGCTCATATTTCCCAATACTAATCCACCACTAATCCATTTCGGTTTCAGAGTAGCGTGCTACTCGCTGAAAAGCACTGCAATGCCTCATAAGGGGTTGTAAGCGCTATATATATATACATATTTACAATTAAAAATTGTTTGGTGTTGATCAGTTCTGGGGGTAAAGTGGTTACTGTTGTCAACGAAGTGCTCCTAGCTAGAAAGCATACCAAGGCAACACATGATAGGCTGCAGTTACATAGTAAGGTTGCCAACAAGCCTTACGGCTTCACTGCTAAATGGCCACATGTGTTATCCTTCTAGGAGACACATTCACAAAGTGAACATGTCCATAGTGATTCAAGGTTTGAAAATCCTACCAAAGAATATGCCAAGAAATAAAAACAAACCTGGTTACCTCACCATATTTTATCTTCACCAAAAAAACACCCTGCCAATATTTTGATCAAAGTGCGACAGCACATTGGTGAATGCGAAATGTAGTAGTGCAACACGTTCCATGTAAGTAGGAGTTGGAAGAATTTGCCAAAAGAAAGAACAATGGTGAAGTTGAGAAGGGTTAAAACTTTGAAAAGGGGGGCGCTGTCTGGAGTACATAGAAATACTTGTTGAGTGTCTTTTACTAATACTCAACTTTGTTATTTTTGTAGCACCTGTTTTCTTCAAAATCAATCATAGTGAATTAAAAACAAAACATCTTGTCATCTACTCAATGAGCAAAAATGTATTCTTTAAACACTTGAATTGTATTTAGTAATTGAGCTGTCTTCAGACTCAATAATACCTTCTTATTGTCCTTCCTCATTATCAAAATATTGGATTATTCACTCCACAAACAGGCTCTTATCACAAACTAAAAATATATGAACATAAAATCCCAGTAATTAGAAATTTGCTTTAGATTCCTCATGAGGCAGAACAAAATTCAAAAAGGCATAAATCACATACAGATAAATACATCTCAACAAACCAGGTTACCTGCCATTCTATATAGAGGGAAGCAAACTAAACCTGAGCAGTCTATATAACATAAATTTGGAAACACGAAGATCCTGTAACCAGAGAATAGTCACACAGTCCTTTTCAAGAACTGCAACATCAGTTTGGAACACACTCCAATTAAAAATTCATCATTCTAAAACTCTGTTAATTTTTAGTACAAAACAAAGACTTTCTACTTTGAAAGAAGCCACCTTAAACATTCATCCTCATTTGATAAAAAATGAAGGAAGCTCCTCAGAATTTTCCCTCAAAGCCATCCTGCTTTTACATTCTTCTTCTCTTTCCATTTTTCTTGTAACTTTAATACTTTGAACCACCCACCTCTTTCCTTTTGATGAATACTTTTTATTTCTTCCCTAAATTGTCCTTTCATGTATGGTTCCTAAATTTACCTCAATTCATCCCCAATTCCTCTATTCACTGCTTCCATCTACTAATACCTTAAACTGTTGAACCTCCTTCCTATGTGTGGGAGCTGAGGTTCAGTTTATTGTGAGAGGGCGGCATGGGCTGCGAGGAGCCTGAACAGGATTTGGGGTGGTGCATAGGTACTGCTTGCCACCCTGTCTTGTGAAGAGCCCTTCCAGCATCATTTCATTTTGGTCAGTGATATTTGGCACCATGATTGAGCTTCTGAAAATTGAGGAGGGCCATGTTTGGGGGTGGAACTTTCAATTATGTGCTCAATCAGTTATGGCCAAAACCATTTTATTTCAGTTGGAGTCAAATCAATCATGATGGGTTTCATTTATTTTAATACCAGATAGAAAAGTGTCCCCTTTTGCATGGCCAACCCCATATTTGTAGACTAATCCTGACTTCAGGAAAGAGTCTGTGGTTGAAACAGTTGTGTATGGCATTAGGGCAAAGTGATATCACAGCTAAATGACAGGGGTCTGGCTCAACCTCCCCTCTTTATCAGCATATGACTACTTCCCAGAGATCTGTGTTGTAGCGCCATTGAGAGGGAGATCTTTGAATTGGTTTGGTCACAAACCTATTCAGAACACACTTCAGGGTCCAGAATTACCACAGACCTATCCAGTGGCTCATGGAGTTGAGAAAGTAGAATCCAAAACTGTTGAGGTGGTTCATTTCTCTACAGGGTATTGAATTTACTGGAAAATGACCATGCCAATGGAGAAGGCAGTTGCATGTTTTTTACATAGATGATGAGAAGTATGAAAGGAATGGTTGCTTCACACCTTTCATCTTGCAGGTGCACAGTGTGAGATAATGCCAGTTTGTGTGTGTGCATATGAATAAATTGGCTAACTGCTGATTAGCTTATGTAACTTTCTTATGAGGCCATAACATATGATGCAGAAAGTACACCTATGGCATATAAATGAAAATGTTCCCTGTGAACTTCACCACTTATTGTGTCATCCACTACTGTGACCCAGAAAACATGGCTTTAGACCTACAATTGGAGCCTAAATGCTTCAGTTTAAACCTGCAGCCTGGCTGGTCAAAATAACCCATTTATTAGAAGGAGTGATCTTCAGAAGGAAAACCTCTGCCTATGGCTCCAATGGATGGCCACTAACCCCAGACCTCCACCAACCCCCACCACCCAAGCATGGAATCTGAGAATTATCCTGAATGACAAGCTCAACATGACAGACTAAGTAAACACAGTGATCTCCATCTGCTGCCACATCCTCAGGATGCAATGAACGATCTTCAAATGGCTTCCTAAGAACACCAGGAAAATGGTCACACAGGCCTTGATCACCAGCAGACTCCATTATTGCTACACAATCTAGGCAGAAATCACTAAGAAACTCTTACACCAGCTCCAGACCATTCAGAAAGCCACAACAAGACATACTCATCCTAACTCATCACACCCATATCACCCCACTCCTCAGAAAACTGCACTGATTCCCAGACCAAAAACACACCTAATTCAAATTGCTCATACACACATACAAAGCACTACACAACCCAGGCCCTGAGCACTTTAACAGCCTCTTATACTTTTATACACCTGCCAAGCAACTCCGCTCAGCCAGATTCTCAGTGGCACACATACCCCACATTCTCAAATTTGCAACTAAAGTCTGCACCTTCTCAAAGCTCTTCCCCAAAACATGGAACGACAACCCTTACCACATCAGAGTCTTCGCATTGATTTCTGAGTTCTGCAAGAAGCTGAAGACCTTCAATTAACCTCACCAGAAGACAGCTGCCGCCACCTGCAAAGCACCCAGTAACCTCATACTTGCATGCATGTTTTACAAATACAGATAAGAGAATGTAACACTTTTGATAGGGGAGAAATATTTCTGTTCATGATTATTGTCATCCCAATCTATGCCTAGTAGTCCACAGGTTAGTTTGCATAGTATTTAAAAATGAGGCATGTAGAAATTTAATGTCACCATGTCTCTAAAGTGAAGTCCACAATACTTATTTTCGCTGAGGAAGGTCCTGCTTGTCCTATGAGAAGACTAGAGTACAGATTAAAATATAAAATCTGCTATGCTAGGTTTGAGGCCAGCTAAAAAACAAGCCACTCTTTTTAAAGTTTGAAAAACAAATAGTGGTCAAATTTGTAATACTTATTTAGGCAAAATAACTTTTAGAAAATTACCTTTTACCTGACAAAAGCTTCCAGAGGCAAATTTACCTTAGTTCGTGGGCAACTGACCAGCAAGTGGTCGAGCTTGATGAGACATGAAACGTGCTCCTGAGGAGTGACAATCTCTTTCATGTGAGGAGGTTTTTCTCTTCCCCTGGTAGGAAGACCTTTTAAGGTAGGCCCAGAAACTTAATTTACTTCAAGCAAGCCTGCACTGTCACACCCGGAGAGTACTAACATTTGTGCCATAGTCAGTCTCACACTAGACCCAATTTGAGGAAAGCTACCCCTATAGCCAGTTTTGAGTGGCCACAAAGAAGGGGGTGCTTATTACCCTCATCTGGCTATGCATACAAGGGCAGAAGGGTTTCCCCATCTTAGATATCAAAGTAAGGTGCACTCTGGACTTGTATGCAGTAGGACAAAAAGAGACTACCGAGAAAGTTGATAGGGTTGTCGCTGGGAACCTTGAACCCCTTGGTATGTAGAAGCTAGGAGTCAAACTCTGCCCACTATCTGGTGCCAAGCATAAATGTTGCACCCCAAGGCATCCTACACTGAACACTCTCTGAACCTATGAAAGAACAGAAGCAGGACTGCACCTGAAAAAACAGAAGTGGCTAGACCTGCTCCCACTTGTACCCAGGACAATAAATTGCACTCTAAGGGTCAATTGGCTGTCCTCCTGTGCTGCTAACAGGACACAGGCTACAGAGGCCTTTTTATTGAAGTTCCCAACAGATCTGTAGAGCCTATCGGAAAGCTCACCTTATGTTTCTGCCCTATGTGATTTCATGATCACCTTCACTACCATAGAACAAAATGTCTTTGTTGACATTTTGTCCCATTGTCATGCATTAGAGCCTTCTTCTGTTACTCAATAAATGGTGGCTCCAAAACATACAGGCCCATATTTATACTTTTTGACGCAAAACTGCGCTAACGCAGTTTTGCGTCCAAAAAATTAGCGCCGGCTAACGCCATTCTGAAGCGCCATGCGGGCGCTGTATTTAATCAATGACGTTAGCCGGCGTTAGCCGCCGGCGCTGCCTGGTGTGCGTGGAAAAAAACGACGTACACCAGGCAGCGCCGGCGTAGGGGGATATGGGGCTTGGGCGTAAAAAAATGGGGCAAGTCAGGTTGAGGCAAATTTTTCGCCTCAACCCGATTTGCGCCATTTTTATTCACTCCCAACCCCCATAGAAATGACTCCTGTCTTAGCAAAGACAGGAGTCATGCCCCCTTGCCCAATGGCCATGGCCAGTGGACTTATGTCCCCTGGGCATGGTCATTGGGCATAGTGGCATGTAGGGGGGCACAAAGGAGGCCCCCCTATGCCACAAAAAAAAAAAAAAAAAATGACTTACCTGAACTTACCTAAATGTCCCTGGGATGGGTCCCTCCAGCCTTGGGTGTCCTCCTGGGGTGGGCAAGGGTGACAGGGGGTGTCCCTTGGGGCATGGGAGGGCACCTCTGGGCTCCTTCCGAGCCCACAGGTCCCTTAACGCCTGCCTTTTGCAGGCGCTAAAAAACGGCGCAAAAGTGGCCGTACGTCAATTTTTTTGACCCGCCCACTCCCGGGCGTGAATTTTGCCCGGGAGTGTAAATACGGCGCACATGCCTCGGAGTAAATTTTTTAGACGGGAACGCCTACCTTGCATATCATTAACGCAAAGTAGGTGTCCACGCAAAAAAATGACGCAAACTCCATGGACTTTGGCGCTAGACGTGTCTAACGCCAAAGTATAAATATGGAGTTAGTTTTGCATCGGAATTGCGTCAAAAAAAATGACGCAATTCCGGCGCAAACGGAGTATAAATATGCCCCACAGTGTTTCATGCTATTTCTCTTTTAGAAAAAATTTGCACAGCAATTTTGCAACTGAATCCAGAACAGCTTTGAAAACGTTTTCTAAAGTATGGGCATATAGAAAAGGATGGGTTACATTTTTTTAAACAGATTTGTTTGTTCTCAATTCTGAATTACAGTCTACAGTCTTAAACTTATATCAGGGATCCTTAAGTGCTGGTTGTCAAAGAAAGAAAAATACTTTGAATTAGATCTTACAATAGTTTTGGTGGACAACTGTGACTCAAAACACTGTAGAATATGTAATTGCTTGTTTCATCTGTACTCATACTAAAAATCTGAAACCATCAGGCGTGTCTCCTCACCTGTCATGATGCAAAGAACTCAGCATACGATTTCAAGGGGATTTGGTGTGCCAGCCTCCAGAGGGTTTATTACCTTCATTGAGACTGTAGATGTATTTTCCAAATTGGTTCATTTTTCAGCCTTAAAGAACATTCAATCAGCCAAGGAAATAACTCAGTGATTTAACAATGAAGCCTAATATCTATTCTGTTTACCATAGGTAATACATTTTGCAGTTTGCAAGTCCCTAGTCATTTTTAAATCTCTGTCTTTTGGATTTTATCTTCAGACTGGTTGGTTAGCTGAAAGTACAAATTACATCCTGGATCAATTTCTCTGATGTTTTTGTAATACTAATACTGTAATGATAATTTGGCAACTTTATTGCTTAATGCAGAGATTACCTACAAAAAATATCACATGTTCTCCTTCAAAGGTTGTTCTTTTTATGCCTTGAGAAGTTTCATCATAGTATGTGCCCTGAAGGAGTTTTATCTTCCTTTTTAGTACCTGTTGACTCTTAATTCTAACAGCTTTGAGCGGAGTATACACAAATAGTGAGGAGACAGGATACAATGAAAGTACAGGCTGAATATCATAGACATCCTGAGGCAAGTTATCCAACTTGTGATCTAGTATCACTATATTCTTGATTTTGCCACTTCAAGAATATTTCCTGGGCTCTTTTTCTGATATCCAAAATAGTGAATCCAGTAGCTGTGAAACATTTATTTCCTCCCTCTTGGTGCATTCACTTTTTTTTTTTTATGTTTCTTGGTTACAACAATTCGTTTCTGAGCTGTTTTCTCAATCTCCACATCCCATTCATTCAAAGTTTCTCTGAATTGGAAGTCTCAGACATATAGTAAAAAACTATGGGGGTCATTACGACCTTGGCGAGCGGCGGTCACGCGGCCCCCATTATGACATTCCCGCTGGGTCGGCGGGCGCAAACCAAGTTTGCACCCGCCGGCCCAGCGGGAATGAGGCCGCAACAAAGGAGCCGGCTCCTAATGGAGCCGGCGGTGTTGCGGCCGTGCAACGGGTGCAGTTGCACCGGTCGCGCTTTTCACTGTCTGCTATGCAGACAGTGAAATGCTGGCGGGGCCCTGTTAGGGGGCCCCTGCACTGCCCATGCCAGTGGCATGGGCAGTGCTGGGGCCCCCAGGGGCCCCAGGACACCCCTTACCGCCAGCCTCTTCCTGGCGGTGCAAACCGCCAGAAACAGGCTGGCGGTAGGGGGGTCGTAATCCCCAGGGCAGCGCTGCAAGCAGCGCTGCCTTGGCGGATTACATCCGTCGGGGCTATTGTGGCGGGAAACCGTCGGCCCCGGCGGTGCAACCGCCGCGCTAACGCCGCAGTCAAAATACGCCAGGAGGCACCGCCAGCCTGTTGGCAGTGCTCTCGTCGTTTTGGCCCTGCGGTTATAATACCGCCAGGGTCATAATGACCACCTATGTGTAGTTTGTTGGAATGGCTATCCTATTTGTGACCATTCTTCAGAACAAGCTGCAGCTGCACAAGTTTTCATTTGATATTTTTGGCTCATCCTCATAAGTCTGGCAGTGTAGGGGAAGTATAATTTTCAAATCCTTTCTAGTTGAGGGGAAAGGAAAATGCTGTTGTTCTACTGAGAATTTACCTTAAACAACAAGAAACAATAGGCGTCTGGCAAATCAGAAATGGTTCATTTAATTAAATTTTATGGCTGGCAGAACAGTTACAGAACCGGGGACTAAGGACTGTCTCTCAATGCACATTGGATTGGAACAGGGTTTTATATATTTCTCTGAGTACAATAAAACCATAAATCATTCATTCCTTGGTAAAAATGCAAACAGTTGTCATGGAGTCATAAATATAGTTTCCAGATAGTAAATGCAGGGGGACCTCAACCTGCATGAACCCAACTTAGGCCAGTGAGTATATGTCCACATGTCCAGCCTGAGCGGTGTTTGGTCCCTGAGTGTGCTGTGTCCTGATTTGCTAGGTGTCCCTAACTACATTGAGCATCTAACTTTATTATGTTTTTGGCAATGCATGCATCCCTCTAGCAATGTGTGCTTTATTAGGGCCAATCTCTGGGGACCATTGTGGTGATGCCATATGGGATCTGATCTAATTTTTCCTGTTTGTGTGTTTGCCTGCTGTCGAAGTGCTATTCCACCTGTGAACTATCAGATATTAACCTCAGGCTTAGGTCTCATAGCCTGACTGACCACATACCTATGAGCTAAGGTTGATGGAGAGTTTATGATGGGGGAAATCAAATAATGGTGATGCAACTTTGTTGAAGCATTGCAGTATGCATCAACATTGATTAATTCAATATTAGCATTCCTCCCTTATTTTTCAACTGCACATTCAAACCCAAACGGCATGACAGTCACATTATCAGTAGCTTATTGTCCCACTTTTCTAGCTCCTTGTACCCTCACCAACTTTGGGACTAAGTTTTTACAGCTGGAAGCCCCCACTTGCAGAAAACCACACAAAAACAGTAGTATGACTAAAACAGGCAGAAATGACATGCAGAGACAGGTCACCTACTAGGGGAGCCAGGAGAATCAGTTTGTGAACAGCTCCTGCTCAGGAGCACCTCCTTCTTCATGCATGTCTTTCTGTAGTTGGTGCAATGCTTGAATGGCAAGTGTCAAATTTTAATTGTCCATGTCATTGCCAGGGATATAAGTACAGCAAGATGCACTGATATTCCTGCAAACCCCACCCTCCCTTGCAGTCAGCAAGTCCAGCACGTACCAATGTTTCCATTAGGTGGATGGCTCTCAATTCTTCCATGATTGCATTAAGGCCAAGCTCAGTACTGTTCATCATTTTGAGCATTTCACATGGATTATTAGCAACCAGCAGGCATTCTATTTTGTCTGCAAGGTGAAGAAGGGTATGAATCCTTCCATCAATACTTGGGCATCAGCGAACAGCCTAAATTCCTCAGAAATCTCCTTGTACTGAGCCCAGCCAAAATAATCAGCAGCTCTATTCTCCTGACACTGATGCAAAAGTGTTGTCTTCTTCCTTAGTGGGTGCTGGTACAGTTTAGACAGATCTTCTCTGGGAGTGTTAGGGTTTGTGCACAGCAAAGAGCATGTCCCCTCTCACTGCACTAGTGGGTTCTGTAATAGCTCCCTAACTTACTATTGAAATCCTTTCTTGTTATCTCACCTTCTCCCCCCCCCTAGGCTTCTGTGTATGTTGTTTAATGTGCTGTTTTGTTTACACATTGGGCCTTGCTTTTACCAAGGCTTCTTTAAAACACTCCTCTCTAGGCCATGTGTTAATTTAACTCATTTGCATAATAACTGAAACTCTGCACACCTTTCAAGAACATGTGCAGCATGTGAGGACCACACCCAGCTCTTCAAACCACACCCAGCTCTGCACACCTTTCAAGAACATGTGCAGCATGTGAGGACCACACCCAGCCCTGTCTATAAAAGGCAGCCCCCGAGCCTCACCCAGTGCTTGTGCTTGTCTACCTCCCGCTTACCTGAGGACAGATCCCTCGGCGCTGGCACTCCTGCTCTCTACAGACTTTCATTGGCTTCAATGGGCGCAGCTGCTGGCTCTTCCTTCTTCCGGTTTCCGGTTCCTCCTTGCCTCAGCCTCTCTCCTACAAGCAACCTGCAAAAGAGAAAGAAGACAAGGTTAGACTGATCAGTATCTCTTGCCAGCAACAAGTAAGTGCAAAACTTTTATTACCTGAAAGAACTTTGACAACAATTTCTGGATTCGTGTATAGACAATTTGAAACAAGATACCTTCCACGAACATTGTGATTCAAACTCTTTGTTACAAGAATACTTTGCGGAGCTTTGTGAAGCAAACATTTTTTTTTTTATGGAACTTTTAAGAATCGAACCGTGGAAACCATTAACAGCAAGGCAAACAGTAAATCAAGGACTTGCACAAATTACATGCTGTATTTTGACGTAAAAGTACAGTATTTGTTTTATAAAAGATTCTGGAAATATGGGAAAAGTGAGTCTGCTATTGGGAATTTAGGCTTTAGTTATATTAAGATGAATGTTTGATATTGGTAATTCTGATAACGGTATTTGTTTAATGTTTTAGAAGCTTTAGAGTAATAGAAAGCACATCCCAGACCTGGAAACTAGAGACCAGGATCCAAGAGGTACTTTTAGAAGAAAATTTCTAATAAATAAAGGGATAGTCAGGAACCCAGTTAGGAATAGGTTGTACTTATCTGTTCTTTGTTTATGTTTCATTAGGCACCAGTTTCTACAGAAGTCAGAGAGGGCCGCAGATTTGTGCAGCACTTCAACAGTGGAAACGCAAGAACGGTGTTGTCTCTTTATTTTATTTTATCCACTTCCCCCCTTCCCTTGAGCTTCTGTTCTTAGTGCACTGTTTTAAAAACTAGTGTGCTGGAACAAGCAGTTTCAGGGTGGGGTCGGATTGTCTTCAACCTCCATCAGAACTGAACAAGGACTCAGGTGAGCTGGGCTTTGACAGGGAGTGACCAGGTTTGGTTGTGTATGGTGATAAGGGAGCAGAGTGCATGCCACCCGGGGATAAGCTGGGTGTGAGGCAGACTCGCCACATTGCCAGTGGGTGTCCATCAGCTTTGAGGTACCCCACTGCAGGTCCAGAATGCGGAGTATTGTGCCACAGTTTTTGTTCATACACAAAAGATGGTTCCTTTGCCTCTGAGACGCAAGGAATACAGTGTGAGTTTCCGTAGAATTAGTGGTTGTCTCTTCCCTTCTGTCCATGTGTACCTATCTATCTCATTGTCCCAGATCTCCTGACATGGGGTATATATGCTGTTGTTCAGCCCTTCCTTATGAGACCTCTTTCCCTTCATATCATTGAGGTGAACGGCCCTGCACTGAAACTCCATGTCTGAGGTACACTTGTTGTTAATGATGACCACTCCAGACATGTTAAGGGCCACTTTGGGACCACAGATGGAAGCGGAAATGTTTGTGGACTGTTTGGGTGGTTTAGTTACCTCTAATAATCTCTTTTCTGGAACATCTAGAGGCCAATCAGTATCCTCACCTATTGCTCCCTTTCTGTGTATCCTGTCCAGCTCAGTTTGAATATTACTAAGCTCAGTGAGAAGGTACAGTGCTGATGGATTAGTCTCATAATGGGTCATATTTACTACTACTCTATCAGGCTCTACTCTATTAGGTTGTATTTTGGCCCTAAATCTATATAGGTACAGATGGAAAAGTCATTTTATTCTTTCCGGTGCTACCTTTTGGTATAAGTAAAGCCTATCTGTATCTGCTACATGTGGTATGAGCGACAGATGTAGCATGACCTGGCTAATGCGTTGGAGCCCATTGCGGTCATGTGCTGATACCACATGTTGTCTAAAAAAGAGCTATGTAGTGCATGTGGATTACTAGTGTTGGGTGTGTGGAGTAACTGTAGCTGACGTGCGAAAGGTCCCTATGTAAGTGTGGTGGTACTTTTTGAATAGACTACATTAGACTAGACTGATCTTTAAAAATGCATGGATGAGGTAGTATCCCTAGTAAACAGAGGATGTATCACTGCATAAAAAGACATAACTTATGAAACATTCCAGGCTTTGAGGTGAATGCGGTGGAGATGTCCGTGGTCTTCTTGGTGATGTGAGTTTCTTGGTTAAAAACAGTTTGGTACAGTCTTTAGAGCAAGGTGTGGTTTGGGAATCCATTGGAGGTATGGATGTGGAAAGTCCTTGGGGTGGTTTGTGGCTTTTGATCCTGTTTGATGTAAAGGTTCTTTAGAGCAGCCTGTTGCTCATTATCCTGCTGGGGGTAGAGGTGCAGCCGCTTAAAAGGCGATGGTCCACTGTAGGGGTGGTGCATCTAGCGGCTGGGCTGCAGACCTGTTGGGCAACAGCTATGTCTGTTTGTTATAAAAGAAAACATATTACATCCATGCTTGTCACTAATTATTAATTTCTGCATTTTTGTGATTTTGCTAAGGCACCCCCAAAGTGACCCAACTTTTGACATCTGGTTTGGAAAAAAGTGATTATTGTTTAGGCACAAATTGATTTTATGGGTTGTTAGGTCTCCCCCCATCTGTGCCTGACTAAGTGTACGTCTGAAATGTATGCTTTATGGGGTGATTCTCTTGAATGTTGGTAATTTTTACTTTTGGCAGGTTGTCTTTTGGCATCACAAGCCCTCCAGTACTCTGGTATGCGCATGGGGGTGTCATCAGTGTGGACAGTGTTTCTAACCTACGCATGGAAAGGGGTGTAAAAGAGGAGACGTGTCACAATGAGCTTCGGTCGGTGATTACAATGTGTCCTGAGGTCACATGTGTGCCCCTCCACTCCCAGCATGTGGCACCCAATGTGACCCTCCCAAGTGGTACCAGGTGTCTTGGCTATACCCTTTTCTAGAGGCTTCCTTTGGGCTAGCTTTGAGCTTCTTTGTTTGGTTTTGGGCATTTTCCTAGACCTCCAATCTTTACTGTCATGAACTGGAAGGTGTCAGAGAGCTGTTCCTCATCACCTATGTTCCTCTGATTTGTGTAGTTCGAAATTGGGATTGTTACTCCCTTCAAATGGCATGTGAGGCCATGAACTCATTAAAGTTTTGCCTGGATTATAGGAATGAACTGGGACAGCTAGTTCTCCTGGTGAATCCCCCTTTACTGATTCGAGGCCATGCGGTGCTCTGCGATCTGTTGGAATTCATGCATGTACTGTGAGGGTTATGTGATGTCCCAAGGACATGGAAAGCATTGCTCACAACAATAGATGGCAGCTTGATTTGGGAATGAAAAATGGGGCTCCCATTTGGCTGGGGGCCGCTGGAGGGACTATTGCTGCTGTGACTACATGTCAAAAGGAACTCTCGATCCCCGCTAGGTGGCTGAGAATAGGGACCTTTTGACTTGGTAATTGGAACCCATCCTATTTGACTGATAGCAGCAGAAACCTGGGTGTCTGCTTTTGAACACTGGTCAGGGAGCTGCCCTGCCCCCTTCGTCAAGCTGCCCTCCTCTACCACACCGGGCCAACCCACACCGCCCTGGGAACTCAGCAGCAGAGTGGGGCCTAGGCTCCCACCAGCCTCAGGAATGGTGACCTTTAGTGGGGATACCCAATCAGTAGTCCACACAGCAACTCAGAATAGCAGACTCCAGTGAGGATACCCGGTTGACAGTTCCCAAGAAAAACAAAATTCGCCTGAATGCAAAGTAAAGCTTTAAATCCCAAATCTCATTTGCTTTTTCTCTTGAGTTTTGCTGCAGTGAATTTTAAGGGGTGTGTGAAATGAATGCTTTGGGAATATTCGGGTTAACTGTGCATATGCATTCTGTGTCTGAGCGAGGGCACTGCTTCCACAAACAGTCACCCCTCCCTGTCATTGCTGTGGCCCAGGTCCTTGTTGGGATGGGTTCCCTGACTGCGATTGCTGATACAATGTATTGGCTCAACTACCTGATTCATGTTGCGGTGTTGCAACAGTGAACTGACTTCCCATGGCTGAATATAAGGTGCAGTCAGATTTCCCTGGGCTTGACCTTGTGGATGGGAATTTTGCAGGGCTTGGCCCTGGCTCATTGACTTTAGTCAGCATCTATCAGCCAAGTGGCCCATTCTGTGGCAATAGTAGCATTGTTTGCGGTTTGGCTGCTGCCAACGTCCCTCGTTTCTATTGTTACAGTTATATTAGAACCCTCTGTGGTCTTACGGTAGAGCTCCCTTCAGGACTGGTGCCATTTGCATGCTTGCGGCCAACATGACCCCGTTGAGAGTGGTCTTCCTCAGCTTATGTTCTACCAACTTAGCGGTGTCCCTCTGGACCTGCTCCTGTTTTTTCCTTATCCATTTTCTGCTTCTTTTAGTGAAAACACAATATGTGTGCTTGTTTCTCCTGCCAGGGTTTGGTGTTTAGCCATGCCATGCTGTTCAAACTGCTTTGTATTTTTGGTAGGCAGCTCCTTCTTGAGGATATTGTGAAAGATGACCTGAGGGACTGTATCAGTCCATGGTTGTCCTGTTTCCTGTCCCCACCACTCTCTCATCCTGTCTAGAAAATCTGTTATGGTCTATCCAGATTTCATGGTTCGGCATTCAATCCCCCTACATCTAGGCAGTCAAGGAACATTTCCCTCAGGGCCTTCCATATTTGGTGCCTAAATGTGGCCCGTCATGCTGTGTGTTTGTCAGCATAATTGCTGGGATATGGACTTGGGCGAACACTGTGTCAGTCGGCTCACCGGTATTGCTATTTAGCAGACTTTTAACATCACCTATCGCTAGGGTTTTTCTCAAGGCATAGGGTCCATTTCCTAACCCCGTCCAGCTACGTCTGCTTTATGGATCTTAGCCCTTTCTTGTCCATCTGAATCCATTCCACAGAGAGGGTCCCTGCCGTGCCATTCTGTTGTAGCGGGCATATTCTTGTTTTGGGCAGCTCCACTGGGTTTTCCCTCGACATAGCGTTCCCACCTCCTTAGACACTCATATGCATGAGGGAAGCTCCACTTGGGATCTCCCCCTCTTTGCTGGATGCAGTCTTTGGCAATTGCTATGTCCTCTGGTGTGAAGTATCCCTCCCCTGGCCAGGGTCTATCATATTGATCACTTCTTTCAGTCCAGCGGGCTAGCAGGGGGCAAAAGAGTTGGGTGAAGAGCTTGCCTTTCTTCAGGAGTCAGTTTACCTGTCTTGTGCATTCGGGAGGAGCAGCAGAAGTCGTCATCAATGCTACTCTCCTTGTGCGCATGCAAATGTGCCATCTTGGTCCTCCTATGTCTAAACTGGGTTTGCACCAGGCTGCCTTGGTCCCTAATTTCCTGGTGAGCCCCTCTCCTTTGCTGATGCTCTGGTGAGACACGGACCCCAGTTGGAACCTTCCCTTCTGATTCTACCTCGGATTCTTCAGTGACTGAGGCTCTGTACCTATCCCAGTTCTCCTCAGGTGGAGAACGTGATGCTCTACTCTCTCCTTGGCCTTTCAGGGATCTCTCTCTCTCTCTCTGCCTTCTTAGTTGATGCCATTTCCTCTGACTCCCATTTAAATTGCCTCCATCATTCAGCAATATGTTCTGTTCTCCTAAGTCAAGTCCTGCTCTCAAGCTCACTCTCCATGGTTTTCTGAGCTACCTGAGATTATTGTGTGGGTCCCTCCTTGTCACTAGATTCCAGAGGGCTGGGGCCTCTTTCCTCACGTTTGCTAATTGTCTCATTGTCCAGAACTGTTACGAACCTCCCTGTTAACTAGGTGCACTCCGCAGATCCAGTGGGAGTGAGTGCTCTCTGTGTCACTGAGGTTTGGTGACCTGATTGTGATGGACGGGGGTTGAACTTTGGGGAGCTCTAGCACTGGTCTGGGGTGGTGCAGGGAGTGTGTGGCCTGTTGGCCTGTTGATACACCATGCCTAGCCCTAACAGCCAGTTGTTCAGAAGAGGCACCTTGGGCTCCCTCGACTGGCGGACTGGTGTATCCTAAAGCGCGGATAGTAGGCATCAGGAAGAGCCTTACTTTGGCATCAAATACCAATTTGTAAGAATCAGCAATCTCTTCATAGCATATTAAGTCATCTACAAAATGCAATACTTAAGGTAAAACAGAATTGCATACATTTGCCGATAAAGCACATGTGGGTCACCAAAAAGACATAACAATCAAGACAAGACACAGTCATATTAATTCACCAGCGTCACAATATCAAAACAACCCCCTTTCACCTGGCATGAAGAAAAGCTGACAAGGCATAAAAACAGCGGTCCGAGCAATCAACAACATTCCAAATGTTATTCACATTCCCTGAAGCTGATGTTCAACAAAAGGTGACTTCCGCGAGCTATGTGGGTTATGCTTTTTCTTAGTTTGCCACATATCAAATGATAGGCCTAAGGCTCTGATGTAGCCTCTTACCCTTCTAATCGTGGCTTCAGGACAGACCTCTGCCCTGCGGACTCAGCAGAACTTTCAGTCAATTGCGGCATCTACTCATCTTCCTTGCTGTGCAAATGTGAATCTGTGCAAGTAGGGTCCCCTTCCTTGGGTCACATTCGGGTCCCAGGTGCCAATCAGCTCCTGGCTGGCTCGTCAGAATGTTGCTCGAATGAGAATTTACCTTAAAACACAAGAGACAACAGGTATCTGGCAAAACTGGAACGGTGTGTTTAATTAAACATTATGGCCAAGAAAGCAGTTACAGAACTAGGGTCTGAGTAGTGTCTCTCAACATACATTGGGATTGAAGCACATTTTTCTAAATTTCTCTGAATACAATGAAACCACAAAACAACATCCCCTTTTTGGTAAAAATGTGAACAGCTATCATCAAGTCATACATTTAGTTTCCAGATAGTAAATGTTGGTGGGCCTCGACCTGGCATGGACACAATGTGGGCCAGTGAGTAATTGTCCAGATGTCCAGCCTGAGGGGCACATGGTTGCTGTGTGTACTGTGTGGGATTTGTCCTGATAGGCTAGGTGTCCTTAACTCCATGTGGCATCTAAACTTATGGGCCCAGATTGAAGAGAGCCTAATGCCTCCTTGTGCCACATTAGCTTCTTTTTTCATTATGCTAATGTGGCCCAACAAGGCCAAATTCGCTGTGTCATATTTAACCTTGTACCCTCTTGCTCCACATTATGCCTGCGTCAGGCATAATGTATGCAAGGAGGGCACTCCCCCATTAGGGGGACTGCAAAAATGGCACAATGGAATCTAAGTAATTCCACTGCTCCATTTTTAGCAGCTATTTTTAAAGCCTGCACAGACCAGGCGTTGAGAGGGGGCATACCATTGTTTTCAATGGGCCTTTATGTACTCTGCAGGATTAGTGCCAAAATGTTGGTGCTAATCCTGCACAGTACATAAATAGTATCAAAAATGTTGATGCTATTGCCCTAACCTGCGCCATGGTGCACTGTATATTAAATACGGCCCACACATGGTGGCGGTAGGGGGACACTAAAGGGCACAAGAAAAGTGGCGCTGCATTGGATAGAGCATCGCTTTTCTTAAATTCTGGCTATGGTGTTTTTTTCAGGAATGCACGCATCCCTCTGTCCATGTGTGTTTTATTGGGGCCAATCTCCGCTACCAATGTGGTATTGCTGTCCTTTTCTGTGGGATCTGATCTAAGATTTCCTGTTTGTACCTTTGTCTTACAGCTAAGTATTATCTCACTTGTGACCTGTCAGTTACTAACCTCAGACTTAGCTCTCAGTGCCTGCCTGACCATGCACCTGCATGCCTGGGTTGACCAGACAGTTCACAACAGGGGAATCCAATAACAGTGATACGTCTTTGTTTGTGTATATAAATGTATTGCTGTGTGCATTGACATCGATTAATCCAGTTTTAATAATGCAATGGCTTACTGTGCTGGAGTGGCAAGACTTGGGCAGGTAAGCGGCTCCCAGTCTTCTATCCTGCCCAGCAATCTGCTAGAATCTTCTCATTTCAATCAGTGGGTCATGCCAAAATGAATGAGCATCTGCAGATCCATGAGGTGCCATGTTGGAGGATGAGACTTTTACTTATCTCTGCAAATCCAATCTTCAAATGTCAGTTGAAGCCCAAACAACCACGGGTGTTTCTTGCTTTTCTTCCAGGTCAAGGTGATAGTTTCCTCTACTGGGGTTGTTTAAGCTCTGTGATCCAGTAATCATTGGGTTTTAATGCTTTGTTTTTTTTTCCAGCAGGTTTGTCACATCTCAATATTTTTTCATGAATATTACCCCAATATTTTTGATTGTTTTCAATCTTGAAGCCAGATCTTCCTGCTTTCTGTTCTGCTTGCCCCTTTTTCGAGTCTTAGTAAGAAACTTAAGGGTGACCTGGCTATGCGGCCTGGTTTGGGATGCCACTGTCCCTGGCATTCCGACTGTCCTATTTTTGTGCCACTGTTTTATTTTCCTTCAAACTTGGTGGTTTCCATCAGGAACCCACTTCAGCTTGGTGATACTATTGGTGGCTGGCAAAGTGGCTTCTAAAAGAGATCGTACTGTTTACTAAACCAAAAATTACAAGTTTTCGAAATTACCCTTGTGTCCCATGAATTGAGACTTCCTCAGCTTCTTGGCTCCTGGTGGCCCAATCTAGACCTAGAATCAAAGAACTTTATTCTGTTAATTGTGCTTGTTCAATCCTTAAATTGATGTTCTTCCATCAAGTTCGATATACGTTGAAGCATGCCTTCTCTTGTTTCACATACAGAGTGCTGCTACCGTAGGGTTGAGTGCGTTGTTACAAGAATGCACAAATAAAAAAATGGCCTAGACGAATCAGATAGCGACATGGGCATATACAAATGCGTAAGGTTTAGGCCACTATTGATCAACTTTTCGAAAGACCTTTCAGTGTCTACAGAAGCAGCAATCTTTTTCAAAATATGTTAAGAAGATGGAAAGTAAAGTTCACAACGAGGGCCTAAATGATTTAGGGGCATATTTATACTCCGTTTGCGCCGAATTTGCGTCGTTTTTTTCGACGCAAATTCGACGCAAAACTAACTCCATATTTATACTTTGGCGTTAGATGCATCTAGTGCCAAAGTTCATGGAGTTAGCGTCATTTTTTGGCGTGAACACCTTCCTTGCGTTAATGAGATGCAAGGTAGGCGTTCCCGTCTTAAAAAATGACTCCCAGGCATGTGCGTGGTATTTATACTCCCGGGCAAAAATCACACCCGGGAGTGGGCGGGGCAAAAAACCCTGCATTTGCGCCTCTTTTTAACGCCTGGGTCAGGGCAGGCGTTAAGGGACCTGTGGGCTCAGAATGAGCCCAGAGGTGCCCTCCCCTGCCCCCAGGGACACCCCCTGCCACCCTTGCCCACCCCAGGAGGACACCCAAGGATGGAGGGACCCATCCCAGGGAAGAAAAGGTAAGTTGTGGTAAGTATTATTTTTTTTTTTTTTTGTGGCATAGGGGGGCCTGATTTGTGCCCCCCTACATGCCACTATGCCCAATGACCATGCCCAGGGGACATAAGTCACCTGGGCATGGCCATTGGGCAAGGGGGCATGACTCCTGTCTTTGCTAAGACAGGAGTCATGTTAATGGCGTCTGGGCGCCCCAAAAAAATGGCGCAAATCGGGTTAAGACGATTTTTTTGCCTCAGCCTGACTTGCCCCATTTTGGTACGCCCAAACGCCATTTTTCCCTACGCCGGCGCTCCCTGGTGTACGTCGTTTTTTTTCACGCACACCTGGCAGCGCCGGTCGGCTAACGCCGGCTAACGCCATTCAATAAATACAGCGCCCGCATGGCGCTTCAGAATGGCGTTAGCCGGCGCTAATTTTTTGGCGCAAAACTGCGTTAGTGCAGTTTTGCGTCAAAAAGTATAAATATGGCCCTTAATTCACTTCTCTCGCAGTAACTGCTATACCTCACAATTCACTGCTGTCATAAACCTGCATGCTGAATTCTTTTAAATCAAACAGCTGTACTTGAAGGACTTGTGTGTTTATTGGTCTGCTCTAGAAACAATGTTCTACACTCGTTTTAATAAGTTTGCCCTCAAGTAATGTCCTGCCTCATCAGAGGATGTTTTTAATGGTCTCTTCAATGAAAGGTTGCGAAATGTCAGCAGCTGATGCAGGAACACAAATCATCACTGCCATTAAGAGTGTGTATTTCTGCCAATGTTGTGTCCTTCAAGTAATTACTTTGACAAATAACCGCGCTTGTACGTGGATTCAGACATTATTCTAAACCAAAGAGCGCATTCTGCTGAGCGTAAATTTATTTCCAAACCACTAGTTATTGACATTAAGCTTAAAATCACTATGGATGTCACTAATAGGCTGAATAAAAAGTTTGTTTCTTCGATCCATATACAATATAGATTGTGTAGTAAATGATGTTTCTCTAAATTAATGTAGTGCGTGCACATTATTTTGCTCTGAATAGTAAAATGCTGACCGTGGGGTAAACACAGCAATTTAGAGCTGCACTACCTGCAGGGGAATTTGTTGATTTAGTGCGGCAAGAATACCGTACAAATTGTTGCTTCAGATTCCTGTATCAAACAAGCATTTGTAATGCACTGGGTCTCGCGTTTGCTCGAGTAAGAGCTATGTGGGTTGTAAATTACGAACTGGACATTTCTTGCCACATAAACTGAAAATAAAAGGTAAAACAGAAGTTCGCTATCAGTCAAACGTATTATCAGCAAAAATGCAATTATCCATGTAAACAGGGTGGATGTGATGCAAAGCGCTCAACTACTGCCCAGCGAGATTGTGCTGCATAGGAAATAAATAGAAAAAAGTAGTCCAGAAACCACACGGACAACACGTAGTCTCGTAGGTTTTCAGTAGTTAGCTGTTGAGCTCAAGGAGGGCTAAACACTGGAAAAGACATGGGGGGTCATTCTGACCTTGGCGGTCTTTTCGCAAGACCGCCGAGTTACCGCCGCGGTGAAGACCGCCGACCGCGGCGGTATGCCGCTGTGCGCATTCCGACCGCTGGGAGCGTTCCGCCGGAAAACCGCCAGCAGCCACACTGGCGGTCGGCGGGAAAGTGGAGACTGGTCAACCTCCACCGCCACGCCAGCAGAACACCGCCCACAGAATTACGACCCACATTTCTGTGTGGCGGTCTTCTGTTGGCGGTCTTCTGTTGGCGGTCACCTCCCCATGGCTCCTGTCGCCTCCCGGAGGACCAACGCACAAGGTAAGTTGATCGTCCGTGAGGGGAGGGGGTGGGCGGGTGTTGTGTGATGTGTGCGTGCATGGGGGTGTGCGTGTGAGTGTGTAGAGGGGGTGTGTGAGTGCGTGCATGCGGGCGGGGAGTGCTGCTGTGCCTATGGGCAATGTGTGTAGTTCGGCGGGTGCGCATGTCGGCATGTATGTGTGCGGGTATGTGTCCCCGTTGTGTATGTGTGTGTGTAGGGGGTGTGTATATGTGCATGTTGGGGGTGTGTGCATGTCGGGGTGCGTGTATGTGCATGTCGAGGTGGGGGTGGGGAGGGGGTTCGTACCACCTCTGGGGGGTGGCAGGGGGGTGGAGGGTGTGGGGGGAGGACTCGGGGGGGCAGTGGGGGGTGGGGGAGACCCCTATCAGTGCCAGGGAAGGAATTCCCTGGCCCCGATAGTGCCTACCGCCATGGTTCGCATGGCGGTTCCCGACCGCCAGAAACCGCGGCGGTAAGCAGGGTCATGATACCGTTGGCGGTCTTGAGTCGACCGCCGGACCGGAGTGCGCAGACTCCAGCCCGTCGGTCATGACTGCCGTGGCTGTCGGAGTGAGGAAGTGGCGGTCGATCGCGGCGGTGACCGCCGCGGTCAGAACGCCATTTTTTGGACCGCCGGTCTGTTCGCGGTCCGACCGCCGCCTCTCCGCCGACCGCCAAGGTCAGAATGAGGGCCATGATGTAAGCAAGCCTTCCACTAATGAAAGCAGACAAATTTTATATGGCAAGCTCACGAACCAACCAAACTGATGGGAGTGACATGGGTGTGTTTACAATTCCATAGAGAGATTAGACCAGAGACAGAGCGCTTTGTGCTCAACCCTAAAACCTAGTGTCAGTGGTACCTTAACTTGTGTGCATGTGATTTACTGTTTATATATGTTGTAAGAAATGTGATTACTGTTTGGGGGGGCAGGTGTAATTCTACTCAAGCACCTGCCACAAGCCTCCTCTGTGTGAAGCCACAAGCAAACACCAAATTAACCTGTATTTAACTCTTGGGTAGCTTGGCAGAAAGTAGTCGGTTTTAACACAGAGGTAAGGTGTGAGAAGCTGGCCTGGTTTGTAGTGGGTACCAGAGGTACTTACACCTTATACCTGGTCCAGTGATCCACCTTAATGAAATGTAGGCAGTGTCTAGCAGCTTAGGCTGTAACAGAGAAGTCAAGGCTGAACTAGGAAACATGCAAAGCTCTTGCAATGCCACTATAGTCACACAGTACTTATACACAAAAAAGAAAAATCTCAGTGTTACCAAAAATAAAGGTACCTTATTTTAGTGACAGAGGGCCAAAAATATCTTACGGGCAATACTCCTTCTGGAGGTAAGTATTATACACAATATATACACTGGTAACCAAAATCAGGTAAGTAAACAGTCATAGAGTAGTGCAAACAGTGAAAAAAACAATAGGTTGTAAAGGGCCTAGGGGCAACACAAGCCATATACTAAAATAGTGGAATGTGAATGTCGGTTTCCCCCCAGGCAAGTGTAGTGTGTAGAGGGACGTTGGGAGTGTAGAAAAACACCAAAGGTAAGTAAATTACCCCACCCCAGAGCGCAGGAAAGCAGGAGTAAAGTACAGCAAGTTTCCTCAGAACACTATAGAAGTCATGGTAAAGGATTATGCAAAAACCAAGCAAGACTGCATGAAATCAATGATGGATTCCTGGACATGAAGACCTGTGGAGAGAGGAGACCAAGTCCAGAAGTCGATGAAGAGTCCAGAAAGAACAGGAGCTCCTGCTAACCTAGATGAAGGAGCAAAAGTGGATTCTCCGGTTGGAGGAAGAAGTCAGAAATGCACCAAAGAAGACAGCTGCGGGTTCCTGCCTGGTGCAAGAGATGTACCACATCGAGTCATTGGATGCAGGCTGTTTTTCGTCTTTGGATTCCGCCAACAAGCCTTGGCTCATACAAATGTCACGGTAGGTGGGAAAAGGTGCTACCTGGGCCCAGGAGGGACCTGGGTGTCTCAACTCAGACTGAGGAGACATAGGAAGCTCTCAGCACTTTAGGGAGCCCTCAGAAGACCAGGCAGCACCCACAGGAGTCCTAGAACATGGGGACAAAGGAGTTGCAAAATGCAGTAATTGCAGCACTACACAAAGAGATCACTCTCCGCCGGAGAACAACCCAGGGAGCTGAGCATCGCAGGATAGAGTGCTGGGGACCTGGGCTACGCCATGCACAAAGGATTTCTGGAAGAAGTGCACACAAGCCCAAGGAGCTGCAGAACACTTGGTGCACAGCGGGACTGTCTGGCACGGGGAGGCAAGCACTTACGTCCACCATATTTGGACAGCTGGACCTTTGGACAGTCAGGTTCACTTTGGTCCACCACCTGTGTTCCAGGGAAAATGCTCGTCGACAGGAGAGGAGTCCAAGAGTACCAGTTGTGGTTGCAGTGTGGTGCCTGCTGAAGCAGCAAAGTGACTCTGCCACTCCATGGCAGATTCCTTTAGTCCTTCTGGTGCAGAATGAAAACAGACAGTCTTCAGAGCATGCTCAACTTGGAAACTGTTCCAGTTGCTGGCTGGAGCTGAAGTTGCAGGGTCACAGGTGCCTTCTTGGATACTTTGTTGCAGTTACAGTGTTCCTGGAGCAGTCTGTGGTTGATCCGACGTTGAGAAGCTGAAGCAGAAGATGCAGAGGAGTCCTGGTGGAGTCTTGCAAACTGAATCAGAGGAAACACCCAGAGTTAAGACCCTAAAAAGCCCTGAGAGGGGGATTGGCTACCTAACCAGGTATGCACCCATCAGGAGGGGTCTCTGATGTCACCTGCTGGCACTGGACACTCAGATGCTCCTAGAGGGTCACCACGATGGCTAATGCCAGGGACACTCTGGAGGAGCTCTGGGCACCACCCCTGGGGTGGCGATGGACAGGGGAGTGGTCACTCCCCTTTCCTTTGTCCAATTTCGCACCAGAGCAGGGACTGGGGGTCCCTGAACTGGTGTAGACTGGATTATGCAAGGAGGGCCACAAATGGGGGTAACCATGCTAGAAGAAAGCCACCTTCCTACACAAGGTGCAAAGAATGTATGCAGCAATAATAGAGTTACAACACAGCACAGAACAAATCCCACACCAATTTAAAAAAAATGGGGTAACATTTGATAAATAATTTAACAATAACATGACAGAAATCTAATAAGTGAAACTTGAGATATTGTATTTTAAAGGTTTCAGTGAAAATAGTGGCTAGAAGCACAAAGCACTAACTGTGGTTATCTGTTTGTGCTGGACCGGGACATAGTCTCAAGTTCATGCTGACCACGCTGGAGTGTGGGTTGAATACAATGTTTAGGTTGAGCCTGTTAAACAAAATTCCCTTAAAGACTGGTTGCAGAGCACTGTAAGATCCCACTTCGTGGATGCGTTGTGCTGCAGATGTGATATGAGGTCCTGGTGTAGAGATGCAGTGCCAGGCACGGTTCCAGGAAGCTGCAAGGTTGTGATGCAAGAGCCTGTGTCATCGTAACGGATACCATCAATGACGGACGTGCGATACAAGTCCTGGTTAAAGATGCATTACACACCGGCTAGGTCTGAAGAAGATGTGGGACTTGCAGTGAAAAGTCCATTCTCGATTGTCAAGGATGCCATTGGTGAGGGTCTTGTGATTCAAAGGCCTGCCTCGAAGATATGTGTCACGCAGCAACGGTACCCATCAGACTACAGGCTGGATGAAAAGTCATGTGGCGTAGCGGTTCAAATGTGACACGATGTGTCACACTGCGCTGATTGTTCTAAGACAACAGCTAGCTAGCACCTATAAGGCCTCTTCCAAGGGTACAGGACAAGGATGGCACCACTTGGGAGGGTAAGACTCACAGCAGACACAGTCTAGGTCCTGGGTTCAAGGTGGTTGGAACCTTCTGTCCCTGAGACTGTGGTGAGGATGCCAGCCAGCTGGCCCTTGTAGTCACGCTGGTGGTCCTGGGTTCAAGATGCAAATCCAGTACTTTCACTCAGCCAAAAGGGCAGCAGGGCAAAAGACTAGCAGCCCTTCTTGCAGAGCAGCACAGCAGTCCTCCCGAGCCTTCCACATTTCCAGAGGTGAATTGAAGAGTTGGGTCTGAGGGTCCAATATTTATACTTGGTGATTCCTTTAAAGTGGGAAAAGCATCTATAGATTTTCCTTTGAAATTCACAAATTTCCTACTTCCTCTGCCTTCAGACTATTTGCAGGGGGTATGCAATCCTTTGTGTGCAGGCAGGCCGCAGCCTATTCTGGTGTAAGCAGACTGTTCTTAACTTTGCCTTCCCATCCTGCCAGTAATGGCCCACCCAAGCACACCTAAGCGCTCAATTGTGTGTAGCTGTCTAGGAGGTATAAACAAAGACCAGCTGCCAATTACACCCAGTCATGCGACCCAGAGACAGGCTGAAGGAGCTAATCAGCTAAGGGAGGAAAATGCCAAACTTTTAAAAGTGGCTCACAACAAAAACAAAATTCAACTTCACCATAAAAGAGGAATTTCATTACAACTCCAAAGACACTAAACATGGACTGTTCATCTGTTCCCATTTGCAAGTTACGGCTTATTAAATGTAGTAAGGTGACTCCAATGTTATTTGATGGAGAAGCATTTCTTGCAGTAGTGATGAATTTAAAAGTTTTTCAGGACCAGGACATGTAAAACTGAAAAGTGCACAGCAGCACTTGACCATGACATGCTACTAGCCTCTTCTGGCCCGACTGCACCTGCTCATCACATGCCATCTTTCTCTTGCCTACAAATACTGGTGCCGCTGCATCAGGCATTGGTCTCAAGAGACAGACAATTGTAGCCTTCAGCTCCTCTAACCACAACATATATGTTGATGCTCTACTGTACCATGGGAGGAACCTGGTGATCTTAGTCTACTGGATCTTGCAGATGTTAATCAGTTTACAGAAGATTACTGCAAGATAATGGTAACCTGAGAAGCAGCTATGTGAGGGAGCTGGAAAGAGAGCAGAGATTGTGTCCATGACAGAGCACATGTGTGCATGTTTAGGATTAGGTTGATAAATATTTTTGGGTATGGGTTTGTTTATGTGAGAATTTCAGAATAGTCAAAGGTCATAACTGTGTACGTGGTAGGATTCCCTGTTACCTAATCACATTCCCTGATGTGGTGGGCATAACAGGGATGTAAGAACCATTCCATGCAAATGGTATCCCTCCATGGCATTTATTTGGCATTAGAGTTGTATGGTCTACATTGTTGGTAAAATCTATTCTTCCCTTTCCTGCAGATGATCTGATCAGCACAAGATGCAGATTATTGGCATATGGTGGGCATTAGAGGGAAACACAGACCATCTCTGGTACACATTAATCATCTCTAGCACTTAATGGTAATTTTTGTCAAATGTTGGTCATCACTGGAATCATTTGGGTATCCCTTGTGGGCATTGTTAGCATATGATGCGCACATGGCATTTCTTGCACATGAAATCCATACATGGTGGAACCTATAGAGCCCTTGGCTTCTCTTTTCCTGTGAAGATTTTCCCTTAAGCATAGCATTTGCGGCCTTTACATTCATGTTGTTGACCTCAGTTCCAAATATTGGGAATTATTGAGCATTATTGACGTATGCTAACCATCACTTGCACACAGTGGGTATTCCTTGCATTGGATGGTCACTCAAGTCAATTGTTGCCCATCACTGAAATTAGCCGAGTATCACTGGTTGGCATGCTTAACATACGGTGACCATCCCTGTTGCACAGATGGCATTGCTTGTGTGTTTAATCCATCAATGTCAGATCACACAAGTCTTTTGGCTCTTCTTGTGATGTAATGACGATCCACAGAATCGAACATTCGAGTCTAAACATGAAAAGACTGGCCATAAAAAGTGGTTGTGAATTGCGCACTGACTTTTGCCACCCCTCTTAAATTTTGCGAGGCAACCTATCCAATAATAAGTCACACTGCAAAATCTCTAGTTGCATATGGTCACACAGGAATATGCCTATTAAATATTACCTAGATAGGTTACAAGTTGTCTAATACAAAGATTGTGTCATGTGAAACAGAGAGGCACTGTAAACAATAAAAGCTTGAGGCAAGTTCCAAACCTATTCTTAAAAGTGCGGGTGAGCAAAAGATGAAAATGCTGTTTTTGAATCGGATAAAAGCCAAAACTTCAGTGAATCAGGCAACTCATGCAACAATGTGGCAATTGCGTCATTTTTCAAAATGCTAATTTGGCACAAAACTAACTCCATATTTATATTTTGACATTAGACCTGTCTATCGTCAAAATATTGGAGTTTGCACCATTTTTCAGTTGCATGAACCTACCTTGTGTCAATGAGATGCAAGGTGTGCGTTCGCATCTAAAAAATGGTGCTAACCCCATAGCCCCATATTTATCCCCCACGCACGGGTGGGACAGGGCAAAATAATGGTGCGAAGCCTGGGTAAGACCAGGCGTTAGGGGACTTGTAGACCCATTTCTATGGTTGAACACCATGGAATGGGTCCACAGGTGCCCTCCTTAAGCCCCAGGGACACCCTCACCCACACCAGAGGGACACCAGAGGATGAGGGACCCCATCCCCGGTCAGTATAGGTAAACATATTTTTTTAATTAAAGTGCCATCGGGGACCCTACTTGGGGCCCCCTGCATGACACAGGGTGCAATGGCCATGCCCAGGAGACCTTGGTCCCATGTGCTGGTCATTGGGGTGATGGGCATGACTGCTGTCTTTTCTAAGCCAGGAGTCATGTGGTATGGATGGTTTTGCATCAGACAATTATGCAAGGCTGGATAGAGACATTTTGTTTGTCCCTAACCTAGCTAACGTCATTTTTTTTTACACTAGCCCACAGTTTGCATTGGCTTGCACCCATCTGGTGCTCAGAAATGGCGCAAGCCAGTGCTAAACATTTTGGTGTAAAATTGTGTTAAGCGCAGTTTTGCATCAAAAATATAAATATGCCCCCAAGAGTCTTGTAACTCCACTAGTGACCCGTTAAAAATGTCAAAAAGGGGGTTGGAGGTTAATAATATTCAAATGAGTAAATATGGGAGGTGGATGATTCTGGCAATTTTTCAGCAAAGGGAAATAGGTAAAGTAGCAATTTATAATGGGTGTAAGTATGTATGTTTGTATGTATATGTTTATGTACTTATGCATGTGGTATTTCTATAGCTGATCCTAGCCAAAGGATGCAGAGTAATGCCAATGATAATTAACTTTGCTTGATGGTTTCCTTTGCTTCAGACATCCATATCCTCAAACACTGCATGCACATCTAGACATGGATGTCCAGAGCCTAATGGAAGCTTAACCCAACCAAGACAGAATTCTTTTTACTTGCCAAGAACAATAAACAAGATACAGTACAAACCCGACTCAATTATATGAATCTTGACATTTCAAACCCCAACCCACACTGAATAACTAGTTACATGAATTCCCCCTGGACATTCACTTCAGCCTAAAGGAACAATCTGCCAAAAAAACAAATAGGGCCATTTACCAGCTCTCTCTTCTAAAGAAAGTCAAACCATTTCATCCAGAAATCGACTTTATATCCTCTGCTGAAGTCCTTGTATTCTCCCTTTTGGATGGTAGTAATGCCCTTTTTCATGGCCTCCCAGACTCCACGTTGGGACTCCTTGGACACATCCTACATTCTGAAGCATGTTTCATCCATGGCCTTTAAACTGAATGCTGCTAGTGGGCCTGCAAAACCTATTGTTTCACCCACTTAAGTAGCCCCTTAAAACATGTCCCACATCTGCTGTTGCAGCCTTAATGGAGTATTAAATTGACAATTTGACTTGGCAATACAACCCCTTTACCAAGCCTTACACTCCCCTTTCATTGTTTGTACATCACCCCTAAGGTAGGCCCTAGGTAGCACATGAAGCAGGGGGCATTGTAAATAAAAGGCTGGACGTGTATTTTTAAGTTGCAACTATAGGATGGGACTGGCACACTCAACATCTGTTAGGAATAGCCTATCCCTGCTTACATAAACAATCTGACAGCCTAAGCGCTCATATGGTGTGTTGAAATGTTATTCTAGTGATTTCCAGTAATCCACAAATTCAAACAGAAAATAGTCAATGAACTTCCACTTTCCAGTAAATGTTTATGGGAAATGTCCTAAACAACGTGTTAGGAACAATGCAGATGATTTCCACTGAAGCGTAACCATGCCGGCCGGAACAACAACTGCCTTTTCTGTTCCTTAAACATCCATGTGCTGAACTACACATATGCATGGTTAAGGCACAGAAAAAGGCAGAGCGGATTGGGACAGGACGCAGTGAGGTAAGTGGGTCTGAGACAGGGTTGGGGGTAGGTTTTAGGGATGGGGTGGATTAAGGGCTTGAGGTGTGTGGGGGTTGGGCTATTTTTTTTAGGGGGAGGGGTGGGGGATGTTTGGGAATTTTTTTTCAGGGTAGGACTTAGGTTGGGGTGGTCACACTATTTTGTTTTTCAATTTCTAGGGGTGCAGGTTGATTAAGGGCTTGGGGTGGAAGTAGGGGGTGGGCTATTTTTTTTAGGGCTCGGATGGAGGATTTGGGTATTTTAGGGTAGGGGGTTGTGCTATTTTTTTTTTAGATTTTAGGGGAAGGGTGCATTGAGGGCTTTGGTTGGGTGGGGAAGTTGGGCATTTTAGGGTAGGCAGGTGCATTATTATTTTTTTAGGTTTTAGTAGTGGAGTGGATTAAGAGCTTGGGGTGGGTGGGGAGTTTGGGCTAATTTTATTTTACCATTGTAACGTAATGCATCGTAAAGGCATGCGTGGTAACAACGCGGTCGCTGCTTTGACCAGGTTGTTAAGGCATGCATGGTTCCAGCATGCGTGGTTCTGTCATACATTCAATATTTATATACGGTACAGTCAATAGTCTGTGAGCTTCCAATTTCCAACAAGTGTTCACATAATGTACAGCGGAGACGTTTTTTGTCTGAAGCAGGCTTTTTCAAGGTTGTAATATGTATACAATAAATGATATAAATAAATAAATAAAAATATGAATAAATACATAAATAAATACATATAATACTAATAACATAAATTGCCTTGCTGATTATTGTGCTCACCATATGAATCGCAAATGTATATACTTAGGCAGAACAACAGAGTGTGAGTATCAGGTGGAAACAGCCACCACAACAATGCACCAACAGGTGCCAAGCACCACACCCAAGTAAACTAGAATGTCCTACCATATAGAGTACATCCTATAAATCCATTATAGCAACAGTTACCAGTATGCCTAAGTGTATTCAGTGTGTAATGTCAATAAGCATAGTATAATACCTTGTGTTTCTCACTTAATGGTCACCAAGGTATTGTAAATAAGACAAACGGACCAAAAACCTGTATAACAAAGTATGAAAAAGGCATAATACAGTACCAAAAGGTGGATGGGGGCTAATTACAAGCAATAATAATCAGTAGCACTTACCCAATAGCAAAAAGTAGGGGATCCATGAAGTGTGGTTCAATAATCATTGAAATGGGTGCACGTTCACCCTAGTAAAATTGGCAAGCGTCAAACCAGCCCATAAGTCATGTTAAGCAAAAACCTAAAAAGATAAAATTCTGGACCTAAGCATCTGACAACGAATGCCACGTTATCATAGCAGATGTGAAAAGACTAACCTCAGAAACAAAATGCAGATCCCCAGTGGATGAAGTGTCGTGAGCATAGGTGGAGGATGCTAAAATAGCAAGTCTTTCCAAAACAAAAAATGGACTATGAAGTGAACAAAGGAATGACATGAAAAAACATTGCCACATTGACATAGTGTCTGTTAGATAAAAATGATATGAAGAAGCAGCCAAATAATGTGTTAACTACAATACCACTAAAGCAACCTGCCCATAAGCCGCAAAAACGATATATAGAAAAAATAAGAAAAACAATGATTATGAGATTATGACAACACATGTCATATTGTTATATGAGTGAAGTGCAGATCCCCACACACCGAAGTGTGTCATGTAAAGTGCTGTACGATGCTAAGGTAGCATGCCTGGTCAAAACACTAAAATGGACAATGAAAAGAAAAGAATGAGCGCCTAACCTATCACACCCCCAGCTATATTGGCAGGGTATCTGTTAAATGGAAATTATTCTGTAAGGTTGCCAAATAACGTATTAACCTAGTACAACCAGCCATAGAACGCCACTGGATGCCTTCTCAATTGATGTACAGGTCCCTCATGTAGCATTAAATGTTCACTATTAGCCTTTACATGTCCATATCCTTCTGAGCCACCATGTCTGTGCACTACTACACAGTGTACGCATGCACTGCTTTGGCCGGGTGCGGCCGAGGTATTAAATAAATGGGGATGAATCACTCGTGGTTCAGTCCTGACACAGTGCTCACAGAGCAAACGTGATGCTTTGTGTGCGCTGATCAGCCCCAGGCATTCACTGACAGTGAACACTGGCTGCCAGATGGCAGCACACTGGCAATGAAGGTGGGACCTGCCAGAGACCGATACAGTAGCTTCCTTCCCATGTGGGCCTGCCTAGCGTGGGTAGCCCCAACCTCTACACCCCGTAACCATATAATTGGCTGCTCCTCACACAAAGAATACCCGACGGCGTTTGAGCACCATCACTGCGACATAGGCGGGTGATATACCATCCTGAACACGAAACAGAAAAAGAGAACTGACAGAACAATGCCAATCGAACCAAGTAAGAAAAAAATGCAAAGGGGAAATAAAAGTAAAACACAAGACCACTGGTGGCAATATTCAAGGCCCAACATGCACCAGCAGCAATCCTGGAGGGATACTCCCTACAGCATTTAAGGAGTGGGGGGTGCACAAACTGTGGAGGAACTCAAAAAAAGGCAAAAAGAGACAAATAGATGGGACCACATACACTGATGTAGTGATGTGCTGGGGGAGACACGTGCCACATGTGGTCTCCCCAGACAGTCTCAGAACATCGAGCTCTGCAGGAACACTGTGCCACATGACAGAGTCAATGGAAAAGAAACCAAGTTGCAGGGTGCAAACATGGGGGATAACAATCAGGACAGAGGAGTGCCAGCAGTGTCTGTCAGACCAGTGGTCACCATGCATTCTGCAGTAAGAGCCCTTGCATCCTTCAGTGAATTCGCAGAGCTGGTAATGGTAGCCCCCAGATGGAAAACCGGGATAGGAAGGCTGGAAAAGTATTTTAGAGCCACAAGGGTAAAGAAGAGAGAGCTCAAGAGATCCTTGCTGTTGCACATTTTGGGAGAGTAACTGTATGAGATTTTTAAACACCTCCCAAACACAGGGGGGAGCTGACAACTATGATGCGCCAATCATAGTGCTAAATGCACATTTTGTCCCACAAATTAATTATGATTTTGAAAGATTCAAACTACGCCAACCCTGCCATCAAGACAAATAATCCATGGACAACTTCTATAAGATCTAGCTTGCACCTACACAAACGATGACCAGCAAAAAGGAATTAGAGCTCAGCTCATGCAAGGGTGCCAACTGGCAAATGTCAGGAGATTATACTCTGACAACCAGGGATCAGACTCAAAGACATGTTCATTCTGGTCAAGATTTATGACCTCCCCAGTGCCCGGGTAGACGATATAGAACTGGCGCTGAACAGAGGGGAGAAACAAAGCTCAAATCCGTGAGTGCCAATGATCAAGAAAGAGATGGTATACACCATCCGTAGCTGACCACCCCCACTGACCAAACCAAAGGCATGGACAGAAAATGACAAGTTATGCAGAAACTGTGGTTTAGAGTACCACCCCATTGGGAGATGCCCAGTGGCTGGGCGCACATGCTCTTCTTGCAATTGACCAAATCACTTTGCAAGAATGTGCAAAAGTAGAAACCGCAGTTGCCGAGCCCAAGGGAGGAGTGTATTCGAAAAGAGGAGTATGCAACCTCACATTAGAGGAACAAACGTCCTGGGGAGGTGACAAGGATGAATGATGGAGAGGGGATGACATGACAGACAGTGACCTTGATGAGAAAGAAGTATTTCTGATATGCACCGGGGAGGAAAAAACGCCAGCCTCAACCACTCTGCAGAGAGACAATATCAAGTACTACTCTACCAGCCTTAATAGACACGAAAGACTCGGAAACAGAATGATGCACCAAACATATCTGCTACTAAACCCTAGGCAACCTCTCAGGCAGTCTCAGATGAAGATCAATGCATATGGTGGTAACAAACCACTTCCCCTCGTGGGAGCCATGGATGTGAGCGTCCAACATGGTGAAAGAGAAATCTGCACAGTATTCCATGTCACAAAGGACGATGAAGGGACACTGTTGGGTTGTCCCGAGGCTGAAGACCTGGGCCTAGTCTTCTTTTCCAGAGAAGTGCACGCACTGCAAATAAATTGGATACTAGAACAGTTCCTAGAGCTATTTCATGGTCTTGACTGCAGAAAAGGAGCCAATGTCAAACCACATACAAAAAACAATCCAACCTACAGCTCTCCTTGAGTGGTCTTTCATTTGCACAGCAAAGTAGAAACTGAGTTAGGCAAACTTGAGTGCATTGATGTCATTGAAAAAGATTCTGGACTGACACCGTTGGAGTCTCCTTTTGTCATCAAGAAAAATTGAAAACAGCTGGGGGCCGCCATGAGGCTGCCAAACCGTGCAATCAAAAGGGAGCAACACATCACACCTACAATGGAATATATTATCACTGATTTAAAAGATGCCCAGTGGTCCTCTACATTGGGCTTAAATGTAGGGTATCATCAGCTTGCACACCATCCTGATGGCCACTACATTACAACTTTTTCAACACACTTAGGGCTCAGGAGATACAAAGGGTTGAATTTCACAATTCCTAGGCCATCAAAGTTTTGCAAAATGCAAGTAGAGAACCACTTTCTGGACTAGAAAAAGTCTGAAATATCAGTGATGGTATTGATATACTCAATCACAACACACCGAACACAAAGAGAAATGCTCCTTCTTTGAATCAAAGGTTGAATTTGTTGGATTTGTCTTTTTGGGAGAGGGGCTACAGGTTGACCAACAGGAAGTCCACTGCCATCAAGGAGGCCCCAGTGCCGAATAACGCTACTGAGTTTGCAGTTTCTCAGGCATGGCTACATATTGTGGCCTATTATTACCCAACCTGGCCTCTTTGTCTGAACTGCTAAGAACGCGCACAAAAGCAGGAGTGAAGTGATCATGGGTGGCCCAGGAAAAAGAAGCCTTAGACAAGATCAAAGATGACCTCCTGTCAGATGACATGATGCTCATTTTAATGTGTACAAGGCAACAGGGCTACTGACAGATGCCATTCCATTGGGCCTGGTGCAGTGTTGACCCAGGAGAAGGAACCAGGATTATGGGCACCATTCGCCTTTGCCAGCTGAGTGTTGACAGCCACAGATGTGTGTTATGCATAAATTGAATGAGAGGCCTTAGCCATCAAATGGGCCTGCCACTGTTTCCATCTGTACATCTGAGGCTACCACTTCTGGAGAAAACATTTGCAGCCTATGGCATACCAGATGTAATACATACTGACAATGGGCTCCCATTCCAAGGTGTCAAATTCAAGAGGTATCTGGGGACCCTTGCAATCAAACATTGGAAATGAATGCCACAATGGCTGCAGTCAAACAGCATAGTGGAGAGATTCATGCAACCTCTAAATAATGCCCTCTGGGCAGCTGTGGATCAAAATACTGATTGCGAGTGGGAACTCCACTGTTTCCTCCGTGCTTACAGAAACACGCCTCACTACATAACCCATTGTCCACCTATGCAGCTGATGTTTCAAAGGCCAGTCAAAGACAGCATTCTCATTGGCCCAAGATGAAGACCGGCAGTGTAAGACACTGGTAAGGCTCAAGCCAGATTACAGAGAACAAATGAGAGGGACAATCAGGCCTGCTGTTCCATCGACAGAGCCATCGCTGTTAAGTATCAAGTGCTGGTCAGAGCCTGCCACCCGGGGTAAAAGTTTTATACTCCTTATGAAAGAGGGGCATGGACAGAAGTCAAGGTGAATGCTACCATGATCACAGCCTGGAGGGGCCAAGGAGGGACTACTAGGAATGTGTAATGGTTCTGGCCGACTGCATCCTCAGACAGAGATCAGATCGATGAAGTGGACGACATGGACATGCACTCAATGCATGATGACCTCAGAGACACACCCACGAGAATGCCAGCCATCACACCATTGGAGGCAGTGAGCCATGAGCTGTATGCCGACCCTGCGGTGAGGACAGAAAGAGAGGCAGCTAGTCCAGCAGCCCCATCGAGCAAAAGAAGCCACAGGTACAACTTGCAACCAAACCCTTTGTTCAGTCAGTGCCTCAGAGACTTTGTATGTTCATAAGGGGAGGTTTGCCTTGCCATCTGACATCGGATGGGATGTAAGAGCCACACGGGCTGTGCACAAACGCACAGCATAGGCATGCGCTACTTTGGCTGGGCGCGGCAGAGGAATTAAATAAATGCAGATGAATCGCTTATGGTTAAGTCCTGACACAGTGATAATATAGTGAGAGTGGTACTTGTGTGGCTGAGTGTGTGCTCTGATCAGCACTGGATTTTCACAGAAGATGAGCCCGGACTGCCGGCTGGCAGCACACATATAACTAAAGACAGAATTCCAAAAGGGGAAATGAACAAAACATTAATGATTAGGGCACCAAGCAGCAATTACAGCACAGTCAACCAAAGTGGTTAAAAAATGAACCTCATGGAAATAGATACCTGCTGTAATAGAAAAGCACCACCAACATGTATGAGGTCAAACTGAAATGTTTCAAATGTACAACATTTTTATATGTGTGTCTTTTATGAGGCATTACTTGCAGTTCTCCTGAATAGGGGCGACAACCTTTGGGTATTTTAGCAGAATTCGTAAATATTACTTACCATGCATCTGTTTCTCCCTTCACGTTGTGAACCTAAGAACTTCCTATGTAGATTAGGTGATTAGGCCCACATTGTGGTCCTGAGAAATTGTCATTGATCCTTTAGAGGATGGTTTAAGGCAAGAAACACGTCGACCCATCCAGACCTTTGGGAATATTGACACTCCCTGTGGTCTATTTTTGTTTTCAATCTTAACAAAGACTCTCTATATTAAAGAAGTATTTTTAGGATGTGTTTAGTTAATTTTAATTGTATCCACTTTTCTTTCACCTATCTGGCCAATCTACTTTATAACAATACTAGGGCCATACTAACCTGCCCCCTTGATATCTGTGGAACAAATCTCTGGCAAATAGCCCTTTTTTGGGTCCCATTTGGCATTGCAGCGCCAGCCCAGAGTGAAGCACAGCTCACCCTAAACCCTAAAAACACCTTTGCCACCCAAATACCCTTACCCAATCTAAGCCCTAAAAATACCATTGCCACCCAAATCCCCCTACCCACCCTAAACCCTACAAATATCCTTACCACCCAATATCCCTACCCACCCTAAACCCTAAAAATATCCTTACCACCCAATACCCCTACCCACCCTAAACCCTAAAATTGCACCTGCCACCCAAAAATAAATCTATCTATCTATCTATCTACACACTTGCCTGTGAGATACTTACATATTCATTGTAAAGGGATGCATGGTAAAGATATATGCATGGTAAAACATTTTATGGTATAGACATAAGTGGTAAAGGCATGTCTGTAGTAATGGATGCATGGTAAACGTATTGCGTGGTAATGACAGCATTGTCAATGCTGTTTCACTGTTGTTGGCCCGACCGTGTACAGACTGCATGGTCTTTCATATGATTTTGTTATATTTATTAATCATTTAGGTTTGAGTGTAAATCGGAGTATAACTTAGACCATGATTATAGGCCTGGCCAAGGAAAAGTCTCCCCCACATTTTATGAGTGGTGTAAAGGTATAAAATACTAAGGGGCATATTTATACTCTGTTTGCACCGAATTAGTGTCATTTGTTTTTACTCTGATTCGGTGCAAAACTAACTCCATATTTATACTTTGGTGTTCGACCCCTCTAGCGGCAAATTTATGGAGTTAAAGTCATTTTTTTTAAAGTGGAGACCTACCTTGCCTTAATGAGATGCAAGGTAGGCGTTCCCGTGCAAAAAATGACTTGCAGTAATATGAGACCTGAAGAATTAATAACACAACGAAGAGTGCAGCCTTACATTATTAAGGTAATCAATGTAAGATATCGATTTTTCTTAATGAGATGTTGTTTTAACATCCTACATTATTTAGTCACTCCCTCCTACATTATAATTTTAAAAATAAGCGTCCATATGTCCTTGCAATGAATTTACCAAGCAGAGTACTATACATATGTCATATTTGCAGTTTTTATTATCCAACTAGGAAACAATTCATCACACTGTTATTGAAGAAATCAAATGTGACCTCTTGTAATCCTGCCCTTGTCTATTTGCAACAACTGGGCACCCGTTTTATATGTTTCTCACCTGTAAATTTTCTTTGGCCCTCTAGCTGTTTAAGAAAACTTCTAAATGAGGTATAGAATGAGGTTCTAGTCACAAACTTTCGGACAGATGTGTCCTGCATTTTTGTGCTCTTGCAAGTGGCCTAATCGGGCCATTTGCGACCACAAAAATGCATTTTGGTATGTATGAATCCCACTTTGCGATTCCGTAACTTGTTACTGAATTACATTTTGGAATGGTGACTACATACTCATTTGGTATTAGGAAGGTGGTGTGTCAAGGGTGTCCCTTCCAAATACCGAATCACAGCGGTATGTAGGAATGTTTTGTTACCGAAATGCGGTTGAAAAAACATTAGCATTTTAACACCTACTTCAAGTAGGTGGTAAACCATTTGCAGACTAGACAAATTCCCCTTTGTGAATGCATGCTAAAATATTTTTTAAGAGTAGCAGCAGTCTCACTGACCACTGCTTAATATTAAAAAATGAAAAGAAAACGTTTCATTTTTCTTTTTTTTAAATGCATCCCATTTTCTACATTAAAAAAGATTGCTTTATTTAAAAGCAATTACAGACATGGTGGTCTGCTGAGCCCAGCAGGCCACCATCCCTGTAGTTGTAGCCACTCACAATAGGTCGCAAATTGCTATCTACCTCATGAATATTAATGAGGTAAGTCGAATTGGGAGCTATTGGGAATCTCGAAATGAAACTACTGGAGTTTCATGCTTTCAAATAGCAATTACCTAATTGCGATTTTTAGAAAAACACAATTAGGTAATCACTATCCAGATAAATGATACATCTGGTCCTTTGTTTTTAATGAATAGTTTTTTGCGCAAATATCGATTTTAATTTAAATTCAAATATAAATGCATGTTTGTTTATAGCATTGTAATGTGAATTGTATTTCATATTTTGTTTTGTATTATTGTCTTTTATGATTCAGAATTTAATTGAATAATGCTATTTGATTGATATAAATGTGCAAGACGTACAGTGTGCACCTCATGTAAGTCACCTATACACAACAACAGAAGAGTTTTCACTCCTAGGGGCATGCCTGAAACTGATATACTTTGGTGAGCACTGACTGAAATGTCATTTAATGTGCAATTACTATAAAATCCAGATTCAAATACACCTGCACTACATTTTATTTTTTATCTTCAATTTTATCCCCATTAAATTATTAATTTTCCTATTGCACAAGCCCTTACACTTCCCCATCCCTCCATATTCCTCTTATCCATACCCTTCTCCCTCTTCCACACACATCTCCTCTGTATATCTTCTATTCGCTGCACCTCTCAAAACCCAGTCCTGAAAGGACATAACATTTCTCCAATTCCTCTTACTTGGAGTCTCTGTTGGAGCTGTTCAGCACGGCTGCACCACTAGTAAGACTGCAGTAGTATTGGGAAGTAAGAGGAGAGGCCTCTACTGCGATGATCGATCGTGCTATTGTTTTCATTATAGTTTTGTACTGTTAATATATTGGTATATTATTGTAGGAAAGTCCTCTTTTGTGCCCTGGTCACACCCAAACTTTTTGGACAGGTACTGGTGGTTACAGACTCTTGGCTGTGCCCTGGGTACTGCTTACCAGTCCCAGAGCCAGTGCTCTGTGTAAAGTGGATATGCAAATTAGACTAATTATAATTGGCAAAGTTAACCTACCTATAAGTCCCTAGTATATGGTAGGGCATGGAGGTTTAGGTACCCCAGCATAGGTAGTGCGCCCATAGGTGCACTGCTGAGGTGCCCAGTGTCATTTTAAAGGCAGGCCTGCCTTGCTGGCTGCTTTTAAATTAAAGTTACATGCAAATTCGACTTTGGAATTAAAAGTAGTTCCAAAGTCTTAAACTACCTTATGTTTACATATAAGTCAACCCTAAGGTGTGCCCTATGTGCCCCTAGGACTGGGTGCCATGTAACTATAAGCTGGGACCTTATAAAAATAGTTTTATAAGCCCTGGTGAGGTAAAACAGCCAAATTAGTTTTTCTCTCATTGTAGTGAATGGCCTCCATAGGCTAGAATGGGGAGACTTTATTTTAATTTTAAAAGTCCCCTTAAGTCACAGATACCAGAGGTTTGGTATCAAATTAATTGTTATAATAAATCCCACAACTTCCAGTTGTGGGATTTAATATAACTTGTTCAGGTAAAGAGTCTTAAACTTTACCTGTAAAGTTGCCAACTTCAGCCCTGTAGTGTTTTTGCTGCTGTTCTCTGATTGACCAGCCTCTGGCAGCCTGGCTAGGCTGCATTGATGAGGTGTGAAGTGGCCTGGCTCCACACAAAGAGATGTGCCTGTGGGAGGAGATCTCCCCTCAGCAGATGGTGAAGCAGGAAGGGGGAGGGCTGCCAAACTGGTCTTCAAAGGCAGAGAAGGGCATTTGGAGCAACCCAGCAACACCCTCACATCCTGCAAACCCAGACAATTAGGTGCCCCCTTGATTAGATTAGGAGAGGGCTGCAGAGGGGTGTGTTTAGGATTTTTAGCCACACCAGTGGGTGGGCTCAGCCAGATGTAACCTCCAAAAATCACTTTCAGCCATGATGGATTTTTGAGGAATGTCGCTCCCTGGGATTGATTTTTGCCACACTTCCCAGGAAGTGGTCATCACAGGGGGAAGGACCCTGCCCCTGATTGGAGAACCAGGAACCCCCTGTTGTTCACCCAGGAGCAAGGATAAAACAGGCAGACCTGCACCCACACCTCAGATCCCCATCAGATTCCAACAAGGAAGATCTACAGGAGAAGAAGGACTGCCCTGTTGGACCCCTGGCCTGCACCAGGACCCTGCACTGTGAAGGACCGCACCAGCTGCACACTTGGGCTTCACCACAAGAAGGAATTTGCCTGGCTTCAACTGGTTCAAGGAGGGACTCCCTGTTTGCTACAGGCGAAAACTTGCTAACCAGAGTCCCCTTCACCAACTCCTGAAGAAACCAACCAGCTGACCACTTTCAAGTGGACAAAAAGGAGTTTGTACCAGGTGCATTCTGGGAGTTGTAGTCCACACCCCCAAGGAGCATCACAGAGCTTCTGGAACCTTGGGGCGAGCTGTGGACCCCAAAAGAACCTTAAAAGAACATCTGAAGAAGATCCAGAGGTTTGGAGAACTTTGGAGAACTTTTGGAAAAAAGCTCCATAGAGGAACCGACCCGCCATGGCAACTCTAGCCGGCTTGCGTCAACCGTGACCCGGCCTGACTTTCAGGTTCGTCCAGATGAAGAAAATCTCCAAAAAAGAGACTAAGTCCGAACGTAGGAAGTTGACCGGAACCTCTCAGCCAGCGTATCCGAGGAGGGCTCAAAGGATGTCAGATCAAGATCAAGGTTTGCCCCGGTCGAAGGATTTTAACCTTGAAAAAATGACTAAGTCCGAAGGTAAAAATCTCCACCACGGGCTCCCGTGACGCTTACCTGTGGGAGAGTTCCAGGAGGTCAGATTGGACTGGCAGGTTCGTCCCTCTGAAGAAAATCTTAAGAAAAACGACTAAGTCCTAAGGTAAACATTTGACCGACGCCTCCAGCGGGCTGTAGCTGAGCCGGGCTCCATCGCGGTCGGCTTTAAACTTTGACTTTGCCCCGGTCGAGGTGCGACCAGATGACCAGATTGGCGCTTTTTGTTTCTGTGCACTAGAAAGCAATAATTCTTTAAAAATTTATATCTCCTGTTCCCCTTATCCGATTTAATTCGTTTGTGTGTCATTTTAAAGCTAAAAACATTTCCTATGTTTATAAATTGATTTTGGATTTTTAAACTGTTTCCTGTGTTTTATTTAATTACTGTTTGGTGATATTTGAATGCTTTTCACTCGGTCTCCTAAGTTAAGCCTTGTCGCTCGTTGCCAAGCTACCAAGGGTTGAGCTAGGTTTAATTTACTGGGGGCTAACTGGACCTAAGTGGAGGTTAGTGGCCTATTGCTAAGTGTAGGTACTTACCTGCCCTTGCCAATAGCCCATTTTCCAACAGTTATATTAATATTATCCTGTCATCCTTTTTTCAGTGATTGTCGGTGGCTAACAAGCAATCTTGAATTTTTTAAAGGTAAATCAGCTTTATTAAAATCAAACACATATTAAACGTATATTAACTGTACATAATGTCAGTCTCAAAGATAACATTTTAAGTGTACAAAGAACTTAGAAAGCTGTTTAACATTTTAAAGTACTGGGTGGTAAACAAGGAAAAAAGGAGAGGAAAAAGAGTTAATGGAACACGACCAATAAAAAGAAGAAGGGAACAGGGTCAAGACTGATTTGCATATGGCTGGGTCCAAACTGGAAGGGCATTGGCAGCAAAAAAACGATGGATTAAACCCAGATCTGTGACTGGGGGTGAGTGTTTGCATTGTCAGCACTCCGTCCATCATCATTTTGTTTTGCTAATGTCGCCCTAAGTGGGAAGGGTATGCCCAGACGTGGGTCCCATGCTTCCCATGCCACTGGATTCAAGCTAGCTTGGCTGATGAGGGGTGAAACCCCGAAACCGGTCCCAGGATTCTTGTTTCCAGTCCAGGGAAGACCTGGCCTGGCAGTTTGGGCTGGACTGTTCCCATAGGGAACAGGGTCAAGACTGATTTGCATATGGCTGGGTCCAAACTGGAAGGGCATGGGCAGCAAAAAAACGATGGATTAAACCCAGATCTGTGACTGGGGTTGAGTGTTTGCATTGTCAGCACTCCGTCCATCATCATTTTGTTTTGCTAATGTCACCCTAAGTGGGAAGGGTATGCCAAGACGTGGGTCCCATGCTTCCCATGCCACTGGATTCAAGCTAGCCTGGCTGATGAGGGGTGAAACCCCGAAACCGGTCGCAGGATGCTTGTTTCCAGTCCAGGGAAGACCTGGCCTGGCAGTTCGGGCTGGACTGTTCCCATAGGGAACACGGTCAAGACTGATTTGCATATGGCTGGGTCCAAACTGGAAGGGCATGGGCAGCAAAAAAACAATGGATTAAACCCAGATCTGTGACTGGGGGTGAGTGTTTGCATTGTCAGCACTCCGTCCATCATCATTTTGTTTTGCTAATGTCGCCCTAAGTGGGAAGGGTATGCCCAGACGTGGGTCCCATGCTTCCCATGCCACTGGATTCAAGCTAGCCTGGCTGATGAGGGGTGAAACCCCGAAACCGGTCCCAGGATGCTTGTTTCCAGTCCAGGGAAGACCTGGCCTGGCAGTTCGGGCTGGACTGTTCCCATAGGGAACAGGGTCAAGACTGATTTGCATATGGCTGGGTCCAAACTGGAAGGGCATGGGCAGCAAAAAAACGATGGATTAAACCCAGATCTGTGACTGGGGGTGAGTGTTTGCATTGTCAGCACTCCGTCCATCATCATTTTGTTTTGCTAAAGATACAATTTATACTAAAAACAAAAAAAAAAACGTTATAAAAAAAACCATATAGGGCCATATTTATACTTTTTGACGCAAAACTGCGCTAATGCAGTTTTGCGCCCAAAAAATTAGCGCCGGCTAACGCCATTCTGAAGCGCCATGCGGGCGCCGTATTTATTGAATGGCGTTAGCCGGCGTTAGCCGACCGGCGCTGCCTGGTGTGCGTGAAAAAAAACCACGTACACCAGGCAGCGCCGGCGTAGGGAAAAATGGCGTTTGGGCGTCCAAAAATGGGGCAAGTCAGGCTTAGGCAAAAAAATCGTCTTAACCCGATTTGCGCCATTTTTTTTTGGCGCCCAGACGCCATTAACATGACTCCTGTCTTAGCAAAGACAGGAGTCATGCCCCCTTGCCCAATGGCCATGCCCAGGGGACTTCTGTCCCCTGGGCATGGTCATTGGGCATAGTGGCATGTAGGGGGGCACAAATCTGGCCCTCCAATGCCACAAAAAAAAATTACAAAAAAATACTTACCACAACTTACCTTTTCTTCCCTGGGATGGGTCCCTCCATCCTTGGGTGTCCTCCTGGGGTGGGCAAGGGTGGCAGGGGGTGTCCCTGGGGGCTTGGGAGGGCACCTCTGGGCTCATTCTGAGCCCACAGGTCCCTTAACGCCTGCCCTGACCCAGGCGCTAAAATCCGGCGCAAATGCGGGTTTTTTAGTCCCGCCCACTCCCGGGCGTCATTTTTGCCCGGGAGTATAAATACGACGCATATGCATCGCAGTCATTTTTTAAGACGGGAACGCCTACCTTGCATATCATTAACGCAAGGAAGGTGTTCACGCAAAAAAATGACGCTAGCTCCATGAACTTTGGCGCTAGACGCGTCTAACGCCAAAGTATAAATATGGAGTTAGTTTTGCGTCGAATTTGCGTCGAAAAAAACGACGCAAATTCGGCGCAAACGGAGTATAAATATGCCCCATAATGATATTTGAGATGAAGTAAATCACTAACAAAGAAAGCAAACCATTTATGGTGGCATGACATTTTCAGAAAATGTACAATTAGTAGATCTGCAAGCAACAGTGTGAGAAAACAGGGCTGATTGCAGGGGTCCCCTAACTTTTTGCCCCCATTTTTCAAATTTTGCTGTTGCTTTCCTGACTGTAATGGTGCCCTGGGTACTGCTAACTAGTTCCAGGGCCTCTGCTCTGTGTAAAATCAGTATGCAAATTAGGTTAATTATAATTGGCTATGTCAACCTAATTATAAGTCCCTAGTATATGGTAGGGCATGTAGGGTTAGGGACCCCAGCATAGGTAGTGCACCCATTGGTGCACTGCTGAGATGCCCAGTGTCATTTTGAAGGCAGGCCTGCCTTGCTGGCTGCTTTTAAAATAAAGTGACATGCATATTCGACTTTGGAATGAAAAGTATTTCCAAAGTCTTATACTACCTTATTTCTATATATAAGTAACTGCTAAGGTGTGCCGTATGTGCCCTTAGGGTTGGGTGTCATGTTACTATGAGCAGGGACCTTATAAAAATAGTTTTATAAGCCCTGGTAAGGTAAAACAGCCAAATTTGTTTTCCCTCGTTGTAGTGAATGGCCTTTAAAGGCTAGAATGGGGAGATTTTATTTTAATTTATAAAGTCCCCTTAAGTGTCAGACACATCAAGTTTGGTGTCAAATTAATTGTTATAATAAATCCCATAACTTACAATTGTTGGATTTCATATGACTTGTTCAGGTAAAGAGTTTTAAACTCTACTTAAAAAGTTGCTAATTTCAGCCCTGTAGTGCTTTGCTCTGATTGGCCAGCCTCTGGCAGTCTGGCGAGGCTGCCATGGTGAGGTGTGAAGTAGCCTGGGCTGAACCGCACAAGGGAATGTGCCTGTGTGAGGAGATCTTCCCTCAGCAGATAGAGAAGCAGGAAGGGGGAGGGCTGCCAAACTGGTCTTCAAAGGCAGGAAAGGGCATTTGGAGCAACCGAGCAATTGACTCACATTCGGCAAACCCAGACAATTAGGTGCCCCTCCGATCAGATTAGGAGCGGGCAGGAGAAGGGTCTGTTTAAGATTTTTAGCAACACCAGTGGATGGGCTCAGCCTGATGTATCCTCCAAAAATCCCTTTCAGCCATGATGGATTTTTATGGAATGATGCTCCTTGGGATTGATTATTGTCAGACTTCCTAGGAAGTGGTCATCACAGGGGGAAGGACACTGCACTTGATTGGAGAACCAGGACTCCCTTGTTTTACACCAAGGACCAAGGATAAAACTGACAGACCTGCACCCACACCTCAGATCCCTACCAGATTTCAACAATGTGGGACTACAGTAGAAGAAAAACTGCCCTGCTGGACCACTGACCTTCGCCTGGACACTGCACTCTGGAGGACTTCACCAGCTGCACACTTAGGCTTCACCACAAGAAGGACTTTGCCTGGATTCAACTGGTTCAAGGAGGGACTCCCTGTTTGCTACAGGTGAAAACCTGCTAACTAGAGTCCCCTGCACCAACTTCTGAAGAAACTGACCAGCTGACCACTGTCCAGTTGCCAATTTGGAGTTTGCACCAGGTGCATTCTGGGAGTTGTAGTCTGCACCCTTAAGAAGCATCTCAGAGCTTCTGGAACCTTGGGGTGAGTGGTGTCCCTCAAAAGAACCTTTAAACCTTAAAAGAACATCTGGAAAAAGAGTCAGAAGTTTGGAGAAGTTTGGAGAACTTTTTGAAAAAAGCTCCATAAAGGGACCGACCTGCCGCGGCAACTCTAGCCGGCTTGTCTCAACTGCGACCCGGCCTGACTTGCAGGTTCATCCTGGTGAAGAAAATCTCTGAAAAAGTGACTAAGTCCCAACAGAGAAAGTTGACCGGAACCTCCCAGGCAGTGTATCCGAAGAGTGCTCCAGGGACGTTGGATCAAGATTCAGGTTTGCTCAGGTCAAAGGATTTTCATCTCGAAAAAACGACTAAGTCTGACGGTAAAAATCTCCACAGAGGGCTTCCGCTATGCGAATCCGAGGAAGAGTTCCAGAGGGTCAGATTGGACTGGCGACTTTGTCCCACTGAAGAAAATGTTCAAGAAAACGACTAAGTCCGAAGGTTAACTTTTGACCGAGTACTCCCGCGAGCTGTAGCCGAGCAGGGCTCCATTGCGTTTGGCCTCAAACTATGACTTTGCCTAAATCGAGGTGCGCCCAGATGACCAGATTGGCGCTAGTTGTTTCTAAGCGCTAAAAAGCATTAATTCTTTGAAAATTCATATCTTCGGTTCCTCCTATCCGATTTTATTCGTTTTGGTGTGATTTTAAAGATAAAAATATAATCTATTTTTATAGATTGGTGTTGCATTTTGATTGTGTTTTGTGTTCTATTTATTTACTGTTTTGTGATTTTTAAACGCTTTACACAATTGTCTCCTAAGTTAAGCCTTGTCACTTGTTGCCAAGCTACCAAGGGTTGAGCTGGGTTTAATTTATTGAGACATAGCTGGACCCAAGTGGAGGTTAGTGGCCTATTGATAAGTGTAGGTACTTACCTGCCCTTAACTCTAATCCATTTTCCAACAAACAGTATCAAGATAAGCAGTCAAAGGTAACCAATACATATCTTGATTAATTGATGGGCAGCATAAGAGGTAAATTTAGTATACAGCCTGTTGTAATGGCAAACATTATACCAGCAAGCTTTACAGGAAATATTGGAGGAAATTTTCCAACTGAGGGTAATTCGTTAAAAGGCTAAAACTACCATAAGATCTAACAGCATTAAGATATCACCATCTGAAGCAATATTCTCAGATTAACTACCTAAGAAGAGCACAGGAGAGAATTGGGATTGCAAATGAAAAATTGAAGTGAGCTGACGCCAAACTTTTCCTCAAAAGGAGGCAGTAGGAGGACATTTGAAGAGGATATACATAAGATCCCCATTTTGGATACCACATGACCAACAATTTGAAGTTGAGGATATAGAAAATGTAGCTGTGTTGGAGGGGGTAAAAAATAATCTATGTTAGAGAAAAAACAGTGATTGTGAAGTAGAAGTTGATGTAGATATTTTATATGACCTATGTCATATCTTGCCCCAGAAAGGAATAGTCCAGGTACATCCCAAATCCAATTCCCAATGAGATTCAATTTTAGATTTACATCTTGTCAAATGAGGAGAATGAAAACGTTTATGAATATTTGATGCCTTGGGAAAAGAGGTAAGAAGGAAAGACAAAGAAGAATGCAATGTTGAAGAAGGAGGGAAAGTTGGCAATTAAAATAGGGTATCAAGACTAATATTGATAAGAGGAGAAATTTAGGCATGAAAGAGCTAGGGCAACTAAATAGTTGTTGGAAGTCTGAAAAAGAAAGTGGAGTCATTGGAAAATACGTCTTTGAACCATGCTATACCTTTTTCGCCTCCAACATTTCGAAAATACAGAGGGCCATATGTATACTTTTTGACGCTAAACTGCGCTAACGCAGTTTAGCGTCAAAAAAATTTGCGCCGTCTAACGAGATTCTGAAGCGCCATGCGGGCGCCGTATTTATAGAATGCTGTTAGCCGGCGTTAGCCGACCGGCGCTGCCTGGTGTGCGTGGAAAAAAACCACGTACACCAGGCAGCGCCGGCGTTGGGGAAAATGGCGTACGGGCGTCTCAAAATGGGGCAAGTCAGGTTGAGTCATAAAAATCGCCTTAACCTGATTTGCGCCATTTTTTTACGACGCCCATCCCCCATTAACATGACTCCTCTCTTAGCAAAGACAGGAGTCATGCCCCCTTGCCCAATGGCCATGCCCAGGGGACTTCTGTCCCCTGGGCATGGTCATTGGGCATAGTGGCATGTAGGGGGGCACAAATCAGGCCCCCCTATGCCACAAAAAAAAATATATATATATACTTACCACAACTTACCTTTTCTTCCCTGGGATGGGTCCCTCGATCCTTGGGTGTCCTCCTGAGGTGGGCAAGGGTGGCAGGGGGTGTCCCTGGGGGCAGGGGAGGGCACCTCTGGGCTCATTCTGAGCCCACAGGTCCCTTAACGCCTGCCCTGACCCAGGCGTTAAATTCAGGCGAAAATGCGGGGTTTTTTGCCCCGCCCACTCCCGGGCGTGATTTTTGCCCGGGAGTATAAATACCACGCACATGCCTGGGAGTCATTTTTTAAGACGGGAACGCCTACCTTGCATCTCATTAACGCAAGGAAGGTGTTCACGCCAAAAAATGACGCTAACTCCATGAACTTTGGCGCTAGACGCGTCTAACGCCAAAGTATAAATATGGCGTTAGTTTTGCGTCGAATTTGCGTCGAAAAAAACGACGCAATTTCGGCGCAAACGGAGTATAAATATGCCCCAGATTATTTATTAATAGTAATGAGATTTTTATGTCAAAGAGGGGAATTTAGTAAAGAGGAATAGGTGACAAATAGAGATAAATAGTGAGCATGTAGAAGAGCACGAGTATGTTTAAGAAGCGGGGAATAGATAGTCGAAACATTATTAGCAAAGGACACCACCTCTTGAGGAGAAAACACTAGAAGAAAAGAACACTGAATTTACAACCGTAAGGGTGTAAACGGAGAACTTGACAAGGAAATCCACCTAGAAGCTTGCTATAAACAAAAAGATTTATGATAAAGTCAGAAATCAGGGAAGTTGGCTCCACCTTCCAGTTTAGAATAACAAAGATGACATTCTAGGTTTCTTATTGTTCCAAAGGAACTTAGATAATCTTGAATCAAGTTGTTTGAAAAAAGTAGCGGGTAGAGGGATCGGAATCATGGATAGAATACAAAGAATGATGGGAGAAACCATCATTTTGATGGAGTCAAGACAACCCCACCAGGATAAATATAAGGGATTCCATAATATAGGGGATCTATCAATCTTCTCTGAAGAATCAGATATATTTGCTTTAATGGACGTTTTAATGAAAGAGGTAAACCAAAAACCGAAGCATTTCATCTTAGACATATTCCAATGAAAGCCGGTGATAGCAAACGGTTGTCTAAAGCAAAATTTAGTTAGAGGGAGGATTTCAGTTTTGTCTGAATTTATCTTATATGCTGAGATAAAGGAGAAATCTGCTATCTCCTGGAGTAGAGTCGGTATTGAGAGTTCAGAGTTCAAAATATATAAAAGTATGGCATCTGCATGTGAAGATAGTTTTAAATGTTCCTCACCATATTTAATATTGTTTCTAATATAGGAAAAAAAGGGTTCTAGGGCTAAAATAAATAGGAGAGGAGATAGTGGACAAACTTGACGAACGCCACGACGTAAAGAAAAATATCTAGACAATTTTCCATTAACGAAGACCGATGCCATTGGAGAATGATAAAGCAAAGAAATAAACAAAATGAAATGGGGATCTAAATGATGCCAAGATAAGGCTTTTAATAAAAAACACCAGTCTACTCGGTCAACCGCTTTCTCAGCGTCTATGGAGATTGCTGCTAAAGAGTATGAAAGAGTGGATGCTTTTCTAAGTACATTAAAGAATGTTCTAGTGTTATCAGATGGAAGTCTACCATTGACAATTGTGGTTGGTTTCTTACCTCTCATTGCAGGTAAAAGGGGATCAAGAAATAAGGCTAATAATGTATTTAATTCAAGAGAAGAAAAATCAATTAAAGTCTTATTAGGTTTTGGAACTGTCTTTAAATATTCATCTATCTGTAAGGAGCATGGGTCAACTCAGAAGTATAAAGAGTTTGATAATATTTGACAAATTCAGCTAAAATATCATCTTCTTTAAAAAGAGATTCACCTGTATCAGTACTTATAGATTGCAATGTGTGATGTTGCTTTCAAACTTTTTAATAATTTGCAAGATGTTTTGCCATTCTATTTCAACCCCCATAATACTGGGCACTACTGCGTAGGAGAAAGGAGGAAGCTTTATTCAGAGAGATTTTATTAAAATGTAATTTTGCTTGAATGAGTTCTCATAAATTAAAGGGAGAAGATGAAGAATAATATAGATGCTCTAAATGTTCAATTTTTGTAGAGATTCATGTTGCTTTTTATAAGCTTTTTTCTTGTTAGAAACAAAATCAATTATAGTTCCATGAACTGCAGCTTTAAATGAATCCCTTAACACTTGCAGGGAGATATGAGAATCCTCATTGATTTTGAAGAATTCTTCAGCAAAGGCAATAAAAGATGAGGAAATATTAGAATCAAGCAACAAAGAGTTGTTAAATCTCCATCTATTGGACTTGGGGTGTACTGGGAGTAGATCAAAATCTGTAATAACTGGAGCATGGTCAGATTTAACAATGGGTTCAATGGAGGAGCTAATAAGGTTTTGGAAAAGTGATTTTGAAATAAAGATATGATCAAGTCTAGGTAAGGAGCCATGTGATGGAGAATAAAATGAAAAATCCCTATTATCAGGATAACATATTCTCCATGAATCAACTAAATTACATTGCGATAGAACTGCCTTAAACAGTTTATGCATTTTGTGAGGAGAAAATTTACCTGTGGATTGTCTATCTATAAAAGGATCAATTATTTGATTACAATCCCCTCAAAGGAGAAAAAAATCATCATCATATTTCATACATTGTTTAGTAACACTAGGCCAAAAAAGATAATCTGATTGAATAGGACCATAAATGTTACCAATAGTCAATGTAACCCCACTAATAATTAGTTTCACAAAGAGCCATCTGTCATCTGATCAGGTGATGTAAAAACATTACCCAACCAACCTCGTTGCTACAGGATCAGTTAAATGGGTCCCATGTGAGAGGACCAAGTATGGATTGTATTTAGCTAAATTGGATAAAAATCTCTGCCTTTTTTTATGGATTAATAAAACCCTTGACATTCCAAGAAATAACTCTGAATTTTACATCGTATAACCATATATACCGATGAAAGGTCTTGTGAAATATTCAACTGAAGAGCATATAAGATTTAGGGAACAAGGATAGCAAAGGGAAATAAAAGGTAAGGGAAAACAATAAGAGAAAATATAGATTTATTTATTTTTTTAAATAAAAGACAGCACAAATGCAAATGATGACGACTGTAAAGACACACTTGACATGAATGAACAGTAGGGTAGGTGTAGTGACAGCACATGGTGAAGACAGCACAGTAAGGAAATAGAACACACCAAAGGACGAATGATATGAGCAAAGGTAATAATACAAAAAACACCAGGAACCTGTAAAAAAGAAACAAATATATTAACAAATAAGACATAAGACCATCAGCTGCATATCAATATATAAGAACATACAACAGGCATGCTAAAATGAACAAGTCATGCAATCAACTTGTAGAAGGGCCAGCTGTTTCCATAGAATTTATAGAATGCATTCATAGAAAATCCCAAAGAGCTACAGGAGAAGTGAATGAAGACAACCAGGGTTAGAATAATCCAAAATGAGCTCCCAAATCATGGAGTTGTTGGCGAAGATCCCCAAATTATTTTCTTGTGGCTGCTGTAGCGTTTTTAAACATTTTGTGAAATGAAAATCTTACTTCCTTGCCAGGAAATTAGCTTTTTGTATTTGGCTGCATTAAGAACTCTTAGTAAGTCAGTAAATTCAAGAAAGAAAATAAAAGAAAATAATCACTCCTCTTGGTTAGATAAAGAAGAAGAGTTCTGGGGACCATGGCCTAAATGGTGTGCCCTCTGAATATTCAATATTGTAGAAGATGGTAAGCCCACTAACTGTGGCAAGAGTGAAGTAAAAAATGAAATTGGGTAATTTCTTTCTAGACCTTCGGGTAATCCATTAAGGCGAAGTTTACTTAGTCTATTTCGATTTTCCAAATCCTCAGAGAGTATCTTCAATGTTGCCACTTCCTTCTCCAAAACTTTAATTTTATTTATTTCATCCTGTACACCACTTACTCTTTGTTCCAATTCAGAAACTCTCACTTCCATTTGAGACCATTTGTAATGCACATATTTCGCCAAGCACAAGTTCAAGAGAAAACTGTGGAGGAAATTTTACAGGAGAAGGCAGGTCTTGTTTGACTCTCTTATAAGTAGTTGTAGAAATAGTCTGTGAGATTTTAGGTGAATAAGAAGATGATGAAGACATCTTTGATGTAGTAAAGGAAGATGATGCAGCACAAGTATCAAGCTTTAAAAACTGAGAGAGTTTATCAGTGGGTGATAACTGTTGTAACAAAGGCTTAATTTTCTTTAATTTGCCCATATGATGCAAAAAACCTTCATTAAGGAAGAGAGCAGTACAGGAACTCCGTATATATATTGTTGAAACAGTGGAAGTTACTTGGCTCATGTGAGGGAAGAATAATTCACTCACTGAAAAAGCATAAAAAAGTCCAGTCAGGTGAACACCTTAGATTAGTGAAAAAAAAAAAGTAGAGATGGCCGCCGCCGTGAGGAGAATTTTGAAAATCATATTAAAGTCATGAAAAGGAGCAAAGGCGACATCCAAATAGTTTATAGTGCTCACCAAATCGTCCAGTGATATGTTATATGTTCATTCCACCATGAAATGTCGAAAAAACTGTGCCGGCAATCAAAACTTGCCTGACCATGCACAGAGCTCCGTCTTCAGGCGCCATCTTGACTGGCGGTCTGTGCACCTCTGCAATTTTGCATTCTTGATATGGAAAGCTTTTGAATATAAGGGGACTACAGATCTACTTTCTGGACATACCTTTACTGTTTAAGCTTACTGGTGGGAACAAGTGCAGATCAGTGCCCATAACCTCTTTCTTGCTACTCAGTACTTTCCAGGCGATTTCACTGTAATCTGAGAGGTGGATATTTCCTAATATTGTAACTTGCTATGTGTGTTCTTTCATTTTATTTCAAAATATTTGTATTAACATTTTCAAAATGAAAAATACATTCCATAAAAGAATACATAAAAGTGCAGTTTGAAGTAAGATCATCAAAAATAATCTATTCAAATAAGACTGTACCAGTAAAAGTTAAAAACTTCAGAAATTTGTTCATGAACTGAACAGAACTGAAAAAGAAGGAAATAAACAAGTTCAATTTTATATAGAAGATATGGCATAGTTAGATTGGAATAATCTATATAACTAAGTAGTGAACATTATAAATGCAATGCAATATAATAATCATCAGGTTTCCAGAACAATTGAAACGAAGAAGTAGTATGGGCTCCTTTTTAAATAAATGTTTTCCAGGACCACCAAGTGTAAATTGATTAAAAAAAAAGAGGCACTTTTACAATTAGTGAAATAGATATGATGGATAAAGATAATAGGAAGTCAAACTATTTGTTAAGTATATCAGATAATTTAGTAGTCAGAGCAAATGATTTACAGATGCACATGTCATAGAAGAGATCATTAGAAATCTGAAGTATTTTCTTAATAATGTCTCACACATCTTTCCAAATGTCTGAGATCATAGAACAATCAAACATTACATGTTTCAATGAACCATCATTTAAATTCCAATGCCACCACAATTGAGAATCTAATAGTTTGACTTTAAATTAATTATGTGGTGCCCATAGACAGTTAAACCAGAGAAAAAAAATTGTTTGATATAGGTTAACAGGGAGCCAACCAGAAATGTATGATAACGATATTTTCCTCCAAGTGTTTAAAGTGACTTGTTCCAACAAATCAATCATTACTACCAAAAGTAAATTGACCTCACTTGTGTTGTGTAATTATAGAATTTAAAAACTACTTGTGAAGAAGCATTGATAGCATTTATGCACAACTCTCAATCAGAGATGGATTTTAATAAGTGGTAAAGTAACAGAAAAACAATTAGGAAATGTGTTACAGAAAAGATCATGCTTGGACCATCAGTAGCAGATAATGAAAACTTATGTTGCATTTCTGAAAGGATAAAGATATATCAATTCAAATAAAAAATGCACTGCCTGATTAAAGAAAATCTTCACAATGTATTCACAACAAATATGTAAAAAGAAAAAAAAAGTATCATAACCTAGTTAAAATTATTACAAATATTTGAAAACCTTAGCTTGTTAAAACAAAATGAGATCCATAAGACCATTCAGGCTAAAGTGTGTTCAAGAGAGTTTAAATCATATGTACCAACAAAAGAGGAGCATGATGCCTAGGGAATCGAGGTATATGTACTTTTGGAAAAAGCCCATTTCTTCAGGGTCATTCTTAGACTTTTTTACCTTCCTCCTCTTCTTCCAACCCTGTTTTTGTTGGCTTTAGGACTCTGTGCACTGTTTCACTGTTGACAAGTGCTGAAGTGCATGTGCTCTGTTTTTAAAACATGGTAACATTTGCTTTTCCATGATTGGCATATTTGATTTACTAGTAAGTCCCTAGTAAAAGTGCACTATGTGTGTCCAGAGTCTGTAAGTCAAATGCTACTAGTGGGCATGCAGCACTGGTTGTGCCACCCACTACAGTAGCCGTTCAAGCATGTCTCAGGCCTTCCATTGAAGAGCCTGTGTGTGTAGTTTACACTGCCATTTTGACCTGGCAACTGAAAATGCCACTTTAAGAAAGATGGCATTTTCTTACTTTAACCATTCTGTGCCTATGCCTGTCTCTGAATACTTGTCTGGGTTTAGGTGAAAACTACATTTGTGCATTCTCCAGACAGCCAAATACAGGAAGGGCTGGGAGTGACATGTGATACATCTGCATTCAGCTGTATACTGATAGTTGTCCTGGGCAGAGAGAGCGCGAGGCAGTTCACATTTATATCGGAATAGGTTGGGTCCTGCCCTCATACAAAGAGCTGATTACCCCCTACTGGTAGTCTGGAGCCACGGCTGGGTTGAAAAGGATCTATGTGCACTTCAGAGAAAACTTTTGAAGTTACCCCTAAATCAAAGGCCTTTTTGGGTATATGTACTGGGCCTCTAATTCCATGTACTCAGAACTCTTCTGGTCTGAGGACATTCTACCAGGAAGAAGGACCGCTGTGCTGTCAGGGGGGCTGCCACTTTTTTGTTTGCTGTGCTGTTTTTGGCCTGCTGCCTGCTACTTCCTTTCTGGGAGTGAGAGGACTGGATCTAACCATCTACATCCTGCAATATAAAGTTTCTCCAAGGGCATGATAGAGCTTGCCTCCTGTTTCTAAAGTCTCAGGGATATCAAAGACATCACCTTGTCTCCTCTGTTGTGAGTCCTGCTCTGCCAAGTGGTGCCAAATCCAGTCCTGGGCCCTTGGAGGTTAGTGTGCTAGTGAAACACAAGAACTGCAACAACACCGGTGTGTTACTTGAAACCGACACATCCTGCTGCAGAACCACCTCTTTGCCACTGCCTGCACCGAAGCCACAGACACTGCTCTCCAACTGCGTGATGCAGCGACCCCAACTTATAATGCAGCTCCGGCTTGGCCGATGAGGCTTGGACACATTGGAACCAGTACTCATCACTTCTGGACATCGACTCATCAACGTTACCAATCAGGAAACGATGCATTGCCTGCAAGTGTGGTACATTGTCTCCTCTGGATCAACGCACCATCACCAAGCTTCGACGCAACTAAGGGACTGTCACCAGGTTTGCATTGCTCCTGTACCTGGCCCGTGCTCCATCGTGGTCTGGCTGCATTTTTGGATTTGCCTCAGCTCAGCACAACCAGATAGCCCTGGTTGGAACTATTGTCTTCCAGGAACTGCATTTTGATTTAATCTTTGAAAATTAATAGCTTGACTTGTGTATGTTGGAATTTTTGTCATTTTGGTCTTCTTTTACTCAGATAAATATTGGCTATTCTTTTAAACTGACATGGAGTCCTTTTGTGGTATTTTCACTCTGTTACTGTGTTTGTGCACAATACTTTACACATTGCCTCTTTAGCTTAGCCTGACTGCTCTGTGCCAAGCTACCAGAGGGTGAGCACAGATAAACTTTTAGTGTGCATCTTAGTTGCCCTGACAAGGATTGTGGTCCCAACTTGGACAGAGTGCAAACCTCTGCTACCAAGATATTTGGGGCATATTCAAGAGCCATAGCAGCATTTTGTTTCTACACTAAGGTAGCGCTAAACTGGCTTTTCTGCCACACCATATTTACAAAGTGGCACAATGCATGCATTGAGCCACTTAGTAACCCCTTGCACCATATTATGCCTGCGCCAGGCATAATGTATGCAAGGGGAGCGTACCGGCACTACGAGTCCCGCAAAAATGGTGCAGTGAAATTTAAAAGATTTCACTGCAACATTTCTGGCATAATTTCTAATGCCTGTTCAGAGCAGGTGTTAAAGTGATGCTCTGTAGTAACCTATGGGCCTCCTTGCGCTTTGCTGCACTAACGTCAAAAATGTTTAGGCTAGTGTAGCAAAGCTCCACAATAGCATAAAAAATGCTGACACTATTGAGCTAACAGCCGCCATGGTGCACCATATTATAAATATGACACAATCATAGTGTTGTTAGGTGCCAGTGGGGGGGGGGCAGGAAAAATTGTGCATTATGGCTGATGCGCCTCTTTTTGTTAAGTATGGGCCTTGATTTCTTACATGCGCAAGGAACATCAACAAGTTTATCTTTTAACCCTGGTGTCGTAAGTGCAAATTAACATTGTTTAGCACATACAACAATACAGGTTATAGTGTGTTCAAAGGAGTAAAGACTATGGGGCATATTTACAAGGAGCTTGTGCCGCCAATGCTTTATTATTTTTGGCGCCACTGTCAGTACTCCATATTTACAAGGTGACACATCTAGGACAATGTGTAACTTTTCGTAGGCCTGTGTTGGACGATTTCTGCACCTGGACTGGCTGCATCACACAAATTTAAATACTTGCAAGGTAGGTGTTCCTTTGTAAAATCCAATGTAAAATGAACGCAGTAATATTTATGAGTTTAGGGAAAAGTGATTCATCATTAAAAAGCAACATGTAAAGCCATAAATCCATCAAAATTCCTATGCATCGGCAACCCAGGCATAAGAAATTATGCATTGGCACGGGTATATAAACAGAACATACTGAAAGCACTTTGGCAAGCTGAACTATGCCATGGGTTTGCTAATTCTTGTCTCTGTTTCCTACCTGAGACAATGCATATCTTGCAGGGGTGTGCCTCATACTGAAACCATTCATCAAGTCACATGTGCAATGCAAACCTACAAGTCACACATGTTAAGATATGCTAAGCCACTGTGGGGCATATTTACAAGCCCCATGCACTTTCTGTGAAATACCAGAAGCACACAACGCAGACCCATATCTACAAGGCCACTCATAGCGTGGGTTTTCATGTCCTCATAGATATGGTGTAAGGCAATTCTGGGAAATTTGCTGTATTGCCTTACACTGCATGAGGAAGGCGTACCATGGGTGCTGCGGTTGGTGTTTCCACGCAACACCAATGGGTATTGATGTAAACCCAGATGTTCAAAAATCAATAAACCTAGGACTGTGCCACAGCTGTATGCCTCCTGAGGGCAGGAACAACATGGAGAAATATCTTTATATCTCCTCATTGTTTCTCTTTCCATGTGTGCTGCATTCTGCAGCACACCTAAAAAGAGGAATCTGTCTCTCTGGATTGAATTTGTGCAGGAAGTTTTCCCTTCCTGCACAACACAATCCTGCTAATAATGGAGACACCTGTGCACCATGGTGCATGAGTGTCTGTATTGGCACTAGGCAGCATTTTGTGCCCCAGCGTGGGCGAAGGACAGAAATGCACTGTATCTATTAAATACAGTGCATTTCTGCCCTTTTTAATTGGCATGTGGCAGCTCAGTAGAAAGGCTCAGTAGAAAGGCGTGCAGAGCTGCACTACGCCGATTCCTAGTAATGCCCTTGTGTGTGCCTATCAATGTTTGAAGAACCTGAGCAATGCGTCACTATAAAACATGCTGTGTTGCATCACTGTGTGCAAGGAAGGGCTTCTGTGACTATTGTCTGTGGGTCCACATGCAACTTTCATGGTTCAGGCAGCATGTCATATGTCCCACACCAGGTAAACTGTGAAATACATTGAATCAATTGCCCTCCCCAGGTCATGTGTCCCATGAGAAAATTACTTGAATCATCCAACACACTTATGTGTGGTGCAGTCCATGGCACATAGACTTAGACAATCAGGCCTCCAAATGTTAATGTGTGCATGAAGGTGGCCCATCATGCACAAAGTAAATCTCACATGAAATGGAGCCTCTCAATCCCCATGTTGTAATTCTACCTGTCTTCGTGCTAAGCTATCCATTGTGCACCAGTGCAGTTATAAAATTCAGGGCTGTGCTGTATGGTGTCAAATATGTCCTACACTGTCCTTTCTCATTGAGGCAGTGCAGTGCTAATGATTTACTTGCTGCACTGCACAGTGTCACATTTCTATATATCTGGGCCTTTGTCCCCTGTCCACATAGGTGCTCTGACGCACTGCAACATGTAGATAATGAAGTTCCTAAATTAAAATGCACTTACTACTCTATCACTGGTAGTAGCTACTGAACATCAGTGACTACTACTGTCACATTTCAATCTCTGTAAATGAGTGGGAGCGCCTCATCTGCACTGGGTAACGGATGTACAATAAGACATGTTGTAGGACACAAAAGCCAATATGTGTTATACACCAACACAATGAAAAGTGCGGGATAACTGTCTCCTCACTGGTGTACCAACATTCTGACAGTCAAAACCCATCATTTTTAAGCTAGTGTGAAAACGTATTTTTGTAAATAAGTGTGTCACACATGCAGAATACTTGAATGGTTTTTAAAGTTTCAGGAATAATAATTTACAAAGGCCATGTGTGCCATCCAATGTCAGTGTAGGTCCCAGACATGGGTAAATGTCTATAAAGCTTTGCAAAGTGATATAAACAGTCCAACAGCAACATATCTCACAGCCATACTGACAGTACACATACAGACATACACTCAGGTATACTTCCACTATGACAGATGCAAACAATATGTTGGTACGCCTGTTCTGGTGGGAAATTAACCAAAGGAAAACCATAGTAAATCATCAATATGAAAGTCACGAACACTAAAACAACAGATCCAAATATGGCATTCAACAATCATCTACCTATATTGTACTGCAACCTGGACGAGGCACCACAGTGTACTCTGGATACTAATCTCAACATTACTTTGACACAGCAATGGTGATAGATCCATTGCAAATGGGTACATCATCCACATCAAGTTACAGTAAAACACTTAGATGTGAAGACCAGTGTATTGGGTGTAGATCTATGGTAGACAGATATAGGTTACAACATCAGTGTGGCCTACCTAAGACGTCCCCACATTGCATACCGATATGTCAATCCCAGTTCGCCATAACATATTGACTGATGAAAGCAGCAGCTGAAGGCTGACAATAAATCGTACAACTATCCCGGGAACCAATTTAGACTGCACCACACGTACTAACCAGATATCACTCACTAAACGAAGTGAACAATTCAAAGGATCCATCATTGGCAGGTAGTGCAGCAACAACATTAGTGGGTCTGCAAGGACACATGTATGTGTGAGTGTGAAATTGGTTAGTACTGGTACAGCCTACCTTGGGATGAAAAAAAAATATTGTGACAAACACACTGTCACTTACAGTGGCAATGAACCTACAAAACACCTATCACATTAAGCTACTGCCCAAATGTGAGTGTCAGATTGTGGCACTGTCAAAAGTAGCAGGCCATGCCTATATTTTGAGATGACATAGGGAACAGGAATAGACATGTGGAATTACAAGTGTTAATCTAAATGTAACCAACAGTGTCGAAAACTGGTAGAAATGTGAATGAGTCATTCAGTACACATAAATGTCATGTACTTGAATGTGGGTTGATCAATCACTATGATCATTGAGTGACTCTTCTTTCCTTGCCTTTTCAGCTGACCAAAGATATAGTCTGCAGCCATGGGTCATGACCACATGTGCACATCTCCAGACTGGGGCAGAGTACACATATAATTATGTACTTGGCAAAACCAGGAGCATAGTGGATCAGACTTTCGGGGTACTAAAGTCTCACTTCTGCTGCTTGGACATGTGTGGGCATAGATTCCTATGCTCTCCCCCCATTGTCTGCTAAATTATCCATGTGTTCTCCATAATGCACAATATATATGCGGACAAATGTCCCATAGGACGTGCGCCATGAGGACCAGGAAGAACCAGATGAAAATGAGGAGGAAGATTAGGACAGAGCCCAAAATGTAGCCACAATTTTTGGGACCCTGTGAAGAAACAACATTGTTCAGAATTTTTTCAGTGAGACCTGAAGTAGCTTGATAACCATATTTTTGTTTTGTTTAGAAGGAGTGTTCATAAATGTAAATAAATTATTGAACACTACCTTTGTGTACACATTTTTATTTCACAGTCACTGTAAATATCAAAACACTCTCATCTCAACTAACATTTTTGCCAATCACCACAAAGCAATGTAACAAGGGGCTCCAATCCACCCTGGACAACATCATGATGACCAAAATATGTGTGCACATCAACAACAAGTACCAAGCACATGTGCTTGAGAACAACAAACACCAAACAAAGGCAGCAATGTGGAACAGTGTGCACATGTTGTTAGTATGTGTGCTCCTACAGTGCACTGACCATTAGACATCCTACCACAATCCAAAAGAAGTGTATATATTAACAGTGTGCAGGATGGCCTGTGTGTGTTGTACACCTACCTTACACTTGTGTATAGTGGCCTCACAGCCCTATGCCAGTGAACAGAGGTCCATATGATGTGCATGGCCATACAATGCAACCCAGAGAGTCACCATGTGCTACATCAACATTTGGAAGGACATAGCAAAATCAGTGTGGTATTTTACATAACGCATATAAATGTTGAGCCCTTAACTGTGCCTGTGCCGGATTGGCTACCTAGGCCAATTGCTGGCATACTTGCCCTAATAGCCAAGGATGCAATTGTGAGCATATTGGTGTGTCTTTTTCTAAAGCGAACTATGATGTTACTCCTACTTCTCCATCTATGTGTGCTAATGAAAACACAACACAAACAAAATACAAAATCAAAATAGATGAGAAGGTATAACTACATGTGATATCACGCTTGCCAAGGTATCATGCACTGACACATTCCAGGTTAGAGTGGCACAATGTGTCAGTGGCACAATGTGTCAGTGACCATCCAGTGTGAATGGTTACCCACATTCTAAGTTCACATCAGCTCTCTCTGTTGTCAAATTATGTGATGCAGGATAATGGTAAACATATTCCAACTTGAAAGTCATCACACTTGTGGTTACTCAAGCTGGCCTTGTGATGATCAAAATATAGGCTACCAATTTAGGCAAACACTTTTCTGCAGGGTTAATGTGTATATGCCATAAATATTTTTCTAGACGCCAAGCCCAGATAGCAGATATGTGTGTACCACTAAGTTATATGGTGGATGTTGGGTATTTCTGAATGGTAAATGATGTATCACATATATTAACATTTTTTATATAGGCAAGACACCTATGATCGGTTGATTGCTTTCAGATTTAGACAGTCAATATGTGACATGGATGCCACATACACTATAGGCTGGTTAAAGCAGCCAGTGTATGTCATTCCCTGAGTAAATTTTGTGTCTGTAACACATCCTATGTTATGAATGCAAACAGATAGTATGTTCTTCAAGTTTTGGCATAATCATGTATTATAATGTGTACGAAATTTGAATAGGACTACAATATGTATGTGGTAAAAAAATCTACTGCGCAGCAACCTACGTCCATCCATGCATGATATAAACTCAAAAACTTGTAAGCAATGTCAAGGTCTCAAGAATTCACAATATGTCTGTGTATTTCATAGTAGTATTGTCTGTCCTAGTGTCTGCACAATTAATGCAATGAGTCACATATATGTGCACTGTTAACATACACATGTAACACATCCCAAGTCTTCAAACATGTCAGCTAAGAAAATTTGTTTACTTGCATTGCCCAATTCACTACACTGTACCACACGCAATAAGCTACTTGTATCAATAAAAACACATGCATTAGCCTTTTGTGTGATGCATTGCACCCAGCGCATCACTTCGAAGCCACGCATCCATGCCGATACGTCAAATAGAATGCATTGTGCATTGGTATGCATTGAGCCTATATCACGCATTGCCTAATTCCCTAACGATGGGTCAAAACAAATTATGCATTCATAGAAAACGTGTCACTTCCATAAAGAATTTGAAATAAAGGCTTTGAAATGCTGCAAACCAGGAATTGTGAAGGTACTTTAACTTTCTCGTACAGTCTTTTGTCTTTGCTGGCTTGTGGAGGTGTTTGGTGTGAGCTTGGTTGATTGCCTGCATTTTGGTGTCTGTGTTGTCTCTGTTGTATTCCAAAAGTGTTATTTGTGTATTGTATTTGTATTTTTTATGTTTTGTCTAGTATATTTTTGGGTGTTCGTCTATTTAGGGGGTTGTAGTTTTAGGGATGGGGAGATGGGTTTGGTTATATTTATTTGTAGTAAGGGTATTTAGTTTTGGTAGGGATATGTTGGGAAGGGACAGAGCAAAGAATTTTTGGGTGTGAGGAGTTTGGTGGCCTCCTGTGGCTGCTGGTCCACTACTTACCTAACATGATCACCGTGGGGGTAGGGTGAGCCAGGGTTACCATTCCCAAGAGAAAAGGAGTGTTTGGAGAAGGACTGTCCACCAACTGAAGCATAGATGGGAAGATGCGGTTAGCCAAAAGGTTGATCTTATTGATCATCTTAGATTTAAAGTTGGTGAACCTGCTGGTAAGTACCTACATTCCATGAGCTTGTAGCTATGTATCTTTAGCAAAAATCTGTTGTTGCTATTTTGACTGGAAGGGTCAGGTATGTTTTTGGGGTAGCATGCCATGATCCAAGCTCATGCTATTGAAAAAAGGAATCATGACACAGGGGCATGTTCACAGCGGCCTAGCACTAGCCCAAACAAACCATGTAGTGCAGGGGAGGAACAGAGGTGATTGGGGACCCATCCAGCACTGTGCAGGGAGTGTTGTCACCTAGTCTGCTAGGGCATTATTGACTGCTGACTCCATGTATGTTGCAGGGGAGCACACTTACATGTCGTCACACCACAGGTTGAACAGGGTGTTTGGTACTCCCCTAACAATTTAACTTACATGTTATTTTGAGTCTGTACTGGGAATGAATGGACTGATTTGAGAATGTGGTCTGTCAATTTATTCTGTTCACACAGCCTTCAAAGCCAGGCACGGTTTGGTACTTTGTCTGCACTCTGTGTACCTGAGACATGATTTATCTGATATTATCTGTGAACACTACAACATGGCATACATATGTTTATCTTTAAACCATGTCATCTTTTTCATACGTTCCATGTCCAACATGCAGACAATAACAGACATTTGTGAAGTCAATGTACAGTGCTTCATATGTACACAATATACATGTTTAAAATTCACAGAGCAGTGTAACATGTTTCTGTCTTCTAGGTGGACCGGCACCATACCTTAATGCTGAGGTAGATACCTTCTCAGATCCCAATCCTACCAGTGAGTGGCATCTGAATGTTTACTGTACTCTGTAAGGATTGTGTGAGCTCCGATACTGGTTGCATTCGAGATCTGTGGGGGTTTCATTATTCACCTGAAAACTATTTCATTACAAGTTGGAAAAAGTTGCATGTGCAATCGATGAGGACAAAAGTCAATGTGCATGTATTGCCGATGTGTACCATCACCAGTCCTAAGACCAGCATATGGTCATATTTTCACATTCTATGGACGGAAAGTACCACAATTGTTCACAAATAATGTGACAGAAAATTGCATCAGAAAGGCTGAGATTTTCAAGACAGCATGTTTGCCCAAGTTCAAATTTCAGCAGGACATAAGTGTAATTGGGGGATAATACATATTCCAGACAAGCAACACTACCAAAAGGGAACAATACATCTTTATGGGAAGCAATACACAGTGAGCATCTTTCCAAACTTAACAGTCCTCCTATTGGGTTTCCACATCATACTACAGCCAAACATGCAGAATAAATTTTTCTTCACTGACACAACATGTATAGTGTAAAGGATTGACTGCATGGTCAGAAATTCATGCCATTCAAACTGTAAATGTTTTGGGATCCATACATGTACCAGTATCTAGATGTCTTGCCCAAGTTTGGAATCCACTAAACTTGTGTGACCATGTGAGTGGGCTAGGCATCACGAAACAAGATTCCTTCCTAGTATAGATGCTGCATAAGTATTTATGATGTGGCAAAGTTAATATGTATCATTAATTAGAGCAAATCCTGTGGCCGCATCTCCATGTGTTGCTGTGAGTGTGTAAGTACATTGTCGATAGCAATGATATCCTTGAGTTCAACACTTAGAAAACATTTATCATGATATGTGACAACTGTAATCCAGCATCATTGGTACCTGATCATTGCTCAGAGTGCTGCATATCAGTCACATGTGAGATGGGGTAGCAGAGGAGCAATTTCTAAAATACCATGTTGGTTTACATGATGTTGGAGAGAAAGTCTATGTGAACATGCGTTTGGAAGGTTCAGCTTAAATCTGCCTGTCTGAGGCATATTGCTAGCTTAGATGTACACATAGCAATGTATGGACATTTTGGGTGGCAGGTCCACACAGGATGTGAGGATTCCTGTCTCAGTGCAGACAGAATATGTATTACTAGATATGGCACATGTCACCAGTCCACACATGGTAAAGAAGTTAAAGTTCTGACTCATTCCCTCATATACCCAATGTCCAATAGACGACACATGATCATACCTTTGCAGTATTTTGTGGAGTAAAAGGCCAATGTGTAAAGTACCACATGCAGGCCTGCACAGTGTTGTCAGCATACAGCCCATTACACAGTCCACCTACTTGTAGCAGTATCCACACTGTCTTACCCCCCAAAAAGTCACACTTGATTAATTATTGGCAAATAACTGCGGAGTACGGCACAAGATACTCATAGATATGAGAACTACAGCATTCATGCACACACTGATCACAATGATATGGTTTGAGTTTATGAACCTCGAGGTAACATTCCAAACTGACATTTATTGGCAATACTAGGATGTGTAAAGCACCACATGGTATTGCTTGAATGTCAATACATGAACTATGTAATAGGGTTTCAGGTATTTCTGAGTTAATATTGGTGAAATGTCCAACAGGCCAGTTTAATTGGAGGTACCTAGCCATCCTCCATCTATGTTTCAACTACCTGTCTGTTAGACCTGACAGCCTTGGAGTGGTCATTGCCCCAAAGTTTTGCCTACCTCTCTCTGTTTTACTGACCCTGTTTTGCTGGTTTTAGGACTCTTCACACCTTACCACTGATTACCAGTCCTAAAGTGCATGTGCTCTCTCCCCTAACATGGTAACACTGGTTCCTACCCAATTGGCATATTTAGTTTATGTGTAGGTCCCTAGTAAAGGACACTACATGTGCCTAGGGCCTGTAAATTAAATGCTACTAGTAGGCCTGTAGCACTGATTGTGCCACCTGCATAAGTAGCCCCTTAATCATGTCTCAGGCCTGCCATTGTAAGGCCTAGGTGTGCAGTTTCTCTGTCACTTTGACTTGCCATTTAAAACTACTTGCCATGCCTTTTTTCCCCTTTTTCTACATCTAAGGAACCCTTAAAATAGGCCCTGGGAAAACCACAGGGCAGGGTGCTATGTAAGCAAAAGGCAGGACATATGCCTATGTGTTTACATGTCCTGGTAGTGAAAAACTCATACATTCATTTTCCAGTACTGTGAGGTTTGTTCCTCTCATAGACTAGCATTAGAACTGCCCTTGTATACTTTCAAGTGGTAGATTCTGATCTGGAAGAAGTAGCCCTGTCATGTTTGGTATTGCCAGAACTGTAATAGAAAATCCTACTTACTGGTGAAGTTGGATTTAATATTACTATTTTAGAAATGTCACTTTTAGAAAGTGAGCATTTCACTGCTCTTACTGCCATCTTTGCCTTACAGCCCTGTCTCTAATCCACATCTGGTTTATGCCGGTTGACAGCACCCCTTGTGCATTCCACCCAGACAACCACAAACACAGAACACTCAGTCATATCTATGTTCATCTGCATACTGAAAGGTCTCCCAGAGCAGGAAGGGTGGAGGGGCTCTCTGTTACACTTCAAAAGCCAGTGATCCTGCAAACAGGACTGGGCTGAAAGGGAAACTTGAGCACTTCAAAACCTTTGATGTTTTCCCCACTTCAAAGGCATTATTAGGTATAGAAGCTGGGCTTCTAACCCCGCCAAATCAGGCACCTTTGGATCTACACCTGGACTCTGTCAGAGGAGCTACCTGGCTTCCCAAAGGATTCACCTGGACTGCTTTTCTGAGAAGGACTGCTGCTTTGCTTTTTGCCCTGCTGCCTGCTGGCGTCTGACTTTGCTGGAAGGACTCTGCCTTCGCCAAAAGTGGTCTCCAAGGTCTTGAATTGAGCTTGCCTCCTTTTCTGATGTCTCAGGACCAACAAATACTTCATCTACTAGCTTTTTAGCTAGTTCACTGACTTCAGCGACACCAGCACCAACTTCAGTGACTCCAGCACCGCCGTCGCTGCCTGACGCCGCACATGTGCTGGCTCCATGATCCTCGCTGCATGCAAAGAACGTAGCCTGCAACACAAGTCTGATATCACTGTAATGCTGCTGATGTCACGCAGTGTGAACATGACACTGTGAAGTCAACATATTGGCCCTCATTACAACCCTGGCGGTTGGTGTAAAAGTGGCAGTAATACCACCAACAGGCTGGCGGTAATTACCACCAAATTATGACCATGGCAGTGAGAACTCAGATAGACAGCCACTTTACCACACCGACCGCCAGGGCAGAAACAATAGGCACCACAGCGGTAGCTGCCTACAGCCAGGCGGAAGTCAGTGTTCTGCTCCCCTGTATTAAGACCTTGCAATCCACCACCTTTTTCGGGGCGATATCAATGACATCAAAAACCTGGCGGTAGCACTGCACAGAAGGGAAAGGAGTCACCATTGGAGACACAGGGAAGAACCACGCTGCCATGGAGCCTTAGCTGCATGTCTTCCCCATGATCTTCTACGTCCTGCTCCACCACAAACACCAACGACGGTGAAGACGACGACAGTGAGTACAGCCGCCTAGCACACAGGGGTGGGGGGAGGAAAAAGAGAGTGACACACACGCACCACACACACCCCCACCCCAACACCATACACACAATCAGCTGCAGTAATAAAACATATTTACCCCGTACCTCGGATGAATAGGACAACAGAAATTTACTAAAGTGACTGTAGTAAGAGTGTGATAATATGCAATGTAACAGATATGTACAATTGTACAGTTAAAGGGACACTGCCCAGTCCTCAGTGTGCATGGGCCACAGGCCAAAGACCAAGACCCCACTTGTCACCTGCATCAACACGGAGAGAGCACTGCAGGGGCATCAGTGGGAAAATAGGCAGGCACCTCAGGGGGACAGGGGACGGGGGGCACCTCAGCTGGGAGATGGAACAAGGCCACTGATTCAGGAGGGGGCAACATGCCCTGTGCTTGGTCCTAGGGAGTGCAAGGCCACAGTCTCTCGAGTGGGTGACTTGCCTGCATGCTCTGGAGGGGGCAAAATTCCCTGTGCTTGGTCCTGGGGAGTGCAAGGCCACAGTCTCTCAAGTGGGTGACTTGCCCACATGCTCTGGAGAGGGCAACATGCCCTCTTCTTGGTCCTGGGGGGTGCAAGGCCACAGTCTCTCAATTGGGTGTCTTACCCACTGGTTCTGGAGGGGACATCGTGCCCTATGCTCTTGATCCTGGGGAGGCTGGGTTTGGTGGGTGTCTTACCCACTGGTTCTGGAGGGGGCATTGTGCCCTGTGCTTTTGATCCTGGGGAGTGCAAGGTCACAGTCTCTAAGGTGGGTGTCATACCCACTGGATTTGCACGGGACAGGCCGCACAGCAGCCCATGGAAGCAGGACTACATACCGTCTGCCGGCGGTAATGGCTGCTCAGTGGTGGTAGTGGTGCTTGTGCTGCTGGTAGGGGTAGGCTCCAGCCCATCCCCTGCAGCCTTGGATGGCTGCCCACTGGTCCTGGGTGTGCTGCTGGTGGGGGGAGGCTCCAGTCCATTCCCTGCATCCTCAGACGGCTGCCCACTGGTGGTGGTGGTGCTGTTGCTGCTAGTGGTGGGAGGCTCCAGCCCATCCCCTGCAACCTCGGATGGCTGTCCACTGGTGGTCGTGGTGCTGCTGCTGCCGGGGGAGGAGGCTCCAGCCCATCCCCTGCAGCCTCGGATGGCTGCCCACTGGTGGTGGTGCTGCTGGGGGGAGTTGCCCACTGGTGGTGGTGCTGCTGCTGGTGGGGGGAGGCTCCAGCCCATCCCCTGCAGCCTCAGATGGCTGCACACCCATGGTTGGTGGTGGGGGCTCCGTCAGAGTCCCAGGCCCCTTGTCCTTCCTACATGCTGGCGCTGGTTCCTTGCCCTATCTGCCAGCAGCTGATGCTGGCTCCTTGCTCTTCCTGCCAGCAGCTGGGGCAGGCTCCTTGCCCTTCCTGGCAGCAGCTGGTGCTGACCCGTTGCTCTTCCTGACAGCAGCTGGGGCAGGCTTCTTGCCCTTCCTGGCAGCAGCTGGTGCTGGCTCCTTGCTCTTCCTGGCAGCAGCTGTGGCAGGCTCCTTGCTCTTCCAGGCAGCAGCTGGGGCGGGCTCCTTACCCTTGAGGCTGCCTAGTGCAGGCTCCTTCACCCTCAGGACATGTGCCCTGGATCCTTTCACACCACAAGTGGGTGTGGTGACTACTGGACCCATGGACTGGGTGGCTGAGGTGCTTGCTTGGGTTTTGCCACCCTAGCCAGACGTGAAGGGCAGGGGGGAGGTGTAGGGAAGAGGTCAATGGTGGATAGGAAAAGCTTTTTAGGGACATTGGGGCGGGAAGAGGGAGAAGGTTTGGGAGTGGAGGAAGAGGGAGTAGTTGTAGGAGGTGTCTGTTTGCTGATTTTGGGTGCATGCGCATGGGCTGGATGCTGTTGTGAGGTGGATAGCTGTTGGGTGTCTGAGTGCTTGCATTCGTTTACATTTGGAGGGGAACAGGCACAGTGGGAGAGGACACAGAGGACGTGTGCATGGCTGTTGTAGAGGTGTCTGCAAGTGAAGTGTGTGTTCTGCTAGGTGTGGTGGTGATGCTAGTAGTGGATGAGGATGTAGTGCATGCAGGTGTAGACAGAACTGGGAGGGAGGTGGAGGAGGAGGAGGGGGAGACAGTGGAAATTGTGGATGTTGATATGTCTGCATCTGTATGGTGTTCGTGTGAGTGCCTGTGGGATGATGTGTGGTACTTATGTTTGCCTGTGCCACTGTTGTGTTTTGTCTTGTGTGCATACTCGTCTGCCTGTGTGCTTGGGATAGGTTGGGGTTGAGGGGAATGGGATTGGGGAGAGGAAGTTGGACGGGGGAGGGTGGAAACAGGGACAATGGCTGCCATCAGAGAGGAGGCCAGAGCCTGGATTGATCACTGTTGGGCCACCAAGCCAGTGTGAATGTCCTCCAGAAATGCATTAGTCTGTTGCATCTGGGCTGCCAGCCACTGGATGGCATTCACAATGGTTGACTGCCCTACAGAGATGGATCTCAGGAGGTCAATAGCCTCCTCGCTCACAGGGCTCACTGCGACAGGGCCTGAGGTGCCTGGGGTGAAGGAGATGCCCACCCTCCTGGATGAGCGGGCACAGGCAACTCGCTGAGGGACTACTGGGAGGGCAGTGCTCTTACAGGAGTGGCAGCTGTACCTGTATCTGGGGTGGTCACAGAGGTGTCCGCCACCACCAGGGAGCTTCCATCAGAGGAGTTATATGTGTCAGAACTGTCCCCTCCAGTCTCCGCTGTGGTGCTCCCCTCCCCCTCCGTCCCACTGGTGCCCTCACCATTGTTGGACTCTGCCTCCTGGGTCCTGTGGGATGCAGCTCCCTCCATCACCAGTGCCTCTGCTCCTCCGCCACATGATGCTAATGCATAAGGACAAGGTGACAAAACAAAAAGGGGGTAGAGACAAAGGAAACACTTGGTCAATGGCTGCCCCAACACCCTCTTTGGCATACACGTCACCCTCACACACAGGGAACAGCCCTATGCAATATGCATTGCACTACCAGTTATATTGCTAGCCAGCAAGGCATGGGGAGGGGCACACACCGCCACATGCAGCATACCTGGGATTCACGCAGCCTTGACCAGTTGTGGATGCCTACGAGCTAGGTAGCAGGATTATCCCTTCAGGACCCTTGTCACCAGGGGACCTACTCTGCAATGTCAGGCCTGGCCTAAGGGCACCCACTGACACACATCCCCCACCTGGATACCACCCTACCATGCATAAGTTGTAATGATGGGAACTGTACTCACCACCTTGTGGTTGCTGTGATGCCCTCATTCGCCCATCCAGCTCAGGATAGGCCACCACCAGTATGCGGGCCATCAGGGTGGTCAGGGTTCGACGGGCACCCCTTCCTCGTTGGGAGGCCATCCCCAGCTGGCCTCCGCCATCTTCTGTGCCCAGCGTTTTAGGTCCTCCCACTGTTTCTGACAGTTGGTGCTCCACCTGCTGTAGACCCCCAGGGTCTGCACATCCTTGGCGATGGCATGCCATATACCATTCTTTTAATGGGCGCTGACCTGCAGAGGAAATACACAAAGGAAAATAGTATCAGTCAGACAGTCCTGCCTGTTACACTTTTAGCCCACCATACCTCTTCACATCACCATTTACACACACATAGCCCAGCACACAACCAATACGTCACCCAGAGGACATCCACCCACCCCCCTACACGAGGCCTTCACACACAGTACTCCATGCATTCATGCCACATGCATCGTGCCCACAGTGTACTCACCTGTTGGTCTGGATGCCAATACAGCAGTCCATACTGGGGTAGGACCCCACCCACCAGTCGTTCCAATTCTGCTGAGGTGAAGGCAGGGGCCCTTTCTACAGTCACACAGGCCATGGCAGGTTCCAGACACAGGTCACAGCAGCATATTCAGTGTAGGTCCTCTCCTGTTGAAGGTCAGGTAGCAAGTGAGTGATCGGATCGAAAATGGCGGTTACATCCGCGGCAGTGCATACCATCACCACCAGCATACATCACCATTGGCTACTGTACCCCATAGGGCCCAATGTTAACCAATGAGGAGTTGCATGGCGGTCCCCGATCGCCTTCACAACAGCGCACAACGTCAGCAGAATTACCTCACTTCCACCTGTCCTTCTACACAGGACAGGTGGACGCCATTTCAGGGGGGGGGGGGGGCAGGCCCTAGATAATAACTATGTCACTGTTAAAATTGGACATGCAGGACAATTTTCACTGACCCATTACAAATTGACAGCATGCATTGTACTGTTGTAGCCCCATTGCTCAGTGTGTGCCGGCTCCTCACTCTTTTGTCCCTTGAAGTGGTACCGCTGCGCATGAATAGGAGATGGGGATATACCCCTGGTGGACTTGGCAACAATGGAGGACAGGCACATCATCCTCACCTATAGACTTGACAGGGCCACAATCACAGAGCTGTGTGCCCAATTGGAGCCTGACCTGATATCTGCTATCCGTCACCTGACTGGGATGCACCCTGTTGTGCAAGTTCTATCAGTGCTCCATTTCCTGGCAAGTGGTTCTTTCCAAGTGATAGTGGGCTTAGCAGTGGGAGTGTCACAGCCAATGTTCTCAATTCTACTGACCAGAGTGTTGTCTGCCCTGATTAAGCACATGTGCAGCTACATTGTTTTCCCCAGGTGAAGGATGTGGCCACAGTGAAGGATGACTTCAATGAAATGTGACATATCCCAAACATAATTGGGGCTATTGATGGAACACATATTGCATTTGCCCCCCATCAAAATGAACAGGCGTTCAAAAATCGTAAGAGTTTCCACTCCATAAATGTACAGATGGTGTGCTTGGTGGACCAGTACATCTCCCATGTCAATGCTAAGTATCCTGGGTCGGTGCATGATGCCTTTATTCTGAGGAATAGCAGCATCCCAAATGTGATGGGCTAACTACAGAAGCACAGGGTGTGGCTAATAGGTGAACCCTGGTCCCCATCCAGTATATGTTGGTGTATGGGTATGGTATGGGCCATATGAGATAGTGTGTGGCTAAACAGTGTCCCTCAATATTGCAGGTGACTCTGGTTACCACAACCTATCTTGTCTGCTGACCCTTGTGAGGAATGCCAGGACAAGGGCAGAAGAACATCACAATGAGGCACATGGGCGAACCAGAAGGATAAATAAAAAAGAACCTTTGGCCTCCTGAAGCTCAGGCTTCGTGCCTCCATCTAACAGGTGTACCCTGTGCTACTCACCCGAGAAGGTCTGCCAGATAATAGTGGCATGCTGCATGTTGCACAACCTTGCCCTGAGACGCAGTGTGCCTTTTCTGCAGGAGGAGGAGTCTGGAGATGCCTGTGTGACAGCAGTGGACCCTGTGGACAGTGAGGATGAGGAGGCGGAGGATGAGGATGAGGTTAACAGAACAGCAGTGATACGACAATACTTCCAATGACACACAGGTAAGACAGTGTTACTTCACATTTCATTGTAATTTTTTTTAATTTATTTGGCACTGGCATGCTGTTATTTCCCACTTCTATGCCCACTTACTGAACCCTTTGGCAATTCATTTTACTGATGTTGGTACCCCACTATAGCTCCTGGTGTGTTCATTACGCCAACTACAGGTCTTTCCTATGTGCTCACTTACTGTACAGTTGAATTGCAATGTTTGTATCTGGTTAAACGTATACATACTTGATAAATGTGAAACACTCCATACTTGTATTTTTTCCAAGGGTGTTTATTGAAGTGCTAAGAAAAAGAGGGGCAAGTGCAATGGGTTGGGGTGATGATGGAGGAAAGTCCAGGGTATTGTTCCAGTCTGTAGCACATGTGCATTGTCCATGGGGACATAGGAAGGGGAGCAATGGCAGTTAAATGTGGACAGGGTGACAGAATGGACACAAGGGTGACAATCAGGAGAGTCTCATTTCCTGGCAGGGGTCTTGGCAATAGTTTCTGGCTTTTGCCTGGATCACAGGGAACGTTTGCAGGGTGGTTCTCCATCTGCAAGGAGAGGGGTGCTGGTGGCCTGTGGCGGGGCCTCAGGTCCACTAGTGGCAGTAGAGGTTGAAGTCAGTTCAGATGTATGGCAAGTGGCAGCTGCCCTCTGTTGTGAGACTGCCTCCCTCATAATGTTGGCCATGTCTGCGAGCACCCCTGCTAGGGAGACCAGGGTGGTGTTGATAGCCTGCAAGTTCTCCCTGATCCCCTGGTACTGTCCCTCCTGCAGCCGCCTGTTCTCCTGCACCTTGTCCAGGATCTGGCCCATCATGTCCTGGGAATGTTGGTATGCTCCCTGGATCTCAGTAAATGCCTCCTGGAGAGTCAGTTCCCTGGGCCTGTCCTCCCCCTGGCGCACAGCAGTCCTCCCAGTTTCCCTGTTGTCCTGTGCCTCTGTCCCCTGAACCGTGTGCCCACTACCACTGACCCCAGGTCCCTGATTGTCTTGGATATGAGGTGTGCCCTGGAGTAGAGGTGGTCACACTGCTGATTGATGTGTCCTAGGGACAGATGTATGGGTACGTTGGGTGAGTGCAGTGGTGGTGTTTCCAAATGGGGGAGGCTCTGTGGTGGTGTGTAACTGGGCTTGAGTAACCAACTGCCCAGAGTTCCCCGATGGGCCAGGTTGGTCATCCAGATCCAGATGACCAGAGTTGCTATCATCACTGTGGGCCTCTTCAGGTGGGGGACTGGATATTGCTGGCAGCGGTATGTTGGTGGCAGTCAACATGGCGGTAATTGGGATTTACCGCCAATGTCATAATAAGGGCCATTATGTCTTGAATGACTGGATCCATTGACCCCGTCGGGTCACAAGGACATGACTCCTCGCTTCAATGCTGCACCGGCTACCCCTACAACCGGATAGAACCGACGCCTCATCTCTCTGCCTCGCAGTACAGAAACAACACCTCACCTACCCAAATGCCTTAAGGGACTGACTTCTCCTCGGCCTCTGTGACGCATCACCTCCACGACTCCGTGCTAAGTCTTTGTTTCTTCTTTTCCAAAGGCACTGTGCCTCGGGGGTACGTGTGGATCTGTGACCAGCGCCGGTGACGTAGGACTATTGGGAATTTCTCCGTCAACTACGCCGTGATAGCTCTAGTTGGAGCTATTGTGTTTCTGAGCACATAAGTGGGATTTCATTTTAAAAATTCTTAACTTTGCTTGTGTACATTGGATTTTCGTTGTTTTGACCTTATTTTATTCAGATAAATATTATCTATTTGTCTAAGCCTGCGTGTTGTATTTTTGTGGTGTTTTCACTGTGTTACTGTATGGTTTATTGCACAAATACTTACACATTGACTTCTAAGTAAAGCCTGCCTGCTCTGTGCGAGCACAGGATAATTTGGGTTGTGTTGTCAGTTACCCTGACTATGATTGTGGTCCCTACTTGGACAAGGGGTTATACTTCTGCCAACTAGCGAACCAATTTCTAACACTGGCACAGAGTCAGTCCATGCTGCAATGTGTGTGGGCTTGTGTATTTGCCTTGACAGTTACCCAATTCTGAGGCACAATACCTATATTTGCTTGACATTACTCATCTCTCATGGGTTAATGGCCATAGAATATACCCCATAGCATGCTGCATGACAAATCCCAGGGAGTAGCTAGGTGGACCACGTATACCATTACATGTGTGCACAACATCACATTTTCTAATCAGTTTTAGTATTATTGTGGGTATGTGTTTATTTGAGCTACACTGCCATTTCATATACCTACAATGCTGACACATGAGAACCTTTCTGTTATTACATTTGATGAAGTATATGTTTCTGATGGTTTTTCATTTTTAGATTATTTTATTTGGCAGGACATGCTACATGTGATGTTTTGGTACTTTAAGCCTACTATGGATTACGATGTACATGTTTAGCTTTGTCTGCTACATATTTCCTTCCTCTCCAACACAGAACATGAGGTCTGCCCAGGAAAAAGCATATGGAATCTGTCTGGAAAGATACCACCACCTCAGGCATGTTGCCCCTACCTACAGACGGATGGGCCGTATGTACGGTGAGGGGAAGGCAGCCAGCACATAGAAGTCTGGACCTCAGGGGCACCAAGGACCGGAGAAGGCAGGTAACAGCCAGGACGTTGATGTGCCCCATGGTGGTAGAGCAGTAGCAGTTACAGGAACCTCTACAGCACAGACCACACACCTACCACAGCCCCAGACCACAAATCCAGGATAGCCCTCTGCTTTTAAACAACAGACCCTCAAAAACCTTTCAAAGCTAAAACTATGGCCCTCATTTACAAGGCTCTAGCACCTATGGAGCTTCACTTTTTCCGATGCTCTGGTGGCGCTGTGCGATTTTCCATATTTACAAGGCATCATTAAGCCACTTTGTGTGGCTTAACACTGCCTTGTAAATATCGGCCCACCCAACACAATTTTCTGCAGCAACAGGGTGTGCTATGGGTGTTACTGTGGGCGTTTCACTACAACACCTATTGCATTTTGATGCTATCCCAGATTCGTAAACCTGAGGCAGCGCCAAAAACTAAAGCGACACCAGGGTAGGTGTTACCATGGTGAATGAGTAGAAATTCTTTAATCCTCCTCGCTTTTGCTTTTTCTATTTGTGCCGCATTCTGCGGCACACATAGAAAAAGCAAAATGGCATGAATGATTGTTTATTTGCAGAGTGCAGCACACAAAGAATGAGCAAGTCACCATTATTGATTGTTTATGTGCAGGAAAGCGCACCGTCCTGCACATAAACAATCCTTCCCTGCGATGCAGGCATTCTTGCGCTATGGTGCAACGGGGCCTGCGTTGGCACTAGGCAGCTTAATTTAGCATCAGGGCTAGGGAAAATGCAGAGGTGCATCATATTTTTGGAAATACAGTGCATCCCTGTGTTTCTGGAATGCCGCACGAGGCACTGACAATTTTGGTGCAGCACTGCTCCACTTCCTCCTAAATGAGGCCCTATGTGTAACTGGCAAGGAAGTACAGATATCACTCTAATGAAAATGGTGAACACTTTGCAGCAGTCAGTGGACTGGATAGCTGACCAGCTTTAAGCTTCCCTTGGACTTTTGGAACTTCCCATGTTTGTTATATATTGCTTTTATAGATTATTATTTTAGCATAGGTTAGGAAAGGTTGCAGCATGGGGATAGGTTGGTCTAGTATTAGTAATTCTGACATTTTATTAGTGTTTTGGTAGGTGGGGATATGAGTGGGTAGGTTATTCAGTGGGTGGGGGTTCATGTTCAGGATATGTTTGAGAAAAATGAAACAAACAAAAAGTAAAACATAGAAATACATATTTGTTTAAGATTCAATGTTTAGGTAGTTCATGTATAGGTGTAGTTTATGTTGGAATTGTGTGAAAATATGTGTTAAGGGGGGGAGGGTTGCTGGTTAACATGTCTGTTGTGGTATATTTGTAGAGTATTATAAGTCAAGGTTAGGTTAGTTAAGACAGATTTTACTTAAGGTAGTGTATGTTAGTTAGCATAGGTTAGTTTAGTCATAGTTTAGATAGGATAAGTAACGAAGTGTAGTGTATTTAGTTTTAGATGTTATAAGGTTTATATAGATAATATTAAACAATGTTTTCTACTTTCACAACTGCTTCATGATTTACTGCTTATGGGCTGGTATATATGCTTAGTTTGTGTTGAGCACATGCTTTGGGATTTCCAGGCAGTGTTTGTATATGTGTATAACAAGAGTAAACACCTACAGAGAAGATTCTGTCAAGTTTGTGAAGAAGTCATTTAAGGGATCTTCAAACATGTTTGTGCATTGTAATTAGCACTCTTGCTGTGAATGGACACACATGCCAAAACAGGTATTCCCATACTGTTGCACTGTGTGTAAGTTATGCTACATGTATTGCATGTATGATTATGTCAAACAATTGTCACTATTCAGGGATGTTTTGGGTCACACATTAATGCCCACCACATACACGCTCACCCTTGCACCATATTATTGTTACAGCAGTGTTGTTTGCTGGCTAGTTGGCCATGGAGGTGGCCCCTACCTGTGCAGAAATGTCATTCACCCTTACAATTGACTGATTACTAAATGTTGCCCTTCATGCTTGTGACCTTAGGTAACTACATGCTAGTTTAGATGCACATAGGGTTCACATAAACTATTCCCCTTGGCCTGTGTAAATTTGTTTATGGCTCTATAAAACACAATTCCCTCAAGATAGTAGGTATTGTCCTTAGGGTGAGCAAATCCACCATGGTCTACTTAGTCCATTCATCAACAGACATACAATGCATAGGTTGAAGATGGTGCATTTATTTACATCTGTGTAAATATGAAGGATCCCAGTAGGAGTTATTTCAGCAGCAACCTCAACATTCTTTTAGAGCTAAAGGATGTCCAGAGAGAGTCCATGGGGGATACATGTCATGAGATATGTGGAGGAGAGAAGTATTCCAGTGAGGGGGAGATCCAAATTGCCAGTAGAGAAGGCAGGCCACACTGACAGTCTAAGAATAGATAGGAGCAACAGGTGGGCAAACACAAAGTAGGCAGTGTCAGATAACAAGAGCAATGGCATGTTACTCAACACAGCTCCAATGGGAAACTCGGCAAGGGCCACAGACCCTCTCTTGAGGTTGGTGGTGTCTGTGCAGGAGGCTTCTGGGGCACATATACCTCAGGGGCAGAAGATGTGGCTCCCCTGTCCCCAGCAGCATTTTTCTGCCCCAGCAGGGAAAGCAGCACAGCACTGACAAGGGCCTAATGGCATGGCAACAAGGTTACTGTGAAAGGCACACATAGTTGCAATATAGAAGTCCTGCTTGTGCTCCATAGATTGGAGGATGTTGCTGATGGCCTATAGCTACGTGGCAACCTCACTGGTGTCACATTAGCAGGGCTGCTGTTGTTGCCTCTGCCTCATGCTACCAGCGATGTCAGCCAGGGACTGCTTCATTCTCTGGAATAGAGTGTAGGTGCCTCTTATTGTATCAGAGGTGTCCTTATTGGGACTGAGGCACCTATGGACTCCCTCCAGGGTGCCCATAATAGTCTCCTGCCTGTACTTCATTCAACATCTGCCGCTGGACTACTACCGTTTGGTGTTGAAATACAACCTGTGGGTCTTTGGAGTCCAGGTCTAGCCTGGAACTTTGCTGATGGGGTATGTTGGATTGTAGGTAGTTCCCCTGGGGACCCCATGGTGCTGTCATCCCCTACGACTCCTGGAGAAGATGAGACAATGTACTCCAGGATTTGCTGAAACGTTTCTTCATCTATTGGGGACTGGATGTGAATCATAGCATGTTGATCATTCTGGACAGGAAGCTAATCAGAAGGAGTTGTTTCTTTCTCTGCAATCAAATGGATATATGTCAATGCTGATCAATGCTAGATGTTGACAGTAGTTATCTGGCTGACATACAGTATTTACCCTCATTCACTTTCATTTCAAAGTTAATATGCAATACCTATGTGACCTCTATGTATTAAGGGGAAGTGGCAATGTAGTTGCCTTTCAGATGGTAGTATCTGTAGATTGTTCACATGCTACTGTGTGACAAGGGTATTCATTTGTGCCATATCACACATTGCAACACAGTTTACTATCCTGCCCTGCCCGGGTGGATATGTTGAAGTAAGGTACTCATTAGCTTTAGAGATTGGCACTTCTTTTCACAAATGCTATGCCAAATGTTTTTGGTGTATTTACAGCACTACTGTGCACATTGCACCAACATTGTCCCACGTAACCAGTGTGCCAAGCATGTCCTGTGGCCAAATGTTGCTCAAATGTGAATTTACAATAAAAAACAAAAGATAAGAGGTATCTGGCAAAATAGGCATAGTTTGTTTAATTATACATTATGGCCAGGAGAACAGTTACAGATCTGAGGTCTGAGGACTTTTTCTCATTTGTTGTAGGTTTTTATGCATTTCTCTGAATACCGTAAAGCAATAAAAAACATTCCAAACAGTTGTCATTAAGTCATAAATTCAGTTCCAGATAATGAATGCAGGTGGACCTCAACCTTGCGTGGACACAATGTGGCCTAGTGAGTACGTGTTCAAATGTCCGGCCTGAGGGACGCATGCTGTGTGTGTTGTGTTCTGTTTGGCTAAGTTTTCCTAACCACATGTGGCATCTACGTTTATGGTGTTTTTGGGAGTATACGCACCCATCTGACCATGTGTGTTTTATTGGGGCCAATCTCCGGGGACCATTGTGGTGGTGTTGCACCTATTAGTGGTATCTGATCTAAGTTTTCATGTTTACGCATTTGTCTGTCAGCTAAATGTTACCTCACCTGTGACCTGCATATATTAATGTACCACTGTGTGCATGCATCAACATCGATTACGTCAATATTATCATTCCCCCTCTAGTTGAATTTTCAGGTAAACAATCAAACCCATGCATCATGCCTGTCACATTGTTGGGAGTGTTTTGTCCCACTTGCCCGGCCACTTGTTTTCTACGCAATTTGAGGAATGCATTTTTTACAGCAGGAAACTCCCACCTGCAGGAAACCACACACAAACAGTAACACGATGAAAACAGGGAACAATGATGTGCACAGACCGGTAAGCCATGGGGGGACCAGGAGAACCAGTTCATGAACCACTCTTGCTCAGTGGCTCCTCCTCTTCAATCACTCAGTGCAATGCTAGAATGAACATAGTCAGAGTTCCCTTATCCATGTCATTGCCAGGCATGAAAATACAGCAAGATGTACCAATCTTCACACACCCCACTCTTCACTGCAGTCATCAAGTCAAACACATACCAATATTGCATCACCGTGAGGTGGATGGCTCTTAGTTCTTCCTTGATTATGTTAAGCCCGAGCGCTGTACTGTTCATCATTTTGAGCATTTTCTACCTGGTTCTTTGCAACTAGTGGGCATTTGCTTTTGACTGCAAGGTGAAGAAGGTTAGGGACAATGCCACTGACACTGATACTTAGGCATTGGTGAACAGTCTAAATTCCTCTGGAATGTCCTTGTACTGGGCCCAGACAAAATAATCAGTAGTTCTATTCTCTAGAGCCCAACAGTGTTGTTGTCTTCCTTAGCGGGTGTTGGCACAGTTCTGACAGATCTTCTCTGAGAATGACCAAGGTCGGGGCATGTAGGGTGACAAGTGTACAGAGGCCACGTCATCTAGGGATGAGCTGGATGTTAGCAAATTTGCTTCATTGCCAGTAGGAGTCCATCAGCGTGGAGGTGCCCCATTGCATGTCCAGAATGTGCAGGATTGTGCCACAGTTTTCATTCCTGACCAGCGGAATTGCTCCTTTGCCTCTGAAACTTTAGTAATACAGTGTGACTCTCTGTACAATTAGAGGTTGCCCCATCCCTTCTATCCAAGTGTCCCAGATCTCCTGACATATTTGCTGTTGTTTAACCCTTCCCTAGGAGACCCATGTCCCTTCCTCTCATTAAGGTAGATGTCCCTGCACTGAAACTCCATATCTCAGACATGCTAAGGGCCATCCTGGGACCACAAATGTAAGTGGGAGAAGATGTGTTTGTACACTGGTTAGGCGGTTTAGATCCCTCCAAGAATCTCTTCTCTGGAAAAGCTTGGGCCAAACATTATCCTCCCCTATAGCTTCCTTTCTGAGTATCCCATCTAGCTCAGCGGGATTGGTGTTGTAGCTGGTCAGATTTCCTATGACCCTATGGGGCTCCTCTCTATTAGGATGTATTTTGACTCTAATTGTACATAAATGGAGATAAAGAAGACATTTTGCTTTTTCAGGACCTACCTCTTGGAATTATTAAAGCCTCTCTGTGCCTACTTCCTGTGGTATCAGCAAACAGACGTAACATGACCTGGCTGATGTGTGGGAACCCACGTCCATCATGCGTTGATACCATGTGTGTATAAGGGCACTGTGTAGTGCCTGTGGAATGCTAATGTTGGGTGCAGTGTAATTATAGGTGAAATGGGAGAGGTCCCTACGCAAGCCCTGTTTTGATTTCTGGATAGACTCCATTAGACAAGGCTGCTTTTTGGAAATGCATGGATGCAATAGGACCCCTAGTAAACAGAGGATGAATACATGCATAAAAACACATAACTTGTAAAACATTGTAGATCTTGAGATGGTTCCAGTGGAGATGTCCGTAATCTTCTGGTGATGAAGGTTTCTTGAGTTCAAAAGATTCAACAAAGTCTTTAGAACCAAATGTGGTTGTGGATCCCGTTGGAGTCTTTGATGTGGGGAGTTCTTGGAGTGGATTGTGGTTCTTGGTCCTGTTGGATGAGAAAGTTCTTGGAGCAGTTTATGGCTCTCGATCCTATTGGGGTACCGGTGTGGGTGCTGAGAAGGTGATGACCTAACGAAGGGGTGGTGCACTTGACTGCAGACTCGATGAATGAGAGCTAGGTTTGGTTGTTATAAAAGAAAAAGACATTATATCCTTGCATGTCACCAAGTATTCTTTGGGAATTTCTGCATTTTACATGATTTTAGTAAGGCTTCAGAAGGTAGCCCCACTCGGGCTGCCTAGGGGCAAATTTAAGAAGAATGGTGCTGCACACTTTCCTTGTGCCCCTTAGTGTCCCCCTACCACCACCATGTGTGCACTGTATTTAAAGTACAGTGCACCATGACGCAGGGTAGGGGCAATAGCATAATTTATTTTTAAGCTCTTGATGTACTTAGCAGGAGTAGTGCCAACATTTTGGCACTACTCCTGCAGAGTACATAGGGGCCAATTATAAAGATTGGTATGCCCTTTTGTAATGCCTGATCTGAGCAGGCATTGAAAGTGCCAAAACAATGGTGTAAGGAAATCTCTAACAGAGGAACGCCCTCCCTTGCATGCATTATTTCTGGCACAGGCATAATATGGTGTAAGGGTTTACAAAGTGGTGCAATGCATGCATTGCACCACTTTGTAAATATGGCACTGGGAAAATGCCACTTTAGTGCCACATTAGCATAAAAAAATGACCCTATGGCAGTGCTAAGGTGGCACTAGGGCCCGTATTTATACTCCGTTTGCGCCGAATTAGCGTTGTTTTTTTAGACGCAAATTTGGCGCAAAACGAATGCCATATTTATACTTTGGCGTTAGACGCGTCTAGCGCCAAAGTATGGGCAAATAGCGTCATTTTTTGGCGTGAACGCCTTCCTTGCGTTAATGAGATGCAAGGAAGGCGTTCCCGTCTAAAAAAATGACGGCGACGCAAATGCGTCGTATTTATACTCCCGGGCAAAAATCACGCCCGGGAGGTGGCGGGTCAAAAAACCCCCGCATTTGCGCCACTATTTAACGCCTGGGTCAGGGTAGGCGTTAAGGGGCCTGTGGGCTCAAAATGAGCCCACAGGTGCCCTCCCCTGCCCCCAGGGACCCCCCCTGCCACCTCTGCCCACCCCAGGAGGACATCCAAGGATGGAGGGACCCACCACAGGGACATTCAGGTAAGTTCAGGTAAGTATAATATTTGATATTTTTTAATTTTTTTTGGTGGCATAGGGGGGCCTTATTTGTGCCCCCCTACATGCCACTATGCCCAATGACCATGCCCAGGGGACATAAGTCCCCTGGGCATGGCCATTGGGCAAGGGGGCATGACTCCTGTCTTTACTAAGACAGGAGTCATTTAAATGGCGTCTGGGCGTCGAAAATAATGGCGCAAATCGGGTTGAGGCGATTTTTTTGCCTCAACCTGACTTGCCCCATTTTAAAACGCCCTAACGCCATTTTCCCCCTACGCCGGCGCTGCCTGGTCTACGTGTTTTTTTTCCACGCACACCAGGCAGCGCCGGTCTGCTAGCGCCGGCTAACGCCATTCCATAAATACGGCGCAAGGAAGGCGTTCCTGTCTAAAAAAATGACGGCGACGCAAATGCGTCGTATTTATACTCCCGGGCAAAAATCACGACCGGGAGGTGGCGGGTCAAAAAAACCCGCATTTGCGCCACTATTTAACGCCTGGGTCAGGGTAGGCGTTAAGGGGCCTGTGGGCTCAAAATGAGCCCACAGGTGCCCTCCCCTGCCCCCAGGGACCCCCCCTGCCACCCCTGCCCACCCCAGGAGGACACCCAAGGATGGAGGGACCCACCCCAGGGACATTCAGGTAAGTTCAGGTAAGTATAATATTTGATATTTTTTAATTTTTTTTGGTGGCATAGGGGGGCCTTATTTGTGCCCCCCTACATGCCACTATGCCCAATGACCATGCCCAGGGGACATAAGTCCCCTGGGCATGGCCATTGGGCAAGGGGGCATGACTCCTGTCTTTACTAAGACAGGAGTCATTTAAATGGCGTCTGGGCGTTGAAAATAATGGCGCAAATCGGGTTGAGGCGATTTTTTTGCCTCAACCTGACTTGCCCCATTTTAAGACGCCCTAACGCCATTTTCCCCCTACGCCGGCGCTGCCTGGTCTACGTGGTTTTTTTCCACGCACACCAGGCAGCGCCGGTCTGCTAGCGCCGGCTAACGCCATTCCATAAATACGGCGCCCGCATGGCGCTTCAGAATGGCGTTAGACGGCGCTAAATTTTTTTACGCTAAACTGCGTTAGCGCAGTTTAGCGTCAAAAAGTATAAATATGGGCCAAAGTGCTCTTAAATCTTCCCCCTAGTTTGGGAAAAATGGGTTATTTTTTAGGTCATTCATTGATTTTCATGGGTTGTTGGGCCTCCACTGTGCCTGATTAAGTGTACCTCTGAAGGTATGCTTTACAGGGTGATTCTTGTGCATATTGGTAATTTAAATTTGTAACTGATGCTCTGATGGCATTGCCAGCCTTACAGTACCCTAGTGTATGCATGGGGGTTCCATCGTTGTGGGTAGTGTTTCTGGCCTAGACGTGCATGGGGGATGTGTAAAGGAGGAGTTGTGCTGCACTGAGCAATCGCAACGTGCCCTGAGGTCACATGTGTACCCCTCTAGTTCCAGTATGTGGCGTGCAACATGACCCTCCCAAGTGGCGGCAGGTTTTTAGGTACTTACCTAGACCTTCGATCTGAATTGACGTCAGCCAGGGGAGGTCTGGGAGTTATTCTAAAGACCCCATGTCCCTCTGATTTGTGGTGTTTGAAATTGGATAGTTGTTTCCTTCAGTTGGTGTGTCCGAGGACTTGCAGGTTAGCTGATTGCTGGGCCTGATGCGAGGGTGAGCGAGTCACTGTGTTCTATTCTGCTCAGGGCCATGATGGATCTGTCGGTCTCCCCTTTCACTGGTAACTCCCCTCTCCCTCAGACCACATCTTATTTGGACCTATGGTTCCTGGTTACTACTTGGAAAATATTGAGGGAAAGGAGGAGGCAAAAATATCGCTGCATGGAGAGTCTACAGCAAGGACAAGAACTTGTTGAAGTTTTCCCGAACTATAGGAATGGACTGGGATGACTGGATGTTCTGGTGCACCCCCTCTATTGACTGGGCACCATGCAGTGCTTTGAAATGTGCCAGATCTTGCACTTGTACTGTGGCGGTTATAGGGCCTTTGCTATCTGAAACTTGTGGGAAGCCTGGCTCCCGACACTAGAGGACAGCTATTTTCTGGAATCAAAAAGGAGGCCTCCAATTGGCTGATGGCCAATACCTCTCTGGGAGGCACTATTGCTGTGGGTCTAGAGGTCAAAGACATTTTGGTCCCAGCAGGGTGTCTGAGAATGGGGACTTGGTCAGTGGAACTCACTCCAATTTGGCTTGTGGGTGTGAGGACCTCGGGTGCTGGCTTTTTAAGTACTGGTCGGAGAGCAGCTCAGCCCTCCTTCAACAGACTGCCCTCTCAATGGGCTGTGGCAAACTGACCCTGCTTTGTGGGATCAGCATCAGAGTGGGGCCTAGGCTCTGGCTGGCACCCTAAATAGTGAACTCTAGTGAGGATACCCAATCAACAGCCCCTTAGCAACCCTGAATGGCAAACTCTAGTGAGGATACCCAATTGACAGCCACACAACAACCCTGAGTGTGCTGAATGCAAGTAAAGATTTACATTTCTGAAATTGTCTCATTCATCTTTTTCTTGATTTTAGTACAGTGAATTTATATAATGCATGAAATGGATGGTTTACATTGGAGGATTTAAGTTTACTGTACATTTGGGATCTGTGTCTGTGTGAAGACATTACTTCCCCAAACAGATACTCCTCCCTGTTATGGCTGTGGCCCTTGTCCTTGTTGGGCTGGGTTCCTTGTCTATGGTTGCTGTTGCCATGTATTAGTCCAACTACCTGACCCCTGTTGCTGAGGTGTGGCAGTGGACTGACTTACCTGTGGCTGAATATAAGGTCCACTCCTATTTCCCTGTGCTTGGTTTTGAGGTCAGAGATTTTGCAGGGCCTGGTCTCAGCTCATCAACTTCTGCTCATGATGTGCCTTTTGGTGGCATCTGTCAGCCATGTGGCCTAAACTGTGGAAATAGTAGCATTGTATGGGATTTGGCTGCTGCCAACCTCCCTAGTTTCTGTCACTATAGCTATATTGAAACCCCTTAGGGTTTTGTGGTGAACCACCCTTCAGAACTGGTCCCTTTTGAATGCTATGTCCAGCTTGGTCCCCCTAGAGGGTGTTTTTCTTTAGTTTGTGTTAGACCAACTTAGTGGTGTCTCTCTGAGATTGCTCCTGTTTTTCCCTTTCCTGTTCTTGTTTCTTTTATGAAACTGCAATATGTCAGCTTGTATCCCCCACCAGGGTTTGGTGTCTAGCCCTACTACGTTGTCCAAACCACTCTGTATTTTGGTGTTCTCCCCCTCTTGAGGATATTGTAAAAGAAGATGACCTGAGGCCCTATATCGGTCAATGACTGTCCTGTCTCCTGTCCCCACCGCTTTCTTATAATGTCTTGAAAATCTGTTATGGTCTCCCAGGTTTTATGGTCTCTGCCACCACCCTTCCTATGACTGAGCAGTCAGCGAACACTTCCCTCAGGGAAGCCAATATTGGGTGCCTTTATGAATTGAATGTGGCCCTGTCATGCTCCATATTTGTCAGCATGGAATGCAGGCTTGGGCAAACATCATGTTAGTCTGTTCACCAAAAATGCTACTTGGCAGACTTTTAACATCTCCTATAGCTAGGGTTATTCCTGTGGTGTTCTTCTCAAAGCATGAGATCCACTTGCCTACCCCATGAACAACTGCAGCAGATTGACTCTTAGCCCTTCCTTATCCATCTGAGCCCTGGGCACATAGATGTTTCTTGACAAGCCCTTCTGTAGCAGCGGGCATATTCTCGTTTTAAGCAGCTCCACTGGTTTTACCTTATCATTCCCATTTCCTCAGACAATCCTGCATGTAAGGGAAGTTCCACTTAGGAACTCTCCCTCCATGCTGGATGCAGTCATCCACACACAGCTATGTCCTCTGGTTCGAAGGATCCTCCTCCGAGCAGGGTCTATCATATTGAATACTTCTCTCGATACAAAGGGCTAGCAGGTGACAAAAGGGTCACACCTTCCTCCTAAGCTACTGTAGCCCTTGGGGTCAATTTCTTTGTCCTGTAGTTTCAGGAGAAGAAGTGGGCATCTTCGTTGCTGCTCTCTCCTCATGTGCACACCAAGGTGCCATATTCGTTTTCCTGTGCCTAAGCTGATTTTGCACCAGGTACTTGGTCCCTGATTTCATGGTCTGCTCCTCTCCTTCGTTGGTGCTCTTGTGAGGCATGGACCCCAGTCAAAAGTCTCTTCCCTAATTTTACCTCAGATTCTTCCTCAACTCGGGCTCTGGACCTATCCTGTTCTCCTCAGGTTGAGGGTGTGTTGCTCTACTCTCTTGATTGGCTTCCAGGATGCAAGCTCTCTCTCTCTCTTTCTCTCTTTCTCTCTTTCTCTCTCTCTCTCTCTCTCTCTCTACTTCATTCTGAGCGAAGCGCTGTTCTTCTGTTAGGACCTGCACTCATCCTCACTCGTTGTTGTTTCTTTCGCTACCTGAGCATTCTCTGTGACTACCTCCTCAGCATTGGATCGCGGAGGACTGGAACCTCTTTCCTCACCCCCTAGTTATCTCATTGTCCAGAACTGCTATGAACCTCCCTGTCACTCGGGTATGTTTCACGGAACCAGTCAGAGTATGTGTTCTCCATTCCACGGAGGTTCATTGGCCTGAACAGACTCCGGGTTGAACTTCAGGGAGCTCTAGCATTGTCCTGAGCCAGTGCTGGGAGGGCCTGGGATTGTTGGCCTGTTAGTCTGTCATGTCTAAACAAGACAGCCTGTTGTTAGGAAGGGGTCCCTTGGGCTCCTTCGACTGGTGGACTGGTTTAACCTGATATGGGAATAGCAGGTATCAAGGAGTGTACCTACATACCTACATACTTGCTTACTGGTTGTGGGTTAGTGCCTTTGCCCAGGCTTCCTCAAAGATGGCCCATAACTCTAGTAATGCCTCTCTCTTGTCCTTCTTTTGCCCTGTGTATTTTGGTTGTATGTATGTTCTTGTGCATTAAAAAATATTGATTACCAGTTCTACTCTGGTAGTGGGAAATATAAACACAGATGTTACTAGTTCTACCCTGGTAGCGGGAAACATATACACTGAGGTTACTAGATCTAATGAGCTCAACATTATTCACAGATGCATCAAAAATAAATATTTAACAACACAAACATCAAAGCATATGAAGGATGGCAACCTAGGAAAAAGTGCAAATGTTCTTCCAAAACAGCATGAAATCTGGCATCAAAATGTCAGCCTTACTTTGTCATCAAATAGCAATTTATAAGAATCAGCAATGTCTTCATAGCACATTAAGTCATCGACAAAACACAACACTTAAGGCAAACCCAATTGCATAACTGTACCAGTACAGCACATTGAGTAATCTACAACCAGAACACTCATGACAAAAAACAGTCACATTAAATTGCCAGTGTCCAAAATCAGAACAACACCATTTCAACTGGCATGAAGAAAAGCTGACAAGTCACAAAAAATAAAGGGTACGGCCTGTCAGAAATACCTTAGCCCACTTCTAGCACATTTTATCCTGTGACCATGGAAAACTCTGCACAGTGCTCAGGACTAAAGGGTATATTTATACTCTGTTTGCACCTGATTAGTGTAATTTTCTTTTTACGCAAATCCGGAGCAAACTTAACTCCATATTTATATTTTGACGCTAGACCTGTCTAGCTTCAAAATATTCAAGTTTGTGTCATTTAAAGGATGCGTGAAACTGCCTTGTGTCAATGAGATGCAAGGTAGGTGTTCCCGTCCCAAAAATTACTCAAACACCTGTGCATCATATTTATCCAACTGGGCAAAAATGACACAAGGGTGGGATGCAAACTCGAAAAATGACGCAAAGCCTCATTTGCGTCAAATTTTAATGCCTGGTTCAGGGCAGGTGTTGAAATGGGACAAACACACCACTACTTACGGAAAACACATACAACATCATTGCTCAAGAAGGACAACATGGAGGTGCTACTCATGCAGCATGCCAGACGACACAGAGCACAGGACCACCACACCAACGTGGACCCCAAAGGCAACGCCGAAGGCAGGAGAGGGTCTACAGGACCAGAACAACCCTCCTGGGCCTCAGGGAACAGGATATCATCCGGAGGTACAGACTCAACTGGCAAGCCATACAGCAGCTACTGCGCCAAATTGAGCCACAGATCACAGCCAGCCAGCAGACCTCATGCAATATTGTGCCGGTGACCAAGCTGCTAGCTATCCTGCACATGTTGGCAAGTGGCTTATTCCAAACAAAGGGTGCACAGGTGGGGTATCACAGCCCCCATTCTCCGCCTTCCTTTCCAAGGTCCCTGATGCCATCATCTCCCTCACACCCTGCCACATCAGCTTCCCCAACACACAGCAGAAGTAGCAGGAGACCAAACAGGGTCTTTACCAATACATGGCTTCCCACATGTGCTTGGTGCTATTGACTGTACCCATGTCCGGATTGTACCACCTACTGCAACTGAGCATCTATACTAGAACAGAGAGTACACCTACTCCATAAATATACAGGCCGCAGTTGACCACCAGGGATTGTTTACCAACTTCTTGGCCAAGTATCCTGGGAGTGTACATGATTCCTTCATCTTCCGCCACAGCAACTTCAACCTGCACTTCCAGGATGGATGATATGGCAATGACTTTCTTTTCGGTAAGTCCATAAACCTAGCAATATATACATGGCACAGCAACCCTGTAGGACACACAATGCATATACCACTACATTGACACGTGGGCAGGAAGACACTGAGGTGTGACACAGGTAGTTATGTTGGACACCTTAACACAATGGGATACACATTTATGGACAAATGACGTCTGCCAATAACAATAGATGCCACTCTAGAGCTACACGGGACCAATGTCAAAGCACACAGTGACAATGACATGGCCTGCCCTGGAAGTACAATTTGGAAGATTAACCTTATAATATTACATTAGGCCACATAGTCAATCCCACACCCTCCCAAGCAATAAGTACCGTGGAAGGGGTGTGCAATGTGTGTTGCTGCAGGTCAAACACCATGAGACACATAGTATGATGATGCTGACATGTAGGTGACATGGAAATACTGAGGCAGTCCCAACATCACACATCACTCCTGGGGTGACCTTGCAGCTAGCAATAAGGAAGTGGACTGTGCAATGAACACATATTGATGTGCCACTAATGCAAACTGTACACTGCTGCACACACTGAAAGAGCCAATTGTCCATCAAAATAACAGATGATCAGGGAGATGGCCCTTCCTGCACAGATACATCCACCTCCACAAGGCAGGTGGACAGGTTACCTGGAGCAAGTTCGGTAGTGTAGGTTCATGGTTGCACATTAGCCACTGGCAGAGGGAACCACAAAGTTCCACATAGAACCAAGTGACACATGGGACAATTGTGCATTGTCAATACTGAACACCTCCATGCTGCCAACTTCGGGAGATGTGTTGGGCATTGTCACCAAGCCTAATCAAAGGGCCTCACTTCTGGATGTTATCTGCAATGGCATATGTCTAAGTGGATGGGATGTCCAGGCCATGTAGTGCAACCATGTTACCACCACATTGGAATCTATGATGTGTGTGGAAGTATCATGTCCCCTCCAGTGAAAGCACACTAAAACATGTTGCTCACTACACAATGCATTGTACATACATACTGAACTGCAGTTTGTAAACTAAACCATAGATATCAGTTCAATGAGCCAAACACAAGTTGTCAAGTCAAACAACCCAATGCAGAAAGAACCTCACAGAAGCCCAGGATCTCACACAATGCCACAAACACATGAGTCACAGACGACAACAAGATATCCACCGCCATGCTACATGACATTCCTGGAACAAGCAACAACAAAATACTTACTCCTATTTTCTTTTTCAGTTGATCAGGGTTACGGGATCGAGTCATGGATCATGACCCCATTCCCCAACCCAAGCACAGCAGCAGAGCGTGCCTATAATGAGGCACATCGGAGAACACACACCATTGTGGAATGGACCTTTGGCATCCTGAAGTCCAGATTCAGGTGCCTCGACATCACCAGAGGCAGCCTCCTATATTCCCCAGAAATGGTTTACAAGATCATATTGACTTGTGCCATTTAACACAACATTTGTGTTAAGGGGAACATCCCCCTATATGAACCCGAACAAGAACTGCCTGAGGAGGAGGAGGAGGTGGATGGTGCCAGAGAAAATGAGGGGGAACATCCAAACCCAGCTGCAGGAATGCGTTGCAGACAGAAGATAGTTCAAAATATTTTTCAACAATAGTCACTCTAAACACATTGTTACGAAATGTAATTAAACACGTCACTTTATCACTCAATCCTGCTCTGGTTACTTATTTCTGCATTACATGTTCTTTAGGAATGTGAGTATTGCCTCAGGGAGCATGACACAGAGACAATTCTGACTACTTCTGATGCAACATCACATGTGATGTGTATGATTGTACAGCAAACATCACACACAGTTTAAAAAAAAAACCTCTTTTCAATTTCACATATGAAGGATGAAATCATAAGACCACAGCATATGAAAGACATCCAAGTTGCCAACATGGTCTACTGTAGCACATGACACACAACTATGACATCTTCAATCGTAAGGTAAATAAGCGCATCATACATTAGGCAGTGGATGTGAAATATCATTGGTAACAGGAATGTATGAACAGACCCCTGACATTAGTAAGTGTGACATTTGCTATCTCTGCAAGGAGCTTGTGTGACAAGAGGTGCATCAATCCTGAAAATGGATAGCTTGAGTGTTCCAGGTGTGACATGCAATGGTCACAACACATGCCATGCGCAGTCCATCCCTGGTAATAAGTACTGTCACTGCCATGTGTTTAATCTCTGCCCTTCCTTCTCTAGGGGGTGCTGTAAATGGGCTATCTGTACACTGGGAATCATCATTAACACTCACCCAGACTCCCATTCTGACTCCTGTTTGCTTCCCTTTTCTATATGGCATGCTATAGAATAACTACATTAGGCTGCATGGACTTCAGGTCCCATAATGCACTGCATGGTAGTCGGTAAGACCTGTAATCTTCTGTCCATTGTTTCCTATGGGAAAAGTCCAGTTGTCCCCTCATACTGGATTCTCTCCTCCAAGACTTGTGAGTGACTGAAGCCTGCCACACCTGTGAGCTCTCTCGTGCAGCCCAGCTATGTGACTCTGCCCTGGCCTTGCTGCTGCCTGGACCTGCTTAGAAGCTGGCTTTCCCTGAACCTCCTCGTCGTGCATTCAAGTACAATTAATTTGTGTACCAGAGCCCTTGTTGGGTTGTGTTACAGTCATGATGCGCCTGAAACTGCTCTCTGTTTACACAATGCTGTTCCTGCTTGTTCCAGTCAGACTCTGCTCCCTGTTTTTCAGCCTTGTTCATGTTTGTTCCTGACAGAGCCTGCTTTCTGTTACCCAGACCTATTCCTGTCTTTGCGTCAACCAGAGCCTGTTCCCGGTGCCTGCATTTGCCTCCTTTTTAGTTCCCTTGCCCTCCATTTCCTCTTGGGTTATCGTGTCTGGTAAGTGTACTATCAGTCCTCAACTGTATAGAATTGTTAAATTTTTTATTTGTTCTGGCACCTGGTTTCCAGGAGGCTAATCCAGCCCCCATCCTTTGTCTAGTTTTGCATGTATTCATTAGTGCCTAACAGTGACAGTGTGCTATGGCTGTATTCCAGGATTTGTTACTGTGTCTCCAGCCCGACAAACAAGGGCTAGTCTCATGTATGTAAGGACAATCCATGTTTGTACCCTGAGGGTCCAGACACAGATTCACTTCTGCCGCCACCTTTCGATGGGGCTTGGGTGATGACTAGCTGTGAGATTAATCTGCACAGAGGAACTGACGTTCCCTGTTGCTGTGGGAAGTTCTGAGCCCTACCCTGTGCACAAATGTAGTGATGAGCCCTGCATGTTTGTCCATTACTGACCTGTTACATATTTGTCTACACTAAGGTTTCTCTGTATTCACTCTTCTGTATTATCTGCTGTACCATAGCTGCCCTTTCCCCTTGTATGCCTTTAGATGATCTTCTGCTTTAGGGCAAATCTGCCTTGCAAGATACTCTGTGAACTCAAGGGTCGCCCCAACAGACTCCCGACTGGACCTGCACGAAACCATAACACCATGGAGCCCAATAATGACACAGGGTACACATGCCCACACACTTGAACTGGACACTTTTGTGCAATGAACCTCTGAAAATATGTGAACTCATGCAGCCAGGGCTGCAGGTCCACCACAGCCACAGGAAGAACATAGTTAATTTACATTAGTCAAACTGACGTGTGCATAACAATTTAATGATTGGAATTGAGACTCAGTGTCGCAAATACTCTACCTACCAAACATGTAGAAATGCCCGACACCTGTGTAGTTTACACACAAGTCACCATGAAGTTGAGGCAAACAATTAATGACATGTGAGGGATAACATATCCGACATAGCCCTCATCAGCCACCCTCGATTTTCCCTGTGTATTGTTTGTCATGGGAAATGTAATGTCCCCAAAGTCAAATATCTATACACATCAAATGAGTCAACACACATTAAAAACACATATCACAACTGTTGTACATCATTGATTGCCATCTGATGTTGATACCCATTTGTAACACATTCATACATGACCTTTATGCCAAATGTATTGCATGCTGTTCCATCAGAAGCACACATATAGTTGTAACAGTTGATTCACACACAAAATACACAGGCCATGATTTATACTTTTGTAGCACAGCCTTGTCGTCATTTATTGATGCAAAATGAGAGTAAACTTACAAATTCTATTAGAATTTCATAACTTTGTGCTTCTTTTGCGTCAGAAAAAACAGAAATCCTGCGGAAAGATAGCATAAATGTGGCCCGCAGATGCATGGTCTACCACATGTGGCCAAACACTATAACACACACTGCAGGCAATACCATCCCATCTTCGTCTAGATACAGGCTGCATGCATGTTACAATACTAAATATCACACAAACACAGTTTGAGTCAGAAACTTTGATGCAAATAAGTTGCAAAAACATGCAAATGCATACTAAACATCAATTGGTCCCTAGCGATAATTCCACCAGTGCATCCAACGCATTTGAATATCCATACAAATAGTAGTTTCCCGGTAATGCGTGGTAGTTTGCTGTACATGTAGGTTATGCGTGGAATATATTCACGCTAACTACGTTTGCGTCAAAAAAATAAACGCAAGATGGAAACCGGGGCGCAAAGGGGACGAGAAGTGATGTAATAATCCTGTTTACAGACATGGTACTGTGGGTGTACTTTCACTTTCATTTTGCAGTCTGATTTTTCTTGACTGTGTGGCTGTGTGGTGGTGTTGCTCTCGTTTGGATTGTGTATATTGTACCTTGTGGTGTCTATCTTTTTTCTTTTGGTGTATCCTATTTGTATATTGTACCTGTGTAAGTGTTTTGTGTATTTTCTTGTTGTCTGAATTGTATTTGTACTGTCGGGTGTCTGTTTGGGGGTTAGATTAGTTGGGTTAGTTGGGGTCTGTATTTTGGGTTTGTAAGTTTCCTTTTTTCTTATTTTTCTCCTTTATTTTTAACTTTTCTTGTTGAAATACTGTACCATACCATGTCTGAAAGTGCGAGGCTGAGCCGCATCAGTGATGGGGAGCTTGGCGCATTTGTGTGGCTTGTGTGCCACTCTCTTCCAATGATGCTGGAGGTGAGGGGCCGTGCAGTACAGAGGTATCACACAGAGGCAAGGCGGCTGGGTTGGGCGAAGGTGCTCTTCCACCTGAAACGTTTCTTCAACACCTCCTGGAATGAGCACCAGCTGAAGCATTGCTGAGCTGACCTGGTGGCACGAGAACAGGACCTGCTGGACCACCTGGGTGTGGTGATCGGTGGCCCCGTTGGTGAATATCACATTGACAAATGTGTACAGTAGAATGCTCCTGAGTGACAGTAGCAGATGTCTTGGCGTGCTGCATGCAATGTTTGTGGCCATGTTGAATGCAAGCAGAACAAAGTGTTAGGGTCCTAGTACTGAGATGTATTACACATGTTTACTGTATACATGTTAACAATGCAGTCCAGAGTTTTGTTGAGCCATGTCCGACTATTATTCAGTGCCACATGTGCCAAGCTATTTATAACTTTCACAAATGGCCTAATTTTCGGAATTTTTGTGTGTATGTCAGGACAAATATTCATTCAAATGCACAACCCAAGTTTTGCCATTCTGCTAGCACATTGCACAATCAGAAAACAGGGTTTTCTAGAGGCATTTAGGAACAGGCGTTGCTATCCTATTATCGAGTCGCAGGCAGATAATTGTTTTTTTCTTGGGCACAAATGCTGGCACTAAGCAATTCCAGTTACCATCTGTTTCAAGTTGGTGCTAACCCATTTGCAAAAGGTGACGGGTCCCCATGGGATCCCTTCCTCTTTGTGAATGCATGGCCAAAAATTTATTCTGATCAGGAAGTTGTGCCATGGACCACTGACTGCTTCCAAAACTATTTTTCGATGATAAAATAGGTTTTTGAAATACTTTCTGTTTACCCCTGCTGAAATAGGGCTGCAATTAAATGAATATTTACATCCCAATGTGAAAGCAGTCACAGATATGGTGGTCTGCTGAGCCCAGCAGGCCAGCATCCCTGTGAGTGCCACCATTCCCAGGGGGTTTGCAAAATGAGACCTACCTCATCATTATTCAAGAGGTAGGTCATTTACTACCCCATTTTTTAATTGGAAACAGTGTCATTTCGAGTGTTCTACCTCAGATCATCCTACTTGCTAATTGCTAGTTGCTAAGTCTCTCAATGTGTGACTCACAAAACCTGATATAGGTACATATGGCCCTGAGTGACACATTTCAGGTGCAATGACTACACCTGTGCCCATGCATTCTGTCAATGATGATCAGCTAAGACGCTGTCAGCATACCATATTTCACAGTTTTGGAACTGCAAAGTGAGCTATTCATGTTTAGCTCTACGTTGTCATCATTACACACACATGATCCCTGCCATCATGTAGGCAAAGGGGGCATATACGGTTTAGTGGACACTGCCAATGTGGCATTTTTTAGCTACATACAACTGTGCCACCTGTGTTATGGACCACTGAATGCACGATAATTGCTGACTGAAAATTGACCCACATGTCCATCACACAGTTAATCATTATCCTTGATGCACAAGCCACAATACCTGAGTCACTTGTATTGCAGTGCACCAGGGAAGTGCCATTGCAATTATCACCCAATTACAAATCATGACATGGAGTACCATATGAAATGGATTAGCCACAAAACTTTGTAGTCAGGTTTAGCACCACATGATTGTTAGGCTGAGTGCATGTGTGCATATGTGTGTCTATCACTCACTGGAGTGTCAGTGTCAATGCAAGTTTGCAGTGGTATGTCTGTTGGAGTGTCTACATGCCTGATTGGCAGCTCACTCATACAAAATGTCACACACTGTGATATGTTGTCCACACGTTTCTACAGTGATCAGACCTTGAGCATATATCTCCTTTCCATGTCTTACAGGTGGACCGGCCCCCTATACCATCAGGGAAGTGGCTCGATTTGAGGACACAGATGTATCCTGTCTGTCCTGTACAGTGATTGCAGCTGTTGTGTGATTGACTCTTGTGTGTTGGACTCAATGCAAGATATGATGAGCTGGCACGTGATCTGATATATGATTTGACTGGAGGTTGACATAGTGTTCCATGAAAGGGTTAGACATTCAAAGGCAGAGAGTCATATCTTGGGAGTCTTGTGCTGTGCACTAGGCAGCAGCCTATGAACAAGGTGATTAGTAGCCACATGTAGGCCTACATTTGATTTGGAGGTGATCCAGGGTCAGAATAATGCAACAGCAAGTCATACCCTCATTTACACAAGACAGTGATGCATCACTTTTCCACACAAAATTGTGCAACCCTGTATTGTAATGTACATGTAGGACCGTATGGATGACTGTCCCCCAGCATCTAGCCCCAAATGTTGTACTCCGTTTACGTGGCACTTATGTGGAAAGTTATAGGCATGGATGCAGGTCATGGCCAGATGTGTGCTTGCATCAAAGCGGGTGATTTTGGAAATGTGTTGGCAGATCAGATGTTGATGGTTGTACACAAATGGAAACATGAATGTAGATTTGATTGACCAATGAATACCTCACTCCTAGTTGGCAGGCCTCCTCACGTGTTCCACTCACTAAATCCATGTACAGCTGGACATGGCTTCATAGTTGTCCTTGACAGTTGTGATGATGTATTGCATGCCCATCCCCCCTGAGGCACAGGGGTAGGGGGAGAACATAGATAAGTAGGTGTGATGGTCACAGTGTAGATGACAGACATTCAAGCATGCGTGTGTCCCAAACAACAATGACCCCTTATGATTAGCAACTGCATACCATCCTTCCAATTACATATACAAATCACAGATCATGTGTGCCTTGAAGTTGATCCAGATGATAGGGATTAGTCGGCCTGGCCCATGTTAAGTACTTGCTGCATTTGCATTGTGACACATTGCACAACATAAATGCACAGATCAGTTTATTTGGTAGTCACCTTGTTATGCTTTGCTATGCTGTTAAATACTTGATGGTTAGGCCGCGCAGCCATTTCATTCCTCAGGGACAATGTATCATCTGTACTGTGATTTGGACTGCATGTGCAATTTTAGAGAGAGTGTTAGATTATCATCTGTACATCCATCACACAATGATGACACTAATGGTTGCCTGTCTCATTTTTACAGCTGCCAACATGAAAGTCGCTGAGATAAGGGAGTTCCTGAAGCGGGCAGTGAGATACAGGAATATCTTGGATGTGGAGTCTGGGTTCAGAATGATGGCAAGACTCTATCGTAGGGAGAGAGCCACAAGACCATGGTGGGCTTTCAACCAAGGGGGCCCGGCATTGGCCACAACAGGTGTCACCACCACCATGACTGCAGCCAGTGGCACAGTGGCCACCAGTACATCAGCCCCACCTGCTGCACCCTCAACCTCGGGAGCTATAGCCACAACACCTGCTGCACCTTCACTTACAGCACCCCCGACCACAGCACCTGCAAGAGTGACAACATCAGTGATAGAGACCACCACAGCAGCTGCTTTGGACATGGCCGCAATCAGGCAGCTACAGAGGGACATCAGAAAGGTCCTAAGGAAAATTGACACTCTCGAGCGGAACGTGGATAGGAATAGCTGGAGGCTAAAGTCAATAAAAAAACTCTGAAGACGGCAAACCTCTGAACTCCTGCATTGCCTCACCCCTAATTCTGTCCCCTCCCTCCTTTTTCCTTATCCCGTTTATTAGTGGGTTTAGGGGGTTTAGTGATAGGTTAGAGTAGAGTAGTAGTTTAGATATGATAAGTAGGTTGGGGTGGAGGGGGTTTATATTATTACATGTTAGTTTGTTAGTGGGTGGGTGGGGGTTGATGATGGGGCTTTTGTGTTATCTAATAAAATATATATATATATATATATGGAAAAAAAAATACAAAATATATATATATTTGTTTAGTATTAGTTAGTATCTGTTTAGGTTACTATATGTTGTCCTATATGTGTCCTGTCATTTAAGGGAGGTGCGGGGTAAATGTTTAGCGAGTTTAGTTAAATGTGGTAAGTAAGTTTAGGATAGAGTAGTTAGGGCCAGTTGTGGGTAATGTATAGTTAGGATTGGTTAGGTTAGTATAGGTGTGTGACATATTTTTAAGTTCTCTTTTATACATAGTTATTAAGGTTTTAGGTACTCCTTTATGGCATGTTTCATATGCTTGTGGATCTGGGTCTTTGCATGAGTGTACAGTGCCAATTTTCTGTTGACCTGTTTATTCCGTCCTGCATCCTCATCCCACTCTTGACATGTTAATTCCCACTTCCAACTGAGCTGTCACATTGCCAGCTACAACAAAACTAAATCTCTATGCATCCGCCATCCATTGTACCTACCACTCAAGGTGACAATGTTTCCCATGTATTGGACAGTTAGGTACGTGTGATTTTAAAGCTGTCATCGTTTGTGTCCTGTGTTGGAATCTTGGGCACTGTGGGACGTCTGCCTGCAGCCTGATGTTCATGTGAACACTGATAAACTGAGTGGAGTCAATTTCTGATGATGCATAGGCCTGAGAGACTGCAAACATTAATGACAGGAACAATGCATGGAAACCAAGATTACAACATACCACCAAGAGGAAGTCAGTGACGTCACATTACAACTGCCACAACACAGACACATTAATTGTATAATATCTAATTGCAGAGGACGATGGCTCTCCTGTGGATCTGCCTGTCCTGGACTATCCTGATGACATGGATGAACAGCTGACAACCATCAGCCACGAAACCCTCCAAGATGTCCTGGGAACCCTCCAGACACCACCTCCAGTCGCAAGGAGGAGCACACATGTAGCAGCCATCCCAGAGGACCCACCCACCAGATGCTGTATGTTGTGGTTGTGGCATGCATGTTTTGAGTCAAATGTCACATACACAATGATTGTCTTGTATGGCATGTGGCCAGCATTGAGCTTAATCTTGTAGATACCTTAGACCTGAAATATGTTATTTTTACACAGCATTTGCCTCATTTATTAACCCAACAGCAGCGCAAACTTACAAATTACAATTATATTTTGTAAGTTTGTGCTGCTTTTATTTCAGAAATGAGGCACAGGCAGCACAGATGATTTAAAAATCCTGACCCTTGTGCATAAATATCTGCACCACATTATTTCTACACTCTGGTATTGACACTCTGTGACCATTGACATGTTACATGCATCACAAATCTCCAGCAAAGTAGATGTGTCACATTACACAGATACAAAATGGTTGTGTAGGTGCTGTTTACTTTAAAGTGATGTAGTGCAATATTTACATAGGCCAGGTTTGTGAGCCCGTTAGTGTAAAGCATTATATTGTGACGCAACACAAGTGTAAGGTTCAGGGACATGTAATTTGACATGCTGAGATGAAGTGCTATTCAGTGCATTAGGAACATGAATTGCCAATTGGGTAGTGAGAGACAATTGCAGACTATAGTGGTAAGGTTAACAGTGGGTGGGTTAAGAGTTCATGTCACCGACTATAGCAACACTGGCATGTTGTCAAGCACAGGACAAAGGAAAAACAGTGCCCATGTGACATGGTCTGGTGCTACCTGGTACTTCTACGGGTAAAGGTGATCTGTTCCACATCTTCATCTTCTGATGTGTGTGTCATCTCTGTCCTTGATGGTGGTGGTGGTGGGTTTGAGGGGGCAACACATACTTCAGTGGTTGGAGAAGTGGACTCCAAATTCCTTGCAGCTGCCATCTGTGTAACCAGATATGGCATAACTGCAGCAAGGAGGAGCTGCTGATTATTGAGTATGGCAGCAACATCCCTGGGGTAGGCAGCCATGTCTGCCATGAGGGAGTCCAGATTGTTGTCATGCATGCAGCTGCAAGATTCGGAGGGCAGGTGTTGCAACTCCCTCACATCAGTGGTGAGGTCCCTCACACACTGTTAGACTCCTTGCAGTTGTGATCGGATGAGTTGTATGGCTGCTGACTGTTCTGCGGATGTCATCATGCACTTGCACATCCCGTCAAGGCTGGCTGCCATAGTTTGCATCCCCAGAGTCCTCAGCTGTGTTTGAGCTGGCAGGTCATACAATTGGGGTGGTGGGCTGGTCCTCAGGGATGGCTGCTACATATGTGCTCCTCCTTGCGACTGGAGGTGGTGTCTGGAGGGTTCCCAGGACATCTTGGAGGGTTTTGTGGCTGATGGTTGTCAGCTGTTCATCCATGTCATCAAGGTAGTCCAGGACAGGCGGATCCACAGGAGAGCCATCGTCCTCTGCAATTAGATATTATACACTTAGGGGGTCATTCTGACTCCCGCCGGTGGCGGTAACCGCACGCCCGGCTGGAGCCGCCGAATGACCGCACCGCGGTCAACTGACCAGAGCGGTCATTCTGAGTTTCCCGCTGGGCTGGCGGGCGACCGCCAGAAGGCCGCCCGCCCGCCCAGCGGGAAACCCCCTTCCACAAGGATGCCGGCTCCGAATGGAGCCGGCGGAGTGGAAGGGGTGCGACGGGTGCAGTTGCACCCGTCGCGATTTTCAGTGTCTGCCACGCAGACACTGAAAATCTATGTGGGGCCCTGTTAGGGGGCCCCACGACACCCGTTCCCTCCAGCCAGGTTCTGGCGGTGAAAACCGCCAGAACCAGGCTGGCGGGAAGGGGGTCGGAACCCCCATGGCAGCGCTGCTTGCAGCGCCGCTGTGGAGGATTCCCTGGGGCAGCGGGAAACCGGCGGGACACCGCCGGTTTCCCGTTTCTGACCGCGGCAGTACCGCCGCAGTCAGAATGCCCATGGAAGTACCGCCAGCCTGTTGGCGGTGCTTCCGCGGTCGTTGGCCCTGGCGGTCCATGACCGCCAGGGTCAGAATGACCCCCTTAGTGTATCTGTGTTGTGGCAGTTGTAATGTGACGTCACTGACTTCCTATTGGTGGTATGTTGTAATCTTGGTTTCCATGCATTGTTCCTGTCATTAATGTTTGCAGTCTCTCAGGCCTATGCCTCACCTGCATGTCACATGTAGTGTGGGCAGTTTGTGGATTTGGCTGCGTCACATCGTCTAGGTGTGGTTTCTGTCTAAATTGTGGCTTGCCACCTTCTTGTCCTAATCAACCCTCCCTCTGCTTCCATTAGCATGGTGAGACCTTGCAATGCTTGTTGGTGTGCTGATGCCGCATGCACCACACATCATTTTTCACATACACCTATACGGTGCTGAGACCTAGCACCATACCATGTATTGCATTTTCATGAAACAATACAGGTGTCACCATTGGCAGTTTCTCATGTTGATGTTTGCGTATGTGTGCTATGTTGCATTGCACTGATAGGCCATGGCAGAGTTCCATTTCCTTGTATAATTGTGCGGGTGTGTTTTCCTAGCGACACACATATGTCCTCCCCCTCAATGAAGTTGTCTAAGCACTATGACACCTGAGATGTTGCATGGTGGCATTACGGCTAGTGTGACACAGGGCAAGGGTAGACCCTGGAATAGGCAGCATGGGTATGAGATTACTGCTGTGTACTTCATAATGTATGTAACAGTGCCTGATGTTTATTGGGTCTATGGACATGAGCAGTTGATAGGAGTTGCACTTGGATAGGGATTGATGGGGATTGATCATGTAGTCATACTGATCCCTCATTTTGCGTGTGTTTGTGCCCTGGGCACCTAACTGCCATTTCCTATTTGATCAGCACACGCAGCACAGGTAGTAGTGCAAGTGTTGTCAATGGTAAATGCGGCTTGAGCCAATGGTCTGAGACTTAGCTTTGTCCCCTAGCTTACATTCTGACAATACCAGATGTCCTGTAACAGAAGCCCAGTTTTATGTTTTTCCCTATCCTCCTGGTCTTCTTTTGCATTTCCAGCAGCCTTGGGATGGCGGTGTACCCCCATGCCAAGGTTGTTGGTGTTGTGTTGTGCCCCTGGATGCCCCTGCACAGCCCATGCATATGTGCCATGTCCCTGTGCCCTTTCCACTGCCTGATTTTCAGGGCTGACGTGCATTGTGTAGTAGGTATGTGCCTCCCCCTTCTTGCACTTTACATTTAGCCATTTTTGTCCCACATGCAACTTACCCTGCATATGTGTTGTTCCTGTTAGTCTGCGCTGCCTGTCCTGCGATTCCTCTGACTATCTCCTCTAGGATGATGGCTGCAACCATCTCCTCCATCTTGTCCAGGTCCTCTTGCGGTGCTGGACTCCCACCTCCGGTCTGCAGTGCTGCCTTCCTGTTCCTTGCCATTTTTGTCCTTAGTCCTGCGCTTGCAGTTATGCCAGCGTTCCTTACACTCTGTGACAGTTCTCCTGATCTGTAACACACTGTTAATCTTGTCCACAATTTGTTGCCAAATTGCCTCTCTCCTCCCAATTGGCAATGTGGAGGTGATGAATAATTGATGCTGGTGCTCCGTCACCTCTCTGACCAGAATTTCATGCTCCTCTGCGCTGAAGCAAGACTTCCTCTTCTTCTTGTCTCTTCCCTGTGTCTTGTCTGTGTCCTCCTGGCTGGTTCCTGGTTAATTGAGGTCTCCCTGAGGTCTCTCCTGGCTTCTGAGATCCATTTGGGGCTCATTAGCACTGTTTGCTGCGTTTGCATCGCATATCCCTTTTGCAACGTTTTTGCCATGTCGCAAACTGGATTAGAGTCATTTTTCCTACGTTACCATCATTTTGCCTTACGACAAGGAGCAACAGTTAGCGTACAAAAATTACTCTAACCTGTTCTTAGCCCCACCGTGCATCAAAGTATAAATTTGATGCATGCGTGGTGTTAAGAAATGGCATAAGCCAGCGTTAATACTTTTGACACAAAACTGCGTTAGCGTACTTTTGCGTCAAAAAGTATAAATCTGGCCCTATGTGAACCTGATAACCTTCATTACACATGGAGAGAGGAAGAGGGAGGAGGGGGGATAAATATGGAGGAACACTTCGTACTTAGCTCCCTATAATTCAAAATACACACGAAAATACGGGGTTCTCTAAAAGAGGACGTCGCGGATATTAGCGTAGCCCTGAGTTGTATGTATTCCTATTTGGAAGGGTGAAGTCAGTGGAATGTCAGTTGGAAATTGCCGAGTGCATATTCGGAGAGGAACAACGGGGGGTGGGAAAAAAAGGGGATTTCCTTTTACGGACTAGGTGGTCTCACACACTATATAGTGTCATGCTTCATCATTTGACCACCTAGACCCACCCAGGTAGGACAGTGCCACCTGGGCGGACTCAACCTCACTGTTAAAGGAACAGGAGGGAGTGCGTAAATAAACTTGTTTCTGGAAAGATCGGGATCCAGCTAATCTACTGAAAGAAACTAAAAACACCTTCGTGCTTTCGTGTGTAACCTGATAACCTTGTCAATAACAGCTCCAGGGCAAAGATAGCAACACTTTATATGGAAAAAGAAAGTAAGAACTTCAAGAACTATAGGTCCTTCTTGGCCAAACAGAAGCTATGCCTAGTCTCCTGGATTCCAATTGTTCTAGTTCCCTAACATCTGAATTGCACCTATGCCGCACCCACGCCAAGCGGTCCAAGCAAACACACCTCTCAGTTCTTTCAGATACTAGTAGTATTAAGAAACCGGTACCACTGAGAAAACCTCTTTAGCCTAGTAATATTGAAGTGTGGGCCCTGTATCACACCTAGAGCGTGTGCATACCATCTGTGTCATGCCAAGCAGTTCAACAGAAAGGAACCTCTTATAAAAGAGGTGCTGAACTTATTTCACTCCCAAGACATTATGCATGCCAACTGTGTCACGCCCAGTGGTCGAAGCGATCAGCAATCCAAGACAAAAAACAATACTAACAATATTCCCCTTCCCTGATGATCAACAAAAGATGACTTCCTCGAGCTATGTGGGATTTTGCTTTTTCGTTGTTTGCCACATGCCAAATGTTAGGACTAGGGGTGGGTGGCACACTCTGCTCCACTGGTGAGTTCTTGGCATTTTTGCTACGCTGTGTTCTGCTTAAAGCGCAGAGTTTGGCAAAATACTCCACCTACTGTTGGCAGAACTGAGTTTACTGGTGATCGCTGTGCTGACCCCCAGATGTGCGCATCGTGCATCAGGGACAGAGAAGCTGGAGACTCTGGGCCTGATTCTAACTTTGGAGGACGGTGTTAAACCGTCCCAAAAGTGGCGGATATACCACCTACCGTATTACGAGTTCCATAGGATATAATGGACTCGTAATACGGTAGGTGGTATATCCGCCACTTTTGGGACGGTTTAACACCGTCCTCCAAAGTTAGAATCAGGCCCTCTGTTTTGTGTGCCACTACTGCATCTCCTTCCGCCCTGCATGCAATGGACTCACTGGCTTTTGTAAGGTGTGCCCTTGCACAGGCCGTGCGCAGTCACAGAGTGGACTTTAGTAGGACAACCATTTGGGCAGGTAAAGATGGCACCTACCAGTAATAAAGGCAGGGCTTCCTTGATCAATTTTCATGCTAACTTGTGACTGTGCACCACTTACTGTCCCTCAATTAGGCTCCAGCCTTCTGCGAGCCACTCCAAAACCAGAAACATTTGTACTGTTATTGAGGCTTGTTTCCCAAGAAGGCGATCTTCTTCTACCGTTTTGCTTTACTTACTGCAAACGTAGGTGGAGTATTAGTTCACTAAAAGCATTGCCATTATTCTTAGTTCATGTTTAAAAACACCCACTTTTAGAAAAAATGGCTGCAAATATATTGATATAATGTTATGTAGTAAGGTGAAAGGCGTCATGAGTTAAATAAATGCATACTTGAAATTTTGAAGACAGCTTATCATACTATAAGATTCTTGATGCATTACTACATTGCCAAATAGTGTCAAAGATCACATCATGAACAGGCTGTCAGAGCTGACTAATCTCCCTGTTCATTTAGTAGGCAGCAGGGTTCTCATAAACAAATGTGCAGTACAAACACTCATTCACAATCCCATGGCTGTAAAATCCTACACGTACGCAAGTACAGTAAGACAGACCCTTATTCGAACACTTGTGTGTATTTTTCACAAATGCCTCACTGATGAACACATGTACTGTACACAAACGTTGACCTCGCTGATGGACACGGTCACTGTGCATGTGAAGGCCTGCGGATTGTTGTAAGTCTGTCACCTCTCATTGAAGACACATGAAAAGACACATGGGCACAAACTGGTGTAACTTGTAAGTCTCTGGCTGACACCCGCACAAGATCAGGGTAGACCATCGTTGATGAACAAAAGAGAGAGGTGTGTAATGAAAGTTTCAGGCGCACACTCTCGTAGACAGTGTGAGATGTAGCCTAGGTGTGTAGTACACAGAGGGAAGGCCGCACAAACAGACTCCCTGGCACACAGAGCCTCTTGCCCAGGATGCACACAACTCATTCTTTCGGCTGACTTCAGCTTTTTGAGTCTGGAAATGAGCAATGCTCCCTGCCTGCTCGCCTCCCTGCTGTTGAGCATGGAACAGGCTGTGCAGCACTCCGCCTGTCTACTCTTTCCCCACTGAGAAATGCCTCCTCTCTAGCAGCAGGGCATAACTGGTCCAAATAAAAGCCGCAAAGGATTGACTGAGCCTCGTACCGCAACAAGCAGTCTGCAAAAGCAGCCCAGGCTGGGACCCGGCCCCGGGGAGCCCCTTGCAGAACTCCATGGAATTTCACTGAGTTGTTTTGATGACTGTGGAATTCCACAGATTGAAACTCAGTGAGCTCCACCCACCCCTAGCTAGGACTAAGGCTCTGATGTAGTCTCTTACCCTTCTGATGGCAGCTTCAGGACAATCCTTCACCATGTGGATTCAGCAGAACTTTCAGTCAATTGGGGCATCTGCTCTCATTTCTTGCTGCACAAATGTGAATCCATCCAGGCAGGATTCTCTTCCTTCCGTCTCAGTCGGGTCTGCGGAACAAACCAGCTCCTGGCTGGCTCACCAAAATGTTCTTCCAATGTGAATTTACATTAAAAAACAAAAGACAAGAGATGTCTGCACATCTTCATTTTATTAAACATTACGGCCGGGAGAGCAGTAACAGATATTTGCAGTAGGTTTTTATACATTTATCTTAATACCATAAAGCAATAAAAGCATTCTGTTTTTGGTTAAAAATCTAAACAGTTGTCATGGAGTCATCAATACATTTCCAAATAATGAATGCAGGACAGGCATAGCGAGGAGAAATAACGTGTTTTCTCCTTCTTTTTGGCCTCTTTCCATATGTGCTGCATTCTGCATTCTGCTGCACAGGTTGGAAGAGGTAAATACCTCAATGGATTGTTATTGTGGAGAAAGGTGTGCCTTCCTGCATACAGACAATCCTGCATGCAACACAAGTACCCGTGCAACATCTTGCAGGTGTGCCTGCATTGATGCTAGACAATATAGGAGGGGCAGTGCTGGGGTAAGGAACAGGGATGTTCCCTTTTTTTAAACGACTTTGCTTTTCTGCCCTTTCCCTGTGGCACAGAGCAGCTGTGCATGGGGACTTGCTGTGCTGCCTTGGGCCACTATTGTTGTACTTATGCCTCTCTGGACGTGGCTCTGCACATGGTCCTATGTGGTTGTACTTCACATGCCCAACACCTGACTCCACTCTCAGGAGAGGAATTGATCCTCTGACACCCACATTCCATTCCTTAGCTTTGTAGTCCATATTTGGCTTCATGCCCCCAAGAGAAATGCACTAGCCTCATGTTCCAAGGAGGCATGCATCTAAGGAGCGCTGTGAGTTATTAGCAGAACACTTTGTTGGAAAAGTAGGAAACATTGATGTTTCATTATCTTCAGATCTAGAAAGCATGACTGAAGAAATGGTTAGAACTAATAACATTAAGTCAATTTTGCATGGCTTCCCCCAGTTCAGTAAAGAGGAAGTATTATGAGCGGCTTCCCTGGTTAAATCAGGCTCTCTTCTTGATCCTCCCCCATTTGATCTCCTTTTGAAAAGGGGAGAGGCTATGCTCTTCATTTTGACAGAGCTGTATAATCTGTCTTTTCAAACCTGCTGTGTCCCAAGGAGTGGAAGCACGCAGTCATACCCCTCCGCTTAAGAAGTCCACGCTGGACCCCAAGGAGGTTGATAATTCTAGGCTGATCTCTGTACTGGAAAAAATAATATTCAGGAATCTTTCAGAATATTCAGAAAGCAAAACCTTTTTCACCATACACAAACAGGCTTTCATGCTGGTTTTAGCACAGAAACTGCCCTTCTAAGGGGCACGAAAGACCTTAAGATGATCTTGAACCAGGTTGAATCAGCGGCTCTGATTTTACCTGACCTAAGTGCTGCCTTTGACATGGCATGCCATCTCATGCTAGTGTACAAAAGAAGATGGCATTGTAGGAGAGGCATGTCAATGGTTTGCCTTTTTCCTGGACAAGCAAAACTTTGAAGTCACTGAGGGCTCTTTTTATTCTACTAGCCATCAGTTGAAGTGTCGGGCTCCACAAAGATCATCTTTGAGCCCCACTCTTTTCAAAACATATATGTCCGCTATCCGACATTATTTGCTCCACTGGCTTCGCAATGGTGTCCTATGCCGACGAAACACAGTTGATTGTCTCCCTGTCACCTGATATTGATTCCACCGTCACAGTGCTCAATTGTTGATTAGAAAAGGTGGCCAGATGGATGGCGGCTAGTTGTTTAAAGCTCAACAGCTAGAAAACTGAGGTTGTGGGGAATAATCCATCCCTTTGGCAACAGGTTAGTTGGTCTCCCATGCTCGAACAAATCCCAACCCACAAGTTGGAAATGAATAGTTTGAGGGTTACCATGGACAGTCACCTCATCATGTCTTCACAAGTAAATAAGGTAGCCAGCAGCTGTTTTATTCTTATTAGGGCCCTCAGGAAACCCTTGAGATGACTCCAGGCAGATCTTCATAGAATAGTGGTCTGAGGGCTGATTTTATCACACCATGACTTTTGAATTCACTTTCTTTAGGCAGTCCTAAATCAGCCACTAAGAAACTCCAAATTATTCATAATACAGCCACCCAAATATTACTAGGTCTCCCTAAGATGCAGTCAGCTCAGACAGTATTAAAAACTCTTTGTTGGCTGCCGATAAGCTGCATAATACAATTTAAGATTCCCTGTCTGGCACACTGAGGCAAAGTGAAAGAAGGCCCCAAAATTATTTCAGCAGATGATCACTCTGTATCAACTTAAGAGGGCTCTAGGCCAAATAATTTATATCTCTTGGTTGTTCCTAGGGTTCACAAAGCCAGGTGTGGGGGGCAATTTTTTTTTTATTTGCACCTAAGCTCTGGAACACTCTTTCTACACACTTGAGATAGGAAAACAACCTCCTGAGTTTTAGGAAGCTGCTAAAAACGTATCTGCTTCCATAACCTCTCTTTGTCAGTTGCATGAGCATCAGGTATTTGTTTTATTTCTTTTGTATCCCAAATGTCTAGAACCTTTTCTCTTCTTCTACTCGCTTCCTAGCTTCTCTTCACTTCTTCAAACCATTTAGCTCTTGGAAGTCTAGCGCCTGGTATCCATGTGCTTTATAAATCTGGTGAATTGAATTGAACAGAATTATCAGTTAGGGTGGTGAGGGTTCCAGTGTCCTGCCATGTTGTGGTGTTCCAGTCTTAAGCTTTTGATTGGTAATGTAGGACTTGTAGTATTGGACATTGATGTTATACTTTGCCAAAATAATCCCAAGATCCGACAGTGAAGCTAGACTGGAGCAGCACATCACATATGGCTCAAATACACAAGACAGGTGTGGTCTGGGCTGAGCAACATGTGAGTGTTTTTCTTAAGTTGCATTTCTATAATGTGTGACTGGACATGTGGCCATTTCCATTCCTTTCCCTTACACTCAACACAGTGCAGCACAGAAAAATAGCATGCTTCGCTGCTGAACCTGACATATTTGGTGATATTGTTCCTTATTGCCATTACCCTGTGTGTCTTGTTGGTCCTCATAGGCTGCACTGTCATGTCCTTCCAATCTTGCCACCAAGTCGGCTGGAATGAAAGATGCCACTTGCTCCGTCAAGGACGTCAGCTCCTCCTGGACCTCATGTCCTCCTCCTCTGGTCTGCATGGCTGCCTTCAGGTTGCTGGTCAATTTATCCTTTGTCTTGCACTTGTAGTTGTGCCACCACTTCTTGCAGTCTGTCACTGTCCCTTTGACTTGCCCTACACTGTTGATAAAATATCCACTATGGACTTACATATGGCTTCTTTCTTCCCTAATGGCATTTTGAGGTTGTTTTAATGGCAATGTTTTTAATAGTGAGGCTGTGATTCCAGTTGCATTTCTGATAAGGGAAATTAAAAGGTTCAATAGTCAGTAAAAAAAGTAAAGGCGATAATGGACAGCCTTGTCCAGTGCCCAGAAAAAGGTGAAAATAATTGGAAAAGTGTCAGTTGATAAACAATCTGGCAGAGGGAAATATGTATAGAGAAGATATCATTCTCACAAATGATTTGCCAACATTAAGGGGGTTATTCTAACTTTGGAGGAGTGTTAATCCGTCCCAAAAGTGACGGTAAAGTGACGGATATACCACCAGCCGTATTACGAGTTCCATAGGATATAATGGACTCGTAATACGGCTGGTGGTAAATCCGTCACTTTTCCGTCACTTTTCGGACGGATTAACACCTCCTCCAAAGTTAGAATAACCCCCTAAATGTGTTGAGTGCAAAACAAAATTTGGCAACGAACGTTGTCAAGAGCTTTCTCAGTGCTACAAAGGTAGTGCTAAAGATAGAGGTGAAACAGCTTTAAGAACATGGAAGAAAAGTCTTGTATTATTACCATAATGTCTATCTATCATAAAACCTGTTTGATCTAAATGAATGATGTTGATGTAAGAAAGTCCTCCCTTCTGCCCTTGTCACCCCCAAACTTTTTGGAGCGATACTGGTGGTTACTAACTCTTGGTTGTGCCCAGGGCAAATGTTCTGTGTAAAGTGGATATGCAAATTTGTCTAATTATTATTGACAGTATCAACCTGCCTATAAGTCCCTAGTATATGGTAGGGCATGTAGGTTTAGGGACCCCAGCATAGGTAGTGCACCCATAGGTGCACTGCTAAGGTGCCCAGTGTCATTTTAAAGGCAGGCCTGTCTTGCTGGCTGCTTTTAAACTAAAGTTATATGCAAATTAGACTTTGGAATTGAAAGTACTTCCTGAGTCTTAAACTACCTTATTTTTACATATACGTCATCCCTAAGGTGTGCCCTACGTGCCCTTAGAGTTGGGTGCCATGTAACTATAAACAGGGACCTTATAACAATAGTTTTATAAGCCCTGGTAAGGTAAAACAGCCAAATTTGTTTTTTCCTCACTGTAGAGAATGGCCTCCATAGGCTAAAATGGGAAGACTTTATTTTAATTAACAAAGTCCCCTTAAGGTGCAGATACATCAAGTTTGCTATCAAATTAATTGTTATAAGAAATCTATAACTTACAATTGTTTGATTTAATATAACTAGTTCAGGTAAAGAATGTTAAACTCTACCTGAAAAGTTGCCAACTTCAGCTCTGTAATGCCAGATCTAACCTCCAAAAATTATTTTCAGCTGTGTTGGAGTTTTGAAGAATGTTGCTCCCTGGGATTGATTTTCGCCACACTTCCCAGGAAGTGGTCATCACAGGGGAAAGAACCCTGCCTCTGATTGGACACCCAGGACCCCTCTGTTTTTCACCCAGGAGCAAGGATAAATATGGCAGAGCTGCACCCACACCTCGGTTCCCTGCAAGAAATAACATAAGGAGAAGAAAGACTGCCCTGCTGGATCCCTGACCTGCACTTGAACACTGTACTCTGAAGTACTGCGCCAGCTGCACACCTGGGCTCTACCACAAGAAAGACTTTGCCTGACTTCAGCTGGTTCAAGGAGGGACTCCCTGTTTGCTATGGGTGAAAAATGGCTAACGAGAGTCCCCTGTCTCAGATCCTGAATAAACTGACCAGCTGACCACTGTCCAGTGGCCAATTTGAAGATTGAGCCAGGTGCAATCTGGGAGTTGTAGTCCGTACCCTCAAAGAGCAACTCAGAGCTTCTGGAACATTGGGATGTGCTGTGGACTCCTAAAGAACCTTAGAAGACCTTCTGGAAGAAAATCCAGAAGTTTGGAAAAGATTGGAGAACTTTTTGGAAAAAGCTCCATAGAGGGACCGACCCGCCAAGGTGATCCTAGCCGGCTTGCCTCAACCGCGACCCAGCCTGACATGCAGGTTCGTCCCACTAAACAAAATCTCGGAAAAAGTGACTAGGTCTGAATGTAGGAAGCTCTCCGGGACCTCCCGCTCAGCATTTCTGAAGAGGGCTCCAGGGACATAGGATCAAGATTCAGGTTTGGCCTGGTCGAAGGATTTTCACCTCACAAAATTGTATACATCTGAATGTAGAAACCTGCACCGAGGTCTCCCGGGACGCGTATCCGAGGAAGGGCTCCAAGGAGGTCGGATCGGACTGGCGACTTCATCCCACTGAAGAAAATCTTCAAGAAAATGACTAGGGCCCTCATTATGAACACGGTGTGAAAGACTGCACCGCCGGCAGTGGTTACTACCGCCAATAGTGAGGTGGGTTGGGCCGCCAAATGATGAAGCACATGAAAAACAGGCAGCCTAAAAAACACCCACTGCCAGCAGAGGATTGTTAACAATGACGGAGGAGGCCACCCACAGTACAACGGAAAGGCCCTTCCCGCCCAACAAATAATAAAGCACTAGACCACCGTCAGTTCCGGGGCGGGAACCACCGCCACGCAAATCCAGGTGGAAACAAACCAAGTAAAAGGAAACACTCACTGGAGGCTCACACAACACGCCGAAGCAGACATGAAGAGAGAGTTGCAAATCATGCCAGTGCTGCTCCTTGCCATATACCTCCACGACCGTGACTGCCGACGAAGACGACGACAGTAAGTACCACAACCTAGTAAACGAGGAAAGAAAGGGCAGAGTTACATACCCACCCACTCCATCCACCCCACAATGCACCCACAACCCATCACAACATCACAAGCCACACACAACTGAGAAAGAGGTACTTACCCGACACAAGCCCAAGACAACCTGCCCAAAGTACCCACATATGCACAACACCCGCCACAATGAAACGAGGAACCACGGATCCAGAGAGTGCCAACACTAACATTGGGCACACAAACTTTATTAAAGCTCCAGGAGCAACAGATTGTCCAAATAAGGCCATTGGCCAGTCCATATCAAAAATGCGGATGGGCCCAAATGGCCCAAACTTGACTCCCACATGTGCACATGGTACTCCATTATAAAAGGGCATCAATGGGGCAGCCGGGCACCTCAGAGAACAGGGGCAGGGCATGGCGGGGGAAGGGACTAAGGTCAGGGGGGAGGCTTGGGCTCACGTTTGGGAAGAGGAGGGGTTTTGGGTTTAGCCTTGGAAGGTGGGGGAGCGGGCTTGGACCGGGGGCGGCAGATGGTCCTGGATCAGCACGGGGCCTCTTGCTCATAGGGGAAGGTGCACAGGAATGGAAAGTGCGGACTGGGGCAGACTTGGACGTGGGAGGAGTGGACAGGGCAAGGAGGTGTGCACATTTAGGGACGAGACTGGGTGGGCCAGTGGGTTCACACATGTCTACATGGAATAAGAAAAGTTTCTTAGCGGCAGTCGGGGTGGACCTGGAGGAAGGTGTGGGAGTGGAGGTAGAGGGAGTGGGCGTAACAGGTGTGCGTGACATGGATGCGTGACGTGGATGCAGTATGCTGAGGTGTGGTGATTGTGTGCTGGGGGTGTCTGGGAACGTCTGAGTGTGATGGGAGGAGAGGGGGTGGACACAGTGGGACAAGACAGGCTGCCGGTGTAAATGGATGTTGTCTGAGTGTCTGCAAGTTTGGTGAGTGTGCTGCAAGTGGTACTTAGGGTCCTTGTGGTGAGTGCAGGTGTGGTGTCTGGGGTGCATGACTGGATGTCTAATGTTGTGGTGACTACAAGAATGGGGTCAGAAACAGTGAATGAAGGTGCAGTGCCTGTGTTTGTGCATGTAGAGGTGACAGACTGGGAGGCTGGAGAGGTGGACACACTGGGGGAAGTGGATGTTGTTGTGTGTGCCTTTGTATGTTGGCTGTGTGTAGGCCTGTGGTGGGAAGTGTGGTGCTTGTGTTTCTCTGTGTGCTTCTTGTGTGTTGAGGTGTGAGCGTGGCTGTCTGAACGTGTGCTTGGGATGGGTAAAGGGAGTGGGGTGCTGGAAGGGGAAGAGGTGGTTGGAGGGGGGACGGAAAGACCAGGGACACTGGCTGCCATCAAAGAGGAGCCCAGAGCCTGAAAAGATCTCTGTAGGCCAGACATGGAACTGTGAATTCCTTCCAGGTATGCATTGCTCTGCTGCATCCTGGATGCTGCCCCTGGATGGCATTCACAATGGTTGTCTTCCCTACAGAGATGGTCCTCAGGAGGTCAATAGCCTCCTCCGTGAGGGCAGCAGGGCGGACTGGGGCAGGGGATGAGGTGCCTGGGGTGTAGTAGAAGCCCACCCTTCTGGGTGAGTGGGCACGGGCAACTGGGTGGGGCGCAACTGGGACGGCGGTGATGTTAGGGGATAGCATAAGATATCAAAGAATGGGTCGGCCCACTAGGGTCTGCCACCACCAGGGAGCTCCCATCGGAGGAGGTGTCAGAGTCACTACCCCCAGTGGTAGTTGCCTCTCCTGTGGTACTCCCCTCACCCTCCAACACACTGGTCCCCTTGGCATTGCTCGACTCTGCCTCCTTGGAACCGTGGGCCGCTGCATCCCCACTCGCCGGTGCCACTGCTCCCTCACCAGATGATGCTGATGTACACAGACAACACAAGAGTACAGGGGTGGGGAGACAAAACAGGAGAGAGATCTGTAAATAGCTGAATGGATGTACATATCTGGTTCACACATACTCCCACCCAGCAAATATACCAACATGCAGCACCTACAGCTATACTCATGGCTATGCCCCTTACTAGTGGCCACAACCCTGGTACATAGCCATCTCCAACATTACAGAAGGACCTGAAGAAGTGCAGACCTGCCCCTTATCATCTAACTGCCCATGGGGGCCATTATGCTAAATGATACCAATCAGAGTCCCTGCCACTAGACAGCATACGTACTACAGCACCCTCAGACATCCATCAAGGAGGCATACAATGGTCTCAGTACTCACCCCCTTGTGTCTGTTGTGCAGCCTTCAAGTGCCCATCCAAGTCTGGATATGTCACCGCCAGAATGCGGCACATTAGGGGGTCAGGTCCAGATGTATCAGTTAGGACATGTCACTACAGTTTAACATCCTACAATGCTTATGTGTCACCTACTCGTTTGACAGCAGTGTTATATACACAACATGTAATGCAAATTAATTCGTGTACCTCACATGTGTTTTCCACTCCTCCTAGGTACAGACCCATGTGGCGAGGGAGACCACTTGTTGATTTGGAGACCATGGTGGAACGTCACAACATTATCAATTACAGACTCACTTGTGCTACTATTCATGAACTTTGTGAATTACTGGATCCAGCACTGAGACCAGCTAATCGGAATCAGCATGCCATCCCTACTGAAGTGCAAGGGCTCTCTGTACTCCATTTCCTGGCCACGGGCTCATTTCAGGTGACTGTGGGCACAGGTGCAGGGTTTTCACAGCCAATGTTCTGCCTCATCCTGTCCAGATTCCTGGATGCATTTGTACAACACCTGCAGTCATATGAGATGTGTCCCCAAAGTGCTGAACTACCTGCCATCAAATCAGACTTTTATGCCTTTGCCAACATTCCCCATGTGATAGGTGCATTCAATGGCACCCACATAGCTCTCATCCCACCAAGAGCAAGTGAACAGGTGTACAGAAACAAGAAGAACTTTTACTGCACATTCAATTGGTGTGTACTGCAGACCAGTACATCTCACATGTGAATGCCATGTTCCCTGGATCAGTCCATGATTCATTTGTGCTGAGGAACAGCAGTGTGCCACACATGATGGAACAACTAAAAGGGGACAGAGGATGGATCATAGGGGAGTGTGGCTGACAATATTACTGTACATTGCTGACAGCCAGGCTGTCTGCAACTGAGGGTAGTTATTTACAGTCATGTTTTTCCAACTTTTGCAAGTGATTCTGGCTACCCCAACATGCATTGGCTCCTGACACCAGTGATGAATCCTAGAACAGATGCTGAGAGGAATTACAATGAGGCCATTGCAGGGTGTTTGAGGGCACTATAGGTCTCCTGAAGGCTAGATGCTGTTGCCTCCATATCTCTGGGGGTTCCCTGTGCTATGGCCCTGAGAAGGTGTGTAGAATAGTGGTGGCCTGCTGCATGCTGTGGCTGTGAGGAGATCTATTCCCCTCTTGGAGGAGGAGGGTGCTGTATATCCAGACCAGTTCCTCTGAAAGGGGATGAGAGTGATGGTGATGATGAAGAGGGGGAAAATGTATACTCCAGGAACCAACTGATCGAACTATACTTCCAGTGACTAAGAGGTACTGTTTGCTGATGTTGTTGTCTGTACTGCATACTGTCGGTCTGACTTATTCTCTATGGGGGTGTTGGGTCTGTAGACCTTTCCATTGTAAAAAGGTTTTCAAGTGCCATGTGACATGATGAACAACTAGTTAGACATTCATGTTTACTCCATACCATGTTGTGTGTGGGATGCCATTCCTGCAATAAAGGTATGATTATTGTATTTCAATGGTAAATGCATTCACACTTTGCTCTCCGCTGATGACGGCCGAAAGCCAGAAACACGTGTCCGGAGATACGGCATTCGCCGGACCAACTTATTGTGAAAAACTTTCTACAACATCACAGCACTTGCTGCACTCATTTATGGTGAAAGACTTTTTGAAATATTATTCAAATTCATTCTAATGACTGCATTTATCATGATGCTTTGGGGCTATTCGAGCTGAAATGTAAGACAGGGTGCTCCCTTTTTGGATTGTGTATTTAACGGCTCCCATGAGCCTTTGAGCTGATGAGCTCTGGTGAAGGACCTGTGCGCCTACGGAGTGGTACAAAAACCTGGGAATACGTTTAGGTGGCATTTCAAGCAACACCGTCTGCCACACTTTGCTCTCCGCTGATGACGGCCGAAAGCCAGAAACACATGTCTGGAGATCCGACATTCACCGCACCAACTTATGGTGAAAAACTTTCTACAACGTCACAGCACTTGCTGCACCCATTTCAGGTGAAAGACTTTTTGAAATATTATTTGAATTCATTCTAATGACTGCATTTATCATGATGCTTTGGGGCTATTTGAGCTCAAATGTAAGACACAGTGCTCCCTTTTTGAATTGTGTATTTAACGGCTTCCGTGAGCCTTTCAGCTTCCATGAGCCTTTGAGCTGACAAGCTCTGGTGAAGCACCTGTGCGCCTACTGAGTGGTACAAAAACCTGAGAATACGTTTAGGTGGCATTTCAAGCAACTCCGTCTGCCACACTTTGCTCTCCGCTGATGACAGGCGAAAGCCAGAAACACGTGTCCGGAGATACGGCATTCGCCGCACCACCTTAAGGTGAAAAACTTCCTTCAAAGTTCCAGCACTTGCTGGTCCCATTTATGGTGAAAGACTATTTGAAATATTATTCGAATTCATTCTAATGACTGCATTTATCATGATGCTTTGGGGCTATTCGAGCTGAAATGTAAGACAGGGTGCTCCCTTTTGGATTGTGTATTTAACGGCTCCCGTGAGCCTATGACCTGACGAGCTCTGGTGAAGCACCTGTGTGCCTACTGAGTGGTACAAAAACCTGAGAATACGTTTAGGCGGCACGTCAAGCAACCCCGTCTGCCACACTTTGCTCTCCGCTGATGACGGGCGAAAGCCAGAAACACGTGTCCGGAGATACAGAATTTGCCGCACCAACTTATGGTGAAAAACTTTCTACAACGTCACAGCACTTGCTGCACCCATTTATGGTGAATGACTTTTTGAAATATTATTCGAATTCATTCTAATGACTGCATTTATCATGGTGCTTTGGGGATATTTGAGCTGAAATGTAAGACAGGGTGCTCCCTTTTTGGATTGTGTATTTAACGGCTCCCGTGAGCCTTTGAGCTGACAAGCTTTGGTGAAACACCTTTGCGCCTACTGAGTGGTACAAAAACCTGAGAATACGTTTAGGTGGCCTTTCAAGCAACCCCGTCTGCCATACTTTGCTCTCCGCTGATGACGGGCGAAAGCCAGAAAACACGTATCTGGAGATACGGCATTCGCCGCACCAACTTATGGTGAAAAACTTTCTTCAACGTTCCAGCACTTGCTGCACCCATTTATGGTGAAAGACGTTTTGAAATATTATTCAAATTCATTCTAATGACTGCATTTATCATGACGCTTTGGGCTATTCAAGCTGAAATGTAAGACAGGGTGCTCCCTTTTGGATTGTGTATTTAACGGCTCCCGTGAGCTATTGACCTGACGAGCTCTGGTGAAACACCTGTGCGCCTACTGAGTGGTACAAAAACCTGAGAATACGTTTAGGCGGCACGTCAAGCAACCCCGTCTGCCACACTTTGCTCTCCGCTGATGACGGGCGAAAGCCAGAAACACGTGTCCGGAGATACAGAATTTGCCGCACCAACTTATGGTGAAAAACTTTCTTCAACGTTACAGCACTTGCTGCACCCATTTATGGTGAAAGACTTTTTGAAATATTATTCAAGTTCATTCTAATGACTGTATTTATCATGATGCTTTGGGGCTATTCGAGCTGAAATGTAAGACAGGGTGCTCCCTTTTTGGATTATGTATTTAACGGCTCCCGTGAGCCTTTGAGCTGATGAGCTCTGACGAATCACCTGTCCGCCTACTGAGTGGTACAAAAACCTAAGAATACGTTTAGGCGGCATTTCAAGCAACCCCGTCTGCCACACTTTGCTCTCCGCTGATGACGGCCGAAAGCCAGAAACACATGTCCGGGGATACGGCATTCGCCGCACCAACTTATGGTGAAAAACTTTCTACAACGTTACAGCACTTGCTGCACCCATTTATGATGAAAGACTTTTTGAAATATTACTCGAATTCATTCTAATGACTGCATTTATCATGATGCTTTGGGGCTATTCGAGCTGAAATGTAAGACAGGGTGCTTACTTTTTGGATTGCGTATTTAACGGCTCCCGTGAGCCTTTGAGCTGACGAGCTCTGGTGAGGCAGCTGTGCACCTACTGAGTGGTACAAAAACCTGAGAATACGTTTAGGCGGCATTTGAAGCAACCCCGCTGCCACACTTTGCTCTCCGCTGATGATGGCCGAAAGCTAGAAACACTTGTCCCGAGATACGGCATTCGCCGCACCGACTTATGGTGAAAAACTTTCTACAACGTTACAGCACTTGCTGCACCCATTTATGGTGAAAGACTTTTTGAATTATTATTCAAATTCATTCTAATGACTGCATTTCTCATGATGCTTTGGGGCTATTCAAGCTGAAATGTAAGACAGGGTGCTCCCTTTTTGGATTGTGTATTTAACGGCTCCCGTGAGCCTTTGAGCTGACGAGCTCTGGTGAAGCACCTGTGCTCCTACTGAGTGGTACAAAAACCTGAGAATAGGTTTAGGCGGCATTTCAAGCAACCCCGACTGCCACACTTTGCTCTCCGCTGATGACGGCCGAAAGCCAGAAACACGTCTCTGGAAATACAGCATTTGCCGCACCAACTTATGGTGAAAAACATTCTTCAATGTTACAACACTTGCTGCACCCATTTATGGTGAAAGACTTTTTGAAATATTATTCAAATTCATTCTAATGACTGTATTTATCATGATGCTTTGGGGCTATTCGAGCTGAAATGTAAGAGAGGGTGCTCCCTTTTTGGATTGTGTATTTAACGGCTCCCGTGAGCCTTGGAGCTGAAGAGCTCTGGTGAAGCACCTGTCCGCCTACTGAGTGGTACAAAAACCTGAGAATACGTTTAGGCGGCATTTCAAGCAACCCCGTCTGCCACACTTTGCTCTCTGCTGATGACGGCCGAAAGCCAGAATCACGTGTCGGGGATACGGCATTTGCCGCACCAACTTATAGTGAAAAACTTTCTACAACGTTACAGCACTTGCTGCACCCATTTATGATGAAAGACTTTTTGAAATATTATTCAAATTCATTCTAAAGACTGCAATTATCATGATGCTTTGGGGCTATTCGAGCTGAAATGTAAGACAGGGTGCTCCCTTTTGGATTGTGTATTTAACGGCTCCCGTGAGCCATTGACCTGACGAGCTCTGGTGAAGCACCTGTGCGCCCACTGAGTAGTACAAAAACCTGAGAATACGTTTAGGCGGCATTTCAAGCAAACCCGTCTGCCACACTTTGGTCTCCGCTGAAGACTGCCAAAAGCCAGAAACACGTGTTTGGAGATACGGCATTCGCCACACCAACTTATGGTGAAAAACTTTCTTCAACGTTACAGCACTTGCTGCACCCATTTATGGTGAAAGACTTTTTGAAATATTATTCAAATTCATTCTAATGACTGTATTTATCATGATGCTTTGGGGCTATTCGAGCTGAAATGTAAGACAGGGTGCTCCCTTTTTTGATTGTGTATTTAACGGCTCCCGTGAGCCTTTGAGCTGAAGAGCTCTGGCGAAGCACCTGTCCGCCTACTGAGTGGTACAAAAACCTGAGAATATGTTTAGGCGGCATTTCAAGCAACCCCGTCTGCCACACTTTGCTCTCCGCTGATGACGGCCGAAAGCCAGAAACACGTGTCCGGGGATACGGCATTCGCCGCACCAACTTATGGTGAAAAACTTTCTACAACGTTGCAGCACTTGCTGCACCCATTCATGATGAAAGACTTTTTGAAATATTACTCAAATTCATTCTAATGACTGCATTTATCATGATGCTTTGGAGCTATTCGAGCTGAAATGTAAGACAGGGTGATTAATTTTTGGATTGCGTATTTAACGGCTCCCGTGAGCCTTTGAGCTGATGAGCTCTGGTGAAGCAGCTGTGCACCTACTGAGTGGTACAAAAACCTGAGAATACGTTTAGGCGGCATTTGAAGCAACCCCGCTGCCACACTTTGCTCTCCGCTGATGATGGCCGAAAGCTAGAAACACTTGTCCCGAGATACGGCATTCGCCGCACCGACTTATGGTGAAAAACTTTCTACAACATTACAGCACTTGCTGCACCCATTTATGGTGAAAGACTTTTTGAAATATTATTCAAATTAATTATAATGACTGCATTTCTCATGATGCTTTGGGGCTATTCGAGCTGAAATGTAAGACAGGGTGCTCCCTTTTTGGATTGTGTATTTAACGGCTCCCTTTGGCCTTTGAGCTGACAAGCTTTGGTGTAGCACCCGTGTGCCTACTGAGTGGTACAAAAACCTGAGAATATGTTTAGGCGGCATTTCAAGCAACCCCGCCTGCCACACTTTGCTCTCCCCTGACGACAGCCGAAAGCCAGAAACACGTGTCCTGAGATACAGCATTCGCCACACCAACTTATGGTGAAAAACTTTCTACAACGTTAAAGCACTTGCTGCACCCATTTATGGTGAAAGACTTTGAATTATTATTCAATTCATTCTAATGACTGCATTTCTCATGATGCTTTGGGGCTATTCGAGCTGAAATGTAAGACAGGGTGCTCCCTTTTTGGATTGTGTATTTAACGGCTCCCGTGAGCCTTTGAGCTGACGAGCTCTGGTGAAGCACATGTGCTCCTACTCAGTGGTACAAAAACCTGAGAATACGTTTAGGCGGCATTTCAAGCAACCCCGCCTGCCACACTTTGGTCTCCGCTGATGACGGGCGAAAGCCAGAAACACGTGTCCGGAGATACGGCATTCGCCGCACCAACTTATGGTGAAAAACTTTCTACAACGTCACAGCACTTGCTGCACCCATTTATGGTAAAAGACTTTGAAATATTATTCGAATTCATTCAAATGACTGCATTTATCATGATGCCTTGGGGCTATTCAAGCTGAAATGTAATACAGGAGCTCCCTTTTTGGATTGTGTATTTAACGGCTCCCGTGAGCCTTTGAGCAGAAGAGCTCTGGTGAAGCACCTGTGCGCCTACTGAGTGGTACAAGAACCTGAGAATAGGTTTAGGCGGCATTTCAAGCAACCCCGAATGCCACACTTTGCTCTCCGCTGATGACGGCCGAAAGCCAGAAACACGTCTCTGGAGATACAGCATTTGCCGCACCAACTTATGGTGAAAAACTTTCTTCAATGTTACAGCACTTGCTGCACCCATTTATGGTGAAAGACTTTTTGAAATATTATTCAAATTCATTCTAATGACTGTATTTATCATGATGCTTTGGGGCTATTCGAGCTGAAATGTAAGAGAGGGTGCTCCCTTTTTGGATTGTGTATTTAACGGCTCCCGTGAGCCTTGGAGCTGAAGAGCTCTGGTGAAGCACCTGTCCGCCTACTGAGTGGTACAAAAACCTGAGAATACGTTTAGGCGGCATTTCAAGCAACCCCGTCTGCCACACTTTGCTCTCTGCTGATGACGGCCGAAAGCCAGAATCACGTGTCGGGGATACGGCATTTGCCGCACCAACTTATGGTGAAAAACTTTCTACAACGTTACAGCACTTGCTGCACCCATTTATGATGAAAGACTTTTTGAAATATTATTCAAATTCATTCTAAAGACTGCAATTATCATGATGCTTTGGGGCTATTCGAGCTGAAATGTAAGACAGGGTGCTCCCTTTTGGATTGTGTATTTAACGGCTCCCGTGAGCCATTGACCTGACGAGCTCTGGTGAAGCACCTGTGCGCCCACTGAGTAGTACAAAAACCTGAGAATACGTTTAGGCGGCATTTCAAGCAACCCCGTCTGCCACACTTTGCTCTCCGCTGATGACGGCCGAAAGCCAGAAACACGTGTCCGGGGATACGGCATTCGCCGCACCAACTTATGGTGAAAAACTTTCTACAACGTTGCAGCACTTGCTGCACCCATTTATGATGAAAGACTTTTTGAAATATTACTCAAATTCATTCTAATGACTGCATTTATCATGATGCTTTGGGGCTATTCGAGCTGAAATGTAAGACAGGGTGCTTAATTTTTGGATTGCGTATTTAACGGCTCCCGTGAGCCTTTGAGCTGATGAGCTCTGGTGAAGCAGCTGTGCACCTACTGAGTGGTACAAAAACCTGAGAATACGTTTAGGCGGCATTTGAAGCAACCCCGCTGCCACACTTTGCTCTCCGCTGATGATGGCCGAAAGCTAGAAACACTTGTCCCGAGATACGGCATTCGCCGCACCGACTTATGGTGAAAAACTTTCTACAACGTTACAGCACTTGCTGCACCCATTTATGGTGAAAGACTTTTTGAAATATTATTCAAATTAATTATAATGACTGCATTTCTCATGATGCTTTGGGGCTATTCGAGCTGAAATGTAAGACAGGGTTCTCCCTTTTTGGATTGTGTATTTAACGGCTCCCTTTGGCCTTTGAGCTGACAAGCTTTGGTGTAGCACCCGTGTGCCTACTGAGTGGTACAAAAACCTGAGAATATGTTTAGGCGGCATTTCAAGCAACCCCGCCTGCCACACTTTGCACTCCGCTGATGACAGCCGAAAGCCAGAAACACGTGTCCTGAGATACAGCATTCGCCACACCAACTTATGGTGAAAAACTTTCTACAACGTTAAAGCACTTGCTGCACCCATTTATGGTGAAAGCCTTTGAATTATTATTCAATTCATTCTAATGACTGCATTTCTCATGATGCTTTGGGGCTATTCGAGCTGAAATGTAAGACAGGGTGCTCCCTTTTTGGATTGTGTATTTAACGGCTCCCGTGAGCCTTTGAGCTGACGAGCTCTGGTGAAGCACATGTGCTCCTACTGAGTGGTACAAAAACCTGAGAATACGTTTAGGCGGCATTTCAAGCAACCCCGCCTGCCACACTTTGGTCTCCGCTGATGACGGGCGAAAGCCAGAAACACGTGTCCGGAGATACGGCATTCGCCGCACCAACTTATGGTGAAAAACTTTCTACAACGTCACAGCACTTGCTGCACCCATTTATGGTGAAAGACTTTGAAATATTATTTGAATTCATTCAAATGACTGCATTTATCATGATGCTTTGGGGCTATTCGAGCTGAAATGTAAGACAGGGTGCTCCCTTTTTGGATTGTGTATTTAGCGGCTCCTGTGAGCCTTTGAGCTGACGAGCTCTGGTGAAGCACCTCTGCGCCTACTGAGTGGTAGAAAGACCTGAGAATATGTTCAGGCGGCATTTCAAACAACCCCGTCTGCCACACTTTGTTCTCCACTGATGACGGCCAAAAGCCAGAAGCATATGTCCGGAGATCCGGCATTTGCCACACCAACTTATGGTGAAAAACTTTCTACAACGTTACAGCACTTGCTGCACCCATTTATGGTGAAAGACTTTTTGAAATATTATTCGAATTCATTCTAATGACTGCATTTATCATGATGCTTTGGGGCTATTCGAGCTGAAATGTAAGACAGGGTGCCCCCTTTTTAGATTGTGTATTTAACGGCTCCCGTGAGCCTTTGAGCTGACGAGCTCTGGTGAAGCACCTGTGCGCCTACTGAGTGGTACAAAAACCTGAGAATACGTTTAGGTGGCATTTCAAGCAACCCCGTGTGTCACACTTTGTTCTTCGCTGATGAGGGCCGAAAGCCAGAAAAATCTGTCCGGAGATACGGCATTCGCAGCACCAACTTATCGTGAAAAACTTTCTACAACGTTACAGCACTTGTTGCACCCATTTATGGTTAAAGTATTTTGAAATATTATTCGAATTAATTCTAATTACTACATTTATCATGATGCTTTGGGGCTATTCGAGCTGAAATGTAAGACAGTGCTACCTTTTTGGATTGTGTATTTAACGGCTCCCGTGAGCCTTTGAGCTGACGAGCTCTGGTGAAGCACCTGTGTGCCTACTGAGTGGTACAAAAACCTGATAATACCTTTAGGCGTCATTTCAAGCAACCCCGTCTGCCACACTTTGCTCTTCGCTGATGACGGCCGAAAGCCAGAAACACGTGTCCGGAGATACGGCATTCGCTGCACCAACTTATGTTGAAAAACTTTCTACAATGTCACAGCACTTGCTGCACCCATTTATGGTGAAAGACTTTTTGAAAAAATATTCGAATTCATTCTAATGACTGCATTTATCATGATGCTTTGGGGCTATTCGATCTGAAATGTAATACAGGAGCTCCCTTTTTGAATTGTGTATTTAACGGCTCCCGTGAGCCTTTGAGCTGAAGAGCTCTGGTGAAGCACCTGTGCGCCTACTGAGTGGTACAAGAACCTGAGAATATGTTTAGGTGGCATTTCAAGCAACCCCGACTGCCACACTTTGCTCTCCGCTGATGACGGCCGAAAGCCAGAAACACGTGTCTGGAGATACGGCTTTCGCTGCACCAACTTATGGTGAAAAACTTTCTACAACGTTACAGCACTTGCTACACCAATTTATGGTGGAAGACTTTTTGAAGTATTATTCGAGTTCATTCTAATGACTGGCTTTATCATGATGCTTTGGGGCTATTCGAGCTGAAATTTAAGAGAGGGTGCTCCCTTTTTGGATTGTGTATTTAACGGCTCCCATGAGCCTTTGAGCTGACGAGCTCTGGTGAAACACCTGTGCGCCTACTGAGTGGTACAAAAAAATCTGAGAATACTTTTAGGCGGAATTTCAAGCAACCCCGCCTGCCTCACTTTGCTCTCCGCTGATGACTGCCAAAAGCCAGAAACACGTGTTCGGAGATACGGCATTCGCCGCACCAACTTATGGTGAAAAACCTTCTACAACGTTACAGCACTTGCTGCACCCATTTATGGTGAAAGACTTTTTGAAATATTATTCAAATTCATTCTAAAGACTGCATTTATCATGATGCTTTGGGGCTATTCGAGCTGAAATGCAAGACAGGGTGCTCCCTTTTTGGATTGTGTATTTAACGGCTCCCGTGAGCCTTTGAGCTGACGACCTCTGGTGAAGTACCTGTGCGCCTACTGAGTGCTACAAAAACCTGAGAATACGTTCAGGCGGCATTTAAAGCAACCCCGTCTGCCACACTTTGCTCCCCGCTGATGATGGCCAAAAGCCAGAAACACCTGTCCAGAGATACAGCATTCGCCGCAACAACATATGGTGAAAAACTTTCTACAACGTTACAGCACTTGTTGCACCCATTTATGGTGAAAGACTTTTTGAAATATTATTCATATTCATTCTAATGACTGTATTTATCATGATGCTTTGGGGCTATTCGAGCTGAACTGTAAACAGGGTGCTCCCTTTTTGGATTGTGTATTTAACGGGTCCCGTGAGCCTTTGAGCTGACGAGCTCTGGTGAAGCACCTGTGCACCTACTGAGTGGTACAAAAACCTGAGAATACATTTAGGCAGCATTTCAAGCGACCCCATCTGCCACACTTTGATCTCCGCTGATGACGGCCAAAAGCCAGAAACATGTGTCCTTAGATACGGCATTAGCTGCACCAACTGTATGGTGAAAAACTTTCTACAACGTCACAGCATTTGCTGCACCCATTTATGGTGAAAGACTTTTTGAAATATTATTCAAATTCATTCTAATGACTGCATTTATCATGATGCTTTGGGGCTATTCGAGCTTAAATGTAAGACAGGGTGCTCACTTTTTTTCGATTGTGTATTCAATGGCTCCTGTGAGCCTTTGAGCTGACGAGCTCTGGTGAAGCACCTGTGCGCCTACTGAGTGGTACATAAACCTGAGAATGCGTTTAGGCGGCATTTCAAGCAACCCCGTTTGCCACACTTTGCTCTCCGCTGATGACTGCCGAAAGCCAGAAACACGTGTCCTGGGATACGGAATTCGCAGCACCAACTTATGGTGAAAAACTTTCTACAACGTCACAGCACTTGCTGCACCCATTTATGGTGAAAGACTTTTTGAAATATTATTCAAATTCATTCTAATGACTGCATTTATCATGATGCTTTGGGGCAATTCGAGCTGAAATGTAAGACAGGGTGCTCCCTTTTTGGTTTGCACACTTGCCAAGACCGCTGCCAGGAAATTAAACTCTCCTGATTGTCCCCCTTGTGTCCCACACAGTCACCCTGTCCACCTTGAACTGCCATTTCTCCCCTTCCTATGTCCCCTTGGACAATGCACCTGTGCTACAAACAGACTGGACTTTTCTCCATCATCACCCCATCCCATTGCACTTTCCCCCATATGTTAGCACTTCAATAAACACCCTTTGATAAAAATCAATTTCAAGTATGTAATGTATTTCAAATATGTATTGATTGAAACAAGTACAACCAGTGCAAATTAACTGTACATAGAATGAGCATAGAATTAATGACCTGTATCTGGCTGTTGTGATCACAGCAGGAGTATTTATCACATCAACAACATCTGCAAAATGAATAGCCAGAGGGAACAGTAAGTGGCCATAAATTTGGGAAATACCAGCATGCCAATGCCACACAGAATACAACCAAAGTCATTGACATGTAAAGTTACACTGTCTCATCTGTGTACTCCTCTGAAGTGAAGGCTGGGGCCCTTTCCCCGGTCACACAGGCCATGGTAGGTTCCAGACACAGATCACAGCAGCACATGCAGCGTAGGTCCTCTCCTATGGAAGGTTAGGAAACAAGTGAGGAATATGATAGAAAATGGCAGTCACGTTCACGGCGGTGCATACCATCACCGCCAGCGTAGATCACCATTGCCCACTGTACCCCATAGGGACCAATATTAAACAATGATGAATTGCACAGTGGTTCACGACCACCAACTGCCATGGTGCACAATCTCAGCGGCATTACCTCACTTCCTCCTGTCCCTCCCCACAGGACAGGCGGACCCCATTGCGGGGGGCAGGCCTATGGAATAATGCTGCATCACAGGAGAAATAGGCACATACTGTACAGATCACACTGACCCATTTCAAGTATACAGATTGCAAACTCCTGTTGTGGCTACATTGTTCAGTTTGTGACAGGCTCCTCATTATTGTCCCTTAGTTTCCTAACACTGCGGATGAATAGGAGATGGAGACATATCCCTGTGTATAGACCCTTGGTGGACTTGGCTACACTGGAGGACAGGCACATAATACTCACCTATAGACTGGACAGGGCCACAATCACAGAGCTGTGTGCCCAGTTAGAGCCTGACCTGATCTCAGCTATCCGTCATCCGACTGGTATCCCCCCTCTGGTGCAAGTTCTATCAGTGCTCCATTCCCTGGCATCTGGTTCTTTCCAAGTGACAGTCGGCTTGGCAGCCAGACTGTCACAGCCAATGTTCTCAATAGTGCTGGCAAGAGTCTTGTGTGCCCTGATAAAACACATGTGCAGCTACATTTCTTTCCCCCAGGTGGACGATTTGGCCACTGTGAAGGCCGGGTTTTATGCAATGGGTCATATCCCCTGTATCATTGGGGCGATTGATGGAACACATATTGCGTTTGTCCCCCTCCTGCAAAATGAACAGGTGTACAGAAATCGTAAGAATTTACACTCTATAAATGTGCAGATGGTATGCCTGGCGGACCAGTACATCCCCCACGTCAATTCTAAGTATCCTGGGTCGGTGCATGATGCCTTTATCCTAAGGAATAGCAGCATCCCAAATGTGATGGCCCAACTACAGAGGCACAGGGTGTGGCTAATAGGTGGGCCTTAGTCCCCAACCAGTGCATGTTGGATTATACCTATGCTGTTGGCCAAATAGAATAGTGTGTGGCTAAATGTTGTCCCTCAATATTTGCAGGCGACTCTGCTTAGCCAAACCTATTGTGGCTGCGTACCCCTATGAGGAATGCCAGGATAAGGGCTGAAGAACATTATAATGAGGCACATGGGTGAACCAGAAGGATAATTGAAAGAACATTCGGACTCCTGAAGGCCAGGTTCGGGTGCCTCCATCTGACAGGTGGATCCCTGTGCTACTCACCGGGAAGGTCTGCCAGATAGTAGTGGCATGCTGCATGTTGCACAACCTGGCCCTCAGACGCCTTGTACCTTTTCTGCAGGAGGAGGAGACTGGAGATGCCCCTGTGGGAGCAGTGGACCCTGAGGGCAGTGAGGATGAGGAGGCAGAGGATGAAGATGTGGTCAACTGAACATTAGTGATCCGTCAGTACTTCCAATGACACACGGGTGAGACAGTGTGGCATGCTGGCATTACCCACTTCTTTCCCCTACTTACTGTTACTTATGCATATTCATTTTACAGATGTTGGTCATATGACAACAATGTCCTGATGGGATCACAACAGCCAGCAACAGGTCATTCATTCTATGCTCACACTATGTACAGTTCATTTACAATGGTTGTAGCTGTTTCAATCAATACAAATTTGCAATACATGAAACACTAGTAGTCGAGGTTTATCCAAGGGTGTTTATTGTTGTGCCAACATATAGAGGGGAAAGTGCAATGGAATGGTGTGATGATGAAGAAAAGTCCAGGGTATTGTTCCAGTCTGTTTGTAGCACAGGTGCAGTGTCCATGGGAACAGAGGAAGGGGAGCAATGTCAGTTCAAGGTAGACAAGGTGACTGAGTGGGACACAAGGGGGACAACAGGAGGGTCTCATTTCCTGGCAATGGTCTTAGCAAGTGTCTCTGGCTTCTGTCTGTGTTGCAGGGAACATTGGCGGGGTGGTTCACATTCTGCAGGGGGAGGGATGCTGGTGGCCTGTGGGTCCTGTGGCGGGGCCTCCTCGCGACTAGCGGCAGCGGAAGTGGAGGGCTGTTCAGATGGCTGGCTAGTGCTAGGGGCCCGCTGGTGTACTGCTGCCTCCCTCATGATGTTGGCCATGTCTAGCAGCACCCCTGCTATGGAGATCAGGGTGGTGTTGATGGCTTGCAAGTCCTCCCTGATCCCCTGATACTGTCCCTCCTGCAGCCGCCTGTTCTCCTGCGCGGTGTCTAGGATCTGGCCCATCATGTCCTGGGAATGTTGGTAGGCTCCCTGGATCTTGGTGAGTGCATCCTGGAGAGTCGGTTCCCTGGTCATGTCCTCCCCATGGCGCACACCAGTCCTCCCGTATCCCTGTTGGCCTGTGCCTCTGACCCCTGAAAGGTGTGCCCACTGCCACTGACCCCAGGTCCCTGATTGTCTTGTGGGCGAGGTGTGGCCTGGGGTCCCTGTACAGTGGGGCACACTGCTGATTGGCGTGTCCTGGGAACAGAGGTGTGGGCATGCTGGGTGGGTGCTGTGGTATGGGTTCCTGATGGGGGAGGCTCTGTGGTGATCTGTGAGTGGGCTTGGGTGACCGGCTGTCCAGTGGTCCCTAATGGGCCAGGTAGGTCCTCCAGATCCAGAAGTCCAGAGTTACTGTCATCACTGGGGGGCTCTTCTGTTGGGGGACTGGATATTGGTGGCACCTCCTCTCCACTGACATTGGCTGGGGTACCTGTGGGGATGTAAATTATGTATTATGCTTCAAGTGCATTACATTTGTATTCCCATAGCTTCCCTCTATGGTTGGTGTGACCCTGCCAGCTTTTGCTTGTGTATGTTGGTGTATTGTGGGATTGTTAGTTTCCCTATGCTGTGCATGATTTAAGGATGGGTGTCCATCAGGGCTGGGAGGGGTGTCCATGCATTGGTACAGCATGCAGGGCCTGGCTTTGGGATTAGTGAGATGTAATAAAATCAAGAACCTAAGTTCCTTATCGTCCAACTCTCTCATTCTCAAATGCCCGTTCAAGGTTGAATGTGGGTTATCACATGGGGTGTGGACCAATTTGCCCCAATAAAAGTCTAGAGATTAAAGAGAAAAGTGTAACCCACAATGTATTCTCATGTGAGATTCCAAATTTGTAGATATGTAGTGATATATTTCACGTTGAGTCAAAAAGGGTGATTCAAGAAAGTTTTTATTGTAGTTTTGAACAATGACACGTGGATTTAGGAGCCGAGAGCCTACACGTGTTTCGCCCCCGTAGCAGATCTGCCAGGGGCTTTTTCAAGGCTGTAAGGTATACATAAAGGTTGATTCAGTATTGAATGAGGTTATGCAAAATTAACATGTTAGTTTCTAATAACGAGACGTCTCCAAAGAGATTCGGTGCACAGTACAAAAGATGGGGAATAGAGTTAACACCCTATGTGCGGAAGACTATTGTACAAAATGTGGTGTATCAAGAGATAGCAGTGAGTTAAAAGCATGCTCCGTGGGACAGACAAACCAATCTATGAAAGGGCAAGTGCTGGCAGAGTTAAGTAATAGAATCACATGTTTGATAGTCAGATTTACCGGTGAGTGTATTTCAGATTGTTAAGGTGTAAAGGTTATAGATAAGAGATCGAAAAGCACATACCTAATGGTAAATCATATGAGAGAATTCAGCAGTGTGGAAATACAGTTTGATCAGTAGAAGGATACATTCTGTGTAGGAAAATGGCAAACAGATTATAATGCTCCAATCAAAATACCAAAGATATAACATACATGGTTATAATTTAGCGGCGGCCACATTGAAAGGGTGAGCGTATTGGGAACGAGTAAGTATACTTCCTTCTGAAGTAGGAAGTGTGTTTGTCTAACAAAGTGACATGCAAGGGCACAAAGGAATATATAAGCCAGATAATAATTTCAACAGAGAAATGTAGAGTTGCGCTCCATGTACTGATCAAGGGAGATATTAGCAAATGGTGAATTGAAGGTGGATTAGTGAGATGTGTTGGAGTGTGTGGGATGTGGTGGAGTGATGGGAGTGAGGGTGAGGGTGTGTGATAGCATGCAGGTATGGGGGGTGATAATTGTTAAATGTTGACTTACCAGTGTCCAGTCCTCCGGCTACTCCAGGAAATCCCCCAGGATGCAGTATTGCCGGTACCTGCTCCTCCCATGCTGTGAGCTGTGGGGGAGGAGGTGGGGGTCCACCATCAGTCATCTGTATGGCGAGCTGGTGTCTTGCTGCAATGGAATGTACCTTCCCCCGTAGGTCATGCCACCTCTTCCTGATGTCGTCCCCTTTTCTTGGGTGCTGTCCCACGGTGTTGACCCTGTCCACGATTCTCTGCCATAGCTCCATCTTCCTTGCTATAGATATTTGCAGTATCTGTTCTCCAAAGAGCTGTGGCTCTACCCTGACAATTTCCCCCACCATGACCCTTAACTCCTCTTCAGTGAAACAGGGTGCCTTTGTGGTGCCTTGGGTGTTGTGTGATGTGTGTTGGGTAATGTAGTGGGGTTTGTGATGTGGCATGCATGAGGGGTCTATGGGTGTAAGTGATGTGTGTGTGTAATTGTCTCTGTGCTATTCTTTTTCAGTCTCCTGGTGGCAATTGCTGTTCGTAAGGGGTTGTGGGTAATGTGGGTGTGTGTTTTATAGTGGTGTGGGTGTGTGGGTGTGGTGTGTGTATGAATGTCAGGTGTTAGTATTTGGTATGTGGTGTTGTTTTTTATATGGGTGTCCATTCTGAGCATGGCGGTGTGTACCGCCTATGGTTTACTGCTGTTGAATGTCCTCCGTGGTGATTTGTGGGTCATAATGTGATGGGCGTTGTTTTTTTGGTGTAACGGTATGAGTTTTGGGACCGCCACTTTATCACTGATCTTTGGGCTGGCAGATTTGTGTATGTGTCTGTATTCTGTCAGTGTGTGTGTGTCATAACATGGTGAACGGATATTTGCCACCATGGTGGTAAGTTGGCAGCTGTCAGTGTGGCGGTAAGTGGGATTTACCGCCAATGTCATAATGAGGGCCTTTGTCTCCTAAGTTAACCTTTGTTGCTCACTGCCAAGTTACTAAGGTTTGAGCTAGGTTAAATTTATTGAGGACTAACTGAACCTAGTGGGGGTTATTGGCCTATTGCTAAGTGTAGGTACTTACCTGCGCTTACCAATAATCTACTTTCCAACAATAACCTTAGATGTAAAATCTTTATACACCAGCATATGACACAGTGATGGTATAAAGGCTTGCAAACATTTCTTAAGAGCTACATTGGTGAGCCTTTATTCACATACACAAATTTTATTGGAGATTATGACTTTTTTCCTAAACAACAACATTTTCATATTTGACAGGACATTGTACAGATAAAAACAAGGAACTGCGATGGGCACCAGCTTCGCTCCCAGCTACCAAATTTATTCATGGGCTGGTGGGAGGAGCTGGTGTCAGGAGCACCAGAGTTCAAGCAGGCAATGGATAGAATTATCTTGTGGTTACGTTTCATTGGCAATTTATTTCTAATCTGGTAGGGGAATGAGACAGATGCCAGGGATTTTGTAACACAAATTTATGAGAATAATTTTAATTTGGAAATCTCAGCAAACTACAATAGAGATAATATAGGGGGTCATTATGACCCTGTCGGTCCTGCCGCAACACACCAGTGGTGGCAGCCAGACTGCCGACAGCGTGGCAGTTCAGGACCTGCAAATTATGACCATTGAAGTGAACTGGCTGCATCGCAGCCAGTTCACCGCCTGTACCACCAGGGGGACGGGACCGCCTGGCCGAATGTTAACTAGCTTCGGCCCAGTGGTCTACCTAGCACCGCCCACGGTATAATGAGTATCCTTACTGCCAGGGTTTTCGTGGCGACAGCCCTGCCACGAAATCCCTGGTGGTAAGGATACTGGTGACAGGAATACTAAACCCTGTCACCACTACAGGACTCCCTAACCCCCCTCCCTGTAGGAGACCCCCCACCCACCACTGACCCCATCAGGAGCCCACCCCCCAAGCAGCCACCCCCCCTCCACCCGATCCCCATACTGACCCCCCTCCCCCAATCCCTGTATTGATCCCAATCCCCATGCTGACCCCCTGGTCCCCGCACTGACCTCTCTCCCCCGATCCTGTTACTGACCCCCCTCCCCCGATCCCTGTACTGACCCCCCATCCCTGTACTGACCCTCCTCCCTGATCCCTTTACTGACCCCCTCCCCAATCCCCGTACTGACCCACCCCTCACCTGATCCCCATACTGACCCCCCTCCCCGACCCCCGTACTGACCCCGATCCACGCACGTGCCACACATACAGATGTACACGTACATATCCACACATACATACATACATGCACACATCCACGCTCACTCATTCACACACACATGCACACATGGCCACAACACTCCCCCCACCCCCAGCATACAAGCATTAAACAAGCTCACAGACGCTTGCACACACACGCACACAAACACACAGAACACCTCCCACCCCAATCCATTCACACACACACACCCCTATTCACACACACAACACTCAACACCCCTCTCCCCTGTCAGTGGATCACCTTACCTGGTGGTCATCCGGGAGGGAACGTGGTCCATGGGGCCTGCTCTGCAGGCAATGCCCCGTCACCACCACACCGATTACAAAGTTGGAATACGGCGGGTGGTGTTGTGATGACATGGTGGTGTGGAGCAACCTCCACTAGACTGCCGACCACCAGTATGGCTCCTGGCAGATCTCCACCCAATTTATGGCAGAGAGCTGCCAGGAGTCATAATATGGTGGTCTCAAGACCGCCATCACTGGTGGTCTCCTGGTGGGCGTGACTTTGGCGGTCAAGTGTTTTGACCACTGAAGTCATAAAGAGGGCTATAATGTTGTGGATGCTGATTTGGAAATTGTGAAAGATAAAATAGTCTCTAAATGACATCATAAAAATCACAGCTGGCAACAGCCTGCTACAGACACATAGCAGTCATCCCAGTCAACCTAAGTGGAGCATCCCACATGGGGAACTCATTAGGGCCAAAAGTAACTGTAGTGATAGCAGTCTTTTTAAAGCAGAAAAGAAAGTAATGATACAAGGGTTCTTGGACAGAGATTATCCCAAATGGGTTCTGGATAAAGCAGTCCAGAGAGTGGACATGCAGACAAGGACAGAAATTCTGTTTAGTGCCAACAAACAGAATGGGAACAAAACTCAAATGAGAAGAGATTCATTGCTAAATACAATGCACGATCAGGAAGTCCATGTGAAGTCCTAAACAGAAATTAGGACATTTTAAAATGTGCCCCAATACTTGCTCATGAAATAGGAAACAGACCCAGAGTAACATATTGTAATACCAAATCCTAGAGGGACTTACAGGTCAAAACAGATATTAGCATAAAGGCAGATAATTTGAACGTTAGAGGGGAACCCCTAAAAGGTTTCTTTGCTTGCAGCAAATGCAAAGCTTGTACATATTCATCAAATTGTAAGGAGATTACACTACCAGATAAAAATACTGAGGTAATTTCCAAATGTATTAATTGCAATACCTTTTTTGTTGTGTACATTTTGGAGTGCCCATGTGACTTAAGGTACTTGGAAAGAACAGTGTATCCAGTTAAGAAGAAAGTATTGGAACATGCCAGAGCACTAAGGAAACATAATGAACACTATTCGGTGGCCAGACACTAAGAGACACACAATTTTTGCAATCAAAACCTCTTAAAATATATAGGAATCAACCACATTCCACCGAACCCCCGAAAGGAAGACCAGGTAGGCCTATTATGTAGAACAGAGTCCAGATGGATTATTACACTCAGCACCAAAACCCAAATGGGCTGAATTCTGATAAAGAATTACACATACATTTGGAGTAAGTCATAGAGGACATCACTCAGAACATGGATGTGTTTGGAAAAAGATTTCTGGTACAGTGTATTGGAATCAATTAATGATTGGATGAATTATGCAACAGTTGAAACCCTACCTCTCAGTTAAAAGTGTCACCATACATTGTTTCTATTTTTTCAGAGGAGAGGAAGGGAGTCTCACCTGGGAAGCTGTGTTGGAAAAGAGGCCACGGCTGTGGCACCCTACCCCTTTCTTCTGACACTTGGAGCACCTGGGTGATATTTTCTTTTCTTGTTATATTTTATGAAATTGGTCATTGGACTAGTATCACTGCATTTGATTTATGAAGGAACATGAACCCATCAACAAGTATTTTCTTTAGATATATGCAATAGCACATGCCCATTTGGAATTGATTGCACAAATGTTAATAACACATGATCTTTTATGCAATTTGTTCTATAAGTTTCCCCTGCAACATATGCTCACATGAGCTACATTGAGGTAATTTCTTGTCAGTCAGAGAAGAGCCCCTGCATTGTTGTCCGTGATTCAGGGTAAAATTCCTTAGATGGTACATTCATTTTGATGGATAGCATGTAGCACTGTGTTAATTAGAGTGTATTACATAAAATAAACTGAGATAATGTGATGGTTAAGACCCATATGGAGAAAGGGAGAGTACTGATATATGATTTCATTGTGGTACACATTACATTGTGTTCATGTTTTGTTATTTAAACTTGTAATCATGATGTCCACAATGGTGAACACCAGTCCAAGACGGTGGATTTTGATGCACTTGATAATAGTTTTGAGTCATTGTTCATTTGATGCTCAAATATCACATAGTGAAGGGGAACGTACTTATATTTGATTTTGATATATGTTATATCTTGTTACTGTTTTGCTATTTGAAAATGTAATAATTACAAGGGTGGATTTACAATGATTGATTTTATTTTCCTTTCACCGTATTCTACTTGATGTGTGTATATGTTGGTTGTTGAGCATGGCCATCCCAAGCGTGAACAAGGCTGTTGAGCCGGAATGTGTTGCTGGGGCTGGATATGAGTAATAGAATATTTAAATAAAATATTATGGGATATTTTGGGGAGTGTGTGTTTTATTCAAAGGAGTGTGTTTTGGGATATATATATATATCCAAGAAAGAAGTGACTTAAACAGATGGTCTTGCCAAAGAACAAAAATATATTTCCACTACAATGTTTCAGCTTCCGCCTTCCTCAGGTAGTACAAGATGGTTTGCTCGGTGGCTGCACAGCTTACACTGCTGAATTTTCAAAAAGCATCATGAGGGAAGATTCCAATTGGAATGTCGAATCAATGCAGGCCTGGGAACTCTTCAGATATGCAGACATCAAGTGGTATTGTCGGTGTTGTTCAGTCCATCTGGATGCAGTGATTTTAAACAGTACATCCAGCAGTTTTCTCTGCTGTCCATTAGTTCTTTCTTAAAGACATGTTCCACAGGGAAAATCTTCAAATCTGATAGTAAATGGACCACAAGGTTAAAATGATTGGCTACAGGCTGGTCAAGTTTTTTGTTAATTATTGCTGAATTGTGGTTCCTGAATCATGTACAGAATCACATCAATAATGTATGTTGAGTGACATGTAAGATGCTGTCTTATTCCATAGGTCCTTTTTGGAACAGATCTAGTTGCTCATGATGTTTGTAAAAGGTATTCACATGTGTGATACACCTTTTAGAATCACAGCAATGAACTCCTGCATTTGTTACAGCCTGCTTAAGGTCAGCTCTCACAATAAGCGATAGTAAATGGGAAATTCTGCAGTAAGCAATGACTGGCGGTTTTGGAAAAAGTTTTTGCTATTTTTCACGAGTGGATAGTAAGGGAAAAGTTGTTTGTATTATATTTCTATTGTTGGGAGCTGATGGATGATAGTCAACCACAAATGGGATTCTGTCACTTTTTTTTCTGTTGGTTTTCCAAATAAGTGCTTCCCTGGGTGACTGTAAAGGCTTGTCAATTTGTGGCAGAATGATATGTACAGGATATCCTCACTTTTTAAATAATGTAACAAGCTCCTGTAGATGGTCACACAATTATTACTAATCTGTACCACAAGCCTACAGATGCTCATTTGTGTCTAAACTGGACTTCATGACTCCCATGCCACACTAAACTCAGCATCATCTACAGCCAAGCACTCAAACTAAAACACATCTACAGCAATGAAGACATCTGTAAAGACCATCCATATTACTATCCAACCTGCTTTGAGGGAAGTGGAATAGTTAGCACTGCCAGGTACCATATTTGTAAGGCCCCACCTGAGACCTGCACCAAAACCTATCTCAGTAGAAGTATGTACTGCAGAGATGCAATTGACACACCCTCCTGCCTCCAGTTCTTCTTCAGGTATTGGCAGTGGCCCAATAATAAAGTATTCTCCCAGGTTGGGACTTTCCTATGATTAGCAAACAGGAGGAGAACATTGCAATATGATCCATTTGCCACGTGAGTGTTTGTCAGGGTAAACCTGAATCACATTATGGTACTGGAGACCAGATGACCTATATGAAAAACATCACACAATCCATTAGGAGGAACACCTTTAAAAAATTGTGGTCAAATGGTGGTGATGAGGTGAGATGGGAAACATCAGCTACAGCTTGTCAAATCATGATGGAAGGTGTGGAAGAAGAGGGTGACATCCTCATGCGAAGCAGCCCTGTCCCCAGCAGTGTGCCAGAATCACCTGTCTTAGTGACCTCACAAGAAGAATCAGATGGAGACAACACAGCATGTGGTGACTGCCCCACGATGCACACTGGGCCCAATTCACAAGGCTAAATTTAGACCAAAAGTCTAAGGGCCCGATTCACAAAGGTAACTTTCAACCAAGAGTCCAACTTTAAACCAAAAGTCTAACTTTACTACTTTACATTTGTTCTGAATTTAGACTTTTGGTTTAAGTTTACCTTTGTGAATCAGGCCCTAAGTTTACACCAAAAGTCTAAGTTTAGACCTAAATGTCTAACTTTACTCATAGCAAAGTTAGACTTTTGGTCTAAATTTGGACTTTTGGTGTACGTTTTGACCAAAAGTCTAAACTTAGACCAAAAGTCTAACTGTACTTGTAGCAAAGTTAGACGTTTGGTGTAAGTTTAGACTTTTGGTCTAAGTTTAGACCAAAAGTCTAAACTTAGATCAAAAGTCTAACTTTACTATGAGTAAAGATAGACTTTAAGTTTAAACTTAGACTTTTGGAATAAACTTAGACTTTTGGTCTAAGTTTACATTTGTGAATTGGACCCACTGAGTCTACCACCACCTACTCCTTGAAAGTCACCGGTGTCACTGGCCCCAGAAAATAAGAAAATCCAGGCTACTATTACAGGCATTTTTAGGCAAGAGGGACCCTATAACTACAACTACCCAATGGCACATTTGTACAATGGAAAGATGTCAGGAATGTTAGCGCTGGACCTTCTCCCTTTTTCTTATGTGAAAGGAGTGGGCTATCTGCCTGAAATGGAAGGTTTCTAGTCAGACCTATTTTATCAGAGTTGCTGTTTCAGTGCTTCAATACAATGTGCTGCAATTGGTCAGACACGGTTTGCAGTAAAGTGTTGTTCACACTATACACACTATCCACCTGACAACAGTAGCTATGTTCCCCATAGAGAAATCACACACAGCTGCAAATATCTTGGATGAACTTAACAGCAAGGTGCCTGAATGGCTGCAACCCAGAGGTCTCTGAATCGGATTGGTTGCCACAGACCATGGCAATAACGTATTCAAGGCCATGGCAGATGGTGGCTATTTCAGGGTCCTGTGTTTGCCGCCCTGCACCAACCTGGTTCTACAAGACATTGTTAAAAAAAAAGAACCATAATCAGCAACATACTGACTACCTACAAATGAATCTGCACTCATTTTAGCCATTCTTTTAAAGCACTGAAGCAGTTGCAGATTATTCAGCATGCAAATAGAGTAGCAGTTAAAGTCCTGATACAGGAGGTACCATCATGTGGGAACTCAACCTATTATATGTGCAAACGTCTGTTTGAGCAGTATAGACAGATCAATGACTATATAATTCCAAGAGGAGGGGATACAATTGGGAAAGCTATGACCATGGATGCGGACAAAGGGGGCCTATTCAAATGCCTGACACAGATGCTGCTCCATTTTGAGGTTTTCATACTGTACATTAGCTAGGAGGACAGTATGATGGGCCAAGCTATCCTGTTGTTGCAACTGCTTCAAGACCAACTAAAGAAGGTGCCTGAAAGGTTTGCACTTGAAGATGGAGGTGAAGGTGTGAACAAAAACATCAGAAGTGCATGCCTTGGTTTAGAACGTAAGCTATCACAAGACTTGTGATCCAAAGCTGCAAAAGAACATTATATCCTCCAAAGAGTACATCCATGTCACCAGACTTGAGCCACGTTACAAAAAAAATTCTTCCCACTTTCATCCCTTTTTCTGAATGGGATGTTTCAAAATCCAAGAGGTGGATTGTTGAGCAAGCTGGACACCAAGAAGAAGAATGGCTGGAACTTAGAGACCCACTCCACAGTTCTGGGGTGCCTCCTTCAACTTCCAGAGAGGGCGGTTTTGTCTCAACACAGCAGCTAATAAAAGCAACAATAACACCAGCAACAACAAAATCTGACCCACCCTCTGCATTGGCTTGGTTTCAAGAGGCAGGTCTTAAGTCCAGTTCAGAGGTAAAGGCAAAAGCTGTCGGAAAGTGGAAGCACCAATAACACTTCAGAGGATGTTCCAGGAGTATCTGGATGGCCCAAAAGAGGTGTTTGTGAATCAAAACCTATTGGTATATTGGAATGAGAAGATGTGCCAGTGGCCAGAGCTCAGAAGGCTGGCAATAAAGTATCTGATTTGTCTTGTAGCCAGCGTGGCTGTTGAGTTGTTGTTCAGCACAGCTGGCAAAGTTATTTCAGTGGGAAGGACTAGTCTCTCACATAAAAACGTGGAGAGATTGGCCAAAATCAAAATTAACCAACATTTTATACCACCTGATTACACTGTTCCCAAACACCTTAACAGGAGGAAGAGGATGATTGATTAGAATCAAGTGTGTTAGCTGACCAACTTCTGAGTAAACCACCTGAGTTTGAGGACCAGCTCTACTTACAAGAGTATGCCAGTGCCACCATAGAACTTTTCAATTATTTCTTGTTGAACTTCTTTCTTTCTTTGCAAAAATAAAGAGGTAGTATAACATTATGATTGAGTTGGATTTATGCTGCCCCACTATTGTTTAGTCACATATATGGCTGGATCGGAGTTGGACCCATGTGCAGTGAAGAAGCCTCCACATTCACTTCCACCCACGACAGGCTCATCCCCCTCCCCAAACAAATTGCCCCATCCCCAACCAAAGTGCAACGAAAGTCCACAAAGAAAGTCCAAAGAAAAAGTCTGAAGTGCAAAAAAACCTGATCTCAACTCCCTTTCCCACTATCTCCCCCCACAAGCGTATCTCCTCCAATAAAAACATTTAAAAAAGGGTCAAAGGAGGTAACTCCCCTCATGGGTCTGGGGATCATCCAGGGTTGTCTAATTGTGTGCCACCCGACAGTCCATGAGCACAATGCTAGACATAGTGCCTGAAATTATGGTCTGAGCATGGGGGGGCAGCAGTGATGGGACATGGACAGTCTGACGCCAGCTGGTGGCACGGTGATGTTGTCTCTAAGAAGCTAGAGGTGCAGGCGGCTGGTTGGAGGAGCTCAGACTGGTGGACATGTTGGCAGCTGCCTGGCCCTCATCCTCCTCCTCCTGAAGAGTCACAGCCGCTAATATTCAGTGTTGATTTCCTCCTGCTTTTGCTGCTGCAGCCGGGCTGCTATCTCCTGGCAATTAGGAGGGTGTCCACCAGGAGTAGCTAGAGAAAGATAGAAAAATAAAAATGATAAATTATAAACAGTGCTCTCTGCAAACATTTTTTTGAAAAAAAGAGTGTCACAGTAGCAGTAAATTGCTGGTTCTCCAGTGCCACTGGAATTTGATGTGACTGATTATGAGTCACAGGGCCATTTTTGTACCCCCAAATGTATCACTGTAGTTGACGAATGCCAAAAGGGTAAAATTTGTACTGGCATGAATCCATTAAGGAAGCCATGAGATATTAATAATTTGTACATAAATGTGGCACATGCCAAAATTGATTTTTCAGTTTTAATTTGGATTGCTGGGACATATCTTTGGAAAAAATAAAGTACTGAAGTACTAGTAGGTGACTGAGTGGACACTGGGAGAAAAGGGAAACATACCTTATTTTAACCACTTCGCTGCCAGGCCTTTTCCCCCTCCTGTGCCAGGCCTTTTTTTGCCTATTTGGGGCAGTTCGCGCTTAGGCCCTCATAACTTTTTGTCCACATAAGCTAACCAAGCCAAATTTGCGTCCTTTTTTTCCAACATCCTAGGGATTCTAAAGGTACCCAGACTTTGTGGGTTCCCCTGAAGGAGGCCAAGAAATTGGCCAAAATACAGTGAAAATTTCGTTTTTTTCAAAAAAATTGGAAAAAGGGGCTGCAGAAGAAGGCTTGTGGTTTTTCCCCTGAAAATGGCATCAACAAAGGGTTTGCGGTGCTAAACTCAGCAGCTTCCCAGCTTTCAGGAACAGGCAGACTTGAATCCGAAAACCCAATTTTTCAACACAATTTTGGCATTTTACTGGGGCATACCCCATTTGTGCAATTTTTTGTGCTTTCAGCCTCCTTTCAGTCAGTGACAGGAATGGTCATGAAACCAATGCTGGATCCCAGAAACCTAAACATTTCTGAAAAGTAGACAAAATTCTGAATTCAGCAAGGGGTCATTTGTGTAGATCCTACAAGGGTTTCCTACAGAAAATAACAGCTGAAAAAGAAAAATATTGAAATTGAGGTGAAAAAAACATCAATTTTTCTCTACTTTTTACTCTGTAACTTTTCCCTGCAATGTCAGATTATCGAAAGCAATATACCGTTACGTCTGCTGGACTCCTCTGGTTGCGGGGATATATAGGGTTTGTAGGTTCATCAAGAACCCGAGGAACCCAGAGCCAATAAATGAGCTGCACCCTGCAGTGCGTTTTCATTCTATACCGGGTATACAGTAATTCATTTGCTGAAATATAAGGAGTAAAAAATAGCTATCAAGAAAACCTTTGCATTTCCAAAAAGGGCACAAGATAAGGTGTTGAGGAGCAGTGGTTATTTGCACATCTCTGAATTCCGGGGTGACCATAGTAGCACGTGAATTACATGGAATTTCTCAAATAGATGTCTTTTTTACACACACCCCTATATTTGGAAGGAATAAATGTAGAGAAAGACAAGGGGCAATAACACTTGTTTTGCTATTCTATGTTCCCCCAAGTCTCCCGATAAAAATGATACCTCACTTGTTTGGGTAGGCCTAGCGCCCGCGACAGGATATGCCCCAAAACACAACGTGGACACATCACAGAAAACAGAGCTGTTTTTAGCAAAGTGACTACCTGTAGATTTTGGCCTCTAGCTCAGCCGCCACCTAGGGAAACCTACCAAACCTGTGCATTTCTGAAAACTAGAGACCAAGGGTAATCCAAGGAGGGGTGACTTGTGTGGCTCGGACCAGGTTCTGTTACCCAGAATCCTTTGCAAACCTCAAAATTTGGCTAAAAAAACACATGTTCCTCACATTTCTGTGGCAGAAAGTTCTGGAATCTGAGAGGAGCGACAAATTTCCTTCCACCCAGCATTCCCCCACGTCTCCTGATAAAAATGATACCTCACTTGTGTGGGTAGGCCTAGCGCCCGCGACAGGATATGCCCCAAAACACAACCTGGACACATCACAGAAAACAGAGCTGTTTTTAGCATATTGACTACCTGTAGATTTTGGCCTCTAGCTCAGCCGCCACCTAGGGAAACCTACCAAACCTGTGCATTTCTGAAAACTAGAGACCTAGGGGAATCCAAGGAGGGGTGACTTGTGTGGCTCGGACCAGGTTCGGTTACCCAGAATCCTTTGCAAACCTCAAAATTTGGCTAAAAAAACACATGTTCCTCACATTTCTGTGGCAGAAAGTTCTGGAATCTGAGAGGAGCCACAAATTTCCTTCCACCTAGCGTTCCCCCACGTCTCCCGATAAAAATGATACCTCACTTGTGTGGGTAGGCCTAGCGCCCGCGACAGGATATGCCCCAAAACACAACGTGGACACATCACAGAAAACAGAGCTGTTTTTAGCAAAGTGACTACCTGTAGATTTTGGCCTCTAGCTCAGCCGCCACCTAGGGAAACCTACCAAACCTGTGCATTTCTGAAAACTAGAGACCTAGGGGGATCCAAGGAGGGGTGACTTGCGGGGCTCGGACCAGGATCTGTTACCCAGAATCCTTTGCAAACCTCAAAATTTGGCTAAAAAAACACATGTTCCTCACATTTCTGTGGCAGAAAGTTCTGGAATCTGAGAGGAGCCACAAATTTCCTTCCACCCAGCGTTCCCCCACGTCTCCCGATAAAGATGATACCTCACTTGTGTGGGTAGGCCTAGCGCCCGCGACAGGATATGCCCCAAAACACAACGTGGACATATCACAGAAAACAGAGCTGTTTTTAGCAAAGTGACTACCTGTAGATTTTGGCCTCTAGCTCAGCCGCCACCTAGGGAAACCTACCAAACCTATGCATTTCTGAAAACTAGAGACCTAGGGGAATCCAAGGAGGGGTGACTTGTGTGGCTCGGACCAGGTTCTGTTACCCAGAATCCTTTGCAAACCTCAAAATTTGGCTAAAAAAACCCATGTTCCTCACATTTCTGTGGCAGAAAGTTCTGGAATCTGAGAGGAGCCACAAATTTCCTTCCACCCAGCGTTCCCCCACGTCTCCCGATAAAAATGATACCTCACTTGTGTGGGTAGGCCTAGCGCCCGCGACAGGATATGCCCCAAAACACAACGTGGACATATCACAGAAAACAGAGCTGTTTTTAGCAAAGTGACTACCTGTAGATTTTGGCCTCTAGCTCAGCCGCCACCTAGGGAAACCTACCAAACCTGTGCATTTCTGAAAACTAGAGACCTAGGGGAATCCAAGGAGGGGTGACTTGTGTGGCTCGGACCAGATTCTGTTACCCAGAATCCTTTGCAAACCTCAAAATTTGGCTAAAAAAACACATGTTCCTCACATTTCTGTGGCAGAAAGTTCTGGAATCTGAGAGGAGCGACAAATTTCCTTCCACCCAGCATTCCCCCACGTCTCCCGATAAAAATGATACCTCACTTGTGTGGGTAGGCCTAGCGCCCGCGACAGGATATGCCCCAAAACACAACCTGGACACATCACAGAAAACAGAGCTGTTTTTAGCAAAGTGACTACCTGTAGATTTTGGCCTCTAGCTCAGCCGCCACCTAGGGAAACCTACCAAACCTGTGCATTTCTGAAAACTAGAGACCTAGGGGAATCCAAGGAGGGGTGACTTGTGTGGCTCGGACCAGGTTCGGTTACCCAGAATCCTTTGCAAACCTCAAAATTTGGCTAAAAAAACACATGTTCCTCACATTTCTGTGGCAGAAAGTTCTGGAATCTGAGAGGAGCCACAAATTTCCTTCCACCTAGCGTTCCCCCACGTCTCCCGATAAAAATGATACCTCACTTGTGTGGGTAGGCCTAGCGCCCGCGACAGGATATGCCCCAAAACACAACGTGGACATATCACAGAAAACAGAGCTGTTTTTAGCAAAGTGACTACCTGTAGATTTTGGCCTCTAGCTCAGCCGCCACCTAGGGAAACCTACCAAACCTGTGCATTTCTGAAAACTAGAGACCTAGGGGGATCCAAGGAGGGGTGACTTGCGGGGCTCGGACCAGGATCTGTTACCCAGAATCCTTTGCAAACCTCAAAATTTGGCTAAAAAAACACATGTTCCTCACATTTCTGTGGCAGAAAGTTCTGGAATCTGAGAGGAGCCACAAATTTCCTTCCACCCAGCGTTCCCCCACGTCTCCCGATAAAAATGATACCTCACTTGTGTGGGTAGGCCTAGCGCCCGCGACAGGATATGCCCCAAAACACAACGTGGACATATCACAGAAAACAGAGCTGTTTTTAGCAAAGTGACTACCTGTAGATTTTGGCCTCTAGCTCAGCCGCCACCTAGGGAAACCTACCAAACCTATGCATTTCTGAAAACTAGAGACCTAGGGGAATCCAAGGAGGGGTGACTTGTGTGGCTCGGACCAGGTTCTGTTACCCAGAATCCTTTGCAAACCTCAAAATTTGGCTAAAAAAACACATGTTCCTCACATTTCTGTGGCAGAAAGTTCTGGAATCTGAGAGGAGCCACAAATTTCCTTCCACCCAGCGTTCCCCCACGTCTCCCGATAAAAATGATACCTCACTTGTGTGGGTAGGCCTAGCGCCCGCGACAGAATATGCCCCAAAACACAACGTGGACATATCACAGAAAACAGAGCTGTTTTTAGCAAAGTGACTACCTGTAGATTTTGGCCTCTAGCTCAGCCGCCACCTAGGGAAACCTACCAAACCTATGCATTTCTGAAAACTAGAGACCTAGGGGAATCCAAGGAGGGGTGACTTGTGTGGCTCGGACCAGGTTCTGTTACCCAGAATCCTTTGCAAACCTCAAAATTTGGCTAAAAAACCACATGTTCCTCACATTTCTGTGGCAGAAAGTTCTGGAATCTGAGAGGAGCCACAAATTTCCTTCCACCCAGCGTTCCCCCACGTCTCCCGATAAAAATGATACCTCACTTGTGTGGGTAGGCCTAGCGCCCGCGACAGGATATGCCCCAAAACACAACGTGGACATATCACAGAAAACAGAGCTGTTTTTAGCAAAGTGACTACCTGTAGATTTTGGCCTCTAGCTCAGCCGCCACCTAGGGAAACCTACCAAACCTGTGCATTTCTGAAAACTAGAGACCTAGGGGAATCCAAGGAGGGGTGACTTGCGGGGCTCGGACCAGGTTCTGTTACCCAGAATCCTTTGCAAACCTCAAAATTCGGCTAAAAAAACACATGTCCCTCACATTTCTGTGGCAGAAAGTTCTGGAATCTGAGAGGAGCTACAAATTTCCTTCCACCCAGCGTTCCCCCAAGTCTCCCGATAAAAATGATACCTCACTTGCGTGGGTAGGCCTAGCGCCGGCGACAGGAAACACCCCAAAGCGCAACGTGGACACATCCTAAATTTTGGAAAAAAACAGAGGTGTTTTTTGCGAAGTGCCTACCTGTAGATTTTGGCCTCTAGCTCAGCCGGCACCTAGGGAAACCTACCAAACCTGTGCATTTCTGAAAACTAGAGACCTAGGGGAATCCAAGGAGGGGTGACTTGCGGGGCTCGGACCAGGTTCTGTTACCCAGAATCCTTTGCAAACCTCAAAATTTGGCTAAAAATACACATGTTACTCACATTTCTGTGGCAGAAAGTTCTGGAATCTGAGAGGAGCCATAAATGTCCTTCTACCCAGCGTTCCCCCAAGTCTCCCGATAAAAATGATACATCACTTGTGTGGGTAGGACTAGCGCCCACGAAAGGAAAGGGCCCAAAACACAACGTGGACACATCACATTTTTTTATAAAAAGCAGTGCCTACCTGTGGATTTTGGCCTGTAGCTCAGCCGACACCTGAGGAAACCTAGCAAACCAGTGCATTTTTGAAAACTAGAAACCCAGGGGAATCCAAGATGGGGTGACTTGCGGGGCTCTGACCAGGTTATGTTACCCAGAATCCTTTGCAAACATCAAAATTTGGCCCAAAAAACACTTTTTCCTCTCATTTCGGTGACAGAAAGTTCTGGAATCTGAGAGGAGCCACAAATTTCCTTCCACCCAGCGTTCCCCTAAGTCTCTCGATAAAAATGGTACATCACTTCTGTGGGTAGGCCTAGCGCCCACAAAAGGAAATGGCCCAAAACACAACGTGGACACAACATATTTTTTCACAGAAAACAGAGGTGTTTTTTGCAAGGTGCCTACCTGTGGTGTTTGGCCTGTAGCTCAGCCGGCCCCAGGGGGGGGGGGGCAGAAATGCCCTAAAATAAATTTGCCCCCCCAACCCCCACCCTCCCCCGCCGGGAGCGACCCTTGCCTACGGGGTCGCTCCCCCTGCGTGACATTGGCACCAAAAAACAAATCCCCGGTGCCTAGTGGTTTCTGCCCCCTTGGGGGCAGGTTGACCTAAACTCAACCAATCTGCCCCCAAGGGGGGCAGAAATGGCCTAAATACAATTTGTCCCCCAGGGGAGTGACTTTTGCCTGATGGGTCGCTCCCCATCTCTAAAAAAAAAAAAAAAAAGAAAAAAAAGAAAAATTCCCCTGGCGCCTAGAGGTTTCTGCCCCCCCCCCCCCCCGGGGCCAGATCGGCCTAATAATAGGCCAATCTGTCCCCCGGGGGGGCAGAAATGGCCTAAAATAAATTTGCCCCCCCAACCCCCACCCCCCCCCCTTGGGAGCGACCCTTGCCTACGGGGTCGCTCCCCCTGCGTGACATTGGCGCCAAAAAACAAATCTCCGGTGCCTAGTGGTTTCTGCCCCCTTGGGGGCAGATTGACCTAAAATTGGCCAATCTGCCCCCAGGGGGGCAGAAATGGTCTAAATACAATTTGCCCCCCCAGGGGAGCGACCCTTGCCTGATGGGTCGCTCCCCATCTCTAAAAAAAGAAACAACCAAAAAAAAAAACACAAAAAAAAATTTGCCCTGGCGCCTAGAGTGTTCTGCCCCCCCCGGGGGCAGTTCGGCCTAATAATAGGCCGATCTGTCCCCCGGGGGGGCAGAAATGGCCTAAAATAAATTTGCCCCCCCAACCCCCACCCACCGCCCCCCGGGAGCGACCCTTGCCTACGGGGTCGCTCCCCCTGCGTGACATTGGCGCCAGAAAACAAATCCCCGGTGCCTAGTGGTTTCTGCCCCCTTGGGGGCAGATTGACCTAAAATCGGCCAATCTGCCCCCAGGGGGGCAGAAATGGTCTAAATACAATTTGCCCCCCCAGGGGAGCGACCCTTGCCTGATGGGTCGCTCCCCATCTCTAAAAAAAGAAACAACCAAAAAAAAAAACACAAAAAAAAATTTGCCCTGGCGCCTAGAGTGTTCTGCCCCCCCCGGGGGCAGTTCGGCCTAATAATAGGCCGATCTGTCCCCCGGGGGGGCAGAAATGGCCTAAAATAAATTTGCCCCCCCAACCCCCACCCACCGCCCCCCGGGAGCGACCCTTGCCTACGGGGTCGCTCCCCCTGCGTGACATTGGCGCCAGAAAACAAATCCCCGGTGCCTAGTGGTTTCTGCCCCCTTGGGGGCAGATTGACCTAAAATCGGCCAATCTGCCCCCAGGGGGGCAGAAATGGTCTAAATACAATTTGCCCCCCAGGGGAGCGACCCTTGCCTGATGGGTCGCTCCCCATCTCTAAAAAAAAGAAAGAACAAAAAAAAAAAAAAAAAAAAAAAAATTTGCCCTGGCGCCTAGAGGTTTCTTCCCCCCCTGGGGGCAGATCGGCCTAATAATAGGCCGATCTGTCCCCCGGGGGGGCAGAAATGGCCTAAAATAAATTTGCCCCCCCAACCCCCACCCCCCCCCCCCTTGGGAGCGACCCTTGCCTACGGGGTCGCTCCCCCTGCGTGACATTGGCACCAAAAAACAAATCTCCGGTGCCTAGTGGTTTCTGCCCCCTTGGGGGCAGATTGACCTAAAATTGGCCAATCTGCCCCCAGGGGGGCAGAAATGGTCTAAATACAATTTGCCCCCCCAGGGGAGCGACCCTTGCCTGATGGGTCGCTCCCCATCTCTAAAAAAAGAAACAACCAAAAAAAAAAACACAAAAAAAAATTTGCCCTGGCGCCTAGAGTGTTCTGCCCCCCCCGGGGGCAGTTCGGCCTAATAATAGGCCGATCTGTCCCCCGGGGGGGCAGAAATGGCCTAAAATAAATTTGCCCCCCCAACCCCCACCCACCGCCCCCCGGGAGCGACCCTTGCCTACGGGGTCGCTCCCCCTGCGTGACATTGGCGCCAGAAAACAAATCCCCGGTGCCTAGTGGTTTCTGCCCCCTTGGGGGCAGATTGACCTAAAATCGGCCAATCTGCCCCCAGGGGGGCAGAAATGGTCTAAATACAATTTGCCCCCCAGGGGAGCGACCCTTGCCTGATGGGTCGCTCCCCATCTCTAAAAAAAAGAAAGAACAAAAAAAAAAACAAAAAAAAAAAAAATTTGCCCTGGCGCCTAGAGGTTTCTTCCCCCCCTGGGGGCAGATCGGCCTAATAATAGGCCGATCTGCCCCCAGGGGGGGCAGAAATGGCCTAAAATAAATTGCCCTCCCCCCCAGGGAGCGACCCTTGCCTAAGGGGTCGCTCCCTTTGCGTGAAATTCACGCAAAGAAAAAACTCCCTGGTGTCTAGTGGTTTCTACTCCCCTTGGGGGCAGATTGGCCTCATCAAAATAGGCCAATCTGCCCCCAAGGGAGGCAGAAATGGCCAAAATATAATTTTCCCCCAAGGGGAGCGACCCTTGCCTAAGGGGTCGCTCCCCACCAAAAAAAACAAAAATGAAACAAAAAAAAAAAAAATGGTCCCTGGTGCCTAGAGGTTTCTGCCCCCAGGGGGGGCAGAAAAGGCCTTCCCAAAAATATGCCCCCCCTGGGAGCGACCCTTGCCCAAGGGGTCGCTCCCTTTTGTCAATAACAATAAAAAAAAAAAAAAATCCCTGGTGTCTAGTGGTTTCTACCCCCCTTGGGGGCAGATTGGCCTCATCAAAATAGGCCAATCTGCCCTCAAGGGGGGCAGAAATGGCCAAAATATAATTTTCCCCCAAGGGGAGCGACCCTTGCCTAAGGGGTCGCTCCCCACCTCAATAAAAAAAAATGAAACAAAAAAAAAAAAAATGGTCCCTGGTGCCTAGAGGTTTCTGCCCCCCCTGAGGGCAGATCGGCCTAATAAGGCTGATCTGCCCCCAGGGGGGGCAGAAAAGGCCTTTTCAAAAAAATGCCCCCCCTGGGAGCGACCCTTGCCCAAGGGGTCGCTCCCTTTTGTCAATTTAAAAAAAAAAAAAAAATCCCTGGTGTCTAGTGGGGTTTCAAAAGCCGGATTGCAAGCAATCCGGCTTTTGAAACCCTTGGAGGGACTTCAAAGGGAAGGAAATACTTTTCCTTCCCTTTGAAGCCCCTCCGGGCCTCCCAAGTGATTGAAAAAGAAATGCTTGTGCATTTCTTTTTCAATCGCGCTGGAAGCAGAGCTTCCAGCGCGACGAGGGAGGCCCCTGTGACACATCAGCGCGCGCGCGCGCGCTGACGTCACAGGGGGGGGTGGGGGGGTCGGGGGTGGAAGGGGAAGGGATTCCCCGGTCAGCCCTGACCTAGGGGGGTGGGGGGGCGGCCCTCGGGAGGAGCGCTAGCGCTTCTCCCGAGGGAAGCATTCAGGACGTAATGGTTACGTCCATGGCGCCACACGGGCGCTGCCATGGACGTAACCATTACGTCCGTGGCGGGGAAGGGGTTAAGTTTGCAATGCATTGACAACTTTGTAAATGCTGCATTAACTGAAGCAGATGCACATTGCAAAGACAACACTATTGCACTGCTGAAATGAACAATTATACAGTTATGTCATAGTAGTATGGGTGACTAATTAGGAGGGAGATATGATGGGGAAGTATATATATCTGCCTTGCTTAAGAACTAAAGTGAGTTAAGGAAGTAGACACAAAATACCCCCCTATTGAACCAAAGCTTTGATAACCATGCAAACAAAGAGAATTTGGTGAACAGACACATCCCTTTTCAGAAGAGCTCCCTTACTTCTTGATCCAAGCAATTATCCATGTATCTTTTAATTCTATTCACCCTTTGATACCTTCCATTTACATTTTACACTCTCTCATCTAGTCTTTCACCATTTGAATCCAGCCATCCATATATCCTCCTGTCGATCCATACACTCACCTATCCAGTATCCACCCTTTCAACTACCCTTTTATCTATCCATCCATTTACTCACGTATTACTCATTACCATCCACCGTTTCCCACCCCAGCATCCTGTTACCATCCACCCTTCACCCACGGAGGCATCCTATTACCCACCTATGCATCTCTTTTCACTCACCTATGCATCCTTTCCTTTCACCCATCTACACATCCTTTCTCTCACATAACAATCCATCCATTCTCTATTTAGTCATCCATCCTTTGTTCACTTTTTCATTAAACCATCATTTATAGCATCCATTTATTATGAGCTTTTGCCTGCTGATTTGCAGAGAGAAGAGGCCATTAAAAACTCAACCCCGCCATAGTGGTAGGGAGTTCACAAGTATCCCCTTTGCAGTGAGTATACTAGTAATGTTTAATGACCATGAGCAATATGACTTACCAAGGCCTGTCCCTGTCATTTCCAGTTCTCTCCCTCCAACCACTGCCATGTCTGGCGCACTGGTGCTCCAACCGGCTCCTGCACCAGTGGATGATGCAGGTGGATTTTTTTTTAAACATTTTAGATTTCAACAAAATACAACAGCAATAGATCACTACAGATCTATTTTCTCCTATCATTCAGTTTAGGAATTTTGACTGTTAATTATGTTAGAAAAACCAGGTTGTTTCACAATGGAGGGGCAGAGTTAGGTCAGTTTGAACATCTGAATGACCTTGAATGTTTCCCGCTGTCCGGTACACAAACAGTCTTTGCTTCTCAGTTCGATAGGGCATCTTGTCCTTGTCAACGTATCCTCCTACACCCCACTATCTCCAACATACAATATGCCTTTCATTAACTGTAGATTCTCACAAATGTACCTGCAAAGAAATAGTATTGCAACACAAGTAAAATTCCATGTTGAAGTTTAAACACAAGAGACCAAATGTTTCAGGCCTTTGCTTATGTTAACTTAATAAAACATCCAATGCACAGTCAAAAAACATGATGAGTGCATCTCACAATTTTAAATGAAAGCTTGAATTATAAATGAAACATGATTATATGAAATTCAACCTAGCAACATAAATCAAAATACATGGATAGAAATGTGCATGAGTACTACAATTCAGCATGTTATTGTCAAACATTAGAATACACATGTACATGAACTTCTAATCCTCTACTGTGACTGCACCTTCAATATTACAATTTAGATGCTCCACTTTACATTAGTAATATTAATGCACACAATATATGTATTGTCAATTACATTGTTATGTCACTCTTCTAATACATATTGGCACAGCCAAAAGTATGTCACAAACAGGATTTGGTGAGGGCCAGTGTAGATATGTGGTAGACCTGGCATCTCTGGTGTGGTTTCCCCTAATATTTGTGACCAATGGACATCTGTTTTCTCACAGATTATTGTTGGATTTTAGGACTTTGGGCACTTACCACTGATGAGCAGTGCTAAAGTGCAGGTACTCTGTACAATAAACATGATAACTTTGGCTTCTCCACAATTGGCATATTTAATTTATGTGTAGGTCCACAGTAAAGTGCACTGTATGTGCCTTATTCATGTAAATTATATGCTTCTAGTGAGACTGCAGCAATGATTGTGCAATCCATTACAGTAGCCTTTCAAACACGTCTCGGGCCTGCCACTGAAGAGCCTGTGTGACCAGTTTTAAACTTCTATTTCGAGATGACAATGTACCTACTTGCCAGGCCCAAACCTTCCTTCATGTTGCATGTAAATTGCCCATGAGGTAGGCCCTAGTTCACCCCAAGGTCATGGTGCAGTGTATTTAAAAAGTGAAACATGTACTTTTAAGTTTAACGTGTTCAGATAGTGGAAAACCCCAAAATTCATTTATTGCTATTGCAATGCCTATCTCTCCCATAGGATAGCATTGGGATTACCGTGAAACATCTTTTAAGTGTAATTTTCAATTTGGAAAACATAGATGTAGGAGGCTGGCCTGGTGTGTGGTAAGTACTCAAGGTACTTACACCTTTTACCAGGTCCAGGTATCCCTTATTAGTGTAGTGTAGTCAGTGCCTAGAACCCAGGCTCTCTAGACGTAGCTGTGGATGAGCAGCCAACACTTATCTACGAGACATGCAAAGCTCATGTAAAACCACTGTACTTACAGACATAAAAGAAAACACTCAGGGGGTCATTGTGACCCGGCGGTCGGTGATAATGTGGCGGTAGTACCACCAACAAGCTGGCGGTAGATACCGCCACATTATGACATTGGTGGGTTGGCTGCAGCCAACCCACCAATATATCACTCCGACTGCCATGTCGGTAGCAGCCGTGGGCCGGAGATAACTATCTCCAGCCCGGCAGCCGCTATTGTACCGCCGGCAGCATTTTGACCCTGGTACCGCCATGTTTTTGGTGGCGTTCGTAATGCCACGCAAACCATGGCGGTAGACCCTATCACTGACAGGGAATTCCTTCACTGTCACTGGTAGGAGGCTCACCCACCCCACCAACCACTCCCAAGACACCATCCACCCTCCCCATCCATACTCCCCCTCTTCCGATCTCCCACCCCTCCATTCACGCACACTGCCAGACACGCGCCACGCATACACTCACTCACACAGGCATACACGCATTCATTCACGCATGCATCCATTCATTATTGCACACATTCGTACACACATTCACACTGACATGCAGGCACGCATTCACATTTCCATTCATACACACATTCTCACACATGCATACACACACTCAAACAACACTACACACACATTGGCATTCACGCACATACTCACACATTGATGCACACAACACCCTCCACAAACACAACACCCCCATCGCCCTCCCCTGTCGGAAACCCAACTTACCTGCATCCAGGGGGTCTTCCGGCAGGGGACGGGATGGGGCGCTGCTACTGTCGGCAGTGCCCCCCAGCAGAACACCACAAGGCCATATTATTTGTCATGATATGGCTGGCGGCGGTCTACTGGCATGGCGGTGCTGGTGGTAGCAGCGCCACCTTAACACTATCCGCCAGTATGGCCACAGCCGGATTTCCGCCCTTCTTGTGGCCGAAATCCGGCTGTTGTCATAATTTGGCAGACGGATGTTAACTGCGGCGATGGTATTTTGGCGGCCGTCGCTGCGGCGGTAGGCGGCATTTACCGCCAATCTTATAATGAGGGCCTCAGTGTTACAAAAATAAAGGTACTTTAATTTGGTGACACAAATACCAAAAATACCATAGAGGCCATATTCACTTGAGAGGTAAGTAATACACTAGTATACAGAAATAGACATAAAAACTTTTAGAAAACAGTGCAATATAGGGAAATCACAATAGAGAATAATGGCCCTCGTGGAGCACAGACCATGTACTATAAAAGTGGAATGTGAAAGTCGGCCCCCCACCTAGGTAAGTGGAGTGTGTAGAGGGGAGCTGGGAGTAATAAGAAAGCCCAAAGGTAAGTACCGCAACACCCCCCAGTGACCAGAAAAGCAGGAGTAAATCACTGTAAATTCCCCAGAACACCCACTTAGAAGGGAAGAAGACTAATACAAATCCCAGAAGAGACTGCAAGATACCAACAGTGGATTCCTGGACAAGAGGACCTGTGGAAGAAGGGGACCAAGTCCAGCAAGCACAGCAAAGTCCAGGAAGGGCAGGAGTCCCTACCCACCAGACTGAAGGTGCAAGAGAAGACTTGACGGTGATGAAGGAGAGTCAGCACTGCACCCTAGAGGATGGAGTTGAGTTCCTGGAGAATGCAGGTGATGTCCCACGCTAGAAAGAGGATTGCAGTCAGGTTGGCGTCTTCGGATTCCACCAACAAGCCTTGACACAGGCAAAACTCGTGGTTGGCGGGAAGTAATGCTGCTGGGGACCAGGAAGGACCAGGTGGACTCTACCCAGGAGGGCAGAGAAAGTGACACAGAGAGCCCACAAAATCACAGGCAGCACCCATAGGAGTTCCACAGGAAGGGGACACAGAAGTCAAAGAAGGAGCCCATGCAGAACTTCAAAAAGGAGACCCACGCCACAGGAGAACCACTCAGTGAACTGTGCGTCGCAGGATGGAGTGCTGGGGGCTGGAGCCTTTAAGGTGTCCAAAGATCCCTTGGAGAGGATGCCAACAAGCCTTGGCAGCTGCAAATGACGAGGTGCAAGGGGGTACTGTCCTACGTGGGAAGGCAAGGGCTCACTTCCACCCAGGTTGGACAGCTGGAAGAGAGGACCTTCGGGACCACTTCAGTCCACCACCTGTGTTGCAGGATCCATCCAGCTCAGCAGGACAGGGGATCCACGCAGCCAGTCGTCATTGCAGTTGGTGTCTGCAGATGCAGGGGCGTGACTCCTTCACTCCAAGAGAGGTTCCTTCTTCTTTCTGGTGCAGGCTGAAGACGGGCTGTCTCCAGAGGATGCACAACCAGGGAAAGGTTGCATTTGCTGGAAGGAGCCATGGGTACAATGTTGCAGGTAGAGTCTTGCTTCTTTGTTGCAGCATGTCGGGTCCTGGAGTGCAGTTTCTTCAGTCAGAAATCAAAGTGGAGGTTGAAAAGGAATTCTTCTTGAGTCTGAATCTGAGGAAACACCCAATAGAGAGACCATAAATAGCCCTGAAAGGGGGATTGGTCACCTAGCTGGGTGATGTCACCTGCCTGCAATGCCAACCTTAAATCCAAGATGGCAAAACCCCAGAACCCTCAGGAGGAGCTCTGAGCAACATCCCTGGGGTGCTGATTGAAAGGGGAGTGATCACTCCCCTTTCCTTAATCCAGTTGGGCAACAGAGCAGGGACTGGGGGTCTCTGAACCGGTGTAGACTGGTTTATGCTAGGAGGTCACCAAATGCGCCCTTCAAAGCATTTCCAGTGGCTTGTGGAGGCTACCCCTCCAAGGCCTGTAACATTTGTTTCCAAAGGGAGAGGGTGTAACAGCCCTCTCCCAAAGGAAATCCTTTGTTCTGCCTTCCTGGGCATGAGCTACTCAAGCAACAGCAGGGCAGAAACCTGTCTGTGAGGTGGCAGCAGCTTGGGCTGCCTGGAAAACCTCAGAAGGCTGTAGAAGCAATGCTGAGGGTCATCCAAGGAGCCGCCAGAGTGCATGGAATCACACAACCAATGCTTGCTAAAGCATTGGGGTATGATTCCAACCTGTTTGATACCAAACATGCCTATGTTCAGAGTTACCATTATGTAGCTGGACATAGGTATTGACCTATGTCCAGTACATGCGTAAAATGGTATCCCCACACTCACGAAGTCCAGGAAAATGGGCCTGGAGTTTGCTGGGACACCTCTGCTAGTGCAGAGATGCCCTCACACACAGGCACTTGGCACCCTACCCTCTGTGCTAGAAGGTCTGCTGTAAAGGTGGCTTATCAGTGACCTGGTGCAGTGAAAAGTGGCAGTGAAAGGGTGCTTGCACCTTTTCAACAAGGCTGCAATGGCAGTTTTGCAGAACCCTTTGCTTGGGCTCCCTATGGGTGGCAAAACATATGCTGCAGCCCTTAGGGATACCCTGGAACCCTAATGCCCTGGCAACCTAGGTATCATATACTAGGAACTTACAGTGGGGCACCAGTGTGCCAATTGTGGCATGAAATACAGAGTTTTGGGAGAGACAGCATATTCACGGAGGTCCTGGTTAGCAAGATCGCAGTGAACACAGTCAAACACACTGATATCAGGCAGAAAAAGGGGGTAACCATACCAAGAAAGAGGGTACTTTCCCACAACAGAAATATAGGCTTTTGGTGTGTCTGGAATCACAATTTAAAATCACAAAAATCACAAATTTTAAATTGTAAGTCTAAAAATGACACTTTTAGAAAGTTGGTATTTTCTTACTCTTACCATTCTGTTACTCTGCCTGTCTCTGAATACACATCTGGGGTTTTCAACAGCTGGGCTTTTTACCTTTCTGCTAGACAGTCACACACAAAGGGAGCTTGGGTGTGACACTTGCATCCTGGTGGCCCATCATCAGGCTGATGGGACTTCCGGGGCTAGATGGGTGGGAAGAGCTGGCATAGCTGAATAGGGCTGTGCCTCTCCTCACACAAAAGGCTGCATAACCCCCTGTAGAGTGTCTGAAGCCAAAGAAGGGAAAGGCAGGGACCTTGTGATCTTCAGAGGTCTCTTTGAAGTCTCCCCCTCTTCAAAGGCATATTTAGATATACATACTGAACCCCAAACTCGACCAAATCAGATTTCTACTGAAACCAAGACACTCTACCAGGATGAAAGGCCGCTATGGTGCCAGGACAAGCTGCCACTTAGCAACTACATTGCTGTGTTGGGCTATTGCTTGCTGTGCTGTAGGAGGGACTGACACTTTGCTGCTTGCTTGCTGTATTGGTCTGCTGCCTGCTGCTTCTTGCCTGCACTGAGAAGCACTGGACTTGCTCTCTACATCCTTGAACCTAAGAAATCTCTGACAGCTTGCTGTGGTGTCCCTGTTCTTCTGTAGTCTCAGGAGACTGTTGCAACTCTCCTGGTACTGCTGGACTCTGCCATTTGTGAGTACTACCCTCACTCTGGCAAGTGAGTGGTATCGTATTCTAGTATATAGGTTTTTGTGACATTTGTATTGTGTGACTTTTCCTTGCAGGCTACTATGTGCCAGTGGTTTCACTTTCTGTTTGATAAATACTTCTATTACACAGTGTTGTTACTTACTGTTAAGCTACTTTCAAGTTACTTTTATTAGTAGTTAGGATTATGGCTAGCCACACGATTACCACTCAGCAGCCTAGTGGGATGCTTTTTGAATCGTCCTCTGACCATGATTATGAGACTGACAACTCATTGCAGGCGGTGGAAGAAGTGCAAAATTCTGGCAGTGAATTTTCTGTCCAAGAGGAATCATCTGATGATGAAACCACTCTCAGTGTGGAGGAAGTGCCTGTTTTAGAGGAGGACATGATGGGCTGATAGTGTAGCAAGAGGCATCTGGATTGCAGCCTGGGGCTGAAAGGCTTCCCTTTGGAATAGCTGAACTCTGGGTTGCCCCAAACATGGTGCAGCCAGTGGTGCTTACCTTTACTGGTGTTGCATGGTGTAGAGTGAAGACTGAAAACTTTTTGTCACTATATTTCTTTCAGTTGTTTTTGGATGATGTATTTTTGGATGCAATTGTTGAACAGATTAATTTGTATGCTAAACAGTATTTGAGGGACAACAGTGACAGATTTAAGACCTGCTCTAGACCTGCTCTAGAGCTACCTAGTGGACTCTCACAAATCTGAATGAGTTGAAGAAGTTCTTAGGTTTAACTTTTTTGATGGGCTTGATAAGAAAGCCATTGCTGTCTTCATATTGGTCAAGCAATCACTTGATGGCAACAGCCATATTCCCTGCAATCATGAGTCATGATCAGTATATGCTTCTGCATCACATGCTGCTTTTTGTGGTTAATGCTTCTGCACCTCCATGAGATCACTCTGATTGTGACTGTCCTTTTAAGATTTGGGCTGTCATTGAGCACTTTGTGGATTAAGTTTCAGAAACCTGTGTTCCAGGGAAAGAAAAAGCTGAGGGTGAGTCTTTGTTCCTGTTCACAGGCCATTTGTTTTTTCAGCAGTACATTTATAGTATGAGGGCACGTTATGGAATTAAGATATATATGCTGTCTGTCCATTTACTTTCAAAGTTAGTAAGAAAATTGTGTGGGAGCTTGGTAGAAGACGTTTTACCAAAGGTCATCATTTATACACAGATAATGTTTACACTGGTGTGCAATTGTTCAGGGAATTGTTCTGCTATAACCATAAAGGTTATCCAAAGGAGCTTGTTTAAAAGAAAACATTAGAAAGTACAGTGCAGTGCCTTGTGTAGTGATGAACTGCTGACTGTAAAATTTGCTGACAGGAGAGATATCTATATGCTGACCACAATCCATGATAAAAGTACTTCACCTTTAACTTATTGGGGTCAGGTTGCTGAAGTTCACAAACCTGTGTGCATTTTAGACTACGTAAGCACATTGGAGGTGTAAATAGAGTAGATCAGATGCTGGAACCTTACACTGCTGTTCATGAGGCTTACATTTGGAATAAAATGTTGGCTATCCATTTGTTTAATCTTGCAACCTTCAATTCTTTTGTTGTTTTCAGGGATTGTTCTCCAGGGTCAAAGATGATATTTGTTCAGTTTTAGCAGTTTGTGATAGGCAGCCTTGTGGTAGTGGAACAGGCAAGTGTTCCTCAATTTGGAGGGGTGGAGAAAGTGGCTAGATTGAAAGATTGACACTTTCTTTATTGCATTCTTCCCATGCCCGAAATAAATCCCTGTAAAAGATGTAGAGTCTCTATGCCAAGAGGTATATGGAAGGAGGGTGTTATGCATTGCTCTGACTGTCCTTCTTACCCTGGGCTCTGTATGCCCGCATGTTTTAGACTGTACCACAAGCAACAGAGTTTTTGGAAGCAACCGTGAGCGTAAAAGTGAACTGCCTAGTCTGTATCATTTTATATATTTTGTTCAGTTTCATGGTCGGCAGTAGTGTGATGTATTCAGTTAGAGCTGGTATGTTTGTAGTTTCATATTTACTTCCAATTGGGCTATGTTTTCTGTTTTGTTAAAAAGAAAAAGTGATGGCAGTGTGCATGGACTGGTGCTTGGCTGGTGGTGTGCATGGACTGGCCCTTGGCTGGTGGTGTGCATGAACTGGTTCTTGGCTGGCGGTGTGTGTGGACTGGCATTTGGCTGGCGTTGTGAAAAGACTGGCACATGGCTGGTGGTGTGTTTGGGCTGGCGCTTGGCTGGTGGTGTGTGTGAGCTGGCATTTGGCTGGGGGTGTGTGAGTAGTGACTTGCTGCTGGTCACTACACATACTGCTAACAAAAGCCAGACCACACACTCTGTCTGCAACCATCCAATGTGATTGCTTTGTGAGTCATGTGGACATATGAAAGTGATGGGCCCTTGAATGGGGCTGTCTGTTGATGTGAGTGTTGTAATGTGCTGGGCCTGCTGTAGGTGGCGTGAATCGCCTTGTGTGTGTCATGTATGAAAGGTGTATGAATGGAATGTAAAGAGGCACATGCCTTGACTCAGCTTTACAGCTCACAAGCTGTGAGTCATTAGTTCAGTTTTGTAACCTTTCAATTGTTAAGAATGCATTTCATTTTTGTGAAATCTCTTGTTAATAACATCTATATACTGAACCATCACTCACCCTTGTGTCAAAGCCAATCAGTAAGTGTGTGTTCAAATTATAAGAATAGATGATTGTAAGAAATATTTGTCTTTTATTTCTTTCTCTACAAGTGTGTACATTGCCTCTACATTGTCATTTGAACTGAGTGATGTAATGTGTTGGTCCCACAGTGGGTGGCATGAATGGTCTTGTGTGTGTCACATATGAAATATGTGTGAATGGACTGTAAAGTGGTTGGTGCCTTGGTGCAGCTTTACAGCTCACGAGCTGTGAGTCATTGGTTCAGTTTTTAGGTTGAATCTAACCAGCGTATGCTCTGTCTCTCGACATGCTGTAGTGACTGCATGGGGCTTCAGCACACCCATCTCTTGTGATTAGTTTCTTCATGTGTTTTTTTTAATTCCTGTGTTTTGTTAGTGAATATGTTACATTTGTCCCTCCTTTTTAGGGTCGACCACGCAAGCACTCTGTCCCTGTTGTAATCTCTCTGTGGGATATTAACCACGCCCATCACTTTTGTTGGTTAGTGGGCTTGCCTTTTAAAATTCATACTTTTGTTTTTGGGGGTGGGGTAGTTTGGTTTTTGTAGGTGGGAGATAGGGGTAGTTAGGTTTTTGAGGGTGGGGTAGGGGAGGGGGATGGAGGTAATTAGGATTTTAGGGGTGGAGGAATGGGGTTGCTTGGTTTTTAGGGGTGGGGTTGGGGGGTCAGGGTAGTTCGGTTTTTGGGTATGGGGGATCGGGGTAGTTTGATTTTTGAGTGTGGGGGATCGGGGTAGTTTGGTTTTAAGGGTAGGGCGGGACAGTCGGAGTAGTTAGGTTTTTAGGGGTGAGGTGGTTGGAGTAGTTTGGATTTTGAGGTGGGGGTTGGGATGATTTGGTTTTTGGGGGTGGGATTGGGGGGATCAGGGAAGTTTGTTTTTCAGGGGTAGGAGGAACAAGGTAGTTTGGTATTTGGGATTGAATGATTGGAGTAGTTTGGTTTGAGGGTGGGGGATCAGGGTATGGTTTTTGGCAGTGGGGGGATTGGGGTAGTTAGGTTCCCCCTGCCGCTGCAGCTCCTCCAGGTTCCTGAGTTCCTGAGACCCACCCCACAGTAAGTACCCCCCACCTCCCAGCCCCTCGTTCTGCCCCGCGCTACTCACCCTCTCTCCTGCTCCTGCTTCTTTTCCTCTTTCCTTCTTCTCTGTTCTTCCTCCTCGCTCCTCGTCTGTATTCTTCTTCTGTACTCCTCTTCTCCCCGTCTTCTCTCCTCTTCTCTTCTTCCTCATCTTCTGCTGTGGTATTCTGCACCCTGTTTCTTCGTTTTTTGTATCTCCCTCCGTGTTCTTCTGTGTTCTTCTGTGTTCCTCTGTCTTCTTCTGTCTTCCTCTGTCTTCTTCTGTCTTCCTCTGTGTTTTTCTGTCTTCCTCGGTGTTTTTCTGTCTTCCTCGGTGTTCTTCTGTCTCCCTCTGTGTTCTTCTGTATTCTTCTCTGTTCTTCTGTCTTCCTCTGTCTTCTTCTGTCTTCCTCTGTGTTCTTCTGTATTCTTCTCTGTTCTTCTGTACTCCTCTCTGTTCTTCTGTGTTCTTCTGTGTTCTTCTGTGTGTCTTCTGCTCTTCCGGTCTTCTGCTCTTCCGGTCTTCAGTCCTTCCGGTCTTCTGCTCTTCTGTTCTTCTTTTCTTCTGTTCTTCTTTTCTTCTTGTCTTCTTGTCTTCTGCCTTCGGCTCTTCTGCCTCCTCCGTCCTCTTCTCCACGCGCCTGCCCTCCTGCTCCTGCCTCATCCCCCTCCCCCACTCGCATCCCCCCCTCTATCTCCCCTATCTAACCCGTTCACTTTCTACCTCCCTCACTCCTCCTATCTACCTATCTCTCCATCTCTCTATCCCACTATCCAACTCCCTCACTCTCCACCTCCTCCTATCTTCCTATCTTCCTATCTCTCTATCTTTTTCCCTATCTATCGATTTCTCTATCTACCTTTTCTCTCTACCTATTTCTCTATCTCTCCCCCCCTCCCGCCACCCCCTCTATTACCTATCTTCCTATCCCCTCACTCTACCTCTCACCCTCACCCACCTCTACAACCCCCCCTCCCCTATCTTCACAACCCTACACCTATCTTTCTCCCTAATCTCCTAAACCTCCTAACACTCTCCCCCCTCCACCCTTAAACCCCCCTCCCCCAGCTCTTCTCACTCTACCTGTCCCCCCCCTCCCTCGCGCTTTCCCGCCGCGACCTCCTGCACGCCCCCGCCCCCCAGCTCCCATTCGCCCCCAGCTGACCCCTCCCCCCCCTCCTACCTCATATGGCGGCCGCTGCGCGACAGTGGTAGCGACCCTTGACCCAAGGGTAGGTCGCTCCCCCTGCCGCTCCTCCAGGTTCCTGAGTTCCTGAGACCCACCCCACAGTAAGTACCCCCCACCTCCCAGCCCCTCGTTCTGCCCCGCGCTACTCACCCTCTCTCCTGCTCCTGCTTCTTTTCCTCTTTCCTTCTTCTCTGTTCTTCCTCCTCGCTCCTCGTCTGTATTCTTCTTCTGTACTCCTCTTCTCCCCGTCTTCTCTCCTCTTCTCTTCTTCCTCATCTTCTGCTGTGGTATTCTGCACCCTGTTTCTTCGTTTTTTGTATCTCCCTCCGTGTTCTTCTGTGTTCTTCTGTGTTCCTCTGTCTTCTTCTGTCTTCCTCTGTCTTCTTCTGTCTTCCTCTGTGTTTTTCTGTCTTCCTCGGTGTTTTTCTGTCTTCCTTGGTGTTCTTCTGTCTCCCTCTGTGTTCTTCTGTATTCTTCTCTGTTCTTCTGTCTTCCTCTGTCTTCTTCTGTCTTCCTCTGTGTTCTTCTGTATTCTTCTCTGTTCTTCTGTACTCCTCTCTGTTCTTCTGTGTTCTTCTGTGTTCTTCTGTGTGTCTTCTGCTCTTCCGGTCTTCTGCTCTTCCGGTCTTCAGTCCTTCCGGTCTTCTGCTCTTCTGTTCTTCTTTTCTTCTGTTCTTCTTTTCTTCTTGTCTTCTTGTCTTCTGCCTTCGGCTCTTCTGCCTCCTCCGTCCTCTTCTCCCCGCGCCTGCCCTCCTGCTCCTGCCTCATCCCCCTCCCCCACTCGCATCCCCCCCTCTATCTCCCCTATCTAACCCGTTCACTTTCTACCTCCCTCACTCCTCCTATCTACCTATCTCTCCATCTCTCTATCCCACTATCCAACTCCCTCACTCTCCACCTCCTCCTATCTTCCTATCTTCCTATCTCTCTATCTTTTTCCCTATCTATCGATTTCTCTATCTACCTTTTCTCTCTACCTATTTCTCTATCTCTCCCCCCCTCCCGCCACCCCCTCTATTACCTATCTTCCTATCCCCTCACTCTACCTCTCACCCTCACCCACCTCTACAACCCCCCCTCCCCTATCTTCACAACCCTACACCTATCTTTCTCCCTAATCTCCTAAACCTCCTAACACTCTCCCCCCTCCACCCTTAAACCCCCCTCCCCCAGCTCTTCTCACTCTACCTGTCCCCCCCCTCCCTCGCGCTTTCCCGCCGCGACCTCCTGCACGCCCCGCCCCCCAGCTCCCATTCGCCCCCAGCTGACCCCTCCCCCCCCTCCTACCTCATATGGCGGCCGCTGCGCGACAGTGGTAGCGACCCTTGACCCAAGGGTAGGTCGCTCCCCCTGCCGCTGCAGCTCCTCCAGGTTCCTGAGTTCCTGAGACCCACCCCACAGTAAGTACCCCCCACCTCCCAGCCCCTCGTTCTGCCCCGCGCTACTCACCCTCTCTCCTGCTCCTGCTTCTTTTCCTCTTTCCTTCTTCTCTGTTCTTCCTCCTCGCTCCTCATCTGTATTCTTCTTCTGTACTCCTCTTCTCCCCGTCTTCTCTCCTCTTCTCTTCTTCCTCATCTTCTGCTGTGGTATTCTGCACCCTGTTTCTTCGTTTTTTGTATCTCCCTCCGTGTTCTTCTGTGTTCTTCTGTGTTCTTCTGTGTTCCTCTGTCTTCTTCTGTCTTCCTCTGTCTTATTCTGTCTTCCTCTGTGTTTTTCTGTCTTCCTCTGTGTTTTTCTGTCTTCCTCGGTGTTCTTCTGTCTCCCTCTGTGTTCTTCTGTATTCTTCTCTGTTCTTCTGTCTTCCTCTGTCTTCTTCTGTCTTCCTCTGTGTTCTTCTGTATTCTTCTCTGTTCTTCTGTACTCCTCTCTGTTCTTCTGTGTTCTTCTGTGTTCTCCTGTGTTCTTCTGTGTGTCTTCTGCTCTTCCGGTCTTCAGTCCTTCCGGTCTTCTGCTCTTCTGTTCTTCTTTTCTTCTGTTCTTCTTTTCTTCTTGTCTTCTTGTCTTCTGCCTTCGGCTCTTCTGCCTCCTCCGTCCTCTTCTCCCCGCGCCTGCCCTCCTGCTCCTGCCTCATCCCCCTCCCCCACTCGCATCCCCCCCTCTATCTCCCCTATCTAACCCGTTCACTTTCTACCTCCCTCACTCCTCCTATCTACCTATCTCTCCATCTCTCTATCCCACTATCCAACTCCCTCACTCTCCACCTCCTCCTATCTTCCTATCTTCCTATCTCTCTATCTTTTTCCCTATCTATCGATTTCTCTATCTACCTTTTCTCTCTACCTATTTCTCTATCTCTCCCCCCCTCCCGCCACCCCCTCTATTACCTATCTTCCTATCCCCTCACTCTACCTCTCACCCTCACCCACCTCTACAACCCCCCCTCCCCTATCTTCACAACCCTACACCTATCTTTCTCCCTAATCTCCTAAACCTCCTAACACTCTCCCCCCTCCACCCTTAAACCCCCCTCCCCCAGCTCTTCTCACTCTACCTGTCCCCCCCCTCCCTCGCGCTTTCCCGCCGCGACCTCCTGCACGTCCCCGCCCCCCAGCTCCCATTCGCCCCCAGCTGACCCCTCCCCCCCCTCCTACCTCATATGGCGGCCGCTGGCGCGCCAGAGGCGCGCCAGAGGCAAGCCCGTCTGCGCCCGTCTGCGCCTGGCCCGCGCCCAGCGCCATGACCCCTGGTCCCCAGCGCTCCCAAGCCCCGATGATCCGCTATGACCCCACCACCCTCCATGCCCTCAACCCAGGACGCTCCAACACCTGCTTCCAAGCTCACCCCAAACGCACCCATGGACCCTTCGCCTGCAACTCCTGCAAACGCATCTTCCACCACGCAACAACTACGACCACAAGCCCACGCGCCATCAACCACCTCAAGTGCATCCTAGTCAACGCTCGCTCCGTTCACAAACACGCCGTTGAACTCTGGGACCTCCTAGACTCCACAGCACCGGACGTCGCCTTCATCACGGAGACCTGGATGAACGCCTCCTCTGCTCCAGACATCGCCACCGCCATCCCCGAAGGCTACAAGATCTCCAGGAAAGACCGCACCAACCAAGTAGGAGGAGGCATCGCCATCGTCTTCAAAGACTCCATCAGCGTCACCACCTCCACTGAAGACTCCCCTCTTGCCGCTGAACACCTGCATTTTCAGATTCGCACCAACCCGAGGACCACCCTCAGAGGATCCCTCGTCTACCGTCCTCCCGGACCTCGCGCCCCTTTCAGCGACACCATCGCCGACTTCATCTCCCCGCACGCCCTCGCCTCACCGGACTACATCCTCCTAGGCGACCTCAACTTCCATCTGGAACAAAACAACGACCCCAACACCACCACCCTGCTCGGCAACCTCGCCAACCTCGGCCTCAAACAACTGGTGAACACTGCCACCCACATCGCCGGACACACACTCGACCCTATCTTCTCCGCCAGCAAACACGTCTTCTTCAGCCACGCCTCCGCCCTTCATTGGACCGACCACAGCTGCGTCCACTTCACATTCCGACGCGAGACCCGCCACCTCCGCACTCAACCCATCCCTCGCCGACAGTGGAACAAGATCCCTGAAGAGCAACTCTTCGCCGCACTCGCCGCCAACCAACCCACCCTCACCACCGACCCCAACGTCGCAGCCCTCAACCTCACAAACTGGATCTCCAACTGCGCAGACAACCTTGCTCCCCTCAAACGCTCGCAGCGACAGAACAACACCAAAAAACCCCTCTGGTTCTCTGACACCCTCAAAGAATCAAAGAAAACTTGTCGCGCACTTGAGAAAGCCTGGCGCAAGGACCGCACCGCTGACAACATGACCGCCCTCAAGAACGCTACCCGCAAACACCACCACCTGATCCGCACTGCCAAAAGGAATTTTTTCACCGACAGACTGGACAAAAACAGCCACAACAGCAGAGAACTCTTCAGCATCGTCAAGGAGTTCTCCAACCCCAGTGCCAACGCCAACGCCGTCACGCCCTCACAGGATCTATGCGAATCCCTCGCCACTTTCTTCCTTCGCAAGATCAGCGACCTCCACGACAGCTTCGGACACCAGACCCAACCTAACACCACCGAACCCACATCCCCGACCATCACCCTCAACAACTGGACCCACATCAGCACGGAAGAAACCAAATCCATCATGAACTCTATCCACTCCGGCGCCCCTTCGGACCCCTGCCCGCACTTCATCTTTAACAAAGCCGACAACATCATCGCCCCGCACCTCCAGACCGTCATCAACTCTTCTTTTTCTTCTGCTACCTTCCCCGAATGCTGGAAACACGCCGAAGTCAACGCCCTACTAAAGAAACCTACGGCTGACCCGAGCGACCTGAAAAACTTCCGCCCCATCTCCCTTCTGCCTTTCCCAGCCAAAGTAATAGAGAAGACCGTCAACAAACAGCTGACCACCTTCCTGGAAGACAACAACCTGCTCGACCCCTCACAGACCGGATTCCGAACCAACCACAGCACTGAAACCGCCCTCATCTCAGTCACAGACGACATCAGAACCCTGATGGACAACGGTGAAACAGTCGCCCTCATTCTTCTCGACCTCTCGGCTGCCTTTGACACCGTCTGTCACCGTACCCTAATCACCCGCCTCCGCTCCACCGGGATCCAAGACCAGGCCCTGGACTGGATCGCCTCCTTCCTCGTAAACCGCTCCCAAAGAGTCTACCTCCCTCCGTTTCGCTCAGAACCCACTGAGATCATCTGCGGCGTACCTCAAGGCTCATCACTCAGCCCGACACTCTTCAATGTCTACATGAGCCCCCTCGCTAACATCGTACGCAAGCACGACATCATCATCACCTCCTACGCCGACGACACCCAACTTATACTCTCCCTCACCAAGGACCCCGCCAGCGCCAAGACCAACCTACAAGAGGGTATGAAGGACGTCGCAGATTGGATGAGGCTCAGCCGCCTAAAGCTGAACTCTGAAAAAACTGAAGTCCTCATCCTCGGCAACACCCCGTCCGCCTGGGACGACTCCTGGTGGCCCACGGCCCTCGGCACCGCACCGACCCCCGCAGACCACGCCCGCAACCTCGGCTTCATCTTGGACCCCCTTCTCACCATGACCAAGCAAGTCAACGCCGTGTCCTCCGCCTGCTTCCTCACCCTCCGCATGCTCCGCAAGATCTTCCGCTGGATCCCCGCCGACACCAGAAAAACCGTGACCCACGCCCTCGTCACGAGCCGCCTGGACTACGGCAACACCCTCTACGCTGGGACCACCGCCAAACTCCAAAATCGCCTGCAACGCATTCAAAACGCCTCAGCCCGCCTCATCCTCGACGTACCCCGCAACAGCCACATCTCCGCACACCTGAGACACCTGCATTGGCTCCCAGTCAGCAAAAGGATCACCTTCCGACTTCTCACCCACGCACACAGAGCCCTCCACGACAAGGGACCGGAATACCTCAACAGACGGCTCAACTTCTACGTCCCCACCCGCCCCCTCCGCTCCTCTGGCCTCGCACTCGCCGCCGTCCCTCGCATCCGACGCTCCACGGCGGGTGGGAGATCTTTCTCCTTCCTGGCGGCCAAGACCTGGAACTCCCTCCCCACCAGCCTCAGGACCACCCAGGACCACTCCGCTTTCCGGAGACTCCTAAAGACCTGGCTGTTCGAGCAGCGATAACCACCCCCTTTGTCCCTAGCGCCTTGAGACCCGCACGGGTGAGTAGCGCGCTTTATAAATGCTAATGATTTGATTTGATTAGGGGGAGGATGTCAGGGTACTTTTGTTTTTGGGGTTTGGGGGTTGTGGTAGTTTTGTTTACTGGGGTGGGGTGGAGGGATCGATGTAGTTTTGTTTTTGGGGGTGGGGGATCAGGGTAGTTATGTTTTTGGGGGTGAGGGGATTGCGGTAGTTAGGTTTTTAGGGGTGGGGGATCAGGGTGCTTTTGTTTTTAGGGGCAGGGGTGCGGTAGTTTTGTTTTGGGGGTGGGGGATCAGGGTAGTTTTGTTTTTAGGGGTGGGGGTCGCTGTTTTTATAGGGCGGGTGGGCGAGGTCAGGGAAGGGTTTAGAACTCTTCTTGGGGGTAGTTTTATTTTAGGGGTGGTGGTGAGGGTAGTTTTAGTATTAGGGGTGGGGTACTTCTGGGCCTTAGGGTAGTTGGTGGGTCGCATGCTAGAACCACGCATGCCACTTCCACACATGCCTTTACTAGGCATGCTTTTGCAACAAAAAATTGTTGTTCAGGCATGCATGGTAAAGGCATTTGTGATAACAATGAGGTCATTGTTCCGACAGCATTGTTCAGGCATGCAGGGTTACAGCATTCGTTGTAATATCATACATTCGGAGGTGATGGTTCTTTGACCTTCTGTAGTTTGTCCCCAGTCCCCAGATGCAAGTGCCTGATTATTTGCTTTCATAAAGAAGTGATTTGTTTCGAATATGGCTTAAACAAAGCTCACAATTGAGGACCCAACTGTGGGTGCTCCTTCATAAAACTTAACAGGAAACTTGTTTTTTCTCCTAAAGTATAGCTTCAGTTCATCTCCTTTACATACCTACAGGCTGCGTCTGTGACACGGAATCTGGTTAGTCATTTGCACCTCTATTCTCAAGCATCAGTCAGACCTTTAGGAGCAGGACGGTCTCCATAGGAGCTTTCAAATCTTGTTTGGGTGCCCAGTGCCCTAGAGATGTTGATAAGCACACTGTGCTCGACTTGCAGATTAAATTCCCTTAAAGCGTTAACATTGTGCTGCAGCTTTGAGAGCTATTGACCCCGTCACCGACCCGCTGCCAAACAGTAACAGTGTTTGATCACTGGCAGTCTGCTCTAGAATCGAATTGACAGCCATGAGGTGAAAGGATAAGATTAGCTTTTTAAAAGCCAGCACTGAATCTCGGTTTTATGTCTGTCCTGATAGCCATCTCTGCTCCTGGGGCCCTAGCAGAAGCACACAGGGAGGAGAGTAAACTAGTATGGAAGATTAAGAGTCTCTAAAGAATGTGCTCTTTTAATGTGAGCAAACCAGAGGTCCCTCACTTGTTCTTAATGAAAGACATTTCAATGATATGAAATATATTTCTGGCTAATACAATTCACTTATGATGATTTGCATAAACAAAAACAGGGAAGGCATACATACATGTGCTTTACAACTCACCACTTATTTTATCTTTTTGTACAAAGGAAATGTTTCTACTTCACACCAAAACACATAGGTAAAAGACATTGCCATTTACAACGCCAATAGCTCTAACTCTCACAAATGCAAGACCAATTGCATTACAAATGCTTGTTTAACCTTTCAATTATTAACAGTGTATTTCAGTTTTGTGAAATCTCTTGTTAATAACATTTTATATATTGAACCATCACTCACCCTCATGCGCAATCCAACCAGTATGTGTGTGTGCTTGAGGAAACAATGGTTGTGAATAATATTTATCCGTCCTTTCTTTCTATGACAAGGTGTACATTGTTTCCAGGGAAAATCTGCAACTTCTAAATATGTTTGTTAACTAGGCACCCAGGGAAAGCAGAGCCTTGTAAACCTAAAAATGTGATTAAAATCACACATTTTCCTTGCATTTCTGTGCCATATTCTTCAAGAAAATGAAATAAACCACAAATTTCCTACCACTCAGAGTTCCCTTCTGTCTCCCGATAAAACTGATACCCCACTTGAGTGGGTGCCCAAAGCAGAGCTGGCCTAAATACGTATTAAAAAACTATCCTTTGGACACGCTTTGGTTCCCTCTCAATCTTTACAAGTTTTTGGCTCTTCCCTGTTGTAGGCACTTGGCCCACCCACACAAGTGAGGTATCATTGTTATCAGGAGACCAAGGGGAATGCTGGGTAGTAGAAAATTGATGGCTCTGTTCAGTTCCAGAGCTTTACATTACAGACATGTGAGGAACATGTTTTTTAAAATAAATTTGGAGGTTTGCAAGGGATTCTGGGTAACAAAACCTGATGAGAGCCACACAAGTCACCCTATCCTTCATTCCCCTAGGTGTCTAGTTTAAAAAAAATGAACAGGTTTTCTAGGTTTCCCTAGGTGCCAGCTAAGCTAAGGCCCATAATCCATAGCTAGGCACACTGCAAAAAAAGGGTAGGTTTCCAGTGGAAAAATGGGATGTGTCTACATTGTGTTTTGCTCCATTTCCTGTCGCTGGCACTAGGCCTACCCATACAAGTGAGGAACCATTTTTATGGAAAGACTTGGGGGAATGCTGGGCAGAATAATGTTTGTGGCTCTCCTCTGATTCTAGAACTTTCAATCACAGAAATGTGAGGAAAATTTGTTTTTTAGACAAATGTTGAGGTTTGTATGGTATTCCAGGTAAAAGAACCTAGTGAGATCCACACAAGTACCCCATCCCTGATTCCTCTTGGAGTCTAGTTTTCAAAATTGTATCGGTTGGCTAGGTTTCCCTTGGTGCTAGCTGAGCTAGGGTCCAAAATCAAGACCCACCCACACTGGCAAAAGATGATGCAATTGTTATCAGGAGACTTGAGTGTATGCCGCGTGGAAGGACGTATGTGCCTCCCTGCAAATTCAAGAACTTTCCATCACGTAAAAATGAGGAAAATGTGTTTTTTTGTCAATGTTCCATGAGTGCAAGGGATTCTGGGTAAAAAACAACACGGTGACAGTTACACAAGTCAGCCCACCCTGGATATCCCTAGGTGTCTAGTTTAAAAAAATGTACCGGTTGGCTAGGTTTCCCTAGCTGCCAGCTGAGCTACGGTCTAAAATCTAGAACTAAACGATGTAATGAGTCTCTTTATTCCACTTGATATTTCTTTGTAACTCCACATTCAGCCTGGCCAACACGTTTTTCGTCCGGGACAATCACCTCACAACATTTTCAAGACTTGTCAAGGCTTGTAAAAGAACTTCCTTTCTCTCAAAGTATTTGCTTTTGTGATCTGTAATTATACTTGGTAATACGGTTTCTAACTGAATTCCCCTTCGTTGGGAAGATCCAGAGAAGAATATCTTATACGTGAGTCAAGCATTCGTCTGGCTTTTGGGTTTTTAGGTTTTTATTTCCGCGAGTACCCCAAACTGCTAACAGTCTCCATAACCGCAAGTACAAAGAAATATCAAGTGGGATAAAGGGACTCATTACATCATTTGGATATATGAAAGACGTGCCTGATTTCTTAATACTATTGTAACAACCATTGGCTGTTATTTCAGGGTTTTTGGGTGGTTCCCTCCCAGAGCACCGTCTAACACCCAGGAGATAAGCTTATAATATGCCCACATTTATTACTGTATGTTCACGATTGTGAGTGCCAAATTCCCATTAAACCACCTTCTCTCAATCACAAAATCCAGAGCTACCCAGATTGGAAAAAGAGGGTCAGTTTTGGGTGAAAAAAATGCCAGTGTCCATGTCGCGTTTTGGCTGTTTTATGTCACGGAAAATAAATCTACCCACAATCAATCAATCAAACAATTTATAAAGCGCGCTACTCACCCGTCAGGGTCTCAAGGCGCTGGGTGGGGGGGTTAATGGTCGAAGAGCCATGTCTTGAGGCGTTTTCTGAAGGCCAGGATGTCTTGGGTCTGGCGTAGTTGGAGCGGTAGGGAGTTTCAGGTCTTGGCGGCGAGGTAAGAGAAGGATCTTCCTCCTGTGGTGGAGGGGTGAATATGGGGGACGGAGGCGAGGGAGAGGCTGGCGGAGCGGAGCTGGTGGGCGGGGGCGTGGAAGGTAAGTCTGTCATTGAGATGGGCCAGACCTGTGTTGTGGAGGGCTTTGTGTGCGTAGGTGAGTAGTTTGAAGGTGATCCTCTTCGATACAGGTAGCCAGTGTGGTTCTCTGAGATGGGCTGAGATGCGGTTGCGGCGTGGGACATCGAGTAGGAGTCTGGCGGAGGCGTTTTGGATGCGTTGCATTTTCTTTTGTAGTTTGCCCGTGGTTCCTGCATAGAGCGCGTTGCCGAAGTCCAGTTGGCTGCTGACAAGGGCGTGGATGACTGTTTTTCTGGTTTCAACAGGAATCCACTTGAAGATCTTGCGGGGCATTCGGAGGGTGTTGTAGCAGGAAGAGGAGACTGCGTTGACCTGCTGAGTCATGCTGAGTGTAGAGTCAAGGATGATGCCCAGGTTCCGAACTTGGGTGGTGGGGGTCAGGGCGGCTCCGAGGGAGGTAGGCCACCAGGAGTCATTCCAGGCGGAGACGTTGTTGCCGACGATGAGAACCTCTGTTTTGTCTGTGTTTAGCTTGATCCACACAAGAGAGGCACCATTTTTATCGGGAGACTTCTGGGAGTGCAGAATAGTAGAACATTTTTGATCACCACTTTGATGTTGCAGCATTTGTGCCTTTGAAATGTAAACCAGTATATAAGAAAGACGACATTTTGAAAGGTACCATCCAAATCATTTACTTGTATGGTTACCCACAAATTCAGAAATATAGAAATAACCATCGCTCCTCAACTCTATACCTTGTGCCCATTTCATTTCATAAATGCATAGATTTCCTGGATACCTAATTTTTACTCTGCCTATTTCGCTGTAAGAATTGGTGTATACTCAGTACTTAATGAAAAACCATTGTATGGTGCAGCTCAATTGTTTGCTCTGGGTAACTTGGGTTATTGGACAACCTACAAACCCTATATAGCCCTACAACCAGAGGTGTCTATAGACATAATGGTAAATTGCTTTTGTCATCTGCCATTGTGACAAAAAATGACAGATGAAAATGTTGTCACAAATGCCCATTTATTTTCTCCTAATTTTAAATTTTTCTTTAATTCAACAGTTATTTTCCTTGGGAAAACTTTGACAGATATACACATATGAACCCTTGCTAAATTTGGAATGTTGTCTAGCTTTCAGAATTGTATAGCTTTTCAGAATCACCTATGGGTTCCATGGTGGTTTCCACCACAGAGTGTAAGTAGGTTGAGAGTACAAAAAAAAAAAGAAAATGGATTACTTCTTAGAAAAATGGCAACACTGTGGTGCAAAATTAGATTTGTTTTTTTGTATTCAATTCTGCATGTTCCTGAAAGCTGGGATGATGGTGGCTTCAGTACAGCAAACCGTTCTTGGATGCCATTTTTAGGGAAAAAATGGATCACATTTACCCTATTTTAAAATAAAACTCAAAATTTTGTTATATTTTGTCTATTTTCTCAGGCCCCTCCAGGGGAATCCACAAACCCTGGGTATTTTTAGATTTCCCAGGATGTTGGAAAAAAAGGATGCAAAGTTGGTGTGGGTACCTTCTCTGGAAAAAAGTTATGGAGCCCTAAGCCCAAACTACCCTAAATTGGCAAAGAACAGCTCAGCACTAGGGGAGAAAAGGTCTAGCAGTGAAGGGTTTAATAGCCTGGTATTGTTGCAATATGGGTGCAATATGTCCCTTATTTTTCATAGAATGGGTCCCTGTAATTATAGCTTGCCTTATGAATCAGGTCATACTCACAGCTGATTAGGTGATTAGGTGTGCATGGCAAGCACAGTGTGCATGCATAGGTCCTTCTGCATGCTAAATGCCAAGGATCTCCTACCTCACTACCAGAGGTGATATGAGAAAGCAACAAGCTTTAACATCCAGGTCTCACCTTCTCCACAGTCCTATCATTCAGTCAGGAAGAACAGCACAGTGGAAGCTGAGGAGAGCATATTTTAGCTTAGTCTGGACCTCCTACCCTGCTGCAAGAGCCACTAACTGTTATTTTCTCTAAAGTTGAGGTTCAACGTTTACATTTCAAAAAAGTGCATTTTGGATTTTTAACTTTAGGTCATTAGATTGTATCACTGCATGGAATGGCCATGAATTAGTAAACCACTCTCCTTTTATCCTTATGATTGGCTAATCATTTATCTTGTGCATCCTACCTGGGTCTTCACTGTTGGAGATGGAGCAAGATTACGGTCTATGAACCATATAAAGAGAGATTTTTGCATGGTGTGCATCTTGATCTTAATTATTTTGAGGTGCCTTTGAATGTAATGCTCATAGAAAAGGAGACACAGTGAAGAAAAGTAATTGTACAAGGACTTGCTGTTTGATAAAGTTGTGAAGCATGGGTTGAAACCAGTTTCTTTGTGCCACAGCCCCACAACTAGTTTTTGTCCTAGGCCCCACAGAGCTCTTTGATAGCCAGGGTGAAATAGTACCTGACTGGATCACAGTGTCTCTTGTGTGTAATTCCATATATACCTTTGAGCGGCTAGTTCCTGGGAAGCTTTCTGTAGAGCACTTTGAAATTTAGATTTTCAGTTTAGATAGTGTAACACTTTTAACATTGACTAGTTTGGTAACATTCTCCATATTGCCAAAACATTTGAAACCCTTATGTGTTTTTCTTGAAACATGTGACGCAACAAATACCAAGTGCTACTTCACAGCTTAGTATTTACCACGCAATGTGATTTATCAAGCATGAAGTTACTCTATATATCTTTATTATGCAAGAGTTTAAGGAACTAAGTGAAAAGGGAGTTTAGAAATGAAGAAGGACATTGAGGTTTACCCATCACACATAAAATCTAAATATTAATTAAATAAATATTAGGGTGTTATAGGTGTTTAAAACGTAAGTACGGAAAGTATGGAGAATCTGAAAGGATTACCCCAAAAAATAATAAATATTTAATTAGGATGGTGGAGGGTTTAAAATTAAAATATAAATTCACTTAAAAAATCAAAAGTTACAGGGATGTGGTAGTTAGGCTCACACTCCTCTAAAAGTTTGGGATTAGGGTTTTGATAAGTAGGGGTCATCAAATGTGTCGTCCATGCAGCCCTGGAACCACCACCTCCCTGGAGCAAATTTAAAAGGAAATAGGGGGACTGTTTTGGACCCCCTGCAGCCCCGGGGACCACCAATGCTCTGGGGCAAACTTAAAAAAAAAAATTGGTGGTTTATTTCAGACCCACTGCGGCCCCAGGGACCACCACATCCCCAGGGTATTCATTATATTGTGTGCGGGGCTCCCCCCATAGCCCCTGGGACAACCACCTCTCCGGGACATTATGTAAATTTGTTGAGAAGGGCACACAGCCCCCCCCCTGTAGTCCAAGAGACCACCACCTCCCTGGGGAAAACTTATAAAGAAATAAGGGATCTGTTTCCGGCCACTGGAGCACCAGGGACCATTGTCTCCCCAGAGCATTCATTATTTTGTGTGGGAGGGCACACAGCCCTGCTAGGGCCCCTGGGACCACCACCTCCCTTCAGCCTCAGGGAACATTAAGTACATTGGTGCAGTGGGACACCCCCTCCCTTCAGCCTCAGGGACCTCCACCTCCACAGGGCAGATGTAAAAAAAAAAAAAGATTGGGGATCCATTTCAGGTTCTGAATTTACTCGTACAAAACCAAAGAAATTCAGCGGTTATAGCTAGACATCTTTCGGTAACTATAACTCGCGCCCTCGCCATGCACTGTTTATTACCTCAGATATTACAGCAGTCATGACAACTTCTAAAACATCATTATAAATAGAAATGAAACATTAGCAGTCAAATTATTCAATAAAAAAATTGTGCATAGCAGGGGCGCAAGCAATAGTCACCTTAGGGTATGAGTTACAGTTACTTCAAAACTTGAAAGATCTCTAACTATAACAGCTATAACTGCTGAATTTGTATGGTTTTGTACAAGTAAATGAAGAATCTAACTGTAACGTCGAATTTCTATAGTTTTTAACATAAAGTAATTTTAATAACTATATGTTGCAGTGATTTTCCGTACGCAGTGGGGGTTGGTCTTGCAGCCAGGCCTTGCAGCCAAGCCCTTATAACCACCCAACTCACGCCATGCATTGCCTTTCTCCATACGCAGCACAGGTAGGCCACAAGGCCTGTCTCTGTCAGGGGTTGTGTGAGTGGGTGCGTGAGTTTCTGAGTAGGTCTGAAAGAGTGTGTGTGAGTCTATGAATGGGTCTTAGTGGGTCCATCAGTGTCTGAGTGGGTGTGTGAGTTGGTGCCTGAGCCTCCGAGTGCATGTATATTCATCCATAATTGTGAATATTTTGTGAATAATCCACGGAAATTTGTGAAAATGTGTGAATTTTAGTGATTATCGTCCGGTGACACTAAATTATATTACATCTATAATTTGCCTCTAAAACACACTTACATCACATTCTTGGGGTCAGGGTACCTTCACCCTGACCCCTTATGCCACTTTCAATTAGAATTTTCACCCCAAGGGACAGTGTCCAGTGAAATAAAATGTCAGTTGCAACTTTCTAGTCAGATTGCGATTAGCCAATTACAACGCTTCTTTTTGCATGCGTATTATTCACAGCCAGAGATATACAAATTTAATTGCCCCTAGATATCTCCCAAACTACTGAACAGATTTACACCAAATAACAAAAAGCACAATCTGCGTACCAGCAGCTAGATTCCTGCCAAATTTGGTGTAATTCCATCCAGTGATTTGGGCTGTAGACGTGTTGATATAGTGGTTTATATAACATATTAAAATATTTAGGTTTATGGGATGGAATTCCAAGGGTATTGGGTATAGTCGTGAGGAAAGTTCTAATACTGTCAACAATATTCATTAATGTAGAATACTATACCTTTTTTAAATGTAATACTAGTGTAATAATATTTAAACATACTTCAAACAATTTTTACTCATAATAGTCTTTCATTATTTACGGGTGGGATGTAAAGGGTATAGGGTTCAAGAGTTGGAAGTAATTTAACATGGGTGATCAGACTTAACGAGAAAACTAATAGTAATGTATTTATCTGCCATTTTTTATATGATACTTGTTGCATCTTCTTTAGATGGTGGAATACTGCTGGCAATGACAGGAGGGTGCTGCTGTGTCAGACAGGTAAGAGACTTTTATTTTATTAATAAAATAATAATTTAAAGTGCTGTTATTGTGGGAAAGTGTAAGGGAGTTGTAGTAAGCATAATTGGTTCTGTGAAATGTTTATTTTACTCTGCTGCTTGGTCCATTATTCCTACATAGATTTCAGTAGATAACAGCACTATAATTTTAGATTTTCTTTCAAATAAAAAAATAATCTTTTAAAAGATTCAAATGTTTTAACTTTCTGGAGCATTCCTTGATTTGAGTTTTTAAGTGATAAATAGGGGGTGGGGATTTTAACCGGTTCTGTGCCCAGGACGAAATGGTTACGTCCTGAGGCACAGTGCTGCTGTGCCCAGTACTTAACCATTACATCCTAGGCACACAGCCCAGAGGGAGCGCTAGCGCTCCCTCTTTGGGGTTCCCCGCCACCCCCCAAGTCAGGGATGGAAGGGGAAGCCCTTCCCCTTACACCCCCGACCCCCCCCTCTGACATCAATCACAGAGCCTCCCCATCGTGCTGGAAGCTCAGCTTCCAGCGCAATCGAAAGAGAAATGCTTTGCATTTCTCTTTCGATCACGTGGGGGAGGCCGGGAGAGGTTTCAAAGGGAAGGAAATTTATTTCCTTCCCTTTGAAGTCTCTCCAAGCTTTTCAAAAGCCGGATTGCTTGCAATCCGGCTTTTGAAACGCCCACTAGACACCAGGTTTTTTTTTTTTTTTTTAAATTGTCATAAGGGAGCGACCCCTTGGGCAAGGGTCGCTTCCAGGGGGGGTGTTTTTTTGAAGGCCTTTTCTGCCACCCCCGGGGGCAGATCGGCCTATTATTAGGCCGATTTGCCCCCAGGGGGGGCAGAAACCTCTAGGCACCAGGTATCGTTTTTTTTGTTTTTTTTGTTTTTTGTTTACTTTTTTGTTTTAGGTGTGGGGAGCCACCCCTTAGGCAAGGGTCGCTCCCCTAGGGGGCAGATTATATTTAGGCCATTTCTGCCCCCCTTGGGGGCAGATTGGCCTATTTTGATGAGGCCAATCTGCCCCCAAGGGGGACAGAAACCACTAGACACCAGGGAGGTTTTTTTTTACATGAATTTCACGCAAGGGGAGCGACCCCTTAGGCAAGGGTCGCACCCTTGGGGGGGGAATTATTTTAGGCCATTTCTGCCCCCATGGGGGGTAGATCAGCTTATTTTGATTAGGCCGATCTGCCCCCAAGGGGGGCAGAAACCACTAGGCACCAGGGATTTATTGTTTTTTTTGTTTTACAGATGGGGAGCAACCCCTTGGACAAGGGTCGCTCCCCTGGAGGGGAAAATTGTATTTAGGCCATTTCTGCCCCATCGGCCGATTTTTGCTACGCCAATCTGCCCCCAAGGGGGGCAGAAACCTCTAGGCACCGGGGATTTTTTTTTGGCGCCAGTGTCACACAGGGGGAGCGACCCCGTAGGCAAGGGTTGCTCGGGGGGGGGTTGGGGGGCAAATTTATTTTAGGCCATTTCTGCCCCCCCTGGGGGCAGATCGGTCTATTGTTATTAGGCCGATCTGCCCCCAGCGGGGGCAGATACCTCTAGGCGCCAGGGCAAATTTTTTTTGTGTGTTTTTTTTTTGTTTGTTTGTTTTTTTAGAGATGGGGAGCGACCCATTAGGCTAGGGTCACTCCCCTGGGGGGCAAATTGTATTTAGACCATTTCTGCCCCCCTTGGGGGCAGATTGGCCGATTTTAGGTCAATCTGCCCCCAAGGGGGCAGAAACCACTAGGCACCAGGGATTTTTTTTTTTGTGCCAATGTCACGCAGGGGGAGCGACCCCGTAGGCAAGGGTCGCTCCCGGGGGGGGGGGGAAATGGCAAATTTATTTTAGTCCATTTCTGCCCCCCCTGGGGGCAGATCGGCCTATTGTTATTAGGCCGATCTGCCCCCAGGGAGGGCAGAAACCTCTAGGCGCCAGGGCAATTTTTTTTTTTGTGTTTTTTTTTTGTTTGTTTGTTTTTTAGAGATGGGGAGCAACCCATTAGGCAAGTGTCGCTCCCCTGGGAGGCAAATTGTATTTAGACCATTTCTGCCCCCCTTGGGAGCAGATTCGCCGATTTTAGGTCAATCTGCCCCCAAGGGGGCAGAAACCACTAGGCACCTGGGATTTATTTTTTGGCGCCAATGTCACGCAGGGGGAGCGACCCCGTAGGCAAGGGTCGCTCCCGGGGGAGTTTGGGGGGGTGGGGGACAAATTTATTTTAGGCCACTTCTGCCCCCCCTGGGGCGGGCTGAGCTAGAGGCCAAAATCCACAGGTAGGCACTTTGCAAAAAACACCTCTGTTTTCTGTGAAAAAATGTGATGTGTCCACGTTGTGTTTTGGGCCATTTCCTTTCGTGGGCGCAAGGCCTACCCACACAAGTGAGGTACCATTTTTATCGAGAGACTTGGGGGAACGCTGGGTGGAAGGAAATTTGTGGCTCCTCTCAGATTCCAGAACTTTCTGTCACCGAAATGAGAGGAAAAATAGTTTTTTTGGCCAAATTCTTATGTTTGCAAAGGATTCTGGGTAACAGAACCTGGTCAGAGCCCCACAAGTCACCCCATCTTGGATTCCCCTGGGTTTCTAATTTTAAAAAAGGTACTGGTTTGCTAGCTTTCCCCAGGTGCCGGCTGAGCTAGAGGCCAAAATCCACAGGTAGGCATTGTTTTCTATGAAAAAATGTGATGTGTACACGTTGTGTTTTGGGCCATTTCCTGTCGCGGGCGCTAGGCCTACCCACACAAGTGAGGTATCATTTTTATCAGGAGACTTGGGGGAACGCTGGGTCGAAGGAAATTTGTGGCTCCTCTCAGATTCCAGAACTTTCTGTCACTGAAATGTGAGGAAAACGTGTTTTTTTAGCCAAATTTTGAGGTTTGCAAAGGATTCTGGGTAACAGAACCTGGTCAGAGCCCCACAAGTCACCCCATCTTGGATTCCCCTAGGTCTTTAGTTTTCAAAAATGCACAGGTTTGGTAGGTTTCCCTAGGTGCCGGCTGAGCTAGAGGCCAAAATCTACAGGTAGGCACTTTGCAAAAAACACCTCTGTTTTCTTTAAAAAAATGTGATGTGTCCACGTTGCGTTTTGGGGCATTTCCTGTCGCGGGCGCTAGGTTTACCCACACAAGTGAGGTATCATTTTTATCGGAAGACTTGGGGGAACGCTGGGTGGAAGGAAATTTGTGGCTTCTCTCTGATTCCAGAACTTTCTGTCACCAAAATTTGAGGAAAATGTGTTTTTTTAGCCAAAGTTTGAGATTTGCAAAGGATTCTGGGTAACAGAACCTGGTCAGAGCCCCACAAGTCACCCCATCTTGGATTCCCCTAGATCTCTAGTTTTAAAAAATGCACAGGTTTGGTAGGTTTCCCTAGGTGCCGGCTGAGCTAGAGGCCAAAATCTACAGGTAGGCACTTTGCAAAAAACAACTCTGTTTTCTTTAAAAAAATGTGATGTGTCCACGTTGCGTTTTGGGGCGTTTCCTGTCGCAGGCGCTAGGCCTACCCAAACAAGTGAGGTATCATTTTTATCGGGAGACTTGGGGGAACATAGATTAGCAAAACAAGTGTTATTGACCCTTGTCTTTCTCTACATTTTTTCCTTCCAAATATAAGAGAGTGTGTAAAAAAGACGTATATTTGAGAAATGTCCTGCAATTCACATGCTAGTATGGGCACCTCGGAATTCAGCGATGTGCAAATAACCACTGCTCCTCAACACCTTATCTTGTGCCCATTTTGGAAATACAAAGGTTTTCTTGATAGCTATTTTTCACTCTTTATATTTCAGCAAATCAATTGCTGTATACCCGGTATAGAATGAAAACGCACTGCAGGGTGCAGCTCATTTTATTGGATTTGGGTACCTAGGGTTCTTAATGAACCTACAAGCCCTATATATCCCCGCAACCAGAGGAGTCCAGCAGACGTAACGGTATATTGCTTTCGAAAATCTGACATTGCAGGAAAAAGTTACAGAGTAAAACGTAGAGAAAAATGTATGTTTTTTTCACCTCAATTTCAATATTTATCTTTTTCAGTTGTTATTTTCTGTAGGAAACCCTTGTAGGATCTTCACAGATGATCATTTGCTGAATTCAGAATTTTGTCTACTTTTTTAGAAATGTTTAGGTTTCTGGGATCCAGCATTGGTTTCACACCCATTTCTGTCACTGACTGGAAGGAGGCTGAAAGCACAAAAAATTGTAAAAATGCGGTATGTCCCAGTAAAATGCCAAATTTGTGTTGAAAAATTGGGTTTTCTGATTCAAGTCTGCCTGTTCCTGAAAGCTGGGAAGCTGGTGATGTTAGCACCACAAACCCTTTGTTGATGCCATTTTCAGGGAAAAAACCACAAGCCTTCTTCTGCAGCCACTTTTTCCCATTTTTTTGAAAAAAATGAAATTTTCACTGTATTTTAGCTAATTTCTTGGCCTCCTTCAGGGGAAACCACAAAGTCTGGGTACCTCTAGAATCCCTAGGATATTGGAAAAAAAGGACGCAAATTTGGCTTGGCTAGCTTATGTGGACAAAAAGTTATGAGGGCCTAAGCGCAAACTGCCCCAAATAGCCAAAAAAGGCCTGGCACAGGAGGGGGAAAAGGCCTGGCAGCGAAGGGGTTAAAGGGGTTACCCTTTGAATTTGTACATGTGGATTAGTTTTCAATATCAGTAGATGGTACTGTAGATATTTGAATGCAGAAGAACACTTGAGATATGTTTTCTTTGATATCGGAATTATTTTATTAAAAATGTATGGAAGACAGAGAAGTAAAAGGTATTTATGGTTCATACAATTAGTATTATAAAATGTAAGCAGTGTTTTTCAAATAGTCTGTGGCTCACAATGTGCTTAGTTATTGAACTTTACTCAGGATCCTTCCAGTCACTTTCTGTGTTTTATGCCACTCCTGGATGAAAACTATTTGTAAAAGTTTGACCTTCTGTCTCATTGCTCCTTTTTTTAATAAAAAAAAAATGATGGATGCTAGAGTGAGCTTTTCCCATTGAACTGTTGAATGCATTATACTGACCATCAACATCATTTTAGTTCCAGTCCTTCCCTCTAAACATTGATAGGTAACAATTCCACTATTCAATGTGAAATGTTGCTGCTGTTCTACAGCCCCACCTCTTAACATGGCCAATTCTTCTTTCTTCAAAATAATTTAAAATTGGTACTGACTGTTCTTATGTTGCAGAGAATATGGTGATTGAAGTATGACACTGTAGTGATCATCAACTTGAGCAGGAGGGCCAACAGCTAATAAACTTAGGGCCTGATTACAAGTTCGGTGGATGGACCACCAGATCGCCATGTTGGTGGTCCCAAAAAGACCACTGCGCTGGCAGTCCCCAGACTGCTGTATTATGATGCACACAAGCTGGAATGCCACCCGCCACTCAAAAAAGGCAGACTGCCAGCAGCGCGGCGACTTGTATCTAGGCGGTCCAACTTCCAGTGCCTTCAACGCAGCGGCCAACTACTGAGCCTATTACAAACATGCAGTCGTTCTGGTGGTCTCCTCCTGGTGGTCTGTCAATGGCAGTCGACTACTGCAATACACATCCAGAAAAGTAACAGACAAGTGCACATTGGATTAATTAAAAAACAACACAGTTGACATACATCGGTTCAGTAGACGCACTGCAAAGCACACTATAAACATGCCACAATCCTTTGCATTTCCACATGGAACCGAAGAAACATGACTAGAATTTATAGATTTTTGCATAGATTATGCACCCCTTTTTGTACCATCCCATTGAACACCCTGCACACATTTTTGTCCATTCACTGCCTATTGGACTTCCCGGTAGGTAAGTAAGTCACCCATTTTTATATCCACCATGTGGTGTTCCATAAATCCCCGTTTCTAACTTGGAGAGTCATGGTAGATGAAATCATAAGAGTAGAGCTACAATTGTTTGGAGCCCAAGTCTAGTACACTCCTCGCAGTAGGAAAATGATAATGTGGAACAGGCTAGTCGACAAAGTGAATGCTGTAGGCACTACCTTGCGCACAAAGGAGAACATTAGAAAGAGGTGGAATGGCCGCAGGGGCAAGATCCATTCCCTGGTCTCCAAGCACCAGTTGAAGAACAAGAAGAATATCAGTGGCCCTCCTAGTACCCCGTTAAGACTCTTTTCCTGGGAGGAGAAGGTCTTTGCCATCCTGCATCCTGAGGGCTTGACAAGAATACCTGTAGGAGTGGAGTCTGGTAAGTTACAACACAAAAACTGTTGCAAAACTGCAATGTCATATGTGCTCACAGCTCAGCTTTTAACACTGTCTTGTTCATGTACCTCACCAACATTCAATACCCAGAGTACCTGAGTTTTAATGCTATCAACGTTTATTATTGGACCCAACATCACAACTATTAAGGCCCATCACATGCCATATGTCCAAACTCATTCCAGGATTCATGGCATGTCCCAAAATGTAAATGTATGCTCATACTTAAATGCAGCCTGCATACTGATATGTAATACCCAACAGTTGTCAAGTGTTGGGGTTTAGAGTTAGTGACCTGACTGCAAATCCCAGGAGGCATTATTTCTCCAACTCCAAACACCAGTCCAGTGATCACTTGGCCCAATGCATCTGTTAGTGAATGCCCACATGAGGCGTACTCTCCTTGGAGGATACCATTTGTATAGTGTGTGTAGTAGAGAGAGTTACCTGACTGCAATTGCAGAGAGGCCCTGTTTCTCTAACTGCAACTACCAGCCCAGTGTTCACTTGCTCAAATGTACCTGTTTGTAAACTCTCCAATGAAGTTTATTCACCTCAGAGTATACCATTTGTTAAGTTTTGGGAAGTAGAGGGAGTGACCTGAGTGCAAAGTCTAAGAGGCCCTGTTCCTTTACCTCCAACAACCAGCACAGTGTTCACTTGCCAAATATATCTGTTAGTGCACCTACATATGAAGTTTATTCACCTGGGAGGATACCATATGTCAAGTGTTGGGAAGTAGAGGGAGTGGCCTGACTACAATTCGCAGGAGGCCCTGTTTCAGTTACTCCTACTGCCAGCACAATATGCACTTGTCTAAATACCCTTGTTTGCTAACTCTCAATTGAAGTTTACTCACCTAGGAGTGAACAAGATCGAGGTCATGCTCAACTCACAGACGTGTCTGGCTACCTAGGTTCATCTTGACCTGTTAACCCAAGATGAAACTATTGAGGACAGAAATGACACCTTACCCAGTGTGCACAACAGGTATTCCTAAGAGAAAAAGCTGCATCACCAGATTGGCATTGGCAATATAAACATTGGCACAGCACTGTGCATATGATGACTCAAGTCACATATACAACATGCTCCTGGGTTTGCCAGCATCCCACTCAACTAGGCCTCCAAACGGTCAAAGCAATATGTTGCCTCTCCAATGTGTTGGCTGCACTGCTGATAAGATGTCATTTTCAGGCCATCTCCTCAAGTGCAACTGATCTTCACATCTGATCAGCTGCTTGGGTAAAATAGGTTTGGCATGCTTCAAACATGTCATGTCTAATCACCCACTACCATGGTAACTTGGCACAATTGGATTATCTACAGCTTAAGAATTTTCAATGTCTCTGTTTACTGTAACACAAAACTTTTGGAGGGAGATGTCACAATCCAACCAGTAACAATGTGGGGGTCATTCTGACCCTGGCGGTAAAAACCGCCAGGGTCAACGACCGCGGGAGCACCGCCAACAGGCTGGCGGTGCTCCCATGGGCATTCTGACCGCGGCGGTACAGCCGCGGTCAGAAACGGAAAACCGGCGGTGTACCGCCGGTTTTCCGCTGCCCTGGGGAATCCAGCTGCGCCGCCATGGGGATTCCGACCCCCATTACCGCCATCCTGTTCCTGGCGGTCGTGGCCGCGAGGAACAGGATGGCGGTAAGGGGTGTCGTGGGGCCCCTGGGGGCCCCTGCAGTGCCCATGCCAATGGCATGGGCACTGCAGGAGCCCCCGTAACAGGGCCCCACCATGATTTTCAGTGTCTGCCATGCAGACACTGAAAATCGCGACGGGTGCAACTGCACCCGTCGCACCCCTTCCACTCCGCCGGCTCCATTCGGAGCCGGCATCCTCATGGAAGGGTGTTTCCCGCTGGGCTGGCGGGCGGCCTTCTGGCGGTCCCCTGCCAGCCCAGCGGGAAACCCAGAATACCCGCGGCGGTCTTTTGACCGCGCAGCGGTATTCTGGCGGTCCCAGCCAGGCCGGCGGATTCCGCCGCCGGCCGGGGTCAGAATGACCCCCTGTATGTTTTTCATCAACAGGTGGATCTGCCACTGGGCACACAGAGACCACAGAACAGACTACTACTACTCCCCTGGATGAATCCTTCATTAGCAACAACAATCCTGAAATTGTACGTGGAAGAAGGTCCTGGCACATCTGTGTAACCTAGTCAGATGGCAACAGTGACCCTCACTGTGCCCACATCACCTCCCAGCCCTCTTGCTTCTACATCACAGGCAACCATTCACCTCTCCAACTTGTCTACCTAGCACCGTTTCCACCATCTTGTACCCCCAGTTCTGGATCCTGAGGTGCAGCTCAACACTGCTGGCACTGAGGGTCCTGGAACCAGTTAGAGAGGGTACCCTGTGTTAAAGGCACAGGCTTGTGGTGGTAGAATGCGTGGGAGGGATGTTGTGGGACAGCAGAGTGAGGCCACTGTGGCTGCTGTAGGCCAGGACACCATCAGCCACATCTTGGTGGTCTATCAGGAGTCCCAAGTTGTGAAGGGCCAGGTGTTGACCACACTCCTGGAAATCAAGCAGCTACAGAGGGACATGCATAGGGACATGTGCGAACAAATGGAGGCCCACAATTCAAACATGGCCTCCTTAACAGGGGTACTGGGGGACATTAACACAACCCTGAGCAGGGCTTTTCAAAACCAATCTATCCCTTCCTTTGGTTCATCAACATCATGCCATTGTACATTGGCCCCAGCCACAGGAAAGGAGTCCCTACCAGAGGAACAACCAATCACAGGCACCCCTGCCTCTGCAGCAGCTGACCCACACCCCTCTCAAGCAGGGACGTTCAGCAAAGAATCCAGGAGGTACAGTTGGCAAGACACCCACCACTGCCAGCAAAAATCCTTTTCCTCAAGGTCCTCCTTTGTGTGCCACACATTCACTCTGTGTACTGATCCTGAACAACCTTCCATCTCCAATAGGAGGAGTAGTTTTTTTGTTGAGTCATATCATACATGTTTGGGGTTAGTTGTAGCTGTGCAATATAATCACCCATCACTGATTCATTGTCTGCTGATTTTGATTTCACGTTTAGCCATGTAGATATGGCAGTCCATGTGAACCATATGATGATGATCCAAGGTACTTGTTAAAGATGAGATATTTTGGCCCTACACAGTGTCCAGCTCAGAATTACAACCACCCCACACAAAAAACATACATACAAGTGTCTAGTAAACTAAAAATGTTATTACAGTGTTCAGCACATAGGCTGCCAATATGTCTGAACTATTGTAAATCATAAATGATTGACTCATACTGAGAAAATGAACATATTTAGGTACAGACCTCCAGACCAGGGAAGGAAGGGATTTGCCAGACATTGTCCTGTGGAATAGGCAAACATTGAAGTGGTTAATCTCACCAATTTGAGCCTTATCACATACCACACCAGAGTAATCCAAAATCACATAATCCAAGATTTAGACAGATGGCAGTACAACAGATTTTGTACACAGGGTCATTATAATCCAGTGCACATGCATCTAGTGGTATGATACAATCATATGTCAGTGTTTTGGCACAGGCACTGTGGCATACAATGATGAAACACATCTACTGCTATATACAGGTCATAAAAAAGGAGTGTTTCATCAATCTGAAGTGGAACTGACTTGGCCACGGCATAAGACTACATATTTTCTGACCACATGATGACTGACACACATGAAGCATCAGGACCAACAAAGCACACAAAACAAATGTGATGTGCACTTCTAAACTTCCATTTAAACACTGTTCAAGCTGTCTTGGCAGACGTCTCTTACACCCAAACTCTGTGACCTACATTACCTGGAACAATCCATGTCCCCTTTGTATGTCAGAACAGCATTGCATACCTGCTAATGTCACAACTCTTAACTGCCCACATGAAGATGTCCTGTTGAAGGTAACTGTACAAAGAACAAAACAAGGAGTATAGGCATAAAACCATATGTATGACACAAGTCACATAGCAAGCATCTTGATAACAAAGTACATTGCAAGAAATCTGACACAACAAAGCAACATCATCAAGGTAGGGATGTGTCCAAAGCTATCTCATCAAACAATGTATGGCTGATTTTTACAATCAGCTCTCTAACTGTTTAAAAAAACTCAACCTCACATATTCTCACAACTACAGTACATTGCACAATCACAGTCATGACATCACATGACATACACTCATGAAAATTAGCTGTGGATGAGATCTTTTCACAAGTCACTGCCTTCCTCTTCACAACTGTCATCCTCAGTTGGCATTTCAGGATTCTCACCTGGTGGCACTGCGGTCTCCCCCTCCTCTGGAATGTACAGGATTTTCCTCCGCAGGACGATGTTATGGATCATGCAGCACACCGCAATGATCTGACATACCTTCCCAGATGGATAGAGGAGGGCTCCCGTAGTCCAATCCAGACACCAAAATCTGGCCTTCAGGAGCCTGAGGTGACACCAAGAAAACACGTGTGCCCTCAATGGCTCCCACAACATGTGGGAGACAGGCAAAACCATAGACGTCAGCCTTCACATTGGCTAAATCCTCATGTCAGTGGAACCTAGCTGTCACTGTATTTCAACATTGCTAAGAGGAAATCTCTCAACACTAGACTGAACATAGGTTGCAACATACCATCAGATAGGGCCACTGTATGTTGGAAGGGCCCCATGGCCAAGAAGTGCAATACTGCCACGACTTGAACAATGGGTGGCATTCTGTATGGATTACTGTTAGCTGGCATCAAATCTGGCTCTAACTGATGCCAGAAATCCACTCTTGTTTGCCTATTCAGATGGTAGAGCTGGATGATGTGGCCTTCCTTCCTGGTCTCAAGGTCTGGCAATGGACAGAAGACAGGGGGTTGTTGCATCCTCCATCTCCCATGGTACCTATATGTGAGTCAACATGATTTGCAATATTAGTTACTGTGTCCACAGCAACATACATGATGCATACCAACAAAATCATGTGACAAATCATTTTTGACTGAAAACACATTACACCCAGTACACATCACAATTGTTCACTACAAAAGGGCCAAATGTGACCTTCCATGGTTGGGAACACGTGTCTACAACATGGATTTCTGTGACACCCAACAATCTGCTACTCAATAGTCCCTCTAAATGTGACAGTCATTTCTGACTGCCAAAAATACCATCAGCAGGTGAACAGTGCACAGAGATTTAGAATGTTTGTGATGATCCAACAGATATATTGTTGTTGTGACACATTTAACAGAGCCATGTACAGTATTTCAAATCACCAAAATGGTGGATGCTGGACCTACATCCACTGGACATCTGGAACCACCCATGTCTGCCAGGAGAAGTCATCCACACGGTGGGCAGTACCAACTGTGCCAGACACAGCCATAGGCTAATGTTGCTACCTGTGGTGGTCGCTGGCCTATAGATGTGTCCGTTGGTGGTGATGACCGCATTTGTGTCAATTGTGTATGCTTTGTTTTGCAAAATCAGTCACTTGACTGCTGCCACTGCTGCCAACAACACCTCCACCACTTCAGCTGCTGTGTGCTGCCTCTGGGAACACAATGCCATGTCCAGCAGGTGAAAGGGCCCGTACCTTCTCACCAGAGGAGCTGAAGAGGCTTGTGAATGAGGTCCTTTCCTTGTATGGTCAGCTCTATGGCTCACCAGAGGAGCAGGTAAGTACCTCATAGGCACAATTAACTCTGTTCAACACCATCTTTTCCCTCCTCATAGGAAACAATGTGCCCTGTTTGCCAGTTAGACTTCTTCTGTGCCTGTTTTCACAGTTTGAGTAACATCAATGGGATGTACATGGTGCAGGTACTGGAGACCAGAATTATATGGCCATTCACATTATGCTGTGTTGTGTGATGTTTTTTGAGGCCCGAGATCCTCCTTGTATAGGATGCACATAATTAGGCAAAGAGACTTTACTGCCATAAAATGACTTTTCTTTGCTTATGATGGTTGTAAATGTTAGACACCATTTCTGTGTATGACCGCATGAGCTGTGTATGCACCTTGTCTGAGTCATTTGATTATCTTGTAAGCAATGTGTATAGTGCCACAGATATTTCACCCCACATTTGGCCTTGCCAAACTGTTGTCTGAAGGGCATATGATGACCCACTGTGCCATTCAGGTTGCCACACAAGCCACATTGCTGATGGCCACATGATGTACTGTCATGCATGGAAATGAGGAAAATGTGAGTGTCATATAAGTTCTGTGTGGATAGCTTGCAGAGACAAGTGTCTGTCAAATGTGTCTCCCAGTATGGGACATAGTCTATGTTGTGGGAGAGTCACTGTGGGTATCCAGCTGTGGGACTGTGCCCACTACCTGTAGACTTGCAGATTCTGTCTCGTAACCAGTATGGGGCTCTAGTTGCAGAACTTCCCCTGAATACTTGAATGGGTACTGAGGTAAATCCATAAACTAGTCCATATGTGCCTTCTGCATCATTGTCAATGTGTGTCTTTGACTTATGACAGGTCCCTTACTCTCACAGCTCTCTTGTCACCTTCTCATAAGTCTTAATTGTCCAGTACAGGCGTATAGCACAAATGTCTACTCCACAGTGCAGGTAGTGTGCAGATTCCAGGGAGGCCAGGGCATATGACTCAGTAGCTTGGTTACATAGCGGAAATTGAACCAAACTTTTGTATGTTGGATGCCATCTCTGTAGGTTAGCAGCATATGTTCAAACCTTTGTTCTGTGGTACAGGTACTAACACAGAAACCCACCCTGAAGTGGCATGAGTTGGCATTTGGTAGGCCATGTGTCCACACATAAATAAGGAAGAAACTTTCCATACTCACCATGCCAACACTTTCACTGTCATTCAACTCTTAGGATGAACTCTGTACTATGGTAATTGTCTGTAGGGACTGTATGCATTGAGTCATGTTGCAGAGTGTAAATGTGCCTGTCCAGTCAGGCCTAAGGAGTTTACCCTTCAGAAACCACATTGGTGTGTAGTGTTTCACATCACAGTATTATGTTGCTGGAGCATGGAGTACCTGATGTCAGTAGGCTTTCTTAGTCATTGTCAGCAATGAGCAGGGTAGTGGGTTAGTCTGCTGATAACTCCAAAAGTGTGTTGTCATGTTTCTGTACTTATCCACATGTGTCTTTTACACTTCTGGTGTGTTGATATACTGCCCATTTTGTGCTTGGTGGTTCTGACGTGTGTTTGAAATCTTGATTTGCTCTTGCATCCATACAGGTCATGACCATCAGAAGAAGGGGATTTGGAAAACCATCACCCGGAAGGTTCGGACCCTTATGGTCCATAGCCGGCGGAGCACCCACTGTCGGAAGAGGTGGAAGGACCTAAGATGCAGGGCTCGTAAGATCACTGAGGTCCAGCTGGGGCTGTCCTCCCAGTGTGGGAGGGGTACACATTGGAGGAAGACCCCCTAATGGCCCACATGCTGGTTGTGGCCTACCCCGAGCTTGATGGGCATGTGAGGGGAGCACAGCAACCACAGGACATATTCCTGCCTGTCACATAGCCAAGTTGAGGTGTTAGGTTCTGACATCTCCCCTGACAATTGGGAATAGGCCATGTGTGACACACAAGATGAGTAACAGTGTAGGTAAGAACTGGATCCTGAAATAGTGGACCAGCCTCCCAAGAGAAAAGGCAAGAAGACTGGGGGACCAGCTTCAAAATAGGTCCCAAGACAGAATCCCTCTTCTGAGGAGGAAGAGTCACCCACCCTAGAGGGACCTGAGCTTAAAGAGCTTGGGCCTTACCACCCAGAGCTCTTGGGCCCAGGGGGACCCTCTATGGAAGATCTGTGCCAGGGACAAAGAGAGTGTCCCACTCTTGAAGGCAGGAGACAGCAAGCTTCTCAGGAGGAGCTAGGAAATGTCAGTGGTACCCACAGGGTCCACTGGGTGGAGGGGCTCCTGTTTACTGAGGCCAGAGACATCAAGAGGGTGGAAATGCCACAGAAGTTCAGGGACTTCCTTCTCACTTTAACCCATGACATCCCCCTAGCAGGGCATCTGGGGCAGAACAAGACATGGAGTAGGTTGGTGAACAACTTCTACTGGCCAGGTAATTTCCCAAAAAGTGAAGGACGTTTGTCAGTCCTGTCCCTCTTGCCAAGCCAGTGGCAAGGCAGGTGGGCACTTAAAGGTCCCCTCAATTCCACTGCCTGTAGTTGGGGTTCCCTTTGAAAGGCTAGGGGTAGACATTGTTGGCCATCTTGACCCTCCAACAGCATCAGGACATAGGCAGATCTTAGTAGTAGTGGATCATACCACTAGGTACCCTGGGGCTATTCCCCTTAGGACCATTACTGCACCTGCAGTTGCCAAAGCCCTTCTGGGTATCTTCACCAGGGTGGGGTTCTCCAAGGAGGTAGCATGAAACAGAGGCTCAAACTTCATGTCTGCATATTTGAAACATATGTGGCAGGAATATGGAGTGACTTAGAAATCCACTACCCCATACCAACCACAAACCAATGGGCTGGTAGAAAGCTTCAACCAGACTCTAAAAGGCATGATTGGAAGCCTCTCTGAAAAGCTCAGAAGAAGATGGGGTGTCCTAGTACCTTGCCTGCTTTTTGCATACAGAGAAGTGCCACAAAAGGGAGGAGGTTTTTCACCCTTTGAACCCTTTGAACTTTTGTTTGGGCACCCTGTTAGGAGACCACTAAGACTTGTGAGGGACATTGTGGGCTATGTGCTTAGCCTACGTTCCAGAATGGAGTTCATGGAGAAACCCAGCAAAAATCTTTAGGCCAGCCAGGACCTTCAAAAGCTTTAGTATGACCAAAAAGCTGCTATGGGGGAGTTCCAACCAGTGCAGAAAGTTTGGGTGTTGGAGCCTGTTGATACAAGTGCCCTCCAGGACAAATGGTCTAGTCCCTATCCCATTCTTGAAAGGAAAGGGGAGATCACTTATCCAGTTGACCTAGGCAGTTTCAAAAACCCCAAAAGATTCATACATATCAACTGCCTAAAACCCTTTTATGATAGAACTGATGTAACCATGCTCATGGTCACAGATGAGGGACAGGAAGATGAGAGTAAACCTCTTCCTGATCTCCTCTCCAGCAATCCCCAAGATGGTTCTATAGATGGAGTGATCTTGTCAAACCCCATCTCTCGACAACAGCAGACTGATTGCAGGAAAGTCCTCAACCAGTATGCTGTGCTTTTTTCTCTGACCCCTGGGAAGATAAACTGGTGTAACCATGACGTAGACACTTGTGACAGCCTGTCTGTCAAAAACTAAATCTACAGACAGTCTGACCATGTCAGAGAAAGCATCGAAACTGAAGCCAAGACAATGTTGGATGCAGGGGTCATTAAACCCTCAGAGAGCCCCTGGGCCAGCCCAGTAGTATCAGTCCCCAAACCTCACTCCAAGGGTAACAAGAAAGAAATTAGTTTTTTTATAAATTTTGAGGGCCTCAACTCAGTAACCAAGACAGATGCACACCCAATCCCTAGAGCTGATGAGCTCATTGACAGACTAGGGGCAGCCAAGTGTTGAGTACTTTTGATTTAACATCAGGGTACTGGTAGATTGGCCTGAACAAAGGAGCAAAAGGGAGGTTAGCATTATCTACTCCTAGTGGGCATTATCAGTTCACTGTTGCCCTTTGGACTCAAAAAGGCATCTGTCACCTTCCAAAGGTGGGGGAACCAAGTCCTTGCTGTACTGGAAACATTTAGTGCAGCTTACTTAGATGGTATAGCCGTCTATAGTTCCACCTGGCAGGATCACCTGATCTACCTTGGAAAGGTCCTTGAGGCCCTGCAAAAGGCAGGCCTCACTATCAAGGCCAGTGAGTGCTAGATAGGGCAGTGAAAAGTTGTGTACCTGGGCCACCTAGTTGGTGGAGGCCAGTTACAATATCTGGAACCCCAGATTCAGACCATTCTGGCTTGGAAAGCTCCTACAACCTAGACACAAGTCAGGGCATTCCTTAGCTGAACTGGATAATACAGGAGGTTTGGGACAGACTATGGCTCAATAGTTGCTCCCCTCACAGACCTCACCTCTAGAGAGTGGTCCTCTCCCAAAGGAATGATGATGGACATGACCAGCCAGTTGCTTTTATTAGCAAGAAGCTACTCCCCAGGGAACAAAAATGAAGTGCCATAGAGAGGGAAGCCTTTGCTGTGATTTGGGATCTGAAAAAGTTAAGGTTATACTTGTTTGGCTCATACTTCACTGTTCAGACTGACCACAGGCCTCTCAGGTGGCTACAACAAATGAAAGGTGAAAACATCAAGCTGCTTAGGTGATCCATTCCCCAACAGGGGATGGACTATAAAGTGGAACACTGACCTGGGACTGCCCATTCCAATGCAGATGGCTTCTCCAGGTTCTTCCACTTAGAAGACGAAGACTCACTAGGGAATGGGTAGTCTCATCCTCTTTTGTTTGGGGGGTAGTGTGAGAGGATGCCTCTTCCTGCATGGTTAGCCCCCACGTTTTGCCTGATGTTGATGTGTTCTAGAAGTTGGTAGTGCCCACGGCCCCTGCTAACCAGGTTCCCTGGACCAGAGCTCTTTCCCTAAATCTGTTGTGATGCTTGTCACAATTGGATACACTCTTAAATATCACTGTAAGTCCCTACTAAATGGGTACACCTATACCCAGGGCATGGAATATTAGGGGTAGGCCCCTGATTGTGCCACCCTCGAGGGCCCTGCACCCAGATGAACCCAGCACTGCCAGTGTGGGCTGAGTGGACTGGGGCAAACCTAAAAAAGCAAACTTGACATGGCACACTTCCTGTGTGCCCTGTCCACCCTACACTGCATTTGTTATGGATAGGTCACCCCTCTAGTAGGCCTTACAGTCCTAAGGCAGGGTTCACCATACTGTATGTGAGGGCATAATTGCATGTGCTATGTGCCCCCACTGTGTCCTTGCCAAACCTGGACATAGTGAGTGAACAGAGCAGCCATTCTAAGTACATATACTGGACAGTGGTCAAACACGAGTTCCCCGGTTACATGATGGCCACTCTGCACTCTAGGTAGTTTGGTATCAAACAACTCAGAATATTACATCCAAATTGGTACCAGTATTGGATTTAACCCTAAATGTACCCAGGGGCTACCTTAAAGGTGCCCCCTGCAAAAGCTCACCTAACCTGGCAAAGTTGCTGACTAGTTCCATCTAGCCTGCCACTTCTAGATGACCAATATGCAAATTTGGAGGAGAGTAATGACTCTCTGGTTTGTAAGACAATGTCCTTCCTGGGTGGAGGAGCTAACACTCCCCCCCCAAGAATGTGCAACACCCTGACGGTGAGCTTCAAAGGGTTACTGCCCCTGAAACTCGAGCCTCCAGGCCTGCTGCTAGAAGCAGAGGGCTTCCACCCTTGCAAACCCCTGCTTTTGCTGGGAGCAAAGGCGGAAAACCAGACAAAGGGTAGGAGGAGTTGCCTCACTGAGCATGCACCACCCCTAGGTGTCATGTTGGATGGCAGGAAAATATCCAATAGGGTTTAGGGAAGTGTCATTTCGCACAGGAAGTGCTCACTGTACTGAGTGTAGCCACCCAAAGGTAAGTGTCCCATTGGACAGTACCAGGTTCCCCCCTAAAACGCCCACTAAATTCAGTATTTAGTGGGCTCCCCTAGACCAAGATTTTAGATTCATCTGGAAGACAGGAAGACAGCATCAGAGAACCCCCAAGGCGAGAACAGCGGACCTGCTGCACCAGAAGAGGCTCCAAGACCCCTACTTGCTGCACCAGTGCCCCGACAATCGCCGATGCTGAGGAGCTCTCCACTGGACCAACATCAAGATATCCCGAGGACCTCCAAGCTTCGCAAATAGCCTGAGAACTCCCTTCTGAGTGGATATCTCCACAACCAGCAGTTGCAGTCAGACCCAATGACACAACAATGACAGCCCAGACAAGACCTGCAAGTGTGCCCAGTTTTCTTGCACGGTGCCCTCCATTGGCCAAGTTGTGGCCAAACCCCATGTCCTGTGCATGACGGACATCACCAAGCTCCCCCAGAGCTGCAACTGGACTAGGAGGAAGCCCCAGTCCAGGGACTTCAGGGACACCCCAGACCTCCCACCAGAGCGCCCTCAACATCCTGCATGACTTCAAGAAGAAGACTTACCTCCTTTCCAAAGGATCTCTTTGTGCACAGCATCCAAGACCTCCAAAATGCCCTGCACCTGGCTGTCCTGAGCCCTTCTTCGCAGGATCTGCTGTGTGCTCCAGGTCCCCTATCCCTTGCGACCTCAACAGCTGAAGAGGACCCCCAGACACCGACTTTAAATGTGCAAACCAGCTCCTTTTCCAAGTGGGCCACCCAGGTGGCCCTGTGTCTGTGCCAAGAGGTATTTCAGCCCTGCTCCTGCCAGAACCGGGAGCCGCCAGAGGCTCTCCTGCTGGCATATAGTGCCCACCGACTACCTCGACCACCCTGTAAAAGAAGAGACTGGTAACCCAACGGTCCGATTTTTAATGCTTTTTTAAAAGCGACTGTTTATTGAATCCTATGATGCGTAATTATGCACAGAAAGACTAACTTCACTAAAACTTCAAAAAGTCATAACTACAAAAGTACTTAACGTATTCTACAGATTTGAGTCTTAAAATTTATTTAAAAGTCTGAAGTATTTTTATCAAACCCTGTCTTGAGTTATTCATTGAGTTTGTGTGGTGCTTGATTGGATTTGTGAGTACAGCAAACACTTAGCACATCTCTGGGATTAGCCTAACTGCTCGACCAGCTACCATAAACATTGGAGCATTAGGTGGCCTAATTTTTACCTCTGGAAACCAACGTGTGATTCCCTGGACCCCCAGCATAGTGTGCCTAGTTTTACACACTACATAGAGGGCCAGCCTCCTACAGGTTTGGAAATTGGTGCCTACTGAAGTGCCTTGTCTATTAGCCCAGGGACCTAGAACACAATCAGGTACACTCCACAAAAAAATGTTTTCCATGGCCAACACATGGCTGTGTACAGTGATCAATCAAGTAATGCTAGTTGTTATAGTGGGTCTAACTTCTATGCAACAGTCCAATACTGCTCAGTGTTACAGCCCAAATGAAATTAAGTGATGGATCATTGTCCTCAGCCATCTGTCTGCTCAAGTGAGTAAATTGGCACCTGCGCTCCCAGAGGTCACTTGACTTCAGTGTGTCACTAGTGCTTGGGCCTCCCTACTGTCTGTCATGTGATGGTGGGCATCATACATGTAACAGAGCATACATTGGTCTTTGGGTGCAGATACAGATCTATGCTTTCCATAGTTAAGTGGGGAATGCCAATTGACACAATTTGTGTAACATCACTGTTGCCAACATTCTTGGCACTTTTCATATGGTGCCACAGACAGGAGTGTGTCACCAATGATTGTTGGCTCACACATGCCCACACATACCCTCACCGATCATTTCATGTCATTTGGCATGTACAAATGCAGTAGCAATGAGGGACATGACAGGTAGGACTCTCATTGTTAGCTACAATGTGCAGTTCCATGCCATTGCTGTGGCATCAGGTAACAACGTGTTATGCACATGTGAAAAAGAGAAGTTTTGCTACCTGAATGTTTGCATGCATCATGGAGTGACTTGCAGTTATGTGGGAATCAAATGTGGTTGGGTAAAATGGAGACAGGGATGAAGTTTCCTAATGGGCCACATGCTGAGGGCCTTCTACAAGTACTTGAGAATCTCTGGGCTTCTGCAACATTCAAAGGTTTAATGGATTCTACTGATGCAATCAGAGTATGTCATTGTCAGGGGTGGCATACAGTAGAGGTGATTTCCATGGGGATTCATTGTGTTTTGGATTTTAGAGACGTTTCCCTGACAATTTGCACCTTTTGTCTACAGTGTACATTTTCATGCCAGATGTGTAGTATATCTGAGCAACATTAGTACAACCTCTGTGACTCCATTAGGACAGTTTAAATATGGTGAAGTGTGCATTGTTGATTTGTTTCCAGTGTGACATCGATATTTCCATGTGACCATCTTTAGGCTACTGTACTTCTATCATCATGACAGGATTTTGGAGCATCATTTCTTATTGTGGTAATCTGTATGTGACAAATAGATGTATGAATTACCTTGTGTGGGATCTGTGGGAATGAACTTGGCATTGGCCTACTATTGTATGACAGCAGGTAACTGAGGTATGCTCCATCAGGCAAACCATTTAAGATGCTGAGGTCTCCTACTTGTTCAATGGTTATTATGTTGCACAACTTCACCCATGCAATTAGAGCTGTCAGAGATTCTGATTTTCCTGTGGGCAACTGTTGACAGTTCATGTGGCATGCATGCATATGGTGTGGTACATGTAAGAGCCACATTGATATAGTTTATTGGTAGGATATACTTGGAGTGATTCTAATAATTTTTAATTACAGCTGTTGTTCAAGAGTGATTAGGAACATGTAGTGACACTATTTCTCTTTGTATTTGCAGCATCATTCCAGGCAAAGTGAAGGAGACAGGACGGAATCAAGTGGGGAAGCATCTGCCCATGGTACCTCCAGTGATGACACCACTGACACAGAGGGACATAGTGGTTTTTAGAGTGAGGGGAGTGCCACGGAGAACCTGTCATCTTCAGATTCTAACTCCAGTGACAACTTCCTAGTGGTGCTGAACCCATCAGGACCTGCTCCTGTACCATCCTTGTCCGCCACACCCAATTCTATCACCACCTGCCCTGGTGCTCCACACCAAGTTGGACGTGCCCGCTCACCCAAGAGGGTAGGCGTTTCCTTCACCTCAGGCTCCTCTACCCCAGACCCCATTATCCCTGCTGCCCTGAGTGAGGAGGATATTGCCCTCCTGAGGAGTATGTCTCAGGGTCAGACTACTATTGTGATTGTCATCTAGAGTTTGGCAAGCCAACTTCAGCAGAGAGATTCATACCTGGAAGGCATTCATAGTGCCATGTCTGGCCTACAGAGATCTTTTCAGTCTCTGGCCTCCTCTCTGATGGTGACCATCCACCCCTTACAATCCTCCCCTTCACCACCTCCCTCTTCCCAATCCGAATTCCCTATTCCCCTACCTGTCCCAAGCAAACAGACACATCCACACTCACCCACCTCAACACACACAAGCAGCAGACATCAACAGAAACACCAAAATATACATCGACATGCAGGCACTCAACAGTCACCCACAGACACCCCAACAGCCACCATTTCTACAGACACTGACACCACCCCACCGACCCACACATCACAACCACCATACCCACACACACCACTATACACCCAGACAACACCTCACAATCCACAAACCTACACTTCAGAAACCACACCCTTAGACATCACCAAAACTCCCACAGATACATCCACCATATCAGCCATACCCCCAGACACCACCCTTACACACACAGACACATCCACCACATGCTACCATACCCACGGACACCACTTCAAGAGACATACTCACATCCACCACTCCCATCTCACCCAACACCTTCACCTCACAGCCCCCCAAGACATGCTAATGCCCACACTCACACAAGCAACAGCACCCAAATATAAGCATACCTCACACACACACACACCTTCTGATGTACCTGCCCATTTTCCAAAGGAATGTTTCCTTTTTGAGGTTGCCTTTTCCCTGTTCCCTCTACCTCCCTCCCAAACCAGAGGCCCCCACCCACATCCCAACCCATCCTTTCTATATCACAGTCCTCCCCAGTCACACCTGCCCTCTCTGCAAGCCCCCACCCATCAGAAGAAACCTCACCCAAACCCAAACATCCCAAATCTGACCCCACCCCACCCAAGCATGATCCCTAAGGCGCCGGACTGCCCACTTGATGCTGCTTCCTGTGGAGGTTCCCGTCCAGTGTTTGAGTCAACGTTGGTGCTAGCGTGCCTGGTCCTTAGTAAGTAAACTTACAAGTGGACGCGTATGGGTCGATGAATCTTTTGAATGGCATGGAGTATCCTAGTCATGCAGTGACCATTGAATCAATAACTAAAATCAATAATCAGGAAAACACTCTATGAAACTACAACGTTAAACCATACTAATCAAAAATAACCACTATTTAGACTAAGAGTTAACAATTTTTATTTCCCTATTGCTTACAAATCTACATCATCTGTTAGTTCAACTTTATTCACATCAACTATTAATTAATTAATCAAAAGACATTGGCCCTCATTACAACCCTGGCGGTCGGTGTTAAAGCGGCGGTAATACCGCAAACAGGCCTGCGGAAAAAAAATGGGATTACGACCATGGCGGAAACCGCCAACATAGACAGCCACTTTAACACTCCGACCGCCACGGCGGTACAAACAAACAGCGCGTCTGTAACCGCCAACAGACAGGCGGAAGACAATGTACCGCCCACCCTATCGCAAGATGCCTATCAGCCACCTTTTCCGGGACGGAACCAACGTGAACAAAAACACGGCGGAAACAGTACACAGAAGGGAAAACACTCGCCTCTCCAGACCCCACGAGGAACCGGGACACCATGGAGCCCGAATTGCAGATACTGCCGATACTGGTCTTCCTTCTCTTCTATCAGGAGCTCCAACGACGGCGGAAACGACCACGGTGAGTACTGCACCTACAACAGAGGGGAGGGGAGAGGGAAAAGAGAGTGACATACACATGCAACACGCAACACCCCCACCCCCAACCCCACCCACAACACCATACACACAAATACATGCAGCAACAGTACACATACATCCCCCTGCCCCCTGGAAGAATGCAAGGACAAAAGGAATTGATTTGAACAAATGTAATCATGTGAAATCTCATTATCAAAGTTCAAAATCGAGTAAACACAATTATGCACACCAACTACACAAGTCCGGATAGTGCACCAATCATTGTCCATGGACCACTGGGCCCAAAATGCATGGGCGAAGCCCAAACTAGATACCTGACTGGAAACAGAGAGAACACTGGAGGGGCATCAGATTGAAATGAAACAGGCACCTCAGGGAGAGGGGGGCACCTCAGCCAGATGAACGCACGACGCCACTGCTGCACGAGGGGGCTCCATGCCCATTGATGTATCCTGGGGAGTGCAAAGCCACAGTCTCTCAAGTCTCTCCAGTGGGTGGTTTTCCTACTGCTTTATCCTGGGGAGTGCAAAGCCACAGTCTCTCAAGTCTCTCCAGTCGGTGGTTTGCCCACTGATTTATCCTGGGAAGTGCAAAGCCACAGTCTCTCAAGTCTCTCCAGTGGGTGGGTTGCCCATTGCTTTATCCTGGGAAGTGCAAAGCCACAGTCTCTCAAGTGGATGCCTTTCTCCACTGGTTCTGGAGGGGGCTTTGTGCCCAGAGTACTTCATCCTGCCAAGGACTGATGTAGTGAATGTGATTCTCCACTGGTTCTGGAGGGGGCTTTGTGCCCAGAGTGCTTCATCCTGCCAAGGACTGAGGTAGTGGATGCCTTTCACCACTGGTTCTGGAGGGGGCTTTGTGCCCAGAGTGCTTCACCCTGCAAAGGACTGAGGTAGTGGATGCCTTTCTCCACTGGTTCTGGAGGGGGCTTTGTGCCCAGAGTGCTTCATCCTGCTAAGGACTGAGGTAGTGGATGTGATTCTCCACTGGCTCTGGAGGGGGCCTTGTGCCCAGAGTGCTCCACGTGCAGTGTGGCCGGTACAATTCCCTCTCCTGGGTGTGTGTGCCACAAGATTGCCGAGATACAGGTAGCATGATACGCCATGGAGGAAGCAACACACCCCACACTGCTGCGGCTGTGCATTCCACCTGCAGGTGACAACAGTGATGACAGTAATGCTTCATGAAAGCTGCCCCCCAGGTTCCTGAAACTCACCACCAGCCTCGGACGACTGACCACTGGGGATGGTAGGCATGTCTGCGGTGGTGCCACTGTCCGAGGATGTTGCGGGGCCGCTGGCGGTGCTTGCGGCGGTGTCTATCGTGGCGGTGCTGGCTGCGGGGTCTGTGCAGTGGTGCAGGCGGCGGGGTCTGTGGTGGTGGGGCATGTGTCAGCACCTGCTGAGGGAGAAAGCAGGATGTCTCCTGCAGCCTCGGACGGCTGCCCACCGGGAAGAGGCTGGGGACTGTCGCAACATCTGTTGACGTGCCGGAGGCGGTGCAGGTGGCGGTGTTCGCCGCTGTACAGGTTGGCGTGGACGTGGACAGAAGGTGTGACACTGGTCCCTCAGTCTGTGCCACCATGCCCTCTCCTGACCTGCCCATCAGTTTGTGGCCCTCCCCCACCTTTGATGGTGGTGCAGTTATCTTGCCACTATCCCCTTTAGTTTTTGTTGACCCCTTGGTGGCTGGTGTTTTCGGCTTCTCCCTCTGGGATGTGGGAACCTTTTTCACCTTGGCAGGTGGCGAATGTCCTTGCCCTCACTACGTGGCACACTGGCAGCCCTGATGGTTGGCGCACTCCATGACCCCGCAGTTGCTGGCACCACTGTGCCTGGGGATGTGGTGGCTGAGGTGCGAGGCTAGGGGAAGGTGAAGGGAAGAGGTCAAGGTTGGACAGGAAAAGTTTTTTTAGACACACTGGGACGGGTAGATGGAGGGGGTTTGGGAGTGGAGGAAGAGGTAGTGGTTGTAGAAGGTATACGTCTGCTGAATTTGGGTGAAGGTGCATGGGCTGGAGGCTGTTGTGAGGTGGATGGCTGTTGGGTGGGTGTGTGCCTGCGTTTGTGTACTTTGGGAGGAGGGCTCACAGACACACTGTTAGAGGACACTGGGGATGTGTGAATGGTAGTGGGGGTGGTGAGTGCACGTGAGCGGTGTGTGGTGATGGGCGTGCTGGTGATGGAGGTAGTGGCTGAGGATGTAGTGCATGCAGGTGTGAGTGGAGATGAGACTGGGAGGGAGGAGGGAGACGTGGAGGAGGGGGACACAGTGGAGGAAGTGGATTTTGGTATGTGTGCATAGGTATGGTGCTTGTGTGAGTGCCTGTGGGATGTGTGGTGCTTATGTTTACCTGAGCCACTCCTGTGTGTTGATGTGTGTGCATGCTGGTCTGATGGTGTGCGAGGTACAGGGAATTGGGTCTGGGTGGAGGAGGTTGGAGGGGGGAGGCTGGACACAGGGACATTGGCTGCCATCAGTGCTGAGGCCAGAGTCTGAAATGCTCTCTGTTGGGCTGCCTGGCCAGAATGAATGCCTTCCAGGTATGCATTTGTTTGTTGCAAATGCCTCTCAGCACCCTGGATGGCATTCAGAATTGTAGACTGCCCAACAGTGAGGGATCCCAGGAGGTCAATAGCCTCCTCACTGAGGGCAGCAGGGCTGACTGGGGCAGGGCCTGAGGTGCCTGGGGCAAAGGAGATGCCCACCCTCCTGGGTGAGCGGGCAAGGGACACATGCTGAGGGGCTGCTGGGAGGGTGGTGCTGGTAGGGGGGGTGGCTGCTGTACCTTTTGATGCGGTGGGCACAGAGGGGCCCACCACTGCAAGGGAGCTCCCATCAGAGGAGGAGTTGCTGTCACTGGTGCATGCTCCTGTCCCCGCCGTGTAGCTCCCCCGCCCTCCGTCCCACTGGTGGCTTCAAACTCCGTAGCTTCACCCTCCAGGGCCAAGAGGGATGCAGCTCCCTCCTGCTCCGATGCCAATGCTCCTCCGCCTGATGATGCTATTGCACACAAGAACAGGGAGACCACAAAAAGGGGGGGGACAGAAGAAAGACATGTTCAGTGCATGCAACACCACTACCATTGGCGGACACAACAGACAGTGAGCAACCCTCTGCACTACGCCATGCACTTATAGTTAGTTACTAGATTAATCACATGCCCATGGGGTATGAGGCCTAAGCCCAATTGCTGCACACCTGGAAGTCACAGGAGCCTGACTAGGTGTAGATGGCTCTAACCACTAGTGGGGTTGGGGTGCCACATAGTCTGCCTCACAAGGGACCTTGCCTACCAAGATCGCCCTGGCCTAGGGGAACCCACTGGCCACCTCCCCCACCCAGACAACTCGTAATGCACGCAAAGTCAGCTGAATGAGAGTGTATTCATCCCCTTGTGGCTGCTGTGATGCCCTCAAGCTCCCATCCAACTCCTGATAGGCCACCGCCAGGATCCGGAACATCAGGGGGGTCATGGTGCGTTGGGCACCCCTCCCACGTTGGGAGGCCATCCCCAGCTGGGCCTCCGCTCTCTTCTTGCTCCAGCGGCGCAGGTCTTCCCATCTTTTCCGGCAGTGGGTGCTGCGTCTGTGGTGGACCCCCAGGGTCCAAACGTCCTTGGCGATGGCACGCCAAATACCCTTTTTCTGGTGGGCGCTGACCTAGAGGAATGGTGCAGGGAGAAACGAAATTACTTACCCGTCCGGACCATCATTCTCATTGCCCCCGTTCCCACCCTTGCCCTGATGCACATACACTCCCCATCTGCACAGGCAGGCCTCAGCCCCCCCATGTATCTTCCATCCACACCACTCAAAACAGGCATGGCCCATGCAGCATGCTCACAGTGTACTCACCTGTTTGTCTGGAGGACCGTACAGTTGCGTGTACTGGGGGAGGACCCCATACACTAGTTTCTCCAACTCCTCCGAAGTGAAGGCAGGGGCCCTTTCCCCAGACACATGATCCATCGTCGCTTCCAGACTGAGGTCACAGCAGCACTTGCAGTGTAGGTCCTCTCCTGTTGAAGGTCAGGTATCAAGTGAGTTATCAGACCGAAAATGACGGTCATGTCCACAGCGGTGCGTACCGTCACCACCGGCGTACATCGTCATTGGCTCCTCGGACCCATAGGGCCCAATTTTAACCAATGCAGAATTGAGACGCGGTCTTCGACCGTCCACCGCGATGGTGTACAACGCCAGCGCAGTTACCTCATATCTCCTTGTCCCACCTTACAGGTCAGCCAGCCACCATTTCAGGGGGCCACATGGCATTAATAATAACTGCGTCACACCTATATAGGCCTGGAATACACACAGTTACAGGCACATTGCGGATTAATAAATTTGTGCAAATTACATTTTGGGATACCTCAGTGTTGGCTGACTCTCTGCTCGCTGTTCTCCTCCATAGGGCACGTCTGCTGGGGCAGGTGATGAGATGGCGGCATCCTCCGGTGTACAGACTGCTGGTGGACCTGTCGACAATGGAAGAGAGACACATAATAGTCACATACAGACTTGATTGTGCAACAATCCAGGAACTGTGTGCCCAGTTGGAGCCAGACCTGATGTCAGTTATCCGCCATCCCACAGGGATACCCCCTCTAGTGCAGGTCCTGTCAGTACTCCATTACCTGGCAAGTGGTTCCTTTCAAACAACAGTGGCCATTGCATCAGGGATGTCCCACGCCAATGTTCTCTAACGTGTTGTCTGCCCAGCTGAAACACATGCGCAGCTACATCGTGTTCCCACAGGTGGAGGATTTGCCCACAGTGAAAGGTGACTCCTATGCCCTGGGACATATCCCCAACATCATTGGTGCCATTGATGGGACACATGTGGTATTAGTACCCCACCACAGGAGCGAACAGGTGTACAGAAACCGGAAGAGCTACCATTCGATGAATGTGCAGATGGTGTGTTTGGCAGACCAGTACATCTCCCATGTCAATGCCAAGTTTACTGGCCCAGTGCATGACACTTACATTTTGAGGAATAGCAGCATCCCTTATGTGATGGGGCAACTCCAGAGGCACCGTGTGTGGCTAATAGGTGAGGCCAAGGACCCAATACAGTGTAAATAGGTGTCTGGGTATGGGGTCATCCCTAAGGGTTAGTGTGTGTCTAACACTTGTCCCTCGATATTTGCAGGTGACTCTGGTTACCCCATCCTGTCATGGCTACTGACCCCAGTGAGGAATCCGAGGACAAGGGCAGAGGAACGCCACAATGAGGCACATGGGCGAACTAGGAGGGTGATCAAACTAACCTTCGGCCTCCTGAAGGCCAGATTCCTGTGCCTCCATATGACAGGTTGTTCCCTCTACTACCCACCAAAGAAGGTGTGTCAGATAATCATGGCCTGCTGTATGCTGCACAACCTGGTTTTGCGACGGCAGGTGCCTTTTCTGCAGGAGGATGGGCCAGCTTCTGGTCTTGTGGCAGCTGTGGAGCCTGTGGACAGTGAATAAGAGAAGGCAGAAGAAGAGGATATCGACAACCGAAACAACATAATCATGCAATACTTCCAGTGAGACATAGGTAAGAAAATGTCACTGCCTCCCAAATGTCATACAATTTATGGAACTATCATAAGTCTGTCTTTTTCACTCAGTGTATGGACCCTGATTTGTCACTTTGCCTTTCCATTTCATAGATGTGGGTCCTACTTTGTGCCCTCTGCTATATTTCCTCCAGGCCTACAACTGTGTTACATCGGTATGTGCACAAGTAAATTGACATTGCTATATTCCATGGTTATTGCAATTACACGTTTGTGAAAGCACAGACTGACTCCAGATTGTTCCGTGATTGAAGTGTGTTTTTTTTCTGTGCAAATAAGTGGAGGGGGTGTAAAATGGGCTGGGGGGGTGGTGGAGGAATGTCCATGGCAGAGTCCAGTCTATTTGTTTCACAGGTGCATTGTCCAAAGGGGCATAGGAAGTGGAGCAATGGCAGTTGAAGGATGGACAGGCTGACAAAGTGGGGCAGAAGTGTGACATTCAGGGGGGTCTCATTTCCTGGCGGGGGCCTTGGCAATGTTCTCTGTCTTGTTCCTGGATCTCAGGGACTGTTTGCGGGGTGGTTCTCCATCTGCTGGGGGTGGGGTGTCGTGTTCCTGTGGCGGTGCCTCCTGTCCACTAGCGCCGGTGGAGGTGGAGGGCTGTTCATCATCCAGGCTAGTGTCAGGGGCCCCTTGTTGTGCCACTGTGTCCCTCCTGGTGTTGACAAGGTCTTGCAGCAGCCCTGCAATGGTGACCAGGGTGTTGTTAATGGACTTCAAGTCCTCCCTGATCCCAAGGTAGTGTTCCTCCTGCAGCCGCTGGGTCTCCTGAAACTTGGCCAGTACCGTTGCCATCGTCTCCCGGGAATGATGGCAAGCTCCCATGATGTTGGAGAGATCGCACAGAAGTCCTCCCAGCTTCCCTGTTTTCCTGTGCCTCTGTCCCCTGAACTGTTTGCCCACTGCCACTGCCCCCAGGTCCCTGATCTTCCTGTGTTAGTGGGGTTGCCTGGGTTCCCTGTAGTGGTGGACACACTGCTGATTGACGTGTCCTGGGGACAGAGGGATGGGCCCGCTGGGTGGGTGCTGTGCTGGTGTTTCTTGAGGGGGAGGCTCTGTGGTGGCTTGTGCCAGTGTCAGGGGAACCAACTGTCCCAAGGTCCCTGATTGTCCGGGCTGGTCATCTTGATCCAGTTGTGCAGAGCTGCTGTCATCACTGTGGGTCTCTTCTGTGGGGGGACTGGATATGTCTGGCATCTCCTGTCCGGTGACGTTGAGTAGGGGTCCTGTAGGGGTGTAAAAGCATGATTATTGCATCTGTGTGTGCCATCATGTGCAATGGGTGAGTGACCCTGTACTCCAGTGCTTCCATTCTTGGCTTGGTCCTTGTTTGATGGTTGGTTTGGGGTCTGTGTGGGTATCTGTAGTGGACATGCTTTGGTGATGGGTGTCCATGCTTTGGTGTTGCATGCAGGACTTAGTATTGGGATGGCTGGGTTGTGATAGTGGGGCATATGTGTGAGGTGTTGGAGTGATGGGGGTGATGGAGAGGGTGTGGGTATGTGATGGCATGCAGGTGGGGTGGTGGGATATGGTAATAAAGATTTGACTTACCAGAGTCTAGTCCTCCTGCTACTCCTGCAAGGACCTCAGGATGCAGTATTGCCAAGACTTGCTCCTCCCATGTTGTTAGTTGTGGGGGAGGAGGTGGGGGTCCACCGCCAGTCCAGTCCTCTGTACAGCAATCTGGTGTCTGGAGACCACGGAACGCACCTTCCCCGTAGGTCGTCCCACCTCTTCCTGATGTCAACCCGTGTTCTTGCAATGGATGTCTCCTGCACCTGTGATCCGAATAGCTGTGGCTCAACCCAGGCGATTTCCTCCACCATGACCCTGAGCTCCTCCTCAGAGAACCTGGGGTGTCGTTGAGGTGCCATGATGTGGTGTGGGTAATGTGTGAGGTGGTGTGTGTTGTGATGTGTGGGGGGATGTGTTGGTGTGTGTTGTTTGAGGTGCGTTGATGTTGTGTAAGTGATGGTGTTGTGTGTCTGTGGATGCTGGTGTTGTTTTAGGTAGTGTCTCTCTGTGGACTGCTTTCAAATTTCTGGTAATAAGGGTTTGTGGGTGATGTGGGTGTGTGCTTTATATTGGATTGGGTTTGTGGGAGTGGTGTGTGTATGTGTATAAGGTGTGTGTATTTCGATTTGTCCAATGTGGTTGTGTTTTGTAAGTGTGTGTGTATTTTGAGCTCGGCGGTGTGTGCCGCCAATGGAATACCACGGTTGAAAGACCGCCGCATGGATTCGTGGGTCGTGATAGTGTGGGCGTATTCCTGTTGGCGTGACGGTGGAGGTTTTGTTATCGTCAGTTTATCACTGACCTTTGGTGTGGTGGACTTGTGTGGGTGTCTAGATTTTGGCGGATTCCGAGCTGTGGGTCTTAATAGCTGTAGCGGAATGCTGCCGCCGCAGTGGTGTGTTAGCGGTCTTCTGCACGGTGGTAAGTGGATTTACCGCCAATGTTGTAATGAGGGCCTATGTATTGACTCTTTAGACTCTTGAACCATTCTGTCAATCCTCTGCCAATCGATATTTTTGGGAGAAAATCTTGTCTTCAGGAACTCGATCACCTTATAATAATTTTTCATTACCTCAGGTGAAGGTGCATCTGTGACCTTATCCCTTTCTGGTTCACTTGTTGGCTAGTCCACTGCTCTCTTACATCAACCCATAAGTCAGCTGGTGCGACTATCTCCAATAGTGTATTCAAGTCTTCCCACAGACATTTAGAACATTTTACAAATCTATCTGTCTGCTAATACCACTCAACTGGCTTCTCTCTCAATTGTGGGTAATCATTTGTAAATGACAATCTATCACTCCTGTGCCATGGGACATGAACAAACTGCCCTCCTGGAATCTCTCTCATCGGAAGCATCTTCACTGATTCCCTTTCTTTTTGAACTTCCTCAGACCCTTCTTGTGAATCCCGCTTCCGCTTAACTTTTTTCTTTGTCCATCTACCTTCCTAATTCTCTCCAAATCTGAGCACTATGCAACAATTCCCTCAAATGTGCCTTCATTCCTGCTGATCTCATGTGTTCGAAATCCTTTGCCTCGAAATCTAATCTGTAACTGCATTTTAAATGCTTCATTTTCTCAATCTCAATGTCATATTTTTCTTCTAGCTCTGCCAATTTCTGATGTATTTTCCTCACTTTCCTTGTAACCTTTGGGCACAAATACCTCAGCTCTTCTTCAGTATAAGATTCCAATCTGTTCACATCCATTGTTCCCTCAACTAGTTCATTTGCTTCTATATTCAACCTTACATGATTTATCTGCTGTTCACCTTTGGATGCATTTTGAGAAGTGTTTAGACTGTCTAACCATTCACTCAACTGGTGCGCTGACAATCCCTGTAATGAACTGTTACTTGCATTTGGCACTGGTAGCTGTTGCACCATGGCACCTGAAGCTTGCGGTGCCAAAAGTTTCAAACTCTGACTCACATTCAGGCAATTCAGTGCATCTGGAAGCGCTACAAGTTGACTAAGATCCATTAAAGGTCTGGATCCATTGAAAGTCTGTCTTGCAGACGACATCATCTGCACAGGATCACTCACTCCCCTCCTCACAAGACTCTGTGACATTTCATTCTGCTCTCCTGCATTTGATTTCTTTTGCGAAAATAAGGGTACCGCTGGAACAACAGTAATTGGTAGCAATATTGCATCTGGAGCTGCCCTAACACTTACACCCTGTGGGAATGTTACCCCCATTGCCTGGTTCATGACTGGTGTAATATCTGACTGTGTTCCTGTCATTGGTGTAAACTTCGTACAATTCTGCGCCTGTACTGAAGGCAATAACATTGGTGTTGTTTCTGTCTGAACTAGCATTGGCTTCAGAAGCACTTGCTCCCTCGGCACCATTATGTTCGAGACTGTCTCAAGAACTGGTACATCTAGATAAATTCTCTGTACCGAAGGTTGATGCATCTGCACTTGAACCATAGTAGTAGTTCCTGCATTAGGTGGAATCTGTACTACCCCTGGTATTTATCCACCATCTACCTGTACTGCTCCGTCAGCTACCTGTACTTGTGCTGGAGCAGCTGTAGTGGCACTAGTGCCTGGACCCCCTGAATAGGTCGTTAAATGTGGAGGTCGATCTCTTAACAACTGTGTAATAAGATCCTCAACATCAGAATCTTCATCATCAACATAAGACTTTCTCTTTTTCTTTTTTCCTGCACTTTCATCCTCTTTAGCGCCATCGTCCTTCTCTGCCTCATCTTCCTCCGTAATGGCAGGAAACAATTTAGCACACTGTAGAGTCTCCGCTCTCCATCTCTTCTTTTCCTAATCCCATCTAGCTTCAGCTAAAGATTTCTCTACTCGCTTCATTCTCCTTTTGAAATTCATTTCTTGTTGCTGTCTAGTGACCAGTTCCCTTACTGCTAAAGCCTCAAACTGTGCTGGTCCCGGTGACGTTTTCATCTCATATAATGCCATTCGCAATTGGTCCAGTATTCTCAAATTAAACGTCCCATGCTCCGGGAATGCTAAAGACCCTCACTTCTTAGTTAGCTTATGTCAGGGAGTGCGGATCCTCAGGTTTTGCGCCTGTTCCCAATATGTCCACCTCTTGGCAGCTCCAAACTCTACTAGCCGTTATAGTACACAGTTAAAGAATGGCCAAGTGGGGCATGGGGTTTTAGGTTGGGAATAGCGGGGAAGAAGACCTGTGGAAGCAAAAGTTAAGAACAAAATAGCAAGATTATTCACATTGACTTTCATAAGCTTTGTTCCTAATATTTAAATACTGATAACTTGAATGATCAAGAGTTTTCCTATATCATGACCTTATTAGCTCTGGGTACCTGGAAAATAAAGAAGGATTATGCAAACTTTCATATGAGCATTTTTAGAATAACATCTTTTGCTCTGAACATTGAATAACACTCTGTTGAATCTGGGTTTCAAGAACACTATGAACATTGAATAACACTCTGTTGAATCTGGGTTTCAATAATAATCTGAACATTGACTAAGACTCTGTTTAATCTAGGTTTCAAGAATACTCTGAACATTGAATAACACTCTGTTGAGTCTGGGTTTCAGTAATACTCTGAAAATTGACTAACACTCTGTTTGATCTAGGTTTCAAGAATACTCTGAACATTGAATAACACTCTGTCTTAACTTTCAAGATTCAATTGCTTAGAAATTATTACACACTTTAATATCAAACTGTGCATCAAGATTTCAGTGCCTAGAAATAATCGTGCAATTTGCCGATCTGAAACACAAGGGTTAAATGCCAAGAATGAATCATGCACTCTGCCAATGATTCAACCATCAGGGTTTAAATGTCAAAATCTGATTGCGTACTCTGCAGTTTCAAGTTTTAATTGCTAAGAATGAATTGCACACGCTGCTGCCGATTCCACCATTAAGGATTAAATATCAAGATACAATCTCGCACTCTGCCGATCTGAATTGCAAGGTTTAATTGGCGAAAATGAATCGCGCTCACTGCTGCTGATTCCAACATCAAGGTTTAAATGCCAGGATACGATTGCACACACTGCCGATCTGAACTGCAAGAGTTAAATACCAAGAATGAATCGCACACACTGCTGCCAATTCAACCATCAAGTTTTAAATGCCAAGATATGATCGCGCACACTGCCGATCTGAACTGTAAGTGTTACATGCCAAGAATGAATCGTGCACACTGCTGCAGATTCAACCATCAAGGTTTAAATGCCAGGATACGATTGAGCACACTGCCGATCTGAAGTGCAAGAGTTAAAAGCCAAGAATGAATTGTGCACACTGCTGCCGATTCATCCATCAAGGTTTAAATGCCAGTATACGATCGCGCACACTGCTTATCTGAACTGCAAGAGTTAATTGCCAAGAAAAACATTTTGCAAAGACAACAACTGACTGCAAAGCACTGAAGATGGATTCCTGGACCTGAGGACCTGCAAAGGAAGGGGACCAAGTCCAAGAGTCACGCAAGTGTCCAGGGTGGTAGGAGCCCACTAAACCCCGGATGAAGGTGCAAAAGGGCTTCCTCAGGGTGGAAGAAGCCAAAGATTCTGCAACAATGGAAGGTGCCAGGAACTTCTCCTTTGGTCAGAAGATGTCCCACGGCGTGCTGGAGGATGCAGAGTTGTTTCCACACAGAAAGACCACAAACAAGCCTTGCTAACTGCAAGAGTCGCGGTTGAAGGTTTTGGGTGCTGCCAGGGCCCAGGAAGGACCAGGAGGTCGCCCCTTGGAGGAGGACACAGAGGGGGCGCTCAGCAACACAGAGACCCCATGTAGAAGCAGGCAGTACCCACAGAAGCACCTGAACAAGCATTATGAAGATCTGAGCATGACGGTCGTCTTAGCACAACAAAAGAGGGTCACAGGAAGATGGAGTCCAACTCAGTGAGTTGGGCAATGCAGGACGGAGTGCTGGGGACCTGGGCTGTGCTGTGCATGAAGGAAGTCTTGCAAAAGTGCACAGAAGCCCTAGCAGCTGCAGTTCATGCAGTTCACAGGATTCCTGTCAGGCCTGGGGAGGCAAGGACTTACCTCCACCAAATTTGGACAGAAGGGCCACTGGACTGTCGGGGACACTTGGGTCCAGCTCCTTTGTTCAAGGGACCACGCTTGTCAACATGAGAGGGGACCCAGAGGACCGGTGATGCAGAAGTTTGGTGCTTGCGTTGGCAGAGGGAAGATTCCGTCGACCCACGGGAGATTTCTTCTTGGCTTCCAGTGCAGGGTGAAGGCAGACAGCCCTCAGAGCATGCACCACCAGGAAACAGTCGAGAAATCCAGCAGGATGAGGCGCTACAATGTTGCTGGTAGTCTTCTTGCTACTTTGTTGTGGTTTTGCAGGCGTCCTGGAGCAGTCAGCGGTCGATCCTTGGCAGAAGTAGAAGAGAGAAGTGCAGAGGAACTCTGGTGAGCTCTTGCATTCGTTATCTGATGAGAAACCCACAAGAGAGACCCTAAAATAGTCCTCAGAGGAGGATTGGCTACAGAGAGAGGTAAGCACCTATCAGGAGGGGTCTCTGACGTCACCTGCTGGCACTGGCCAGTCAGAGGCCTCCATTGTGCCCTCACACCTCTGCATTCAAGATGGCAGAGGTCTGGGACACTCTGGAGGAGCTTTGGGCACCTCCCCTGTGGAGGTGCTGGTTCAGGGTAGTGATCACTCCCTTTCCTTTGTCCAGTTTCGCTCCAGAGCAGGGCTGGGGGGATCCCTGACCCGGTGTAGACTGGCTTATGCAAGGAGGGCACCATCTGTGCCCTTCAAAGCATTTCCAGAGGCCAGGAGAGACTACTCCTCTCAGGCCCATAACACCTATTTCCAAAGGGAGAGGGTGTAACACCCTCTCTCAGAGGAAATCCTTTGTCCTGCCTTCCTGGGACTGGGCTGCCCAGGCCCCAGGGGAGCAGAAACCTGTCTGAGGGTTGGCAGCAGAGGTAGCTGCAGAGAAAACCCTGGAGAGTTAGTTTGGCAGTACCCCGGCTCTATGCTGGAGCCCCGGGGATGCATGGAATTGTACCCCCAATACCAGAATGGTATTGGGGTGACAATTCCATGATCCTTGACATGTTAAATGGTCATGTTCAGAGTTACCATTGTGACGCTACATATAGGTATTGACCTATATGTAGTTCACACGTGTAATGGTGTCCCCGCACTCACAAAGTCTGGGGAATTTGCCCTGAACAATGTGGGGGCACCTTGGCTAGTGCCAGGGTGCACTCACACTAAGAAACTTTGCACCTAACCTTCACTAAGTGAGGGTTAGACATATAGGTGACTTATAAGTTAGTTAAGTGCAGTGTAAAATGGCTGTGAAATAACGTGGACATTATTTCACTCAGGCTGCAGTGGCAGTCCTGTGTAAGAATTGTCTGAGCTCCCTATGGGTGGCAAAAGAAATGCTGCAGCCATAGGGATCTCCTGGAACCCCAATACTCTGGCTGCCTAGGTACCATATACTAGGGAATTATAAGGGTGTTCCAGTGTGCCAATCAGTATTGGTAAAATTAGTCACTAGCCTACAGTGACAATTTTAAAAGCAGAGAGAGCATAAACACTGCGGTCCTGGTTAGCAGAGCCTCAGGGAGATAGTTAGGCACAACACAGGGAACACATACAGGGCACACTTTATGAGCACTGGGGTCCTGGCTAGCAGGATCCCAGTGACACAGGCAAAACCAAACATACATGTAAGTAAAAAATGGGCGTAACATGCCAGGCAAGATGGTACATTCCTACACAACCCCCCCCACCCCCAAAGAGGGACAATAATGCTAACCTTGCCCAGATGAGTCTTCGTTGTCTAAGTGGAAATATCTGGAGAGTCCATCTGCAGTGAAGTGGGTACTCCCAGGTCTATGTTCCACTGTATAGTCCATTCCCTGTAGGGCGATGGACCACCTCAACAATTTAGGGTTTTCACCTTTCATTTGCTTTAGCCAAAGTAGAGGTTTGTGGTCTGTCTGAACAATAAAGTGAGTACCAAACAGGTATGGTCTCAACTTTTTCAGTGCCCAGGCCACAGTAAAGGCCTCCCTCTCTATGGCAGACCAACGCTTTTCTCCAGTGGTCAACCTCCTGCTGATAAAAGCAGCAAGTTGATCCTGACTCTCAGTATTAAGCTGTGATAGCATTGCCCCAACCCCCAATTCAGAAGCATCAGTCTGGACTATGAACTTTTTGGAGTAGCAAGGGCTTTTTAGGACAGATGCAGAGCACATGGCGTGTTTGAGCTCATCAAAAGCTTTTTGACAGCTGGCTGTCCACAATACCTTTTTAGGCATCTTCTTACTAGTGAGGTCATTAAGAGGAGCTGCAATGGGGCCATAATTCTTAATAAACCTCCTGTAATACCCCGTGAGGCCTAAAAAGGCTCTCACCTGGGTTTGAGTTGTTGGGGGAGCCCATTCTATAATGGTCTGGATCTTCCCCTGCAGTAGTGCAATCTGTTCCCCACCTACCAGGTTGCCCAGATAAACCACTTTCTCCTGTCCTATCTGGCACTTTGAGGCCTTGATAGTGAGGCCTGCCTTTTACAGGGCCTCCAAAACTTTCCACAGGTGGACCAGGTGATCATCCCAGGTTGAGCTAAAGACAACTATATCATCCAGATATGCTGTACTAAAAGCTTCGAACCCTTGCATGACTGTGTTCACCAACCTTTGAAAAATGTCAGGTGCATTCTTCAGACCAAAGGGCATCACAGTGAATTGATAGTGCCCTCCAATGGTTAAAAATGCAGTTTTGGGTTTAGCATCTTCTGATAATTTAATCTGCAAATACCCTGCAGTTAAATCAAAAGTGCTCAGATACTTGGCAGAAGCCAGTGTATCAATCAGCTCATCTGCCCTGGGTATAGGGTGAGCATCTGTCTTGGTTACTTGGTTGAGCCCTCTATAGTCAACGCAAATCCTCATCTCTCTTTTACCATCCTTACTGTGAGGTTTTGGAACAAGCACCACTGGGCTAGCCCATGGGCTTTCTGAAGACTCAATCACTCCTAAGTCTAACATTTTCTGAACCTCTTGTTTAATGCAGTCCCTGACATGGTCAGGTTGCCTATAAATCTTACTTTTGACAGGTAAACTGTCTCCAGCATTGATTGTATGCTCACACCAAGTAGTGGTACCTGGTATCAGTGAGAAGAGTTCAGAAAACTGACTTAAAAGATTTACACAGTTATCTTTCTGCTCAGCAGTAAGACAATCTGCCAGTACTACTCCCTCCACTAAGCCATCAGCTTCAGTGGTGGAGAAGAGATCAGGGAGAGGGTCACTCTCTTCTTCCTGTCCCTCATCATTTGCCATGAGCAGGGTGAGATCAGCCCTGTCATAGTAGGGTTTCAGGCGGTTGACATGGAGCACCCTAAGGGGACTCCTAGCAGTGCCCAGGTCTACCAAGTAGGTAACTTCACCCTTTTCTCAAAAATGAGATGGGGTCCACTCCATTTGTCCTGGAGTGCTCTTGGGGCCACAGGCTCCAATACCCACACCTTCTGTCCTGGGTGGTACTGGGTCAGGAAAGCCTTCTGGTCATGCCATTGCTTTTGCAGCTCCTGGTTGGCCTGAAGGTTTTTACTGGCCTTTTTCATGTAGTCAGCCACTCTTGATCTTAGGCCAAGTACATAATCCACAATGTCTTGCTTAGGAGCGTTTAAAGGTTGTTCCCAACCCTCCTTAACAAGTGCAAGGGGACCTCTCACAGGGTACCCAAAGAGGAGTTCAAAGGGGCTAAAGCCCACTCCTTTTTGGGGCACCTCTCTGTAAGCAAAAAGGAGGCAAGGTGACAGGACATCCCATCTCCTTCTGAGTTTTTCAGGGAGTCCCATTATCATACCTTTGAGAGTTTTATTAAACCTCTCAACCAGGCCATTTGTTTGTGGATGATAAGGAGTAGTGAACTTGTATGGTACACCACACTCCTTCCACATTGCTTTGAGGTATGTAGACATGAGGTTACTACCTCTGTCTGACGCCGCTTCATTAGGGAAGCCCACTCTGGAAAAGATTCCCAGGAGGGCCTTTGCCACTGCAGGAGCTGTAGTGGTCCTTCAGGGGATTGCTTCAGGGTACCTAGTGGCATGGTCCACTACCACCAGGATAAACCTATTGCCTGAAGCTGTTGGAGGGCCAAGGGGCCAACTATGTCAACTCCTACCCTTTCAAAGGGCACCCCAACCACTGGAAATGGAATTAAGGGGGCCTTTAGAGTGCCACCAGTCTTGCCACTGGCTAGGCAGGTCACACCAGAGCGACAAAACTCCTTGATGTCCTCTGACATTTGCGGCCAGTGAAACAGGGGAACAAGCCTGTCCCAAATTTTACTTTGGCCCAAGTGCCCAGCCAAGGAAATGTCATGTACCAAGGTAAGAAGAAACTCTGTATTGCAAAGGGATGGCCAATCTCCTGGCAGCTCCAGGTTTAGGGTCCCTTGATTCACTATACAGGAGGTTGTCTTCCCAATACACCTTATGGGTATCACTGACATCCCCATTCTGCTGCTTGACAGCTTGCTGTCTCAAAACCTCTAGTGTGGGACAGGTCTGCTCTGCCACACTCAGCTCTTCCCTAGAAGGCCCCCCCTGCACCCAAAAGCTCAGCAGTGTCTGCTGCCAGCTCATCTGTTGTAGCTTCTGTACAGGGAGAGGATTCCTCTTCCTCAAAAGGGGAATCTTCTGGTGAGGGAGGGATAGTGGGCACGGTTTTACCCTTCCTATCCCTAGCTTTTGGGAGCACTTGGTCCATTGTTCCAGGATCCAAGTTTCCTTGTCCTTTTTGCTTTTTGGCCTGAGCCCTTGTTAAAGCTAAAATATGCCCGGGAATGCCCAGCATTGCTGCATGAGCCTGCAATTCCACTTCAGCCCAAGCTGATGTCTCCAAATCATTGCCTAGTAACAATCTACAGGTAATTCAGTGGCTACCACAACTTTCTTTGGGCCAGTAACCTCCCCCCAGTTGAGATTCACAACAGCCATGGGGTGGCTAAGTATTTTATTGTGAGCATCAGTCACTTGGTACTGCTGACTAATTAGGTGTTGATCAGGGTGAACCAGTTTCTCTATAACCATAGTTACACTGGCTCCTGTGTCCCTTTAGGCCTCAACCTCAACACCATTGATTAGGTGTAGTTGCTTGTACTTACCTATATTAAGGGGACAAGCAACCAAGGTGGCAAAGTCAATGCCACCATCAGAGACTAAAACAGCCTCTGTGGTCTCCCTAACAAGAGCAACCCCATCTACACTGCCAATAGTGAGCCCAGCTACACCCTTGGATTGGCTATTTGTAGTAGACTTCCCACCACCACTGCTTTTACTAGGGGCACTAGAGATTACAGTTGGGGTTGTGGTGGTGGGAGCCTTGGTGTTTTTCTTTGGACAAGTGGCATCACTTGCCCGATGGTCTTTTACTTTACATAAATAGCACCATGGCTTTTTCTGATTGTGTGAAGAGGATTTGGACCCATCACCCCCAGAGGATTTTTGTGGGCCTGATAAAGACTCAGAATGTTTTGTATCTTTGTCCCCATCCTTGTCAGAATACTTACCATCCTTCTTCTTGCCATCCTTGTCACCCCCTGTATGAACTTTTCTGTTGACTCTTGTTCTGATCCATTTGTCTGCCTTCTTTCCCAATTATTGGGGAGAGGTCAGATCCGAGTCTACCAAGTACTGGTGCAACAAATCAGACACACAATTGTTCAAAATATGCTCTCAGGATTAGATTATACAGGCTTTCATAGTCAGTCACCTTACTGCCATGTAACCAACCCTCCAAGGCCTTCACTGAACAGCCTACAAAGTCTGTCCAGTCTTGAGAGGACTCTTTTCTGGTGTCTCTGAACTTAATCCTGTGTTGTTCAGTGGTTAAGCCAAATCCATCCAAGAGTGCATCCTTCAAAACTTTGTAATTGTTAGCAGCACTTTCTCTGACAGTAAGGAGGCTATCCCTACCCTTACCAGTGAAAGATAGCCACAAGATAGCAGCCCACTGCCTTTGAGGGACCAACTGTATCATGCAGGCCCTCTCAAGAGCAGCAAACCACTTGTTAATGTCATCCCCCTCCTTGTAAGGGAGGATTATCTTATGCAGGTTTCTGGAATCTTGCTCTCTAACAGGATTGCCACCAAAAACACTGCTGCTGCCACCATGTGGAACTAACCCCAACCTCTGCCTTTCCCTTTCCACATCCAGAGATTCCCTGTCTAAGGCCAGCTGCTGCTGTTTAAGCTTCAGCCTGGCCTCTTCCAACCTCAGCTTTCTGAGTTCCCTTTCCATTAAGTTATCGTCAAGGTGGGAGGCTTGGGAATTGTGAGACACAGAAGAAATGTGGGGATTGGCAGAGTTGGACCTGTCCCTAACTGACTGGACTCTAGTAACCTAGCCTTTAGGAGTGAAAGGTGCCCTACTAATGTGTGATCCCCTCCCACTACCAGGGTCACTAGATGGCCTGTTAGCTGAGAGGTCCTTGGAAGAACCCTCCCCAGCATCCTCAGTGGACTCCTCGGAGTCTGGCTGGGTACCCCCATCCTCTACCTCCTGATCCTGGGATGGATCAGACTGGTTCTGGTCACTTTCTAAGAGAATGCTGAGGAGAAGATCTTTTGTAGGATTCTTACCAATTGCTAAACCTCTTTCTATGCAGGGACCCCTCAAACTTTTAAAGTTTAGATTCCCATATGTTTCCTGGACAACTGTGGGAGTAGGCTCTACTGCAGACATGATAGAAAAGGTTTAGGACAGAGAGAGAAAAAAGATTTTGGAACTTTTAAAAGAACAGATAAATCTTTTTCAAACTGTTGGAAACTTTTGAAAACTTTCAGAAACTTTTCAGAAACTTTTTAGAAAGCTTTAGAGAAGGAAAGTTAAACTGTTTAGGTTACTGTGTATATTCCGAAATATTTGTTATATGTTTTTCTTATGAAAAGCTCCAATGACAAAGTGGTAAAGCAGTTACAAGTACTTATCCCACGCTGCACCACCAATGAAGGAGGCTGGCCTGGTTTATAGTGGGTACCTTGTGGTACTTACACCTTGTGCAGGTCCAGTTATCCCTTATTAGTAGATTAGTAGTGTTTTAGCAGCTTAGGCTGATAGAGGTATCTACAGCAGAGCAGCTTAGGCTAACCTAGGAGACATGCAAAGCTCCTACTATACCACTTATATCATATACCACTATATCATAAGAAAACACAATACTCAGAGTTACTAAAAATAAAGGTACTTTATTTTAGTGACAATATGCAAAAAGTATCTCAGATGATATACTCCCTTAGGAGGTAAGTAAAATACACAAGATATACACACAAACCACAGTCAGGTAAGTAAAACACTTAGAAAAGTAGTGCAAACACTGTAGAACACAATAGAATGCAATAGGAGAAAATAGGCCTAGGGGCAACACAAACCATATACTCCAAAAGTGGAATGCGAACCACGAATGGACCCGAGGCCTAGTGTAGTGTGTAGAGGGACACTGGGAGTGTAAGAAAACACTAAGGGTGTCCAAGATACCCCGCCCCAAGACCCTGAAAAGTAGAAGTAAAGTTACCATACTACCCAAGAAAGACAGTAAAGTCAAGATAGGGGATTCTGCAAAGACAACAACTGACTGCCAAGCACCGAAGATGGATTCCTGGACCTGAGGACCTGCAAAGGAAGGGGACCAGGTCCAAGAGTCACGCAAGTGTCCAGGGGGTAGGAGCCCACTAAACCCCGGATGAAAATGCAAAAGGGCTGCCTCAGGGTGGAAGAAGCCAAAGATTCTGCAACAACGGAAGGTGCCAGGAACTTCTCCTTTGGTCAGAAGATGTCCCACGGCATACTGGAGGATGCAGAGTTGTTTCCACACAGAAAGACCGCAAACAAGCCTTGCTAGCTGCAGGAGTCGCCGTTGAAGGTTTTGGGTGCTGCCAGGGCCCAGGAAGGACCAGGAGGTCGCCCCTTGGAGGATGACACAGAGGGGGTGTTCAGCAACTCAGAGAGCCCATGCAGAAGCAGGCAGTACCCAGAGAAGTACCTGAACAGGTGTTCAGAAGATCTGAGCATGACTGTCGTCTCAGCACAACAAAAGAGGGTCACACGAAGACGGAGTCCAGCTCAGTGAGTTGGGCAATGCAGGACGGAGTGCTGGGGACCTGGGCTGTGCTGTGCATGAAGGAAGTCTTGCAAAAGTGCACAGAAGCCCTAGCAGCTGCAGTTCATGCAGTACACAGGATTACTGTCTGGCGTGGGGAGGCCAGGACTTACCTCCACCAAATTTGGACAGAAGGGCCACTGGACTGTCAGGGACAATTAGATCTAGCTTCTGTGTTCCAGAGACCATGCTTGTCAACATGAGAGGGGACCCAGAGGACCGGTGATGCAGAAGCGTGGTGCCTGCGTTGGCAGGCGGAAGATTCCGTCGACCCACGGGAGAGTTCTTCTTGGCTTCCAGTGCAGGGTGAAGGCAGACAGCCCTCAGAGCATGCACCACCAGGAAACAGTAGATAAAGCCGGCAGGATGAGGCGCTACAATGTTGCTGGTAGTCTTCCTGCTTCTTTGTTGCGGTTTTGCAGGCGTCCTGGAGCAATCAGCGGTCGATCCTTGGCAGAATTCGAAGAGAGAAGTGCAGAGGAACTCTGGTGAACTCTTGCATTCGTTATCCGATGAGAAACCCACAGGAGAGACCCTAAAATAGTCCTCCGAGGAGGATTGGCTACAGAGACAGGTAAGCACCTATCAGGAGGGGTCTCTGATGTAACCTGCTGGCACTGGCCACTAAGAGGTCTCCATTGTGCCCTCACACCTCTGCATTCAAGATGGCAGAGGTCTGAGACACACTGGAGGAGCTTTGGGTGCCTCCCCTGGGGAGGTGCAGGTGGTCACTCCCCTTTCCTTTGTCCAGTTTCGTTCCTGACCAGGGCTGGGGGGAATCCCTGAACCGGTGTAGACTGGCTTATGCAAGGAGGGCACCATCTGTGCCCTTCAAAGCATTTCCAGAGGCCAGGAGAGGCTACTCTTCTCAGGCCCTTAACACCTATTTCCAAAGGGAGAGGGTGTAACACCCTCTCTCAGAAGAAATCCTTTGTTCTGCCTTCCTGGGACTGGCCCCAGCAGGGCATAAACCTGTCTGAGGGTTGGCCGCAGCGGTAGCTGCAGAGAAAACCCCGGAGAGTTAGTTTGGCAGTACCCCGGCTCTATGCTGGAGCCCCGGGGATGCATGGAATTGTACCCCCAATACCAGAATGGTATTGGGGTGACAATTCCATGATCCTTGACATGTTACATGGCCATGTTCAGAGTTACCATTGTGATGCTACATATAGGTATTGACCTATTTGTAGTTCACGCATGTAATGGTGTCCCCGCACTCACAAAGTCCGGGGAATTTGCCCTGAACAATGTGGGGGCACCTTGGCTAGTGCCAGGATGCCCTCACACTAAGTAACTTTGCACCTAACCTTCACTAAGTGAGGGTTAGACATATAGGTGACTTATAAGTTACTTAAGTGCAGTGTAAAATGGCTGTGAAATAACGTGGACGTTATTTCACTCAGGCTGCAGCGGCAGTCCTGTGTAAGAATTGTCTGAGCTCCCTATGGGTGGCAAAAGAAATGCTGCAGCCCATAGGGATCTCCTGGAACCCCAATACCCTGGGTACCTAGGTACCATATACTAGGGAATTATAAGGGTGTTCCAGTGTGCCAATCGGAATTTTTAAAATTAGTCACTAGCCTGCAGTGACAGTTTTAAAAGCAGAGAGAGCATAAACACTGAGGTCCTGGTTAGCAGAGCCTCAGTGATACAGTTAGGCACCACACAGGGTACACATACAGGGCTCACTTTATGACCACTGGGGTCCTGGCTAGCAGGATCCCAGTGACACAGGCAAAAACAAACATACATATAAGTAAAATTTGGGGGTAACATGCCAGGCAAGATGGTATTTTCCTACATTGCACTCCCCAGGACCAAGCGCAGGGCATGTTGCCCCCTCCAGAGCATGTGGGCAAGTCACCTACTTGAGAGACTGTGGCCTTGCACTCCCCAGGACCAGGCGCAAGGCATGTTGCCCCCTCCAGAGCATGTGGGCAAGTCACCCACTTGAGAGACTGTGGCCTTGCACTCCCCAGGACCAAGCACAGGGTATGTTGTCCCCTCCAGAGCATGTGGGCAAGTCATCCACCTGAGAGACTGTGGGCTTGCACTCCCCAGAACAAGCGCAGGGCATGTTGCCCCCTCCAGAGCATGTGGGCAAGTCACCCAATTGAGAGATTGTGGCCTTGCACTCCCCAGGACAGAGTGATGGGCATGTTGCCCCCTCCTGGACCAGTAGCTTTGTACCATCTTCCAGCTTAGGTGCCCACCATTCCCCATCCCCCTGAGGTGCCTGGCTATTTTTGACCTGATGCCCCAGCAGTGTTCTCTCCGTGTTGTTGCAGGAGTGAGGTGGGTCCTTGGACTCTGTGATGGGACCCTGTGGCCCACAAACATTAAGGACTGGGCAGTGTACCTCGATTTGTGAATATGTCTATACTTTTTTATTTGGAGGCACATATTACTAATATATTTATCTTATTACACTCTTTTTACTCTATTTTGGTTGTCCTTGCATTATTCCTCAGGGGTACGGGGTGAATATGTAATGTTAGTGCATCTGCTTGTGTGTGTGGTGTTGGGGGTGGGGGTGCTGCGTGTGTGTGTCACTCTCTTTTTTCCCCCCTCCCCTGTGTGCTAGGTGGCAGTACTCACCGTGGTTGTCTTCGTCGGCGTTGGTGTTCGTAGTGGAGTAGAAGAGCATGGGAACACATGCAACTCGGGCTCCATGGTGGCGTGGTTCTTCCTTGAGTCTCCAGAGGTGAGTCATTTTCCTTCTGTGCAGTGTTTCCTCCAGGCTTTTGATTTTGTTGGTACCGCCCCAGAAAAGGTGACGGATTGGTGCGTCATTATACTTTGAGCGGAACATTGTCTTCCGCCTGTCTGTAAGCAGTTACCGCCGTGGTGCCTGTTGATTTCGCCCTGGCGGTCGGTGTCTTAAATTGGCTGTCTGTCTGAACAGTTTCCGCCGTGGTCATAATTTCATATTTATTATCGCCGGCCTGTTGGCGGTATTACCGCCACTACATCACCGATCGCCAGGGTTGTAATGAGGCCCTAACTCTTTAGTATACTTCTGAAATTCTAGCTACTTTTCCAAGAAAAAGGACTAATGTGCTGCTGTATGAAATCCCACTCTACTGGACTGCTGACCTGCTGGACTGCTGCCTTGCTCAAATGCAGCCTTTCTGACCTGCTTCCCTCCTGCCTAGGGATTAAGAACTGGACTTGTACTTTGACTCCAGGATTACTAGGGTGACTCCAAAGAAATAGTTTGCTGGCTTCCTGATCTGAGCCCCAACAACACAAAATGCTCCCTTCAACTAGGACCCACACCTGAATCCAGCCTGAGTGACGTCCCACCCTTCCGGGACCCTTTGAAATTGCGCAAAAGGTGACCATATTGTGACATTTTAAACTAGTGGATTAAGTTTGGCTAAAAACTACTCTGAGAACCAGGGGGTGGCCGAGACTAACCTGCTCAACTATCTTCCCTGGGTGCAACACTGGTCAGATTGAATTTGTAGCTTTTCCTGCTACGTTCTGCTCCACAGCAGCAAATCCTGTTCAGCGGTCTTTGGCCAAAGGGGTATCTGGCCTTGTGAAACTCTATTCAGCTGATGCCTTCTGCCTCATCCTCCTAGAAAACAGAAAAATTTACTTTGGCTTCAACCCAAGGCTCCCAGGTGATGCTGCTCCCTCCTCAGACACCTCCAATAGCCTTGCCACACTGAGCTTTACCTTTTCAGAAAATGTTTCTAAAAATGTCTTCGAAGTCTGAAGGTAAGCGCTGACTGGGTCCAATCCACGTATTGCATCCAAACTGTGCTTCATTGCGGTCAGCCTTATTTTTCGACTTTGACCTAGTCTCACGCAACTAGATGGCTGTGGTTGGTGCTTTGATCTATTTAGCTTGATGGATTTTACTAAAACCTCTAAGAATTCATAACTCGAGTTCTGCTGATTGGACTTTTGCCATTTTGGTGTCAATTAATTCACTAAAGTTACTCTATTTTTCTAAATTGGTTTTGGATTTTTCTGGTATTGTCTTTTCATTTTATATCTGTTTGTGTTCTGCATAAATACTTTACATGTTGGCTCCAAGTTACTCCTGACAGCTTTTGTGCCAAGCTCCCCTGGGTAAAGCACAGGTTAATTTAGTGACTTTTTGTGGTTTGCTATGCAAGGGATTGTGGCTGTTGTGTGATCATGGCTCACAACCCAGACAACAAACAACCCAATTTCCTGCACCTGATAAAAATGAAAATAAATCCCTGAAATTGTGATTTATGGTACATTTTTTAAATAGTAGAATTCATGGCTAAATCATTGACCAAAATTAGATTCTCCAGGCTTCTGTTGTCTGTTTTTTTCTTTTAAGGCATTCCAAATTTGAATATAAGAGGATGCCTGCTTGTCCAGTTATAAAGGGTATTTATATATCCTGAGTTACTGCTCTACAATGAATTTAAAAATAATTAACACACCCACAGTGTGCCTGTGGTTCATTGAGCTATTCTTTACACAAGGTACCCTTGATAATTTAGAAACCTGTTTCTCCTTGCAGCATATCTATAAAGTTTATGGTATCAAGTATATGGTTGGCTTATGTGAGTGAATTACAACCTTTTGTTACAGGTGATGGTTCAAAGGGGACTTGAAGGAACTGCAACAGCCTGAATCCATCAAACAGGTAATGTGAATGGTGGCCTATCAGACCTGATCCTTTGAACCACAGAGTATTCCTAAGTTAAACTTTTGAGCATTCCCTTTTGCTACCCAGCCTCTCACTCTTATAGTCTTCGCCTCCTTGCCACTCACTTCTTTCATCCCTCTTTTTGTTTCTCTCTTCCCTCTCATGTCCACACTCCTTGTCTCATTCTTTACTCCCCTTGACCTCCTCCTCAGTTCTCTCTCCTCCCGCCTTCATTTGTCTATTCATTTCTTAATCTTTCCTTTTCCTTTTGCCTGTTTTCTCATTCTCATCTCACGTCCCTCCATCCTACCTTTGTCTCGGTCATTATCTCTCTTCTCACTCCTACACTTGTCTCTACTCCCTCTCTTCTAACTCTTCCCATCTGTTTATCTCCTTTCCTTCAATGTTTTCACCCCCTCCCTTTCTTTCATTCAGCTCTCCACAATCCTTTGTCTCGCATTCCTTCTTCCTTCCTCGTGTCATGCCCTCCCCTCATGATCCTCCATTTGGCCCTCCTTCTTCCTCTTACACTGCTTTTCTCTTTTCTCTCTCTCGACCACTCTCTGAAATCATGGTGACTCCTGTGCGCATTCAGTATTCCTGCCACTTTTATTTTAAAAGGGTGTCAATCAAAGTTCTTTATCATGTGTGATACCTTATTCTAGTTCTGGCTTTTTAACCTCTATCAGGTTGCATTTTGCGACTCATAGTTACACTTCTCAAGTTTCAGTTTAAATAACCAATGTGCAAAATTATGTTGGCTAAAAAAGTTACACTAAGAAGTGCTAAAGATGTCAAACATGACAGAAGGCCTGATTTAACCGTAATAGTCTTTCTGTCTTTTTTTCCGATGGAAAACCTGCCCGCCGCCAGGGTGATCAGCCAGCAGTATTTAGATGTTGGTTGTCCCATTGACTTTAACTTGCCTGAGTCCCGCCAACTCCACCAAGGAATCCCATCCTCCACTACAATGCCATAGGAAAGAGTGGCTGATGGGTGAACTTCAGCCACAATTACCACAAGGCAGATTTGAGTGTGTCTTACCACCAAGCAAAAGGTGGTGGTCCAACCTCCACTTCTGACTTGGCAGATTGGAGGGCAAGGGGATGAAAATTCATTGTTTCTTTCGACTCTCTTTCTGTTTCCAGCTGGACGCCTCTGGACAGGACCCTCTGTTGCTGCTGACATTAGACCCTGGAGAAAAGACAATCCCTCTGTCACTGGAAACAAAGGTAGGCAACCTTCATTGGCTGTGTACATAGGAGGCGTCACTGCACATTGGCTTGGGACCACTACAAACATATGCATGTTACAGTATTTTTAGTACTGTGACATTTGTATATTGGGGACATGGGTGGGGATACATTGGTACACAACACAAATCAAACACATACACAATTGTCATTATGGCATCAGTATTCATTGCCAAATGAAGGCCGGCACCACAATGATGGTACAATCACACTTGCCAACTGTGCCGCGGTGTGCACACTGCAAGCATACATGTACCTGTCATGTTGTGCTTCGAGTTGTGTGTGTGAGTCAGAACAAGTATGTGTGTGGCTGGGTGAGGTGGAGGGAGGTGTAGTGGCTTATTTGGTTGTGTCAGTATGTGTGCCACTTGCATATGGCATGGATGTTGTTGAGTATGTTGTGCTGTTCTACTGCATGCCACATTCAGGTGATTGGTGTTGTGTGGCAGTCACTGTGTGTACATGTGTTTGTGTAGATGAGTGTGTTGGTTGTTGTGGTTATGTTGTGTGTGGAAGCAGTGTCACTAGTGTCTGTATGTTGTGTGATGGATGTACGTGTATGTGAGTTTGCCACATGTAGGTGCTGTGTTGTAGTGTCATGGCAATGGATAATGGTGTGTATGTGGTGTGTTGTGTCATGTGTGATGCAAGAGGAAGCATATGTTAGGGGCAGAGTGTGTGACTTACTTCTATTCCATGGTCACTGACATTGTACAACGTCCATTGGGTACAGCTAAGTCCTCCCTCATCAGCAAACCACTGCCAGTACACCGCCTGTACAGCTGTAAGTCTAAATATGGCTGGTAGAAACTCACCTGTCTCACGGCTGGGGAGAGCACTCTGTCGTGACGGTCTTCAGTTCAGCCGCAATGCATCTAAATATGGTGGGTAGAAGACCATCGACTTGACAATCTTTTCAATTCCGCCATCGATACAGCTTGGCTGGGCAACCGCCAAGATCTTAATCATGCGCGGAGACACTTGGCACCTGTGACAAGTGAAATACCTTACCTGGTTTTGTGAAAGAGGTGATCTGAGTTGCTTATCCCCAGGAGTCTGTGGCTTCCAAAGGTATTCTACACAAATGATAGACTTCCTGTTTGGGTGTGATCGCTAGACCGCTGCCTGCATTCTAGCTGCACAGACTGCAAAGTGGGGGTTTGAAGGGGCCATGCTAAATGGGAGAGAGGCATTTGAATGTACGTGAGCAGGCACACCTGCTTTTAAGCATTGCCATCAGAAACAAGGAAAGAGCAATACCTGAGAAGAGGAATACCCGGTATAAATCATGATCTCTGACCCAGCAGAGAAGCAAACTCACTGCTGCCCATACAAGGTTGGGAGGCCTGGATTCCTGTGACTGCTGATAGCTCAAAAAATGGTCTATAATGGGACAGCTAACAATCTAGAAAGGCTGGTGTATGTTGGGAGAGGTTAGATATGTGTGCTTCCATGAACTTGAAAGACATAAGGCCTGATTTAGATTTTGGAGTATCTGTTACTCTGTCACAACAGTGAAGGATATCCCGTCTGCCCCAATCTAAATCCTATAGGAACCAATTTGGATTAGATTTTGGTAGACAAATTATTTGTCACCTTTTTGACAGAGTAACACATCCACCAACATCTAAATCAGACCCACAATGTGTGCTCTGAGATTTGTAGAGAAACTAATGTGATCATAGGAGTGTGTGAACCGTTCATTAGAAGTATAAAAACGACCCCGGTTTGATTGCTTAATTGTACACAATAATATTTATGCAGTAGCAGTTGAGTAAAACTGTGAGCCTGAGGTGGAAGAAGTTCATGATCACTTCTATGTGCAAACGATCAGCCTCCAGAAAGTGATATTTTGTATTTTATTCTAAGACATTTTTAAGGTGCTAAAAAGTCAATTTTTAAAATGTACATACAGTTGGTACAAAAACAAAATATGCATTACCCGGTGGCCCTAAGCAGGAGCAGCTTACCTTAGGGTGGAATTGCAGGCACACGCTTAAACAGGAGTCTTGAAAGTGAATGCCTAGCTCTTCCGCTCAGTGCCATTCTAACCGCCAGCCTAAGCAAATCTCCAGGTGGTCTGACTCCTAATTTATAAATCTTTTCAAGTCTTGTGGCCATTCCTGCATTGCTCATGAATTTGTGCCTTTGCCAGAAAACAAACAGGTGAGGAAGGTGCTGTCTGGAATGTTGCATGCGCTGCAGCACAAGATGAATTCTGAGACGTGAGAGTGTTGGTGACTGAGCCACAGCCGTGACAAGTATCCAGCAGCAGGTTCCAGTCACTGTTTGCTGAGCGGAGTGCTACCCACCCCGCCGCGGCTCCAGCACAGCCTGAGGAGAGCAGTGAGCTACAGACTCAGGCTGACACTGTAAAAAAAATATATTTTCAAGAAGGTGGGATATTACAGACCTGAGAGCCATGGCCCAAACGACAAGTCTCCAGCAGCTGGTCCTGTCAAAGGGCAATATGATGAGAGGGAAGCCCTTGGCGGCACAGGCAGCAGTGCGAGCATCAGCGGGCTGCCATACTAATCTTAGAAACATAAGTGCTGCCTGCTTGCCCACTAGTGAAGAAAGTTCTGCGTTTGCAAATGAACACAATGTGGCAGTCATGTAACACCACGTCACATGAATATCACAGTGGTTCTGCAGTCAGTGAAGCAGCTGAGCCCATGATTGCCTGGCAAGACTCGCCCTTGTCCCACCTGGCAGATTTCATGTAAACTTTGAATTAATCTAAACACAAATTAACACCAGGACAGAAGTGCACTGCATAGTGTGCAGTAGTTAAGTTTATCACACCCTCTGCGGCTGCCAGAGCAGCGCACAGTCCCCGCTGCTTTGCTCAGAGTGCTAATAGCCACACTCCCATCTCCCGCTTGTCAGCAGCGTCAGGAGGCACTGTAAATGCATGTTCTTGTATTTTAGTTATATGATGTGGATCACCACACTAACATGCGTTAGTCTAACATCAGATTTGTGGTACTAGGCAGGGCTGTATTAGACGTAATATATGAAGCTTTAGGCCTGTTCTCCATTCTGTTTGGAAAAAAAATAGAAAATAGGTCAAAATAAAACAAATTATAACTCCTATATTTATTTTATTAATAAAAAAGCTTTAGTTATAACAGTGGCTTTCAAATGTTTACTTTTTCTCAGTGTTGTTTTGATTGTGTTGATTTCTCCAGATTTTTAAGGGTGAAGCAGATTTGAGGGAAGCACAGCAGCCACAAGGGGATAAGTCTAGTGCGTGTGACAACCATCTTTGTTGCCTGGCATGGGATCCTGATGGTGGGCTTAAGTCAGTGGGTGCCCCTTAATGCCAGCTCACACATATCTGTGTTGTCCAGCGAAGGGTAAGTGGGTGAATAGCAAAATCTGGATAGCTTGCTAGGTGGCATTCCATGTCAGAAAGGGCTTAGTAGGGCCCAAGAGGGATGCAGATAGCGGTGTTGGCTCTCACTCTGCTGTGCTAACTAGTCAATAGAATGCCAGTGCGGTGCATACTGCTCAATCTTGGTCCCTGTGTGTGATGGTGATGTGTATGCCATCTGTGTTGTTGGTGCTCTAATTGACCCAGTGCTCCCTTTTTTTCTCCCCCCCTATTTTCTTCTGTTATCCTGCCCATGTGTGCATTAGCATCATCTGGCGGAGGAGCAGGGGCACAAGCGAGTGAGGGGGCTGCAGCCCACGGGACCCAGAAGGTAGAGTCCACTGACGCAGAGGGGGCCAGTGGGACGGAGGGCGAGGGGAGCACCACGGCGGGGACAGGAGGTGACAAAACTGACTTTAAAACCTCCTCCGATGGGTGATCCCTGGTGGTGGTGGACATCTTTTGAACCAACCCAGCTACAGGTACAGCAGCCAAACCCGTACCAGAACCGCCCTCCCAGTAGCCCCCCACCGCATTGCCCATGCCCGCTTACCCAGGAGGGTGGGCTTCTCCTTCGCCACCAGCACCTTAGGCCCTGCCCCAGTCAGCCCTGCTGCCCTCAGTGAGGAGGCTATTGAACTCCTGAGATCCATTTTTGTAGGGCAGTCAACCATAGGGAATGCCATCCAGGGGCTGACATCCCTGATGCAGGAATGCAATGCATTCCTGGAGGGCATCCACGGTGGATTGGCGGCCCAACAGAGATCGATTCGGGCTCTGGCCTCCTGTCTGATGGCAGCCAGTGTCCCTGGTCCTACCGTCCCCCCTCCAACTACCACTTCCGTGTCCCAGTCTCCTCAACCCCAACCCATCCCATGCACACATACAGACAAGCATGCACACAAAGCATCACACAAGAGTGGCACCGACAAACACAGGCAGTAAGCTTCAAACCACAAGCACTCACACAAACAACAGACAGTTGCACACACAACAATATCCACTGCCTCCACTGTCTCCCTCTCCTCCTCCCTCACAGTCACATCCGCACTCATACCTGCATGCACTGCATCAACAGCCACCTTCATCACCACCTCATGCAGCATACCCACCTCACTTGCAGACACCTCCACAGCATCCATCCACACGTCCTGTTTGTCCTCTCCCACCCTGTCTACCCCCTCCCAAGAAACACAAATGCTCGCACTCTGACACCCAACAGCCATCCACCTCACACACGCACACTGTCCATGCACCTGCACCCAAGTTTAGCAGAAGTACACCCCCTACAACCACTCCCTCTACCTGCACTCCCATCCCTCCTCCCACATCCTACCCCAAAGTCACTAAGAAGCTTTTACTTGCCGATCTTGATCTCTTCCCTTCCTCTCCCCCCATCCTGCCTGTAAGTGCAGGGTCCCAACCACCCAGCCCAGCACCTCAGCCAACCAGCCTGCCACTGCTGCTGGCACTAAGGGGCCCCTGAGTGGGAGGGCAGCCACCACACCTCTACCTCAGAAACTGAGATCTAGGGTGGCGAAACATAAGAGACAGAGGATGGGTTCAGTGGAGATACCTCCTAGATCTGGAGGCAAGGAAACAAGTCACATGACAAAGGCCAAGGGGGCAAGTCACAAGAAAGAACCCATGGAGCCCCTTCCACCACCTGAGGTCAAGGAACCCTCTCCACCACCTGAAGGTAAGGAGCCCCCTCCACCACCTGAGGTCAAGGATCCCCCTCCAGTGCCTGAGGGCAAGGATCTTCCTCCACCACCTGAGGTCAAGGATCCCCTATACCATCTGAGGGCAAGGAACCCTCTCCACCACCTGAGGGCAAGGAGCCCCCTCCACCACCTGGGGGCATGTAGCCCACCCTCCAGGGACTGTTGCATAACACTCACCTCCAGAGACTACAGGGCAAGGAGCCCCCTCCAGAACCAGTGGTCATGATACCCACTTCTGCTGGCACTAAGGGGACCCTGAGTGGGAGGGCAGCCACCACACCTCTTCCTCAGAAACGGAGATCTAGGGTGGCAAAACAAAAGGGACAATAGACGGGGTCAGTGGAGACACCTCCTAGACCTGGAGGCAAGGCACAAGTCACATGACAAAGGCCAAGGAGGCCCGTCACAAGAAAGAACCCAAGGAGGCCCCTCCACCACCTGAGGGTGAGGAGCCCCGTCCACCACCTGAGGTCAACCAACCCCCTCCACCACCCAAGGTCAAGGAGCCCCCTCTACCAATTGAGAGCAAGGAGCCCCCTCCACCACCTGAGGGCAAGGAGCCCCCTCCACCACCTGAGGGCAAGGAGCCCCCTCCACCACCTGAGGGCAAGGATCCTCCTCCACCATCTGAGGTCAAGGAGTCCCCTCCACCACCTGAGGGCATGTAGCTCACCCTCAACGGACGGTTGCCTAACACTCCCCTCCAGAGACTATTGGGCAAGGATCCCCATCCACAACCAGTGGGCATGATACCCACTCCAGAGACTGTGGCCTAACACTCCCCTCCAGAGACTGTTGGGTAAGGAGCCCCCTCCAGAAGCAGTGGGCATGATACCCACTCCAGAGGCTGTGGCCTACCACTCCCCTCCAGAGACTATTGGGCAAGGAGCTCCCTCCAGAACAAGTGGGCATGACACCCACTCTAGCTAAGGTGTCCCCCATCTCCCCTTCCCCCTGAGGTGCCTGCCCATTTCCAACGTGATGCCTCTGAACAGTGGAGTCCAGATATTGTCAGGAGTCAAGTTGGGGCTTGGACGATGCCCTTTGGTCATGTAGCTCTTTGGTACTTTGGACTGTCCATTGGCCCAATCTGTACATTAACGTTTACATTTTGATTTCATAATTCATTATGGTGGCTGTGGGCAGCAAATTACAGTGTTAGTTCTTCAGATTTTTGTCCTTGCATTCTTTGCTTGTGGGTCCTGTTGCAGTCAATTTACTCTGCAGCTAGTGATGTGTGTGTGGTGTGTGTGTTTGGTGTGTGTTGTGCGTGTGTGTGTCACTCTCCTTTTCCTCCCTTCCTCCCTTGTGAGCTAGGTGGCTGTACTCACCGTCGTCGTCTTCGTCGGTGTTGGTGCTCCAGGCCGGCCAGGGCGTGGTAGAGCAAAGGAAGATTTGGAGTTCTGGTTCTATGGCACCACAGAGTCCTCTGTGTCCCTGAAGGTGAGTCTTTTGTTTTCTGTGATGTGTTTCCGCCAGGCTTTTGATGGCATTGCTACCACCCCGGAACTCCTGGTGGTTTACTATGTCATAATATGGTCGGCGGTACCTTGACTTCCACCTGGCAGTAGGTGGCTACCGCCATGGTCGGTGGTGTTAATGCCCTGGCAGTTGGTGTGGTACATTGGTTGTCTATGGGAGGTCGCAACGCCATGGTCATAATTTGGTAGTAATTATCACAAGGCTGTTGGCGGTATTACAGCCACTTTAACAGTGGCAGGCAGTACACCGGCAATATCATAATGACCACCATACTCACATAGGTCTCGAATGGAGCAGTGTGTTTGCCTGCCCCAGCCAATCCTCCCACCAGATTTAGACTCTTCCCTATTACAAACAGCTTGAGAGCAGTACTTTCATTGGTTGAGATGCATGGCACTTAATTGTTGTGGGGCGTGCAGGCATTCAATACAGCCAGGCAGCACTGTGTATCAGTCATCAGGTGTGTAAAGAAGACGATCATACAAGTAAAATTAATATTTTTATTTACAGAGTATTTCCTACTGCTCTCCTTTCATCATCTCTTATTTGTTTCAGATGCTTTTGTGAAAGCATTTTTCATCCTTCGCAGGAATCAAATGCGCAATGAGGTCACAGGACCTTTGGTCCCAGAAAGATGTGAGGTAAACCATCAACAATGCCCAAACAATTTAGGCATCATGACCAATGTGGCCATGGAAGGAAAACTCTAATCAGAAAAAAAGTTAAAAGATGTATTACAAACACAAGCTCAAAGTCATATAGACAATGTGCAAAACCCAGTTATAAAGATATGTAATCACCAAGGCTGCCCAAGGTGATGAAATACATTCAGGCAAACTAACATTATTAAAACTAAGCATTCAAGAAGAAGAATACATAAACTCAATACAAATATCCGTGACACAGATGTAACACGATGCTCAGAATTTACAATATTCAGTCAATTCAAATATCTTTGGCTGGGTACAGGTCAACCCTACAGCTAACCAAATTAGAGAAATACATGTGTGGGGAGGAACACATGCGGACAAAATACAAAAAGGAAAGAAAGGACAAAAATAATTTGAAAAAATATAATCTCAGCCTGCAGGACACTAAAGGCTAATAATGAAATTGGTGGTCACACTGCGGGACAGCCAATGCCACAGGTAGGACGCTGCTGTCATGTCGGCTGCATTCCCCCATCATATTACATTGTTCCTGCTGGGCGAACCAACATCAACAGTGCTACGGTATTGGTTTTGGCTCCCTTGGGGAGCTGAGGCCTATACCGTAGCGCATCAGAATCCTTGGAATGTGTACTGTCTGCAAAGCATGCCACAGGCAGGGGCAGTGCAGGGCCCCCTGCTTGGCCCCCAGCATTGGCTTTCCACCAGCCTTTCCATAGGAGGGTAAACACCATGGAAAGGCTGGCAGAAAGCTGCGTTGTAATCAGCACAGCAGCGCTGACTTCAGCACCGCCGTGGCTGACCACAACAATCGGGAACCACATTCCTGATGAAGACAGTGGTCTTCAGGCCATCTCACCTGACTGAGTTGTGATGTAGCATTCGGGCCACTTGGAGTGCAGCAGTCTGACTTTCACTGCAAGGCTGGCAGTCTGAAGCCCACCTGCCTCGTAATGAGGCCCCAGGTTTGTCAAAAGATAAGTAAAAAGTGAAAGTGTCAGCATATCAGAAGCTCAGGCATGTGTCTTCTGAAAGTGCAAAATAAAAAGGATTACTAAATCTAAAAAGGACATTTCAAGGGTAAGGGCAAATGGCAGAGAGGAAGATACCTCTCCAAGGGATACAGTTTTCAGGTAATTCTCAACAGCAAAGCATCACAATCAGCAAGCATGAGGACAACTACTGCAAGTAGCAAAGGTCAGCTCAGGGAAAATGTTGCAGGCTGACCAAAGTTCAAATGTCCATTGGTATACCAATTTACAAGGAACGCTCTTATTTGCCAAAGGAGGCAGTTCCTTTTATTTTGAATAGGCATCATCTAATCATAATTCATCACCAAACCCCAGGTTGCAACAGTTCGACAAATTCCAAATTCTGTCATGGAAACATCTCTTTTCCCTGTGAATTCAAACAGTTTTGAAACAAATATATATGTTTCAGTCCATGTTCCTGCATTATAATGTTTCCAAGGTCAAGTGGGTACAACTTCCCACTTCTAAACAATAAACTTATTATAAATGGACCTTGTTTCTCATAGGAACGAAATCTGAAAGAATAATTCACGTTATGAAAAAAACAATTCAATATTTTTACATGACCGCAAAGTGCAAGCTTTGTAGGCCACATTTATGCTACTACAAGAGTAAATCCATTTAAATAAAATGTTTTAGTAAAACCCATATAATATATAAACTTATAGATTCAACATTAATAATATTTCATCAGTATGAGTAAAACATTTAATTTAAAACAATAAGCTTCCTTATTGCATCCATTAAGTAAAACACAGAATTGAATTTCTTTCACATGCACATATTTTTAAAGTCATTAATCTTTCATTAATCACAATAAATTCAATATTGTCTCTATTAACTGTCAGTCTAGAATTTAAATTACATTTTAACCTCAGTGTTAACCTTCTAGCATGTGATTTAATTAAAAAAGCACATAAGTGAAACCTTAAAATACAAGCAATTCTACATTTAAACTGTGTGTGGTGCATCTACAGTCTAGTTTTTCCACTCTACTTTCATAAACTAAAACTGGTCAGAATCTAATGGCTTTTGTGACATGAGGGACAACACTAAAATGTACACTCTATCACTTTCCTCATACTTGTTTTATATAGATCCTTTGTGTGCCCTCTTCTATTGTGTAAATCCCGTATCTCAGTGATCATTTAAGCGTTACCTTAGCTAACCCCATTCCAGCCCACAAGGGCAGAATTTTGTGGTCAATGACTAATAACTAAGTCAACCATATTGCAGAATATACAGTATGCATGCCCTATAATTTTAAAAATGTACAAGCCACCACTCATCAAAAAGGCAGTTAATGATCTCACTTTAGAAGGTTAGGGTGGGGAACACGAATTGCAAAAGAAAAGAAAACTGTTGAAGTAAACATATGCTGCCTTTCCTACTAAAAAAAATAATCACCAAGGCATGTCAATATAGGACGTTTTATGTGTCAAGTCTAACATCATTGTTAAACAATTTTGTCATAACCTAAAACATTAAAAACCTCTGGATTTCCAATATGTATGTCATTCTTGAGAAGCTTCCTAATGAAAACTTTAGAGAAATTGCAGTATGATAGCCTGCTCTCTAAAGTACTGACATATCTGAAAGTGAAATGTGTTGGGAAATGAACTGTGAATAGCTGAAGGCTAAGCACACGAAGGAAAGGTTGGTTTTATTTAAAGTTTTTCATAGCCCAGAAATGAAGGCTGTACAATAAATCTAAAGTCAAAGCAATCACAAGCGACTATCCCAATTTGATTTACAAAAGTAAAAAAACGTATTATTACACATGCTGGGACCAGTTGAACAGTGCACTTTCCTAGGCGTTTTAAGGCGTTTTTTGTGATAGGTGAATAAAGAAACTTTTTTAGCACCACATTCCTTGGGATATTCTGTCCCAGATGAAAGTTAAGTTGTTTACCTATCACATGTGTTAAAGAAGTGGCAAACATTTGACAACAACATCACATCAACTCTTGTATACCTTGGCTCAGCGGTTTTAGACATTATGCAGGTAGAATTTATGTCTACTGCAATTTGATCTAGGAAACCATCTCAAGAACGAAGCCTACATAACTTTTGTGCAGTGCTATTTAGTGCCAACCCATATGGTGGGCTGTAGTAGTCTGTCCTTTTTTTGGATGGGTAGCATTTAGTGGCACAATTCCTGGTATAAGGAAAGGTTCCATTGTAAACTCATTAACGGGAAAGGGGCTAAGAGTCCCCTCCTAATATGGTTTGATTTTGTTACTAGATGCCATTTCTAAAATGTATTCCGAAATTGTTACTGAACTATCCTCTTGGGCAATAGTTTTTGAGACTCTTACCACACAAACAAGCAGGTTTTGGCGCAAGTCACATAACCATGTATCATTGTTTTGTCATTTGGGCTATTAAGCTATAGTGCATTGTTAGCAGGCTATTTTCTCCTTTGTGAGGTTCCAAGCTCCCTTAAACCTAGTTGACCAGAGTGAACTGTGGGCTACTTTGAGTGCTCTGGCTACTATTTCAGGTCTCTTAGCAATTCTTTAAAAGCTAGATAGGGAAACGTGAGCTTTGAATGAGTGTCATAAGAGCAATAAGATCTCCATTTGAATTTCCAGATAGAAATGGTAAAACAGGGGTGCATACTGATGACTGTTATTTTAGCCTGTTTTTGGCCAATTTACAAAGGAACATTCTTTTTCCCAGAAAATGAGTAATATGCATGTCTCTTGCCTTCTTTATGCTGATGACATTGTTGCCATGGATTTTAAAACAGTTAGGGGATGATCTATATATTGGTGATAAGGATACTAAGTATCCTTACTGCCAGCATAATGGTCCACCCAACTGATTTAAATGCAGGTGGACCATAGCTGTGGCTATTGCTGTGACTACTCTGTCACTGCCACAGCCAAACCTCTCAAACAGCCTGACAGAGCAAGGGTGATCAAATACATTGATATATGTCTGCCCACGGAATCAGGAGATGATTAACACGGTGAGGGGAACATTACATTTTTATTTAAAAAACGAAAACCCTGTCAACATTTTCTTTTTGAAAATAAAAAAAAAAGCTGTTTGGTGCAGGAAGCCCTTCACCAAAAAACATAGACCATTGACGTGAACCGCCATGATGACTGCTTCTGCCAATGTCTTCTCAACAACCGCCTGTTTGGAGGTCATTTATAAATGTGGTGGGAGGTCTCTCCACCAGGGGTACGGAGTAATATACTCTGTCCCCATGGCAGAACAACAGGCCATCCATTTGCTTATAAACCGGTCCTTTAGACTTGATTAGTGAATTCTGTACTAATAAAAATATCATAATTAATATGAATACATCTAAGATATTGATATTTTCCAATAAGCAAAAACATGTGTGCCTGCTAACTCCAAATCTGAAAAAGTAAATTCCTGATAAATAACTAGATCGCATATTACCTGAAAATCTGTGTTAGGATGACCAGCTTTCTGTCCTTGAATCTAAGATTTGGACTCGACACCTGCTCAATTTAGATTTGATAACTCTTATGTGAGGCTTTTTCATTAACCTTTGTTAAACGCATTTAATTAAAAGTTAACACTTCAAGCACTTTGTGGAGCAGAATTGTTAGTTTTTGACGATAACGGTTGAAAATTAGTATGTTGTTGCTCGAAGAGACTACTTAATGAATCTTCCAGTGCAATGATACAGGCAGTGCAATAGAAAATGGGATGTCTAGCTTGGAATCAATGGGCTCACTTATGAAATCTTAGTTTAGAATGTACTTGAGAATGCAATGAGAACGAAGCAAAATATGATTTGTTTGTTGAACGTAAGCAACACCTGTACTAACGGTTGATAACATTTATCAAAATCGCTTGTAGATGGACAGCATGTCTGTGCACGATTCTTCTCCAGTGACTGCTTCAAACGTAGTACACATGATTTATCTATTGGGTTCAGCAAAACTAGACATTTATCTGTACTACTTGAAAAAAAATCCATTGCTCAGATTGTGCTCTGGATTGGGCATAATTAGGTTTTCCCCATATTTGAGATGCTTACCTGACAGGGAAAAATGATTACAAAACGTATGTCTACTAAGATGGATAAATCCATCTTGGCGGATAAAAAGGGCAAATGCTAGCAATTAAGAAAAATGCTAGCAGATTTGTTTCAATTTGGGAGTTACATTTGATGTAAAACATTCAATTTTAGATTCTATTCTATTAAAAATAGAGAATAAACAATTAAAAAAAATATTTTAAAATATCTGGAGCCGGGAACTGAATAGATGCATGGCTATTGCTATTTGAGTTTAAATGTATGAGTAGCCGTTTTTCAAATGCATCACTATAAAAGCAGTTCAGAAAATAAATCATGTATTCTGATCAAACTATTTTTATTCTAAGTCTCTTTTGGCAAAGGAGTGTCCCCTGCATAGTATATAAGCCTACTGTCCTGCCCTGACTGCCCACCTGCTTGCATAATTTGTTTGCTGGCTTTTATTTTAGCCTTAGCGTCATGCTAAGCTATGCATGTGTGCACAGACTAGGCCTGACCATGACTATGGTAGGTCCTAGACCTGTTCTGCGATCTGGAGGGATGCCCTAAACCTGCCCTAATAATGTAAAGAGGACTACTGTCCCCATTCTGGGCATAACATATAATATATTGGTGGCTGCATATGATATTTTTGAGAATGATACAATGATCCAACCATTTTATCCAAGTTTCTGAAAGTATTGCCAAGCACCCAACTTTTTGTGTAATTCTGTTTTATGGGTGTGGCAAGAACCTTGCGCTGCCATCCTGTGTGCATGTTGTGTATATGTAAGTACTCAGTATGTGGGAACCACTGGGCAGAAGTAGAACTTTCTGTGTGAGTAAGCCTTTTGTACTGAAGCCATTGGGATCTATTTAGAATGCCTCTGGCCTGGTGTGACACAATGTGGAGAAAGAGGGCAGCTGCTTCAGACAGTGGAATTGTATTGCCTGTAATCCTGTAGATGGAGTGTGGCAAACCAGACACTGAAGTGAGGAGGATGGAGACAGGGCTACCATTATAGGCTTCATGGTTTTATGAGCAAAAGGCTGACGTTTCATTAGCAATTTTGTGAGGAAAGGGCTTCGGATTAGTCATTCCTGAGCTCTGACATTTGGCTGCTAGTCAGGTGAGGTACTTCAGCAAGGTTGATGACAGCCAGGTGCAGAACCCTCACACTTCATTTGCATGTGGTGCGAGTGCTCCAGTTTAGAGTGATCCCCAGAAATACCTGCCAATGCTTCAATATGTTATTTTCTCTTGCAACCCTATCTTTTTAGGCTTTCTTCTCTACAATGGCCTTACAAAAACTAGCAAGGAAAATGTTCAAAATCTATATTCCTTGCCTTTTACTTTATCACTCAATTTATACTATTTCACAAGCTTCTCAAATATATATGTAAGGTGCATGTGTAGCCTGGTTAGTGGAAGGAACATTTACACAAACACAGGTAGAGTAGTCAGGAGGCTAAGAATGAAGAATCTGTAATTTCCCTCTTCAGTTTTAGGTTGAGCGTTAGCGTTTGGCCTGCTGTATACTAAAGTATACAATAGAGTGAGTTCCAGCGTTTTGATTTGATAGTTGCAGTGTCCTTCAAAAATCCTTGCTTGCTAGTGGTCAGTTCTGCCTCTTTGTCCTGCCTTATTTCACTTTGGGAGCAGCACAAAGTACTGGTTAATTACGCTATGTCCTGTTTATCTCTTCGTAAGGGGCCTTTTCCTTTCAGTATTGGCTTGTTTGCCTTGCACTGTGGGTGTGTGTTGAGTCCCTCCGCCCAACCAGCTCCCTCTGTAAACATAAACCAACAGCAGAGGAGGGCTTTTCCAGGGCCAGCTCGCTCTCGCTCTCTTCCTCTTATTATTTTTAGTCTGTGTGGCAATAAAAGTCCAGTCTGTAATTTACAACGCTAAGAGCTCTAACTGGAGCAAACACGAGACTATTGCATTCCAAATGCTTGTTGTCTGCTTGTCTTACACTGTGGGTGTGTGCTTCAGAGCAGCCAGGCTTCCTCGGACAAGTTCTCCAGCAGGTCTCCCTTTCCCCTACCTCCCTCTGCAAACATAAAACAACCTCAGAGGGGGGGTCTCCAGGGCCAGCTCAGCCCTCGCTCTATTGGTCTTGTTTATGTGGCTTCTACATTGAGTTGCTTGTCCAAGGGGAGCACAGTGAGTAAGGATCGTGTTGCAACTCGTTTTACTATGGTTTAATTGTTATTGTTCAGTGTAGTTTTTTTCTCAATGAAAGAGTAACATGACGCCCGTCCAGTTCCTCCCATGTTTCTGCAGCCCGAACAAAGATGGCCTAAAGTATGTAGTACCTTCGCTCTCACAGTCATCTTGGATCAGGTTGCACAACTCCTTGCAGACAGTTTGTGAGGACACAACCTTTTTCAGAGGTTTTGGAGGCGTGGCGCGCTCAGCTCCTTTTATGGCTGTCCGTACATACTGCCTTCTACCATGGAGGCCCAGGAGGATGACGAGCTGAGCTGCCCCCCGCCGGGACATGGCCGTCAATTTCAGCGAGAGGCACAAACAGCGCGCATGGCATGTACTCTGGGCACAGCTGTCGAGGGCACAATGGACAAATAACCAAAGTTAGGGGATTTGTTTTTGTTTTTCGGGATTGGGAACAGCGGAACATCGGCTGGGCGCTGGATCTCAGTGTTCATAAGCACACATGTTCAGTGCCACAATCTTACACTCCCTTGCACATTGCATTTTGTAACTTGTACGAGTCTGTATTTCTCTTTAGCACTGATCGCCTTGTCTGACTTGTGTGGCTAAAATATTTTGAGAAGCTAATATGTTGATTACTGATTCCTCCGTTCTGAAGAAACATTTTAATAGGAATCTGTGTTTTTTTCTGCATTACTTGCTGTGGTGGGTCACTTTTGCTGGCCATCAATCAGGTTATTACAGCCATCACTTTGGGGTGTCAGCATGGAACGGTTGCTTCCTCTCACTTTGTCTCTGTTCGAAAATGGTACTGGGGTGATAATAACACCATAACTCTATTCCCCGACATCTCCTGCCCCCTTGCCTGCTGTCATGCAGATTTGCCACCGAGATCGACAACGGTTCTTGACAGCCACAGAGTACATCTATGGATTGCACCGAAATGGAGTGACTGTAGTATCACTTGTGCGAGACGCCGTTTCCGGAGGGTAGGTCCACAGCTACGGACCTGGAATACTTATGCTACGTGTTTCCAAGTCCCTGAAACGTGCCTCTCAAGGAGCCCTATCCTGATTAAGGGATGGGCGACCTGATAGTGACGTAGCCAGTTTGACTTAAAAATGTAAGTGACCGGTATATATATTTAATTTTCGTCACATTTTTCCTTTTTAATTGGAGAAGAATTTCCTTAATAATTGCCCTTTTTTTGGTCCTGATGAAGCGTCACTGGATCCTTGAGGACCACACGACGCGAAACATGTCGACCTTATTCTGAGGGTACTGTGATTATTACAGACCCCGATAGTTCGTTGCTCTTTGAAAGTAATTGAGCATCAATACTCAGTTTATTACTTTCCTTTTTGATTTTAGTCTTGGTCTTCATCCGAGTATATTAATTAAAGGAATGTTTATTTTTTCGGGATGAATAACCAATTTTAGTCTTACATCTTATTCTCTCCGAGCGTATGCTGGTGCCTTAATATAGGTATTCCTGTCTGATTAGTTTGTATCAGAACAGAACGGCTGAGTGCTTCCCTTTTAGGGGAGCCCGTCAGGCGTTGCAGCGCCGGCCTGGCGAGGAGCATTTCCCAATGATGATGCCAGCCATCCATTGTGATGCTTGAGGGTTTTTGCTCCTGACACCTCAGTGTGCCCTAGGTTATTCGAGTACATTTGGAACAGTGTACCTTTTTTGTATATTACATTGTTGGGAGACTGTACACTGGACCACAAAAACTCCCGGTCCCTCTTCTTTGCCTCTAGTGACTGTATTAAGTTCTGCTGCTCGGATGTGGAAGGTGATTCCGGCAGATACATGTGTGTTGATGCTCAACTGGCGAGGTCTTGCATGTTTTGGTCCGGGATATGAATGCATTTGCAGGAGTAAATATAAACTGAAAACCATGGTCTCCATGTGATAATTCTCCTGCAGCAGTTGCGTTTTGCAGAGGCGTATCGTGCCTCAAAGGCGAACCCAAATACCTCACTGCAGATGTTTCAAATGGGTCCTGTCTCAGGTATCACTTCTGTAAAGGGCAAGGCCGTTTGAAGAAATGTAATAAAAGCCTATTGTGTTAATGTTTTCTACACTCATCGTGCACAAGTAGTGCCACTGGAATTTTCCTGCAGGGGAGACCAAATGATGCAGCAGTGTAAAATAACTTATGAAGCTAGAAATGACAAATTATGCAGCACAATGCAGTACATTTTGTGATAGAGATAGTTCCTTATATTGTCATTTCTAGGTCGAGCGCGCAAGTGCTCTGATGTGTTGCAATCTATCTGTGGGCATTTAACTATGCCAACCTCATGCCCATCACTATCACTCGTTTGTGCGCTTGCCTTTCAAAACTCCTGTGTTATCATTGGTGAATGCTTTATGTTTGTCCATCCTTGGGGCAGTTTTGTTACCTCCTTAGCCATCAACCCTGTTACATGGATAATTGCACATTTGCTGATACGTTTCACTGCGACCGAACTTCTTTTTCTTTTTGTATCTCTCCTTCGCGCTCATGCTCATGGCGGCCATGGTGCTTTGAATCAGCTCGCTTATATTATCTGCTTTACTTTTCATATTTAAATTTATGTGGCAAGAAAAGTCCAATTAGGAATTTACAACACTAAAAGCTCTAGCTCGAGCAAATGCGAGACCCATTGCATTACAAATGCTTGTTTTAATGAGGTGCTGAACTACAGCATTGTATTTTAATGAGAAGTTTAGAAAGAAGGCAGATTGGCTGCACCATTTTATGGTCACAATTTGAAATGTTACAGGTTTTGTAACTGTAAAATGATGTTGGGGCATTAATTAAACTCAAATGTGATATTTTTGAGAGTCATAAAATAATTTCCTATTGGAAGAAGGGGCCTTGCAAATTTATATGAATCACAAGTAGGAGGGTGTGTGAACGGGTACTTACTTCTTCATTCTGATTGGCAATGGCTTCTGTCAATTCTTTGCTCCAGCAATTCGCGTTGCAAATCTTACAAAAGTTATCCACAGCTCAAAGTGTTTGTCCTAGGAGATAGCTTGTCTTTTGGGAATCCAGATCAGGCAGCTTTGGTCAGGTTCGAAGGGAACAACCAATGATCTAAAAGCACATTGCATGCTCTACTCCTTGTGTTCCCATACAATACCAGTTTTTTAAGAGCACCATCTCTCTGTATCTGAATTCTATACCTCTCGAAAAGGTCTTAATCAGGGTCAACAGTTTCTACTTTTTCCACTGTTTTGTTTATCACATCCTCCAACTGCTGACCAAGCAGCCTAGACCTATTGAAAGGCAATTTCATCTAAACCAATTGTTGCCCTGCATCAGCCTTACATGACCGCATCCAGAGATGATGGTGGACAGAAATGGTAGCTCATGAAAAAGCTGCAGAAGCACACAAGTTGCCAAAGGATATGCCAGAGAGAAAACATACTAGTTGTTCCTTGAGGCTAAGGATAGATGAACAGTCCAGAGTCTCATTCATGCAGTCTACTATGGCCTGAAAAGAGTGATTGCTTTGTGTATGGCAAAGATTCACGCTGACAGAAAAATTGGAAGCAGCATAGGAATATTTCACTACTCATTCCACCTTTTTCTGAACAGGATCCTGAGGCAATGCATAATCTGGAAATACATTCACCTGTGAGGTAGGGCTTGCCATCAGATCATCAACTTTGAAAATAGCTGGGAATTCTTAAACCTACCTACTGGATATTTCTTTATCAAACCTTCCTCATTCCTCTTGTCTCCTTGCACATCTCTCTCTCTCTCTCTCTCTCTCTCTCTCTCTCTCTCTCTCTCTCTCTCTCTCTCTTCTCTCTCTCTCTCTCTCTCTCTCTCTCTTTCTCTCTCTCTCTTTCTCTCTCTCTCTCTTTCTCTTCCCCCCTTCTGCCTCTCCCCCCTTCCTCCCTCCCTCTGCTGGGAAAATGCCCTGTGTAATGAAAAATGCCTGCTCAGACCTGGGCTGAAATGATGAAGAAGGGTGAATGGTTAGTCACCCATACTGGCCAAATGACATAAAAAATTACCCTCACTTAAGGAGTAAACCAACACCAATATTTTAAGCAAAATATTAACAAATTGAGCATTGTTTTTTTCTGCTGAAAAAATGGCAATGTTACCACAGTTGATCGGTGCTAAGGTGCATTGGCTCTCTCTCATAAGCATGGTAACATTGGCTCATACCCAGTTAGCATATTTAATTTACCTGTAAGTTCCTAGTGAAGTGCACTAGATATGTCCATGGCCTGTAAATTAAATTCTACTAGTGGGCCTGCAGCAGTGATTGTGCCACCCTCATAAGTAGTCCCTAAGCCATGCCTCAGGTCTGCCATTGCTAGGTCTGTGTAAACAGTTTCAATGCCACTTTTGAGTTGGCATTGGAACTACTTGCCAAGACTTAAGTTCCACTTTTCTTCCATAAAGGCCATCCCTAAAGTAGGCCCTAGGTAACCCATAGGGCAGGGTGCTATGTAAGTAGGACTTTAGGGCTAGTGCCAATAGCCAGCTGAGATTCCCACTGGGGGTCAAAGAACATGTGCTTGGTGTTGGCTGAAAGAGCATCTTTAGTCTTCTGTAATGCTTGTGCTTGTTCCTCACCCCACACCCAGAGGCTGGTGGCCTTTGTCAAGTCCCAAAGAGGACCTGTGAAATCCACTAAATTCTTCATAAAACACCCACAGTACATCACCATGCCCAGGAAACAGTGTACCCTGGACACAGACGATGGTGCAGGAGCTTCTTGGATGTCCTTGACCTTGGTGGGATCAGGATTGATTCCTTGCTTACCGAATTTGCAGCTGCAAAATCAAATGTTATTCTTCATGAACTCACATTTTTCACAGTTGAGGGTCAGGACATGTTACCTCAGCTGGACAAAGACAGCCTGGAGGAAACCTAGGTGGCTCTCAAGTGTCAGCACATGCACCAGAATGTCATTGCTCACATTTAGGAGACCTTGGAAATACCAAAGTTCAGATGGGTGTACCTCCAAAGGGCTGTGTGGGTTGAGAAGGTCATGAAGGGTCAAGAGTCTGGATGCAGCACAATCTGGTAGTAGCCAGACCGGAGGTCCATCTTTGAGACCCATTTTGAGCCTGAGAGTTCTCCTACAATGTCATCTATGGCCATCTATGGCCCGGGTCAGCAGCCTTATGTTTACACAGATCCACATTGTATCCGGTGGCTTCTTGGCGAACACAATGGTGGATACCAAAGGGATAGGCCCTGATATTCTTTCAATAATGCCCGCCTGTTCAAGGAGTTCTAGTTCCCACTCCATTTTGGGGCAAAGCTATTTGTTTATGCCTCAGTGCCACTGGGGTAACATATTTGTTGATGTGCAGAAGAAAAGTGGGACCCATTAGACATCCTATGCCTTTGAAGAGAGATGCAAACCTCTGTATTAGCTCCTCCAGATTAAAGGCATGGATACTGAATGCAAAGTGGATCATGTTCAGGTTCTGGGTGGTTTGGCAGCTGATACAAAACTGGAACCCTTCTGAAATATATGCACTTTGGATGTTGGGCTCATAGTGTTGTGGGTGATGTTGGTTGTAAATACTGCAGAGAAATGGAGAGGTTGCAGAGTGCCGAAAGCATAAACTTGCACTCAAATGGACCATAGGGCCAGTGGATTTGCTAGGCTTTGGTGTACCTCCATGGTCATGAAGATGATGGATGCTCCAGTGCCTATAAGAGCTGGGATAGGTTGTCCGTGCACTGCCATATGGCATGTGGGCAGCCAGCCATGAATATTTCCTTTGGGATCGATTGCTCTCACAAAGTGGACCACCTCCTAGTCATCTTCATCCATCCCACTCTCCGAGGGTGTTGTGGTGATATTGGTGAATACATTGATGAATTTCTTTGAGCCGGTTGATTCAGGTCTGAATGTAGAGGGACATACTCTGGAAAATGGTTTAATTTGCCACATGTGCTACAAGTTTTTCCTCGGGTAGGGCAGTCACCAGTGTGGGGAAGTGTGCCACTGCACCATCTACAGAATTTGCCTCCGGGGTTTGATTTAGGGAGTTCTGCTGGTGGTTTAGCTGCTTATTTGCGAATGGCGTTGACAGGCTTGCTTTTGATAGAGCTGATTAGCCTGGATTCCAAGTGCATTGCTCATGCTTTTGACAGCTCCTTGGACTGCCTCAAGGTGAGAATGTCCCTCATGCTCATGTTCAGCTCTTGAAGGAGGTGTTCCTGGAGCTTGGGAGATGCACAGCCTTAAATGAACTGAGCTCTTATTTCATCCTCTTCGTCAGGTAGCGTGCAAGTACTCAAAAGCTCTTTGAAGCAACCCTAAAAGACGTCGACGGATTCATTGAGCTTCTGGCAAGCCTGCTGTAGTAAAAAACATTCGGAATATGGGTTAGCATAGTGCTCAAAGAGTGCAGTAATGACATACTTCAGTGAAATGTACATGCAAGGGGGGCTTGCCTCGACCACCACTTTAGAAATCTTGTGGATATCAGCTCTGCCCAAGTGCAAAAGTAGAGGGAACTTTTTTTCATCTGCCATGCTATGAGCCTCAAAGTTTGATTCTAGTTGCTCAACCCACGCTTTCCAGTGAGAAGCTTGTGTAGCTGGGCACCAGCAAAAGGCTCGATCTGGGGAATGCTAGCCATGGATATGCATTAGGAATGAGCAGGTAACCAGCTAAGAGTCTTGGCAAGCTCTAGACCAGATGTAGCTGATAGGTGGTGGCGACAGAAAAATAAGTCCTACCGTAGTGGTCACTGTGGAAACATTTAGGGCCAAAGTGGGGCAGACAAGTTTAACTAAAGTGTTCTCAGATAATTTCAACCGTGATTGCGTGAGGTATCAGTCAGTCAATGGCCCGGCAATCCGGGGCAGCAAAAGGCTCACAAAACCCAGGCAGGCAGCAAAGTGAAAGGGCTTTCTAGGGCCACTTGCAGCTAGACAGGGATGGCAGGCAGGCAATAAACAAGTGCTTCTGGGATGCAAGGGATTGAGGAGGCCGGGTGGGCAGCAGTGAAACAGGCTTCCTGAGCCCTGCTGCCTGCTGGAGACTCTTTGCATTTCACGCCACCTGCACTCTGTGGCCAGGACCACATTGCGGCACTGCTCCTTGCTTGGCGTGGTGAAGTTTTGTAGCCCCCGCAAAGTGATCCTGTTCACCGAGTGCAGGTAGTGCGAGGTGAGAAGATCAGGAAGAGGGCTAAGCGGGCTGCGAAGCTAGTGTGAGCTGCATGACAAACAGGCATCCACCAGGCAGACAGAACAGGGCGTGTATGCCTGTCCTTCAGCAGAGGGAGGCTGCCACCCCCGGAGGCTGGGAGTGCTGGAATCTTTGGACATCTGGGCCACTGTGGTTCATGGTAAGAGAAGGCAGGCTCACGCCTGACATGACTATAACAGCAGATGAGTGTCAGAGACTGGTGAGTGGTCTGGGAGCGGTGCAGACAGCAGGGGCTAGGCTATGGTAGGTGGAGGCATGCTTTGGTGGGAGCATGACCCCCTCATCACCAATGTAGAGTATGCCCCCCACAAAGTGTGCACATTGGGTGCGATGACAGTGGTCAAATTTATTAGAAACAAAGTGTGCTCCAACTACCAAAGACCCCAACCATTTCCTCCCATGCTATTTCAGTTGTACCTTGTGCATGAGAGGAAGGGGGGAGCCTATCACCTCTCCTCACTAGAGTCCATTGCGGAGTCATTAATTAAGGGGACAATAGTACAGTTGACCCAGGCAATTGCATGTATAATTTGCAGCCACTGTTATAGTTGGAGCACGGTGGTGACATTCACATGGCACATACGTCCCATCCTGCCTCTAAACATATATCCCTGCATCGAGCCCTGGAGGCTGGGTCATGCTGCAAATGTGCATACAGGTAGGCCATGGGGTAAGAAAGACATATAAAATGGAATAAAGTACCTGTTTCAGATTACATTACAGTTGAATTGCATTCTCACAAGTTTCAGTATCCCGATTGGTAGAAAATGCCTTTAAAGTCATATCTGGGTCAATAAACATAGCTGCCACAGGTTTATCATTTATATATTCAAAACACATCTCTATATCGGATGCTTACTCTCATCTCATGTTGCCAGAGTCCAAGAGCTAGACATAATTGTTAGGAAAGAAAATATGAAATGATTCAATCAGAGTTGAAATTGCTTAATTTTGAGTATGCGTTACTGTGCTGCTTTTTAAAGTAGTATTTAAGCATGCACATAACAAGCAGCCCAATTCATCTAAAAGCATGCCTGCCTGCGCCTGTTCAGAATTAGATATCATGCTGCACACAATACTGGAGGCGTAGATATGATAGTAATTTGAGGCACTCCATAACATCATTTTATACAGTGGCTGGGTGGGTCCTACTAGCAGCGTTTAAGTGGCACAACTTTGAAATGGGTCCCAGACTCCTAATCAGGCTCTATTTTCATATTCTCAGCTTTGTAGATATATGCACTGACAAATTTCCCAAGTGACTTTAACAAGGTAATTAATAGCAGAGATGCCATCCATATTAACATTTCACATGTTTTACTTCTTGTTTTTTCTAAAAGTATTTGCTTTTTCCAACAACTAGGTTTCGGTATTTGCATTTTCTGCAACATATGCCTTTTATATAGTGAATACTTTAAACGGACCCATCTCCAAATGTTTGGGTGAGAGTTATGGATTTTAAGGATGTCCAGGCTACATGCACATACATTCCTTGTCCTCTCTGCAGAGTGCATGAAGGGATGGTCACATAGAAGCCAAATGTAAATGTGGAAAAGTGTGTGCAGGAGGTACACAATTGTAGAACTATGGGCAATGCTAAAGAAAAAGGAAGTGCTGTGCCAACAGGTGAGTGGGTGAGTTGTCCGCATGGAGAATGAAAATAAGTACCTATAGAAGGAGATAGTGAAAAGACACTGCTGATGAGTTAAGAGATAATGAGTGAGAAATGGAGACAAGTGCTTTGCAAAAAGGTGTGGGGAGAAAAAACCACAAGTATCTAGCAGAATGAGAAACTGCAGATTAAAGTGGTGTTTTGGGGAGAATGGTAATGACCGTGAGACTATGAAGACAACTACACCTTTCAAAGACCTTAATAATGCCTAATTACCTGTGCTTTTTCCGAATTGAAACATTTTCATAATCAAATCATTGTTAGTTATTTTGATACTGTTAACAACCATAGAGAACTGGCTTGTTTTAGGCAGTTGTCCACTGCTGCCTTATTTATCTGGCTACAATGACAGCAAACTCACAGAGAGCCTCCCAAATACTGGAGAGGTGACCAGCTGCATGAAGTGCAGAATTTTAGTTTACATATGTGAAGCCATGTCTTTAATTACAGGGGCAACACCGACTGGAAAGGATCCCTGGTTATGCTTCTTTGGCCACACCACTTTTAGATACCCACTCTCCAACTTTATAATCCCACTTACCCAATTAAGGCATATTGCAGGTGCACTGATAAAGTTCTTTGTGTGGACGAATTACAAAAAAGTAGATGGTGGTATAACATTACAAGGTAGCTAAAACGTTTGTTGCCTTTTGGGCATGAATAAGGGAGTGGGTGGGAGTGTCATAAGTAGACCCATGATAACATAGCCCAGTTCTGTGTAGTTGATCTCAAATGGTATGTCAGGTGCATCTGGTTTTCAATCATGCTGAATTGGAAAGCCTAGTTTTTTGCACATGCAAAATAACTCTTGTTTCTCCCTTGTTTATGCCTGCTTTCTGCATTCTCCTTTCTACCTTTTCTTTCTCTTCATTCACTTTCCTTCTACAGCTTACTCGTTCAGCTTCTTTACCTACCTTTACTGTTTGCCACTTGTGACCCTCTGCCACTTGCGACCCTCTACTTTCTACTCTGGGTTTGTTTTTGTTTTTTTCTTCTTTACTATTTGCTCCCAGATGTGACAATCACATTCCCCTCTCATTGGCTCTGTCTCACTTGACGGGGTACTTCATCACAAATATCCTGTACACCATATTATGAACTCCAACGGCTAATATGGGATCGGCTATAATGGGATCGAAAAATGGAAAACAGAATATCCGTCATGTTTGTGAGGAGTAACCCCCTCTGCCAAAATGTAAATAAGGCCCTTACTCTTTTACATTGATTCTTAAACTATTTTGGAGTGGGGGAGGTAACATCTTGATTGTAATATACAAAGTGCATTGAAGCAATTTCCCATTAAGTACTGTGATGCCCAGGATGTGGCAATACTAACATCACCAATAGTTTTAGCTCAACTGTGCTACTCTGGGCTATTATGTTGACTTGATAGTGGTGGGTTTCAACAGGAATGTTGTGTTTAATGGCTATCTGTATGTTCAAGAAGAGAAGTGGGCAACCTTAGAGGTAACAATTAGTAGCCTGTGCCACTACCTCATTGGATGATGCGTTCATTCTGAGTGCTATACCCTTCCTCCCTAGTTTTCATAAATGTCTGTAGTTCGTTTTGAGGGCTTACTAGTATCGAAAATATTTTAGATGTGTTCTAAATAATACCTTTTTTCAAAATGTTTTGTAGGGAAACCCTTCCTTAAACTCCTTTTAGTTGGTTGATCACTTATTCCCCGCATAACAGGGATTTATATGAAAAAGCTTTCCAGGGCTGCTGCGGGTTCCCACTCTGGGCCTGGGCACTGGTGGTCACTGACAGTCTATCCTAGTTTGACTCTTGCTCTAGACAAGACTGCTGGCTGAAGGATGACAGTACTTATGTTTGTAGGTGACAATGCCTATCCTACAAGTCGCAACTGTTGTCCCAACCCTCCTGGCTCACAAGCAGTACCTCACCAAAAACCCAGAGAGTAAAAGGTGATTTTTTGGCAGCCTTTACGCATGGACTCAAGAGTGTGACATTTCAGGGAGTGTTGTGGTTAAACAGAGATTACCTCTTTCTGACATTAACAACACAACTCAATCAAACACAGGCAATGAAGAGAGATGCAGTAAAAGTCTTAATAGATTTTTATTAACAATAGTGCAATCTATGACAGATTGCATGGGCTGCAATGATTAGGATAATGAACATTGCAAGAAACAGAACTGTGAACACTAGAGTCATTAGTACAAAGACCCCCACCATCTTGCAATGACATGAAATGACATGAGAGATGAAATATGTCCTGATGCCCTAACATGGTGAAACTAACCACTAACCTAAAGAGAGGTAGGTGTGGTAAACCTAATCTGCCAATGTGATGTCCATGAGAAGAGCCCCCAACTCTCATTATCTTGGAATGAGGTTTCTAAATCAGACTGGGCGTAGACATGAAGACTGGGTCAGCGTCAAGGCGATGTGCAGCATCGATAGCAGCAATGGCATCTGGTAGGAATCCCTTTGACTATCTGTCTGTGCGAGATGTATTTATACAGACCTGATCAGACCCCTGACGTAGGTCTGTTCTCAAACAATAGATAACAAGTTATGCTTTTGAAGGCAATTTGTATAAACAATGCCCTTGAAAGCGCACAAGAGGGAAAGTACCTAAATTGAATACTTTCAGCTTATTTATCTTTGTCGCTTGATAGTAATGCCTTAGCGCAGTGGCACTGATAACATGAAACTAAAACATTGGCCTAACTAGAAACAATGCAGCCATCCTGAAAGATATAATCAAATGATTGTGCGAAAACAGAGCAAACTAAGTAGGGTAAAAGTCACTGGGTGAAGGGGCACAAGTCTACAAGCCAGAGGGCTAAGCTAACTCCTGCTTTCTGTTAAAACAAGATAGGATTCACTACACCCTCCCCTTTGCTGTAACAATTATGATGCCATAGGACGACACCACTGAAGGTGAATGAATCCAAGATAGAAAGTGCTCTAGACTAAAACAAGCCAAAATCATTAAAAGCTGGCTAGAAACTTGTATTTAAAAATGTGTTAAAAAATAATAGCTAAAAACACAAGAGATTTAGGCCCTCATTATGACCCTGGCGGTGAGTGATAAAGTGGCAGTAATACCGCAAACAGGCTGGCGGTAACTACCGTCAAATATGACCATGAGGGTGATAACTCCCATGGACAGCCACTGTACCACACCAACCGCCAGGGGGGAAACAACACTCACCACGGCGGTAGCCGTCAACAGCCAGGCGGAAGACAAATACCACCCATCATATTAAGACACTACAATCCGCCACGTTTTCCGGGGTGATACCAATGTCATCAAAAGCCTGGCGGAAACACATCACAGAAGAGAAAAGACTCATCATCGGAGACACAGGGAAGAACAACGCTCCCATGGAACCCGAACTGCAAGTTTTTCCTATGATCTTTTACGTTATGCTCCACCTGGAACTCCAACACCGACAAAGACGAAGACAGTGAGTACAGCCGCCTAGCACCGTGGCACACAAGGGAGGGAGGGAGGAAAAAGAGAGTAACACACACACACACACTCACAACGCACACCTGACACACACACACCATACGCAAAACCAGCTACACACAAAAAACAATTTGCACTCAATACACAGCAGAATAATGCAAGGACATCAGGAATGCAAGGACAGCAGGAATGCACCAAGGTGAATGTATTGATATCAACAGCAAATAAATAATGCAATTGTCCATGAAACAGATATGTACAAATGTACTCAAAGGGACACCGCCCAGTCGAATGTTCAAAGGGCCGACATGTCCACAGGGCACAGTCCAAGGCCCAACTCGAATACTGACTTCATCCAGATAGAACTCTGCAGGGGCATCAGTTTGCAAGTGGGCAGGCACCTCAGGGGGATGCGGGTGGGGGGCACCTCAGCCGAAGTCGGGAACAAGCCCACTGGTTCTGGATGGGGCTCCATGCCCAGTTCTCTCTGCTGGGTCACAGTCTCTCAGGTGGGTGACTTTCCCACTGGTTCTGAAGGGGGCTCAATGCCCAAGTTCTCTCTGGGGGGGGGGGTGCAAGGCCACAGTCTCTCAGATGGGTGACTTTCCCACTGGTTCTGGAGGGGGCTCCATGTCCAGTTCCCTCTGCTGGGGAATGCAAGGCCACAGTCTCCCAAGTGGCTGACCGGCCCACTGGTTCTGGAGGGGGCTCCATGTCCATTTCTCTGTCCTGGGGAGTGCAAGGTCACAGTCTCTCAGGTGGGTGACTTGCCCCCTGGTTCTGGAGGGGGCTCCATGCCCATTTCTCTGGCCTGGGAAGTGCAAGGCCGCAGTCTCTCAGGTGGGTGACTTTTCCCACTGGTTCTGGAGGGGGTTCCATGCACAGTTCTCTCTGCTGGGGAGTGCAAGGCCATAGTCTCTGGAGTGGGTGACTTTCCCACTAGTTCTGGAGGGGGGTCCATGCCCAGTTCTCTCTGCTGGAGAGTGCAAGACCACAGTGTCCCAGGTGGGTGACTTGCCCACTGGTTCTGGAAGGACACCCTCATACAGCAGTCCCTGGAGAGTGGCCTACATGCCTTCTACTGGTGGTGATGGATGCATGTTGGTGGAGCCACCAAGGTGTCTCCTGGGCAGCCTCTGCTGGTGGTGGTGGCTGCACATTGGTGGCAGATGAAGGTGCCTCTTGGGCAGCCTCTGCTGGCAGTGATGGCTGCACATTGGGGGCAGATAGAAGTGCCTTCTGGGCAGCCTCTGCTGGTGATGTTGGCTAAATGCTTGTGGCAGTTGGAGGTGATTCCTGGGCAGCATCTGCAGGTGGTGTGCTGCTTGGTGTGGTGATGCTGGTGGTGTATGTTGGTACAGTGCATGCAGGTGTGAGTGTGTATGTGACTGGGAGGGAGGTGGAGGAGGAGGAGGAGGGGGAGACAGTGGAAGCAGTGGATGTTGCTGTGTTTGCAACTCTCCAGTGTTTGTGTGAGTGCTTGAGAATGAAGTGTGATGCCTGTGTTTGCCTGTTCCACTCTTGGGTGTTGTCTTGTGTTCATGCTCGTCAGTATTTGTGCATGGGATGGTTTGGGGTTGAGGAGACTGGGACTGGGAAGTGATAGTTGGGGTGAGACGGTAGAAACAGGGACAATGGCTACCATCAGAGAGGAGGCCAGAGCCTGAATCGATCTCTGTTGGGCCGCCAATCCACCGTGGATGCCCTCCAGGAACGCATTGCATTGCTGCATCTGGGATGCCAGCCCCTTGATGGCATTCACAACGGTTGATTGCCCTACAGAGATGGATCTCGGGAGGTCAATAGCCTCCTCACTCAGGGCAGCAGGGCTCACTGGGGCAAGGCCTGAGGTGACTGGGGAAATAGAGATTCCCACCCCCCTGGGTGAGCGGCACGGGCAACTCGCTGAGGGGCTACTGGGAGGGCAGTGCCGGTATGGGGGGCAGCTGTACCAGCAGCTGGGGTGGTCACAGAGGTGTCTACCACAACCAGGGAGCTCCCATCGCAGAGGAAGTGTCTGAGTCTGTATTTTCACCTCCTGTCTCTGCCGAGGTGCTACCCTGGCCGTCCATCCCACGGTTACCTCGGCCTGGGTGGACTCTGCCTCCAGGGTCCTGTGGGATGCAGCTCCCTCTGTCACCAGTGCCCCTGCTCCACTGCCAGATGATGCTAATGCACACAAGGACAGGATGATAGAACAAAAAAGAGGGCGAGAGAGAAAAAGGAAACACTGGGTCAATTACTGCACCAACACCACAGTTGGCATACACAGCACAGTCACGTACAGCGATCAGGCTTAAGCACTATGCATTGCGCTGCCAGTGATATGGCTAGATGCTAACGCAAGATGAGGTCCACTCACCACCAACTGCACCCCTCCTGTGACACACAAAGCCCTGACTGTCATGGAATGTTAACAAGCTAGGTTACCTGCATTTGCCATACACCCATGACCCTAGAGTTGACCCATGCTGCAATGTCTGGCCTGGCCTGAGAGGCACCCACTAACTCACATCCACCACCCGATCCCACCACACCTGAAGATTTTTAGAATAATACCCACTGTACTCACCCCTTGGCTGCTGTGATTCCCTCAAGCGCCCTTCCAGCTGTGGGGAGGCCACCACCAGTACGCAGGAGTCAGGGTCCAACGGGCACCCCTTCCTCGTTGGGAGGCCATCCCCAGCTCGGCCTCTGCGGTTTTCCATGCCCAGTGTCTCAGGTCCTCCCACCGTTTCCGACAGTGGGTGCACGCCATAATCCCTACCATAATATTTTGCTCTCTTTAAAGAATCTTTAATCACTTTCTGGGGATATCCTCTCTGGTTCAATTTCTTTGCTAGGATTTCTGCATGCTTCATAAAGTCTTTAAGGCCTGTACAGTTTTTTCTAAGGCGCAAAAATTGGCAGAAAGGAATGGCTTGTCTCTGACTCCTAGGATGGAAACTGTCAAAATGTAGAATAGAGTTTCTAGCTGTGGGTTTGGTGAATAATGACACTATTAGGCGTCTATTGCAGTGTTTGGTATAAACATCTAAAACCTCAATTTGATTGCAATCACTCTTCATAGTGAACTTCAAGTTGTTATCACATAAGTTCAGCCTTAGGAATAATTCTTCAAATTTTTGTTCTTCATCTCTCCATATAAAGAAGACATCATCTATATATCTACACCACACATGGATGTTTTGAAAAAACGGGGCAATCTCATTATATATGTACTTTTTTTCAAAAGCACCCACATACATATTCGCTACACTGGGAGCGCAAGCCACTCCTATACTGACTCCATTGATCTGTTGGTACACTGTTCCGTTGAAATCAAAGTATTTGTTATACAAAACAGTTTTTAAGCATTCAATTACAAATCCATGTCAGGGATCAGGGCCTAAATCTGTCAATATAGATTTGATACACTCAAGTGCCTGTTGTTGTGGGATGTTAGTGTATAGGGCCTCCAAATCCATGATGACCAATAATTCTTGTTCAGAATCAAAATCTAGATTTTCTATTTTGGAGATTAAGGGTCCTGTATCTCGTACATAAGAAGGAAGCTAGTGTTTCAATTTCTGACCCTATGGTGGACACAATAGGGCGTTTTGTTTCTGTGCAGTGTTGCAGCCCCTCCACCCTTGCCAGGTTGCCCAAAAACAGATCTATAACAAAATTAGCTTTAGGTATGTTAGTCAAGTTATTTTTGGTTTGAATTGGGGTAAGGCACGTGGTTCAAAGTGTTTGTAGACCACTTGGACATGTGGTGTATGACAAGAGGTTTTGCATTTTCACTAATTTGGTGTTTGTTTTCACGGTTTGAAAGTGCACACTCACTTTTTGCATGCGTAGCAGGGGAAGAATTACAACAGTTCCCCGTACCTAGATAACATTATTACAATTATATACATGTTTTAATCCATATTTAGATTGTAGAAAGAAGGATGCAGTGCCTATTTTCGATAAATTGCCCTGACGAAGGTGGCATTCACAATTGTGACTAAATTAGACATTGTAAGCCCACCGAAATGCGCGTCGGCAATAGCAAAGGCAACAGCAAAAGCAAATCATGGCAATAGCAAAGGCAATGGTAAGAGCAAATTACAGGCAAGAGCAAAGGCAATGGCAAGAATTAATTATGAGGCAATGACAACGGTGAATGATTGCCCGGACAAGTAAAGAAATGTGGACTTCAACTCTAAGAAAGAACCGGGTTCAATACATATAGACTGTTTTCTTGTTATCTTTTACCCATAACCCGAAGTTATGATGGAGACATATACTCAGCACATTTATTTTTATACAAATCAGAATTTAACTTTTTTTTTTAAGGTTTTGGAGAGTTAGGATCATTCTGATCTCAGTTCGTCTTTGAAATTTATGTAACATTCATAACTTAGAGTTGGTTATCTGACCACTTTTTGCCCTTTTGATATATGAAGTGTATTATAGTAAGATATTTGTTTTTTTTAATGTGAAGTCTATATATATATGTTTGTCTATATGTATGTCATTGTAGTGTTGATGTTTTGATGTTGTTTTTTGTCTCATCTTGTGTGGTGTTGTTTTTTATATGTTATTCAAGGATATCTCTTGTGTGAGAATTGTTATGTAAGGGGGAATTGTTGTACATTTGTCAATCCTTTTATATTGGTATTTTTACTTTGTTGGAATAAAACATTGACATTTGATATATTGGTTTGAATCATATTATTAAATGTATAGAAGGAGTAAATAGGAGGGAGATTTGTGTGTTTTGTACTTTCTGTTTATTTCCCTGTAACTCTCTCCCTGTTTGGTCAGGGACTCTCGTCTGTTTTTTGAGGTTGCTGTCCCTCCTGCAGCTGCGTGTTCTCCTGCACGTTGTCAAGGATCTGCCCCATTGTGTCCTGGGAATGTTGGTAGGTTTCCAGGATCTCCGGAGAGTGCCTCCTGGAGAGTCGATTCCCTGGTCCTGTCCTCCCTTTGGCGCACAGCAGTCCTCCCAGTGTCCCTGGTGGCCTGTGCCTCTGTCCCCTGAACGGTGTGCCCACTGCCACTGACTCCAGGTCCCTGATTGTCTTGGGTATGAGGTGTGGCCTGGGGTCCCTGTACAGGTGGGCACACTGCTGATTGACGTGTCCTGGGGACCGAGGTGTGGGTACGCTGGGTGAATGCTGTGGTGTTGGATACTGATGGGGAGGCTCTGTGGTGGATTGTGAGTGGGCTGGGGTCACCGACTGTCCAGTGGTCCCTGATGGGCCAGGTTGTTGGTCCAGATCCAAAAGCCCAGAGTTACTGTTTTCGCTGGGGGCATCTTCTGTTCAAGGACTGGATAGTCGTGGCAGCTCATCTCTGCTGACATTGGTTGGGGCACCTGTGGGGATGTAAGTGATGTATTATGCTTCATGCCTGTGACATATTGTACATCCCTATCTTCCCCTCTTTCGTTGGTGTTGCCCTGCCACCATTTTGCTTGTGTATGGTGATGTATTGTGGGATTGTTAGTTTCCCTATGCTGTGCATGCTTTGGTTATGGGTGTCCATGCAGGGATCGGAGGGCTATTCATGCATTGGTATAGCATGCAAGGCTTGGCATTAGGGTTAGTCATATGTGTAGGTGCAGTGTGTGGGATGTAGTTGAGTGATGGGAGTGAGGGTGAGGGTGTGAGATGGCATGCAGGTATTGGGGGTGATTAGTAGTAAATGTTGACTCACCAATGTCCAAGTCCTCTGGCTACTCCAGTGAATCCCTCAGGATGCAGTAGTGCCAAGACTTGCTCCTCCCATGCTGTGAGCTGTGGGGGAGGAGGTGGGAGTCCACTGCCAGTCCTCTGCATGGAGGGCTGGTGCCTTGCTGCTATGGAACGTACCTTCCCCCGCAGGTCATTCCACCTCTTGCTAATGTCATCCCTTGTTCTTGGGTGCTGTCCCACAGCATTCACCCTGTCCGCGATTCTCCGCCATAGCTCCATCTTCCTTGCAATGGATGTTTGCTGTACCTGTGCTCCAAACAGCTGTGGCTCTATACTGACAATTTCCTCCACCATGACCCTTAATTCCTCATCAGTGAAACGGGGGTGCCTTTGTGGGGACATGGGTGTTGTGTGGTGTGTGTTGATGAGAACGTGTTGAGTAATGTGGTGGGGTGTGTGATGTGGGGTGAGTGAGGGATGTTTGGGTTTAAGTGGTGTGTGTGTCTAGTTGTAGCAGTGGTCTTGGTGTCAGTCTGGTGACAATGATTTGTATTCGTAAAGAGTTTTGGGTAATGTGGGTGTGTGTTTTATAGTACAGTGGGTGTGTGTTGGTGTGGTGTGTGTATGAGTGCCAGGTGTGTGTTTTTCGTATTGGCCAATGTAGTTTTGTTATGTATGTGGGTGTCCATTCGAGTGCGGCGGTATGTACAGCCAATGGTTTAACGCCATTAAATGTTCGCCATGGTGATTCGTGGGTCATAATGTGATGTGCATTGTTTTGCTGGCATAACGGTATGGGTGTTGGTCCCACCACTTTATCACTGACCTTTGGGCTGGCGGATTTCTGATGTGGCTGTATTCTGTCGGATTGGTGTGTGTGTGTCATAATATGGCGAACGGATATTCGCCACTGTGGTGGTATGTTGGTGCCCGCCACCGCAGTGATAAGAGGTATTTACCGCCAATGACATAACGAGGGCCATAATGTCGACCATGACAAGCACAGCAGACCAAAGTTAAAAGACAATCTTTGAATTTAGTATTGTAAGCCAATCATCAAATTTATTTAACAGTAGTCATGATCTTGAAAAGACACTTCGAAGTCATTAAATGGAAAGGCCCTCAGAAAGGATGCCACATCATCAGATGTTAGATCGATGACAGGATAGGCAGATGGATCCATGGAGCAGTAGTGTCTGTCAGTCTCTTGTGCAGGATCTCCTGCAGGAGCAGTACTCTCCACAACGCCAAAGACACCCACATAATTCACAAAGGGCGGCTCATAAGTGGGCTCACAAATCAGCCTTAGTCTCAAGGGGTACGACTGTGAATGAACCCTCATCGAGGACCTCAGCAGTGCTTGGTACACAGGAGGCACTGATATAACAGCAAGGCACACAATAGGCAAATGTTCGAAGAGGCACCACATGCAGCGAAATACTGGCTACATGCATCATAGGACTGGTCTGCATGACAATGACCCATCACCCTCCAACTCTTCCAGTAACGGAGCATTAAAGACCTGTATCATGAGTTCACATCACAGCTGAACTGGTGGTAGTGGCTCCATTACTCCGCTTACCTGGAAAGGCACAACCACTGTGAATCAGAACCAACATCAGTAGTATTCTAACTATTAATGCCAAACTTATAGGAAGCTGCCAAAAAAGTGAATGGATGGCTGACGGAATGACTGAAGACAGTCTGGAAGATGGACACGAATCCAGACCTGACAGCCTTAAAAAAATGGACAATCCCTATAGTGCTCGAGGCGTTGAATATTCTAGATACCAGATCTCCAAAGTGCTTGGGGAAGTTGATATTTAATAGGGATTGTAATTGGGCTGATGATCTTGCTATCTGGAGAGCATACGTCTCTCCAACTGAAGACAATGCTACTTGTTTTTTAAACAGTAGCACCTTAAGGAGCTTTTTTATACTTTGTTTAAGCCGGTTTAGTGTATTTTTTTTTATGCAAATCCGGCGCAAAGTTAACGTCATTTTCTGCCTGCGGAAAACTACCTTGCGTCAATGAGATACAAGGATGGCGTTCCCAGGCAAAAATGACTCTAAGGCCTTTGCACCTTATTTATCACGCACAGAAGGAGGAGGGCCTTAAATAATGGCGCTAAGCCTGTTTAGGACCATTATTTAACGCCTGGGTCAGGGCAGGCGTTAGGTGACATGTGGGCCATTTTCCATGGTCAGAGGCCATGGAAACAGCCCACAGATGCCCTTCTCTGCACCCTGGGACACCCCCACCCACCTTCACCCACACCTGGAGGACACCTAAGGATGGGGGGACCCATCCCAGGTAAGTCCAGGTAAGTTTTGATTTTTTTTTTAAAAAGTGCCATAGGGTCCCCCCTACATGGCACTGTGTCCAATGGCCATGCCCAGGTGACATAAGTCCCCTGGGCATGGCCATTGCGCATGGGGGCATGACTCCTGACTTTACTTAGACAGGGGTCATGTCCATGGGGGTTGTGTGTCACAAAATTACACTAGTCAGGTAAGAGTCAGTTTTCTGACTCTAACCTGACTAGTGCAATTCTTTGAAGCACAACCTCCTGTTTCTGCTACGCCTCCTCCACCCATTTAGCGTCATTTATTTTGACGCTAATCGGGCCTTACCGCTGGTCATTCCTTAAATATGATGCCCGGTTTGCGTCAAAAAGTATAAATCAGGGCCTTAGTCTGCTTAGCTTGTCGTAATTTACATTAGCAGGATCAATGTGCAGCCACATTTCTGCTGCTTTTATCTCTTGTGTGGGGGGAAATAAAACATTTCCACAACATGTAACGACCTTAGAGACAGAAATTGCATAGGCAATTCCTGGTCGCATACCACAACAGCTTTGGTTGCTCAGCAACACCTGGCTTCCATTTGAAAGTATATGAAATGCTGGTCGAATCAAAGGGACAGGCGTACCCTTCAGAAAACAGGCCAAGTTTCTGACCCCTGTATTGCAAAGACCATGAAGGAACACCAGTTTGCAGATCATTGAATGACTAACAGTAGTCTCACATTAGTTTCCACTGAGAAAGATCTCTGTTTTGCCATTTAAACATTTATATTAAAAGGGCAACTCCCACTCTTCTTTAATATGGCTATCGCCTAGTCGCTCGTATATGCCCACGGCAAGATGTTTCAGGCATTTCGAAAAATGAAAAACTGGAAATGGGCAGTTTAATAATGCGATGTAAAAGCAATACCGTTGACAGACTTTCTGCAAAAGTAAATGGCAACTTCTCTAACTTTTCTATGTGAAGCATGGTAAAACTTGTTTCCCTTTTAGCCATTATTTGTGGTTCCTTGGATCACTTCAAAGCAGCAAACACGTCACTACCGTTAATATAGCTTGTAATGTCCTACCTAACTGCATGATGGAACACAGCTGATTTTGTCCTTGATTTAACCCCTTCTGTGCCCAGGACGTAATGGTTACGTCCTGAGGCACAGTGCTCGTGTGCCCAGGACGTAACCATTACGTCCAGGGCACAGAGCCCAGAGGGAGCGTTAGCGCTCCCTCTGTGGGGTTCCCCCCACCCCCCCAAGGCAGGGATGGAAGGGGAAGCCCTTCCTCTTCCACCCCCGACCCCCCTACCCCTGTGACATCAGTGCACGATCACGCGGTGATTGTCACAAGGCCTCCACCCATCGCGCTGGAAGCTCACCTTCCAGCGCGATCAGAAGAGAAATGCTTTCACGTGGAGGAGGCCGAGAGACTTCAAAGGGAAGGAAAGTTATTTCCTTCCCTTTGAGGTCTCTCTCAGTGTTTTAGCAGCCGGCAATCCGGCTGCTAAAACACCCACTAGACACCAGGGATTTTTTTTTTTATGAAATTGGCATGAGGGAGCGACCCCTTGGGCAAGGGTCGCTGCCAGGGGGGCATTTTTTTTAAAGGCCTTTTCTGCCCCCGGGGAAGCAGAAACCTCTAGGCCCCAGGGAGCATTTGTTTTTTGCTGTTTTTGTTTTGTTTTGTATTTTTGAGGTAGGGAGCGACCCCTTAGGCACGGGTCGCTCCCCTAGGGGGCAAATTATATTTAGGCCATTTCTGCCCCCCTTGGGGGCAGATTGGCCTATTTTTATGAGGCCAATCTGCCCCCAAGGGGAACAGAAACCACTAGACACCAGGGAGTTTTTTTATTTTTTTCACGAATTTCACGCAAGGGGAGCGACCCCTTGGGCAACGGTCGCTCCCAGGGGGGGCATTTTTTTTAAAGGCCTTTTCTGCCTCCCCCCTGGGGGCAGATCGGCCTATAATTAGGCCGATCTGCTCCCAGGGGGGGGAGAAACCTCTAGGTACCAGGGATCTTTTTTTTTTTTTTTTTTGTATTTTGAGGTGCGAGCGACCCCTTAGGCAAGGGTCGCTCCCCTAGGTGGCAAATTATATTTAGGCCATTTCTGCCCCCCTTGGGGGCAAATTGGCCTATTTTTATGAGGCCAATCTGCCCCCAAGGGGGACAGAAACCACTAGACACCAGGGAGTTTTTTTTTTTTTTGCGAATTTCATTCAAGGGGGCGACCCCTTAGGCAAGGGTTGTTCCCCTGTGGGACACATTTATTTTAGGCAATTTCTGCCCCCCTGGGGGGCAGATCAGCCTATTTTAATTAGGCCAGAAACCACTAGGCATCGGGGATTTTTGTTGTTGTTGTTGTTTTACAGATGGGGAGCGACCCCTTAGGCAAGGGTCGCTCCCCTGGAGGGGCAAATTGTATTTAGGCTATTTCTGCCCCCTTTGGGGGCAGATCGGCCAATTTTAGGTCAATCTGCCCCCGGCAGAAACCACTAGGCAGCGGGGATCTTTTTTTTTGTGCCAACGTCACGCAAGGGGAGCAACCCCATAGGCAAGGGTCGCTCCCCGGGGGGGGTGGGGGCAAATTTATTTTAGACCATGTCTGTCCCCCAGGGGGGGCAGAAACCTCTAGGCGCCAGGGCACAATTTTTTGTGTGTTTTTTGTTTGTTTGTTTGTTTTTATAGAGATGGGGAGCGACCCATTAGGCAAGGGTCGCTCCCCTGGGGGGCAAATTGTATTTAGACCATTTCTGCCCCCCTTGGGGGCGGATCGGCGGATTTTGGGTCAATCTGCCCCCAAGGGGGGCAGAAACCACTAGGCACCAGGGATTTTTTTTTTGTGCCAACGTCACGCAAGGGGAGTGACCCCGTAGGCAAGGGTCGCTCCCGGGGGGGGTGGGGGGGGGAAATTTATTTTAGGCCATTTCTGCCCCCCCTGGGGCCGGCTGAGCTAGAGGCCAAATTCCACAGGTAGGCACTTTGCAAAAAAACACCACTGTTTTCTGTGAAAAAATGTGATGTGTCCACGTTGTGTTTTGGGCCGTTTCCTTTCGTGGGCGCTAGGCCTACCCACACAAGTGAGGTACCATTTTTATTGGGAGACTCGGGGGAACGCTGGGTGGAAGGACATTTGTGGCTCCTCTCAGATTCCAGAACTTTCTGTCACCGAAATGAGAGGAAAAAGTGTTTTCTTGGCCACATTTTGAGGTTTGCAAAGGATTCTGGGTAACAGAACCTGGTCAGAGCCCCACAAGTCACCCCATCTTGGATTCCCCTAGGTGTCTAGTTTTCAAAAATTTGCTAGTTTGCTAGGTTTCACCAGGTGCCGGCTGAGCTAGAGGCCACAATCCACAGGTAGACACTTTGCAAAAAACACCTCTGTTTTCTGTGAAAAAATGTGATGTGTCCATGTTGTGTTTTGGGCCATTTCCTTTCGTGGGTGCTAGGCCTACCCCTACAAGTGAGGTACCATTTTTATCAGGCGACATGGGGGTACGCTGGGTGGAAGGAAATATGTGGCTCCTCTCAGATTCCACAACTTTCTGTCACCGAAATGAGAGGAAAAAGTGTTTTTTTGGTCAAATTTTAAGGTTTGCAAAGGATTCTGGTTAACAGAACCTGGTCAGAGCCCCACAAGTCACCCGATTTTGGATTCCCCTAGGTGTCTAGTTTTCAAAAATGCACTGGTTTGCTAGGTTTCCCTAGGTGCCGGCTGAGCTAGAGGCCAAAATCCACAGGTAGGTACTTTGCAAAAAACACCTCTGTTTTCTGTGAAAAAATGTGATGTGTCCACATTGTGTTTTGAGCCATTTCCTTTCGTGGGCGCTAGGCCTACCCACACAAGTGAGGTACCATTTTTATCGGGATACTTGGGGGAACACAGAATAGCAAAACAAGTGTTATTGCCCTTTGTCTTTCTCTACATTTTTTCCTTCCAAATGTAAGGCAGTGTGTAAAAAAGACGTCTATTTGAGAAATGCCCTGTAATTCACATGCTAGTATGGGCACCCCGGAATTCAGAGATGTGCAAATAACCACTGCTTCTCAACACCTTATCTTGTGGCCATTTTGGAAATACAACGGTTTTCTTGATACCTATTTTTCACTTTTTATATTTCAGCAAATGAATTGCTGTATACCCGGTATAGAATAAAAACCCATTGCAAGGCGCAGCTCATTTATTGGCTCTGGGTACCTGGAGATCTTGATGAACCTACAAGCCCTATATATCCCCACAACCAGAAGAGTCCAGCTGACGTAACGGTATATTTCTTTAAAAAATCTGACAGCACAGGAAAAAGTTACAGAGTAAAACGTGGAGAGAAATGGCTGTTTTTTCACCTCAATTTCAATGTTTTTTATTTCAGCTGTTACTTTCTGTAGGAAACACTTGTAGGATGTACACAAATGACCCCTTGCTGAATTCAGAATTTTGTCTACTTTTCAGAAATGTTTAGCTTTCTGGGATCCAGCATTGGTTTCTCACCCATTTTGGTCACTAACTGGAAGGAGGCTGAAAGCACAAAAAATAGTAAAAATGGGGTATGTCCCAGTAAAATGTCGAAATTGTACTGAAAAATTGGGTTTTCCAATTCAAGTCTGCCTGTTCCTGAAAGCTGGGAAGATGTTGATCTTGCCACCGCAAACCCTTTGTTGATGCCATTTTCAGGGAAAAAACCACGAGCTGCCTTCTGCAGCCCTTTTTTCCCATTCGTTTGAAAAAAACAAAATTTTCACTGTATTTTGGCTCATTTCTTGGTCTCCTTCAGGGGATCCCACAAAGTCTGGGTACCTCTAGAATCCCTAGGATGTTGGAAAAAAAGGACACGAATTTGGCGTGGGTAGCTTAAGTGAACAAAAAGTTATGAGGGCCTAAGCGCGAACTGACCCAAATAGCCAAAAAAAGGCTCTGCATAGGAGGGGGAAAAGGCCTGGCAGCAAAGGGGATAAAAGGGACATGTCTGTCTGAATATCTATTGCAGACTACACTATACTTGTTAGGGAATAAATCCTGCTGGACAGAATGTTCATGCCATTGTTGATAACAGCTAAAGCCTTTTCTAAATGTTCTTTGTCTATCTGCCTTAAACGCACAGCAACTTCTATCTACAAAAGTTTCCAGATCTAATTATATTTGGTATAGAGGAATCTTTTGGAGCGTAGCTTTCTTGGACCTAACAAGAAGTCCTGCAAGTCTTCAGAAAGAGTGTTAAGATGTTCCTTAACTGCGGCAAACATGTTAGTCTGCAGCCACTGATGGAACAGTTTACCTGCACTGTATGTTGTAACCATACCCGTGTGTTGACCCAAGACAAAGCGAGGGTCTGGCTGGCTAATTTTGAAACCCCGTGAGGAATTCACAAAACGTGCTGCACACCCATTTGTGTCTATTGGCCATAATAACCACCCACCAGGACTGGAAATGTAAGATTTATAGGTAACAGCCTAAACCATTGCATCTAGTTCTTCCTTGGTAACATTCAGGAAGGATTGCCACTTATTAAATTTTGCTAGTGTGGGGATACTGGGTGCACTCATTACCTTCATTTTTGCCAACACCAGACAAGATGTTTATTGAATAGTGACATTTAAAAAGATCATTTGCACAGGAATAAGGCACACTCTAAATAAAGATTCCCTACCCTCTATCTGCCAATCTTGAGTTCCCCATACACTTTTTACATCAATAGTGTTCTTCCAGTCTTCGTACCCCTCAACTGCAAGACGGGAAACAAAGAAATCTGAATAAATTAACTTTGTATTAGTTAGCAACATTTTTATGGTACTAACTTGAAATAATATGACCCTGCATTTTTTGTGTCATGCCCAGAAAATTAAGTGAATTGATCTGCATAATGTTTTGGGCTCCCCACAGATGGTGTTGAACACTGTTCCCACTGTCTGAAATTAAGTACTGGTCTATATCTAGTGGCAGGGTGCAGGTAGTAATGTCCCAGTTGTTATATCAGAACATTTGCCATAATTCTTTGTGTTGGAGTACTCATCATCACTTTCAAATGCTGTATAATGTTTAATTTCAGTCAACATTGAATCAACTGCCTAAACCTCCCAATCATCAGATACAGCACCAGGTGTAATTACATGAGTCGTAGATATTTTGAAGACATAAGGGATTTGAATGACCTCAGAAGGCCCGTATATATCAAAAGGAACTTTATCCCACACAATCCCATCAGGAATTGGCACAGGTGATGTGTTCACAAGGGACAAGTCTCTGCCAACCTTATGTGAGGAATGATATGGACTTAAGACTTTATCCACAGACTCAACAGAGGAGCGTTCAATAAGGTAATGACCATTTATAAGCATAAAGAAAACAGTCACAAAACCAATCCTTAGAAACTATGCAAATAATGTCAACAATAACCATAGATAGTTCCATGGGTAAATTAGATAGTTATTGTTTAGCCATAGGTATAGCTTACGTGTCTTTTGAAACAGTTTCATTTGCAGGAGAAGATGAAGTTGAAGAAAAGTCTTCAATGTCAGTGAAGTAAACAGAAGCAGTATCTACAACGCAGGGGCATTACCGGTAGATGGGTCCTCTTTACGTAGAGGCTCATGGTAGACAATGACGTCAGTTTCTGTTGTGTTGGAATAAAAAACAGCTACATCTTGGATAGGTGATGTCGTTGAAGTGGTAACAGGAATCAGCAAGAGCCCATTTTCTACCCTCCGCCTGGTCGAGGAGGTATTTGTAGCATCATTGAACATGCTTGTGTAGTCAGAAGTAGTGTTGTTAGTTCTGCTTTGAAAAGGTATCTCCGGTTGGGTAGTGAGAGGGGACCGGGAACTACCCAAGGGAGCTTTGGGCTACTGTGCAGGATCGGCCACATGGTGAAGTTTGACATCATCAATGAAAAGGAATCTATTAGCTTTGCAGCCTGGGAGCAGTGATAAGATGACAGTTCTGGTACCTTGTACTCCCAGGACTGAGACCGGTGTTCTGTAGGAGAGGCCGAATTCCTTCTTCACAGCGATCTTCTCAGGAACCACATCCCAGACTTTAGGAATCCAGCCAGTGGAAGTTGTTGGAAAATCCCTTATTACTAATGTGGCAGCACTGGAGGATGAATTACCATCACAAAATTGGTTAAACTCCTGTAAGACAGTGAAACATTCATTTATATCAAATGGTGTATCTGCTGCCACATACCAGGGTCATCAAGATCTGGGACAGACATAGGAATCCCAAAGAGAACCTCATAGGGAGTGCATCTCCCCAAGGACCGTCTTGGCAGATTATTCAGTGCTCTCTAGACCCCATGTAGCTGATGAAGCCAACTGTGGCCTGAACCTAATACTCTGGCTGTTAAGGACTGCTTTAGATCTCAATTCCTCCTCTCCACGACCAAATTTCCCTCGGGATGATATGGTGAGGAGTAATGGAGTTCAACACCCATCGCCCCCATGGTGTTCTTGAATAACTTAGAGGCATAGGCAGGGCCCGGGTCCGATGGAATGCTGCAACTGCATATGTACAGACAAAGATCAGCAAGTCTTTTATAACAGTTCGATCATCAGCCGACCACTTAGGCCACACCTACAGGAATTTAGAATAAGAATCTACAGCAACTAAGATGTATTTGTATGCACTATCAGGTTGGAGCGGAACACAATGTTCCAGGTACACACATTGTAGTGGCCTGTTGGACACTAAGAGGGATGTCAGTGGTGGGCGTTTGATGTTGGAGCCCTAATTTTGCTGGCAAATGTCACAACAAAGGACGTATTGTTTTGTCTGTTTGTATAGACCAGGCCACCAGAACCGTTTCTGTAAGAGTGTTACTGTGGCCGAAATACCAGCATGAGCAGATGTGACTCCCTCATGCGCTGATTAGATGAGATCTAATCTCTGGTCTTGATTGGGGATCACTCGATCTCCAACTCCAGGATTGTTGCGTAGGCAGCATTCTGTGTATTGATGTGGTAAGAGTATTTTGTAGGGTATGCTTTTGGGAGAGGCTTGCCTTCACCTGAAGCTATCACGGCAGTCATAATTTCATTATCCAATCTCATCTGAGAACAAGTAACTACAGCCACAGAAGCTGTAGCGACTGCAGACTTGGCTGCTTCATCAGCCAAAGTGTTGCCGATATAGTGTACACCTACACGTTGGTAGCCCAGTGTATGCACTACATGGACACAAGGTAGCTTATCCTTGAGATCAGACACCCTCCCCAACAGAGTTCTGTGTTTTATGGTGTTCCCTTTAGAGTCTCTAAACCTGTTCAGTTTTCAATGATTAAGATAATCATTGTGGGACTGGACGCAGTAGTATAAGTTACAGACAATCAAAGTGAGTAGTCCTGGCTCTGTGTGTTCTAGTGCTAATATCAGGGCTTAAGTTCAGCCAGCTGGGCTGTGCAGTCCCCTATGGTCGGTGTGTAGGTATTATGAGGGTGGAATACACCATCCTTCATCGCTCTGCCTACAGCTGGTTATGCTGAACCATTAGTGTAAATGAAAGCATTGTATCTGTCAAGTGGCAAAATGTCAAGAGGTGCGGGATGCTCCTGTTCATATTTGAGGAATTTTTGTGTCTGAAGTTTTGGATCAAAGATGCATCTTATATCGTTGGCAGTCAGGGAGGTTGCCCACTGAATCCAACGTGGATGTAATACTTTAGCATTTGGAACGCTTGCTTTGGTGACAGCCTCTAAAGTTGGCACCTTGTAACAACAATAATGTGTCTCCCTTGGGCAAGTAACCACTCCTCATTGATAGCTGTCTGAAATGCAGTTAGAACTTTTTCTGTGGGTGCAAAATGTTGTTCTGCATTGGAGTATAAATGTGATTTATAGGCTATGGGGACCATGTCCCCTTCATTAAAGGTGACATAAGTGCACCCAGTTGCGCCAGCAATTATTCTGATGACCAAATGTGTTTTGTTATAATGGCTGTGTAAGTGTTGTGCTTCTAGCATGTCTTGTTGCAACTCCCTAAGAATGTGAGTGTGTTCAACTGTCCAGTGTCTGCTAGAAAAATCAGGGTGTATTAAGTCATAAAGTGGCTTGATACATTGTGCATAGTCAGGAATGTATGTTCTGCCAAAATTGAAGAAACCAAGTAAAGACTCTAGTTTCTTAATGGTATTTGGTAGTTGGAGTTCAGCACAGGCTCTTGCCCTCATTTGAAAGCCAATATCTCAGGAACAATAAGCTGAGAAGGGCTATTTTCGTTTTGCTAAAATTAAATTTGTAGGCAAGGGCTGCGAATCCTAGAATGATCCACCCTGGCAATATGAATGTCATCCATGTAAGACAATGCCTCAGGATGAATATCATGCAATATTGATGTTACATGGGCTGAGAACAGCCCTGGGCTGTTCTTGTAGCCTTGGGGCAAATGGTAGAAGCACTTTTGTGAGCCAAAAGAGAATGCACTCAGGTCGCGACTTTCATGTGCTAAGTTTTGGCAGTACAAAACATTGGAGATATCCAAGGTTGTTTTGTTCTTTTTGTGCACTATATTGTTAATTAGTGCTGTGCTTTGTGAATTTTGTATAGCATATGTGCATGTATGACTGTTAAAGTGTCTGTAATTTAAGCCGATTCTGTACTAATGGTTGGGTTTTCCAACTGGGAATAACGGGTTATTCATTGCAGAGACACAGGGCTCTATTACACCCTGGTACTCGAGCTGAGTGAGGATCTCCCTCACTGGAGCTTTTGCTTCGTGTTTAATAGGATATTGTGGCTGAGGTTGGAGTGTAGACCTATTAGATATTACATGACAAGGAGAATCCTTGTCCCAACCTACATGGTTGCGGTATAATGCAAGTGCCTGCGCTAATGCCCAATTGACAGTATAGGCTTGTTTTACCGCTTCTGGAACAAGATCAGAGAAAGAAGGCAAAATTACATTTTCCCCATGTGGGAGCTTACGGACGTGCTCAGGTGGCCAGTCCCTTTCGGCCAGTAGGATATCACAACTAAGTTAATCCCAGAATATCACGCCAATGGTGCGCTCTACGTCTCCCTCAATTTGGATATTTAAATCATAAACCCAGTCAGGTGAGAGGACACGCCCGTCTGCAGTCTCAGGTGCAATAAAATCACTAGTTGCTGTTGCATCCAGATGATCTTTCAAACTATGGCGACATATCGTGACCTCTGCTGCACTGTCTAACGGTGTCATTGCCCAGGTCTTGTTCTTCAGCAATGTTCTCAAATGTACTGTCATTGCTGCCACCTTTTTCTTTTTAAAATGTGGCTTTTGTTGTGGGGACTTCTTTTCTTTTTTGTCTGAATACTGTGGTGAGTCTTTCTTCTGTTTCACGTATTCAGAACGTCGATCAGGATGGTCCCCTCTCTCGCTACATCTATCCTGTGCGTCCTGAAAGAAACGAGGGTGACGTGAATCAGTATATCTGTCAGGAGCTTTTATATTTTCTCTATTTCTCAGACTATGGGGGTTATTCTAACTTTGGAGGAGTGTTAATCCGTCCCAAAAGTGACGGTAAAGTGACGGATATACCACCAGCCGTATTACGAGTTCCATAGGATATAATGGACTCGTAATACGGCTGGTGGTAAATCCGTCACTTTTCCGTCACTTTTGGGACGGATTAACACCTCCTCCAAAGTTAGAATAACCCCCTATATCTCCTGTCATAGTTCTCTGGTTGTGGAGAATCTGCTCTCTGACATCTGTCTTTAAATTGTTTTTGTTTATCCGAGCGCTTTTTAGAACCCTCCTGTGCTTGTTTAGTACCTTACTTAAGGGTAATACTTTGTACTTCAGACATTTTTGGTTTGGCTCCCAAACTATCCATCCTATACTGGTATAGGTATTGGCAATAATTTTTGGTAGCTGTTTCTCCTAGTCCGAGTGTGGAATCTCTCAGAGGCGCTGGCATATAGCCAGTGCTACTGCTTTCCCTTTAATATTAATTAGTATGATTGAGGAAACTTTGTCAAAGTTACTCATTAACTACATCCCCAAATCTAGGGCTGGAGCAGCGCCGTGCTCATTCTGAATTTGTTTTAACACTTCTGGTAAATTGTCAAGTGTCAGGGTACCATGTGTGGTAGTGTATATAGCATTGAAGACTGTACCCTATGTGGCACAGTCATCCACGGAGGGAACAATCTCAAAAGGCAAGTACATTGTGAAAATTTTATGTTTATCCTCTGGTCCCATATGGGAAACACAGCTTTCAGCTGATTTGTTTTCTGGGCTATCCAGAACGGGATTTTCTCTCATTCTGTGAGCATTTTACCCATGATAGGATGTACTGTTTGTGGATTAATCCCAATAGAAGCCAATTGGTATCCAACAGGTGCTGATGGTGCTGGATGTGCTGCTTTTTTGTTCGTAGTTCGCATTACAAACTGAACAAGCCATCTATATAGTGTTACTAGCTCAAGGTAAAAGTTGCGCAAATCAGCTGCCTGCATATTTTGTATACCTGGGTGAGGTGTGTATGTGGCAAACATAGGCCACGTTGGTCCATCATTACCTAAGGGACCTACTCTCACGGGTTGTATTACGTGTGGTAGGACACCATTAAACCAGTTCTGATGTTCATGATAAGTGATCGGTATTTCATCATACTGGTATGCTTGGTCCTGCAGTGGTACATTAGCTATTCTATATGTGTGGAATGGGAATGTAGGGTTGTCTTCCTCAGGAAAGGTAACCCAGGAATAAAATGTTTCTATTTGATAAGTTTCATTATCTTCTACTATGAATGTAACATCCCTGCCGTCATCTGACAAGTCATGCGTGATTAAGTGTAAGTTTAATGAGTGTCTAACATTCTCAGGAATGTCTATGGCGTTAGCCATGTTGTGTAATGGGTATAAGAGATGGAAAACCAAGTGGGGAGAAAAGTCTTTGTAAGAGTTTGAGCTCGAACAACCTACCACCTAATTTGGTGCTCCCTGTTCACCTGAGGAGGACCTTACCTCAGACCACGGACGTCTCCGTATAACTCTACTATGGGTACCTGTTGTTTGTGAGACAGTGATAATCAGGGTATCTGAAAATTAGTGCCTAAACAACATTGTTAGTGGTGCCATGTCATAGTTTGACTCTTGCTCCAGGCAAGACTGCTGGTTGAAGGATGATAGTACTTATGTTTGTAGGTGACTATGCCTATCCAAAAAGACCAAAAGTACACAGTTCCAGATAATAGATTCTGTACAAGTGCATACAATGAATGTTGGAGTCAATGAGTCTGCTTTTTTTAGAACAAGAGCCCTCACTCACCAATTGGTGACATGCTTCATCATCCCATATTCCAGCACACAACAACCGGCATTTCTCGTTCAAAGGATCTCCGGCAAAGAGCCCCCACAAGGAGCCCGTCAGGCATTGCAGTGCCGGCCTGACGAGGAGCAAAAGCCCGATGATGAAGCGATGTTCTAAAAAGAGCAGACTCATTGACTCCAACATTCATTGTATGCACTTGTACAGAATCTATTATCTGGAACTGTGTACTTTTAGTCTTTTGGATATGTGATGGGAGTACCGTACACAGGACCAATTCTTTAAACGCTCCCGATTCATTAGCCCTTCCATGTTTGTTTTTGAAGACTATGCCTATCCTACAACAAGTCGCAACTGTCGTCCCAACCCTCCCGGCTCACAAGCAGTACCTCACCAAAAACCCAGACAGTAAAAGGTGATTTGTGGCAGCCTTTATGCATGGAGTCAAGAGTGTGACATCTCAGGGAGTGTTGTGGTGAAATGGAGATTACCCCTTTCTCACATTAACAACATGGCTCTATCAAACACAGGCAATGAATAGAGATGCAGTAAAAGTCTTAACAGGTTTTTATTAACAATACTGCAATCTACGATAAATTGCCTGGTCTGCAATGATTAAGATTATGAACAGTGCAAGAAACAGAATAGTGAACACGAGAGTCATTAGTACGAAGACCACCACCATTTTGCAACAACATGAGAGATGAAATATGTCTTAATAACCTAACATGGTGAACCTAACCCCTAACCTAAAGAGAGCTAGGTGTGATAAACCTAATCTGCCAATGTGGTGTCCATGAGAAGGGCCCCCCCAACCATTATTACCTTGGAATGAGGTCTCTAAATCAGACTCCGAGTAGACACGAAGACTGGGTCAGTGTCAAGGCGACGTGAAGCATCGATAGCAGCTATGGCATCTGGCCGGAATCCCTCTGACTATCTGTCTGTGTGAGATGTATTTACAGAGATCTGATCAAACCCCTGACAGGTCTGTTCCCAAACAATAGATAACAAGCAATGTTTGGGACAACAATTTGTATAAAAAATTCCCTTGAAAGTGCACAAGAGGGAAAGTACCTAATGTGAATACCTTCCGCTTGTTTATCTTTGTCACTTGATGGTAACGCCAGAGGACTAAGCTAACTCCTGCTTCCCATTAAAACAAGATACGATTCACTACAAGTCAGTCCAGCTCTATGGACAGAAAAAAGTCACTAAAGGAGATCTCTGAATGTTCGGAAGGAAAACAAACAGTATTTTTGCTTTGCTACTAAAGAAAGAATGGGTCGCATAGTAGATTGATTTTGTCTTTTTTTTATTTTCACTTGTGAACAATAACTGTTTTTATCAAGGTTTGCCAAGTGCTGTTTTATAATTCCTCGTCATATCTTTCTGTTGGACCCTACGCAGATAATAATAGGAGATTTGGGCCCATATTTATACTTTTTGACGCTAAACTGCGCTAACGCAGTTTAGCGTCAAAAAATTTAGCGCCGTCTAACGCCATTCCGAAGCGCCATGCGGGCGCCATATTTATGGAATGGCGTTAGCCGGCGCAAGCAGACCGTCGCTGCCTGGTGTGCGTGGAAAAAAACCACGTACACCAGGCAGCGCCGGCGTAGGGGGAAAATGGCGCTAGGGCGTCTTAAAATGGCGCAAGTCGGGTTGACGCAAAAAAATCGTCTTAACCCGATTTGCGCCATTTTTTCGACGCCCAGACGCCATTTAAATGACTCCTGTCTTAGTAAAGACAGGAGTCATGCCCCCTTGCCCAATGGCCATGCCCAGGGGACTTATGTCCCCTGGGCATGGTCATTGGGCATAGTGGCATGTAGGGGGGCACAAAATAAGGCCCCCCTATGCCACCCAAAAAAATTTGAAAAATATAAAACATTATACTTACGTGAACTTACCTGAATGTCCCTGGGGTGGGTCCCTCCATCCTTGGGTGTCCTCCTGGGGTGGGCAGGGGTGGCAGGGGGGGTCCCTGGGGGCAGGGGAGGGCACTTGTGGGCTCATTTTGAGCCCACAGGCCCCTTAACGCCTACCCTGACCCAGGCGTTAAAAAGTGGCGCAAATGCGGGGTTTTTTGACCCGCCACCTCCCGGGCGTGATTTTTGCCCGGGAGTATAAATACGACGCATTTGCGTCGCCGTCATTTTTTTACACGGGAACGCCTTCCTTGCATCTCATTAACGCAAGGAAGGCGTTCACGCTAAAAAATGACGCTCTTTGCCCATACTTTGGCGCTAGACGCGTCTAACGCCAAAGTATAAATATGGGGTTAGTTTTGCGCCGAATTTGCGTCGAAAAAAACGACGCTAATTCGGCGCAAACGGAGTATAAATACGGGCCTTGGTTTAATAAATAGTATGACAAAAACAATTAACAATGCCTCTGTTTAAAGATAGCCTATTGCAAGTGGAGAGCAGCTACTTAGACAGAGGTTTGTTCGGGCAATTTAGACTTTTACTTTCATTGTATTAAAAACAACTGTCTCTGAGAAGAAAGATAACAATGGTGTAGTACACACATTCTCATTATTCTTCTGTTTTACAATCCCTACTTGTCATCTGTTTTACTCAATGAATGCCATTCCTGATTTAAAGCAGAGACGTCTGATGTTTTAGGCAAAAGAAAGCTTTTTGTTAGTTTTCTGCGGTTTTGAAAATCCTGTTCTTCAATTGAGAAATTAAATCTTTCTCCTTGCTTTCTTTCCCAATCTTGCTATATATGTCCCCCTGTTACATTTATTCCGACATTGATATTTCTCAGCAGTGTGTGCCACTCCAGTGTAACTGTGACAGTGATAATGCCACCAGACATAACTGGGATATTGCAACATGCAAAGAAATACCACGGCCTTCTAAAGGCAGAGGCAGAAGTGAGTGTGCTTTTCTATAAACGTGGAACCCTGAGGTAGATAACTACAATTAATTATTACAATTGCATGATGTAGTATACCAGCTATCCGGCCTTGCAACATTGATAACAGGTGCTTCTTATTATTTCCCAAAGTAATCCCATTCATTAAATTGCCCTTAAAGATGGAAAGTCTGATGGAGCAATCAGTATTCAAACCTGTCAATTTCAACTTACACACAGATCTCAACAATGAATACATTAGTCCATTGGGCTATCGTATCCGTTCATGATTATTTAAATATAGGAGGTATTTTTTTTTCCTTCTAAGAGTTTGCATTTCTTTTATCCCCCACCTTCCATATTCATGTGATACGAGTTTACCATATTGTGGTGGTCAGCGTATTGGATATGAATTTTTTTAAGGATAATAGCAGTAGTAAAAATATGTAAAATAGTAACCATTGGTTATTGCTGGTCTACACAGCAAACGTCCACAACCAGGCCATTGCAGTATAAACAGTATAGAGTGCATACAGTATATTGCAGTCAATGAGGGTTTCCGAGATTATATTGTGGTGTGTAACTTTGAGGTGCCCTGCAAACTCTTTACTGTGTACTATATAGCATCTTGATTTAACAAACTCTCATACATTGCACAGCGATTCCTTGCAGCTGAAGTATTAGTGGTTGTATCTTTTTGTTACCCAGTTCAATAGTTGTGATTTCAACAACCCCTGGGGGATGTGCGATTGAGGAGATTCACTGGAATTCAAGCCTGTGACTGTAGATGAAATGCAGGTTCCTGCAGCACAGGCTAAACGCAATGTGCTATCTTGTCAACAATGATCGCAGGGCAAACAACAAATACTCTCCAGCCAGTCTCTCTGCAACCACACAACCACAGCTACTCATGGCAGTAGATACTATTCTATCTGGGGACACCTGAACACTTTCTCTCTTGGTTAACTGTCACCCAAGCAACAATTTACCTCCCATTCAGTCCTTATACTTTTAAAAGAAGCCACGCAGCATCATAGTAGCTATGTCTGTCAGACTTTCGATTTTCTGTCTTTAAAGTACTACTTGACTCTAACTAGTCTCTTCTCAATATTCATGCACAATCAGCGCAGCATTTTCTCTGTGTGAGTAACATCTGACCTTCCACATTCTAGACAACCCTTAACTCTGTAGCCAACATCTTCCCACTCACTCTGTGGCCCTCCTTTTCTTAACACTCTAAAATATTGTCAGCACACAAAATACAGAAAAGCATATTATTGATTAACACAAGCACTCTTCTTGGGATGTGCACTTTCATGTGCAATTAATATCACTGTGACCTAGTTCCAGGAATGAGCTTTCATTTCATGGTACTTCTAGTGTTTAAAACAAATGGCAAAATGAACTTGTGCCAAATATATGCCCATCAACCTTCCCATTACATAACACTTATTTGTTGTTGGGTGATTTCAACAGCATATATTCCATTGTCGTACAATGTTTAAGAGGTTCTTAAAAATGTTACATACCTTAACCCTGGATATTTAAAATATTATCTGATACCAACAATGAAACATTTTGAGTAGGGTCTGAATAAAATATGTTTGACGGTATTTGAAGGTCCCTTCTCAATATCTTCCATCATTTTTGTTTGGTGTAAGAACCCAAATGTCATTTACATCACTTCCGTTAACTGCACAGAGTCAAAACATTGTGAAATCTCGCTTCCTGTGATGTAATGCATTCCAAAGGTAATATGATGTCACTTTCGTTAATGTCAGCAAGTCAGAGGTCTTGTGATGTCACATCTTGTGGCAACATCAGGGGGTCAAAGGACATATGATGTCACATTCGCTACCCCTGGCAATTTGGTGAATCGACATCCATGCCTGAGCACTGTGATTTGGCTGCCAGTAGGGGTGAATGGTGGAACTGCTAGGTGGGAACTTTTCTGTGTCAGGCCTAGCATTTTCTCTTTGGTTGACTGGTACTCCAGAGAGGTTGATGGCAGCCAGGTACAGAAACCTCACACTTCATAGTGCATGTTGTATGGGTGTTCCCATTTGGAGTGAGCCCCAAAGCTACCTGCTCCTTCTTCAATCTATTATTTTCTCTTTCAGCTCTATCTTTTTGGGGTTTCTTCTCCACAATGTCCTTACCCAAACTAGTATATCACGTTTTGATTTATATAAAGTTTGCAGAAGTAAAGTTCCAAAATCTATATTTCATACCTTTTATTTTATTGCTCCTTTCATACTATTTCACAAGCTGCTCAAATATATCTGTAAGGTGCATTTATAGCCTCTTTAGTGGAAGGAACATTTACAAAAATACAGTTTTAGTAGCCAGGCTGTGAAGAATGAAGACTGAGCAAATTTATTTTCCATTTTTTACCTAGGTGCAGTATCACATTATTATATATTTTATGAAGTTTAGGAAAGAGGCAGATTTACTAAATCATTCTATGGTCAAAAACCCTTCAATTTGAAAAATTACAGGATTCCCAACTACAAAATGGTGTAGGGACATGAATTAAACTCAAATGTAATTTTTTGAGCATTGTTAAATCCTTTCCTATTGGCCGATGGGGCTTGGCAAATCAATATGACTCACAATTAGGAGGGTGTGTGAATGGGACCTTTCTTCTTCATTTCGATTATCAATGGCAAAAGTCAACTCTTTTCTACAGCACTTACAGTTGCAAATCTCTAAGTTACCAGCAGCTCAAAGGGGTTGTCCTAGGGGATAGCTTGTCTTTTGGGAATCATGTCTGGCAGCTTTGGTCAGGCTCGAAGGGAGCAGCCAATTGTCTAAAGGAACTTTGCATGCACTTCTCATTGGGTTCCCAAACAAAATCAGCATCTCTCCCCATAATGGACACCGCTTGCTTTAAAATTGTATTAAAATATCCAACTTGGTTGTGCAAACCCATTGATGGCAGTGCGCCCACCTGTGCAGGCTACCATCTCTGCACTGTCACCCATCAGCAGTGGTGGTCAATTACAACTTGCCTAGTTAATATTCATTATACAGGTCATTCTTAAAAAAAAACTGTGCATGTGTAATTTGTGTTGAATCTATTAAAGCATAGATGGCAACTCAAAGCACATTCCCATTAGGAGCCAACTCAAAGTACATTCCCATTCGCAAAACAATAAGGACCTGATTCACAATGGGACTCTGCACTAGTGGCTGAGGCCCTGCAATTGCGATGGGGATCCTGCACTTGTGGCTGGACCGCTGCAATGAGCAATTACAGTATAAAGGTCTCGCAACAACTGTGGGGACCTCCCTCATACGATCTGAGTCCCGTGTGAATCAGGGTCTCAGTGTTCACAGTGCACATGGACAAATGGGTCTTAGTACATTTGGCTGTGATTTTCATAATTACCTAAAGGTTGTGCAAGACAAAATCCAAGCAAGTTCAGAAACGTAATTCTGTGTTGTGGACCTATCTTTTAAAGAGAAGATGTTAGACCTGACATCCTTAGAGTGGTCGTCCCCCAACTTTTTGCCTGCCTCCCTCCATTTTTCTGTCCCATTTTTAGCTTGTTTTATGACTTTGTGTACTCACTTTACTACTGCTTACCAGTGCTAAAGTGCATATGCTCTCTTCCCTAAACATGGTAACATTGGTTCCTACACAATTTGCATATTTAATTTACCTGTAAGTCCCTAGTTAAATGCACTACATGTACCCAGGGCCTGTAAATCAGTTGCTACTAGAGGGCCTGCCGCACTGATTGTGCCACACACATAAAAAGCCCCTTAACCATGTATCAGGCCTGCCACTGAAAAGCCTGTGTGTGCATTGTCACTGCCATTTCGACTTGACATTTAAAACTACTTGCCAAGCCTTAAACCTCCCCTTTTTTTCTACAAATAAGTCTCCATTAAGGTAGGCCCTAAGTAACCCCTAGAGCAAGGTGCTTTGTAAGTAAAAGGCAGGACATGTACTTATGTGTTTTACATATCCTGGTAGTGAAAAACTCACAAATTCGTTTTCCACTACTGCGTGGCCTGTTCCTCTCATAGATGCCCTCATATACTTTTAAGTGGTAGATTCTGATCTGGAAGGAGTAGATGTGTCATGTTTAGTATGGACAGAATGGTAATAGAAATTCCTGCTTACTGGTGAAGTTGGATTTAATATTACTATTTCATAAATGCCACTTTCAGTAAGTGGGCATTTCTCTGTACGTACTGCCATCTGAGCCCTACAGCCTGTCTCCAATCCATGTCTGGTCTGTGCTGGGTGAGAGCTCCCCTTGTGCATTCCACCCAGACAACCATAAACACAAGAAACTCACACATCTTCATTCATCTCCCTGAGCAGGAAGGGTGGAATGGGTCACTCTTACACTTCAAAGGACAGTGGCCTACCCTCACACAAAGGACTTATACACCTCACAGAGATCCTTGCAGACAGGACTCGGCTAAAAGGGGGACTTGTGCACTTCAAGACCACTGTTTAAGGTTTCCACCACTTCAAAGGCACATTTGGGTATATATACTGGTTCTTTGACCCAACCAAATCAGACACTTTAGGATCTATACCTGAAATCTGTCAGAGGGACTGCCTGGCTGACCAAAGGACTCCGCTGGACTGCTTTGCTGAGAAGAACTGCTGCCCTGCTTGTTGCCCTGCTGCCTGCTGGCCTCTGACCTTGCTAGAAGGACTCTGACCTCCCCAAAGGTGCTCTCCAAGGGCTTAAATTGAGCTTGCCTCCTGTTCTGAAGTCTCAAAGCCAACAAAGACTTCATCTACTAGCTCCTAGCTAGTATCCCAATTTTAGCAACTCCAGCACCACTGCCACTGCCCAACATCTCACAGCTGCCTGCTCTGGCTCCGTGATCCTCGCTGCATGCAACAACCGTGGCCTGCAAAACAAGTCTGATTTTGCTGCAATGTCACTGACATCCTGCAGTGTGATCGCAGCACTGCAAAGTCGACTCATCATGTCTTGATCGACTAGATTCATCAACCGTGCTGGGTCTCAAGGAACGGATGCCTCACTATTGACGCCGCACCAGCTCTCCTGAGTTGGACAGAACCAACACATCACCTTCCCTGCCTTTTCACTACAGAACTGATACCTCACGTACCTGGACACTGTAAGGGACTAACGTGGCACCAACTCCAGTGATGCATCAAGTCCTTGACTTTGTGCAGTCTTTTTTTCTTCATTTTTAAAGGTACTGTGCCTGGGGGTCTGTGTGACTCCGTGACCAGCGCCTGTGTTGTTGGGCTGGTGCGAATGGCTCCGTCAAAGACGCTGTGATAGCCCCAGTTGGAGGTATAGTGTTTCTGACTGCTTTAGTGGGATTTAATCCTTAAAAATTCATACCATTGCTTGTATTCATTGAATTGTTTTGTTGTTTTGACCTTATTTGATTCAGATAAATATTATCTATTTTTTTTAAACCTGTGTGGTTTATTTTTGTGGTGTTTTCACTGTGTTACTGTATGAGTTAGTGCAAAACTACTTTACACATTGCCTTCTAAGTTAGGCCTGCCTGCTCTGTGCTGAGCTACCAGAGGGTGAGCACAGGAAAATTTGGATTCTGTTGTGACTTACTCTGACTAGGATATTGGTCTCTATTTGGACAAGGGTGTTTACGTCTGCCAACTAGACACCCAATTTCTAACAAAAGAAATTCAGGTTTTAATTTTTTCCATATTAAATGGAAGGGAGAATTGATGTTACTGTGTGTCTTGTTCCATCCTCTCTCTGTTTTATTTAATAAAGAAATAAACCTTCATGTCAGAGCTGAAAGCGTAGTTGATTTCCACTCAGGAGTTAATTTCATCCTCTCGCTTTCTCAGCGCATTTCCTCTGACAACATTACACTGAGGTTCTTTGATGCCCCCATTATCAACTGGTAATCTTTATCACTCCCAAGTGCAGGGCTGCCTGGATACAGTCCTCTTATGCAAGATAAAATATTCGCTTGCAGAACCTGTTCCCTAGGGATAAAAATTAGTTCCCCCCAATATGGGTGCCATTACCCACCACCACAAGCAAAAGAGAGGAACTAACATGTGACAATCTGTTAACTATCCAATATTCCGACGGCAAAAAGAACAAGAAAGGAAGATATACTCAATCCCAAGCTCCGATATAGACTGTATCAGGGAAGATCTGGACTTTGAGTAGTGAAGATTGTCAATAAGTAACCAGGGAAATACCATCTCATCCATCTTCTCTGATCCAGTCTGGTCTTCACCAGGGTCAACATTTTGTTATTTGTCCACTGTTTCCTTTATCACATCCTCCAACTGCTGACCAAGTAGCCTGGACCTATGAAAGGGCAAACCAATCTTTGCCCTGCATCAGCATTCCATGACTGCATCCAGAGATGATAGTGGGCAGAAATTGCATCTCATGAATATGCTGCAGAAGCACACAAGTTATCATAGGATAAATTGGAGAGAAAATATTCTAGCTCTTCCTTGAGGCCAAGGATTGATTAACAGTCTAGAGTCTGACTTGTGCAATCTACTAAGGCCTGAAAAGAGTGCTTGCATTGTATTTGGCGATGATTCGCCCTAAAAGAAAAATAGAAAGCAGCATAGGATTGTTTCACTGCTCTTTCCACCTTTCTGTGAACAGGATCCCAAGGCAATGCATCATCTGGGATTATACGCACGTGTGAGGTAACTTGCCATTATATCATCAACTTTGAAAATAGCTGGAAATTCTTGAACCTATCTTCTGGATATTTCTTTGTCCAAAAATGTAGAAGTGCAGTTTTGTCTATTTCTTTTCCCCTTGTGCTCTGGAACCCACTGAATAGACCCATACAGGGGGACTGGCCCTGGCTCTGTTCTCTGATACTGTTGCAAAAGTCATCTTCCTTGGCAGTAGCAACTGAAGGAGGCAGATTCCAATTCTCCTGTAAGTGTTATAGCACCTCAGAGAGCCAAATACCTTGAATAAAACATCCCTTCCACACCTCCTCCTCCATATCTGCACCAAGATCCACAGAATCATCCATCCTCTGAATTTTAGCTGGGTCTGGTTCTTCCCTAGCTCTCAACGCAGATTCTATTGCCATCTACATCATTTGTTGAATCCTAGCCATAGATAGTAGTTCATTAGAAGGACCAGGCAATTCTCCTGCTGCTTCTTCCAGATTTGTAAAGTATAAGCACATGGAATGCATCAGGATTTGGAGGCAAGCACCAATTTTCTCTGCAGGAAGCAGCCGTCCAGGGCAGAAACCAACCAAAACCTCCTGTTACGGTGGTTTCTAAGCAACCCAACTCCTGTAGCTGGGAGACTGGGAGAGGGTAGACCACACCGAACCTTTGTGGTTTGAGTGCGCTTTTCAGAAAAATGGCAAAGTCAGTGATCGGCCCCAAAGGGTCCCTTGTCTCCTTTCACAATCTCTCTCTTGCAATCTATGCATTGTCTGTTTCTCTTCTTCTTTCCTCTCTCTCTCTCTCTACCTTACCCCTCTCCCACTTATCTCTCTCTCTCTCTCTTGAAATCTCCCAGTGCCAGCTGCAGTTAGCCTCCTTGAGCCTGGGAAAGTTACAGAGGCAGCAGAAGCAGCCCTGAGTTTTCAAAACTGGTCTCTATCAGCTCTTTCCCATCCGGAAAAGTCCCTGTGGAATACAATAAAAATGCCTTCTCTGATCCTGGTTGAAATTGTCCATCATGATGAATAGTCAGTTACACCCTCTGGCCAAAAGACATACAAAAATTACCTTCACTTGAGGAGTGACCTAACACCAATATAGTAGGCAAAATATTGACAAACAGATTATTGTTTTTTTCTGATTGAAAACCTGGAAGTGGCAACTACAGTACAGCAAGTGAAAAGAAATGTATGTGTGTGTTATTGATCCCACCTGGTGTAATGTTTAGACAGTTCACAATGTTTTTACTCTAGATCTGGAACAACAGAGACATGTACAATTTGCACTGATGTTACACACATGACATGGCAGCTTTGGAGGTGTCCCTTTTACTCGTGAACTACCTCAGACAACATTGTTACCTCCCACACATAGATGAGGTATGCTTTTCCACCTTGAATTCACAAATACAAACATTATAAACCCCCAAACACCATTACTAGTGCACTGCTTGGATCACTCCAGTAGCCCTTTCATCCTCTTTTTTACTAAAACATCAACCTAAGGACAAATTACAAAATATGCTCTGGGTTAGAAACATCAATGTTGTCCAAGATTCAGTCCTGAAATCCAAAATCTCAGCTAACCTAACTATTGCTGGAATTGAGCTTGAAGCAAATTCACTGCTGGCATGACTGAGTTGATTGATTAACTTGACTCACTAAAACTGACAAAGAAGTATAACAAAAAATCCACAAAATTGTTTGTCACAGTATTAGTGGAAGAACACAAATAACTCATAATTACAGGATGTGTAAAGCACAGAGTCCCCAAAATACAATTGTGAAGCTCTTGTGAAAGAAACTCAATAAATGCATGAAGCACATCAATGAGTCTAAGGAGACTTTCCTTGGAAGCAAAACCAACAAAACAACCTAAGAAGCTTTACAAATTGTAAATATGATAACATGCCCTACACCATCTCTTGCTATCTCTGACTTTAAGGAAAACTATGAAAAATCTAAAAATTCTTTACCAGTGAAGTAAAGATGATCATGCTGTCTATCCAGTTTAAAACTGGTGATAACCCATTCTCAGAGGGGATAGGATCCTCAAGGGATTCCTTCTCTTTTGAGAATGTACATAATAATACTTTTTGAGAGCAGGCAGTAGTCTCAAGAACCACTGCCTACTCTTTAAAAATGAAACTTCAAGGTTTCATTTTTTTCTTTCAAAATGCATCCTGGTTTCCTTTAAGGAAAACAACTGCATTTAAAAAAAATATTGTATTATTAAAAAACAATCACTGATATGGTGGTTTGCTAACCTCAGCAGGCTGCCATTCCTGTGATGGCTGTGAATCCTAAAGGGTCTCATTCTGTGACCTACCTCATTAATATTCATGAGGTAGGTCAATTTGTGACCCACAAGGAATCCCTAAACGAAACTCAATGTGTTTCATACATTAGGAATACCTATTTACTAATTGGAATTCAAAGAGAATCGCCTTTAGGAAATTGGTATTCCCAATGTTTGTACATATGGCCAATAATGTATTCTTTTCTCTCCATCTAATCATGGCACTTAACACCTTTTTGTTAGAAGAGATGGATCCTGAGTGCCTGAAAGTTGTCTAATAAACCAGAAGCAGACCTTGAAGATATTAACAACTTATGCCCTGTATTCAACATTTCCTTCCTCTCAAAAGTCCTGGAAAGATGTGTGAAAAAGCAGCTGAAAACCTTTATTGATGAATAGAACATACCCAATCAAGACACAATCAATCTTTAGGTCTGGTTGCATCTTAAAGAGATCAATACTACAAACAGTGGATCATGCATTACAAATAGCTGATACTGATTAATGTTGCTCCCTTAGCATTCTAGGCCTGACACTAGCATTTTACATCCTTCTATTATGAAAATCCAGGAGGAATGAATAAGGATAAGATCTAAAAAGCCTTGAAATCTGTCTGGCTAACTAATCTCAGCAAGTTAAGCTATCAAAGTCTTTCCCGAGATTCATTGTTCTTCAGAAAGAAGTTTCTCAAGGCTCCATCCACACCCTGATGCTCTTCAATCCATACATTAAATGTATTGCTTTCTGGGACAAACCAACATCTTATTTAATCTACACACTGATGACACTGGAAAGTGTCTGCCTCAGAAGACATTGACAGCATTGCAAAGACATTTAGTCCAAAAAGCTGTTTTTCTCACCATGGTGCATTTCTGGCTAGATGTAATGAACATTCTCAAATGCAAGCCCTTCATTGTAGAAAGGGTGAAATCATTAGATTTTACATTGGACAAAACCGTGAACGTGCATTCCCACATTCATGTCTCATCTAAATGGGCCCAACACCAAATTAGACTTCTCCAGGGTTTCCGATCACTCATCCTTAATGAAGAGTTCAAAACAGTTGTCTAATTACTGGTACTTTTGATGCTAGGATATGGCAACTCCCTGCCCCTGGAGCACTAAATGCATCCCTCAATGTGGTGGTCCAACTGTTATCTACTACTACAAGATCAGAACATATTACCCCAGTCTTACCCACACTAAAATGCCTTACATTGGAGACCAGAAGCTTTTTGAAGTTGGCCTGTATTTTTCACAAATCTACACATGGTCTAAAAAGTACCAGACTCACAAACTAGTCATCTGAAGGTATGTTTCACTCTCTCTAAAGTGTAGACTCTGGCCTTTTAGAAACACCCTTCCTTCTAGATATCAGGACAACCCCCTCATATACACCATGTGGAGAGATGTCTTACAGATCTAATCTTCCACTGTGTAACTTAGTTATACTATTTTTTTGTAAACTCTGTACCCTTTAAAATGCAATTTGTTGATAACTCATACTCATATGCAGAGCTGTCTGATTCCCTAGTGGGTCCTGTCCTTGCTAAAAGAATGGTAAAGAAATGAATACAATTGTGTTGTGTGCCATCTGAACCAGTTCACCTTGTGGGCTAAAATATCATTAGATAAGGGCATTCATGATTTGTTCATGAGATTTACAAAGGTGGCTTACGGGTTTGAGCGTTGGTGTTCCTTGTAGAGGTGGTGTTATTTCTGTCAACCATAAGGTGGTCTTCCCCCAAACATTTAGCCTATTCCCCTCTTTTTTGCTGAAATTTGTTAGTGTTGACTTTAGGACTCTACCCAGTGCTACAGTGTTTGTGCTCACTCCTTAGCCGGATTCACATAGTTTAGGTACTTATAAGTCCCTAGTAAAGCGGAGGGCCTGTAACTTAAATGTTACTAGTGGGTCTGCAGCACATATTGTGCTATTCACCAAGGTAGCCTTTAGCCTGTGTGCAATGGCAGATCCGAACCCTCTGTTAATTTATATGTCACCCTTAGGGTAGGCTCTATACAGCCCATAGGGCAGAGTGCATTTTGTTCAAAATTGGACATATACTTTTAAGGTATACATGTCCTGGTTGTGAAAAATTCCTAAATTTATTTTTCACTAACATTGGATTACCTTGTCACATTTAATAAGTGATAACTTTTGTTTGAGAACAGGTAGAAATGTAATGGCTGATCTCTGAAGAATTTTAATTTAAAATAATCTTTTATGGTCAAGTTGTATTTTAATGCACAATTTTTAAAAGGCCACTGATAATAAAGTGGCATTTCCTTGTCCTAACTAAGTCCTGGGTCACAAGACGGTGATTAGCATGACAGTTGACCTTTGTGTGTTCCTCCCAGAGAGTGGGATAAAGGGATTCTGGGTGTGGTAGGATGGGTAATCCTGCCAGGATGCGTGGGGCGGAGCTGTTTTTTGTCAAAGTTACATTTCAAAGGCACTATCTCAGCACGCTCACAAAGAATTTCACGTTGCCTTTTGTCACCCAAACCTTTTTGAGCCTGGGAAATTCCAGAAGCAACTATAGAGAGAAATCTCCAGATGTTTCTTCCACTTCAAAACTGGCATCAGGTTTAAGAATAGTACTCTCAGGCCCACTATTTTGTTAACTCCTGGACCTGTGAAGGATACTTAAAAGGCTTGTCATACACTTCAGAGCACTGCCCTGCTGCTTAAGGCCTGCTTTGGACTCCAGAGAACTACCCTGCTGCTTGAAAACTGGCGTGAACACTCCCCTGATTCTCTGCCCTCCAATTGGTGCCCACCTGGTCCCGGGCCCCTGGAAGTGGTGCTAAGGTTATCCAAACAGCTTAAACCCAAAACTTGCCAACTTCAGCCAAAAAGTGCCCTTAGAACTGTGCGTCATTACATCCAAGGTGCATTGCCGGTCGGCTTGACTTTGTGGTTGCTCCCTCCACATTCTTCTTTGCCGCAGCAAATCCTGTGAGCAGCTTCACACAGAAGGGGCTGTTGACCTCACAGAGACTTCTTTAGCTACAGCCCGCAGCTTCCTCGCACTGAAAAGTTTCAATTAAAAAAAAAGAGACTAGAGGCCTGATTTGGAGTTTGGTGGATGGGTTACTCCTTCACAAACATGAGGGATATCCTCTCCAGCTTATTACATTCCTCTTGGGCTTTAAAGGGATCGCAATACGACAGACAGTATAGCCATCACGTTTATGACAGAGTAACCCCCTCTGCAAAACTCTAAATCAGGCCCTAAATCTGAACTTAGAACTCTTTACCGTGACTTCATCCAGCAGCTCCCCAACGACACACCTCTCGGACAACACTGGCTTCCATGACCGACTGAACTGTACCCTCTCAAACACTTTTTCTCAAAATTCTTTTACAATCAAAAGGAAGCCGCGCTAATCCACCTTGTGCAAGTGAACTGTGCTCCATCCCCATCGGCCATAACCTTTGACTTTGCCCCAGTTTCATGCAACTAGACATCCATGGTTGGCACTTTGATCTTTTAGGTGCTTGTTTTTACAAAAAATGTTTAAAGTTCATACATCTAGTTCTGTAGATTGGATTTGTATCATTTCTGGTGTCAAATACTTTTTACTAAAGTTTACTCTATTTTTTAAGTGGTGTTGGATTTTTCCTGTGTTGTGTGTCTTTTTATTGCTATTTAAGTGCTGCATAGGTAATTTACACATTGCCTTTAAGTTAAGCCTGACAGCTTTTGTGCCAAGCTACCAGAGGATTAGCATAGGTAAGTCAGATAAAGAATCCATGGTGCAGGATACGTTACTGCAAATATTTATCAATTGCCCATCAATTCTGTGTATCCCAGGACATCCTTTAGTATGACATCTAACATGGGGGATATCCAAGTAGAATATCTGTTAAATTCTGTTATAATCGTAACTTTAACTGCATGTTGCTTTGTATGCCATTTTTTTCAAACAAAGGGGCATATTTACAAGTCCCTTGAGCCACTTTGCGCCACCCTTGCATATTTTTTTAAGTTAAGGAGGTGTTAAGGAGGCTCCAACTGTGTACCATATTTAGTGGTGCAATGCATACAGTGGGGGTTATTCTAACTTTGAAGGAGGTGTTAATCCGTCCCAAAAGTGACGGAAAAGTGACGGATTTACCACCAGCCGTATTACGAGTCCATTATATCCTATGCAACTCGTAATACGGCTGGTGGTATATCCGTCACTTTACCGTCACTTTTGGGACGGATTAACACTCCTCCAAAGTTAGAATAACCCCCAGTGAGCCACTTTGTAACCCCTTGCACCACAGTATACCTGCTGTAGGTATAATATAGGTAAATCGAGCCTTCCCATGCAGTGAGGCCCAGAGAAATGGTGCTTTAAAGCACAGTAGCATCATAAATTATGTGTACTAACGTGCGCCATGGTGCACTGTGTAGTAAACACAACACTATCATAGTGACGCTAGGGGCCCCAAAGTGTTTTGTTAGCTGAAGAGGCAGTGACAACATTTTCCAGATGAGACCTTGTTTTCAGTGTATTCCTGCTGCGAGGTTGAAAGGAACTCAGTTTTACCCTGCAAAACAGGGAACAGGCACACGTATAGTTCTAGCTAGTGGTGTCTTATCAATAACCAATAGGAGAAGGTTGTGTTGTGTATCTTTTCTATGAGAATGCACTCACACAGACCCACAAAAGAATACTGTGAATAAAAGGGTGTGTCATAAGAAGAGGGAGGGGAACCTCCAAAACTGCAGCTGGAACAGGTTTCCTGTTTCATTTTAATTTCTCTACACTAAAATAAATTAGCAATGAGAAGAAGCGCTGTAATGTTTCTTTATATATGCACACATCTGCTCATTGTAAAATATTCAAACACTGTGGTTCATTAAGTCACATCAAATCTCAACATGTTCCAGTGCATCAAATGACAGTAATAAGTCTTTAAATGAGATACAGGTTTTACAAGGCAGTTGCTGCTCAAGGGAAGAATCTGGATTGCAAAGCATGTGACTGCATTTTGACTAACATTTAATTATTTGTTTTTGGTTTTCTCAAAAGCCCCATTAATGCAGAAAAGACCTTTTAATACTTCTGATCATTCCCTCGAATCATTTACACCAAAAGTAAAGCAACAATAAAAGTAATCTACTGGTCCCCATAAAAAAGTAAAGCAAATCCATTGGCATCATATCAGTACAAAAAGTCACCATCAACAATGCCCCAGCTCTTCTCCCAGCATGAGTGAAACAGTACACCTTGCACTCTGGTGAGCAAAGCAGCACACCAAAAATACACAATCGTTACCCTTCAGCCAGTCACAGTCAATATACAGTAAGGTACATCATGTACATGGGGTACATGTAACACCACTAGTACGTCAGTCGTGTCTGAACATGCAAGTGTAGCTCCTCTCCGCCCCAGCCCTTCCCCCATCCCGGCCCCAGACCAGTCGAGCTATGCAACCAATACTATTTAATGGGATGTCACATCCAAAAGTAGTAAATAAAGTTACTGGGCCCAGTGTGTCCCACTGCTCCTCCAGTGCAGGGCAGTTACAGCCTGTAAAACGTTACCTCCTATCTATACAATTATTGATCTGGGGAGTGAGCAGGTGTTTAAAGGACTGTTTTTTTTTTAGACAATCAAAAAGGTGGTCCCACACCTTTGCCCCATCTAGCATCTCCCAACCTTGCCTTGCCTCTCTAAACTTGCCTCACTACCATACTTTCAGAACCAGCCCATTTGAGCAGGGCCTCTCTCCATCCATCTCCCCTTAGGCCCTGCAGGGCCTTCTAATTCATAGTGATATTACATTTTGCCAATACCAGTGCTAAGTCCAGGAATCTGTTGGTCGTTTTATAGCTATGTGGACAAGGGAACCCCTGTTATAAGCACGCCAACAGGGTGAGTGGTATGGACCTCTCAGTGATATCATTTATGCAATCACCACCTACCAATAGTCCTTTATTTCAGGACATGTCCACACCGCATTTCATGTTCCACATCATGGGACAGGCAGTAGAGACGGCTCGAAAAAGGCTTGCAATCTTTCTGTGAGTGGGCTACGCCTTAGGTAAGGAGTAGAAATTGATCAGCTTCAAACAAACATTTCTCAATATCATATACAAATGAAAGAGTATTGTGCACCAGTCCTATTCTGAGATCGAAAGGCTCTTCCCATGAAGTCGGGAGTTCAGTCAATAGAGGTACAATATTGGTCCTAAACACCTGATAGAGATTGTTCATTGTCTTTACCCAGCCCCCTGTAGTACATAGGACCGGACATCCTTGGTGGGGCGGGGGCTCAGCATACCACTGTGCCAGTGGGCATGTAAGATCGACATTACAGCCCGGTGTAGGAGGAATTGGCCCCTCGGTATCCCAATCAATGATGAGAAATCAACAAAAGTCATGAGCTCCCCATTTTGGCAGAGCTCGCCCACACATGTGACCCCATATTGAGACCAGTCTGTCAGGCTGCGTAGAACTATGCCCGGAGTTACCTGCATCAGTGTTCGCAAAGGAATTTCTGGAGAGTAAGGCTTCATAGTCTGAGTGCGTTGAAGTGCTTGTTTCAAACAATGTTGTACAACCTGCAGGGCCCTATCGCTGGTGTGTCATTTTCTCCCTTGTGTTATCAGGATTTTTAATAATTTGGTCAAACCAGGGATGGTCTACTCTACTGAACCTTCTGGTGGGAGCCTGGTGGCAAGGCACTGGTCATACCACTAGAGTTGCGCTGCCAAGTAATAGGCCTCAAAATCTGGTGCCGCCAATCCCCCGTTCGTTGTTGGGCATTGCAGTTTAGTCAGCGCCACCTTGCGAGTTGCAGTCCTTCATATGACTTCGATCATCAGGGAGTTTCGTTCTTTAAAGATCTGGTGGGGTCAGAGTGACAAAGAAATACAACAACCTGGGGAGTGCCACCATCTTCGCCACAGCTATTCTCCCTGCAACAGATAGTGGTAGGGTTCCCCAGAATGCCACTGAGGCGTGAAAGCCTCTCGCAGCTACCTTAATATTGCCCTCCCAGGTATTTTAAATGGGGGTCTTCCCAGTGGACACCATGGAGTCTTGGGGTTCTGGCCTGCCACTGCAGAGAGGGAAGAGGTGTAATTTTTGTCAGCGAATGGTGAGTCCAGAGGCCTCACCATAGTGGTTTATAAGGTCCGTTACCTTCGGTAGGTCCACATCTATCCGTCTCAGGAACAACAGCATATCATCGGTACATAAGGCTGAGTAGTGCAATTTTCCTCTAATCTCCATTCCCTGATATATGAGGCCAGAAAGTGCCTGACTTGCCAGGCGTTCCACCGCAATGTCAGATAACAATGGGGAGAGTGAACACCCTTGCCTGGTGCCCCTCCCCACCACATATGAGTCCGAAATGGAGTGACCAGTCCGGGCCATAGCTGTGTGTTGTAGAATAGAGTAAGCTAGTCCACTTTACAAAGTCATGGCCAAGCCCCAGCTGAAGTATTGTCCGATGGAGGAAATTCCACTGGACGCTGCCAAAGGCCTTTTTAGGGTCAATCACTACAATCATAGGTCTAAGCTTTTCTGGGAATTCCACCTTTAGCACCGACATTCTAATTTAGTGGGACAGTCTGCGCATGTTCATGGCAGTGTTACGTTCTGGGATAAATCCAGCTTCATCTTCATGTATTAGTTTTGTCATTTAGGGTAGTAGGCAGGTCACTTATATGTGACTTAGGGCATGATTTATACTTTTTCAGCGCTGAATTTGCGTCATTTTTTGACGCAAAAGCGGCGCAAACTTACAACATTAAATTATATTTTGTAAGATTGAGCTGCTTTTGAGTCAAAAAATGACGCAAATGCGTCGCAAACCGAGTATAAATATGGGCCTTAGTATTTTATCATGGTCACCTGTACCATGGAGGGTGATCATTCCCGTTTCAATAACCGTATATTTAGCTCCTCTCGAGTGGTGGGAGGGAGATTGCCCAATTCTCACGATGTGGTATAGAGGGCAACCAATCAAGGTGCAAGTTCCTAGGCATACACATATTAGAGTTCCACCAGCAGACCATTGGTATAGGGTACTTTTCCATGTGCTATGGACTTAATGGTTCCTCCTGCACAGTAATCTCTCCCCCGAGCACTTCTGCCTCCTCCTGCATAAGCCTCCAGAGTTCCGTGGAACCCAAGAATCATCTCCCTGTGATTAGGATAGCCCCAATGAGAGAGTGTAAAGTGCAGTATAATGCTCAGTAAACCTAATATTGATCCTCTCCTGGGTGTATACCACATATTTCCCTTCGGGATCAATTAATTCAGTGGTGGACTGGAACAGAACCCCAGGCCTAACCCAAATCAACACCCCCCAGGCAAACACCAAATAGGAAGTAGCATACACCTGACCCTTCCACCTCTTATGCAGTGCGACCCTTTCGGTGGCAGTGAGGTGAGTCTCTTGTAGGATATCGAAGTGTACATCTCTTCTTTTCAAGTATGTGTCCATCTTATGTCTCTTAATCATACTATTGAACCCCCTCACATTCTAATTGATTAATTTGTACATCAGGGCGCTTGATATAAGGATACTTGCTTCCTGTGTCCTGCCCCAGCAGGGGCAAGGTGGGGCCCACTATAGGTGATCAGGGTTCTAGTCCAGGTCGAGGATCCGTGAAGCAGTAAGATGAAGGCGTACTAACCAAAAAAATTGCAACATTACCAATAGGCAAACCCAACTCCCCATCCCTAGTGCCAGAAGAAAACTCCTCCTCACAAAAACAGCAAAACAAGCATTCAACATGTGTGCAAACATTAGCTGCACACTGCAAAACGTGGTTTGTGCACCAGCTGCATTGCTCCCTGGCCACACTTTACACCATCCAGGTTAGTAAGGAGGTAATTACAGCCATTATCCATCCAACAAGCACTCAATTACAATGTAGGTTGAGAGGGAAGTAGTCAAGCAACAAACGAGTCAAGACAATCATTCAAACTTTGAGGGTCACATCATATGATTTCATCTAAGGTACCAGGGACAATCAGGGGCAGTGAGTACAGGAAGCTTCAGGCAGAGCCAGCCACTCCATCTGAGTCAGAGTCTCCAGAACCCACTTCCACCGTTGGAGATTGGGTAGTCTGATTGGCTCCATGCATGGACGCGGCTGTCTCCACAGCCTTCCGTTGCTCATCCAGGGCTTCAGATCTAGATGAAGCAATACCCGCCCCCAATCTCTTCTTCCGTTTTGCCAATCTGTGACATGGTCCTCTTCTGTGGGTTGACACCACCCATTTTTCAGTGCTTAGCTGCTCATGCCATTCCCAAAGTGTTTGGGGGTGATGAAAAAGTATACCATTTGGTTGTTCATGACCCGTATTCGAGCTGGTAATAACATTGCATATATGATCCCCAGGTCCCTAAGGTGCTTCTTGGCAGCTTGAAATAATGCAAGTTGTTTTTGGATCTCCCTGGTAAAGTCCAGGAACAGCATTACTTTGCAGTTCTCCACTAGGGTACCTCCTTTCAGTCATGCTTGGCCAAGGATGTGGTCCCAAATCCTAAAATGTAATAATTGGACCACTAGCTGCTGGGGGGGAGAACCCCTGGGAGGCTGCCTAGCTGGAACATGATGGGCTTGTTCAAAGGCGTAATACAGGGACAGTCCCTTGGGCCACAGTGTCACAAATCCACATCTCCGGAAGGGGGATTATGTTCCATTCTGACAACCCCACTATACGAATGTTGTTTCTCCGGGCCCTGTCTTCCGCATCTTCAGCTCTGGCTTCAAGGACTTTAAGTTTTTGCTCTACATGGATTAGTCGCACTTTCATGGATGCTATGTCAGTGAAGTCTCCTCTAGGGTGCATTCTGCAGCTGTGACTCTCTCAGACAGGCATCTATGGTCGTACAGTAGGAGCAAAATATGCGCAGCTACAGTGTCAATTTTAAGCTCAAGGGCTTCTCGGGTGGCAGTGATGGCCTGGAAAATGGTGCCAAGGAGTCTACCTGTGATTGTCCCTTGTTTCTAGTAGGTTCCACCATGGTGGGAGGTATCACTTCCTGGGACATCGACTGGTCCGAGACGTCCTTCTTTTTGGATTATTTTCCCATACTGGGTAGCTCGTGGCGGTTTAGATATTACAGCCTTAGGTGGACTGACATCTATGGGCATCTTTGTCACAGAAGTATCCCCGGTAATGCAATGGTTAGATGCTTTGGGTCGCTGATGTAACCACTCAATCCTAACCGGGTGGTCCCCTCCAGCAGCAACAATTACAGAACCAGCTATCTGTGATCTCTTTATGCAGTGGTAGAGTCACATAAGCATCTCATGTTCAAAGCTATTCATAGTAGACTATGGGGTGCCGCCCGAGTGTTCCAAAACACCAGTATTTGATCCATTATGTGGCCCCCGTCGTGCACCAGGGCCGAGACAGGGGTTTGACAGGCTAGGTTCCACAGGTGCACTTTACTATCTTCTTTCTTTTCTGAGGGCTGCCAGGTGAGTGTCTTAGTCTGTAGCTCCCACTGGGACAGCGCAGTATGGTGCCCCTTCTGCTTTACCTCTAGACAGATCTCTCCCAGCAAGCAAGCAATTGACCTTTGGGGGCCCACAAGGCCACAGGTCTCAGGTCCCCAAAAACTCCGAAAATCAGCAATCTAGATGGCAACGGCCCAGCCCGGCCCAGCCTAAAGGTGCCTGGTTGACAGCCCTCCGGGCTGCAGATCGCAGGCCCCACCTGTCTACAATAGGCTTAGCAGGGTCTGCAAGTGCACCTGGTACATTCCCTAAAAAGGTCATGTGTGAGTCAATATGCATCCAGGGATGCCAGCAAAAAAAAGGGTGAAAGAGCAAACAAGAGGGGTCCAACACCATGTTAGATTCTGCAAGCACCCTCACCTGCATCCGATCATGTTAGTAGTTCCCTTCTCAACTCAGTAACCATGACCTGGCCACCACTTCTCCCCTTGGGCTCGACTTATGTTGTCCTTTGGCCCGTCACCCAGATCAGGTATGCCCAGCTATGTCCCTCTGCTGGGCCTCCTCCTGAGCTCCAGTTTGGTGCTCCATGGCCCTGCAGCAACAACAGAGTGGGCAACGCCATGGAGAGGGAGGATCATGACCCACCCTCTCAGGCCACAGTTTGCAGCTCTCTCCTGCCCAGTCTAAGAGCCTCCACTCTGACCAGCAAGCCCTCCAGGGTGTCGTTGTGGCAGTCTCTGTAAAGGAGGGGGTTCGGCACTCTCAAATCTTGTTCCTGGTTTCTCCTCTCCTTCTGCTCAAATACCTCTATGTCAGGTAATAAAGCCCTGAGGGCCACTGTCACAGCAGTCAACGCAGGCTAGGGGTCCGCATCCATCCATCAAGCACCTCTGAGCTGGGGAGCTTCACCTCCAGAGCCACGTCTCCAGCCTCCGCTCCGCCTCTTGCCTGGGATGTTCTAGGATGCTGTGTTTTCTTCTGCTCTGGTTCTAAGTCTGGTATCCCCGTAGCTCTTGTTGTAAGCAGCTGCCAGTGGACAACGGGGCAACCAGGTCAGCGCCGCTGCTCAGCCTCGCTAGGTCCACCAGGGCCTGCAGAACACATCACCTTCTTGCTACAGAGCGTACAGCAATTCTGTGCTGCAGGGCACTCCGCCCATCTCCCTTAGGCAATTCAGGTCCTTGTGTACAGGGTGCATTTATGCCCTCTTCATACAACAGCACTTGTGGGCAGGAACTAGGCGATTTAATCATCAGATGACCCTAGATGATGGATATTGGCAGCAAGCGATGAAGCACCTGTCCTACTACACTGGCATCAGTCCACCCCCCCCAGTGGAGAGGGGTTCTTGAGGTGTTTTAAAATGATGGGGATCCATGCGAAGGCACTGGTGTGGGTGAGGACTGCAGAGTCCTAAAGGGCATATTTATGAGTCTCTTTGCGTCACTCTTGCACGAAATAATGAGATGCAAGAGTGACACAAAGGATAAATGAAATTTATGAAGACATGCAAGGCAACCTTGAGTGACTCTGTGTTGTTTCATAAATCTCGAGTGATGTAAAGTAATGCAAATCGCTGCACTGCATTACTCTGTGTGCAAATCACTGCATTTCATTATTCTGTGCCAGGGAGGCATTTCTATTGGTGTTGCCTGGGTGTTACCACGCAACGTCGATGGATTTTGATGTATTCTCAGATTTACAGGAACAGGTAAACCTTGGAATGCACCAAAGATATATATCTCCCCAGGTGAGGCACATGAATGTAAATAAGTTTATTTCTCAGTGTTTTTTCCTCTTTTTATGTTTGCTGCATTTTACAGCACACATAGAAAGAGGAAAAAGCCTCAGGGGATTGTTTTTGTGCAGGAAGGTTCCCCTTCATGCATAAAAACAATCCTGCATGCAAAACAGGCACACTTGCACCATGATGCAAGGGTACATGCATTGGCGCTAGACAGCCCATTGTTCACCAGCATATGGAAAATGACATAAATTGTACTGCCTTGAATAAGATGTAGCCCTTTATTCTAATGCCGCCAAGGTATAGATTGAAAAGTCAAGGGGGAGTAAAAAACTTTACCCCAGTGCAAAAATGGTCAACGTGTTTCTGCCCAACTCATGACCTTGCTACGAGGTTCCTAGGCAGTTTTCAGGACAATCGACATATGTCAGTCTTTGAAGTATATGTAAAAATGTATAAAGTGTAATGAAATTAAAGTTGGTAACAAACCAATGCATACAAATAGTGACACACAAGTTTCATCTGGAAGATCCAACAACATTCTCGTCTAAAAGAATACAGGAGCATATATACACATTAACAAACACAATTAAATACTGCACATTTGAACTCAAAGTATCTCCAATGTGTGAGTATGCTCAATTGATATTGCACACCAACAGTGTAATGCTAAAAGAAGTGTGGCTCTCCAGGATGAAGTCAGTCATACCCTACCATAGTTAGGTGCATAACTTCAGCTCTAGTCTGTATGAAGGTTGCCTATATAACAGTGCTACTTGCACATAAAGACAAAACAAAAAGGGAAAATAAATGTTAAAATACTGTTGACCCAAAACATAAGTAAACAATGACTATTTCCATACACGAAAAAATAGCCAATGCAATTTTACTCATTAGGGAAGCATAGTATATAAACAGAAATCGTATTTTTTATAATGAAAAAGAACTGAATAAAGCGTTTGGAGCATGACAGTGCACTTAAAATAAAAACATGCTTAAGTTATGCAGTAAGTCTAAAGGTGCATCCTTAAGCCTGGTGCTAAACAACATTGAGCCAAGAAACAGGAGATGTTACAATGTGCCAAATAAACAAGGCAGGGTGATATCTCCTGACACTTAAAGACTACTGTTATCTGTCTTTGGCGGGCCTTGTGAGGAAGCAATACAGGCCAAAGGTAACTGCCATTTAAAGCACGTCTCTAACGTCACTCACATCTCATGCATGAGACTCAAATTATAGCGAGGGAAAGGTGGGAAATGTGGTTCCCACTAAATTAGAATATGCCTGATTGATTTTAGCAATAAAATCACCTCTGTTGATTCGCCCTAAGGAAAAGGCCCACATTTTGTTAGCTACTAATCCTAATAGATGAGTATAATCTGTCGATTTTTCAGTTTTTTTTACATGAAGTAGATACACAAGTGTAATTTGCAGATATACAAATACTCTTTATGCATGAAAAGGGTTCTCAATATCATGCTGCAACAAAGTATTATATAGCATAAATATGTCCTGATGCAATCTCTAATGGAGAGAAAGTTGTAGGCAAAAGCAAAATACTATATTCATATAGCTGTGTATTCTAGTGTAAATCATGGCAAGGTGGCCGATGGAATGTCATCCTTGAGCCCTATAACATGATTCCTTAATCTGAAAACCCAACATTGTTCCCTAATGGCTTGTTTTACAAACTTTTTGAGTTAGAGCATCTCCTACATATTCTACGTAGCCCAACTGGAAGATTATTATGTAAGGCACTTGGGTGAAAACTATCGAACATTAGCAAGAAGTTCAGCGCTATCGCTTTCTTGAATAATTCTGAATTTATTTTTCTGCCCTTTAGATACAGAAATAAATCTAAAATTGGAAGCTGACTTCTATTGTAAAACAGATGAAACATAAATGGTCATTCCTTGTACTGAACCATTGGGTGATCTCAAGAAGCAATTTAGAATCACCCACCAAAACTATGACGATGCCATCAGTATATCTCATCCATAGTTTGAGACTGGTCAAAAAGGGGTTGTTAGACGTATAAATGTATGTGTTTTCAAAGTGGTACATGTATAAATTCTGTGGCAAAAGTACTGCTGAGTAAAGTGCATTTATATTGTCTATTTTTTCCTGTAAGGAAATAATAATTGTTCATCCGTTTTTTTTGGGTCAACCGTATTTTTAACATTTCTCTTATTTATTTTTGTGTTTAGTTTTATGTAGCACTGTTACATATCTGGCTTTTTATACAGGCTAGAGTTGACGTAAAACACCTAACTGTTCTAAGTGAAGATAGACTTCATCATGGAGTACGACACTTCTTTGAGCACACTATGGGCATAGTTTTAGATTAAGTATGCAGTATTTATTAGTGCTTGTTAATGTATAAATATTACGTACTCTTTTAGGTGAGAATGCTGGTGGATCATCAAAATGAAACTTGTAGGTCACTGTCCGTATCTAGTGATTTGTTACCAACTTTCATTTCATTACACTTTATACATGTTTCTATATCTATATTGCGGAGTGACATATATGGATTGTCCTGAAAACCACCTAGGAACCTCGTAGCAACGTCAAGAGTTCTGCAGAAACATGTTGACCATTTTTGCACTAGGGTGAAGTTTTGTACGCCCTCTTGACTTTTTGAATCCATCCCTTGCAGGCATTACAATAAAGTTTTAATTCAACTTATCAAGAGGTAGTTTTTCATTCATCTCACATACACTTAGCACTCTGCACTCTTCATCCACACCATTCCCTTTGCATGGCCCTGTACCGTTTTAAAACACCTCAAGAGCATCTCTCCGTTTAAGAGAATTGTAGCGGACAACAGGTACCATTGGCCCATGTGTGATGAGGGAACCAATGATAAAGCATGCCACATAAAGGTGGGCGAATGTTCACATCCTAAATATAAACTATTTTTTGAGAGTACATACATACTGAATATAAATTAACCACATATACCTCATTGTGTTTGCTTGCATGAAGGAAGCAGTGGATGGCTGGTTCCGTCATTGGCTCCCAAGAAACTCTCCTTGTTGTCTTGTCAATTTTAAAATCAACCACAATCTCTCGTAAGTGAACATGCCATTTTGTCTTGTTCTTTTCCCCTGAATACCAACATTTTTCATAAAGAAAAAATGTTGGGACATCAATCAGACTTTGAAACTGTTAGAAGGATCTGTCATGTCAACATGATTGAACAAATGCAAACATACCTTCTGTCCTCAGAAAGATGATTTAAACAGCTAATTGAAGGATGGCCAAAATTCACTAATGATCTATTAAAGACTGTTGCCCTTTCTCTGTCAGGTCCACAGGCCCATTCATCCTATCGCCTATGCTCTTCATCAAACCATCATCTCTTACTGTTAAAAAGATACCTTAACAGAAGCATTATAGCTACGCACAGGGATAATACAAAGACAGCCTTGAAGGAGGAATGTAAAACTCTACAAACCACTTAGTAGCATTGCATGTATGAAGAAAAACAGCATGGCAAAAGACGCTCAATGGGAGGCTGTGTTCCAAGCAATAAAATCTACGGACTACAAAAATTTCTGACTCTTTTCACAATCTGTTAAAGAGCCAGACTAAAAGACAATTATCTAACATCCATCTTCCCAATTGTTGGCGTATATCTCTTTGGTGTATGTCGACTCCCTTATTTCACTGCCTGTGCTTATGACCAACCAAGACATGATTACAGATTGCACCCCTTAGTCAGCCTTGGATCTAATCAAAGAGAACGTGGTTGTTAACACTTTGGCCACGATACACTTGGCAGTTGCTATCGGCCTAAATGGTCTCCCAGCCAATGTCTTTAAGTCTGCAAAATCAAAATGTGAAAATTGACTTACACCCTGTTTATTGTTTGTTTAACTAGGAATCAGATGCTGGAGAGCTGGTAGCTCCTAGTTCCAGTTTACAAAAAAGGGCTCCAATGACAAGCCATAAAAGGCCCCCACTTCGCGAAAATCCTGAACAAACCTAGATGATTGAACGAATGATAAGATAAATATTCCAGTCTCACAAACATTTTAAAAAGGACAATGGAACAAAGGTAAACTTGTTATGCATAATAGCACTGGTAACTGCTCATTAAAAAAGAGTGCAGGCCCTCTTTTGAGCTCATTTATTGACTTTGCCACAGCTTTCACCAAAGATGGTAGAGATCTTCTTCAGGCCAAACTATCAGCTTAGGGCATTCCCTCGCACCTCTTGAGTGCCATCATTAGTCTCTACTCAAACACATGGGTGAAAGTGAGAGTATTCACCAAATGGTTCACATCAGCAAAGATCTACACAAATAGAGGTCTCAAGCAGGGCTGTACTTTAGCCTCCTTACGTTTTAATGTGTATTCAGCAGACTTGAATGACCACATAAGCTCATCTAAAGCATTTCTTCCCAAAATCGTAGACAAAAGTCTGCACTTAATGCAATACGTTGATTAGACTATCCTATTGGATCAAACAGCCATCAGGTAACAAAGAGCCCTGACCATCCTGGCCTACTACTGTAAAGGTAGTAAGCTTAACATTAATGCAGAAAAAAATAACATTCAACTTTTTGGAAATGTAACATCAAATACGGGGTCTGGCTCATTAATAGCCAGAAAGTGAAAATATGGGGGTTGGCTTATCAATGGGCAGAAAGTCAAAAGAGTTTCCTACATCAAGGGGAAGATTTACAAGCCCCTAGCACCTCCTTGTGCCACAATAGTGTCATTTTTTCATGCTAATGTGGTGTTAGGAAGGAATTTTTGCCTCACCAGATTTACAACATGGGGCAATGCTTTGCACCCCCTTGCGCGACATTATGCCTGCACCAGTCATAATGTATGCAAGGGGGGGTGGTCTGGCTTTAGGAGGCCCGCAAAAATGGTGCAGTGAAATCTCCAAGATTTTACTGCACCATTTTTGGCGTCATTTTTAATGGCTGCTCAGAGCAGGTGTTAAAATGACACACAAATATTAACCTACAGGCTTTCTTGCACTTTGCTCCTCTAGCGTCAACATTTTTGATGCTAGCTGAGCAAAGCACCACAATAGCCTAAAAAATGTTGAAGCTATTGGCCTAACATGCGCCATGGTGTGCTGCACTATAAATACGGCACACCCATGGTGTCGTTTGGTAGGGCAGGGGTGACACAAGAAAACTGGTGCATCAGTGGTGATGTGCCAGTTTCTTGTAAATCTGCCCCCAAAATATCTTGGAGCATGGCTAAACGACTGTGGTCATCCATCTGTGAAAATTGAGAGATCGTTATCTATGACAAACACCCTCATTTTTGCCTTTAAGTGCATCCTTAAGAACATCCTAGTGCCAGACCTTTCCGCAATCTGCAAAGATATTAAAAGCAAACTGATGGTTACTCTCTCACATGGAGCTTTTTTCTATAAAATCGGATACCAAGCTGGTTGGATCTGGTGCAATGTTAATGCTATAAACGTTTATTCTGATCTCCAATGTGCATTGTGCAGGTCCAGATTTGTTTAGAATTTAATCTGGAGTGACAAGATTATGTGCTCTTCGCAGGTTTCTTTCCCCTTCATGCCAAGTTAGCAGCAATTGAGCCGGGGTCCTTCAAGCACTTCTTTAGGGCAACCTCACTGACCTGGTCAGTGAACTGCTCTGCCACTGTGTTGCTTCACCGGCAAGTGAAGCCCTTCTGTCCCTGAACTCTGACCTGGGTCAGTAGTTCGAGGCCCTCCTCCACCTGCAGGCTTCTGCCTGCACCTCATCCCTGGTGTCTATTGGGAGAGCTCTGCTCTTCTGCTGTGCTGCCCTCTGCCTCTTTTCTCTTTTCTGCTTGTTTATTTTTTTCTTTTGTGTGCTGTTTTTTGCCTTTTGCTTTCTGCGCTTTCCTCTATCTTTTCCTTGTTTTCTCCTCACTCCTCTCTTTCTCGCATCCCTCTCTGTCTCCCCCCGCTCACTCTCCCTGCTGCTGCTGCCCCTGTGGCCCGCCCCCCTCCTCTCTCTCATTCTCTCTCCCCGCCGCTACTGCCCCTGCGGCCTGCCCCCCTTTTTGTGCTGTTTCCTGGCCCCACCTCCCAGCTGTCCTCTCCTCCCCACCTCCCTACTTAATGGTGGCTGCTGCATGGTAGGAAGAGCAACCTCACTGAACTGGTCAGTGAACTTCTCTGCCACTGCCTGGCTCCACCAGCAAGTGAAGCCCTTCTGTCCCTGAACTCTGACCTCGGTCAGTAGTTAAAGGCCCTCCTCCACCCACAGGCTTCTGCCTGCGCCTCATCCCTGGTGTCTAGTAGGAGAGCTCTGCTCTTCTGCTGGGCTGCCCTCTGCCTCTTTTCTCTTTTCTCCTAATTTTTTATCTTATTTGTGCTGTTTTCTGCCTTTCGCTTTCTGCACTTTCCTCTATCTTTTGCTCATTTTCTCTCACCTCTCTCTCTCCCCCTTTCACTCTCCCACCCGCTGCTGCCCCTACAGACCCACCCCCATCTTTTGCGCTGTTTCCTGCTCCCACTCCCAGCTGTCCTCTCCTCCCCCCTCCCTACTTAATGGCGCCTGCTGCGCGGTAGAAAGAGCAACCTCACTGACCTGTCAGTGAGCTGCTCTGCCACTGCTTAGCTCCACTGGCAAGTGAAGCCCTTCTGTCCCTGAACTCTGACCTCGGCCAGTAGTTCAAGGCCCTTCTCCGCCCGCAGGCTTCTGCCTGCGCCTAATCCCTGGTGTTTAGTGGGAGAGCTCTGCTCTTCTGCAGGGCTGCCCTCTGCCTCTTCTCTCTTTTCTCCTCATTTTTTTTCTTTTGTGTGCTGTTTTTTGCCTTTTGCTTTCTGCACTTTCCTCTATCTTTTACTCGTTTTCTCCTCACTCCTCTCTTTTAAGCACCTCTCTCTCTCTCCCTCTCACTCTCCCTGCTGCCCCTGCGACCCAGCCCTGTCCTCTCTCATTTCCTCTCCCCACGTTGCTGTTCCCTCAACCCCACCCCTATTTTTCACACTGTTTCCTGCTTCCGCTCCCAGCTGTCCTCTGCTCCCCCCTCCCTACTTAATGGCAGCCATGCCGCTGGTCGCCAAAGGCACGCCTAAGGCAAGCCTGTCAGTGCCCATCCACGACCTGACTGTGACCAGCGCCAGGAACCAGGTCCTGCCACCCACTGCCTCTACACATCAGCAGCACTCATCGCACTCAACCCAGGATGCAACAACTGCAAGCAAGCCTCACCAGCCAACACCCACAGTACCTTCAGCTGCCTCCGCTACCGCCAAACTTCACCACCACCAAGACCTTGGACCCAGCACAACCCACCCACAACAACACTTCAACCCCAAAAACTCTGAAGTGCATTCTCCAAAACGTCTGCTCCCTTCATAAACACATTACCGAAATCTGGGTCCTCCTTGACAGCTCCACCCTGGACATCACGTTCCTCACCAAGACCTAGACCAACACCATCTCAGGCCCGGACATCGCCATCGCCATCCCCCAGGTATGCAATACCACCCGGAAAGGCCACCCCAGCCGCCCTGAGGTGGGAATCGCCATCACCAACAGGTCCAACTTTCACCTGAACACACACTCTGAAGTCTCCGAAGAATCCACAAGCCTGATGGACACATTCACTTCAAGCTACATACCAGCCCGACATCCACCATCAGGGTAACTCTCATCTACTACCTTCCCGGACAACGTACCCCCTTCGCTGACTCCACCACAGACTACATCTCCACATAAACCATTGCAGTAACCAACTACACCCTGCAGTGGGACCTCAACTTCCACCTCAAAAACCTACAAGGCCCCAACACTGCATCCCTCTTAGACAACCTCCACAACATAGGACTCTGACAGATTGTGATGGAGCCAACACACTCAGAAGGACACACCCTCGATCCCATCTTCACAAGAGGAACCTCTGCCACCTTCAGTCACACCACAGAACTCCCATGAACAGACCACCGATGTATCCATTTCACTTTAACACACCCACAATCATCGGACCCCAACACCACCATTCACATAGAAACTGGACAAGAATAACGATGATCAGCTCACCGCTGCCCTCACTATCGCTGACCCCACCATTGCACACAACGACGACCCAAACACTGCAGAACTCACCTTCCACAAATGGATCACCAACTGTGCCAACACCATAGCACCCCTCAAAAAGAACAACAGCACCCATGCAAACTTATCCTTAATCACAATTATTTTGTATTCAATGGAGAATGTTTCAGACAGAAACAGGGAGTTGCGATGGGGTTGAGGTTTTCTCCCTCATACGCCAATCTGTTCACGGGCTGGTTTGAGGAAACTTGGTTATGGGGTCATGGAGCAGCAGAATGTCACTCTTATATCCTCTATTGGGGGAGATACATAGATGATTGTTTCATGATATGGACTGTAACCTTGGAGAAACTTCACATGTTTTGTAAATATTTGAATAACAATGAGGTTAATATGAAATTTACCTATCAACACAGTACCACTAATATAGAATTTTAGGACGTAAGAAAACCTACATCTTGCAATTCAATACTTTATGCTACTAGTGCGCACCCGACATGCCAAATAGAAGCAATACCATATGGAGAAATGATTTGTGCAAGAAGATATAGTAGTATGGATAAGGATTTTTTTGACATGAGAAAACGGTTTTTGGCAAGAGGTTACAAAGAAGAGATTGTGAAAAAATCTATGAAGAAGGCATTATATCTAGATTGCGAACACACTTTGAAATACATGACAGTTAAGCAACAGAAAAATAATGAGTATATACGAATGGATTACACTGAACACTCAGTTTTACTATTAAAAAGCATGAGAAAATATTGGCACATTCTTGTACAAGACCGTACATTAAACAAATATTTAGAAAAAAAAAAACATTGAGACCTATCTTAATGGACAAACTCTAAGCAATCTTCTAAGTCCCAGTTACCCCAAACACCAGATAACAATTTGTTAAATTTATATAATAAGGGCTTCTTTAAAGGTGGTAGTTGTGGGATGTGTAAGTGGGCTTGTCAAGCACAAAGAGATTTTGTGGGAATTTATAATAAGAGATATTTAATACAAACTCATATTAATTGTAATACTCCATTTGTGATATACATGTTGATTTGTAAGTGTAACCGGATATACATTGGAAGTACTATTCATTCGCTCAAATTAAGAATTGCTGAACATTGGAGAGCTATCAAACAAAGTGATGAAAGATATCCCAGTGCAATACATACGAAAGATTGAAATGCTCAAAATGTGCATAAGGAATTTAAAGGTTTTGGCTTTAAACATGTGAGATCTAGTTTAAGAGGAGGCAATAGAGAACTTGCTCCTAGAAGGAAAAAATCCATGTGGATTATGAAATTACAAGCAGTAGAATATGGTCTTAATTCGGATTATGAATTAGAATATTTTTTGGGAGATCGATGAATCACTATAAATATATTCGATGTAAGTGTGTCACAAACAATGCACGCACAAAGGAAATGCTAGGCCTGTTCAGTTTTATATTATAATGATCTAATTGTCATGTCTGATTTATATATTCATTGCCATTGTTTATATTAGAATTTAAATATAGGTATTAGTCTTTAGATTTTATAAAGTTCTGGTAAATTTTTGGTTAATATTTGTTTTTGTGTAGTCCCAAAAGAACTTACAAGAATGTTGTACTGGTTGTGTTATTTTGTACATATGAGAGATAGAGAGTCCTATTTTGTCATATACATAAAGGATATTGTCGTTTAATGAACGGACCACAAGTGACTAGAGTTAGTCCGTTTTCTGATTTCTACTAATTATGAGGCGGGACTTCAACAACCCGGAAGAGAAGCGTTGCCATTTTTACATGCTAATGCGTACTCGCACTTGATACAGGACCACGAGTGACTGGAGGTAGTCCGTTGTTGATTTTTACTAATTTTGAGGCGGGCTATATTAGCCCAGAAGAGACACATTGCCTGTTTTACTGGGTTCACATACTCATGTTGATCACACCAGTAACATCGCTCTTCGTCTTTATAGGTGACTGGGCATTAGGATTGCTGAACAGGATACTCGTTTATAACGAGTCACTAATATTGCTAGTACTATAACTGGATATATATCCCTGTTGCAGGTACACTTACCGTTTTACAGTTTGAGTGTCCAGACTCAAGTCATACGATTTGTCAATAGAGAAGTAAGCCATTTTGAAAGTGGGATGAATTGGACATGATCAGACATTGTACTATACTTACTATTAACTTATTACATTTAGGTACTTATTTTCATCTAATTGATTCAATTGATATGTTCTAGAAGAGAGCTTTGTGGATAGCTCATAAACAGGTATTCTCTTTAAAAATACTCTTTAAAAACACTTTTAAATATAGACACATTTAAAGGAGGCATAACGAATTTCACTTGTGTGTGCATATTTGTAACACATTAATGAGGATGTCACTGAGGTATATGGTGTGGATAGAATACTTATATAACATTATTTTATTGTTGTCTATTATGTATAAGGATTTTCACTGAGCTAATAATGGAATTATATATAAATACACAGTTAATTGATGGATTATATGTGTTGATAACTAATGGAATTGTCTGGCTGGTATTGAAAATGTTAATAAGAGGAAATGGTTATTATTATTTATATTTATATTTATGTTGTTGGCAGCCGCTAAAAGCCCTAGAGGAAGTCAATGGGGGAGATTCAACCCAGATGAAACATGTGTTGGCTTGGCTGGATTTGTTCATGAAGAGACATGGCTTGGTTGGATTTGTCTGTAAAGAAGAAACATATGTGATACTGGATTCTGAGACAGTTTATTTGATGTTTGATTGTCATTAAACTCTGAATTGAACAAGAGTGCTAGTAGTTGATATTTAGCACCCACGCAAAGAAAGCCAGGTGGTTCACCCCAGAAATCCGAGAATCTAGGCGCACTTGTCACCACCTCGGGAAAATCTGGAGAAACACCAAATCCGCAGAAGCCCATAGCAACTTCATGGCCACTGCCACCGCACACCACCAACAGAAAGAATGCTCTACAAGACAGAATCTCCTCACATGCACACAACAGCAAGGAACTCTTCAGCATCATCAAGGAGTTTGCCCAACCCATCATTGAGACAATGGACATCCCACCCTCACAGAACCTCTGTGAGAGACTCAACACCTACTTCCACTACAAAATCAAAACCGTCTACCACAGTTTCAGCAAGGACAACCTACGCGCAGAACCCCCTCTACCAGAACCCAACACCAACAAACCAACAATCACCACCTGGGCCCCCCTCACCACTGAAGATATGCTGAGAACAATGAGTTCCATACACTTGGGGGTCCCCACAGACCCATGCCCCACCACATTTTCGACAGAGTCGCAGACACCATCGCCCCCAAGCTCCGCCTCACCATCAACCACTCACTAACTGCTGCCACCTTCCTCGACAACTGGAAACACGCCGAGATCAACCCCCTCCTCAAGAAACCCTCAGCAGACCACACCAACCTCAGTAACTTCAGGCCCCTCTCCCTACTCCCATTTCCTGCAAAAGCCATTGAAAAAGCAGGCAACAGCCAACTCGCCACGTTTATAGAAGAACACAACATCCTCAACATCTCCTAATCCGGATTCAGGAAAAACCAGAGCACTGAAACAGCCCTCCTGGCCACAACAGACGACATCCTCTCCCTGCTGTACAAGGGAGAACCCACGGCACTCATCCTAATAGACCTCTCAGCGGCCTTCGACAGTCTCACATCACACTGATAAGAAGACTCCACAAAGCCGGCAACAGAGACAAGGCCCTCTACTGGACCTAATCCTTCCTCACCGGCAGAAGTCAACGAGTGAGACTCATCCCCTTCCTCGCAGACTCCACACCCACCACCTGCGGAGTGCCCCAGGGACCCTCCCTCAGCCCCACGTTTTTTAACATCTAAATGGCCCTGCTAGCCACTCTCGTCATAAGCTATGGAATCAAAATCATCTCCTATGACGACGACACCCAACTCATTCTCTCCCTCTCCAACGAACCCAAAAAGTCAGACACAACTTCCACAAAGGCATGGAATCAGTCGCCAAATGGATGAGAAACAGCTGCCTTCAACTTAACGCTAACAAAACAGAAGTACTCATCATGGGCCCTCAACCCAATGCGTGGACCGACACCTGGTGGCCACCCACCCTCAGAAACCCAACCACCCCCACTAGCCAAGCCCGCAACCTCGGAATCATCCTGGACTCCAACCTCAGCATGAACCATCAAATCTACTCAGTCACCTCCACCTGCTTTCTCACCCTCCGCCTCCTTTGCAAGTCCTTCAAGTGGATCCCCCTCGTACATAGAAAGACCATCACACACGCCCTCATCACCAGCAGACTGGACTATGGCAACGCACTCTACACCGGAATCAACAAGAAACTCACCTGCAAATTACAAAACATCCAGAACACCGCCACAAGACTGGTCCTCGACCTACCTCAACACCGGCACATCTCGCAACACCTGCGTACACTGAACTGGCTTCCCATAGAGAAACAAATCACCTTCAAGATCCTCACCCATGCACACAAAGCCCTCCACAACACCGGGCCAGCCTACCTGAACCAGTGACTCAACATCTACGTACCCCACAGGACCCCACGCTCAGCCCAGCTCTCTCTCACAGAAATACCTCCACATCAGACAAACTACCTCCCTCCTTAGCTTCATGAAGGAACTGAAGACATGACTTTTTAAGAACCACCTCACCGGTAAACGCTACACTTTCCCCCCTACCCACCCCCCCCAGAGCCCGGAGACCCTAACGGGTGAGTAGTTGTGCTATTCAAGCAATGATTGAATGATTATTAAAGGTAAAACCTCAGAAATATGCAAATTTTACCAAAATTCAATCAATCGGCTTGCAGCCAAGGTGCTCATCCGAGCTTCCTTACCACCAAAAAATGCAGGGCCATTGTCAGCTAGAAATGATCTACAAGACATTCTCTCAAAAATGCACCTTTTTCATGGTGAATTTATACCATCTATTAACTCTGCCATCAAATGGGTCATGTTCATTAAATGTTCATGTCAAGACACATTAATCCGGCTGCAGCTTGGCTTGATCCCCCTGAAAGCATATCAATTTGGTTGACTAACAGATGAGAAGGATGTTTTAAGCATGGGGTGGCAACCTACAGCAAAGTCTCTCTCCCACGTCCTCTGCTTATTTTTCTTCTTTTCCTGCCCTATACATTACTGACTAATTCCTATTTTTAGAAAAATGAACATTAGGTCTTGCAAAGAAGTAGATGAAGAATGCCTGAAAGGAGACTCATGTCAACTAACTGCAAGATTTCTATAATTCATGAAGGCTGCTAAAACAATATTGAATGCTGCAGCACCATTGAGCTAGTGGGCTGTTTAACACTAGTCTGTATGTACCAAATCAAATGTCCGAGTTAGAGAATTTCTAGGGCTAGACAGTGGAGAAAATCACCCAACTTTTAAAGTGGGTATGTGGGAAGTGGTTTTCCACTGGATAAAATATTTATCATAAGAGAAATGAAAAAGATTAAACATTGTAATGGTAAATTTTAGTTCGGTTAATTGCCACTTTAGCCATCAGTAGGGATTTAAGGTGCTAAGGAACCCAGAATAAAACACAACATTTCACAACATTTTAATGTGTCACAGAGGATCTGTACAAAGATGGGAACCTGGAATATATTTCAAATTATTTATCTTGGCCCTTTGTGAATATGACCATTACTATATTTCTGTGATTCATCCATCCATTGGTCTGGCCTTGCTTTCTCATAACTGGTAGGACTTAGGCAGTCATTCTGACCGCGGCGGGCGGCGGTAGCCGACCGCCATGCGGTCTCCGCCATTTGCCCGCTCCGCGGTCAAAAGACCGTGGCAGCCATTCTGGCTTTCCCGCTGGGCCAGCGGGCGCCCGCCAAAGGAGCGCCCGCCGGCCCAGCGGGAAAGGCCCTGCAACATAGAAGCCGGCTCCGAATGGAGCCGGCGGTGTTGCAGGGGTGCAACGGGTGCAGTTGCACCCGTCGTGATTTTCACTGTCTGCTAAGCAGACAGTGAAAATCATGCTGGGGCCCTGTTAGGAGGCCCCCGCATTGCCCATGCCAGTGGCATGGGCAGTGCAGGGGCCCCCAGGGGCCCCACGACACCCGTTCCCGCCATCCTGTTCCTGGCAGTAAAAACCACCAGAAACAGGGTGGCGGGAAAGGGGTCGGAATCTCCATGGCGGCGCTGCTTGCAGCGCCGCCATGGAGATTCAGCCCAGACAGGGGAAATCCGGCGGGAAACCGCCGGATCCCCTTTTCTGACCACAGCTTTACCGCCGCGTCAGAATGGGCAGGGAAGCACCGCCAGCCTGTTGGCGGTGCTTCCGTGGTCCTCCACCGCCAGGGTTGGAATGACCCCCTTAATCTGTTATCTTGGTCATTCAGTTCAGGGTATAGCAGAGGCATTCTGCCTAAAACCAGGGTTACTTTAATAGAGTTGGGTCTGTTACAGCCTCCAATGCGGTAAGTGAAGGGAGGGATAGACCAAAAAGGAAAGCCTCCTGCCCGCCGTTTTACAAGTTCCATGGATATAATGGAACTTGTAATATGGCGGACAGGATATTTGTCACATTTGTCACAGAGTATCCCATCTGCCAAGGTCGTGATCAGACCCTTGGTGTTATTATACATTAGTAGACTAAGAAGACTTATGGAATAGAGTGACATACAACCAATTGAAGAACACCCTCTTCACTGTCTTTGTTTGTTAGACTCCATATAGGTGACCACAAGTCAGATAGGTGCTACTAAGCCACAACTGTAGTGGTTGCCATGGTGTGCTACTGTAATCCTGTGGTCCCTCTTGCAATGGCTCTGCAAACTATGCCAAGTATGTCTTTTCTGGACTTCACTGTATGTGCAGAGCGTATAGGCAGTTAAAAGCTTCTCTGGAAAGCAGCATGGGGGGGCTAAAGCTCAGAGCACAATGGTCAACCAACAGACACATAAATGTACTGTCCATCCGAGTGCCTATCTTAGAAAAAGAAAGTTCTTTCATCTCACAGCAAAATTAAATACTGCACATTTTATATAGGAACATAGACAACAGTTTGTAATCGCCTCAGCAAATTTCAGTGAAGTTCTATGACCCATATGTTGTCCCCTCCCAGCTCTGAGAGTTCTCGTAATGTCTACTTCTGAAATGTGGGCATAGGCATTGATTAGGTTCAAGTAAAGTTCACTCTGGATAGTCCCACTTGCTCATGTATACATTATTTCAAGAGTTCCACCCACTACAACATGACACAGGCAAAGTCCACGGTTCTTCTTATCAGCATATTTGAATTCACTCTCTGTCTTTTCATGGCTATGCACTGTTTGAAATGGTTGGAGAGGATGTGGCTCTTGTGGTGTTGGCAGATACGTTCTGTGAACCTAGTTCTGCAGCAGCAGCTTTAATGATGTGGAAATGCGGTGATAGCTTGAATCTTCACATGGACTACTGGGCTGGGATCAGCCTGACAAGCCTGTATGATGAGCAATTGGTGGCCACAATTGCAGCCCCATAGGCAACATTGGGACGTATGCATAGAGACAATGACTGCTCCTCTTGCTTAGCAGCCCCACCATCCAGCCCCAGGAGCACCAATAGCTCTGCACCTAACATGGATGTTGAAATACACAATGTTCCTTTTTCCCCTTTAGTTGAACTGTTCAGGGAGGTTATTAGACCCCTCTTGACACAGGTCCATACCTGCATTTGCTCCCTCTGCCAGTCAGTTTTTTTCTGAGTGTTCTTCATGCCTGGAACATGGTAGGCTATTCTTCCTGGACAGTCTCTCTTCCTGTAGGGTCAGTGGTTCTCATTCCCTCTATGTAAAGGCACTCAGGATATAAGACACTAGACAGATCCTCAGCTCCATCTGTAAGAAGGGAAGGCTGAAGGCGATGTCCCCTCACCTTTAACAGTCCATAGAATATTCCATATAGCGCTTCATTTTTTGGTCATGGAGAAGCTGGAAAGCGATTAAAGTGGGGTGGTTTGGGTCCCTGTGACAAGTGTCAAAGCAGATTATGCCTAACAAGAGCACCAGGGAAAGGTGTAGTAGGTAGATGTCAGGGTTACAGTGGAACCCAAGAACAGATACTGCTGCCAGTTTTGGCAATCAACTTCCATGGGTGGGATGGTGATATCTGCAGGTTAGATAGGGAGTTGGACCAGATTCATATCTAGGCTGCCTCACAGACAACATACCGGACATTGGTGCACTGTAAACCATCATTTCTGGAGCCCATCACCAAAATGAATAGGAGCACTCTTAAGGCAGATCACCTGCACAGAATCTTGGGGATGTTAGGATTATTTCCTCTAGCTGAAACTCCACCAATAGCGAATCAGAAGTTTTAAGCCTTCCCACTTAATTTTTTAACCCCACCCTATATAAAGGAAAGAGAAAAACTTGGTAGATTGGGGACCAATCAGTTTACACGCCAGCGATGATCACTTACTCTCCTTTCTCTTAGGTGGAAATCTCCAAGGGAGTCAAAGAAGGCTATTCTTCTTAAGGGGGTGTAGGTCTAAATATTTTGGTCTGATGATATATAGCCCACAAATTTCCAGTGCCATACACTGATGTGTGCATTCACAAACAGATTTAAGTGGTTTTCTATCATGAAATGCACACATTTTGCTTTTATACATGGTGTTTTAAGGAGAAAGGACATCATCACAATTTTTAGTGCACCTAGCACAATGTGTGTTCATATCACCACATTAATTAGTCCTGCAGAATGTTATACCTGGTTAAAAAAAAATATATCCATACATTTTTTAATTGGAATAGGACATTTCAGTAGATTTCAGTTACTTAGACCATTTTGTGACTTGAAATTGTACGTTATATCCAAATGTGGAGGTAAATATAGTACGATTTTAAACCTTTCAGTTGTAGTGTTGTGAAGGAAGCCCTGAACAATTTTAGCTATTGGCGATGTAGGAAGAGAGATTGATGGGGCCTTAAAGATTTGCATCGGTAATTTTGATTGATTACTGCTACTTATATTGGTTTCTATCCTGTTGCCATTATTGTGTGTTGCATACTTCATTTAAAAAAATGTTAGTGTTCATCAGCGTTATAGGTAATTCAGGTTTCACAATTCTTTATCATTCAGGTTTCTATATTAGGTCTCATTTACTTACTCCTTCTTCTAGGTGTACTTGCAATCACCACCAGTTTTGCTGTACCTGTCCATGAGCTGTCTATGTGTCTTGGTTCTGGCAACACTGATATATTCTCTCCACATTGGTCATTCCCTACCCTCTCACTTCGATGTACTTATTCATTTTCATAGCTCATGACCCTGCTCTTCTCGCTCTTCTGTCTGCCCTATTCTCTCTCTTTCTGCTCTTCATCTCTAACCATTTATAGTCTGTTCTCCTTTTTCTGGTTTCTTTCTCTTTGGTCCATTCCTAGTCCCACTTCTAATCTCTACTCCTCCTCCAGATTGCGTGTCATTTCTGCTGCTCTGTAGCTCCTTTCCTGAAGGAAACAAGACAGATATTCTGCCACTTCACAGGAATGTTTGACCATTCACCATCCCATTTCCACTCACTTCCCTATCCATAGTATCTGTGAGTTTTGCTGCTCCACTGTTTAATGGTATTGAGTTCAGATAACAGGCAAACCTGAAACCAATGATAGTATCACTAAATAGGGATAGGACGGCAATACTCCGTTAAACAGTCCTCTGTGTTGACACTTTGAGTCAGCCATTAAACAACAGATTTTCCAAAAAATGCATTTCTAGCCAAATCTCACTAGTGCAAAAACTGGTAAGAACATGGCACACAGACTATTGCCCAGAGTCTAAAGATTGAAAAAGGAAGAATAGAGATAAATTATTATGCAAATGAGTAGGTCTCCAAAATGCTGCCTCTGATAAATCTGGTTCTAGGGTGTCCTAGTTCAATCAGACGTTACTGGGCCCTAACTGTGTCAAGTGGAGTCTTCCTTCTCTGGTGTCCAGGACTGCCATAAGATGGTACCTCAAACTGGGGACAAAGCACCCCCTTATGCACTTGACTCTCAGTATAACTAGGCAGTCCAATGTTGGCCCGGGAGGTGCTGTGACCTAGAATCTCAGATTCAGCATCATATGACATAGCGTTTAATAAATAATGATCTAGTCAGTCCTTTTTGTTTGACAACAAAAAGAAATTTAACACATTTGCAACCAAACACAACACACAAAATTGCAATAAAGTACAATGTTTACCAGATTGCAGGTGGAAATACCAGTTAAAGCCCCTCCGTTCCCTACTAACAGTGGTGCAAATGACATACTACTGTATAAAGAAAGGGCTCAATGGCCACATCTAAATCTATTCCCCTATTAGGGAAAAGGAGTGTCGCCCTCTACTGCCAGTGCAAAAGTGAAAAATATAATGGTAATAAAATAAATTATCATTTTATTTTTCACTGCTCTGAGCCCAAGCAGTGTTTGGGGGCTGGGGAGTGGCGCTCACTCAACAAGTTAACACTGCACATGCCAGTTTGGCCAGCTATTCTGCGACGGGCAGCCTGACATGCACAGTGTAAACCTCTCTACCTAGCTGTCTTAGACAGCTGGGTGGAGAGCAGGCAGAGCCTCCCTGTGCTTGATGGAGCTTCGAGGCAGCCTGCTCCAGCCAATCCTGACGCTGCTCTCATGCTGCTCATGTGCAGCATGAAAGCAGCATCGGGACTTGGAGGGAGGCTGGCTGTGGCTTCAGGAGGATTCGAGCTGACTGCTATCAAGACAAAAAAAGCAATTTCATTTTTCATTTTATTTGTATCTTTTTGGCCCACTGGCAGGCACTGTGAGAAACTTGCAGTGCCCTTAGCCTTAATTTCAGAGCTCTACGTCACGGCCTGTTATAATACCGAGCCATGTTTGAGAACTTTAGAATTTGAGCCTTAAGGCCTTGTTGATTTCTTACAGTGCCTGCCACTGGGTTTCACACTGGGCTCAATGAACTTTCACTGTTCAGGGTTACCGCCTGTAACTAACCGAGAGGTAATTAGTGATGATTTTTTGCCCCTGAAAGCCCTACCTGTAAAATCAGAAATACGCCCATGTTTGTGTATAACAAAACATACAAGGCAATTCACTATTATTTGCCAGATCTACGTTGTTAAAGATATTCCAATCTTAATTTAAGGAGCACAGTTTATAGCAATGTTTGTTACGATAATTAGCGGAGGATTACTGGCTTCATCGCAACAAATACAACATTGAATTTTCACCACAAATATGTCACGCCTCTTGGCCACAGGGGTGACGGATATTCCATTCACCAAAATCTAAATCCGATTGGATATAATGGGATTTAGATTTTGGCGATTTACATATGACGGTGTAACCCATTTGCCAAGTTCTAAATCAGGCCCTAAGATTTTACTGTATGCAAGAAGCTTGACAACATATAATATTCCAGGCTCACGCATCAATGAACAGGCATCACTAACAGTGCTCTGTGCAGGCAGAAAAAAAGTTTGAAGTGCAATCTAAACTTTAACCTCACGTCAAGGTAAGGTAAAAGTAGTATGAGAAAGGGTGAATAGGATGGTATTATAGAGTTCAATTATATTACTGTTGCCACTTCAGGGTATATTGCTAAAATCTGAAACGTCACCAAGTACAGCCATGTGAAATATCACACAGACTGGCTAGGCACAATATCACATTTGGAAATCTGCAGCAGTACCTCCACTATGACATGGACATACTAGTCAAAGATAGACATGTTAACTCTGTGCGTGCCAAGAATTGTGCAATTGTTACAGTTGATCTCAGGCTTTTTAGAAAATAGCATTTGTTTTTGCATGGACTTTAATTATAATCACTTTCCTGCCTGAAGTCTACATTAAAAAAACACATATGCATGATGGCTTTCAATCTCTTCTACCAATTCAGCGGTTCGTGTCATATGCCTTTCCATGTCAAAAACACAGTCTCAAGTTGTAGGTCTCAAGCATGTAAAGCAAGTTTTATTGAGGTGAGTCACGAATACAATAGTGAAGGCAGTGACTTGGTCCGAAAGATATAGAGTGAGAATCATCATCTATGAAAAAAAGTTACAAAAGGAGAAAAGGTCCATTAAGTTCAGGATTCTTAGATTTCAAAATATCTTCTCTCCATACACCATGCCCTATAGGCATTACATGTCAGGCTCTGGGTCTTTTAAAGTCTCAGGATGCTAATTTTGGGTACAGGCATATTACAATTCATAGCAGCAGCTCGTATACATTTTCTTTTTCAACCTCATTGCAATAATCGTAGGATCATCATTAGAACAGGAACTTTCTTAATGTACTGCATCTGAAGACCCATTAATCAGTTTAACTCGATTCTTCCCTAAAAATTGTTAGGAAGGGGGCCTACACTGATTGGAAGTTGTGACGCTCTAAACTGTCACAGCCATTACGTGAGAAAGAAGGAAAAACGCATTTAGTGTAACTCATGTTAAAATCTAGAAAATGTCCATGATTTAGCAAAAAAGAAAGGCCATGTTCTACTAAACAGCAAGAGAGTGAAATACAATTTGAAGGGGATGACTTACCGTAAACCATGAGCAATTCTTCAGCTGCAGTCATGAAGTTTGTAAAACAGAAGCAATCAAGAAGACTATATTCATGCTAAAAGCTGTGGAATTTATCAATGACATCCATCGAATTGGACGACCGATTCACGTCCAAGCTGAAGTGGCTATCTGTGAATAACATTGAATTGCTAATGGAGAGGATAAGAAAAAAAGAATAATGTGGTGCCTGAACACACGATTAATGAAAGAGGTGAAGCAAAGGAAACACTGGATATGATCGGAGGCTGTGACAAAGTGGTAACCAAAATTCTCGAAGGGAAAAACATTTAAACCTAAAATATATTAGATTCATGTATCAATCACAGTCAGTCACTGACTGACCACAGGAAATCACAGCTCAGTGTCCAGCAATACTGAGAAACGCGGACCTTCTTCCTCTCAGTGGCCATGACATGACAATGAGGAAATTAAAATTACTTCCCAACGACAAGGTTCAGAAGTGAAAGGTAGCCTCATCAGCTAGGGCGAGTAGTTCCGCAACACGCATGGGATTGGCGACTTGCCTCCGTGGATGATAATGGCTGAGATGTGGTACTAATTCTGCCTAAGGTGGCAGTTATACTACAGTGTTCTTGCCACCAGGATGGCGAATTGTCACTAAGTGCACTAAAAACGTACATGCCAAAGAAGCAATTATCAGACCCACGCGAAAGAAAGGAAAAAACCTTACCTTTCACTGGTGACCTGTAAAGAAACTAAAATTTGCAATACAATGGGTCTCGCGTTTGCTCGAGTTAGAGCTATTAGCATTGTAAATTCCTAACTGGGCTTTTCTTGCCACTTAAATTGAAAATGAAAAGTTAAACAGTTGACATAAGCAAGCCAATACAAAGCGCAAAGTCTCCAAGAGCGGAGCACGAAGTAGAGATACAAAAGGAAAAAGAAGTTCAATCGCAGTCAAACATATCAGCAAACTTGCAATTATCCATGTAACAGGGGCAATGGCCTAGGCAGTAACAAAACTGTCCCAAGGAGGGACAAATGTACAGCATTTACCAATGATAACAAAGAATTTTGAAAGTCAAGCCCATGAAAGAGTGATAGTGATGGCATGCAGTGGGCATGGTTAAAAGCTCACTGATAGATTACAACAGGTCAGAGCGCTTGCCCGCTCGACCTGAAAAATGACACACTTCGTCTCTTGTTGGGACTCACGGTCCCAGGAGACTGCTGCTGCTTGGGGGCTGGAATTGACCTGCGGGTGCTTTAAAGCGCGCCGCATAGCCCCGCTGCCTGCTGCCTGCCACCTCACTTCATCTCCTGGTGGGACTCGTGGTCCCAGGAGACTGCTGCTGCTTGGTGGCTCGACTTGACCTGCGGGTGCTTTAAAGCGTGCCGCATAGCCCTGCTGCGCGTGACGCGTGCGCGCCGTGCCCAGGCAAAACCCGGGCCAATGGCGGGCCCGTCCACGCCTGTCGGAGGCCGGGCTGGGCAACCCCTCTGAGACCCAAGACTTCTGCCTGGAGGCCCCCGTTTAGGGGCCGCGATTGTCGTGGTGGGGGACGCCCGTTGTTGGTTGCTCGAGTTTGGGCTGGACCATCCCCCTTGGCCTCGGAGTGTAAGTGTTCCAGGTAAGGAGATCTATGGTACTGTCTTTTGGTATCAGTTTCCCCCCCCCAAAAAAAAATTCTGTTACTGAGTCAAGCTATGGGGAAGTGGAAAGCAGTTGACATTCCAGTGCTCCCCTCTGGAGCCAAAAAACACAAGAAGCTGCCAAGTGGGAAAGGGGATGGATGCCCCAATACCAGCAGGAACCAGTTTAAAGCTATTGGCTCACTATTTGAGAAGGTGGAGGCAATCTTGAGGAGCCCTTCCATCTCTGCCCCCCCAAACCCTGGAAACTCTTCACACAGGAAGATCCCCGACCTTTTAAAGAAAAAATCCCAGACGTCCCAATTATCCGTAGAAGTGGATTTTCATCCTCCCCCTAAAATTCAGGCACCAACTACCTCACCATTGAAGAGACCTGCTCTGAGCACGACATCTACTGAATGTCTCCAAGCCAGGGACTTTTTACCTTCTAGTCAGAGGGCTACAACTCCTATCGACATTCCCTGTACAAATAGATTTACACTCCTGTCTACTTCCAATGGGAGCCTAGAATGTCCTTTGCATTTAGCCTCTGACCCGCTAGATATGGGGAAACAGGTTTGGAAGACACAATTAAATGGAGCATCTGAGTTGGCAATTATTCTCCAGAAGTTAGACGTTTTAAAGTCTATGGTATTAACAATTCTGAATAAAATTTCTGGATTAACCGAACAGAGAGCAACATGCAATTGTACACTCTCCAAGGAGGATGACTCGAATCCTGTGTTGATTGGGGGGCTAAGTATGCAAGACGCACCAGATATTAGTGACCAAGTTGGAAAATGCCCCGTCCTGTTTATCTGTGCCAGCTATTACGGGCAAATGCCCTACTCAGTCTTAACCAATAATAAGCATACACTCGGTTCAGGGGAACTACCCACCTCCAGCCAAACTGTTACCACTGGAGATTTTAGGGGAGATACGGATGTACAGGTGCCTGCCAGTTCCTCCAGACTTTCCTCCCCTGGCCCACTTAGACATACAAAGGTGCGTGACATGAAGGGGAGACATGATTGGAGAAGGAAGGATGCCTACATTTACATGGTAGGGGTCCCCAGGTTACCAGCTGGCTATAAAGAAACACATGATTCTCTTATTAATAGTCATTTACTGGATACGTACACAACGGAAATGCCTCTTGGTTATCCGATCTGATATTTTGGAGGTGTGCTGACATAGTCTATCGGGATCGGAATTTGATTTCATTTCAATTCTTCTCACTGATATAACTATGGTGGACAACCTCATTGCTTTTGACATAAGGACTGGCTCCTTGAGAGCAACGGGTGGAGACCGGAATTGGTCTTCGCATGCACCCACCCAGAGGCAAGGATCATAGTTGTTGCAAGTTCTATCAAATAGCCGTCCAATAACCATAACAGAAAATCCTTATCCTTCGTTATCCGATTTGGATTGACTAAATATTGCTCCTTGTTTAGGGCTTATTAATGTAGCTACTGGGGTTGGTAGAGAAGAACGGCCTGAAATTCAGAGAATGTTTCACACTCGGGAACTAGGATTAAAACTGTATACCCTGAACTTACCATTATGTCTTGGAATGTGGCTGGAATAGGGAAAAAGTTGGGAGATCCTGAGTGGGTTAATTTTATTAATAGTCAAGACATCTGCCTACTTCGGGAAACTTGGGCCGAAGAGGCATTCTATTTAGATGGGTTTATAACTTACTTTTCCCCGGCCCAACCCCCTTCTGGGGGTTTTGGTAGACCAAAAGGTGGTCTTGGGATTTGTTGAATAAAAAATTAAAATGTGACCACTTAGCACTATGCCTCAATTCACATGACTTAATGGGAGTCCAACTTACATTTCAACCTGGTTTTATAGTGAATATGGTTAATGTGTATGCAAGGTCCTTTCTCCAAGGCATAGAGTCCAAGGTGCTTGCCCACTTGGTTGAAAATATTGAGCACCTGCACTCATGAGGGTTTCTGGTGGTTGCGGGTGAAATGAACTGTACTTTTGAACCTGAGAACCTCATTAGTAATTTGACAGCTGAAGAAGATAAATACTGGGGTATTCCTCAATCGAAGGAGGATGTTTCTTGCATCAGCTCTTGTGTCGCTTCACAGATGGCTTCTCTTTGCCTTAGATATGGTTTAAGAGAATGCAATGGTCGCACTAGATCAGATCCAAATTGTGCCCCACCTTTAAGCGTGGGCTTTCCTCAAGCACCATTGACTATTTTCTGGTGGATGTGAGGCTATGAACTAGCTCCTTAGACATGAAGGTTGAAATTCGTCACAATAGTGACCATAATCCTTTGTGCCTTACCCTTTCCAACCATGTATTTAGAAGAGTTAAGAATTTAGAGACAACTGACGTCCCCATTCCTTTATTGAATCATAGACAAACTTGTGTTGGCTGGCCAAAAGAAATATCAAATCCATACACGATAAAGGCAATCTATGCATCCTTTCTTAAGCTCTTCTCTAGTTATTATGAGCAAGAGGTCGATAACATCCCAATTCTGAGTATTCATGCAGAAATGGTGGGTACCCTACAGGGTATTTTTTATAAGAATACCTCCCCTAGGTATAGCTTTGATCAAACTCAATCCAGGGAATGGTTTATTGGGAATGTACCCATGCAAGGTTCAATTTAAAATTAGCCCTGCAAACGTATTCACAGGGGGAGATAAGAAAGGCCAGATTCAGGTACACCAAGGCCCTGGAACTATCAAATAAAAGAAATGGGAACATGAGATTTGGCAAAGGATGCTGGATGCAGTCAATAATCGAGATGAGGTTCCTTTTGGAGGTTGCTGGCCAGTAGATATAGAGGGGGCAACGACACAATCACCATACACATTCAGCCAGAAAGATGGGTGGCCCATTTTTCTGAGATTTACGCTGCCCCTGTACAAATGTAGACTCTCTGTTGAAGGCTCTGCGAAGGATATTGTTTTCACGCTGGCTGAAACCAAAGCAGCCATTAAATCCTTGAGACCAGCTAAAGCTCCCAGTCCTGATAAGATACCGGGGGACTTGTTCAAATCTGAACCGGTTATCTGGGCATGGTATATAAATACACTTTCGAACGCCATAGCAGCAGACGGCCCTATCCCGGACACGTGGCATGGGGCGGAAATAATCCCCATGTATAAAAAAGGTGATGTAGGCTCACCAGGCAACTATAGACCAATTAGTCTTATCGATAATTTGCAAAAGATCTTTGCTAAGCAAGTTTTAGACAGGCTCATGGAATGGGTTCAAGACATTCAGGTCTTATCCCCTCTTCAGGCTGGGTTTCGTCCAAAAATTTGTAGAATGGACCAGGTCTTTAGGCTTTCTTTGCTATATTGGAAATATGTCATTTTAGCAAAACAAAAATTGTACATCGCCTTTGTGGATTTAAGATCAGCTTTCGACCTTGTCCCTAGAGGGAAGCTATGGGAAGTCCTGAACAGAATTGGTGACCCAGGGAATCTAGTGTATTTAGTCCAAAGGTTACATGAGAATATCTATTCAAGAGTGAGTTGGGGTAGCCAGGGGGAACTTACGGATCGAATAGATATTAGGATGGGGGTACGTCAGGGCTGTGTCCTTGCTCCCACTCTTTTTTCTTTATTTATCAATGAAGTGGTTGAAATTGTAACTGACTGTAAAAATGATGCTCCATCCCTGAATAACCAAAAAATTCTAATCCTGTTATTTGCTGATGATTCACTTTTAATCTCCAAAACTCCTATGGGCCCACAGATCCTAGTGGATAGATTCAGCGCTTTTTGCGCAGATTATGGATTGGAACTTAATTCAAGTAAAACCAAACTTATGACCTTTGGCTATGGCCCCACCAAAAGATGTACTATTTTACTCAATGGGGTTCCCTTAAGTAAGGTGAGCTCAATCGATTACCTGGGGGTCAGAATAAGTAACAATATGTAATGGGAGGCCCAGGTTGACATGAGCACAGCACTTTTAGCACATAGATCTGGGGCTATTTTGTGGTTTTATAAATCTACCATTGCGAAAGCTGTCTCTCCAGCTATCAAAATCTTTCTAGTGAAGGCTCAGGGTGCAGCGTTTTATGGTGCAGAGATTTGGGGATTTTCAAATGTTAGCAAATTATCTGTGGGGGAAAACAGTTTTATAAGATCCATTTTGTTATGCCCTTGTAATACCCCATTGATCCAAATGTTCATGGACCTTGGACTATCCCGCATTTCTGATGTAATAGCCCTAAGACCCTTACTTTATTGGGTACGAATCTGGACTACCCTGGAATTAGCTGTGTATAAGGAGTCTCTACAAGATATCTTAGAGAGACCTAATGCACTTTCTATTCCTTGGCTCAATTATATTGTGAGATGGTTTCACATTCTGGGACTTAGGGACTTTTGGAGTCAACCCTATAATCTAAGGAGGGCTCACAAACATCATCTGAAATCAGTTTATTGGTCTTACCTCAGGAACAGGTACTTGATATGCACATCACACGGTCAACTGACATCCCAATTTCTTGATTTCAAGTGGCACCCTCACTTTGAACCATTCCTGGATTTAATCCCCGATTTATTAAGTAAAAGCTTGTATGTCCATTTCAGGTATGGGTGCTTACCTTTGAGGTCTTTTACTAGTATGTGGCGACCTGCACTGACAACTGATTTATGTCCTAGCTGTAATTGTACTTCGGAAACTCTAATACATTTTATGTTTATTTGTCCTGCCTATGGGATAGCTCGGCAGAAGTGGATCCGTCCAGCCTGTAGGAATATGGGTATGAGACATTGTAAAGATGCATTGAGACACACTTCATGTCACAACTGCCTGCTTAAGCTATTAGAAGCAAACCAATGCCTTTCCCATGTAATTCACCCTCGACAAGGCTACACTAACTTTTGTCTGACTGAAACAAAAGCACATGGCGAAGACCCTGGTTTTGTGGAGCAAAATGGAGAAAAGAGTCAAGTTGCAAATTATGTTCAGAACATAAAAATGATACGAAATTTAAGTGAAAACGATGAGAACTTAATTCCAAATGCTTTGTTCACCAAAAACAAAAAAGTGAATCAACACTGTTGATTTAGATGGTGCCTCAGAACCATCTCTTCCATAGGGGCGGAGGAGCATCACCCCCCCACACCTGCAGCAGTAGCTGCAAACCTTGTCCCAAAGAACGATCATAAACTGTGTTTACAATTGTTTTTTGGGGAAAAGGTTGTGGGGCCACAGGGGTGACGTACACTGGTGAAAGTGCTCAGCACTCCATCTCAGAGCACATGTGTGTTTGGCCGGCTGTCTAGAGCCGGCCAAACACACATGCACAAAGGGCTCTCTCCAGACGAGCAACACTGTTGCTGGGCTGGAGAGAGCCTGCACAGGCTCCTAGTCTGCCTGAGAGCACCCAGCCAGGGCGCTCCCTGCCAAACCTGCTCTAAGCAGCATCAGGATTGGCGCAGGGTAAGCTGGGTACCTGTGCCTGCAGCACCAGTGAGACAGGAGGAGCGGCACAGTGAGGGAGCAAAGGGTAAGTATTTTTTTATTTTTTTTATATTTAATTTAATTCAATCCCCCCCACTCGCGCGTGCCCACCCCCCCTTTCAGTAAGCACGAGCCACGACTGTGGCGCCTCCCTATGTAACTGAAAAAAATGGTTTGTTTAGCATCCATGCCAATTCATCCGATTTTTGTCTGCATAAGATTATAATATTTTAGCTTTCACCTTTTTACAAAGTCGTAACTCCCATGTAAATGAGAACATTATTTTCTCTTTGTTTGTAATTTCCTTCTTACTGTTGAGTTAGTGCCAGTGGAAGGCATTTGAAGCAACTGTGTCTTATAAGGCTATGCAGTGAAAAATGCTAGGGCAACAGTGCAAGTGTAAAGTGCTGTTAAAAAAATGTAACATTTATTTTCCGAATCAGGGAGAAAATCCATATTTACTACACAAAACTGAAGTCCAGCCAACTACAACGGATTGTGACTTGATCATGAATGTACTTATCACATGGACCGTGAACTTAGAGGGACATTATTTGAAGTAGCTGATGCACTTACCGGGTGCTTCTGGGGTTTAACAGCCATAGAGACAGTGTGTCTGACCTCCGCTGCCCTACCTGGCCGCAGGCTGTTAGTGAGTCTCCTTGTGGTCGCCATTTCCACCCGGGCTGGCTTTCGCCAGCCGTTTCTGTTAGAACACCAGGCGAAACAAAGAGAAAAACACAGACCAGCGACTTCCCTCCTCCATTGTGCACTTGATATAATTTCACCAAGCCACAGTTCTTGGTTGCCCTTCTAACCACCAATAGCTTTCAGGAAGTCAAGTTGGTTATCTCGGAAGTGCAAGACACATTTTTGCAACACCCTTTATAAACTGAAATGACTTTACTGTGCAGGATGTCAGAGTCAGACTGGGACAGAGAATAGACAAAGGCACTAAGATGAAAGAGACCCCCATCATAATTAAAAAAGAGAACCACATTTTCCAATCGGGGCAGTTTTGAACTTGAAATGACAAGTATTGCACTGTTTGTGTTAATATCATAGAAATCAATAGTTAAACGAATTAGAGCACTTAGGGCCAGATGTAGGAAAGTTGTTGCACGTCGCAAACAGCGAATTTCGCTGTTTGTGATGTGCAAAAACCACATCGCGATGCCCAATTCCCGTTTTGCGAGTCGGTAACCTGGTTACTGACTCGCAAAACGGGACTGCGAGTCACAATTAGGAAAGGGTGTTCCCCTTCCTAATTGCGAGTCGCAGTGCGATGCTGCATTGCTTTGTGACCATGAACGCAGTCACAAAGCAATTGCAGTTACCACCAGTGTCACACTGGTGGTAACCCATTCGCAAAAGGGAAGGGGTCCCTAAAGGACCCCTTCCCCTTTGTGAATGGCCTGGAAAAAAAAAAATCAGAGCAGGTAGTGGTCCTAAGGACCACTACCTGCTCTGAAAAAATGAAACTGAAACGTTTCATTTTTTCATTTGTAATGCAACTCTTTTTCCTTTAAGAAAAACGGGCTGCAGTACAAAAAAAAACTGCTTTATTTAAAAGCAGTCACAGACATGTTGGTCTGCTGTCTCCAGCAGGCCACCATCCCTGTGAGTGCTGCGAGTCGCAAGGGGGTCGCAAATTGTGACCCACCTCATTAATATTAATGAGGTGGGCCTTTGGAATCCCCTTGCGAGTCGCAGATGGTGTCAGTCTCTCTGACTCGCAATTTGCGAGTCGCAATTCAGGAATTTCGGACATCTGGCCCATAGTGTTGTAAACTCCTAACCAGACTTTTCTTGCCACATAAATTGGAAATGAAAAACAAAACAGTTTCACATAAGCAAGCCAATGGCAGCTATAAGCGCAAAGCAAACACACAAAAGGAAACAGAAGTTTGCTTGCATATCGGCAAAAGTGCAATTATCCATGTAACCAGCAAAAATGCAATTATCCATGTAACAGGGTTGATGTCATGCAAAGGGTTCGACTACTGCCCAGCGAGGTCGCACTGCCTACAAAATAAAAAGACAAACTAGTCCAGAAACCATACATAAAACATGGAGCCTTGTATGTTTTCTGTAGTTTACCTATGCTCTTGAGGATTGCTAGACACCAGAAAAGGCATGACGTATGCATGCCTTCTACTAATGAAATCAAGCAAATTTTAAAAAAGCAAGTCCACGAGCCTACCAAACTCATGGGTGTGACATGGGCATGGTTAAAAGCCCACAGAGAGATTACAACAGGGGGCCAGAGCGCAAGCGCTCGACCGCTAAAAAGGAAGCAGTGTCTTTCTAGGGACGTTATAGGCTGTTAGATGCTTTTCCTTTGTCTATGTATTTTGTTTATGTTTACTTAAGAGGTAATGCAACCTGTAGTTTGATAGTAAGACCATTTTATTGTTATTTCTTTGTTGCTTCTTTGCTGCTTGTGAGTAGTAAAGATTGCCTCGGTGTCTTGTCAAGGAATTGCTGCACCAAGCCATTTATGTTTGTACAAGATGTTATTTTTGGATACGAACCTTGGCAATGACAGTTCATGACCTGCGTAGCCAACATGCACCCGCATTCCTGTGGTGGATGAAGATGCTGGAATGTCAAGCCCTTGAGTATGAGGTTTCTTTAAAAATACATTAATTTTCATGATATAACAGAATTTGGACTGAGGTGAAAAGTTAAAACTAGATTACTATGTAATGAGTTTAGCTTATTCTAGACAAGAGTTGATGAACATTATGTTACCCATTCACTGACGATTATTTCTCAGGCACATTTTTACCATAGCCTTCTCATATGATTAAATATGCACCCTACCTTATTTGATGATTCTCCAATAGAACATTTAGAAAACGTCAAGACCTGTTGCTCGAACACGATGCTGGTAGATAAACCAGTTGCAAGCAGAGAAATAAATTTTTTGAAGCATAGCTCATATTACCTCCACTAAATGTTGACATTTGAATAGATCTTTGCAGAATTTGTGAAGCCATTTCTTAATTGGGGCAATGAGATCCCTTTTTAGCAAAAACAAGAGCAGATGAAAACATATCTATAATTCATTCTTACAATTCGATTGCAATAAATGTAAAATGCAAACAATCCTTTTTAATGTAGGGATGTTTTACAACCGCTATCACTGAGAACAACGAAGAAAATGCTGACAGCCAGGTGCAGCCTATTCAGAGCACATCATGCTGCTCATTTTTTAACTTGACAAGTAGCCTAGGCGTTTACAGACGTGTCAGTTTGCCAGCTTTCTGTTTTGTAATGAAGACATCAATCCAGTATGTCGAAAAATAAGTGAAATTGTTAGAGGGAAAAGTTTAGCAATGTTTAAATGGCACAGAAGTCAGCACTAGGCGACTTTTATATTCACATTTAATAGCCTAAATGTAGACAACTGCACAAAAATTTATTTTTAAAATGTACACGTTTCTATTGTGGTGGACATTGTGCCTACTATGACAGATTGTGTGCCTACCAGTACTAAAATGTGTTAACATGATTAAACAATGGTGAGTTATATTTTAATCATTAGAGTGATTTGTTAACAGCAGAAATGAAAATGATTTTTAATGATGTGTGATTTATTAGTTTAAGTTACATGTTGCAGAAAAATAAGTGCACATTTTTGCCATAGCTAATGTATTGTTCTTATAACGTTTGCAGTTATTCATGAACTGCTTTTATATATTCAGATACGATATCATTAATGCTGAAGTTATAAATTAGCATATTATGTGTGTTTTATTAATGGCAATATTAATGCATAGTATTTCTTGTGTTAGCAGAACTAGACCTAAGAGTCTTCACATTTGTAGCAGCAGTAAAATGGCAAGTAATTTCTTTCTCTCTAACAGGATTGTTTCCCACTAGGTTGTTTCACACAAATAGTAAAGAATCCTACTGTATTTTGTGTAAGTTTCATTCACACTGACCTTGGATATTGCAACATTAGAACCGGAGGACTGGAAAGTAAAGCAATACCATTGTTTAACTGCTTATTCCCATGTGAAAGAGAAATTTGCTATGTACCATGGGAAGGAACATGAATTGCAAAACAAGTGATGTACAAATTGTTAAAATATTGGAGTCACTTTGAAAGGAGAGAGTACCTCACACCAAGCCTGGAAGAGTTTCCTAATGCTTCAAGTTCAACTTGTGCATTATGGCTGATTGGACATTATCCCTCTTTGCATAATGTGGACTTATCAAACTAACCAATCAAACTGGAGCATTTCTAGTAAAGGAAAGGCTTTTTAAGTTTCAGTGGCAGCCCCCTATTGACTTTTGTTCTGTTAATTTGTCCCTTGAACCTTCCTGCTTTCCATGTGCAGCCCATGTTCTGCACTTTCCACTGATGCTGCTTCTAACAGACTTTGCTGATACTTCACTGTTTTGCTGACGAAATTGAATTGAATGCTGAACCCAGGAGAGCTAAATTGTAATTCAAATATCATTTTTCCCTGACCTGTTTTTATTTTTTTTCAGTTGAGTTATCATGCTGACATCTGCCTCTTTTATTTAGTTAGGTTTATTTAGCCCGAGAGAGATGTTTTTCTCCAAATTGTTTTTATCTTTATTTTCTTTTTTGCCTTTGCCGGCATGTGTTAACCCGTTCCCACACATGCTTTTCCTCATTTGGTTAGAAATAGGTAGAACCTATGTCCTAATCCCCGTAAATTGATTTTGCACATTTGAGTTGACTAATGTTGTTAAATACTGAATTGAAATAAGTTTCTGTCTCACAAGTAATTGCTTTCTTAATTGCATTATTATATTTCTTGAATGCCGTATGGTGTTGATGTTGGGTAGATTAAACTTGTTTCAGACATGTGGTCAGCGTATGTTGTTCATTTATCTCTATAATCTAATACTGTGCACAATTTACATTACTTTGGTTTTGTGGTTATGAAAACAAAGCTTTGAAGCTTTTCACAGATCAGAGTTTTTTTTTTCCGTGGCCACATTGGTCATGGTGTCTAAGCTGTTGATTGTCATTGCATATTGATGTAAATTGTGGTTAATGGTTCACCACACTCCTTCTGGGTCCAAAGCTTAATTGACCTCAGTGAAAGGTTCTAGTCCTGTGAAGTATGAAAACGCCCCCACAAAATGTCTAGGCTAGACCATGAGTTGACGCTCTGTTCTCTACTAAGTAATAACATTGTAATATATAGTACCAGAGGGAATAACTTTATGAAGTGATGAAAGACACATTATTTTATCATTAACAATAATACTGTATTTTATTTCTGATGTGTTCTAATGAATCAAAACAACCTGCATATGGAGGTGCCTTTCTGGAGAATAGTCAGCACAAATCTGATTCTTGTCCTCCTAGCACACCTGAAGTGATGCAGCGAAGACATCTGAATGGTTCATGATGCTTCACAATGTTTGACTGCTAGCCAAAAAATTAATTTGCTGGATCCTGAATACGGAAGAAGAATTGTAGACTAGGAAGTTATCGCTGCATAGTTTAGCAACACAATGAAACAATGCTGATCTTTATTGTACATTCTATAAATATTAAAAACATGAAAGTCAGTCTGTTGTACATAGTGGCTGTGGCGTACAAAATACCAAGGATGACTACAAAGGGTGGAGTTGTTGAGGTGGAGGTGTGCCCCCTTCCAAAGAATGGTGGTCCTCCTCCTGGGCAGAAGCATACATGCAATTACTCAATATGCAAACCTGTGGTGCTGCTACCAAGGGGACCAACGTATTTTTCTTGAGGGGGTTTGTACCTTCGATCAGCCCCTGCTGAAACCTGCCCTGTAATATATATGTTGTACTTATCATGAGTTTCTTTTAAATTGAAATATATATACTTCAAATGTTAAATTAATCACATTGTAAAACATAAACTTGATGGGTGCAATACATACCTTTTTCACTATGAACATTGCAGGATAAGGAAAGGTGTTAGGGACATGCTTTAACTTTGATCAAAGGTTGCTATGAAGTGAACACAGGAAAACAATTTCAAAAGCACATGCGCAGCACCACTTCCTTTGAAATAAGTATAAAGTCTACATTAATACAAACACCTCACCTACACTATTTTATATCTACATGACTCAATGTGCCAAACTAATGGTTAGTAAATGCATGTTGGAAAATGGGTTATTGGTAAGGGCAGGTAGGTACCTACACCTAGCAACAAGCCACTAACCTCCACCTAGGTACAGTTAGGTCTCAGTAAATTAATCCCAGCTCAACCCTTGGTAGCTTGGCAACGAGTGTCAAGGCTTAACTTAGGAGACAAAGGGGCTCATTCTGAGCCCGGCGGGAGCCGCCAAATGACCGCACCGCGGTCAAAAGACCGCGGCGGCCATTCAGACATTTCCTCTGGGCCGGCGGGCGCTCTCCAAAAGAGCGCCCGCCGGCCCAGAGGAAATGCCCCTGCAACGAGGACGCCGGCTCAGAATTGAGCCGGCGTAGTTGCAGGGGTGCGACGGGTGCAGTTTGCACCCGTCGCGTATTTCAGTGTCTGCATTGCAGACACTGAAATACACAGTGGGGCCCTCTTACGGGGGCCCCTGCAGTGCCCATGCCATTGGCACTGCATGGGCACTGCAAGGGCCCCCAGGGGCCCCGCGGCACCCCCTACCGCCATCCTGTTCCTGGCAGGCGAACCGCCAGGAACAGGATGGCGGTAGGGGGTGTCAGAATCCCCCATGGCGGCGCAGCAAGCTGCGCCGCCATGGGGGATTCCAAGGGCAGCGGAAAACCGGCGGGAGACCGCCGGTTTTCCTTGTCTGACCGTGGCCGAACCGCCGCGGTCAGAATGCCCTGCGGGGCACCGCCGGTCTGTCGCCGGTGCTCCCGGTCTGAGACCGCCGGGGTCAGAATGACCCCCAAAAGTGTAAAGCATTCAAATATCACAAAACAGTAATCAAATAAAACACAGGAAACAGTTTAAAAATCCAAAACCAATTTATAAAAATAGTTTATATTTTTATCTTTAAAATGACACCAAAACAAATAAAATCGGATAAAGGGAACCGGAGATATGAATTTGTAAAGAATTATTACTTTTCTAGCGCTTAGAAACAAAAAGCGCCAATCGGGTCATCTGGTTGCACCTCGACCGGGGCAAAGTCAAACTTTCAGGCCGACCGCGATGGAGCCCTGCTCGGCTACAGGTCGCGGGAGGCCTCGGTTAAAAAGTAACCTTCTGACTTAGTCTTTATTTTGAAGATTTTCTTCAGCGGGACAAACCTGCCAATCGAATCTGACCTCCTGGAGCCCTTGTCCGGATACGCGATGCTGGATTCCTCGGTGGAGATTTTTACCTTCGGACTTAGTCATTTTTTCGAGGTGAAAATCCTTCGACCGGGGTAAACCTGGATCTTGATCCGATGTCCGTGGAGCCCTTCTCGGATACGATGGCTGGGAGGTCCCGGTCAACTTTTTACCTTTGGACTTAGTCTCTTTTTCGAGATTTTTCTTTACCGGGACGAACCACCAAATCAGGCTGGGTAGCGGTTGAGGCAAGCCGGCTAGAATTTCCGCGGCGGGTCGGTCCCTCTATGGAGCTTTTTTTCAAAAATTCTCAAATCTTCTCCAACTTCTGGGGCTTCACCCAGATGTTCTTTTAAGGTTCTTTTGGGGTCCACAGCTCACCCCAAGGGTCCAGAAGTTCTGTGAAGGTCCTTGGGGGGTGCGGACTTCAACTCCCAGAATGCACCTGGCGCAAACTCCTTTTTGGCCACTGGACAGTGGTCCGCTGGTCGCTTTCTTCAGGAGTTTGGTGCAGGGGACTCTGGTTAGCAATTTTTCACCTGTAGCAAACAGGGAGTCCCTCCTTGAACCAGTTGAAGCCAGGCAAAGTCCTTCTTGTGGTGAAGCCCAAGTGTGCAGCTGGTGCAGTCCTTCTGAGTGCAGGTTCCAGGTGCAGGCCAGGGGTCCAGCAGGGCAGTCCTTCTTCTCCTTTAGTTCTTTTCTTGTTGAAATCCTGCAGGGATCTGAGGTGTGGGTGCAGGTCTGCCAGTTTTATCCTTGCTCCTGGGTGAAAAGCAGGGGGGCCCTGGTTCTCCAATCAGGGACAGGGTCGTCCCCCTGTGATGACCACTTCCTGGGAAGTGTGGCAAAAATCCATCCCAGAAGGCAACAGTCTCTAAAAATCCAACATGGATGAATCTGATTTTTGGAGGTTACATCTGGCTGAGCCCACCCACTGGTGTGGCTAAAAATCATAAACACACCCCTCTCCTGCCCTCTCCTAATCTAATCAAGGGGGCACCTAATTGTCTGGGGTTGCAGGATGTGGGGGTGTTGCTGGGTGCTCCAAATGTCCTTCTCTGCCTTTGAAGACCAGTTTGGCAGCCCTCCCTCTTCCTGCCTCACCATCTGCTGAGGGGAGATTCTCTCCCCCAAGCACATTCCTTTGTGTGAAGCCAGGCCACTTCACACCTCATCAAGGCAGCCTGGCAGAAGCTGCTGCAGGCTGGCCAATCAGAGCACAGCAGCAAAAACAATGCAGAGATGAAATTGGCAACTTTTTAGGTAAAGTCTAAACTTTTTACCTGAACAAGTTATATTAAATCCCACAACTGGAAGTTGTGGGATTTATTACAACAATTAATTTGATACCACATTCTTGGTATGTAACATTTAAGGAGACTTTAAAATTTAAAATAAAGTCTGCCCATTCTAGCCTATGAAGGCCATTTACTTCAATGAGGGAAAAACGAATTTGGCTGTTTTTACCTCACCAGGGCTTATAAATCTATTTTTATAAAGTCCCTGCTTATAGTTACATGGCACCCAGCCCTAGGGGCACATAGGGCACACCTTAGGGGTGACTTATATGTAAAAATAAGGTAGTTTAAGACTTTGGAAGTACCTTTAATTCCAAAGTCGAATTTGCATATAACTTTATTTTAAAAGCAGCCAGCAAGGCAGGCTTGCTTTTAAAATGACACTGGGCACCTCAGCAGTGCACCTAGGTGTGCACCACCTATGCTGTGGTCCCTAAACCTACATGCCCTACCATATACTAGGGACTTATAGGTAGGTTAACTTAGCCAATTATAATTAGCCTAATTTGCATATCCATTTTACACAGAGCACAGGCCCTGGGACTGGTTAGCAGTACCCAGGGCACCATCAAAGTCAGGAAAACACCAGCAAAAAGAGGAAAATGGGGGCAAAAAGTTATGGGGCCTCTGCAATCAGCCTTGTTTTCTCACACAACCCCCCCCAGCCCACACGCCCAGGAGACTCAGCCCAACCCTGGGAGAGTCTTCCTGGCTTGTTAGGCGAGGAAGACAGTGAAGAAAACTGTCTGTCCCTTTGCAGGGCCTACTCTGCCTTATATCCTCCTGTCAGGGTCACTCCCTATGGGTAGTGAAGCCATCCCAACAGTAAATGGACCCAACTCAAACTGAAACTTTCCTCTAGGGGGGTCTTCCTCCTTTCTCTCTGCCAACTTGGGTAGTGAGGTGCCCACCTCCCCTACTCCAAACTTTGCTAGGGCAACACCTAGCTTACCCAAAGAGGTCACCCAACACTTGAGCAACCCCACCATGACCAATAGGGTCAGGGGGCCTACTTTGCTATTGGCCCTGGGGTCTGCCTCCCAGGCCAAGTACAGTGCTGCCAGGAAGGCTAGCACCCAGCAGAGGCTACTGACAGCTGTCAGTACCCAGAACCACACCCTAAGCTCTCCACTGACAGGTGGCTGAGCTGCTTTAGGGGCAACTTTGGGGTCCTGGCACCCCTCTTGCTGTCTAGAGTGGGGGGCTACCACCTCCTGTGGCAGACACCCTCCTTCCACTCTCCCTTCTGTCAGTGCAGGGGCAACACCTTGCATCTGGACAGCTGCCTGACTACTCAGGACTTCCTTAGGGTCAGGGGAGGCCTCACCAGTGCCAACTCTGGGCTCCCCCCTTACTGGGGCAGAAGGCCCTTGGCTCCCTGGAACTCTCTTTAAGAGTGGCCTACCCTTCCTTTTCTTCTTTCCTTTTCTTGGGGACCCCTGTCTCCTAACTGTAGGGACTGACTCCCCAGGACTTTGGGTTGGGGGGGCGCCCTGGGCGACCACCCCATCTGTGACCAGACTCACCTCTGGGAGGTCATTGCCCAGGATACAATCTAGGGGAAGGTCAGCACTGACTACCACCCTAATCCAGTCAAGGATACCCTCCCTCTCTAGGGGCACTATGGCTACAGGTTTGGAGGTGACCTCCCCTGTGGCTATCCTGACTTTCTTTGTCTTTCCTGGGACATACATGTCTGGGGTCACTAACCGGTCACTCACTATAGTGTGACTGGCACAGGTGTCTCTCAGGCCAGTGGTAGGGATCCCATTCACTTGAATGTGGTGGAAGTGCCTACTCCCACCCTCAGGGATCACCAGCTTACCATCTGGTCCTGTCTCCCAGCTCAATGCTAGGAGGACTTCATCATCTGAGGAATCCTCCTCTATGGCTACACTGGACAGCCCAGTGCTAACCACCTTCTTTGGACAGGCTGCATCTCCTCTGAAGTGACCTGTCTGCTGACAGTCAAAGCAAGCCCTACTGTCCAAGAGCTTTTTTAACCCTGGGTCTAACTGTCTCTGCTGGTCAGAGTGGGAGTGGGATTTACTCTCCTCCTTCTTAGGGTTCTGGGGTACAGAGGGAGTCTCTGTGGTGGGCTTACCACCTCCCTCCTTAGGTTTTTGGGGACCTGTCCCCCCCTTCTTGGAGTCTCCCCCCTGGGACTTGACAACCACCCTGGTTCTCAACCACTCATCAGCTGCCTCCCCTAGCTCTCTAGGGTTGGTCTGCTTAGAGTCCACTAGATGCTGGCGTAACCTTTCTTGGGTACAATTGGTCAAGATGTGCTCTCTCATGATCAGATTGTATAACCCCTCATAAGTATCTACTTTGTTACCAATAATCCAGCCCTCTAGTGCCTTTAGTGAAATGTCCACAAAGTCAACCCAAGACTGGGTACTGACCTTCTGGGTGTCCCTGAACTTCATTCTATATTGCTCTGGGGTCAGACCAAACTTCTTGGCTAAGCACCTCTTCATACTAGGGTATGAATCTGCCTCCTCCCCCCTTAAGGTCAGAAGCCTATCCCTCCCTGAGTTGGGGACCAACTCCCACAAAAGGGAACCCCAGTATTGAGGCCTAACCCTTCTCATTTGGAGTGCCCTCTCAAATGCCCCCAGCCACTTATCTATGTCATCCCCCTCTACATAAGCAGGAACTACCCCCTTGGGTAATCTGGGGCAAACTCCCCCACCCATGGACACCTCAGCTTCTTTATCGCTGCCTCCATCTCTTTTCTCTTTGTATGCCCACTTTTTCTTTTCAAGGGCCAGCTTCTCTGCTTCCAAAGCTATGTATGCTAGCTGGGCCTCCAGCTCTCTTTCTCTGATGGATGGGTTCTCTCCTCCTGAAAGGACCCCCTTCCCACCACTAGCTTTGGATCTGCCCCTAGTGACTGTATTTACTGAGGACCGTTCTTCCTCATCCTCACTTGGGCTCAGATGCCTTCCCTCCCCTGAGTGGTTAGAGCTTGCATCCTCCCTTCTTTCTCCCTCCTCTGGAGCTTCTTCTGACTCTACCTCTTGGGCCACAGCCCATGCTGTCAGGCATGTGATCAGGATTTGCTTCCTGAGATCAGTGGTTGCAGGCAACCCTCTTTCAATACACAACCCACTAAGCTGGACTACTGTCAGTGTGGGTAGGCTAGCCAGATCAAGCTCCATGGTTCCCTAGTTTTGTGTCAACAAAAACTTTTTGCAAAAATTGGAAACAAGAATTTAGAAAAATTACAAAAATTCAATAATTGAAATTAATCCAAATTAAAAATTAAAAACAATTTTTGCACTAGGACAATTTAAAGGATTTTTAATTTGTTTTACCTAAAACTGTAACGTGATATTGAACACAAGTACAGGATCCCGTCGCTGCTTCCAATTATGTTGGAAAATGGGTTATTGGTAAGGGCAGGTAGGTACCTACACCTAGCAACAAGCCACTAACCTCCACCTAGGTACAGTTAGGTCTCAGTAAATTAATCCCAGCTCAACCCTTGGTAGCTTGGCAACGAGCGTCAAGGCTTAACTTAGGAGACAAAGTGTAAAGCATTCAAATATCACAAAACAGTAATCAAATAAAACACAGGAGACAGTTTAAAAATCCAAAACCAATTTATAAAAATAGTTTATATTTTTACCTTTAAAATGACACCAAAACGAATAAAATCGGATAAAGGGAACCGGAGATATGAATTTTTAAAGAATTATTACTTTTCTAGCGCTTAGAAACAAAAAGCGCCAATCGGGTCATCTGGTTGCACCTCGACCGGGGCAAAGTCAAACTTTCAGGCCGACCGCGATGGAGCCCTGCTCGGCTACAGGTCGCGGGAGGCCTTGGTTAAAAAGTTACCTTCTGACTTAGTCTTTATTTTGAAGATTTTCTTCAGCGGGACGAACCTGCCAATCGAATCCGACCTCCTGGAGCCCTTGTCCGGATACGCGATGCTGGATTCCTCGTGGAGATTTTTACCTTCGGACTTAGTCGTTTTTTCGAGGTGAAAATCCTTTGACCGGGGTAAACCTGGATCTTGATCCGATGTCCGTGGAGCACTTCTCGGATACGATGGCTGGGAGGTCCCGGTCAACTTTTTACCTTCAGACTTAGTCTCTTTTTCGGAGATTTTTCTTTACCGGGACGAACCACCAAATCAGGCCGGGTCGCGGTTGAGGCAAGCCGGCTAGAATTTCCGCGGCGGGTCGGTCCCTCTATGGAGCTTTTTTTCAAAAATTCTCAAATCTTCTCCAAACTTCTGGGGCTTCACCCAGATGTTCTTTTAAGGTTCTTTTTGGGTCCACAGCTCACCCCAAGGGTCCAGAAGTTCTGTGATGGTCCTTGGGGAGTGCGGACTTCAACTCCCAGAATGCACCTGGCGCAAACTCCTTTTTGGCCACTGGACAGTGGTCCGCTGGTCGCTTTCTTCAGGAGTTTGGTGCAGGGGACTCTGGTTAGCAATTTTTCACCTGTAGCAAACAGGGAGTCCCTCCTTGAACCAGTTGAAGCCAGGCAAAGTCCTTCTTGTGGTGAAGCCCAAGTGTGCAGCTGGTGCAGTCCTTCTGAGTGCAGGTTCCAGGTGCAGGCCAGGGGTCCAGCAGGGCAGTCCTTCTTCTCCTTTAGTTCTTTTCTTGTTGAAATCCTGCAGGGATCTGAGGTGTGGGTGCAGGTCTGCCAGTTTTATCCTTGCTCCTGGGTGAAAAGCAGGGGGGCCCTGGTTCTCCAATCAGGGACAGGGTCGTCCCCCTGTGATGACCACTTCCTGGGAAGTGTGGCAAAAATCCATCCCAGAAGGCAACAGTCTCTAAAAATCCAACATGGATGAATCTGATTTTTGGAGGTTACATCTGGCTGAGCCCACCCACTGGTGTGGCTAAAAATCATAAACACACCCCTCTCCTGCCCTCTCCTAATCTAATCAAGGGGGCACCTAATTGTCTGGGGTTGCAGGATGTGGGGGTGTTGCTGGGTGCTCCAAATGTCCTTCTCTGCCTTTGAAGACCAGTTTGGCAGCCCTCCCCCTTCCTGCCTCACCATCTGCTGAGGGGAGATTCTCTCCCCCAAGCACATTCCTTTGTGTGAAGCCAGGCCACTTCACACCTCATCAAGGCAGCCTGGCAGAAGCTGCTGCAGGCTGGCCAATCAGAGCACAGCAGCAAAAACAATGCAGAGCTGAAATTGGCAACTTTTTAGGTAAAGTCTAAACTTTTTACCTGAACAAGTTATATTAAATCCCACAACTGGAAGTTGTGGGATTTATTACAACAATTAATTTGATACCAAATTCTTGGTATGTAACATTTAAGGAGACTTTAAAATTTAAAATAAAGTCTGCCCATTCTAGCCTATGAAGGCCATTTACTTCAATGAGGGAAAAACGAATTTGGCTGTTTTTACCTCACCAGGGCTTATAAATCTATTTTTATAAAGTCCCTGCTTATAGTTACATGGCACCCAGCCCTAGGGGCACTTAGGGCACACCTTAGGGGTGACTTATATGTAAAAATAAGGTAGTTTAAGACTTTGGAAGTACCTTTAATTCCAAAGTCGAATTTGCATATAACTTTATTTTAAAAGCAGCCAGCAAGGCAGGCTTGCTTTTAAAATGACACTGGGCACCTCAGCAGTGCACCTAGGTGTGCACCACCTATGCTGTGGTCCCTAAACCTACATGCCCTACCATATACTAGGGACTTATAGGTAGGTTAACTTAGCCAATTATAATTAGCCTAATTTGCATATCCATTTTACACAGAGCACAGGCCCTGGGACTGGTTAGCAGTACCCAGGGCACCATCAAAGTCAGGAAAACACCAGCAAAAAGAGGAAAATGGGGGCAAAAAGTTATGGGGCCTCTGCAATCAGCCTTGTTTTCTCACAATGCACTATGCCAACATATTGATTTCAAACTCAAAGAAGACTTTGGCAGTCTTGCCAGTGTGACCAATTGTCTGTCACGGATTCAGCACTGGTTGCTGAATCTGTGACAGACAATTCAGCAACCAGAGGTCTTGTCAAGGCTGTACTTCTAACCCCTTTCATGTCCCTGTAAGTGGGACTGAATCATTGCCTGTTTGCACCACCAGTAACAGAAACCAGCAATTTGTGTGCTGCAACAGTGAAGTCTTTTTCACACAGTTGTCAAATCAAATTAGCGTTATTCGATATTTTTTTTAAAATCATAAAAGCACAAAAAGAAAGACAGTTGTAAAATATTTCAAAACAATAGGTCTCAAATGGCTATAAATATAAAATCTACCTCTCAGTCATTAATAAACTGTATTAATTTCCTGTGTCTAAGAATAACCCATAAGAATTTGGACATGATATTACAAATATATATGGTTGGCAGAGACTGTTAAAACACATTAGCTGGTTGACATTGTACCAAGTCCATAGATCTCAATAATGGTAGCAAAAATGTCTTTCTTGGCAGGTTTTACAGTGTACAGAATAAAACTGTGTGAAAAGTACTTTGCTCAGTAACCATGTCCCATGGGCATTTAGCCAGAGGCCTCGACCAGGTATTTGTGGTTGGAAAGCTCACCAAATGGTAAAAAAAGTCTAGCCTAAACCTGGTTAAAACAAATCTATGCTGTTCATTGCTCACATCCTTTAAATATAGTTGCATGACAGGTGAGGTTAAGATCAACTGATTTTTAACAACACTTGGCTTAAGCAGTTTAGCAGAAAGACTTAGGGGGTTATTCTAACTTTGGAGGAGTGTTAATCCGTCCCAAAAGTGACGGTAAAGTGACGGATATACCACCAGCCGTATTACGAGTTCCATAGGATATAATGGACTCGTAATACGGCTGGTGGTAAATCCGTCACTTTTCCGTCACTTTTGGGACGGATTAACAACTCCTCCAAAGTTAGAATAACCCCCTTAGTTCTTCTAAGTGTGTCAGACACTCTTTTTTCAGGTGTTTTCTTGTAACAGCTCATAGAGTTTCTGGTTTGTAGTAATAATCTAAATGTCCCAGATCACTCATAACGTTTTTTTACATATCCAAACCATTGTACTCTTCCTACATGAGAGGACCTAAGACATTCTCCTATAATCTCTTGGTTCAGCTTGGTGTGCTCAGAGGTCCATATCTTGTGCCATAGCAGGATTGGTTGTATTTTGACTAGGTTTGAGATGAGCAGGACCCCTAGTTCGGAGTGACATGCATGTGATGGGCTACTCTGTGGGAGAGAGAGAAGATACTTCAAGAAGGTAAGGCATTCTCTATCAGCTGCAGGGATTCATGGTTTACGTGCTCCCAAAGACCTGCCCCATACATGGCTATTGACATACATTTGGCCTTGTACATTGTTAATATCTCCCTGGGGGGTTTCTTTCCATCCTTGCAAGCAATGTTGTGCAAGGCTGTGACACTTTTCTGAAAGTGTAGCCCTCTGGTTCTAATTGCCATCTGCTATGTCCATTTTGAGTCAAACATGATCCCCAGATAGGAAAAGGATGTGACGTATTCACTTCTAGTGTTTTTTATCATGAGACTGGGGGTTTTCGATATCACTTTCCATTACCTCATAGCAAATATCTTGCTTTTGTTAACTAATAGCCCTAATTCCTCCATATAGGACACAAAGCATGTTAGTAACTGTTGCAGTGCAAGGGGGGTTCGTGCCATAAGAACAGTGTCATCAGCATATACTAGGGCAGGAATGGTCCGGGACCCTATTTGAGGCAGGTTGTTACAGCCAGCAGACAGTACATTACCCAAACTAATAATATATAAGGAAAAAAGGAAGGGTGCCAAAACACAACCCTGCCTTACTCCCCTCTCTATGCTGAAAAGCTGGGTACATTCGCCCATTAGACCATGTCGCACTCTGGCCCTGCATTCATGATATGTTTCCCTGAGAAAATGTACGATCGGTAAATCCACTCCCATTTTCTCCTTGATAGCCCACAATTTGCTTTTGATTACGCCGACAAATGCAACAGTTAGATCAACAAAGACCAAGTACAATCTCCCTTGTTTGATGGTGGAATATTTCTCAATCAGCATGCTTAAGTTCAGACCCTGTTCCACGGTTCCTACTTCCCCCCGGAACCCATACGGTAAGTCTGATAAGATGTTTTTCTCCTGGGCCCATTCTTGCAATCTGTTCAAGACAACACAACCTGCCACTTTCAGCATTGAATCTAGGAGAGAAATAGGATGATAACAGGTAGGACTGTGTCTGTCCCCCTTTTTAAAAATTGGGACAATAATTGATTCCCTCCAGGACCTCAATAGGCCAACTTGCCAACATGCATCCAGGAATTGAGTAAGCAATGGCCCCCAAAGGGTCGTGTTGGCTTTAAACAGATCTACAGGGATTAAATCTAGGCCCAGCGCCTTGCTGGCTTTACTTACGTTTAGGGCAGTAATGATCTCATCCAGGGTAAGTGTAAGCTCGATTGGGAAATTAAAGGGGGCAAAAAGCAATTGTTGGGCGCATCGTCTACTGTCAGGCTTAACCTATCAGTAGGATTAGAATAAATAGATGAGAAGTGAGAGATCCCGTCCCCCTCGCAAATGGCCATTTCAAGGCGTAGTCCGGTGTCTGACTGGAAATAGGGCGACTTAATTACCCACCAAAAAGCTGCAGTATCCTTACTATTGCTGGCTTCTTGCAATTTGTCCCATAATTCTTTTTTAATACTGCTTTCCTCTGCATTAAAACATACTTATGGTTTTTCCTAGCTGCCTTGACTTCATTTTCACAACGTGGATGTTTGTGTGGGGTTAGTTTCAGCATGCTAAGGGCCTTAGCACAAGATTCATCAAACCACTGCATCATCCTATTATTGCTACTGCCCCTACCTGTAATCAGTAGACCCTAATTGATGTCCCCAGCAATCTTTTGAAATCTCTTGATGATATCCTTGGGATTAGTACTCAAGTCTAAGCAATTTTCAAAAGCCTGTGTACATCCACAGATCAACTTTTTTAGGAACTTTTGGGGATCAATCTTTGACCAGTGCAGGGTATACCATTAAGCCTTTTAATGTCTATATTGACCACCGTGCAATAGTTGGGGGGGTAGCACTTGGGATAAAAAATCCCTTGACGCCACATCTAAATTTACACTCAGTGGGTAGTGGGCTCTGCATGCAATTGTATGGGTGATAAAGTTTCCAACCCTTGCGGCGTGTCCATTTGTGACCAATATGTAATCTAACAATACGTTTTTCCTTGGCCATTGAATGTAGTTGTAAATGGGATTGGCAGGCAGCAAATCTCATTGCAGAATGCAAGGTCAGTACTAAATATGAGCTCACCCAATTTATCCCCAAAAAAGGAGTGTGTAAAGTGTGAGTGCCCAGCATTCCCCCTTTCACTTAGACCACAAATCTTCTCTGAGCCCCTAATGCACACTTCTGTATTGAAATCCCCCCGGCCATAAGAATACCAAATCCTGGAATTTCCTATTCCTGAGAGCTTCACCATCCCTTTGTAACAGCTTTTGGGATGTTATTATAAAAGTTGATTAATGCCAGCACACATGTAGCTGAGATTGCAACAACAACAATCTGATGGTAGGGTTGCGGTGCCAGCATAGTTGTGCTAAATGCCCTCAGGGTGTTTGATAGATAGGTACAGATTCCCCCCTTTTCTCTCCCTGGGTTAGATGGTTCTGCTGGGGTAAGATAGGTTCTAAAACCATTTAGGTGGATTGGGTTTACTGCCCATGTTTCTTGAACACAGACTACAGTAAATCTATTAACAAAATCACACCAGTCTGCTATTACCACCTTAGACAGTAAGCCTGCCACGTTCCAGAATGTTATCGTTGTCTTGTCGTCAAATTGATTTTCCACCACCTATATCTTAAAGGAATCCAGCCTTTCATCCAACACTTTCAGCACGTTCTACTAGTCATTCTGGCGGTCACATTCTTTGTGGACTATTGTAATGGCATCTCTATAGTATTAATAAAGAAATCTCTCTGTAAAGTTTAAAGACTTCAGAATTGTACTGCCTATTGTCATTCATCCTGAAACTGCAAAATTACTTCAAATCAGCATTGACGTCACAACTCTGACTAATGATTAACTGGAGATACCATTTCAATGCCTCTGTCTCATCAATAGGCTCTGCATAGTCTCTGTCAACATTATCTTCCAAGTCTATGGCCCTCATTATAACATTGGTGGAAAGTCCTACTTACCACCATGCCGACTGCCGCCAACATACCGCGACTGCGGCGGTATACTGCTACCCATATTATGACCCACACATTACAATCCGTCACTATACGGACACAAACACAAGTCCACCAGCCCAAAGGTCAGTGATAAAATGGCAGTAATAAAACCCACACCGTTACGCCCTAAGAGCTATGCCCACAGCATTATGACCCATGAATCACCGCGACAGACATTCAACTGCAGTATACCAGTGGTGGTACATACCGCCACGCTCAAAATACACATACACATACAAAACAACACCATATTGGACAATTCAAATTACACACACCTGACACTCATACACACATCACACTACCCACATCCCTTTACGACTCAAAGAAATTGACAACTGAGAGAGAGACACACCAAGAGCACCCGCAGAACCAGAGCCACAGAACACCATCACCCATATACTATCCATGTACCTCACAGCACACAACCTTAAACATCACCCCACAAACCCTCACACACACCACACACATTACACCCATGGTACCACAAAGACACCCCAGGTTCTCAGAGGAGGAGCTAAGGGTCATGGTGGAGGAAATCATCCGGGTAGAGCCACAACTATTTGGATCACAGGTGCAGCAGACATCCATTGCAAGGAAGATGGAGCTATGGCAGAGAATCATGGACAGGGTCGATGCTGTAGGACAGCACCCAAGAACAAGAGATGACATCAGGAAGAGGTGGAACGACCTACAGGGAAGGTGCGTTCTGTGGTTGCAAGACACCAGATAGCTGTACAGAGGACTGGCGGTGCACCGCCACCTCCTCCTCCCCCACAACTAACAACATGGGAGGAGCACGTTTTGGCAATACTGCATCCTGAGGGCCTGGCAGGAGTGGCAGGAGGACTGTACTCCGGTAAGTCAAAACATTGCTACTTTCACCCCCCTACCTGCATGCCATCACATACCCCCACCCTCACCCTCACTCCCATCACTCCACCACCTCCCACACACCCCACTATCACAACTCACCCATCCCAGTACCCGCACTGCATGCACCACCAATGCATGAACACCACTCACAGCCCTGCATGGACACCCATCACCACAGCATGCACACTAGAGAGAATCATCTAGCCCACATAATAACTACTCACACAAGGCAAAGCTGACAGGGCACTCACAACCATAGAGGCCAACACACCCATGCACAAGATGTCACACGCAGAAACAATAACACTGTATTTACATCGCCACAGGTCCCCCACACAACGTCACTGGAGAGGAGGTGCCAGCAACTTCCAGTCCCCCCACAGAAGAGGCCACAGTGATGACAGCAGCTCTGCTCGCCTGGATCCGGATGACCACCCTGGCCCGTCAGGGACCTCCAGACAGTCGGTTACCCAGCCACAGTCCCATACCACCACCTAGCCTCCCCCTTCAGAAAACACCAGCACATCACCCACCCAGCGGGCCCATCCCTATGTCCCTATGACATGTCAATCAGCAGTGTGTCCACCACTACAGGGACCCCAGTCAACTCCCACAAACACAGGACGGTCAGGGACCTGGGGTCAGTGGTAGTGGGCACACGGTTCAGGGGACAGAGAGACAGGACAACAGGGAAGCTGGGAGGACTGCTGGGGCGACAGGGGGAGGACAGACCCAGGGAACCGACTCTCCAGGAGTAACTCACGAACATCCAGAGAGCATTCCACCATTCCAAGGAGATGATGGGCCAGATACTGGACAAGTTGCAGGAGACCCAGCTGCTGCATGGATCAGGGAGGACGTGAGGGACATCCACCCACACCACCCTAGTCACCATTGCAGGGGTGCTGGCAGACATGGCCAACACCATGAAGGAGGCAGTGGCACACCAACGGGTCCCTGACACTAGCCACACCGATGAACAGCCCTCCACCTCCGCTGACGCTAGTGGACAGGAGGCCCTGCCACAAGAACAACAGGCCACCAGCACCCCTCCCCCTGAAGAAGGAGAGCCACCCCACAAATGGTCCCTGCGATCCACGCAGAAGCCAGATAATATTGCCAAGACCCCCACCATGAAATAAGACTCTCCTGATTGTCACCCTTGTGTCCCACTCTATCACCCTGTCCACCTTGAACTGCCATTGCTCCTCCTCCTATGACCCCTTGGACAATGCACCTGTGATACAAATAGACTGGGCTCTATCCTGGACTCTCCTCCACCATCACCCAAGCCCACTGCACTTCCCCATTAAATTTTCAGCAATGAAATAAACACCCTTTGAAAAAATACAAGTGTCGCGTAGGCTCTCATTATTCTAATGAGACCTCTGGATTTTGAGCAGCAGGATCGTCTGCGGTGTGGGAGACTGAGTCTAACACACTGCGGGTGACACCTGTTGCTCTAAATCCGGGTTTTGCTCTGGCTAACTAGCAGTGCCTCATCTGTACCATAGGATAGTGATGATTGCTCAGCCGAGCGCATGACATACTAGGCTTCTCAGGGAAGTCGTGGTCACTCAGGTCGCATCCGGTTCTCTCATTTACAATTCAGTCTCATATATAAATGACAAACAGAAGCAGTATATGTTTAAATTATTAGTTTAATAAAACAACTACATCTTAGATAGCAAAGTGTGAGCTGCAATAACCAGGACGACACAAAATGACAGTATTAAAATGGTGACGAGAACAGTGAAGCATAAAAACAACACAATCATATTGTCATTATAATCTAGGGTCAATTTCCTACCTAGGTTATAATTTGAGCACAGCATATTAAGCTCTAATTCTGCCTTTCAGGTTCCCCTGGGAAGACATCAACCTCCATACCTGAGCAAAGGCCTGTGGTCTGCGGTAGCTTCTGTAGCAAAGCATTCAGCAATCAGCATACATTCGTGGTTCCCTGGCTGGAATCTCCCTCTAACACATAAGGGACAAGGATGTTAGATAACAACACAGCTGATGTTCTGAGAAAATGTCCCTACGTTATGATGTGTATTTTCTACGAATGTTGGAGACTAAACTTCTACCACGTTCACCGGCAATGTACCAAACTGTGGCCTTGAATGAAGCACAGAGTGATCAAGAATGTCTTGTTTGAGAACACAGTGCTGGGCTAGGCAAAACAGTTATATAGATGAAAATAAAACAAGACCGTAAAAATGGTTATTGTAAAAATAACAATGTAAAGCCAAATAAAATATATATGGGGTAAAGTGCACAGTGGCCTAGTGTGTTAAAATAACGTCCATGGGGCTGTAACTAAAATGGCTACACAGCACAAGAATGCAGTATGTCAAATGATTTCAGTTTGCATTCCTTTAACAATCTATAGACATTGCAAGTAAACTGTACAGTAATGTATACATAGGTATGACCTGTATTGTGCTACAGTCAATACACCAGGAGCCAGAAAAGGGCACAAATATCTGTGAATAGACATGTCAAAGGGTACAGTAAGTGTCCATAGTAGTGGGAACAGCAGCCTACCAGTGAAAATTTACAACACAAAACTGCAATGGAAGGTGAAGTTACAGTGTGTTACCTGTGTGTCACTGAAAGTACTGTCGAATGATAGATGTTCTGTTGTCCACATCCTCATCCTCTGCTTCCTCTTCATCACTGTCCACAGGCTCCACCACAGCCACACGCCCATCTCCAGCCTCATCCTCCTACAGAAAAGGTACTTGACATCTGAATGCAAGGTTGTGCAACATGCAAAATGCAGCGATGATCTGGCACACCTTTGTGGGTGAGTAGCACAGGGATCCACCTGTTAGATGGAGGCACCGAAACCTGACCTTCAGGAGGCCAATGGTTCGTTCTATAATTCATCTTGTTCGCCCATGTGCCTCATTGTAACGTTTCTCTGCCCTTGTCCTGGGATTCCTCACTGAGGTGAGTAGCCATGAGAGGTTGGGGTAACCAGAGTCACCTGTAAATATTGAGGGATACCTGTTAGCCAGACACTCACTCTTAGGGACAACCCCACACCCATATACCAACATACACTGGGTGGCGACCATGGGCTCACCTATTAGCCACACCCTGTGCCTCTGGAGTTGAGCCATCACATATGGGATGCTGCTATTTCTCAGGATATAGGCATCATGCATAGACCCAGGATACTTTGCATTCACATGGGAGATGTACTGGTCCACCAGGCACACTATCTGCACATTCATGGAGTGAAAGCTCTTTAGTTTTCTGAACAACTGTTCATTTCTCAGGAGGGGACAAAGGCAATATGTGTACCATCAATTGCCCCAACAATGTTGGGGATATATCCCATTGCATAGAAGTCAGCTTTCACTGTGGCCAAATCCTCCACCTGACAGAAAACTATGTAGCTGTGCATGTGTTTCATCAGGGCAGACAACACACTGTTCAGCACGTTTGAGAACATTGACTGTGACATTCCTGCTGCCATGGCCACTGTCACTTGAAAGGAGACACTTGCCAAGAAATGGAGCACAGATAAGGCTTGCACAAGAGGGGGAATCCCAGAGGGCTGATGGATAGCTGGGATCAGTTCTGGCTCCAATTGGGCACACAGGTCTTGGATTGTGGCCCTATCAAGTCTGTAAGTGAGGTTAATGTGCTTGTCCATTGATTCCAAGTCCACCAGGGGCCTATACACAGGGGGATGGCTCCAGCTCCTATTCATTCTCAGTGGTTGTACTCCAGGGGGCAATACAATGAGCATCTAGTCAGTTTTCAACATTTCCTCAATGTACAATGCATTGCATGTTGTGACAGAAACAGTATGTTTATTTGTATTCCCAAAATGTGCTTATGTCGGCTATGACGCAGTTAGGTGCCATGGCCTGTCCCCCCCTGAAATGGCTGAAGCCTGTGTGGAGGGACAGGTGGAAATGAGGTAATGCTGCTGACGTTGTGTGCCGTTGCAGGAGGCAGTGGAGTACCGCAGTGCAACTCCTCATTGGTTATCATTGGGCCCTGTGGGTTACAGTTGCCAATGGTGATGTACGCTGGCGGAGACGGTACGCACCGCCACGGATGTGACCGCCATTTTCTATCTGTTCACTCCACTCTGTTTCAACAGGAGAGGACCTACACTGCAAGTGCTGCTGTGACCTGTGTCTGGAAGCGACCATGGCTCGAGTCACTGGGGAAAGGGCCCCTGCCTTCACCGCTGCGGAGATGGAGAAACTGGTGGATGGGGTCCTACTCCAGTACCGTTTGCTTTATGGGCTTCCAGACCAACAGGTGAGTACACTGTAGCCACAATGCATGGGGCATGAATGCATGGTGTGATGTGTGTGAAGGCCTCGTGAAAGGGGGGGTGGTGGAGGGGTCCTGGGCAGAATGCAGCATGGATGGAGGGCAATGTAGGTGCGTGAGGGGATGGGAGGGATATGGTGGGCCATGGGTGTAACAGGCCAGACGGTATGACTGATCCCTTTTCCATTTTCATTTTTCTGCATGTCAGCGCCCATCAGAAAAAGGGTATATGACGTGCCATCGCCAAGGACATGCGGACCCTGGGGGTCTACGGCAGGCAGAGCACCCAAGACGGCGGAGGCCCAGCTGGGGATGGCCTCCCAATGAGGAAGGGGTGCCCAACAAACCTTGACCCCCCCCTGATGTTCTGCATACTGGCGGTGGCCTATCCAGAGCTGGATGGGCACTTGATGGGATCACAGAAGCCACAAGGGGGTGAGTACAGTTTCCAAATCTGTTAATTGCACATGGTGGGGTGGTCTCTGGGTGGGGGATGTGGGCCTTTGGGTGCCCCTAGGCCAGGCTGGACATTGCAGGGTAGGTTCCATGTTGGGCAGGGGCGGATGCACTCTACCCCCAAACATGCTAGTGGGAATCTACTACTGGGCAGGGATCAGTGGGTCTCAGGTATGCTGCTATTTGTGTTAGGTATTACTGTCCATGGCCTGGTGACTAGCATTGTGAGTGGTAGTGCATCGCTTAGTGCGTAGGGCTGTCACCTATGTGTTGTGTATGCCAACGGTGGTGTTGTTGCTGGCATTGACCAAGTGTATCCTCTGTCTCTCCCCCCGCTTTTTGTTTTGTCACTCTGTCCTCATGTGCATTAGCATCATCTGGCGGAGGAGCCGAGGCACCGGCGATGGAGGGCGCTGCATCCCACATGGCTCTGGAGGCTGAATCCACCGACCATGAGGGAACCAGTGGGACGGAGGGTGAGGGGAGCAAAACAACGGAGATAGGAGGGGACAATTCTGACAGTGATACCTCCTCCAATGGAAGCTCCCTGCTGGTGGCAGACACCTCTGTAGCCACCCCAACTACAGGTACAGCCGCCACTCCCTGTACCAGCACCTCCCTCCCCGCAGCATCTCAGCGAGTTTCCCATGCCCGCTCACCCAGGAGGGTGGGCATCTCCTTCGCCCCAGGCACCTCAGGCCTTGCCCCAGTTAGCCCTGCTGCCCTAAGTGAGGATGCTATTGACCGCCTGTGATCCATCTCTGTTGGGCAGTCAACCATAGTGAATGCCATCTAGGGGCTGGCAGGGCATTTGCAACATACAAATGCATTCCTGGAGGGCATTCACTCTGGCGCGGTGGCCCAACATAGATCATTCCAGGCTCTGGCCTCCTCCCTGATGGCAGCTATTGTCCCTGGCTCTAGCCTTCCCCCTCCAACTTCCTCTACCCAGTCCCATTCCCCTGAACCCCAACCTATCCCAAGCACACAATCAGACCAGCATGCACCCAAGACTACACACAGGAGTGGCTCAGGCAAACACAAGCACCATACATCATCCCACAGGCACTCACACAAACACCATCCAGAAGAAGACACACCAACATCCACTGCCTCCACTGTGTCCCCCTCCTCCTCGTCATCCACCTCCCTCCCAGTAGCGTCTCCACTCACACCTGCATGCACTGTACCCTCATTCACTACCTCCAGCACCATCATGCCTATCACTACATGCACCTCACTGGCAGTCACCACTCCCACATCCATGCACTTGTCCCCTGTGTCCTCTCCCACTGTGTCTGTGCCCCCTGCTCCCAAAGTACACAAACGCAAGTACTCAGACACCAAACAGCCATCCACCCCATATCAGCATCCAACCCATGCATCTGCACCGAAACACAGCAGACAGACACCTCCTACAACCACTCCCTCTTCCTCCACTCCCAAAACTTCACCCTCTTCCCGCACCAGTGTCCCTAAGAAGCTTTTCCACTCCACCCTTGACCTCTTCCCTACCTCCCCCGTCCTTCACTTCGGGCCAGGGTGGGCAGAATCCAGGCCAGCACCTCAGCCACCCAGTCCACGCCCACTGTAGTTTCGGCAGCTACTGCAGGTGTGAGACGCTCCAAGGAGACACCCATCAGCACAGGCAGTGTGCCTGCACCAGCTGCCAAGGGCAATGCCAAGGAACAACCACCAGCTGCAAAGGACAAGGCCAAGGAACAACCACCAGCTGCCAAAGGCAAGAAGGGACCACCAGTTTCCAAGGGCAAGGAGGCACCACCAGCTGCCAAGGGCAAGGAGGTACCACCAGCTGCCAAAGGCAAGGGCAAAGGGCCTGCCCCGCAGGCAGGAGGGACAGGAGGCCTGGTGCTGTGACAGGATCTAAGCCCCCACCACCAATCATGCCACTTCAGCCATCCAAGACTTCAGGGGAAGGGCTGGAGCCTCCCCCCACCACTGGCAGCACTGCCACCAGCACCACTGGCAGCAGCAGCAGCCCCAGTGGGCATCCATCCGAGGCTGCAGGGGAAGAGCTGGAGCCTCCCCCCACCACTGGCAGCACCACCACCAGCACCAGCACCGCCACCAGTACCACTGGCAGCAGCCCCAGTGGGCAGACATCCGAGGCTGCAGGGGAAGGACTGGAGCCTCCCACGCCACTGGCAGCACTGCCACCAGCACCGTCACCGGCACCACTGGCAGGAGCAGCAGCCCAAGTGGGCAGCCATCCGAGGCTGCACGGGAAGGGCTGGAGCCTCCCCCCACCAGTGGCAGCACCGCCACCAGCACCGGCACTGCCACCACTGTGCAGCCGTTGCTGCCGGCGGATGGACCGTAGGCCTGCATCCATGTAGTGTCATGCATCCTGCCCACAGCAAATCTTGTGGATCTGCCACCCAGGTGAGAGACTGTGACCTTGCACTCCCCATGTGCTGCATCAAAGGTCACAAAGCCCCCTCCAGAACCAGTGGAAGAAGGCATCCACTCACCCACTCCTTGCCAGGATTAAGTACACTGGATACAAGGCCCCCTCCAGAACCAGTAGAAGAAGGCATTCACTCACCCGCTCCTTGCCAGGATGAAGCACACTGGGCACAATGCTCCCTCCAAAACCAGTGGAGAAGTCATCCACTAGAGAGATTGTGGCTTTGCACTCCCCAGGATCAAGCAGTGGCGAAACCACCAACTTGAGAGACTGTGGCTTTGCACTCCCCAGGACCAAGCAGTGGGCAAACCACCCACTTGAGAGACTGTGGCCTTGCACTCCCCAGGACCAAGCAGTTGGCAAACCACCCACTTGAGAGACTGTGGCTTTGAACTCCCCAGGACCAAGCAGTAGGCAAACCACCCACTTGAGAGACTGTGGCCCTGCAGTCCCCAGGACCAAGCAGTGGGAAAACCACCCACTTGAGAGACTTTGGCTTTGCACTCCCCAGGACATCGCAGAGAGCATGTAGCCCCCTACAGGAGCAGTGGCGTTGTACATTCTTCCAACTGAGGTGCCCCCCTTTCCCCTTCCCCCTGATGTGCCTGTGTATTTTCGATCTGATGCCCCAGCAGTGTCCTCTCCATATTGAGGCAGGAGTCAAGTGGGGCCTTGGCCTATGTGATATGGCCCTGTGGCCCATGGACATTATGGACTGGGCAGTGTCCCTCCATTTGTATATCTGTAAATACTTTTTTGATTTTTGAGGATGTATTTCTAGTATTTTATCTTATTACACTCACTTTCTCCAAATCATCTTGTCCTTGCTTTATTACTGAGGGGTAGGCGGTGAATATGCAATGTTACTGCATCTGTTTGTGTGTATGTTGTTGGGGGTGGGGATTTTGTGTGTTGCGTGTGTGTGTCACTCTCTTTTTTCTCCACTGTGTGCTTGGCGGCAGTACTCACTGTGGTCGTCATCACTGGCATTGGTATTCACAGTGTAGGAGGAGGTAGACCAGCATGGTGAACACCTGCTGTTCGGGCTCCATGGCCTTGTGGTTCTTACTTGAGTGTCCAGAGGTGAGTCCTTTTCCTTCTGTGTACTGTTTCCGCTGTGCTTTTGATGGTGTTGGTACCGCCCCGGAAAAGGTGGCGGATAGGCCAGTTATAATATTGTGGGTGGTACATTGTCTTCCGCCTGGCTGTTGGCGGTTACCGCCGCAGTGCTTGTTGCTACCGCCGTGGAGGTCGGTGTGTTAAACTGGCTGTATGTGTTGGCGGTTTCTGCCATGATCATAATTCTATTTTTTTTTACCACCGGCCTGTTGGCGGTATTATTTCCACTTTATCACAGACCGCGTCGATTGTAATGAGGGGAAATATTTTTAGTAAAAAAGCAAATACCCTAAACATGTGATAAAGTAATGTAAATATCCCAAAATAAAACATAGAAATACTATTATCACATACAATAAAATAAATGACAAAATATTCAATTTTAAAAATATAAATCACCAGAAAATGCATAATAATCTATTAGAAAACTGCAAAAGTGAGAGCTTTATTTAGAACAATGTAGTAACTCAGGGTCATGATATAGTTCTTCCCTCCCAAGATTCCAGTATTTGTCCTAGTTGATCTTCCTTTTTCTTTCAGAACATTCTACCTCCTGTGCGGGTTGGTAAAGAGTCAGTGAGTAAAATGCTATATTATTATTTTAAAAATGTTAAACTAAGAAGCATAACATTGACGATTAAACCCTCCCAAAAATGTAGTTCTAAAAAATAACAATTCTATAATATTGCCCAACCACCAATACACTCTTTAACTCGTAACAAAAACATAAAATTGATCTGTATGCCATACAATGTGTGACCCCCAGTTTGTCCAAGAAGTTCACATTTTTTAATTTAATTTAATTTGTATAAAAAAGTTTAATGAATATCTTTTTATTGAAACATATTTTTAATTTGCAAAAGTAAACCTATCCACCTGGATAAATGTCCCAAAACATTACCCCATTTTTAAAAATATGAGCAACTAAAGTAATAATTACAAAATAATTCCCCCACACATGTAATATCACCTTTACATTACAACAGTACACACCCAATCTCACAATAAACCACATAAAATTAAAACAGTTTTGTTAAATACATCCAACTTACATGAACCTTGATTTAAAAATATAGGATAACAATCATTTTAACCAACTACCAATTCAAGGACCTGATTATGACCTTGGCGGTCTCACCACTGTTCAACCATGGCAGGGATCCCAGGAAAACAGCTGAGACGGCCGTCTCCTGCCCGCATTATTACAATGTATGCAGCTTGAGCCACCAACCGCATTGATGGAGTGGTTTCTGCCAGCAGTGCAGTGGGCTGCAATGCTGGTGGTGCATACTTTTTTGCCTTCAGTGCCACAGCTCACTACCAAGATGAGTATGAAAATACAGTAATACTGGCAGTCCCTTTGCAAGGGTTCCCCCCATGGTGGCAGGCCGTTGAGGTACGCTCTCAGCAAAGCACCAGAACAGTGCCCATTGAATGGATTCTAAAACTACACAGTCCATATCCATGGTCCAAGTGTACAGACCTGCAAATCACACTATAAAATACACCCCATCCCAGACCATGATACTTTCTGCAGCACAGCAAGACAGAGACCAGAATGTACTTTTATTGTGAGGAAAGGTAGCCTTTTTTGCGAATTTCATTGAACACTTTTCACACACTTTTTTGTTTTTTTTCTAACATCAACTGATTTCTTTTTAGTCATTGTCACCTACCATGTTAGAGTTATTCCGGGTCAAAACAAATCCATGTTTTTCAGAGGCTGAGTTGACATTCATGATAAATGAAATGATAAGAGTAGAGCCACAGTTGTTTGGAGCCCAAGTTCACCATTCTCCTCTCAGCATGAAAGTCGAAATGTGGCAAAGGATAGTAGAGAGAGTAAATGCTGTAGGCACCACCTTGCTCCCAAAGTAAGAAATTAGGAAGAGGTGAAACGGCATGAGGGGAAAGGTGTGGTCCTGGGTCTCCTACCAACACCTGGAGGCCCAGAAGACTGGGGGTGGCCCTCCCAGCACCCCATTACAACTCTTTCCCTGAGAATAGAAGGTCTTGGCCATCCTGCATCCTGAGGACTTGACAGGAATACCTGGAGGACCGGAGCCTGGTAAGTTACACCTCACTCACTGTCACCTTGCGTCAATGTTCTGTATGCTCTCAGCTCAGCTTTTGTCATTGTGTTGTATATTTGCTTTTCTAACATGCAATACTCAAACTTTCAGAGATATTTAACTGTCAGTGTCAATGTGTATTGTTGCATATAAGATCACATGTATCAATCTCCATTACATGGGACGTGTTGGACTGTGGTCTTTAAGAGGATTACTAATACATTATTATCCAAGGACCCATGATATCTGTCAATATGTAAATGCATGGTCCAGCCCATCCGCATGTTGGCAACAGGTACATAAGACTCACCATTTATCAAGTGTTTGGAAGTAGAGAGTAACATGACTACAACTAAATAAGGCCCTGTTTCTGTAAAAGAAAACAGGATGCAATTCTCAATTTGCCCATTTTCACTTATTCGACATCTTACAGCTCTTGTTCACTTCTCATGGAGTTTACCATTTGTCTAGGTCGGGAGGTAGAAAGTGACATGTTTATAACTACTGTGTGACCCTGTATTTGTAACAGAAAACAAGATGTAAATGTCATTTTGCTCATTTTCACTTGTCAGGGATCTTACAACTGATGTTCACTTCTCATGGACTGAGCAATCTACATATAATGCTCTACTCAGATACATGTCTGCCTGCTTAGCTTGATGTTGTCCTGGTCTATTCAACTGAAACTAATGATGGCATCAGTGATTCCATTCCAAGAGTGTACATCAATTATGTGTAAGCAATACGCTCATCAGCAGATTGGAAGTGGCAGGTAACACACTGACTCACATGATGACTAATGCTACATATAAAACTAAGTTGTGTGTTCGCCTATATCATACACAACTAGGCCTTTGAATGGTCAAATACACTTGTTACTTTTCCACTGTGTTGGCTTCAGTGTTTGTGAGATGTCATGTTCATTCATAAATCAAAAATGCAACATATCAGCACATCGAATGAGCTGCCCAATTCAAATACATAATTTTAACATTTACAAATATCTTGTTAACAAGTTCAATACCATGGAAATACATCACAATAGTAATCCCTACCTATTCTGAGTCTCTACATACTGTGACACAAAGCATGTGGATGTAGATTGCACACGTCCACCAATAACAGTGCTCTCTATTTCATAACAGGTCAATTTGACACAGCATTTGGGCAGAGAAAATATCTACCAAACAGACTCCCACTCCACCTACGGATGAAGCCCTCAGTGATGACAGCATTCCTGGACATGTGGAAGTGGATGATGGACCTGGCACATCTGGTCACCGTGAGCAGATGGCAACAGTGAGTCTCACTGTGCCCATTCCAATACCTCCTACCGCAGCTGCAACAACACCTCAGCCAACCCCAGTCACACCAGCCTGTGTGCCATCTTGTGCCCCCGTCCTAGATTCTGAGGTGAGAATCACCAGCCCTGACACAGAGGAACCAGGCCCCAGTGGAGAGGGTACCCTGGGATAAGGGCACTGGCTTGTGGTTGAGTGTTCGTGGGAGGGTTACTGTGGGCTGGCAGACTGTGGCCACTGGGCCACTCTCACTAAGGATCCGATCAGCCAAGTCTTGGGTGTTTTGTCTATCAGGAGTCCTAAGACGTGATGGTCCAGGCACTTACCAAACTCTAGGAGATGAAGGAGCTGCAGAGAGACATACACCAAGAGATGGAGTCCAAAACGTCCAACATGGGCTCCCAAATAGGGGTGCTGATGGACATCCATACAATTCTGAGTAGGACTTTCCCACCACCATCTACCTCTTCCTGTGGTAGAACTACATCAAGTCCATCTACATATGCAGTAGCCACAGAAAGGGAGGCCCCGCCAGAGGAAGAATCACCTACAGATACCCCTGCCTCTGCAGCAGCGGAACCCCCGTCCCCGCTCGCAAGACGGATTGGCAAGACACCCACCACTGCCAGCAAGAAACCTTGACCATAATTTACTCCACTGGGTGTCACGCATTCTCTAAGTGCACCAATTCCGGACACATTTCCATTCCTGATGTGAGGAATAATCTGGACTTTGGATTTCAGATAATTTGGCATCTACACTTATGGTTTCATTCAACGTGACTGACTACTTCACTTTTCTTTTATGTTTGTTTTTGCACTCAGAGGGGCATATTTATACTCCGTTTGCGCCGAATTTGCGTTGTTTTTTTCGACGCAAATTCGGCGCAAAACTAACGCCATATTTATACTTTGGCGTTAGACGCGTCTAGCGCCAAAGTATGAGGAAAGAGCGTCATTTTTTTGCGTGAACGCCTTCCTTGCGTTAATGAGATGCAAGGTAGGCGTTCCCGTCTAAAAAAATGACTGCGACGCAAATGCGTCATATTTATACTCCCGGGCAAAAATCACGCCCGGGAGTGGGCGGGGCAAAAAAACCCGCATTTGCGCCGGATTTTAGCGCCTGGGTCAGGGCAGGCGTTAAGGGACCTGTGGGCTCAAAATGAGCCCACAGCTGCCCTCCCATGCCCCCAGGGACCCCCCTGCCACCCTTGCCCACCCCAGGAGGACACCCAAGGATGGAGGGACCCATCCCAGGGACATTCAGGTAAGTTCAGGTAAGTATAATTTTTTATTTTTTTTATATTTTTTTTTGGCATAGGGGGGTCTGATTTGTGCCCCCTACATGCCTCAATGCCCAATGACCATGCCCAGGGGACATAAGTCCCCTGGGCATGGCCATTGGGCAAGGGGGCATGACTCCTGTCTTTACTAAGACAGGAGTCATGTAAATGGCGTCTGGGCGTCGTTAAAAATGGCGCAAATCGGGTGAAGGCGATTTTTGGGCGTCAACCTGACTTGCACCATTTTAAGACGCCCTAACGCCATTTTCCCCAACGCCGGCGCTGCCTGGTGTACGTGGTTTTTTTCCACGCACACCAGGCAGCGCCGGTCTGCTAGCGCCGGCTAACGCCATTCAATAAATACGGCGCCCGCATGGCGCTTCAGAATGGCGTTAGCCGGCGCAAAACTTTTTGACGCTAAACTGCGTTAGCGCAGTTTAGCGTCAAAAAGTTTAAATATGGCCCAGTATGTCTACACCTTTAACACTTTAATAAATTCACAAGTCACAAACTCATTGTCTGGTGCAGCAAATTTCACATTTAGCAATGTAGATATGTAATACCATGTGGACATTATAATGAAAAACAAGCTACTTTTGCAAGCATTGATATGCTGCATGTAGACAATGTTTAGCTCAGGATCACAACCATGTCACACCAACATACAAGTGTCTTGTCTTGTCTTATCACATCTTTATTACATTGTTCCAAGCACAGGCTGGCATGATGTCAGAAGCATAGCAAATCATATATGACTCAATTATACTGTATAAGTGATCACATTTACAGGTGCAAACCTTAGCAAAATAGAAAGAGGGGATACATTTACCATTTTCCTATAGAATAGGCAATAATAAAATTGGTCTGTGTCTTAAGCTGGAGCCATATGGCCTACCTCATAAATGTAATCCTATATTATTATTTAAAGCAAGACTGATGGCAGTACAACCGTATCTGATCCCAGGGTCATTACAATCAAGTGTTTCTGTGTCTAGTAGAATATCTCAAACACATGTCATTGATGTGCCACAATTACTTTGGCGTACTATGATGAGACATTTCAACAACTGCATACAGTTCATACAAAATGGGTATTTAGTCAATGTGAAGAGAACCTGACATGATTTGGGCCTACAACAACATTTTGTTTGAGTACATGATGATAGACGTAATACATTATTGCCACCACACAACTAGGAACAATTCCAAAGGATTCTTCTTAACTTCCTTCAATCAATCAATTAATCAAACAAATTTCTTAAGCGCACTACTCACCCGGTAGGGTCTCAAGGGGCTGGGGGGGTTACTGCTTGAAAAGCCATGTTTTGAGGTGCTTTCTGAAGGTTAGGAGGTCCTGGGCCTTGCGTAGGTTCATCGGGAGGGAGTTCCATGTTTTGGTGGCGAGGTGGGAGAAGGATCTGCCACCAGAGGTGGTGTGTTGGATGCAGGGGACTGTAGCAAGGACGAGGTCTGCAGAGCGGAGCTGTCAAGTTGGTTTGTGGAAGTTGATTCGTTTGTTGAGGTAGGCCGGTCCGGTGTCATGGAGGGCTTTGTGATTTTGAAAATGGTCCTTTTGTTGATGGGGAGCCAGTGTAAGGATCTGAGGTGGGCGGAGATGTGTTTGTGGTGAGGGAGGTTGAGGATGAGGTGTGTGGCTGTGTTCTGGATTCACTGGAGTTTTCCCTGAAGCTTGGCTGTGGTCCCTGCGTGGAGGGAGTTGCCGTAGTCCAGTCTGCTGCTTATGAGGACGTGGGTGACTGTTTTTCTTGTTTCTAAAGGAATCCATTTGAAAGTCTTGCGTAGAATGCGAAGGGTGTTGTAGCAGGAGGATGATATGGCATTGATTTGCTGAGTCGTGGAGAGGGATGAGTCCAGTATGATGCCAAGATTGCGTGCGTGGGTGGTGGGTGTTGGGGGTGGTCCAAGGGTGGTGGGCCACCAAGAGTCATTCCACGCTGTCTTGTTGGGACCGAAGATGATGATCTCAGTTTTTTCTGAGTTCAATTTGAGGTGGCTTGCTGTCATCCAGTTAGCGATGGCGAGGAGTCCCGCATGTAGGTTATTCTTGGCGGTAGCTGGGTTCCTCGTGAGGGAGATGATGAGCTGGGTATCGTCAGCTTATGAAATGATAGTGAAGCCGTGGGCACGGATGGTGTTGGCGAGAGGAGCCATGTAGATATTGAAAAGTGAGGGGCTGAGGGAGGATCCTTGGGGGACCCCACAGATGGTCTTGGTGGCTCTAGACCGGAAAGGAGGGAGGCAAACTCTTTGGGTTCTTTCGGAGAGAAAGGAGGTGGGCCAGTCCAGGGTTTTGTGGCGAATTCTGGCATTGAAAAGGCGTGTACGGAGGGTTTGGTGGCATACAGTATCAAATGCAGCGGAGAGGTCTAGGAGGATGGGGGCGACGGTTCAACCCTTGTCCAACCTGGTCCTGATGTCGTCTGTACAGGTGATGAGGGCGGTCTCAGTGCTGTGGTTTTTGCGGAATCCAGCCTGGGAGACGTTGAGTATGTTGTGGTCTTCTAGGAAGCGAGACAGTTGTATGTTTACTATCTTCTCCATGACCTTTGCGGGGAAGGGGAGAAGAGAGATGGGTCAGTAGTTTGTGAGGTCTTCAGGGTCTACTTTGGGTTTTTTGAAAAGAGCCTTGACTTCGGTGTGTTTCCAAATACCTGGGGAGGTTGCAGTCTCGAAGGAACTGTTGATTACGGCCCTGAGCTGGGGAGCGATGATTTGGATGGCCTTGTTGAAGATGTGGTTGGGGCAATGGACTGTTGGGGAGCCTCATGGTTTTGCCCATTTCTTAGTCGTTAGTGGGGGTCCAAGTGTTCAGTAGGTTGGTGCGGCAGGGTGTTGTGGTGTTGGTTCTGTCGGTGGTGGTGATGGTGGGTGCTGACGATGTGAAGTTGTGGTGTATGTCTGCGATCTTGCGGTGGAAGTAGTTGGAGAGGAAGTTGCAGAGGTCTTGGGAGTGTGGAGGGTTCCTATCACTGTGCAAGCTGTCTTGGTGCAGGTTTTGTACACCCAAAGTCTGTGTCATACATTCTCAGGAACAATCCATGTCTCAACAGCATAATATAGCTGCTAATGTCACAACTCAGAAATGTCCAAATGAGGATGCAATGGTGAAGGTACCTAAAACACACCAAAACAAGGAGATTAGCTATGAAACCATGCATATGACACAATTCAAATAGTAAACTTCTAGATAACACAGTCCATGACAATAAAATAAACTATACAAAGAAATGAAAAAAAATATATATATATATCTCAAAACCTTACTACAAATCCACCTTTTGCCAGAATTTTCCAGAGCTTCTGTTTCCCAACATTTTCCCCAAACATACTCCTCACATCATCACAACAAGAGCTGCTTTAATAATCAAGGCCATGACATCTCATAACATTTTTAATTTCATAATTAGAAGTTGTTGATGAGATCTTGACATCATCCTTTGGCATTTCAAGATCCTAACCCGATGGCTCTTCAGGCTCTCCATCTTCTGCGATATAAGGGATGTTCCATTGCAGGACAATGTTATGGAGCATGTAGCAGGCCACAGTGATTTGACACACCTTCCCGAGTGAGAAGCAGTCCCTCCCAGTCTTGTCCAGACAGCAAAATCTGGCTTTCAGGACCCCAAATGCTGGTCCCACTGGCCCAGGTGTTCTTCCACGGGCCTCATTGAAGCAGACTTCCCCTGGTGTAGTTGAATTCCTCTGCAGTATCAACAACCATGGATGTTTGGGATATGCTGAGTCTCCTGTTTTGAATAAAGACATGAGTGCTACAATAAGACACACACTTTATGATTATAGTACCTGACATTACAAACACAAAGGTAGGACAGATCATGCCAGGCCCTCTCCTGTAGTAGTTGTGACATCAGCTAGGGTACAAGCTCCTCTGAAGTATGAAGGAATCATGACCTGGGAACCCTCTTGCCGTGGTACTAATGCAATATGGGTGCCATCAGTGGTTCCAACAACATGTGGGAGGCAACCAAATGCATAGAAGTTAACCTTCACATTGGTTAAATCCTCCCAACTGAAGAACCTGATATAGATGTTGATGTGTTTCATCATTGCTAAAAGCACATCTTGTAATGCACCACTGACAAAAGTTGTGACATACCACCAGATATAGCTATTATATATTTAAAGGAGCCCATGGCCAGAAAATGAAATACTGTCATAAGTGGGACACATGTAGTATTAGTGTTTTGTGGCAGGACATCAGGCTTCAACTGATTAAATGAATCTTGTATTGCTTGCCTATTCAAACAAAACATCTCTATTACACCCCTTTCTTCCATGGTCTTAAGGTCTGGAAATGGGCAGTACAATGGAGGTCTTCTCCCTCTCCCAGGGTACCTATGTGTGGAATACAAAAATTCTGAGCAATGATCACAGTTTCCAGAGTACAAAATATGAAGAGTAAGCCAAAACTCATGTGACAAAACATAACTAGTTCAAAAAGCATTACACATAATTCACATAACAATTGTCTACTGTCCAAAATACACCTATAATCCCTATTGTGGTCTTCACATATGTCTGCAACAGCAATGTGTACATTATACACCTTTTAATGTATTATGAGCAATTAATACTGATGTTTAATTTGTTCTTGCAAAGCACCATCACTGGTGGTGTACAGTGCAACGTCGTTATATGGCATTTATGCATAGTAACTCCCTACACTGATGTCTGAGTAAAAGAAATTACAGAGCAATGTAGTAATACATATGTAAACATGTTACAACACAGTTGTAGTGGTGGTGAAGCACCCAACAGTCACCAATACTGTAGTTCCAACTGCTAAAATGGCTGATGCCTGTCCTTGCATATTAGACTTTTGAGAGCTGCCCCGCCGGCAGAAGTCAACCCTACAGTGGGCAGATTCATCCACAGCAGACACAGCCATAGGCTAATGTTGTTGACAGTGACAGCCACAGACTGATGGCTGTGTCTTTCTATACTGATGACCGCGTACATGGCGTACATGTTTGCTGTGGTCTGAAAAATAACTCACTTACCTCCTGACACTGCTGCTATCAACACCTCCTCCATTTTAGCTGCTGCTTGCAACCTGTGGGAGTAATCATGCTAGGCCAAGCAGTTGAGTGGGCCCATGCTTTCTCCCAGGGAGCTGGAAAAACTAGTTGAAGAAGTCGTTGGAATGGTGACTGAGGAAACCCTCTGACCTGATACTTCTATCCACTGACCAACATTGTCAATGTGTGACATTTACTGATGATAGACCTCTTACTCACACAGGACTGTTGTCACTTTTCCATAGGAGATGTTTGCAATGTACAGGCCTATTGCACATGTGACAAATTAACAGTGCAGATGGTTGGTTACTTCTGAAGAGATCATTATATGTGAATCACTAACGTTGTTACATTCAACCAATCAAAGAAGACATACAATGTTTATTTATCTATTGTATCCATACAGGTCAACACCCATCAGAAGCAAGCCATTTGGAAAGCCATCGCCTGGAAGGTGCGGACCCTGGGAGACTATCGGCGCCATGGCCTCTACTGCCAGAAAAGGTGAGAGGACATGAGATGCTGGACCCTGAAGATCACGGAGGTCCAACTGGGGATGACCTCCCAACATGGATGGGTTCACACCAGACCATGAACCCCCTTGTGGTATGCATATTAGTGGTTGCCTACCCACAGCTTGGTGGGCAGTTGAGGGGCTCACAGCAGCTACAAGGGGGTGAGTCCTGGACAGAGCCGTACATTTTACATTGCCAAATTTGTGTGTAAGAGGCAGGCATTTCCCCATCAATATTGGGTGTGGCCCATATGTGACACACAAGAAGAGTTATTGTTTGTGTAGTCTAGTAGTAGGTACATGCTGATGTGCTTTGCCTATTGCACTTATGACCAGGAACATAACAAAGTCCAGTATACTACCAATTTACTAACTTGAGCAGACACATGGCTGAGTAAATTGATTTATAAGCTCATGTTGTTTGTTGTTGTTGTTGGTGAGATTTCTAACCAACAGGCGTCAGTGTGTCAAGAGTGATGCTACCTCACTGCTGTATCTGTGTAATGTGATGGTGGCCCACTTACAAGTGACATAGCATACAGTGCACTTTGTGTGCTGTCAGTGACAAATACTTCCCCTTGGTAAGTGGGGAATGTGCAGTAACATGAGATAGCAAACATCACTGGTGCCATCAGTATTAGTGCCTACATGTTGGAATGTGTACCTTTCCCTAGTATAGTGTCATAGACACTACTGTTTCACACCAGGGGTGAGTGGAGCTTGCTGAGTTCTTCTCTGCTGCAATCCACCCAGTTATCTAAAAAGTCTGTGAAATTCCGCACAGTTCCACATGCAGCAAAATGCCACCCAGTTACACATGGACATATCTCCACCTCTGAAACTATGAGTTGGAGCTGTGAGCAGAGACACAGGGCCTCATTACGAGTTTGGCAGTTCGTGCACCGCCATGGCAGTTGTGCGGTCCGACCACCATCGGCTTGGCTGCCGGATCACTGTACTATAAGTCATGAGGGCCCTATGGAGCAAAGGCCGCTGCAGTCCTGTCGCCACTGCCAGGCAGCATAGACCGCCACAGTAATGAGGCAGCACAAACAGACCGGGGGAGCCTGTGTTTCCATCAGACACATTATGAGGTTGCCTACCGCGAATGTGACCGTGACGGTCTAACCACCATGTTTCAGCAGACGGAAACGGAGTGTACAAATAGAGCAACTCATCTGCAAGCAGCCTTATGCATCTGGTGCTGCCATGGAGCCCATCACACATGTCCTCCCACTGCTGCTGGTCATCGAAGGAGCCCAAAATCCATGCTGCCATGGACACAGCGACTGTAAGTGCACAGTCAAAGTCATTTACACAGAAGGACACACTCACAGCTATCAAACGCCCCCTTTGGACATGTCATTCACAGTGCACTGCATCACTACATAAAGGCACACGTCTGACCATCTCAGGCACAGGGACAGTGAAGTGTACATAACATTGTGTCACACAACACCAACAACACAGCAACATCAAATCTAGAAATATAACTGACACCCTCACATTGCACACATGCCTTGGACTGCTGCCACATTCAACACACATATTTAAGGACATGTCATGGAACACAAACACCACTCCCATTAAACAGCCCTGCATGAGACCCACACATCACTAGGGGTATGTAGGGAGCTCCATTCCGCTGGTGGTGCCAACTGAGCTTTTGGAACTCTGTGCTCCGCTTGGACCTCAGAGTTATCCAAAACACTCTGATAGCCCTGCCAGCGGAGTGGAGCTCACTGGGTGCAGGCTGCACAGCGCAAGTGCAGACAGTCTGCACTTGCACTGTGCAGCCCATAACAAGACTGCATTGTGCACCGGAGCAGAGGAGAGAAGCAGCCGCTAGAGAGGACTTGTTGCTTTTGGACGACGAGGTGAGGAGGACCCCTGGGAAGACTCAGGTAAGTCTTCATCTCTTTTGTTGTTGTTTGTGCACACTGGTGGACAAACAAGAACTGAAATGGCAGCTTTTGCTGCCTAAGGTCCTGGCCTGAATTCAGGCCAGGACCGTAGGCAGTGAAAGCTGCTGTTTCAGGCCTCTTGTGCACTGCCATGTCCCATGTGCACTGCACACGGGATAGGCCAGTGCACAACAGGCCTGGCAGCTTTCGCTACCTACAGTCTTTGCCTAATTCAGGCCAGGGCTGTGGGCAGCAAAAGAAAGCTGCCATTCCAGGCCTTTTGTGCACCGGCCTGCCCTGTGTGCACTGCACTCGGGACAGGCTGGTGCACAAGAGGCCTGAAATGGAAGCTTTCGCTGCCTACAGCCCTCCTGAATGCGCCCATCTTGGAAGTGCTAAGCAGGGTCGGGCCTGGCTAACCACGTTCAGACCCTGCCAAGCGCTTCTGAGATGGGTGCGTTCATGAGGACTCCGGGGGCACAGAACTCCGCCTTCGTGGAATTCCACAGAGGTTTTTTTTCAACTCCATGAAATTCCTAGAAGCCAGACTCCGTTTACTCTGCCTAGGCCTACACATCACCCACACTGCAACACAATTAAAGGACAATAGGATGCACAATAGACAGAGAGACAAATATGTAAAACTCACTATGCAAATATTAACTGCACAATAGGGATGGGCCATCAGGAACACTCAGGGAAGGGTGCTGCCCTGGGACACATTACACTGTGCACAATCACCTAAAACACCATTTACACAGGAACTGGCCCTTCATGTATCTCAGGGATAAACAATCCTAGGACCAAGTGACATGCCCATCTGCACAATGTGGAGGTACAAGACAAGAAAACACATACAACAGCAACTGCATGGTTCAGACATTTAGATAAAGTAGCTACAAGGCCCACACAGCAAAATGGACACATGCACAGTCAAATGCAATTGAAGCTAGCACAATTGATCACCCACCATGTCTGCACAAACCAAACCTGAGCTCCCACACATGAGATGGATGTACAAACCCTATCGGGGGACAAGTCTAACACCATATATGCTCACATTGGACAACACAAGATAAAATAATTACCATACCAAACATATCACAATGCAATGACAACACAATTACATTTAACCCAACATACTCATACAGTCAACATATAGCTTTGTCTTGGGTGCCACCACCACTGTCTACAAAGTTAGATTTTCATTACTACAGCAAAGGGAGCAGCAAGCAGACTGAAACACACTCAACTGTAGACAGACAATACAAGTTACTCTGGAACAACACAAAGTTAGAAAAGGAATAGCAAGACAAATGTGTACCCAAAAAACAACTGTTTGGGTTTATGATGTAGAAAACTGGAAATGTCCAAGGCACTTGCACAGTCCATCAGTCTTTAAAGTGCACAGTGGTTTGCCAACACTTGGCTCCTAATACTGCTGGGGAACCTCCACAGGAAGGGGCAACAAGTGGGCAGGCAGACATCTCAAGGGTCATCCTTAGTGGGGTGATGGATTTGGGGTAGCTGGATTTGGCTTTGGGTTTAATATGAGTGGACTCTTTTTTAGGAGAGGTGGGCTTCTTCTTGTGGGGAGAAGCATGTGTGCTTGTGGGGGCAGGTGTGACAGGGGAGGACTTGGGGATAAAAAGGATGGGTTGGGTTGGGGTTGGGGGCTCTTGGCTTTGGGATGTGGTGGAGGGAGCAGGTGAAAAGACAAGAAACGTTCCTTAGGAAAATGGGGACAGTCATCAGAAGGGGATATGGATTTGGAGGTTAAGAGAGTGGTTGTCTGGTGTGTTGGTCTGGATGTCTTGGGTGTGTGCATGTGAGAGGTATGCTTATGTTTGGGTGGTGTCTGTTGTGTGTGTGTGCATTTGCGTGTCATGGTGGCTTGAAGGTGGAGGTGCTGGATGATGTGGGAGTGGTGATGTGTATGTGTCTGTTGGGGTGGTGTCTGAAGGTGTGCTTGTAGGGATAGATGCGTCTGTATGTGTTGGGGTGGTATCTGCTGGTATGGTGAATGTCTGTGTATCTGTTGGGGATGTGTTGAATATGTGTGTGTTTGTTGGGGTGTGTATGCAAATATAGAGGGTGTGGTGGGTGTGTCACTGCCTATGCTGGTTGTACCTGTGGGTATGCTGGGTACGGTGTGTGGGCCAGTGGGGGTGGTGGGGAGTCTGGGGAAGTGGTGGCTGATGTTGTGTGTGTCTGTTGAGTGCATGCATGACTATGGGGGTCATTCTGACCCCGGCGGTCATGGACCGCCGGGGCCAGGGTTGGCGGGAGCACCGCCAACAGGCTGGCGGTGCCCCGCAGGGCATTCTGACCGCGGCGCTTTGGCCACGGTCAGAAGAGGAAAACCGGCGGTCTCCCGCCGGTTTTCCGCTGCCCATAAGAATCCTCCATGGCGGCGCAGCTCGCTGCGCCGCCATGGGGATTCTGACACCCCATACCGCATCTGAACAGGATGGCGGTATGGGTTGTCGTGGGGCCCCCGGTGGGCCCCTGCAGTGCCCATGCCATTGGCATGGGCACTGCAGGGGCCCCCGTAAGAGGGCCCCACTTTGTATTTCAGTGTCTGCTTTGCAGACACTGAAATACGCGACGGGTGCAACAGCACCCGTCGCACCTTCCCACTCCGCCGGCTCAATTCTGAGCCGGCGTCCTCATGGGAAGGTGTTTTGCACTGGGCTGGTGGGCGGCCTTTTGGCGGTCGCCCGCCAGCCCAGTGCAAAGCCCAAAATACCCTCAGCGGTCTTTCGACCGCAGAGCGGTATTTTAGAGGGGGGAACTCTGGCGGGCGGCCTCCGCCGCCCGCCAGAGTGAGAATCACCCCCTATGTGTCTTGTGGTGGGTGTGTTTATGTGTGCAGTGTTTGTTTGTTGAGGTGAGACTGTGCGGATCTGTCTTTGTGCTTGGGATAGGGAGGGAAATGGGGGATTTGGATTCGGAAGAGGGAGGTGGAGGGGGGACAGAATGTGGGGAAGATTGGTCTCCGTCAGTGAGGAGGCCAGAGCCTGAAAAGATTTCTGTAGGCCAGACATACCACCATGAATGTCTTCCAGGAAAGTATTGATCTGTTGAGGTTGGCAGCCTAATCCCTAAATGGCATTCACAATGGCAGTGTTATCCACAGAAATATTCCTCTGGAGATCAATAGCCTCCTCACTTAAGACAGCAGGGGGTTACAAGGACTCAGGCATGTGCCTGTAGCAAAAGAGACACCCACCCTCTTAGGTGAGCAGGCATAGCAAGCTGGGTCGGGAGCTACAAGAAGGGTGAAGATAGAACTGGGGGTGGCAGACAAGGATGGTGCTGGAGTATGTCCTGATGGGTCCACCACCATTAGGGAGTGACCACTGCAGGAGCAATCCAAAGATGATGATGTGGATCCTTTTTCCTTTGTGGCACTCACCTCACCTTTCAGGCTACTGGGTCCCTCTGTGTCAGTGGTGTCTTGACCTGAGGGCTCGTGTTTGGATGCTTCCCCCGGTTGCACCCTGTCTAATTTAGTTCCCTGGTCTGATGCGGCAAATGCAATTAGAAATAGGTTCATCCCATGTCCATGATGACATGAACAACAGAACTGTTTAGCACATATTACCATGATGTCAACTGGGCCCCAGCAGCAATCACCACTTAAGTGGCCCATACATTTACAATACCATATGCATGCATGCCATCTGAACTGCCAACAGTTTCCATTGGGAAAATCAGGATCTCATACAATTACAATTGCATGTCTAAAGTTATCCCCTCTGGGGACCCCTGCACACTATGGGGGTTATTACAACTTTGGAGGAGGTGTTAATCCGTCCCAAAAGTGACGGTAAAGTGACGGATATACCACCAGCCGTATTACGAGTTCCATAGGATATAATGGACTCGTAATATGGCTGGTGGTATATCCGTCACTTTACCGTCACTTTTGGGACAGATTAACACCTCCTCCAAAGTTGTAATAACCCCCTATATCCCATTTATATATAGTATATACAGAGCCAGCTTCCTACACTGGTGGATCAGCGGTGGGGTCAACCACTTTGCATTTGCTGAACTACTCAGCATATATCTGGTCACATGACTAAATTACTAAATTGTCTTTGGGAAACTGATTTTTGAATTTGGCATGTTTTTCTAAAAAACGTTAAAGTCCTGATAGGGCCTTGGTTAAGTCCCCCTAGCATCTCTTTTTTAGATTCAAAAGTTATTTTTAAGTTAGGATTTAGTTACTAGAAATTGTTTTTTGTTTCTAAAAAAAAAGTCCCAACTTTTCCAACTTTTAGTAACATAATGAGCAGCTCAGGGAAAATATTGGTGGAACTCAACCTCACCCCCTACCTCCAGCTCGGGATGGCAAATTTAAGTTCCCTCTGTAAGCTGAAAAAGATTAAAACAGGTTCCAACCTTGCCAAGGTGAAGCTCCAGGAGATCTTGGCAGAGTACACCAGTGACCGCCCGGCTGAGGAGAAAGAACTCCACTCAAACTGGGAAGATGTTGAGGATGAGGAGGACAAACTCTCCCCTCCTTGCCTGACAAGGGAGACAAGGATCCCAAGATCCCTGTCTCGAAGGAAGGAACTCACTGGATCTGGATCTTCCACAAGGGAGTCCAGCTCTTCTGGGACCATTGGGTATAGCCTCAATGAAGAGGACATCCTTTTAGCAAGGATGGCCAAAAGGTGGGCCTTGGAGCAGCAACTCCTGACTATAGAAAGGGAGAGAGCAGAAAGGGGCTTAGCACCCATTAATGGTAGCAGCAAATCAAATAGGGTCAGACAGAATACTGACATCCTAAAAATCCCGAAAAGGATTGTCTCAAAATATGAAGAGGGTGATGATATCACCAAGTGGTTCACAGCTTTTGAGAGTGCTTGTGCAACCAGAAAGTTAAACAAATCTCACTGGGGAGCACTCCTGTGGGAACTGTTCACTGGTAAGTGTAGGGATAGACTCTTCACATTCTCTGGTAAAGATGCAGAATCATATGACCATATGAAGGCTACCCTCATTGAGGGCTTTGGATTCTGCACTGAAGAGTATAGAATTAGGTTCAGGGGGGCTCACAAAACCTCAAGCCAGACCTGTGTTGATTTTGTTGACTACTCAGTGAAAACACTAGATGATTGGATAACTGGCAGTGGAGTGCATGACTATGATGGGCTTTATAATTTGTTTATGAAGGAACACCTGTTAAGTAACTGCTTCAATGACAAGTTGCATCAACATCTGGTAGACCCAGGTCCAAGTTCTCCCCAAGAATTGGGAAAGAAGGTAGACCATTGGGTCAAGACTACGATGACCAAGACTTCCACTGTGGGTGACCAAAAGAAAGGGGTCACAAAGCCTCCTCAAGAAAAGGGTGGCGAGACACCTAAGGAAAAAAACAAAGAGTCTTTGCAAGAGCGCCAAAAACCTGCTCAGGAGACTGGGCCCTGAGCCTCTTCACAGTTCACAAATGGGTACAAGGGTAAAGACTTTGATCCCAAAAAGGCCTGGTGTCACAACTGTAAACAGCATGGACACCACACTGGAGACATGGCCTGTCCCAGGAAATATCCCACTAGCACCACTCCAGTTAGTACTGGAATAGCCTGTCTCCAGGTGGAATCAACAGTGTGCCCAGAACAAATCAGGGTTTACAGTGAAGCTACTCTAGTCTCTGCGGGTGGGGTGGATAAAGCCACACTGGCTGCCTGGCCGCCTGCAAATAAATAGGCAGCAACTCTTAATCAATGGGAGAAAGGTAGAAGTCCTGAGGGATACAGGTGCCAGTGTCGCCATGGTGACAGGGAAACTGGTTTCTCCAAGATATATTTGGCTGGACAAACATGTCTAGTTACCAATGGTGACAATGTGACTAAAGTCCATCCCATTGCTATGGTTACTTTAGAAGGGGGTGGGTATACTGGCCTGAAACAGGTAGTGGTCTCTTCTGCAATTCTAGAGGAATGCTTGCTAGGGAATGATCTGGAGTCCTCAGCTTGGGCCGAGGTAGAGCTCAAACCCATGTTGCCATGCTGGGAATCCCTGAACTGGTGTGTGTGAAAACCAGAGCACAGAGCAGAGCACAGGGTGAAAAAAAAGGAGTGTCAAAGCCTAGAATAATGGCCCAACCTTCCAAGAGAAAAGGTAAGAGGACTGGGGGGCCAGTATCTGATCAGCAAGAGAAACAAGACCACTCCTCTCAGGAAGATGTCTTATCCCCTGAGGGAACTGAGTCCATGGAGCTGGAGCCTTATCAGGTTAAGCTCTTGGGCCTGGGGTTTCCCACAAGGGAACAGCTGTGCCAGGGACAAAAGACTTGTCACACTCTTGAAGGCCTGAGATAGCAAGCTGCTGAATAGGAGAAGGAAGATTTCAGTGGCTCCCATAGGATCTATTGGGAGGATGGACTCCTTTACACTGAGGCTAGAGACCCCACAACTGGTGCCACTAAAAGAGTGGTAGTGCCTCAGGAGTTTAGAGAGTTTATCTTCACTTTGGCCCATGACATCCCCCTAGCTGGACATTTGGGACAGACCAAAATGTGGAGCAGACTCGTAAACCACTTTTTTTTGCCTAATATGTCCCAGAAAGTAAATGCGTTTTGTAGCTCCTGTGTCACCTGTCAAGCCAGTGGCAAGGCAAGTGGCCATCCACAGGCCGCCCTCATTCCACTTCCTGTGGTGGGGGATCCCTTTGAATGGGTTGGCATGGTCATTGTGGGTCCACTTGAACCACCCACAGCCTCAGGGAACGAGTACATACTGTTAGTAGTGGATCATGCTACCAGATACCCTGAAGCAATTCCCCTTAGGTCTACTACAACTGCTACAGTTGCCAAGGCCATGATTGGTATTTTTGCCAGAGTGGGTTTCCCTAAGGAGGTGCTTTCTGACAGAGTTACAAACTTCATGTCAGCTTACCTGAAACACATATGAAATGAGTGTGGGGTGACTTACAAATTCACCACACCACACCATCCACAAACCAATGGACTTGTTGAGAGATCCAACAAGACATTGAAGGGCATGATCATGGGGCTCCCGAAAAAATTCAAATGGAGATGGTATGTCCTCTTGTCATGCCCTCTTTTCACCTACAGAGAGGTGCCAAAGAAGGGAGTAGAGCTTTCCCCCTTTGAGCTTCTGTTTGGCAATCATGTAAGGGGGCCACTGGCACTTGTTAGAGAAGGCTGGGAGAGACCTCTCCATGATCCTAAACAAGATGTTGTGGACTATTTGCTTGGCATCTGCTCTAGGATGGCTGAGTACATAGAAAATGCATTCAGAAACCTTGAGGCCAGCCAACAACTTAAAAAGTTGTGGTATGACCAAAAGGCTGCACTGGTAGAATTCCAACCATGGTAGAAAGTATGGGTCCTGGAGCCTGTGGCTCCCAGGGCACTTCAGGACCCTTACCCAGTCTTGGAAAAAAGAGTCAGGTCACCTACTTGGTGGACCTGGGCAGTAGCAGACACCCAAGAGGGTTATCCATGTTAACCGCCTGAAGCTCTAGAATGATAGGGCAGACATAACCATGCTGATGGTTACTGATGAGCATCAGGAACAAGAGAGTGAACCTCTCCCTGACCTCCCCTCAACTGACCCTAAGGATGGGACAGTAGATTGCGTTGTTTATTCAGACATCATCTCTGCCCAACAGCAAGCTGACTATAGGCAAATCCTACAGCAGTATGCTGAGCTCTTCTCTTTGACCCCTGGTCTGACACACCTGTGTACCCATGATGTGGACACAGGAGACAGTTTACCTGTCAAAAACAACATTTATAGACAGTCTGATGAAGTCAAAGAGAGCATCAAAGTGGAAGTCCACAAGATGATGGAGTTAGAGGTAATGGAGCACTCTGACAGTCCCTGGACTAGCCCAGTGGTCTTGGTCACCAAACCTCACACCAAAGATGCAAGAGAGAAAAGAGGTTCTGTGTGGACTACAGAGGGCTCAACTCTGTCACAAGATAGATGCACACCCTATACCCAGAGCAGATGAATTAATTGACAAGTTGGGTGCAGCCAAATTTCTAAGTACCTTTGACTTAACTGCAGGGTACTGGAAAATTAGGATGGCACCTGGAGTGAAAGAAAAGACAGCATTCTCTAAACGTTATGGGCATTATCAGTTTACTGCCACCTTCCAAATGTTGGTGAATCAAGTCCTTGCTGGCTTGGAGTCCTTTAGTGTAGCAGATCTAGATGATATTGCTGTCTTTAGCGCCAGTTGGCAGGATCACCTGGTCCTCCTGGGAAGGTTTTGCAGGCCTTGTAATCAGCTGGCCTCTCTATTAAAGCATCTAAGTGCCAAATAGGGCAGGGAGCAGTTGTATACTTAGGCCACCTTTTAGTGGAACCTTTACAACCCAAGATCCAGACAATTCTGGACTGGGAAGCTCCAAAAACCCAGACTCAAGTTGGGCATTCCTTTGGCTTGACTGGGTACTACAAGAGGTTTGTGAAGGGATATGGGTCCATTGTGACTCCCCTCACTGAACTGACCTCAATGAAGATGCCAAAGAAGGTAAACTAAACTCTTAACTGTCAAAAGGTCTTTAACACCCGACAAGAAGCAATGTGCTTAGCACCAGCTCTTAAAGCTCCAGATTATTCTAGACAGTTCATTGTGCAGACAGATGCCTCTGATCATGGGATAGGAGCAGTCCTGTCCCAAAACAATGATGATGGCCTTGGCCAGCCTGTTGCTTTTATTAGCAGGAGGTTACTCCCCAGGGAGCAGCATTGAAGTGCCATTGAAGAGGCCTTTGCTGTGGTTTGGTCCCTGAAAAAGCTGATACCATACTTGTTTAGTACTCACTTTATTGTTCAAACTGATCACAGACTTCGCAGACGGCTAATGCAAATGAAAGGTGAGAACTCTAAAGTTTTGAGGTGGTCCATATCCCTGCAGGGAATAGGCTTTGTAGTGGAGCACAGACATGGGACTGCCCATGCCAATGTAGATGGCCTTTCCAGGTTCTTCCACTTAGATAATGAAGACTCTCTTGGGAACAGTTAGTCTCATCCTCTTTCATTTGAGGGGGGTTGTGTAAGAAAATGCAATTGTTGGCATGGTTACACCCCCCCACTGTTTGTCGAATGTTGATGCCAACTTTGATTGAAAGTATGCTGGGATCTTGCTAACCAGGCCCCAGCACCAATGCTCTTTCTCAAAAACTGTACTTTTGTTTTCACAATTGGCACAACTCTGGTACACAGTTAAGTCCCTTGTAAAAGGTACCCATGGTACCAAGGGCCCTGTGGCCAGGGAAGGTCTCTAAGGGCTTCAGCATGTATTATGCCACCCTAAGGGACCCCTTACCAAGGACATGTACACTGCCTTGCAGCTTGTGTGTGCTGGTGGGGAGAAAAATAAAAATTCGACATGGTACTTCTCTCATGGTGCCATGCCCACAAACCACTGCCTGTGGCATAGAGAAGTCACCCCTCTAGCAACCCTTACAGCCCTAACGGAGGGTGCACTATACCACAAGTAAGGGCATAGATGCATGGGCAATATGCCTCTACAGTGTCTAAGGTGGTCATTGCAACCCTGGCGGAAGGTGTTAAAGGTGCGGTAATACCGGCAAAAGGCCGGCGGACAAAAAAAGGGAATTATGACCGTGGCGGAAACCGCCAACAAAGACAGCCACTTTAACACTCCGACCGCCACAGCGGTACAGACAAGCAGCGCAGCAGTCACCGCCAACAGACAGGCGGGAGACAATGTACCGCCCATAGTATCACAACCCGCCAATCCGCCACCTTTTCCGGGGCGGATTCACCGTGGATAAAAACACGGCGGAAACAGTTTCTGCAATGGGAAAACGCTCACCTTAACACATCCCACGAGGAAGGAGGACACCATGGAGCCGGAATTACAAATCCTACCTGCCCTCCTCTTCCTACTCATCTACGAAGAGCAGCGCCGGCGGCGGCGAAGACAACAGTGAGTACTGCACCTACGACATAAGGGAGGGGGGAGGCAAAAGTCAGGGACACACACACGCAACACCCCCACCTCCACCCCCACCCTCGCATATTACAACACACACACCAATGCAATTACAAACATCACAGTAACAACCCCCAAACCCCCCGGAAGAATGCAAAGACAAAACGAAATCAGTTCAAACATTGTAATGTATCAATATACACGTGTCAATTATATACAGATATATATAAACTCACACAAAGGCATATACAGTACGAGAAGTAGTGCAGATATGCACATCTCAATGTCCGTGCACCACTAGGCCAAAAATGCATGGGCAAGGCCCACACAAGATACCTGTCCACAAACGGAGAGAACACTGCCGGGGCATCAGAGACAAAAACAACAGGCACCTCAGGGGGAAGGGAAGGGGGGTACCTCAGCCGGATTACAGCACCACGCCACATCCACGACGGGGCTCCATGCCCATTGATGTATCCTGGGGAGTGCAAATCCACAGTCTCTCAAGTCTCTACAGTGGGTGGTTTGCCCACTGTTACATCTTGGGGAGTGCAAAGCAACAGTCTCTCAAGTCTCACAAGTGGGTGGTTTGCCCACTGTTACATCCTGGGGAGTGCAAAGCCACAGTCTCTCAAGTCTCTACAGTGGGTGGTTTGCCCACTGCTTCATCCTTGGGAGTGCAAAGCCACAGTCTCACAAGTACATAACAGCCTCCACTGGTTCTGGAGGGGGACTGGTGCCCAGAGTGTTTCATCCTGTGAAGGACAGAGGTAGTGGATGGATCTCTCCACTGGTTCTGGAGGGGGACTGGTGCCCAGACTGGATTAGTCTCCCCGTGACAGTTCCTGTCCCGTCACAGTCCCAGCTGCACATGGGATAACGATGCTTGATGTGGCGGTCTTTTCCTTCTTCTGCGGTGCATGCCCTGTTCAGCGGTGCTTTGCCATGGCGGTCTCTGGACTGTTCAGCGATGCTTGCCCTGTTCAGCGGTCTTTGCCCTGTTCAGCGGTGCTTGCCCTGTTCAGCGGTGTTTGCCATGGCGGTCTTTGCCCTGTTCAGCGGTGCTTGCCCTGTTCAGCGGTGCATGCCCTGTTCAGCGGTGCTTTGCCATGGCGGTCTTTGCCCTGTTCAGCGGTGCTTGCCCTGTTCATCGGTGCTTGACCTGTTCAGCGGTGTTTGCCATGTTCAGCGGTGCTTTGCCATGGCGGTCTCTGGACTGTTCAGCGGTGCTTGCCCTGTTCAGCAGTGCATGCCCTGTTCAGCGGTGTTTGCCATGGCGGTCTTTGCCCTGTTCAGCGGTGCTTGGCCTGTTCAGCGGTGTTTGCCATGTTCAGCGGTGCTTGCCATGGCAGTCTTTGCCCTGTTCAGCTGTGCTTGGCCTGTTCAGCGGTGTTTGCCATGTTCAGCGGTGCTTGCCATGGCAGTCTCTGGACTGTTCAGCGGTGTTTTCCATGTTCAGCGGTGCTTGCCATGTTCAGCGGTGCTTGCCATGGCGGTCTCTGGACTGTTCAGCAGTGCTTGGCATGTTCAGCGGTGCTTGCCATGTTCAGCGGTGCTTTGCCATGGCGGTCTCTGGACTGGGCTTTGGTGTGTGGCATGACGTTCCCTCATTGCCCAGAGTGGCTGTGGCTGCCGGGGCCCTCCTGGGCAATGCCTATGGTAGTGGTCTCCTGACCAGTGACGATACTTGTGCCCTCCTGGGCAATGACTCTGGCGGTGGTCTCCTGACCAGTGACGATACTTGGGCCCTCCTGGGCAATGGCTCTGGCGGTGGTCTCATGACCAGTGATGACGGTGCTGGCGGTGGCGTCCCAGCCGCCGGGAACAATGCCGCCCTTCTCTGCAGTGATGCTCACACTTGGCTGTGCAGACTTCTTCTGGCCCTTCCCCACCTTTGGAGGAGTCACAGCTGACATTGCAATCCCCCTGGGACCCCTGTGAGTTGTTTTGCCTTCAGGAGTCTTCAGCCGGTCCCGTCGGCCACTTTCCAACTTCAGAGCCTTTACAGGGGGTGCACTGGCAGTGCCTTGGCTCGGTGTCACACTGCCTGCCCTGGTGGCCGGTGCTCTCCACACACCATGAACACGCACCACTGGTACTGGAGGCTTTTTGGCTGAGGCGCTACAACGGGACTGATGAATTGGAGGGGTGGGGGCAAAAAGGTCAACTTTGCAGAGGGACAGTTTCTGACGAACACTGGGATGGGTAGCTGGAGGGGGTCTGGGAGTGGAGGAAGAGGAGGTGGTTGTAGGAGGTGTCACTTTAGGTGTTTTGGGTGCAGGTGCAGGTACTGGAGGCTGTCGTGAGGTGGATGGATGTTGGGTGTGTGGGTGCCCGTGTTTGTGTAATTTTGGAGGGGGTGTCACAGACACACTGGGAGAGGACACAGGGGATGTGTAAATGGGAGTTGGGGTGGTGAGTGCAGGTGAGCGGGGTGTGGTGCTGGGTGTTCTGGTGCGAATCCTAATGCCTGAAGATGTAGTGCATGCAGGTGAGAGTGTAGACGACACTGGGAGGGAGGAGGGAGACGATGAGGAGGGGGACACAGTGGAGGCAGTGGATGTTGCTGTGCCTTTATGTGGGTGATGCTTGTGTGAGTGCCTGTGTGATGTGTGGTGCCTATGTTTGCCTGAACTACTTTTGTGTGTTGAGGTGTGTGCATGCTGGTCTGATGGTGTGCTTGGGATGGGCTGGGGTACAGGGGATTGGGTCTGGGTGGAGGAAGTTGGAGGGGGAGGCTAGACACAGGGACAATGGCTGCCATCAGTGCTGAGGCCAGAGATTGCAGGGTTCGCTGAAGAGCAGCCTGACCAGAATGAATGCCCTCCAGGAATGCATTACTGTGTTGCAACTCCCTTTCTACACCCTCGATGGCATTCACAATGGTAGACTGCCCAACAGTGAGTGACCTGAGGAGGTCAATGGCCTCCTCACTGAGGGCAGCAGGGGTGACTGGGGCAGGGCCTGAGGTGCCAGGGGCGAAGGTGATGCCCACCCTCCTAGGTGAGCAGGCACGGGGCGAACGCTGAGGGGCTGCTGGGAGGGCGGTGCTGGTAGGGGAGGTGGCGGCTGTACCTGCAGAAGTGGGGGGCACAGATGGTACCGCCACCCCAAGGGAGCTCCCATCGGCGGACGAGTCTGTGTCGCTGGTTGGTGATCCAGTGCCTGACGTGAAGCTCCCCTCCCCCTCCGTCCCACTGGTGCATTCTGAGTCCGTGGTGTGGCCCTCCATGGCCATGTGGGATGCAGCTCCCTCGTTCTCCGGTGCCACTGTACCTCCGCCTGATGATGATGATGCACAGAAGAACAGGGAGAGCAGAAAAAGGGGGGACGGGGATGACAGAAGAAAGACAGGTTGAGTGCATGGCTTACCGCTACCGTTGGCGGACAATACAGACACAGCAGCCCACTACACTACGCCGTGCTCCTGGCCTCTACAGATGCAATTCCTGGGATCTGGACTACATGGCTATGGTGGACATCTGCACACATGGATGCCACAGGTGCATGTATACCTGTACTTGGCACTCTACTGCGGTGGGGTGGAGTGCCACATGGCCTGTATTACGGAGGGGCCTAGCCTATGGAAGTCGCCATGGCCTAGGAAAACCCACAGCCCTCCTCCCACACCTAGACCCCTCAACTGCACGCAAAGTCCCCAGAATGATAGTGTACTCACCCCCTTGTGTCTGCTGTGATGCCCTCAAGCGCCCATCCAACTCAGGGTAGGCCACCGCCAGGATCCGGAACATCAGGGGGGTCATGGTGCGACGGGCACCCCTCCCACGTTGGGAGGCCATCCCCAGCTGAGCCTCCGCCGTTTTCTTGCTACAGCGGCGAATGTCCTCCCATCTTTTACGGCAGTGGGTGCCCCGTCTCTGGTGGGCCCCCAGGGTCCGGACTTCCTTGGCGATGGCACGCCAAATGTCCTTCTTCTGGTACATGACATGCACAAGGGAAGACGAGAAGTCATTACCAACTGCACCGTCGATGTAAGTGTCCCCCCTCCCTACCCTTGCCATGTGGCACATGCATTCACATGCATTTATGTTCCCTGAATTCTGCCCCCTTCCCTCTTACAACAAACCCTCTCCACCCAGGCCTAGCCCATACAACGTGCTCCCTGTGAACCTACCTGTTGGTCTGGAGGACCGTAGAGTAGCGTGTACTGGGGGAGGACCCCGTCTACTAGTTTCTCCAACTCCTGAGCAGAGAAGACAGGGGCCCTTTCCCCAGACACAGCAGCCATCGTCGCTTCAAGACCGAGGTCACAGCAGCACTTGCAGTTTAGGTCCTCTCCTCTCGAAGGTCAGGTATCGAGTGATTGAATAGATAGAAAATGGCAGTGACGTCCGCGGCGGTGACGTCCGCGGCGGAGCGTATAATCAACGCCAGCGCACTTGTTCATTGGCTCCTGGGACCCTTAGGGTCCAATGTTAACCAATGCTGTATTGCGCCACGGTCTACCACCGCCTACCGCGACGGTGTGCAACGCCAGTGCAGTTACCTCACAATACCATTGTCCCAGTTTAGAGGTCAGGCAGCCTCCATTTCAGGGGCCCACATGGCTTCATTTACTTCTGCGTCACACATAGCTAGGCCTACACTCAACACACATACAGGAATGGTTTTGTGTTTGGTGTCGTGTTCTGTGTATCTGTGGGTACATACCTGGAAATTTGATGACTATGTGGTCGCTGTTGTCCTTCCTAGGCACCGTCAGCTGGGACAATTGAGAAGATGGCGGAATCCTCCAGTGTACCGAACGCTGGTGGACCTGTTGACAATGGAGGAGCGACATTTAATATTCACCTACAGGTTTGACCGTGCCACTATCCAGGAACTATGTACCCAGTTGGAGCCTGACCTGATGTCACCAATCCGCCATCCCACTGGAATCCCCCCTGACGCTCAGGTGCTGTCAGTGCTCCATTTCCTTGCAAGTGGGTCTTTTCAGACAACAGTGGCCATGGCATCAGGGATGTCCCAGCCTATGTTTTCCAACGTGTTGTCCAGAGTGTTGGGTGCCCTGCTGAAACACGTGAGGAGCTACATCATTTTCCCTGAGGTGGAGGATTTGCCTACAGTAAAAGGTGACTTCTATGCCCTTGGACACATCCCAAACATCATAGGTGCTATTGATGGGACCCATGTAGCTCTGGTCCCCCCCACAGGAGTGAACAGGTGTACAGGAACCGGAAGAGTTATCATTCCATGAATGTACAGATGGTATGTTTGGCAGACCAGTACATCTCCCAGGTAAATGCTATGTTCCATGGCTCAGTGCATGACGCATATATCCTGCGCAATAGCAGCGTCCATTATATGATGGGTCAACTCCAGAGGCACCGTGTGTGGCTATTAGGGGACTCTGGTTACCCCAACCTGTCCTGGCTACTGACCCCAGTGAGGAATCCCAGGACCAGGGCAGAGGAACGCTACAATGAGGCCCATGGGCGGACTAGGAGGGTGATCGAACGCACCTTCGGCCTCCTGAAGGCCAGGTTCAGGTGCCTCCATATAACAGGTGGTTCCCTATTCTACTCACCGAAGAAGGTGTGCCAGATCATCATCGCCTGCTCGATGCTTCACAATCTTGCTTTGCGACGCCAGGTGCCTTTTCTGCAGGAGGATGGTCCAGATGACGGTGTTGTGGCAGCTGTGGAGCCTGTGGACAGTGATGAGGAGGAAGCTGAGGAAGAAGACAACGACAACAGGGAGTCAGTCATACAGCAATATTTCCAGTGACACACAGGTGAGAACATTTTCATTTTTACCATTACATACACTGTCACACGTCTTCCTCTATCCTGTGTGTAATTTCATAGCATTATTTGGTAACTGAGTTGTACCTTTCCATTACGGTTTCACAGGTGTGGTTACCAACGTGTTTTATCTGCTTGCATCCTTCAAGGACTTGTGATGTGTGACATAGGTATGTTGGCTTTACAACTAGAAACACATTTTGACACTGTCATTGATAATACATTTGACCAAATCACAGACTGACTCCAGATTTTTTGGTGGTTCAAGGGTGTTTATTGAAGTGCTCAAAAATGGAGGAGGGTTGTATTATGGTGATGGGGGATGGTGGAGGAATGTCCATGGCAGAGTCCAGTCCATTGGTCACACAGGTACACTGGCCATATGGGCAAAGGAAGTGGAGCTGGGGCAGTTAAAGTATGGACAAGGTAACAAAGTGGGACAGTGGGAGGACAATCAGGGTGGCCTCATTTCCTGGTGGGGGTCTTGCCATCTTGCTCTGTCCTGTTCCTGGATCTCAGGGACTGCTTGCGTGGTGGTTGTCCGTCTGCAGGGGGTGGGGTGCTGGTGTGGTGGTCCTGTGGCGGGGCGTCCTGTCCACTAGTGCCGGCGGAGGTGGTGGGCAGTTCATCGTCCATGCTAGTGTCAGGGGCCCCTTGGAGTGCCACAGTGTCGCTCAAGGTCTGCTGTATGTCCTTCAGCACCCCTATGATGGTGCCCAGGGCGGAGCTGATGGACCTGAGCTCCTCCCTGAACCCCAAATACTGTTCCTCCTGCAGGCACTGGGTGTCCTCAAACTTGGCCAGGACCGTCGCCATCGTCTCCTGGGAGTGGTGGTATCCTCCCATGATGGAAGATAGGGCCTCGTGGAGAGTGGGTTCCCTTGGCCTGTCCGCCCCCTGTCGCACAGCAGCCCTCCCAGTTCCCCTGTGTTCCTGTGCCTCTGTCCCCTGGACTGTGTGCACACTACCACTGCCCCCAGGTCCCTGTTGTTGTTGGGGTGGTGGGTTATCCTGGGTTCCCTGTAGTGGTGGACACACCGCTGATTGACGTGTCCTGGGTAGGGAGGTATGGGCCCGCTGGGTGGGTGCTGTGCTGGTGTTACCAGAGGGTGGAAGGTCAGTGTTGGGCTGTGCCTGTGCAAGGGGAACCGACTGTCCCCAGGCCCACAATGGTCCGGGCTGGTCATCAGGATCCAGTAGGGCAGAGCTGCTATCGTCACTGTGGGCCTCTTCTGTGGGTGGAGTGGAGTTGTCTGGACCCTCCGGTGTGGTGACGGTCCTTTGTGATCCTACAGGGGCATAAGTGCATGATTATTGCATGTGTGTGTGTCATGGTGCGCAATGGGTGGCTCACCGTGTACACCAGTGCAAGTATTTCTGTGGGGGGGCTTGTGTGATGATGGTTGGGGGGGTGTTCTGGGTATGTGCAGTGAGCATGCTTTTGTGAGGGGTGACCATGCTTAGTTGTGTCATTGAGGGCTTGGTGTTGGGATGTGTGGTTTGTGTTATTAGTACATTAGTGAGGAGTTGGAGTGATAGGGGAGGGTGTGAGGGTGGGGGTGTGTGATAGCATGCAGGTAGGGTGGGGAATATGATAGTTAAGATTTGACTTACCAGTGTCCATTCCTCCACCGACTCCTCCGAGGCCGTCTGGATGCATGATGGTCAAGACTTGCTCCTCCCATGATGTTAGTTGTGGGGGAGGAGGCGGGGGTCCGCCGCCAGTCCGCTGAACCGCGATGTTGTGCCTCGAGACCGCTGAACGCACCTTCCCCCGTAGGTCGTTCCACCTCTTCCTGATGTCCTCCCGATTTCTTGGATGCTGTCCCACAGCGTTGACCCTGTCCACGATTCTGCGCCATAACTCCATCTTCCTGGCTATAGATGTGTGCTGCACCTGTGAGACAAATAGCTGTGGCTCTACCCGTAGGATTTCCTCCACCATGACCCTGAGCTCCTCCTCGGAAAACCGGGGGTGTCTTTGGCGTGACATGGGGTGGTGTAGGTGATGTGTGGGGTGGTGTACGTGTTGATGTGTGTGGTGATGTGTAGTGGTGTGTGGTGTTTTGTGCGTGGATGTTGTGTGGGTGATGGTGTTGTGTGCCTCTGTGTGGTGGGGTTGTCTATTCTGTGCTCTCTCTCTGGCCTTCGTCTCTATTTTTTTGTCGTAGGGGTTTGTGGGTGATGTGGGTGTGTGTTTTATATTGTGTTGGGTGTGTGGGAGTGTTGTCTGTATGTGTATCAGGTGTGTGTATTTGGAATTGTCCAATGTGGCGGTGTTTTGGAGATGTGTGTGTATTTTGAGCGCGGCGGTGTGTACCGCCAATGGAATACCACGGCTGAAAGACTGCCGCGTGAATTCGTGGGTCGTAATAGCATGGGCGTGTTTCTGTTGGCGTGGAGGTGGAGGTTTTGTTTTCGCCAGTTTAACACTGACCTTTGTTGTGGCGGACTTGTGTGGGTGTCTGAATTTCGGCGGATTCCGAGATGTGGGTCATAATAGCTGTGGCGGGATTCCGCGGTCGCGGCGGTGTATTGGCGGTCTTCTGCATGGCGGTAAGCGCCTTTTACCGCCAATGTTGTAATGACCCCCTAAGTCTATTGTTAGGCATTGAGGCCATGTTGAGTATATGGTCTGGGAGTTAGTCATTATAAACTCCACAGCTCCATAATGGCTTCACTGAATACTGGAAAGTTTGAATCAAACTTCTCAGCAAAATAAATCCACACTAATGCCAGTGTGGGATTTATTGCAAAATGCTCACAGAGGGCATCTAAGAGATACCTCCTGCATGTTAGCCAAACTTCTAGTGTGGGACTGACCGGTCTCTGCCAGCCTGCCAGTTTCAGACACGTTTCTGACCACATGGGGTGAGTACCTGTAGGAGGCTGGCCTGGTGTGTAGTGGGTACCTTGGGAACTTACACCTTATACCAGGTCCAGTTGTCCCTTATTAATGAAATTTAGTAGTGTTCTAGCAGCTTAGGCTGATAGAGGTAGCTATAGCAGAACAGCTTAGGCTGAACTAGGAGACATGCACAGCTCATGCAATACCACATATGGTTACACATTACTTATGCACAAGTAAAGACAATACTCAGTGTTTTTTTGCATGAATCTTTTTATTGTTTATTGATAGTAACAGAACATAATATTGCAGTAATGTCATTACTTATAACAGAAAAGCTCAGTAGTCACATATCCTGTGAGGTGCATGAGAATCACTATGGTTGGTATAGTGAATGATAACTAGGCTAGCACGAGGAGCTGGTGTATTGGCTACCAGAACATGTGAACTACATATTACATTCAGCGGTTTCTATGGAGGCTTCAACATTAATGACTTGTGCATTAAATGGTAAACTACATGTGTTCGAGTATAAACCTTAAAGTATTCAGCAACTCTATTGCTCCACTAAATGACAGTGAGAGTGATGAAGGATTTGTGTGTAAATGCGGATTCTAGGGCAATGTTAAGCAAAACAGCAACATACAACAACAAAGGAACTCAATGGAGTAAAGGGTCCAAAACAAGCAATTCAGTGCCCCCGTATGCAAGGAGTTCGCCGGCAAGATTGCGGGTATATCCGCACATAAAGTGATTAACTCATGTCTAAATATGCAGCGCCACCACTGAACCAATCCGAATCATTGTGTTCAAGTGTAATAAATGAGCAAATCGCCAATGACACTTGCAGCACATTGAAAGAAGACTATGGTGGTCATTACAACCCTGGCGGACGGTGTTAAAGCGGCAGTAAGACCGCCAACAGGCCGGCGGAAAAAAAATGCAATCACGACCGTGGCGGAAACCAAGACAGCCACTTTAACACTCCAACCGCCAAGGCGGTACAAACAAACAGCACGGCGGTCACCGCCAACAGACAGGCGGAAGACAATGTACCGCCCACAGTATCACAACCTACCAATCCGCCACCTTTTCCGGGGAGGATTCACCGCAAACAAAAACACGGCGGAAACAGGACTTCGAAGGGAAAACGCTCACCTCTACACACCCCACGAGGAACCAGGACGCCATGGAACCATAGATTCACATTTTCCCTGCCCTTATCTTCTTGCTCCTCTACCAGGAGCACGAACGCCGGCGGCGGAGACCACGGTGAGTACTGCACCTACGACACAGGGGAGGGGGGAGGGAAAAACCAGTAACATACACACGCAACACGCAACACCCCCACCCTCACCCACGACAACAAACACACAAATATAGCATGATACACTACAGTTACATCCCCCAAACCTCCCGGAAGAATTCAAAGACAAAAGGAAATGAGTGTAACCATTGTAATATATTAAAATCCAGTACGCAAAAATATATATACACTATAAACAAATATATACACCAAGAATAGTAGTCCAGGTATTGCTCCATTGAAGTCTATGGAACACTAGGCCCACACTGCATGGGCGAGGCCCACACTCAATACCTGAACATGATGGAGAGAACACTGCAGGGGCATCAGATAGCAATAAAACAGGCACCTCAGGGGGAAGGAAAACGGTGGGCTCCTCAGCCGGTTGAGTGCACGACGCCAAATTCACGAGGGGGCCCCATGCCCACTGTCCAATCCTGGGGAGTGCAAAGCCACAGTCTCTCAAGTCTCTACAGTGGGTGGTTTGCCCACTGTTCAATCCTGGGGAGTGCAAAGCCACAGTCTCTCAAGTCTCTACAGTGGGTGGTTTGCCCACTGTTCAATCCTGGGGAGTGCAAAGCCAGTCTCTCAAGTCTCTACAGTGGGTGGTTTGCCCACTGTTCAATCCTGGGGAGTGCAAAGCCACAGTCTCACAAGTGGATAACAGTCTCCACTGGTTCTGGAGGGGGTTTTGTGCCCAGAGTGCTTCATCCTGCCAAGGACTGTGTGAGTGGATGAATCTTTCCACTGGTTCTGGAGGGGGCTTTGTGCCCAGAGTGCTTCATCCTGCCAAGGACTGAGGTAGTGAATGCCCTTCTCAACTGGTTCTGGAGGGGGCTTTGTGCCCAGAGTGCTTCATCCTGCCAAGGACTGTGTGAGTGGATGCCTTTCTCCACTGGTTCTGGAGGGGGCTTTGTGCCCAGAGTGCTTCATCCTGCCAAGGACTGTGTGAGTGGATGTGTCTCTCCACTGGTTCTGGAGGGGGCTTTGTGCACAGAGTGCTTCATCCTGCCAAGGACTGAGGTAGTGGATGCCTTTCTCCACTGGTTCTGGAGGGGGCTTTGTGCCCAAAGTGCTTCATCCTGCCAAGGACTGTGTGAGTGGATGTATCTCTCCACTGGTTCTGGAGGGGGCTTTGTGCCCAGAGTGCTTCATCCTGCCAAGGACTGAGGTAGTGGATGCCTTTCTCCACTGGTTCTGGAGGGGGCTTTGTGCCCAGAGTGCTTCATTCTGCCAAGGACTGTGTGAGTGGATGCCTTTCTCCACTGGTTCTGGAGGGGGCTTTGTGCCCAGAGTGCTTCATCCTGCCAAGGACTGAGGTAGTGGATGCCTTTCTCCACTGGTTCTGGAGGCGGCTTTGTGCCCAGAGTGCTTCTTTCTGCCAAGGACTGTGTGAGTGGATGTATCTCTCCACTGGTTCTGGAGGGGGCTTTGTGCCCAGAGTGCTTCATCCTGCCAAGGACTGAGGTAGTGGATGCCTTTCTCCACTGGTTCTGGAGGGGGCTTTGTGCCCAGAGTGCTTCATCCTGCCAAGGACTGTGTGAGTGGATGTATCTCTCCACTGGTTCTGAAGGGGGCTTTGTGCCCAGAGTGCTTCATCCTGCCAATGGCAGACTCAGTAGCGTCAGTGCCCTTGGCGTTCATGGGCCAGCAGTGCTTGTGGCGGCGGTGTCCTGTTTAGCGGTGCTTGTGGCGGAGGTGTCCTGTTCTGCGGTGCTTGTGGTGGCGGTGTCCTGTTCAACGGTGCTTGTTGTGGCGGGGTCCTTGGCAGCGACTCAGCTGCTGGCGGTGCTGTGTGGCCCAGCGGTGCTGGTGCTGGCGGTCCTGTCTAGCCCAGCGACTCAGCAGCTGGCGGTCCTGTCTGGCCCAGCGGGGCTGGTGCTGGCGGTCCTGTCTGGCCCAGCGGGGCTGGTGCTTGCGGTGCTGTGTGGCCCAGCGGGGCTGGTGCTGGTGGTCCTGTCTGGGCCAGCTGGGCTGGTGCTGGCGGTCCTGTCTGGCCCAGCGGGGATGGTGCTGGTGGTGCTGTGTGGCCCAGCGGGGCTGGTGCTGGTGGTGCTGTCTGGGCCAGCGGGGCTGGTGCTGGCTGTACTGTCTAGGCCAGCGGGGCTGGTGTTGTCGGTCCTGTCTGGCGCAGCGGGGCTGGTGCTGGCGTTGCTGTGTGGCCCAGCGGGCTGGTGCTGGCGGTCCTGTCTGGCCCAGCGGGGCTGGTGCTGGTGGTCCTGCCTGGCCCAGCGGGGCTTGTGCTGGCAGTCCTGTGTGGCCCAGCAGGGCTGATGGCGGTGGCCTCCTGGCCAGCGGGGCTGATGGCGGTGGCCTCCTGGGCAGCGGGAATGATGGCGGTCTTCTCCACCATGCTGCTCTTCCCAGACTTGCCGGGTTTCTTGTGCCCCTTCCCCACCTTGGAAGGTGTCGCAGCTGACTCCACACTCCCACCTGTACCCCTGGGAGTGTCTTTGGAAGCTGGAGTCTTCCCCCTCTCCCACTGGGCACTGGCCAACCTTTGATGCTTGACAGGTGGGGGACTGTCTGTGCTGTGGCTCCTTGTCACACTGGCTGCCCTGCTGTCTGGTGCACTCCAGAATCCGGTGACTACTGGCACCACTGGTCCCGGAGATGTTGTGGCTGAGGTGCTAGATTGGGACCTGGAAAGTCGGGCCCTAGGAGACTGACGGGGTGGGGAAGGTGAGGAAAATAGGTAAAGGGTGGACAGGAAAAGTTTCTTGGGAACACTGGGACGGGTAGCTGGAGGGGGTTTGGGAGTGGAGGAAGAAGTTGTGGTTGTAGGAGGTGTACATTTGGTGACTTTGGGTTAAGGTGCATGCGTTGGAGGCTGTTGTGAGGTGGATGGCTGTTGGGTGGGTGTGTGCGTGCGTTTGTGTACCTTGGGAGGTGGCGTCACAGACACACTGGGAGAGGACACAGGGGACGTGTGAATGGTAGTGGGGGTGGTGACTGCACGTGAGCGGGGTGTGGTGGTGTGTGTGCTGGTGATGGAAGTAATGGCTGTAGATGTAGTGCATGCAGGTGTGAGTGGAGATGAGACTGGGAGGGAGGAGGGAGACGAGGAGGAGGGGGACACAGTGGAGGCAGTGGATGTTGGTGTATCTGCATGTGTGTGATGCTTGCGTGAGTGCCTATGGGATGTGTGGTGCTTATGTTTGCCTGAGCTTCCTTTGTGTGTTGAGGTGTGTGCATGCTGGTCTGATGGTGTGCTTGGGGTAGGATGAGGTACAGGGGTGTGGGTCTGGGTGGAGGAAGTTAGAGGGGGGAGGCTAGAGACAGGGGTAATAGCTGCCATCAGTGCTGAGGCCAGAGTCTGAAAAGCTTGCTGAAGGGCTTCCTGACCAGAATGAATGCCCTCCAGGAATGCATTGGTTTGTTACAACTGCCTCTCTACTCCCTGGATGGCATTCAAAATGGTAGACTGCCCAACAGTGAGGGACCTGAGGAGGTCAATGGCCTCCTCACTGAGGGCAGCAAGGGTGACTGGGGCAGGGCCTGAGGTGCCTGGGGCGAAGGTGATGCCCATCCTCCTGGGTGTGCGGGCACGGGGCAAAGGCTCAGTGGCTGCTGGGAGGGCGGTGCTGGTAGGGGGGGTGGCGGCTGTACCTGTAGATGCGGGGGGCACAGATGTGGCCACCACCACAAGGTAGCTCCCATCAGAGGACGAATCCGTATCACTGGTGTCAGCTCCTGTCCCAGCCGTGGAGCTCCCCTCGCCCTCCGTACCACTGGTGAATTCAGACTCTGTAGTGTCGCCCTCCAGGGCCATGTGGAATGCAGCTCTCTTGTGCTCCAGTGCCACTGCTTCTCCGCCTGATGATGCTAATGCACACAAGAACAGGGAGACCACAAAAAGGGGGAGGGACGACAGAAGAAAGACATGTTGAGTGCATGCATTACCGCTACTGTTGGCGGGCACAACAGACACAGAAGCCCCCTGCAATACTCCGCGCACTTGGGGTCCACTGTTCAATCCCTGGGACATGGCCTACAAGGCTATGGCCGACATCTGCACACATGGATGTCACAGGTGCCTGACTAGGTGTAGTTGGCACTGTACACAGGTGGGGTGGGGTGCCACAGGGTCTGCCAGAAGAAGGGGACCTAACTAGCACACTCGCCCTGGCCTAGGGAAACCCACAGCCCACCTCCCCCACCCAGACACCTCCACTGCACGCTGAATCAGCTGAATGAGAGTGTACTCACCCCCTTGTGGCTGAACTTCAGGGGGGTCATGGTGCAACGGGCACCCCTCCCACGTTGGGAGGCCATCCCCAGCTGGGCCTCCACCGTCTTCTTGCTCCAGCGGCGAATGTCCTCCCATCTCTTACGGCAGTGGGTGCTCCGTCTGTGATAGACCCCCAGGGTCCGGACGTCCTTGGCGATGGCACTCCAGATGTCCTTCTTCTGGTGGGCGCTGACCTACATGAATTGTACAGGGGAAAAAGAAAAGTTATTACCAACTGCACTGTCACAGTCATTGGCCACCATCCCTACCCTTGCCATGTGGCACATGCACTCACCGTCGTTTCATGCACGCCTCATTCTCCCCCCCCATTTTCATCCACCCCACTCTACACAGGCATAGCCCTTACAGCATGCTCCCAGCGTACTTACCTGTTTGTCTGGAAGGCCGTAGAGTAGCGTGTACTGGGGGGACCCCATCCATGAGTTTCTCCAACTCCTCCGTGGTGAAGTCAGGGGCCCTTTCCCCAGACGGACGAGCCATTGTCTCTTCCAGACTGAGGTCACAGCAGCACTTGCAGTGTAGGTCCTCTCCTGTCGAAGATCAGGTATCGAGTGATTGAACACAGAGAAAATGGCTGTCACGTCCGCGGCGGTGCGTACAGTCACCGCCGGAGTACATCGTCATTGGCTCCTGGGACCCATAGGGTCCAATGTTAACCAATGCAGAATTGCGCCGCGGTCTTCGACCGCCTACCACAACAGTGTACAACGCCAGCGCAGTTACCTCACATCCCATTGTCCCACTTTACAGGTCAGGCAGCTGCCATTTCAGGGGCCCACATGGCTTAATTTTTAACTGCGTCACACATACCTAGGCCTTGCCTCAACACTCATACATTCAAATTTCGGAATACGAATCGTGTTCTGTGTAAGCTGTGGGTACGTACCTCTGAGTTGGTTGACTCTGTGCTCACTGTTGTCCTTCATAGGCACCGTCCGCTGAGACATGTGAGGAAATGGCGGCATCCTCCTGTGTACAGACCGCTGGTGGACCTGTCGACAATGGAGGAAAGACATGTGATTATCCCCTACAGGCTTGATCGTGCCACAATCCTGGAGCTTTGTGCCCAGTTGGAGCCAGACCTGATGTCAGCTATCCGCAATCCCACAGGAATCCCCCCTTCTAGTGCAGGTGCTGTCAGTACTCCATTTCCTTGCAAGTGGGTCATTTCAAACAACAGTGGCCATAGCATCAGGGATGTCCCAGCCTATGTTTTCCAATGTGTTGTCCAGAGTGTTGTCTGCCCTGCTGAAACACATGCGGAGCTACTTAGTTTTCCCTCAGGTGGAGGATTTTCCTACAGTGAAAGGTGAGTTCTATGCCCTGGGACATATCCCCAACATCATAGGTGCCACTGATGAGACACATGTGGCTTTGGTACCCCCCCGCAGGACTGGACAGGTGTATAGAAACCAGAAGAGTTATCATTCGATGAATGTGCAGATGGTGTGTTTGGCAGACCAGTACATCTCTCATGTGAATGCCAAATTCCCTGGCTCAGTGCATGACGTTTACATCCTGCGGAATAGCAGCATCCCTTATGTGATGGGGCAACTCCAGAGGCACCGTGTGTGGCTATTAGGTGAGCACCTGGAAGCAAGTCAATGGGAATGGTTGTCTGGGTCTGGGGATATCCCTACAGGTTAGTGTGTGTCTAACAGTTGCCCCTCGCCATTTGCAGGTGACTCTGGTTACCCCAACCTGTCATGGCTACTGACCCCAGTGAGAAATCCCAAGACAAGGGCAGAGGAACGCTACAATGAGGCCCATGGGCGAACTAGGAGGATTATAGAGCGGACCTTCAGCCTCCTGAAGGCCAGGTTCAGGTGCCTCCATGTGACAGGTGGATCCCTATTCTACTCACCAAAGAAGGTGTGCCAGATCATCGTGGCGGCCTGCTGTAAGTTTCACAACTTAGCTTTGCGACGACAGGTGCCTTTTCTGCAGTAGGATGGTCCAGATGGAGGTGTTGTGGCAGCTATGGAGCCTGTGGACAGTGAAGACAAGGAAGCAGAAGAAGAGGACATCGACAACAGGAACTTGGTGATCCTGCAATACTTCCAGTGAGACACAGGTAAGAATACAAACCTGCCTACTACATGTACTTTAACACTACTACCTCTCTACTGTCTGTCGTTTTCACTCAATGTATGGTCACTGAGTTGTCACTTTCCCTTACGATTTCACAGATGTGGGTCCCACTGTGTGACATCTGCTTTGTTTCCTCATGGACTAGAGCTGTGTGATATAGGTATGTTGACATTACAATTGAAAGAGCATTTTGTCACTGTAATTGCTAATACACTACTTCGACATCACAGACAGACTCCAGATTGTTTTGTGCTGTAAGGGTGTTTATTTAAGTGCTCAATATTGGAGGGTGCTGTAAAATGGTGAGGGGTGATAGTGAAGGAATGTCCATGGAAGAATCCAGTATATTAGTCTCACAGGTGCATTGCCCAAAGGGGCATAGGAAGAGGAGCTCGGGCAGTTTGAAGATGGACAGGGTGACAAGGTGGGACAAAAGGATGACATTCAGGGCGGTCTCATTTCTTGGCGGTGGTCTTAACATTGTTCTCTGTCTTTGTCCTGGATCTCAGGAACCGCTTGCGGGGTGGTTCTCCATCTGCAAGGAGTAGGTGCTGGTGTGGTGGTCCTGTGGCGGTGCCTCCTGTCCACTAGCGCCGGCGGAGGTGGTGGGCAGTTCATCGTCCAGGCTAGTGTCAGGGGCCCCTTGTTGTGCCACACTGTCCCTCCTGGTGTTGAGGACTTCCTTCAGCACCCCTACGATGGTGCCCAGGGTGGAATTGATGGATCTGAGTTCCTCCCTGAAGCCCAAATACTGTTCCTCCTGCAGCCGCTGGGTATCCTGAAACTTGGCCAGTACCGTTGCCATCGTCTCCTGGGAATGATGGTACGCTACCATGATGTTGGAGAGGGCCTCGTGGAGAGTGGGTTCCCTGGGCCTGTCCTCCCCCTGTCGCACAGCAGCCATCCCAGTTCCCCTGTGTTCCTGGCCCTCTGTCCCCTGGACCGTGTGCCCACTGCCACTGCCCCCAGGTCCCTGTTGTTTTTGGGGTGGTGGGTTAGCCTGGGTTCCCTGTAGTGGTGGACACACTGCTGCTTGACGTGTCCTGGGGACAGAGTTATGGGCCCGCTGGGTGGGTGCTGGGCTGATGTTTCCAGAGGGGTAAGCTCTGTGGTGGCCTGTGCCAGTGTGAGGGGAACTGACTGTCCCCAGGTCCCAGATGGGCCGGGCTGGTCATCTAGATCCAGTTGGACAGAGCTGCTGTCATCACAGTGGGCCTCTTCTGTTGGTGGTGTGGACATGTGTGGACCCTCCTGTCTGGTGACGCTGGGTAGGGGTCCTGCAGGGATATAAAAGGATGTTTTTTAAATCTGTGTGTGCCATGGTGTGCAATGGGTGGGTCACCATGTACCCCAGTGCTTGCATTCCTGTGTGGGACCTTGTGTGATGGTGGTTTAGGGGGGTGTATGGGTATGTGCAGTGGCCATGCTTTGGTTGCATGAAGGGCTTGGTGTTGGGTTGTGTGGTTTGTGATATTGGGCCATTTGTGAGGAGTTGGAGTGATGGGGGTGAGAGCGAGGGTGGGGGTATGTGATGGCATGCAGGTAGGGTGGGGGATATAGTAGTAAAGCATTGCCTTACCAGAGTCCATTCCTCCATCTACTCCTGTAAGGCCCTCAGGATGCAGAATCTCCAAGACTTGCTCCTCCCATGTTGTTCGTTGTGGGGGAGGAGGTAGGGGTCCACCGCCAGTCCGCTGAACCGTAAGGTGGTGTCTTGAGACCACGGAACGCACCTTCCCCCGTAGGTCGTTCCACCTCTTCCTGTTGTCATGCCTATTTCTTGGGTGCTGTCCCACTGCATTGAACCTTTCCACTATTCTTCGCCATAGCTCCATCTTCCTAGCTATGGAGGTGTGCTGCACCTGTGATCCAAATAGCTGTGCCTCTACCTGGACGATTTCCTCCACCATGACCCTGAGCTCCTCCTCAGAGAACCTGGGGTGTCTTTGCCGTGCCATGGGGTGGTGTGGGTGATGAGTGGGGTGGTGGGCGTTGTGATGTGTGGGGTGATATTTAGTGGTGTGTTGTGTGAGGTGCGTGGAAGTTATGTGGGTGATGGTATTGTGTGCCTGTGGATGCTTGGTAGTAGTTTGTAGTGCCTCTCTCTGGCCTTCTTTCGGTATTTTGGTCGTAGGGATTTGTGGGTGATGTGGATGTGTGTTTTATATTGTAATGGGTATGTGGGAGTGGTGTGTGTATGTGTATCAGGTGTGTGTATTTTGATTTGTCCAATGTGGCTGTGTTTTGTAAGAGTGTGTGTATTTTGAGCGCTGCAGTGTGTACCGCCAATGGAATACCGCGGTTGAAAGATCGCAGCGTGGATGCATGGGTCGTGATAGTGTGGGCGTAATTCTGTTGCCGTGACGGTGGAGGTTTTGTTATCGCCAGTTTATCACTGACCTTTGGTGTGGCGGACTTTTGTGAGTGTCGCAATTTTGGCGGATTCCGAGCAGTGGGTCATAATGACCGTGGCGGAATTCCGCTGCCGCAGCTGTGTGTTGGCGGTCTTCTGCATGGCGGTAAGCGGCTTTTACCACCAATGTTGTAATGAGGGCCTATGGCTGCTGGACTGCTGTAAGTCATTAAGTTGCTGCAATGAGGTCAGTGACCGTTTCCGGAGTACGTAAAGATGTCAACATCGCTTCCCAGCCATCAGAAAGGGGATATTTAGGTAGGCCAAGTGTCTCCTCTCGTCTCAGCACCACCCCTTCAGCTTCCGCCCATGTCAGGGAGGAGTGTTTCCAGGCCAACACAGTTGGTACTTCGGAAACCTTCCATCTCCGGGTTATCAGCCGTCTGGCTATTAAAAGCCCAAGGTCTAGGAATCGGATGGTAGCCTTGCAGTTCTTACTTCCGGGGAGTAGGTCTAACACGCAAGCCTCCCATGTATGTGACAGTGAGCGCGACATGTATGTCGACAAACAGGCCACGACAGCACCCTAGTAATTATGTAAGAGGGGGCAAGACCATATCATGTGGAGGACATCCGCATTTATGTGTTTGCAACAGGGACAGGCTGCATCAATGCGGCAGAAGTATCTATTAATGCGGGCCGGAGTAAGATATGCTCTATGAATAATGTAGAATTTATAAGTCGAAATCTGGAGTTGCGGGGGATTGTTGTGTGGCTGGACAGGACTGATCTTCATTGCGCATCTGTGAAGGGAGTGCCCGAGTCCCCCTCCCATGCAGTGCGCAGTGCACCATGATCATGCTGTCTATGAGTCCGAAGCGCGTCTAATCAGATGTCTACCCTGCCCCATAACCTGTACATATTGTATTAGCAAATGAGTTGGAGGTTCGGTTGTTAAGTCCCCCCATCTACTTGATAATGACCTCAACAACGAGTTATATAAAAGGAATTGTCCCACAAGGAGACCCGTTTCAGCCACCAAAGTAGGAAACAGAGTCAGTTTGCCATCACTATAAATACCCAGCAGTGCCAAGGCTGGGGCGAACGGGATGGTCCCCTTCGTACATTGTAGGCACCTGCGGTAACAACGATGGGTCACATTAAGGAACAGGTCCTCAGGTGGCGCTGAGTGTGTAAATGGATGGAAAAGGTGCCTTAGTAGCGTAAGTGTCCAGGGCTCAGAGGTGGTCACCGTGTCAGAGAGATGAAGTTCCGCTAGCCATCGGGACACCCACTGAAGCTGCAAGGCCAACTAGTAATGTTCCAGGTTCGGCACCGAAAGGCCACTGTGCTCCAAAGGTAAGTAGAGTTTTTTCAATGCTACTCTGCAGCGACCCTCATTCCAGAAAAACTCGCGCAATCTGGGTTCCAGTTCCCTAAAGAAAAAAACTGGGATATAGTATGGGAGATTGGAGAAAGAGTATAATAATCGCGGTAGCGCAATCATCTTCAGGAGGGCAACCCGGCCTGCAACCAAAAGTGGCAGCGATTGCCAGAAGGTCATTTGGGAGTGGATGGATGTCGCTGCCCTTCCAAGATTTCCATCATATAGATCCTCCTTCCGATGATATATTTGGATGCCTAAATATCAGTGCCAAGGGACATCAATGTCAGAAAGGCACAACTCCGGATTCGGAAGTTCCGGGTCGAAGGAGAAAAGGCATGATTTTGCCCAGTTGACACGCAGGCCCGAGAGAGTTGCAAAGCACTGCAGAATAATCCTAATCGCAGAAGGGATATTAGCAATGTCTCTGAAGTACAATAGGAGATCATCAGCATATAGTGATACAGTATGTAAACCGTCACCCAGTGCGATTCTCCAGTGGAGGCCCTGGCTGCGAAGTTCTAAGGCCAAAGGCTCCATCGCTAGGGAGAACAGTAACGGGGAAAGGGGGCAGCCCTGTCTCGTGCCTCTGCGTACTTCAACTGGGTCCGAAATGTTCCCACCCATCTTGACTCAAATCCTAGGACAGGTATATCAAAGTTTAACCATTCGCAAGAAATGTGGACCAAGGCCAAACCGTTGTAAAGCTTCAAAAATATACGGCCACTCCAGCGAATCACAGGCCTTTTCCAAGTCAAGGACCAGACATCCCGGTTTCGGCCAGTCTTGTGTCGAGTATCGCATGATACGGAATAGGCGTCTGATTTTGTGAGAAGTATCTCTCGCAGGTACAAATACAATTTGATCAGTGTGAACCAGGTCCGAGACCAGATGTGCCAAGCATGTCGCCAGAACCTTAGCTAGAATTTTATAATCAGTATTGAGCATCGCCAGTGGTCTATAGGAGCAAAGTTCAGATGGGTCCCTGCCTGGCTTAAAGAGCGATACCAGCAGCGCCTCTCTTTGCGATACCGACAGAGATGCTCCCTGTATAGATTCCTTGTGTCAACGAAGGAGGTGATGCGCAAGGGTTGCAGAGAAAATCCTGTAGAAGTCAGCCGGCAGGCCATCTGGATCGGGGGTTCTGCCCGCAGATAGAGCATGAAGACTGCCTTGGATCTCGGAAAGCGTCAGCGGTTCCTCCAGGTCCTCCCGTTGAGCGTCCATTAAGCAGGGCAGGGTGATTGATAAGAAAAAATCTTTGCAGGCTCATAGGTTCAGCACTGCAGCGGAGCTGTAGAATATGCTGTAGTATTGTGTAAACTCAGAATGGATCACTGAGGGAGTGTAAAGCACACTCCCGGTCACTGAGCGAATCTCCACAACAGGACTCTGGTCTTGCTCCCGCCGGGCAAGCCAGGCTAAAAGCCTGCCCGACTTATCAGCAGAAGCATGTGTTCGCGCCGAGTGGGCGGCATAATTTCAGCAGCGTAGCCGCTCTAAAAGGGATATATGTTCAACTCAGGCTGATGATGATTGCGCCATCCCTGTAGGACTTTGAGTAGCATCCTGCTCAAGTTGCAGCCAAGTCCGTTCTACCTATGTGAGAGCACTTTCAACAGAGCGTCGCAGATTCCACTGCATACCCATGCAATGGCCCCTAACAAAGACCTTAAATGCTCCCACTCAATCAAACCGGAGGACGCCATGCCTGTGTTATGTTCGAAATATTCAGTGATTGTCCCATCCAACGACGCTCTAAGTGTTGCGTCCTCCAGGAGCTCAGATCGGAGCCTCCAGGTAGGTATATTTGAGGGAGAGATGTCCCATCCCAGTCGCATGAGCTGTGGGTTGTGATCCGAATGAGTACGACCCAAATAATCCGTATCTAACACTGCAGGATAAAAATTAGTTGTGCATAGAAGTCTATCAAGACAAACATGCAATTGATGCGGGCGGAGTAGTATGAGCAGACTCTGGCGGTAGTGTTGCGGTAGCACCAAATGTCCAGCAGGCACCAATTCTGGAGCCAGGTGTTTAGCGCGGGTGCAGCAACCACAGTAGGCGCTGTTGGCAATGGAGGGAACTATCGGTCCAAGTTGGGATCCAGCACACTATTAAAGTCCCCTCCCAATAACCAAGGGTAACCACTCCATCTCAAAAGCTGACTGGGCAGGGAGTGGAGGAAGGAGGCTTGATCCGAGTTTGGTGCTCATATGGAGCCAAACACCAGGGCTCAGCCCGCAAGTAGCCCCGCACCAAGGCATAGCGCCCCTGCTCATCAACAATTTGATCCTCTGCTACAAAGTGGGTGCCCGGCCTGATTCAAACCAAAGTACCTCTAGTGTAGGAAGAGTAGCCTGTCGCATAGAGATGCCCCTCCATCGCCACTACAAGTGAGGTACCTCGGGCTGTGCCAGATGCGTTTCTTGCAATCAATCAATCAAGTCGAGTTTGCTGCTGACGTGGGCTTGGGTGACTGTTCTTCTTGTATCTGTAGGGATCCATCTGTAGATCTTGCAGAGCATGCGGAGGGTGTTGAAGCAGGATGAGGAGACGGCGCTGACTTGCTTGGTCATGGAGAGTGTTGAGTCGAGAATGACGCCAAGGTTGCTTGCGTGGTCGGTGGGTGTCGGGGCTGCTCCCAGAGCGGTCGGCCACCAGGAGTCATCCCAGGCTGAGGGGTTGGCGCCGAGGATGAGGACCTCCGTCTTATCTGAGTTCAACTTCAGTTTGCTGTTCCTCATCCATTCGGCGACGGCCTTCATTCCTTCGTGGAGGTTGGATTTGGCGGTGAGGAGGTCCTTGATGAGGGAGAGAATCAGTTGGGTGTCGTCGACATAGGAGATGATGTTCAGGTTGTGTAGCTGGGCGACGTGGGCGACGTGGGCGAGCGGGGCCATGTAGACGTTGAATAGTGTAGGGCTGAGGGACGATCCTTGGGGGATGCCGCAGATGATCTTTGAGGCTTTGGATCGGAAAGGGGGGAGGCGGACGCTCTGGGTTCTGCCAAAGAGGAAGGAGGTGGTCCACACGAAGAGCTTTGTACCCGATCCCTGCGCTGTGGAGGCGTGTGCGTAGGATGCAGTGGCAGACGGTGTCGAAGGCGACCGAGAGGTCCAGGAAGATGAGGGCTGTGGTTTTGCTGTTGTCAATCAGGGCCCTGATGTTGGTGGCGACGATGAGGGCGGTTTCAGTACTGTGGTTGCTGCGGAACCCTGACTGGGATGGGTCCAGGATGTTGTTTTCTTCGAGGTAGTGGGTCAGTTGTCTGTTGACGATCTTCTCGATGAACTTGGCCGGGAATGGGAGCAGGGAGATGGGACAGAATTTCGTGAGGTCTCTGGGGTCCACCATGGGTTTCTTGAGTAGGTGGTTTGATCTCAGCATGTTTCCAGCTCTCGGGTAGGTCGCGGTTTCGAAGGAGATGTTGATGATTTTGCAGAGGTGGGGTGCGATGGTGGCGCTTGCTTTGTTAAAGATGTGGTGGGGGCATGGGTCTGACGGAGATTCAGAGTGGATAGTGCTCATGGTTTTGATTGTGTTGTCTTTGTTCATGTTGGCCCAGACGAGCGGGGGTCGTAGTTTAAGGTGGATGGAGAGTCTGAGGAGTCGGTGGTTGGCAGGATGGTCTGGCTGTTGAAGCTGTCGTGGATGTCTGTGATCTTGTGGTGGAAGAAGGCAGTGAGGGAGTTGCACAGGTCTTGTGATGGTGGGATGTTTTTTGTGCTGGAGCTGGGGTTACAGAGTTCCTTCACGATTTTGAAGAGCTCCTTGCTGTTGTGTGCATTGTTGTCCAGGTGGTCTTTGAAGGAGGTTTTCTTGGCAGATCCGATGAGGTGATGGTGATTGCGGATGGCGTTCTTGAAGGCAGCATGGTTGTCCGGTGTCTGTTCGTGGAGCCACTTTCTCTCCAGTTTCCGGCAAGTTTGCTTGGAGGCTCGAAGGTCCGAGGTGAACCAGCTGGCTGTCTTGTTGGCACCTCTGTTGAAAGGTTTATTGAGCTGGGCGAGAGTGTTGGCGCAGTTGTCGATCAAGCACCAGAGGTTGCAGGCTGCGAGGTCAGGATGGTGGGTTCAGTGGGTGGTTTTCGGGCGAGGCTGGTGTTCAGCTGGTCTTGGCTGACTTTGCTCTAGTTGCGGCGGGGGATCTGTTGGGTCAAGTAGTGCGTGGTGGGTTTCTGGAAGGTGAAGTGGATGCAGCAGTGGTCGGTCCATGGGAGTTCGGTGGTGTGGCTGAAGGTGACATGGGGACTAGCAGAGTAGACGGGGTCCAGCATGTGGCCGGCGGAGTGTGTTGGAGTAGTGACAAGTTATCTGAGTCTGAGGGTGGCGAGGTTGTTGATTAGGGTGGTGGAGTTGGGGTCATTGTTATTCTTGAGGTGATAGTTCAGGTCACCGAGGAGGATGTAGTCGATGGAGGCTAGGGCGTGCCTGCTGACGAGGTTGGCGATGGAGTCGCAGAACTGAGGCTGTGGTCCGGGGGGTCTGTAGATGAGAGTTCCTCTGAGGGTGGTGTTGGGTTTGGTGTGGATCTGGAAGTGCAGGTGTTCGGCGGTGCTGATGGTGTCGTCGGTACATGTCGTGACCCTGATGGTGTTCTTGTGGATGATGGCGATTCCGCCTCCAACTCCGTTGGTGCGATCCCTGCAGGTGATGTTGTAGCCATCTGGGATGGCTATGGCGATGTCTGGGAGTCCCACAGGACAGATCATTGAGCCCCACACTATTCAGTCTACATGTGGAACCTCTCTAATGACTGATTAAAAATCATTGTATCATTTTTTAAGCATGTGTTGTCAGATGACATGCAAATAATTCTTAGACTGGATGGCAATAATAAGGTGGCTTGTGATAATTTTCATTCCAGAATGAGAGTTGTGGCTGATTAGCTGGCAAAGAGAAGTTGAATTCACCCAAAACCAAGGTGATGGTGCTTGCCAGGTCTCTGAATATGTGCTCCTCAGAAAGGTGGCCAGATGCTCAGGTGCTGTGTGCTACCTTTACTTCCCAATCATTGCATCAAGGTACCATTATGTTAGGGTAGCTTTTGTGTATTTGTGTAGGCCACAACTCACCCCAGAAGACATCCTGGAATTCAACCAAGAGTTGTATGGGCTATGGACTGAGCCACAGTTGGGGTTAGGTGAATAGCCAGGTCTTCAGTTTCTTGTGGATTCAAGAACTGAGAAGGAGTTTCTGATTTGCAGGGGCACGTAGTTCCAGGCTTTAAAAGAGAAATACATGAAGGCACAACTGATGGATCTGGTTGTGTGTATGGGTGTGTGTGAATAGGAGTCCATCTGAGCAGAGGTGCCTGGTAGGTTTGTGGAAATGGGTGCAGTATTTGAGGCACGCAGGGCCAATGTAGTGTATGGCTTTGTATTTGTGCATGAGGCATATGAAGAGTGTTTGTTTGTAGATTTTGAGCCAGTCGAGCTCTTGGAGGTGCAGAGTGATGTGAGAGTGGGGTGGGAAGTTGATGATGAGCCTACCCGCAGAGTTATGTATGGTCTAGAGTCTGCTTGTCAACTGAGTGTTGATTTCAGCATATAGTGTGTTGCTGTAGTCCGGCTTCCTGTTGATGGTGGCTTAGGCAAATGTTCTGTGAGTGTTGGTGGGGAGCCATTTGAAGATCTTCTTGAGTATAACAACTTATTGGATCATGAAGGTGCATACATGTAAATATTAGGTAAACAAGGTTTTCAGGGTTAGGGATAGGGTTGGGTTTACAGTTTTAGTTTTAAGGCATTTTAGGCTCATGGATGGTTCGGGATTAGGAGTGGAAAGGGTGTTATACGCTTTTGGGATGGTTTTAGGAATAGTAAGGATGGGTTACATGTAGGGGTACTAAGGGTTTATTAAGTGTCAGGGAAAGGGATTGGTTTAGGGGTTGTAAGAGTTTTTATAGGGTTTAGGGCTGGGTATGGGGTAGTACAGTTTGTTTGGTTCAAAGAAGGGGTTGTATTTAGGGTAGTAAGGTACATTTTTGGATTCTTTAATGAATTGTTTTAGGGCTATTAAGGTGTTGTTAGTGTATAAGGATCAGTTGGGTTTATGGGTAATGAGGGGGTTTAGGAATGGGTTTGAGTCTAGTGAGTTAGGGATGGGATGAAAGGCTTATATAGATCATGTGTGGTAAGTGTTTTATCTTGGTAGTATATTTTATTAAAAGTATTTATTTTGGGGTTATTGATTTATTTGTTTGTGGTTTGATATTTATTTTATTACATGTTTGTATTTATTGTTTGTTCATTTTTGGTTTAGTGTGTTTAGTTTTGTTGTTGGGATGCAAGAATATAGTGGTCATGGGTGGGGAGTGCATATTTTTATGTAACTAATTAATAAGTGACAGTTATTTTGAAAGTATTGTGATTATTTTTTTCAGTTTGGGATGAATATTTTATTTTTGGGGCGCTGGTACCTAAATGTTATTCATTTTTTGTTATAGTGTGTTTAGTATGAAGAGATGGGATGCAAGCGCTATAAGAGCTCTTGGAGGGGAGTGTTCTAAAACTAACTCAAGGGAGACAGTTATTTGCAAAGTGTTTGGGTTATTTATTGTTAGAGCTCTAAGAGAATATTTATTTTTAATTTAAGGGGAAGCGTTTCTTCAATTTAGGAGAATTTATTTTCAGCTTTTTTTACATTACTTATTTTATAAAAGTACAATTTAATGTTTCCCTTGCCCAATAAACATACAACATAAGACTAATCTTATTGCACATTTTCATTAAAATATCTTTTACATATGGTGCATAGCAACTTATTTTTTAAATTTGGATTTAAATATATTTGTTTTATCTTGTATTCATAATTGTATTTGTTATTTAACTTATTAGTATATTAAAAAATAACAGTAATATTTTTAATATGTTTGTAAATATATTTTGTTTAGTATTTAATAAAAGTTTATTTTTTCCTAGAAATTTCCATTAAAGCATATTGAAGTAACATTCGTTATTGTTTCTACTGTTACTATTTCCAGCTTCATCAGTCGATAGAGCATCTAGGACAAAGGGGTTGCATTTGTACCAGATGGATAGAAAACTTAGGGCCTGGTTTGGATCTTGCTGGGACTACCGCCGTCCTGCTGTGGCGGTGGGCCCAAGTTCTCCATTAAGTTGACGAGTTCTGATCCTTGTATTCTGTTGCGCAAGGGGTTTCCCGCAGCCGATGTGATGACACCCATGCTGGCATATAGCACTCTGTCACCGTTGGGACAGTGGGATTGTGCCAACCATATTTAGATAACACAGTTGTGCTGGCTGTGTACCAGCGGTGGTCCCCCGACAGGGGGTGTCCATCGCAGGACCCATTCAGCATTGTACTATGGCTGTGGCTATTGTATAGATGCTAGCAGCACACACCTAATGTATATAGGCTGATGGTGAACACCTGCAAACTACACTATAATACACACTCTATTTCAGACCTTGATCCTTTGCCATTCCCCTGCATAACACCATTTTGCTGCTGAATTTGCCAGACAGAAGTCACTTTTTTTAAATTTTCATCAACTTTTGGGGCACTACATATTTTTTTTAGTTATTCAATATGGCAGGGAGGAGGATTCTATGTTTTACAGAGAGAGAATTGTCAGTCATGGTGGATGAAATTATTAGAGTAGAGCTACAATTGTTTGGAGCCCTGTACAAAATACAACCATGTCTCAGAGGAGACAAATATGGGCCAGAACAGTTGATGGAGTGAATGGTGTAGCAGACAATCTTTTCACACAGGAGGAGATTAGGAAGAGGTGGAATGATCTGCAGGATAGAGTGCTCTCATTGGCCTTCAACCATCACCTGGAGGCCCAGAGGACTGGTGGGGGTTCTCCCAGTTCCCCCGTTTACAACTTTTTCCCTGGGAGTAGAAGGTCGTGCAGATCTTACATGCTGAAGACTTGACAGGAATCTCTGGTGTAGTGGAGACTGGTGAGATGAAATTAGCAATGTCTCACTAATCACAAATGTAGTTTTTGCACTTAAGTGAGCTGTTCAGAATGTTTCAAGGCACTTATCAAAACCAATATATCCACGCCTGATTCACCAAAATATAGTTTTTGTCCAAATTACTAGCATCATGGTTATATCTCTCTTTTAAAAAATGCTCAATAGGTTTTGTGAGAATGTGTGTTGTTCTCCATGGATCACCCCTTGCATTCCCCTAGGTCCTTTATGTTGTTGTACTTAACAAAAAGGTTCCAAACTCCACCTATTTGCACATGAAGGAATACTGCTTGTAAGTGTTTTGTTCACGTATTTACATCATTCACCTATGTGTACATATTGTAAATGTGTGTTCATTTTCACTGTAGATATTTGAATGGGTATGTATAATGCACATTTTAACAAGTATTATCAATGGTGTTTACAAATATCTACAGCTGCCATGATGCTCTTTTTTTGTCTCCAGAAAACAATTTTGCAATGTGATGTTGCTCAACCTCGCTTTTCTTCCATATATGCACATATTTCGAAGTGTCATACATTGTCTTTCACAATTTAATTCTATATATGAAAATGTCTTTTGTTATGTTGGTCTAGTGTAATCTCATCTTCTTTTTACTCCATTGAATTGATGTAATTGCTTGTAAAATTTACAGCCACTTGAATCAAAGATTTTCAATCATATTCTGTGGCATGCTAGTATTGATACACAATTTACTTTGCAGTGTCCATGTGACCACCAATGCCATTAATCCTAATAAGCTGTTCTATAGTATTTTTTAGATTGCTAGGTCTTTGAATGGTTTAGTTCTCAATTCTCTTCTCTATCGTGCTGGGGTGAATGTCTGGTACAATTAATGTACACTTTCTAAATAATATTTTACATTTCAGGACATCTCTTCAACATTTTTATGGAAGTTTGTATATATGGAAATTTACCTGCATGTGTACATTCATGAAAATCACACAAAGGCCTAATCATTCCAATAATCATAATTTTCAATTTTAGATTGCTTCATTTGTAGTTCAAGCCACATTTGCGGTAAAATACAGACATTTAGGCCCTCATTACAGGTCTAGCTGTCCTGGCAGTGGCGGTAAGACTGCTGCCAAAGTGGCGGTCTGACATCCACACTATGAATCTGGTGATAGTGCCACGGTCTGACCGCTGGTATCGCCACTTTTTCACTGCCTGACAGCCTGGTGTGGCCAGTGGTCTTAATCCACCAGGGTAGTGCTGCAAGCAGCGCTGCCCTGGGGATTACAACTCCTGTGTCTGCCATGCAAAGGCTGGCAGAGATGGGGTTGCTGGGGGCCCCATAGGCAGCCCCTTTGCGCTTTTTACTGCCTGAATTACAGGCAGTGAAAAGTGAGATGGGTGCTTTTGCACCCGGTGCACTTCAACATTGCTGCCGGCTTGATTACCAGCCGTTGTCAATGTTGTGGGTAGTTTCCTGCTGGGTCAGCAGACAGAAATGTTGCTTCTGCCTCTGGCCCAGTGGGAAACTCATGACAGGGCCAGTGGGTGGAAAACCGAACTGGCGGCCTCCACCGCCCGCCAAACTTGTAATGAGGCCCTAAATATTGTTTGTAAGTCATTTTAGGTCCTACACACAGGGCCTGTGGACCGCCATCTGCTGCTAAAGATACCTCCACTGCAGGCCAGGATCAAGTCTTCTGTTAGGGGACCTCTCGTGCAAGTCTGGAAGATGTGCAGCTGCCTGGTCCGTCTAGTCTGTCTGGGATGACAGCTCCAGTGAGACTCACTCGACCTTCACCGACACCTCCCACACCAGCTGCAACAATACCTCAGCCAATTGATACCTCCATTTCCTGTGTCCCAAAAAAAATCACACCAATCTTGTGACCCTATTCCTAGCTGCTGTTGAGCCAATACCACAGCCACCTCCAATTCTGCTAGGACCAGTGTGATGGTGAACACTGTTTCAAGGGAAGGGCACAGGAGTGGGTGTAGGGGGTTATGGGAGGGAAAAGGTGGGCCAACAAAGTGAAACCACTTGGTTAACTGTCACCCAGACCACCATCAACCGACTCTTAGGAGTACTACACAAGTCCCAAGATATGAATGCCCAGGTCCGCACAGAGCTCTGGGACATGAAGCAGGTGCAGAGGAAGCACAATGTAGAGATACAGAATCACAGCTCCAATTTGTGCTCCTGACTGGGGTGATGCTTGACATTTACCATCATATGTTCGGGGCCTATCCATCCACCCCTGTCTGTAGTCCTTCAACATCCAGACAAACTACATCTTCCTCAGCCACATATAGAACGGCCCTACCACTACAGGAATCTGTGGACCCTCTACCCTCAGGAGGGGACATTCATTGTGACCATCAGGAGAGGATGGCAAGACCTCCACCACCACCTCCAAGAGACACCATACCTAATTTCCTACAGTGTTTGTCCACCATTCACTCTGTGGACTATTTCATGGACATATTTACCTTTTTTTATGGTCAGTTGTACTTTGTACATTGAACTTCAATTTTAGCTAATCAAAAATACATTTCATCCACTATGATGGACTTCATTTATTTTTTATTTTTCCTTTGATGTTATGTCTCAAACTGTTTTTAGTGAATTTGTGGTAATAAAGTAATGTCACATAACACAACGTCAAAGGCTCGTGTTGTACTTATTGTGGCACTGCTTAATTTATGTCTTCATTCCACCATCATTTACTATTAATTAATAAAATTCATACAAAATAAGATATACCAATTAGGTTATGTGTTTCCCATTTAAAAAAAATGTTAAAATACAAATGTCAATGTATTGGTGTTAGAAATGGGCTGTCTGGTTGGAACGTCAGTTTGCACTCTGTCCAAGCAGGGACCCTCACTCTATTCACGACAATGGAGATACACACTTAAGATGACCCCTGCTCATCTCCTTGGTAGCTTTGCACAAGCAGTCAGGTTTACCTCAAAGGCAATATGTAAAGTATTTGTACCAACACACAGAGTAATACAGTGAAGACACTACGAATCGGACACCACACCAGTTTGGAAACATAGCCATTATTTATCTAAGTCGAACAAGACCAAAATGAAAACAATCCAACATACACTTGGGTGAAGGTGAGTCGGAATAGTCAGCAATGCGTTGAGTCCTTAGTCGCAAGCAAGGCTGTGCATAATTTCTTCTTCGGTAAAGCAGGTGATGCGTTATTTTTCTCTCATGCAAGAGAGTGATACATTCAATTGCCAGACAGGGCATCTCGGATCTGCGCAGGTTCACGTGGATTTTGACTCCCAGCAATGATGCGTGAAAAATCCAGCCACACTGTGATGGAAAACCATGCTCCATGGTGTTTGCGTGGTTTTCAGCAGCCACAAGCAGGTGTTGGGTTGGTTCTCCAGCCGTGATGCAGGTGATGTGTTTATTTACTAGCTGTGATGCGGGTGGTGTATCGATTTCAGCCAACAGATGGGTGGCGCATCATTTTTACAGCCACGTTGCAGGTGGTGTGTTTAAAGTTTCCCCACACAGCGTCCTGTGCATGGATTTCAGCCTTTTTCTTCCAGCTTCACCTTTGAAGTGCCCAGGGACTGGATAGGGCACCACTCAGTCATAGAATGGTTTAAGCAAGAAAATGCCCACTTTCTAAAAGTGGCATTTTCAAACTGATGATTTTAAAAAAAAAAACTTCACTAAAAGATATATTTTTAAAATGTGAGTTCAAAGAACCCAAACTCCACATCTCTATTTGCTTCTAAAGGGAAACTGCACTTAAACGATATTTAACGGCAGCCCCCTTGTTGAACTATGAGAGAGATAGGCCTTGCAACAGTGAAAAATGAACTTGGCAGTATTTCAAATCAAATCAAATCAAATCATTAACATTTATAAAGCGCGCTACTCACCCGTGCGGGTCTCAAGGCGCTAGGGGAAAGGGGGGGAGTTACTGCTGCTCGAAAAGCCAGGTTTTTAGGAGTCTCCGGAATGCGGAGTGGTCCTGGGTGGTCCTGAGGCTGGTGGGGAGGGAGTTCCAGGTCTTGGCTGCCAGGAAGGAGAAGGACCTCCCACCCGCCATGGAGCTGCGGATGCGAGGGACGGCAGCGAGCGCGAGGCCAGAGGAACGGAGGAGACGGGTGGGGGCGTAGAAGCTGAGGCGACGGTTGAGGTATTCCGGTCCCTTGTTGTGGAGGGCTTTGTGTGCGTGGGTGAGAAGTCGGAAGGTGATCCTTTTGCTGACTGGGAGCCAATGCAGGTGTCTCAGGTGTGCGGAGATGTGGCGGTTGCGGGGAACGTCGAGGATGACGCGGGCCGAGGCGTTTTGAATACGTTGCAGGCGTTTTTGGAGTTTGGCAGTAGTCCCAGCGTAGAGGGTGTTGCCGTAGTCCAGGCGGCTCGTGACGAGGGCGTGGGTCACGGTTTTTCTAGTGTCGGCAGGGATCCAGCGGAAGATCTTGCGGAGCATGCGGAGGGTGAGGAAGCAGGCGGAGGACACGGCGTTGACTTGCTTGGTCATGGTGAGAAGAGGGTCCAAGATGAAGCCGAGGTTGCAGGTGTGGTCTGCGGGGGTCGGTGTGGTGCCGAGGGCCGTGGGCCACCAGGAGTCGTCCCAAGCGGATGGGGTGTTGCCGAGGATGAGGACTTCCGTTTTGTCAGAGTTCAGCTTTAGGCGGCTGAGCCTCATCCAATCTGCAACGTCCTTCATGCCCTCCTGTAGGTTGGTCTCGGCGCTGGCGGGGTCCTTGGTGAGGGAGAGTATAAGTTGGGTGTCGTCGGCGTAGGAGGTGATGATGATGTCGTGCTTGCGTACAATGTCGGCGAGGGGGCTCATGTAGACATTGAAGAGTGTCGGGCTGAGCAATGAGCCTTGAGGTACGCCGCAGATGATCTTGGTGGGGTCTGAGCGAAACGGTGGGAGGTAGACTCTTTGGGAACGGTTTGAGAGGAAGGAGGCAATCCAGTCCAGGGCCTGGCCTTGGATCCCGGTGGAGCGGAGGCGGGTGATTAGGGTGCGGTGACAGACGGTGTCGAAGGCAGCCGAGAGGTCGAGGAGGATGAGGCGACTGTTTCACCGGTGTCCATCAGGGTTCTGATGTCGTCTGTGACTGAGATGAGGGCGGTTTCAGTGCTGTGGTTGGTTCGGAATCCGGTTTGTGAAGGGTCCAGCAGGTTGTTGTTTTCCAGGAAGGTGGTCAGCTGTTTGTTGACGGTCTTCTCTATTACCTTGGCGGGGAAGGGCAGGAGTGAGATGGGGCGGACGTTTTTCAGGTCGCTCGGGTCAGCCGTAGGTTTCTTTAGTAGGGTGTTGACTTCGGCGTGTTTCCAGCATTCGGGAAAGGTAGCAGAAGAAAATGAAGAGTTGATGACGGCCTGGAGGTGCGGGGCGATGATGTCGTCGGCTTTATTGAAGATGAAGTGAGGGCAGGGGTCCGATGGGGCGCCGGAGTGGATAGAGTTCATGATGGTTTTGGTTTCTTCAGTGTTGATGTGGGTCCAGTCGTTGAGGGTGATGGCCGGGGGTGCGGGTTCGGTGATGCTTGGTTGGGTCTGGTGTCCGAAGCTGTCGTGGAGGTCGCTGATCTTGCGATGGAAGAAGGTGGCGAGGGAGTTGCACAAATCTTGTGAGGGCGTGACGGCGTTGGCGTTGGGGTTGGAGAACTCCTTGACAATGCTAAAAAGTTCTCTGCTGTTGTGGCTGTTTTTGTCCAGTCTGTCGGTGAAAAAGTTCCTTTTGGCATCGCGGATCAGGTGGTGGTGTTCGCGGGTAGCGTTCTTGAGGGCGGTCATGTTGTCAGTGGTGTGGTCCTTGCGCCAGGCCTTCTCGAGGGTGCGACAAGTTTTCTTCGATTCTTTGAGGGTGTCAGAGAACCAGAGAGGTTTTTTGGTGTTGGCCTGTCGATGCGTGTGTTTGAGGGGAGCAAGGTTGTCTGCGCAGTTGGAGATCCAGTTCGTGAGGCTGAGGGCTGTTTTCACTGTTCACTGTTAGGACATGTAAAACACATCAGTACATGTCCCACCTTTAACATACACTGCATCCTGCCCATGGGGCTACCTAGGGCCTACCTTAGGGGTGCCTTACATGTGTCTTTGGCCTGGCAGATGGGTACACTTGCCAGATCGAACTGGCAAGTTAAAACTGCACACACAAACACTGCAGTGGCAGGTCTGAGCCATGTTTACAGGGCTACTCATGTGGGTGACACAGTCAGTGCTGCAAGCCCACTAGTAGCATTTTATTTATAGGCTCTGGGCACCTCTAGTGAACTTCACTAGGGACTTACTAGTATAGCATATATGCCAGTCATGGAAAAAAAACAATTATACATACAATTTACATAGGACAACCTGCACTTTAGCACTGGTCAGCATTTGTAAAGTGCCCAGAGTACCAAAAACAGTAAAAACTGTCTGCACACACGTTAAGGATGCCCTGTGTAACAATTGGTGTCATAAAATGTAGGTCACAGTTCTTTGTTCACATTTTAAATATTTTTTTACAATCCATGCATAACCCAAATAATGTGTGCCATTTAGAATTTGTCGCTTCAAGCCCTTGACACCACGGAAGAAGGAAAAATAATCCAAGTAAACATATCAAAATGATAAACTATTGTTGATTCATGTCATCAGCTAGAGCCAGACATCCTATCTCGCAATAGGAATTCCTCATTAACTACACCAATAGTCGAAATCATGGCAGTACTACATTTTGTGACTGTAGGATCATTTCATTATTGTGGCAGAATCTGGAGGCATGTCAAAACCAACTTTCAGTGTGTGTTACAAAAAGTTATTTTTATAATGGTGACACACATCAACAGCTTCATGTACTTATCACAAAATTAAGATTTTGCCAATTTGACAGAATATTAGTATGCTATTGCTTGACATTTACATGTGGTTAGAGCATGTTAAGTAGCACTTATTACCTTGGTGGCAAAATCCAACAGAAAAAAGGTCTAATACAATCTGAAGAACTTCAATTCAATCATTGTGCAAGTTGTCTCTGCACAAGATCTGTACGTCCAAAGTGTGTGTGTGTCTCAGGATCAAAACACTCTCCCTTTTTACTTACCAACAGCAACATATCACTGCACAACTTTGAAATGTCAAAATGAAGATGACATGCTGAAGGATCCTTAAACAGAATAACAAAGGAAAATTTATGATTTCACATTTGAAAATTTACTCAAATAGTAAGTTAGGAGGACACTTACACTTGGCACAAGCAAAACTAATCAATGTCAAGAAACACAGTAGTCAATGTATGGAAACTTTGATCAACAAATATTTTTGCCCTGGACTTTCAACTAACCATTACTACTAAATTACCATCACAGACTGATAAGTTCACTATTTGACAAGCTGTTCTAACATTTGATTTTACAATATGTAAAGGTAAACTTACTCTCATGTGAAGAAGTTGCCAATAACATCTTGACGTTTGTCAATTCATTCCTCTTTACCACTGTCATCATCATTGGGCATTTCAACATCCTCACCTGGTGACTCTTCATGGTCTCCGTCCTCTGTGATGATTTGGATGTTATGTCGCAGGGCTATGTTGTGCAATATGCAGCAGGCAACCATGATCTGGCACACCTTATTGGGTGAGTAGAGAAGGGATCCACCAGTCTTGTCCAAACAGTGAAATCTGTCCTTCAGAAGCTCAAAAGCCTGCTCCACTGGCTTCCGTGTTCTTCCATGGGCCTCATTGAAACCGAATTTCCCGGGTATTGCTGGATTCCTCAGCAGTGCTAACAACCATGGTCAGTTAGGATGATGTATATGAAAGTAAAATATGTATATATAGAACAAAAATATCTCATCCCATTGTATATTCCTAAACTATGAATAAAGCAAATGATCAGCATGTACTTACCAACAAGCCAACAAGCCAGCCCCTCTCAGGTCCAGGCTGTGACATTTGCAGGGGTATGGTGCTGTTCCTTAGTACCAAGGAATCATGGGTCATATGTACGAACACATTTTCTCATAGACACAGAATGGGTAAAACCCTTTGATACATCAGGCCCCATGTTTTGACTCTGGGAAATGGGAACACACACTTCAGATGTACAAATCAGGGAAGCAGACAACTTGCACATTGATTGAATGGAAGTTCTTCCAATTATGGTGGACCTGTTACCTGGCATGTGGTGGCACCAAGGCAATATTTGGGCTATCAATTGCTCTAACCACATATGGTATGCCACTCAAAGCACAAAAATCTCCCTTCACATTACCAAAATCCTGAAGTTGTGGTGCCTGGATAAAGCTGTTGATTCATCTCATCATTGAAGAAAGGACTTCTTGTAGCCCACCACTGAAAGTTGGTTGAGACATGCGTCCAGATACTGCCACAGTATATTGGAAAGATCCTGTGGCCGCAAAATGGAGTACTGTCATGATTCTCACTATTGGTTTGAGAGAGCGTAGCTTATATATTCTAAATTAAACATAAAATGTTTATGAATTAATGTGTGATACTACCGCATAAAACTGTATTAGTAATTTTGCTTAAACATGCACCTGAAATGTGACCACAGGGAGTGGCCGCCAATGTATTCGTAGACTAATAATGATGACTGAAATGTTTATGTTATGTTTAAATATGTTTATACTAATGAAGTACGTTGTTGAATCTGTGCTAAAGTCCTCATAGGCCTTAAGTTAGCATGAGCCGGAGCTTAGCTACTTGGCTCTCATATTAAATGTATTTTTCTATCTTGCAGTGTGCTGACTCACAAAAGGACATGACCCCGTATGTTCTTTTTTTTCCAAAACTAGAAGACGAATGTAACCATGTTAGATCCGTTCCCATAGCCTTTCCTTGCTTGCAGAATAATGTTAAAATAAAAAGAAACAGTGTAGATTAATGTAATGTACAAGGTCAATCAAACCGGGGAAGACAATGAAGTTACTGACCAAAAGATGTGCAAAGAAAGATGAAATCATACCGGACGTGCCACCTCTGAAGACGTCAATTATGGAGACCAATCAAAGACTTGTAAAATAATATGGGGTGAAGAGTTAGGTGACCTAATGTGTTTTCTGATAGGTTAAAGATAGTGGGGTATAACAAATGTCCAGTAAAATCTTGGGGGAATGTACAATGGAAAAGGGATAAAACCCCATGACACGGGAGCCATTTAGAAATAGGTAGGGAATGCTATTGATTTTAACCAGAAACTTTGTCACTCTGTTTGGTGACTTGTTGCTTTACTTAAAACCATCCTCGCCCTTAGAATTGTCCATTTTACACTTTACCTCCCTATGAGGGAAGTGCCCTTTTTGCCCTGGAGCTGAGTTCTGATTAATGCCGATTTGACTGATGTCCTGAAGACGAAAACTGAACCTGTATGCTGACCTAAACTTTGGAGGGTAATTATGACAATGCAATTGTGATCTGTCTGTTTGCTTTTCCTTTCTAGGTACCAACTGCTTACTTTTGACAGAGACCTTAGCTAGATGTTTTCCAAATTGGTGTTCTAAATTGTTTTGCATGAAGACCCAACATGCGAATGCTAATCAGTGGTTAGGACAGGTGTTCACCAAAACTGACGCAAATAGACAGACGACCAAGACTATGCTTTGTTGAATTGACGCGCTATTGACATTCTGCTAAATTTGATCTATGGTCACGCTGTGTTATGTTCTGATGTTTGTGGTTCTCGCTTTAATGAAATCTTACCAAAGTTGCCATATCGTGACTATGCTATTATGTTTCTTGGTGTTGAGATTAACGCACCTGCTTTTAGATTGTAATTAATAGGGAATAAAACTTATAAAATTCTATTAAACTGGTGTGGTTATTCATGGCTGCAAGGTCATGGTATAGTCTTGAATTGATTAATGACTTTGACCAAAGTGAAGTGTACTGTCGTGATAAATATTTATGACATTATTGACGTATTGATTGAGATCTTGATTAGCTATCTCGTCCTAAGGTGTCTCTCAACTGGGTCAAAAGATTCATTGGCCTAAAATGACTCCTGATGTGTAATAAATTATCATAAAGGGACGCGTTATCAGTTCTTAATGTTGTTGTATTCCTATTGTGAGGCAGAAGATCAGGCCCCAGCTGTTGACATAATTCCAGAATAGATTGCCTATTCAATCTCTATTTTTATGATGACCCTTTCCTCCATGGTGAAAAGGTCTGGAAAAGGTCTGAAAACTTGAGGCTGTCATCTTCTACCCCTCCCTGAGTTCATACATCTGCATTTAAGAAAAACAAAGTATCACTTTAAATTGTTCTACACTACTTTTATAATTAACACACATCTCATGTCTTTGTAACAATACCCATGCTTTTGTGACATATATGTACACATTATTTTTGTGTTAAGTTGCACCTTCGAATAACAATATTTTACGTCTGATTTTTTTATATTGATGTGTAAATAATACATTTGAAATGTATTATTTCCACGTTATTTTTATTTTTTATTTTTTCTTCACTCTTCATCAGAACTCAGGTGACCAAGGTCACCTCATTGTGTTTTTATCACTGAAAGGCTCTCAGTAAGACTTCCCCGTACTAACTGGACAATAATCATTTACTCATTTCGCAGATCGCGTTTAGCTCTTGATTGGATTATACAACTATACTGTATTGAAATTGTGTGGCTGAAACAACCCAGCTGTTCGACGTATCCAGAATGCTGCAGCAGAACTTCTGCTTCAACTTTTCATGCCAAATGTAATTTTTGATATTTGCCTGTGCTTCATTTGCTTTTTATTCTCAAACGCATTCCTTTGTAGGAGTTTGTGCATTTGCTTTAAGGCCCTGCACAACTCTGGCCCGACAAGTTGTTTTCTTTGTACACTCCCAACAGGGCTTTGTGATCTAGCTCTACTTTCCTTCTGCAAATTCCAAATCCCAGAAAAGTGTGTCATAGCGTAAATCAGCCACCTTTTTGGCCGTGAAGGCTCTGGAATTCATTACCCTTGGAAATGAGATGAATTTCGGAACATTGTATCTTCAAGAGACAATTGAAAACTTGGCTGTTCAAACAGTAATGGCTCTCTTATTCCTGGGTTAAACTACTGGTTGTTTCTCCGTGACAGCAATAAATAAGCAAATCAATAAATAAATAAATAGGTACATAAATGAATAATTGTAGTAAAGCCCTATATTATACTCAAAACAGAATTACACATTGCAGGATCCCATTCCTATACTATGTACATAACAACCGAGTAATTCTTATGCAGCCAAAAATTCAGGTCCAAGTCATGTATTCCAAGAGGAAGTCACAGTAAAATCTATGTGAATCTGGTTCTGCATTTGTTTTACAGTGAAAGCCCAACTAACGATTAAGCGATGTTTTCGCAGCATGGCAAGTGATGTATACAGACAGGGCAAGTATTAGAATTGCTTAGTATGAGTGCCCCCATAGACAATGAGCTATTTATCGGTATTGTAAAAATCGATTTTCCTGGGGTCGATATTCATCAGGGCTGATATTGAAATGACGGGCATTTACCAGCCAGTTTCCTATGCAAATTTCAGCAGATTTGGCCTGCCAAAGTTCACCTAGGTAAAATTGCGCGTCATAGGTCATAACGAGGGTACTAAACGTATAACCAGTGCCCGCACCAGATAATGAACACAGGACAATGCAACATTTTGGATGAAATCCATAGTTCACAGCAATTATGGAATGATGGGAAAACAGAAAATAATTCAGAGGAATTACATCATCTCTTAAGATTCTGGAACTACTGATTTATGTAAAATAAAAGAAAACAGCATGTAACCAAACAATATTTGATGGAGACATACTGGAAAGTGTGAAAAGAAATGTATTACAACTATAACTGCAGTAGTGCTCCGTAATGTTGCTCTGAAGTCATTTCAAGACAACGTAATGACGTTCTCGATTGTTTTTCTCAACCTCAAGGTTCGCAGAGTTTGGAACCGCCACATTTATCTAATGCAGTTCTCGAACAATTAAAAGCACTTTATATTTTCACTTAATGGCTTTGGGCGGGCAGGGTCGACCGAAGAGAAAGGTACTTTCGAACCCTTAAAGCAGACATATAATTACAAAAAGCTACTTTTCATCCATTTATCTCTTTTAAATAATGTAATCAGCATTAATTGTGCTTGAAGATAGTTTGCTAAAGGGTAACATTAGGGTTAGAATGAATTTCAAAGCAAGTGCTAAATGGACTCTTTCATTGTAAACTGCCAGTTGCTCAGGCAGAGGGAGGTCACAGTGCTACCAGAGAAGTTACATAGAAGGCAGGAAAGTAAATAATGTTAAATGCAAGAGTAATTCATATTTTCAACTTGGTCTTAACAAGTATAGACATAGAGATATGGTATAGTGAATAATGTTAGCAAAAAGCAGGCACCCACACAGGGGAATCAGTTAAACGTACTTCTTATAACACCATCAACATTCCCATTGCCTGTTGAACTGTTCACTCTAGCCTCCCACACTCTTCTCTACCTTCGACTATTTATTTACTCTCTCATTGCATCTTTCCATTTTCCACTTACTTCCTCATTCTCCTGTCTTTCTTCACTCTCTCACTACCTTCATTTCTATTGTGAATACATCTTCTGCTCTCTCCATCAAGTCCTTCTCACTGAGTGGCAGCTCCCACTACTTTGTGCCACTTTGCTGGGTTTCCCCCCTCTTGCTCCCCGGTAGCTGTAGTGCTTCCAGTGTCATTGGTTACTATTCAGAGGATTGGCCATTTTCAAAATGTACCAATTTGATTTCTCAATACACAACATTCATTGCAACATGGCTGTCAGCTTACATTTTGTAGTCACAACAACATAGACATCTGCATTCACAGAGCGTAATAAGTAATACACGCATCGTATATTGGCGTGGTGCAGGTGATAACATCCTAAACAAATATCTCAGCACAAAAGGGCTAACTTTGAGCCTGATATCATACATCACATGTGAGTGTCAAGTCGTGTAGGGTGTTTCCTGGGTGACTGTTAGCATGCGCTCATCTCAGCGTTGTTGTGGCTAACTGAGCCGTTGATCATAATGTCTTTCGTTTCTCTATCTGACCTGAGTTGTCCGACAATATCAGTTGTATTTACAAGTGCGTGTCGTCATTTGGATCTATTTGGAGTGCAAATTAGAGGTCGTCCCAAGATGACGCTATGGGACGCTTCTATGGAATTAGCAATGGTGCGGCATGAAATGAACGAGAATCACAATGTACCAGAAGGGCTACATCTATTCCTAGGTATTGTGTCTGTGCAGGCGAGAATTTCTTAGGAGAGAAATCAACAGAACTAACACTTCTTTCAACCATAGATTTCATGTTATTTTATTGTAAAAATAATTGGAGTGTTAGTCAGTGATGCTGGTTAGACCTCACTATGTAATACTCTCACAATATCCCAAAGAAGGTCCCTTGGATTCAGAATAATAAACCCTTAGATGTGGCCTGGTAGTGTGGCAAAAAGCAGTCAGACATTACTAGAGGAACATGTGTTAAGCATTTCAGACAGATAACCAACATGGATGATAAATAATTGGCATAACTCGAAAGAAACCCAACACCTATTTATAAAAATAGAACAGATTTTTATATAAATTTAGACACCAAAACAAAGCAAATCAGTTATTTATAACTACAATTTTGAATTTTAAAGCGGAAATAAAATCAGTGCATTTACAAGCTGTTGAATCTCACCATTACAGTCAATAGGAAAAGTCACTAGTGACACTCAGTCACTTGCGAGGTGAGCTCAAAGGAACCCACTCATGATTAAGGATGTATGTGTCCCAAAACCAATCTGTGACAGCCAGACTAATTTTACCTGGGTTGTGGGGCACAAGTGCAGAGATGTCCTGGCTGTCCTTAGTGCTGAACGCAACAGCCGCGGGTGCTGAAAAATGGTACTTGTAGCACTCGGTCATTTGCAGGTTGAGTTTGATTCACCAGGGAGAGCTCAGCGTCTCGGGTGCAGAGGTTTGCTTAGCTATCCTTGGTGCTGAACATGGGCTGCAGTTGCTGGTTTTACCCCTGAGATGGAGCAGGTTAGGACACAAATGCAAAAACTCAACAACGGTGCCACAGGTGGCGTTGGAAGAATGTGTTGTAGTGTGCCCTTGAAATGCAGTAAAGGTGATGCTGAACAGGGTGGCCATCAACAAGCCTTGGCAATGGTAAGGAGGAGGAGAAACTATCTCACCGTCCTGAGGTCCAGTGGAAAACAACAGCTGGTGTAACTTAGCAGGGAGCTGAACTACACTTCCCACAATGCACTGGGCCACCCATTTTTGGGTGATCCCTAGGAGGGCCTGAATGCCAGTGCTTCTTCTGATCCAGTGAGTACCTTTTACCTGAGATGGGCGGGGAACTAGCGCCACAAGTCCAAGGGAGCCTTTCCTTGCCTTGGGTTCACAAAGGGTTCACTCTCACTGGGCGAAGCAGTCTTTGGTATAGGATGAGCCACAAATGAGCAGTACAAGGGGTTTTCCACAGGATCAAGGAGTTAGCATGTCGGTCCTTAATAAGTAGACTTACAAGGGGACGCTAATAGGTCGATTAACCTTTTGACTCATTTAGGATGTTCTTACCATAGCTCCAGAACAGGAACAATAATTAATATGCAATAATCAATAATCATTAGTCAAATCAATAATCAATGGAGACAGTAATTGTCATGCACCATGAATTTTCAGCCATGAATAACCACACTTTTAGCACATTTTAGTAAGTTTATTTCCCTTATATTAACAATGCTAAAGTCATGTAGATTAACCTAAAAATCAAATGGAACACATATAAGAACAATACTGGTTGACCAAAGCGACGAAAGAAACGCAATCTAATCAAGGCTTGAATCACAATACATTCTAAAGCAACGGTGCAAATCAATAGCAGAGTCAGCTGTAATAGAGATACATGATACATAGGATTCAGCAAGATAGCTTGTCAAACAATTGTCCCTGTAAATTGTCAGTCGTTATGTGAATGGCCTCAACTAACCCAGATTAGCATCAGCATGTAGGGCTTCATGCAAAACAATTCAGAACACAAATTTAGAAAAATATCTAGCTAAGGAAACTATTAAAACAGCACAGTTGGTACCTAGAAAGAAAAGGCAGAAAATACATTTCAGTCATATTGTCATATCTACATATCCATGGTAAGGGTCAGCAAGCAGAATCAGTCTTCATCCTCAGGTCATAAATTGATCAGCAAAGCATCAGGCTCTCAGTCAGAGAGCATGAGCCCAATGGCAGAATCTTGGATCTCTTCTTCTCCCAAAGTCACTCTACACCTCTGGTCTCGTAATCTGAAAATCTCTCTCTAGTCTGAAGTCTTTTCCCTCTGTCACATTGTTATATCAAAGTCACCTAAACTATCTCCTAGTTCCCAATTGGTCAATTAATCATACGTTATTACTCTACCCAATAATATTTCTATACCAAATCTATGAATTCTAATATTCCGCCCTTCACATGATGTTGATTTGTCTGCTTTACGATGTTCTCATCATCCGCTCGTCAGGTATCGAATTTGTTGCATCTTCCTCTCCAGTCAGTGTCTTCATTGTTCGTGTCCTGGGAAAGCACTTCTCACACACAGTACACACAGCTCGTTACATTTTTCACAACACTGCCTCGGTTTAGTTGGTTCTCATGGATAGCTTCTGCTAAGCATTTTATCAAAACAATTAACATTTCACAGTTAGTTTACTCTGTCAGCATTTTCTATTAAACGCTAAGAAATACAGCTTCTGCATGAGGCCTGGCAGCTAGACCAAGACACTAACTAAGTTAAGGGCTACAATTAATAAGCTAGAACATGCTTCATAACCCTAAACATGACATATTACTACGTTAATCTAGTACATTTTCAATATTTCTTAAATATTCATCATTAATTGGTACATTTTGTGAACACTGGTGGCCATACTTCGAGGTCACTTTTTCAAACGTGTGCATTATTTTTCCTCTACGGTATTCATTCTTCTACATAAGTCATTATTCAAAATACATAAACACTCATTAATAATTTCTAATTAAGACATCTGCTTCAGCTAAGGTATCACTCCTTTTGTAAGTGCTGGTCCCTGGTGTCATCAATGTGAGTTTTCTCTTTTCCTCTTGTTGCAAGGTGTTGCAGATCTGAGTATATGGGTATGTGGTTCAAGGGGAGCCCCTTAAATCCTAGGTTTAGGGTTGTTAGGGTTGTGGGTGCAAGTAGATAATGGGCTACTAGCCCCAGCGGCTAATCTGCGTCTGAGGGGCCCTCATCTGGTGGGTTGTGACACCTTTTCTACCCAGAACCCTCTGTTCACTTTCTTTCCTAGATGTCAATGTCTTCCTTGGCAGTACAGACCAGTCTCCCCACCCTACATGTGTGGTGAGCCCCCTGACTAACTAATTTTCCCTCCTGCCCAGGTGCAAAGATGCCTGGGGGCAAGGGGATGGCTTTGTTCTCCCCTGGAGGACAGCCTGTTTGCATATCAGAGATGATGTGCCCTTTGAAGCTCACTGCCTTGATGTGCTACTTCACTAGCCTTCCTAGGATGGAGGAAGGTGTGACCTCCTTCCCAGCCAGGTCATTCTCTTGACTACTTGGAGTGCTCACATCTCTGCCCAGGGAGTCAAATTCCTGTCTTGGTGGTAGCAGCTGTGAGCTGGCAGCAAGAGCACTGGGATACATTTGTGGGCAACCTCTAAGGTTGCTTTGTGGGTACCTGCCACATTGCCCTAGACCCAACATTTGTGTCTGGGGTGAGAAGGCACGTTGTTTGATACCAAACATGACCCACTTTGGAGGAACCATAAAGGAGCTGGTGACTTCGGGTTTGCCCGGGTGCCAGCTCATGCTATCCTCTATACCGTTGTTTACTTATAGTCACTTTTAATTGAAAGAACCACTAAAGGGACATATACACTTGCATTTATATGCCCACACCTTTAATACAATGCAACTTGCCTCCAGGCCGCTGGAGGCCTTCCTTAGGGGTTACTAACATATATTAATGGCAGTGCTGAGAATGTGCCACACATAGTATGGGCACAGTTGAGTCCGAGCAGTTTGCACTGCTCCCGCAGTGGCAGGTCTGCTGTCAATAGTTTGCTTGAGTCATGCAGGATGACACCAACAGTGCTTCAGGGTCTGGTGACCCTTTAACACTTATGCCTTGGGTACCACTTGTACCATATACTAGGGATGTATAAGGAGTTTAAGTACTTGTGGATAGGGGATACTAATTCACAGATACCAATTTAGGGAGAGAGCACTGGCACTGGGGCCTGGTTAGCAGGCTTCAGTGCACTTTCAGAGTCATAAACAACAGCATGTAGAGCTGTCCTTAGAGGGATTAGGATGTCATCAACAAGCCTCTCCAGTTCCTCTGGAGAGAAGGCATGGGACCTATCACCACTGGATGTGACATGATTGCCCCCAGTGGACAGCTCAATGGCTCACCAGAGGAGCAGGTAAGATTCTCGTAAGCACAACATAATTTGTTGAATACCATCATTTCCCTCCTCACAGGCTACAATGTGCCCCTGTGTTCCGGTAAGACTTATTGTGTGCCTGTTGTTGCAGTCGGTATGGCATCAATGGGATGCACATTGTAGAGGTATTGGTGGCCAGTACTATGTGATACGTTCACTCACATTGTGTTGTGTGAGGTTTTGAGGTCCAAGATCCACCTTGTGTTGGATGTATATGTATCCTTCATGATTGTTGTAAATGTTGGACAACATGTATTTGTACGGCAGCATGACCCATGTATGCATCTTGTATGAGTCATTTTAGGATCTTGTAAGCAATGTGTATAGTGCCACAGATCTTCCAAAGCACATCTGGCATTGACAAACTGTTGTTTGAAAAGCATATCATGAATCACTCTGCCCTTCAGGTTGCCACACAAACTACATGTCAAATTGCTGATGGACACATGATGTACTGTCATGCATGGAAGTGATGGAAATGTGTGTCATTTAGATTCTGTATGCTCAGCCTGCAGAGTCCAGGGCCTGGCAGTTATATCTTCCAGTATGGCACCTAGACAAGGCTGTGGGAGAGTCACTGTGACTACGCAACTGTGGATCTGTGCCCACTCACTGTACACCAGCAGATCCTGTCATGTGCACAATATAGTGCGCTAGTGGCAAAGCATGCACTAAATGTCTCAGTCCATTGACTAGATTAGGAATGGGTAATTAGGTACATCCCAGACGTAATCCATATGTGCGTTTTGCCTCATTGTCAATGTGTTCCGTTATTCCCCAGCTCTGTTGTCACCTTCATAGAAGTCATATTTATCCTGCACAGGCATATTGTGCTAATGACAGTTCCACAGTGCACACAGTGTGTTGATTCCTGGGAGGCCATGATGTGAGTCAATACGTTGGTCACATAACCTAAATTGTATGATTAATGTGATTGTATGTTGGATGCCACCTCTGTAGGATAGACACATATGTCCAAAGGAGTGTTCTGTGGTACAGGTGCATACCACATAACTTAGCCACTGAAGTGGCATGAGTCTGCATTTGGTAGGCCACATGTCAACACATGCACTAGGAATACACTTTCTGTACCCACCATGCCAGCCCCTTTATTGACACTCAAGTATAATAGTGAAGTCTGTACTATGGAAGTAGCCTGTAGGGACTGCATGCAGTAAGTCAGTCTCATAGAGTGTGAATTAATTGCTCATGCAGGTCTAAGAAGTATATCCTTCAGAAACACATTGCCAAGTTATTGTGTTTGGTTCTGACATCTCCCCCTGATGATTAAGGATGAGCTATGTGTGACACAATAGATGAGAGACTGTTTGTGTAGCTATGTCATGTGGTGCATACTGATGCCTTGCCTATTGCCCCAGGGACCTAGGACACAACTTGGTACAATCCACAAAGAACTTGCTTTCCAGGGACAACATATGACTGTGTACATTGATCAATCAAGTAATGTTTCGGAATGTCCGTTGACATTGTTTATGTGCCCTCACTGTTGCCACCATTAATTGTGTGTACATGTTAGGATGTGTCTCTTTCTCTTTTGAAAAAATGTGTATGCTGCTGTTTCATGCATGGTCTACTTGTGTTAATGGGATGATTCCTGTATTCCCTCACATATATGTGCATGCCAACCTGTGTGAGGACTAAGACATTTGTAATGGGAGTACATTTCATGTGGTGCCACAGGCAAAATCTACCACATTATCCACACATGCTGTAAAGAGGTGTTGGTATGCTATTAGAGTCATGACTGTTCTTGAAGTAAAGTGTTCTTGTTATTCAGAGATATCCTAAGCCCAAACCCTAACACAAACCACCATGTAACTACATATCAGGTGTCATGGAACCACATGTTCCATCTCGACAGTGTTGTTAATCGCATACAATTATTATACCTTACATTATTGCTGTAACTCCTGTATGCTGTACATAATGATTGCATACCTAGGCACAATATATTCACCACCGTGCCTATTCTCTAGCCAGCAAGGTACAAAGGCATATACTATCTACCCCATGTTCCCTGGGAGAGTACGCCCGAACACAGACGTCATCTGGCCCACAGTAGCATTGAACACGAGCATCATCTTGTAATACCCTTTAATAATGTGTACTAAATAGTATTGCTTGGCATAGAAATAGGACTGAACTTGGCGGCGTTCTTTCATAATTGACAGCAAAAAAGGACTAAGGGTAACGGTAAAACACTACCGCCATCTTGGACATATAAAAATTTATATATGCAGAGACACCACTAAAGATTTAGGCCCTCATTGCAACCCTGGTGTTAAAGGCTGCTGACCGCCATGCTGACACCTTCCAACATACCGTTGCCGTGCTGGAAATCCGCTACAGGTATTATGCCCCACATCTAGAAATCCACCACAATACAGACACCCACACAAGTCCACCACACCAAAGGTCAGTGATAAACTGGCAATAGCAAAACCCACACCGTTACGCCAACAGGAATACGGCCACACTATCACAACCCATGAATCAATGCAGCGGTCTTTCAACCGTGGTAATCCACTGGCGGTACACACCGCCACGCTCATAATACATATACACTTACAAAACACAATCACATTGGACAATTCAAAATACACACACCTGACACACATACACACACCACACCCACACACTCACACCACTATAAAACACACACACACATTACCTACAACCCCTTACAATTACATTTTTGGAAGAAGCAGAGAGAGAATAGCAAAGACAACACCAGCATCCAGAGGCACACAACACCATCACCCATACACCATCCACGCACCTCAAAGAACACACTCCAACACATCCCCCCACACATCACATCAACCATCACCTCACACTTCACACACAACACATCATGACACCTCAAAGACACCCCAGGTTTTCTGAGGGGGAGCTCAGGGTCATGGTGGAGGAAATCATCCGTGTAGAGCCACAGCTATTCGGATCACAGGTGCAGCAGACATCCATTGCATGAAAGCTGGAGCTATGGCGGAGAATTGTCGACATGGTCAACACAGTGGGACAGCATCCAAGAAAACTGGATGACATCAGGAAGAGGTGGAACAACCTATGGGGGAAGGTATGTTCCGTGATATCCAGACACCAGGTAGCGGTACAGAGGACTGGCAGTGGACCCCCCCTTCCTTCCCCACAACTAACAACATGGGAGGAGCAAGTCTTGGCACTCATGCATCCTGAGGGCATCGCAGGAGTTTCAGGAGGACTGGACTCTGGTAAGTCAAATCTTTACTACTTTATCCCCCACCCTACCTACATGCCATCACAAACTCCTACACCTGCCCTCACCCCCATCACCCCACACCTCGCAGATACCCCACTATCACAACCCACAAATTCCAATACAAAGCTCTGCATGTGACAACAATGCATGGACACCCATCACAGACCTGCATGGACACACATCACCCACCAAAGCATGTCCAGTAGAGAGACTCAGCCAGGGCACACAATCACCACTCACACAAGGGCCGAGGCGATAATGCTAGCACAGGAGTAGAGGGAAACTCACCCATTGCACAAGATGGCACACACAGATACAATAACTATGCATTTACATCACAACAGGACCCCTACCCAACGTCACCGGACAGGAGGTGCCACCATATCCAGTCCCCCCACAGAAGAGGCCCACAGTGACAACAGCAGCTCTGCAAGCCTGGATCAAGATGACCAGCCTGGCCCATCAGGGACCTCTGGACAGTCGGTTCCCCTGCCACAGTCCCAAACTACCACTGAACCTCCCCCCTCAGGAAACACCACCACAGCACCCACCTAGCGGGCCCATGCCACTGTCCCCAGAACACGTCAATCAGCAGTGTGTCCACTACTACAGGGACTCCAGGCAACCCCACTAACCCAGGACGATCAGGGACCTGGGGTCGGTGGCAGTGGGCACACGGTTCAGGGGACAGAGGCACAGGACAACAGGGAAGCTGGGAGGACTGCTGTGCGACAGGGGGAGGACAGGCCCAGGGAACCTACTCTCCACGAGGCACTCTCCAACATCATGGGATCATACCACCATTCCCAGGAGACCATGGGCACGGTACTGGCCAAGTTTCAGGAGAACTAGGGGCTGCAAGAGGAACAGTACCTGGGGATCAGGGAGGACTTGAAGTCCATTAACACCACCCTGGTCACCATAGCAGCGGTGCTGGCAGACATGGCCAACACCATGAGGGAGACAGTGGCATACCACCGGGCCACTGACACAGCCCAAACGATGAACAGCTCTCCACGTCCGCCGGCGCTAGTGGACAGGAGGTCCCGCCACAGGACCAACAGGCCACCAGCACCCCACCCCCTGCAGAAGGAGAACCACCCTGCAAACGGTCCCTGCGATCAAGGCACAAGACAGAGAACATTGCCTAGACCCCCGCCAGGAAAGAAGACTCTCCTGATTGTCACCCTTCTGTCCCACTATGTCACCCTGACCACCTTGAACTGCCATTGCTCTACTTCTTATGCCCCCTTGGACAATGCACCTGTGATACCAAGCGACTGGACTCTACCATGGATATTCCTCCACCATCACCCCAGCCCATTAAACATCCCCCTCCACTTATTAGCACTTAAATAAACATCCTTGAATCACAGAACAATCTGAAGTCAGTCTGTACTTTCACAAATGCATTATTACAACCTCTTTGACAAATATCAATGTTAATGTTCATTTGCACATACCAAAGTATGACAGTTGTTGGGCAGCAGTGAACATAGCAGAAGGCAGAATGTGGTACCCAGATCTGTGAAAAGGAAATCCAAAGTGAACTGTCAGGGTCCATACACAGAGGTAAAAAGGTAGACTTATACAATGGCCTACAGTTGTCTGATATGAGAGGAGCAGTGCCAGTCTCTCACCTGTGTCTCACTGGAATTACTGCACGATGTTGTTTCGGTTGTCAATATCTTCTACTTCTGCCTCCTCTTCTTCACTGTCCACAGGCTCCACAGCTTCCACAAGACCAACATCAGGCCCATCCTCCTGCAGAAACGACACCTGGCATCGCAAAGCCAGGTGGTGCAACATACAGCATGCTACGATTATCTGGCACACCTTCTTTGGTCAGTAGAATAGGGAGCCACCTATTAAATGGAGGCACCGGAATCTGGCCTTCAGGAAGCTGAAAGTTCGCTCTATAATCCTCCTAGTTCGCCCATGTGCCTCATTGTAGCATTCCTCTGCCCTTGTCCTGGGATTCCTCATTGGGGTCAGTAGCCATGACAGGTTGGGGTAACCAGAGTCACCTGCAAATGTACAGGGATATCTATTAGACATACACCAACCCTTAGGGTCTATCCCATACCCAGACACCTCATACTGTGTGGGGACCTTGACCTCACCTATTAGCCACACACGGTCCCTCTGGAGTTGGCCCATAAGGGATGCTGCTATTCCTCAAAATGTAAGCGTCATGCAAAGAGCCAGGATACTTGGCATTCACATGAGAGATGTACTGGTCTGCCAAACACACCATCTGCACATTCATTAAATGGCAGAGTTTGCGATTTCTGTACACCTGTTCATTCCTGCAGGGGGTGACAAATGCCACATGTGTACCATCAATGGCACCAATGATGTTGGGGATATGTCGCAAGGCATAGAAGTCACCGCTCACTGTGGGCAAATCCTCCACCTGGGGGAAAACGATGTAGCTGCACATGTGTTTCAACAGGGCAGACAACACTCTGGTCAACACGTTAGAGAACATTGGCTGTGACATCCCTGATGCCATGGCCACTGTTGTTTGAAAGGAACCACTGGCCAGGAAATGGAGCGTTGACTGGACCTGCACTAGAGGGGGATACCTGCGGGATGGTGGATAGCTGACATCAGGTCAGGCTCCAATTGGGCACACAGTTCTTGGATTGTGGCACAATCAAGTCTGTAGGTGATAATGATGTGTCTGTCTTCCATTGTCCACAGGTCCACCAGGGGTCTGTACACCGGAGGATGACGCCATCTCATCATCTGCCCCAGCGGATGTGCCCAATGGAGGAGAATGGTGAGAAGAGGGTCATATACCACATACGTTGCACAAGGGTGTTTTGCACTAATGTGATTTAATCGGTGTGTAGTGTTGTCTGTTTGTTTTTGTGCCCAAATGTGCTGGGACACAGTTAGGGGCCCTGCCATGTGCCTCACTGAAATGGCAGCTGCCTGACCTGTAAGGAGAGACAAGGGGAAATGAGGTAACTGTGCTGGTGTTGTGCAGCGTCGCGGTAGGCGGTCGAAGACAGCCGCGCAATTCAGCATTGGTTATCATTGGGGCCTATGGGTTCCATGAGCCAATGACAATGTACGCCGGAGGTGACAGTATGCACTGCCGCGGACGTGACCGCCATTTTCTATCTGTTCATTCACTTGATACCTGACCTTCCACAGGAGAGGACCTACACTGCAAGTGCTGCTGTGACCTGAGTCTAGTAGCAACAATGGCTACAGTGTCTGGGGAAAGGGCCCCTGCCTTCACCACGGAGGAGTTGGACAAACTGGTGAATGGGGTCCTCCCCCAGTACACGCTACTTTACGGTCCTCCAGGCAAATAGGTGAGTACACTGTGAGCATGATGGATGGGACATGAATGTATCGAGTTGTCTGGATGGAAGACACATGTTGGGGGACTGTGTCCTGCATGTGAGGATGTTCAGTGTATGTGCTTCAGGGCATGGTTGGGAACTGGTGGCCAATGAGTAAGAAGAACTAGATGGAGGAGTAAGTTCCATTCTTACTTTACCTTTCCTCTAGGTCAGTGCCCACCAGAAGAAGGGTATTTGACGTGCCATTGAAGTGCGGACCCTGGGGGGTCTATCATAGACGGAGCACCCACTGCCACAAGAGGTGGGAGGACCTGCGCCGCTGGAGCAAGAAGACAGCGGAGGCCCAGCTGGGGATGGCCTCCCAACGTGGAAGGGGTGCCCGTCGCACCATGACCTACCCTGATGTTCCGGATCCTAGCGGTGGCATATCCGGAGTTGGATGGGCACTTGAGGGCATCACAGCAGCCACAAGGGGGTGAGTACAGTCTCATTCATCTGACTCTGTACGATTTAAGAGGTGTCTGGGTAGGGGATGTTCACTGTGGGTTCCCCTAGGCCAAGGCGAACGTGGTAGGGTAGGTCCCTTGTTAGGCAGGCTCTGTGCCACTCCAACCCCAATAGTGGTAGTGGCCATCTACAACTAGTCAGGCTCCTGTGGGTTCCAGGTGTGAAGCAAATGGGGTTAGGCATAGTCCCCCATGGGCAGGTGATTTTCCTAAGTACTGACAGTGCATGGGCTAGTGTATAGGGCTGCTCCTTGTGTGTTGTGTCTGCCAACGGTAGTGGTGTTGCTGGCATTGACCATGTGCCTCCTCTGTCTTTCCCCACCTTTTTGTTTTGTCACCCTGTCCTTCTGTGCAGTAGCATCATCTGGCGGAGGAGCAGTGGCACCGGAGCAGGAGGGAGCTGCAACCCACATGGCCCAGGAGGGTGAATGTACGGAGTCTGAAGGCACCAGTGGGACGGAGGGCGAGGGGAGCCTCACCACGGGGACAAGAGGGGACACCAGCGACAAATCCATTGCGGTGGCGGGCACATCTGTACCCACCACAACAACAGGTACAGCCGCCACCCCTCTACCAGCAAGTCTGGGAACATCGAAGGGGGCACCCATCAGGGCTGCCAGTGTGCTACCTAGTGAAGCCAAGGACCACCCTATTCCACCACCTGCTAAGGTAAAGAAGGGGCCAGCATGCAGAAGAGAAAAGCCTCACCAACCACCCAGCAAGGCCTTTTCCAGAACCAAAGAGAACAGTGTCAAGGTCCCAGCAGCAACTTCCAAGATGGGGAAGGGACACAAGAGCAAAGGGAAGTCAGTTCAGGGCACGGAGCCTCCGGGTGAGGGACTGGTGTCACCCCTTTCGCAAGACAGCCCAGCAACCTGTACCACGGTGGGCACTGCCGCAACAACACCACCTGCACTGCTACCTGCACAGTCATCTGCACCGCCACCTGCACGGCTGCTGCCTCAACTACAGTCACCAGCATCATCCCCAGTGGGCAGCCTTCCGAGGCTGCAGGAGACGGCCTGGTGTCTCCCTCCACAAGTGCAGACACCGGAACCACCAGCAGCATCTCCGCTGTAGACACCGCCGCAACCACCGCCACCTGCCCCACAACGTGCCCAGGCAGTGCCACTACAACGGACATCAGCAGCATCCCCAGTGGGCAGGCGTCCGAGGCTGCAGGAGATGTCCTGGACCCACTACATGAGGCACCAGCACTGGCACTACCAGAAGTTTGCAGCCTTAGTCGTCGCAAGGAGGAGTTCTGCCTCCATGGAGTATCATGCTCCCTGTTAGCGGTAATTCTCGTGGCTCAGACTCACCTGTGAGGGAATGGGAACTGCCAGACTGTTGGTGCAGCATCACTGGGCACCATGCCCCCTCCAGAACCAGTAGAGAACATCATCCACTCACCCAGTCCTTGACAGTATGAAGCACTCTGGGCACCATGCCCCCTCCAGAACCAGTGGAGAACAGCATCCTCTCACCCAGTCCTTGGCAGGATGAAGCACTCTGGGCACCATGCCCCCTCCAGAACCAGTGGAGAACAGCATCCACTAGAGAGACTGTGGCTTTGCACTCCCCAGGACCAAGCAGTGGGCAACCCACCCACTTGAGAGATTTGAAAGACTGTGGCTTTGCACTCCCCAGGACCAAGCAGTGGGCAAACCACCCACTTGAGAGACTGTGGCTTTGCACTCCCCAGGACCAAACAGTGGGCAAACCACCCACTTGAGATACTTGAGAGACTGTGGCTTTGCACTCCTCAGGATTAAGCAGTGGGCAACCCACCCACTTGAGAGACTTTGCACTCCCCAGGACCAAACAGTGGGCAAACCACCCACGTGAGAGACTTGAGAGACTGTGGTTTTGCACTCCTCAGGACCAGGCAGTGGGCATGGAGCCCCCTCGAGGACCAGTGGCATCGTCCCATCATCTGGCTGAGGTGCCCCTTCTCCCCTTCCTCCTGAGTTGCCTATTTTTTTCCGACCTGTGCCCCTGCAGTGTTCTCTCCGTTTTAAGGCAGCTGTCATGTGTGGGCTTTGCCCATGCTTTTTGGGACCACTGGTCCACGGACATTTACAAGGGACAGTGTACGGACTTGTGTACTTGCCGTAAATATGAATATACTGATGATTTAAAGTTCTCTTGGGCTATCTGATTGCTCGATTATTACACTTGTTAAACTCATTTCATTTGGTCCTTGCGTTCTTCCAGGGGGTGACGGGTTGTATGTGTGATGTTATTGGATGTGTGTGTGTGTGTGTGTGTGTATGTTGTAGGTGGGAGGGTGGGGGTGTTCCGTGTTGAGTGCGTGTGTCACTCTCTTTTTCCTCTCCCCCTCCCCTTTGTACTAGGTGCAGTACTCACCGTCGTCGTCGCTGCCATCTTTGATGTTCCTGGTAGATGAGGAGGTAAACCAACATGGGCAGGACCTCTAACTCGGGCTCCATGGCGTCCTGGTTCCTCGTTGGGTGTCGAGAGGTGAGTGGTTTCCCTTCTGTGTACTGTTTCCACTGTCCTTTTTGATGGTATTAGTACCGCCTCGGAAAAGCTGATGGATTGGTGCCTTGTAATAGTATGGGCGGTACATTGTCTTCCGCCTGTCTGGTGGCGGTTTCCGCCGCAGTGTTTGTTTCGACTGCCGTGGCGGTCGGAGTGTTAAAGTGGCTGTCTGTGCTGGCGGTTTCGCTATGGTCGTGATTCCATTTCTTTTACCGCCGGCCTGTTGGCAGTATTACCGCCGCTTTATCACCGACCGCCAGGGTTGTAATGAGGGCCTTAATGTAATAAGCATACTAAATTATCTGCCACAAATAATCATATGTGATTCACAACACTGTAAAGATGAACCATCTGGTGCTGCAACACCTAATATCTAGTTACATGGTGTTTTGTGATAAGGATTAAGGTTTAGGATATTTCTGAATTACAAGAATACTTTACTTCAAGACTGGGCATATGCCATGACTCGCAAGTGTAATCTAATAGTGTTCCACTACGTCTTTAGAGCTTATGTGGATAATATGGTAGGATTTGAGAGATTCACTGCATGTTGTTAGGGGTGCAGTTAGATATGTACTCCGTAAATGAGGACACACAATAGATGGTGCTTATGTAATGACTAGGGGTCATGTGGGTTATATCAGACTAGGGTCCATACTTATACTCTGTTTGCGCCAGATTTGCGTCATTTTTTTAACGCAAATCCAGCGCAATCTTAACTCCAGATTTATATGTTGACGCTAGACCCATCTAGCATCAATCACATGGAGTTAGTGTTATTTTAAGGATGCATGAAACCGCTTTGCATCAATGAGATGCAAGATAGGCGTTCCCGTCCAAAAAGTGACTCAAACACCTTAGCGCCATATTTAGCCAACAGGGTAAAAAATGACACACGGGTGGGAGGAGGACCCGAAAAATGCAGCTAAACCCGATTTGCGTAAAAATGTAATGCCTGGGTCAGGGCAGGCATTAAAATGAGGCAAACACACCACTACTGAAGGAAAACACACACAAGCAACATCACAGACCAACAGGACCCCATGGAGGTGATACTGATGCAGCTTGCAAGATGACACCAAGCACAGGATCAATAGCAGCAGCCACCCCAGCGTGGCCCACAAAGGCAATGCAGAAGGCAGGAGAGGGTCTTCAGGAACAGGACAACCCTCCATGGCCTCAGGGAACAGGACATCATCCGGAGGTATTGACTGAACTGGGAAGCCAAATTGAGCCACAAGTAACAGCTAGCCTTCAGACACCACACAATATACCACAGGTGACCAAGCTGCAAGCTGTCCTGCATATGTTGGCAAGTGGCTCCTTCCAGACAAAGGGTGCCCTGGTCGCTGGGGTATCACAACCCTCATTCTCGGCCTTCCTGCCCAAGGTCTTAGATGCCATAATCTCCTTCACACCCCGCCACATCAGATTCCCCAACACCCAGCAGAAGCAGCAGGAGATAAAACAGGGCTTCTACCAAATACATGGCTTCCCGCATGTGCTTGGTGTACTCATGTCTGGAACGCAGCACCTGTACCAACAAAGCACCTATTCCAGAACAGAAAGCACACACATTCCATCAATGTGCAGGCCATAGTTGACCACCAGGGATTGTTTACCAGCATCTTGGCCAAGTATCCTGGGAGTGTACATGATTCATTCATATTCCGCTACAGCACGATCATTCAGCACTTCCAGGACGGACAATATGGAAATGGCCTTCTTGTTATTAAGTCCATAAACCTGGCAATATACACAGAGCACAACAATCCTTGTAGGACACACAAAACATACACCAATACATAGACATGTGGGCAGGATGACACTGAGGTGTGACACTGGTAGTTATGTTGTACACCCTGACACAATGGGATACACACCTATGGACAAATGACGGCTGCCACAAACATTAGCTGACACAGAGTAACAAGGGGCAAATGTCAAAGCCCACAGTGACAATGACATGGCCTGCACTGGAAGTACAACTCAGAAGATGAACCATTTACAATTACAATAAGCCAAATAGTCAATCCGACACCCTCCCAAGCAGTATGTAGCGTGAAAGGGGTGTGCAATGTGTGTTGCTGCAGGTATAACACCATGAGACACGTAGCATGATGATGCTGATGCACCTGTAGGTGGCAACCAAATAATGAGGCAGTCCCAACATCATATATCACTCCTGGGGTGCCGTTACCAGGTAGCAATAAGGAAGTGGACCGTGCTATGGACACATATTGATGTGGCACTAATGCAAACTGCACGCTGCTGCACACACTGAAAGAGCCAATTGTCCAGCAAAATAGCATGTACAGGGAGATGGCCCTTCCTGCACAGATACATCCACCTCCAAGTTGGTAGTGTAGGTGCACGGTTGCACGTGAGCCACTGGCAGAGGGAACAACAAAGGTTTGCCTAGAACCAAGACACACATGGGACAATTGTGCATTCTCAATACTGAACAACTCGGTGCTGCTAACTTATGGAGATGTGTTGTGCATTGTCACCTGGCCAAATCAAAAGGCATCACTGTTGCATTTGATCTACAATGACATATGTCTAATTAGATGGGATGTCCAGTCCATGTAGTGCAACCATGTTACCACCACATCAGAATCTATTGTGTGTGTGGAAGTATCATGTCCCCTCCAGTGAAAGCACACTAAAACATGTTGGACACTACACAATGCATGGTACATATATACTGACCAGCAGTTTGGAAATAAAATCATAGATCCCGGGTCAATGAGCCAAACACAAGTTGACAAGTAAACAACCCACTGCAGAAAAAAACTCACAGAAACACAGGATCTCATACAATACCACAAACACATATGAGTCACAGACAACACAAGATATCAACTGCCATACTACATGACATTCCTGTTGCAAGCACTAACAAAATACTCACTCCTATTATCTTTTGCTGCGGATCAGGGTTACGGGATCCAGCCATGGATCATGACCCCACTTCCCAACCCAAGCACAGCAGCAGAGCGTGCCTATAATGAGGCATATCGGAGGACACACACCATTGTTGAAAGGACCTTTGGCATCCTGAAGTCCCGATTCAGGTGCCTGGATATCACAGTAGGCAGCCTCCTATATGCCTCACACATTGTGTGCAAAATCATACTTACCTGTGCTATCCTGCACAACATTTGTGTGAGGTGGAACATCCCTCTATATGAGCCAGAGCAAGATCTGCCTGAGGAGGAGGGAAAGGAGGATGGTGCCAGGGAAAATGAGGGAGAACAGCAAAACACAGCTGCAGTAATGTGCCACAGACGACTAATTGCACAAAATGTTTTCAGACAGTAGTCACTCTACACACCTTGTTAAGATATGTAAATGAACACCTTACTTGATCACACAATCCGGCTCTGGTTTCTTCTTTCTCCATCACATGTTCCTTACGAATGTGAGTATTACCTCAAGGAGCATGTTAAAAGACAACTCTGACTACTTCTGATGCAACATCACATGTGATGCGTATCATTGTACAGCAAACATCACACACATAAAAAACTAATCTTTTGAATTTCACATATGAAGGACATAATCAATGGACCAGAGCATATGACACACATCAACGTTGCCAACATGGTCTACTGTAGCACATGACACACAACTATGACATCTCCAATCATAAGGTATATAAGCGCCCCATACATGAGGCAGTGGACGTGAAATATCGGTAAAAACAGGAATGTATGACAGACCCCTGACATTAGTAAGCATGACATTTGCAATCTTTGCAAGGAGCTTGTGTGACAAGGAGGGGCATCGTTTGTGAAAATGGATAGCATGAATGTCCCAGGTATGACAAGCAATGTTCACAACACATGCCCTGCACAGTCCATCCCTGGAAATAAGTCCTGCCACTGCCATGTGTTACGCCTCTGCCCTCCCATCTCTAGGGGGCGCTGTAAACGGACTATCTGTACCCTGGGAATCATCATTAACACTGCCTTTCTGACTCTTGTGTGCATCCCTTTTCCATATGACATGCTATAGAAGAACTACATTGGTTTGCATGGACTTCAGGTCCCATAATGTACTGCTTGGTAGTTGGTAAGACCTGTAATCTTCTGTCCATTGTTTCCTATGGGAAAAGTCTGGTTGTCCCTTCATACTGGATTCTCTCCTCAAGGACTTGTGAGAGACTGAAGCTGCACACACCTGTGACCTCTCTTGTGCTGGCCAGCAATGTGACTCTGCTCTGGCATTGCTGCTGCCTGGAACTGCTTACAAGCTGCCATTTCCTGGAGCTACTCGTCGTGCATTGGAGTGGGATTCCTTTGTGTTCCAGACCCCTTGGTGAATTGTTTTACAGTCCTGATTCAGCGTGAACCTGCCCTCTGTTTACCCAGTCTTGTACCTGCTTGTTCCAGTCAGAGTCTGCTCCCTGTTTCTCAGCCTTTTTAATGTTTGTTTCTGTGAGAGCCTGCTTTCTGTTTCCCAGACATGTTTTACACTTTGCGTGAGCCTGAGCCTGTTCCCTTTGCCTGGCTTTGCCTCCTAGTTGGTTCCCTCACTTTATGTTTCCTCTTGGGTTTTCGTGTCTGGTAAGTGTCCCATCAGTCCTCACCTGTGTGGTGTTTTCCTTTGTACTTGGGTTTGCACCTGGTTTCCAGGAGGCAAATCCAGCCCCCATCCTTTGTCTAGTGTTGCATGTAGTCGTTAGTGCCTAACAGTGACAGTGTGCTATGGCTGTATTCCAGGAATTGCCACTGTCTCCAGCCGGACCCACAAGGGCTAGTCTTGTGCATGTAAGTACAATCCTTATTTGTGCCCTAAGGGTCCAGACACAGAATCACTTCTGCAGCCTCCTTTCTATGGGGCTTGCGTGGTGACTATCTGTGCGATTAATCTGCACAGAGGAACTGATGTTCCCTGTTGTTGTGGACAGTTCTGAGCCCTATCCTGTGTACGATCTTAGTGATAAGCCCGCATGTTTGTCCATTACTGACCCGTTCCATATTTGTTCACACTAAGGTTGCTCTGCCTTCACATTTCTGTTTTTTCTGCCTTACCATAGCTGGCCTTTCCCCATGTATACCTTTAGCTGCTCTTCTGCTTTGGTACACTACCTCCTTGCGAGAAACTCTGAGAACTCAAGGCGGTGCCCCTAACAGAGTCCTGACTAGACCGTCCCGAAACCATAACACCATGGAGCCCAATCCCCACATAGGTAACACATGCCCACACACTTGAACTGGACACTTCTGTGGAATGCCCATCTGAAATTATGTGAACACATGCAGCCAAGGCAGCAGGTCCACCATAGCAACATAAGTAACATAGGTAGTTGTTAAGAGTCAAACTGACGTATACCAAACATTTTATGGGTAGAATTAAGGCACAGTGTCTCAAACACAGTACGTACCAAACATGTACACATGTCTGACATACGTGTAGTCCACACACAAGTCACCATGAAGTTGTAACCAACAATTAATGACATATGAGGAGTAACATATCCGACATAGCACTCATCAGCCATACTCAATCATCCTTGAGTTTTGTTTGTCGTGTGAAATGTATTGTCCCGAAGTCAAACAACTACACACATTACATGAGTCAACACATATTACAAACACATATCATGACTGTTGTAGATCACTGATTGCCATCAGATATAGATACCCATTTTGAAACACATTGATACATAAACATTAAGTCCAATGTATTGCATACCATTCCTTCAGAAACACACATATTGTTGTTACAGATCATTCACACCCAAAACACACAGTTGCATGCTCTACCACATGTGGCCAACCACTATACCACACTCTTCAGGCCATACCATCCTATCTTCATGTTGATACAGGGTGCATGCATGTGAAATATTTGAAAATCATACAATCACAGTTTGAATTAAAGATTTTGATGCAAATGCATCAAAAAATCACGCAAACACAAACTAACCATACCTGGGCCATTAGTGTGAATTCCACCTGCGCAGCACATGCATTCTGATATCCATTGAAATTGAAGTCTATAGATAATGCACCGCACATGTAGGTTATGAGTCGAAAATATTCACGTAAACATCGTATGCATCAAAAAAATACACACAAGACGGAAAACAGGCCGTAAAGGGAACTGGAATTGATGTAATAGGAAATAAAGTTTACAGGCATGGTACAGTGGGTGTACTTTCACTTTCACTTTACAGTCTGTGCTTTTTCTTGACTGTGTGGCTGAGTCTCGGTGTTGCTGGTGTCTTGATTGTGTTTATTGTATCTTGTGATGTCTCTCTTGTGAATTATGTTTGTTTATTGTACCTGTGTATGTGCCTTTGTGTAGTTTAGTGTCTTTTAGATTGTATTTGTACTGTTGGTGTCTGTCTGGGGGTTAGATTAGTTGGGTTACTTGGGGTTCTTAGGCTTGGGCTGTAAGTTTCCTTTTTTACATTTATTTTCCTTCTTTTTTATACTTTTTCAGTTTTGATTTTCTGTGCAAGGACATGTCAGGAAGGGCGAGGGTGACCCTCATGGGGGAGGAGGACCTTGGGGGCTTTGTGTGGCTGGTGTGCCACTTCCTTCCCTTAATGCTGGAGATGGGTGGGTGTGTGATACAGGGGTATAACACAGAGGCAACGCGGCTGTGGTGGGGCAAGGTACTCTACCACGTCAAAAGAGTCTACCATACGAGCAGGAATGAGCACCAGCTGAAGCATCACTGGGCTAACCTGGTGGCCAGAGAGCAGGATCTGCTGGATCACCTGGGTAGTCAATGATAGATGGCCCTGTTGGTGAGTACCACATTGACAAATGTGTACAGTAGAATGCTCCTGAGTGACAGTGGCAGATGTCTTGACGTGTTGCATGCAATGTCTGTGCCCATGTTGAATGCAAGCAGAACAAAGCGTTAGTGTCCCAGTACTGAGATGGAGTCCACATGTCTATACATGTTAACAATGCAGTCCTGAGGTTTGTTGGGTCATGTACGACTATCACTTAGGGCCACATGTACCAACCTGTTTTTAATTGTCACAAATGGCCTGGTTTTCAGACTTTGTGTCTTTACGTCAAGAAAACTTGTTAATTCCAATGCACATACCCAATTTTCCCATTCTACAATCACATTGCCGAATCATAAAACAGGGTTTGCTAGTGGCATTTAGGAAAGGGCGTGCCCTTCCTATTTGTGAGTCGCAGTCAGCTGATTGATTGTTTGGTGACCGCGAATGCTGTCACTAATCAATTGCAGTTACCACCAGTTTCAAGTTGGTGCTAACCCATTTGCAAAAGGGGAAGGGTCCCCATGGAATCCCTTCTCCTTTGTGAGTGCATGCCAAAAAATTGTTTCAGAGCAGGCAGTGGTCCCACGGACCACTGTCTGCTTTAAAAAAATATGAAAGTTATAATATTGGTTTTTGACATGCTTTCTGTTTACCCTTAATGAAATAAGGCTGCATTTTTAAAATTAATATAAATCTCTATTTGAAAGCAGTAACAGACATGGTGGTCTGCTTAGTCCGGCAGGCCAGCATCCCTGTGAGTGCCGCCATTCCCAAGGGGTTTGCAAAATGAGACCTACCTCATTAAAATTCATGAGGTAGGCCATTTGCTACCCCATTTGTGATTTGCAAACAGTGTCATTGATAGTGTTGTACATCACATTATCCTACTGTCAAATTGCGAGTTGCTAAGTCTCGCAATGTGTGACTCACAAAACCTGATCTTCATACATGTGGTGCATAGTCACACATTTCAGGTGAAATGAAACACCTGTGCCTATGCATTCTGTCAATGATGATCAGCTAAGACACTGTCATCATACCACATTTCACTGTGTCAGGACAGCACAGTGGCCAATCCATGTTTAGCACTACATTGTCATCATTACACACACATGAGCCCTGCCATTATATTGGCAAAAGGGACATACACGGCTTTGGGGACACTGCCAATGGGGCATTTGTTACCTACAAACAACTGTGCAACATCTGTCATGGACCACTGAATGCACGATAATTGCAGACTGCAAATTGAGCCATATGTCCATCACAAGGTAACTCAGTGTCCCTTGGTGCACATGCCAGAATACCTGAGTCACTTGTATTGCAGTGCACCAGGGAAGTGCCATTGAAATTGTCACCCAAATACAAATCATGACGTGGAGTACCATCTGAAATTGATTAGCCACAAATGGTTGTAGTTGGGTTTAGCACCACATGATTGTTAGGCCCAGTGCATCTGTGCAGATGTGTAGCTATCACTCACTGGAGTGTCAGTTTCAATATGAGTTTACAGTGGTATGTCTGTTGGACTGTCTACATGCAGGAACACCAGCTCATTAATGTAAAATGTTACACACTGAGATATGTTGTCCACACGTTTGTACAGTCATCTGACATTGAGCATATATTTCCTTTCCATGTCTTACAGGTGTACCTGCCCACTATACCATCGGGGATGTGGCTCAATTTCAGGACCCAGCCACAGTAAGTGTGATAATGTCTCTCCTGTGTAGTGATTGCAGCTGTTGTGTGAGTGACTCTTGTGTGTTGCACTCATTGCAAGATATGATGAGCTGGCACGTGATCTGATATATTACTTGACTGGATATTGGCATAGTGTTCCATGCAAGGGTTAGACATTCACAGGCAAAGAGTCATATCTTGGGAGTCTTGTGCTGCACAATAGGCAGCAGGGTGTGAACAAGGTGATTACGAGCCACATGTAGGCCCACATGTGACTTGGAAGTGCTCCAGTGGCAGTATATTGGCACTGGGTCATACCCTCATTCTCACAACTCAGTGATGCATCCTTTTTCCACACAAAATTGTGCCCCCCTGTATTATAATGTACATGTAGGACTGTATGGGTAACTGTCCCCCAGCATCTAGCCCCATAAGTTGTACTCCATTTACATGACATGAATGTGGTATGCAATAGACATGCATGCAGGTCTAGGCCAGACATGTGCTGGTATCAATGTGGGTGTTTTGTGAATTGAGTTAGCAAATCAGGTGTTGATGGTTGTCCATAACTGGACAGATGAATGTAGATGTGAATGACCCATGGATACCTCATTCCTAGGTGGCAGCCCTCCGCACATGTGTTCCACTCACTAAATTCATGGACAAGTGGGCATGCCTTCGTGGTTGTCCTCGACAGTTGTGATGATGTATTGTATTCCCATACCCCCTTAGACACAGGGGTAGGGGAACAACATATATGTTGGTAGATGTGATGGCCACAGTGTAGATGACTGTCATATCATTCAAGCATGCATGTGTCCCAAACAACACTGACCCCTTATTGTTAACAACTGCATACCATTCTACCAATTACACTACAAGTCACTGGTCGTGTGTGCTTTGAAGTTGCTTCAGATGATAAAGATTAGTCGGCCTGGCCCATGTGAAGTAGTTGCTGCCTTTCAATTGTGACACATTTCACCATTTCAATGTACAGAACACTTTATTTGGTCCAAGTCCTGTTGTGCTTTTCTGTGGTGTAAAAGATATGATGGGTAGGCACCTTTGCCATTACTTTGATCAGGGATATTGTATTATCTGGACTGTGATTTGGACTGCATGTGCAAATTGGGGCAGAGTGTTAGATTATCATCTGTACATGCATCACACAATGATGACACCTATGGTTGCCTGTCTCATTTTTACAGCTGCCAACATGGATCAAGCGGAAATCAGGGCTTTCCAGAAGCGGGCAGTGAGATACAGACACATCTTGGATGTGGAGTCTGGGTACTGAAGGATGGCAAGATGCTATCAGAGAGAGACGAGCCACAGGAGAATGGATGGCTTTCAGCCAAGGGGGACCGGCATTGGCTACAAAGGTTGTACTCACCACCATAACTACATATAGTACCACATCGGCCACCGTCACATCTGCCCCACCTGCCCCACCTGCTGCATCGTCAACCTCTGCACCACAGACCACCACACCTGCTGTGCCTTCAACCTCTGCAACAAAGACCACCACACCTGCTGCAATTGCTGAGCTCCGGAGGGACATGAAGAAAGTGTTAAAAAAAGCTTGGCACCATTTAGAAGGACCAAAATACCCTGTGGCTGAAGGCAATTAAAAAGACACTGAGGAGGGCAAACCTGTGAACTCTTGCCTCCCCTCCCCCCTAATTCAGTCCCCTCCATACTCATTCCTCATCCTATTTTGTAGTGGGTTTAAGGGGTTTAGAGTGGTTGGAGTAGGGTAGTTGTTTAGATTGGATAAGCAGGTTTGGGGGTGGCTTTTCATATTATTACATGTTCATTTGTGGGTGGGTGGTTGGAGGTTAATGTTGGGGGTTTTGTGTATTTACAAAATATATATATTTTTAGTATTAGGTAGTATATGTTTAGGTTAGTATATGTCGTCCTGCATGTGTCTCCTCATATAAGGTGGGATGGGAGCAAACGTTTAGAGTGTGTTGTTAAATGTGGTAAGTAAGCTTACCATAGGGTAGTTAGGGCCAGTTGTGGGTAATGTAGAGTTAGGATAGATTAGGTTAGTATAGGTGTGTTGCATAGTTTTAAGTTCTGTTTCTTACATAGTTATTAAAGATTCAGGTACTCCCTTACAGCATGGGTTAAATGCTTGGGGCTCAGGGGATTTGCATGAGTGTGCAATGCCAATTGTCTGTTGGCCTGTGAGTTCCGTCCTGCACCCACATCTCTCTCTTGACATGTTAATTCCCACTTCCAACTGAGCTGTCCTATTGGCAGCTACAACAAATCTAAATCTAATTGCATCTGCCATCCATTGTACCTACCACTCAATGTGACTATGTTTCCATGTATTTGACAGGTAGGTGTGCTTTTTAAGCTGTAATTGTTTTGATCCTGTGTCGCGATGTTGTGCACTGTTGGACGTCTGCCTACAGCATGAAGTTCATGTCAACACTGTTAAACTGAGTAGTGCCAATTTCAGATAAGGTCAAGTATACAAATTTCAGGCCAATGTGTTTTACTTGTACTCCCAGCTGACATTATTGGCCGAACACTCTTACACAGCCATTCCTGCTATATGTTGTGGGTGAGGCATGTATGTTTTCAAGCAGTGACTTGCTTGTAGAGGATGTGGCCAGCATTGACTTTCATCTTGTAGATACCTTGTGCGTAGATATCTGTCCACATTATTTCTGTACTCTGGTATTGACACTCTGTGACCATAGACATGGGTGAACCCAGGGATGGGCAGCATGGGTATGCGATTACTGCTGTGTACATCATTATGTATGTGACAGTGCCTGATGGTTTTTGAGTCTAGAGACATGAACAGTTGACAGGAGTTGCACTTAGATAGGGATTGATGGGGAGTGATCACGTAGTCATACTGAACCCTCATTTCGAGTATGTTAGTTCCATGGGCACCTAACTGCCATTTCCTAATTGACCAGCGCACACAGCGCAGGTCGTTGTGGCAACATTGTCAATGGTGAATGCCGCTTGAGCCAATGGCCTGAGACTGGGCATTGTCCTCTAATTTACATTCTGACAATACCAGCTGTCCTGTGACACCAGACCAGTTTTTCTTTCTACTATATCCTCCTGGTCTGCCTCAGCATTTCCACCATCCGTGGTGTACCCCCATGCAAAGGTTGTTGGTGTTGTGTTGTGCGGTGCCCCTGGATGCATCTGCACAGCCCATACACCTGGCATGGGCAGTGGAGGGAGACCTGGGGCGTGCCCCTTTGCCCTTTCCACTGCCTGATTTGCAGGGCTGACATGCATTGTATAGTAGGTATGTGCCTCCCCCTTCTTGCACTTGACATTTAGGCATTTTGATCACCCATGCAACTTACCCTGCATAAGTGTTGTTTCCAGGTAGTCTGTGCTGTCCTATCCTGCGATACCAGTGGCGATTTTCTTCAGGGATAACAGCTACAACCATCTCCTCCATCTCGTCAAAGTCCTCTTGCGGTGCTGGACTCCCACCTCCAGTCTGCAGTGCTGCCTTCCTGTTCCTTGCCATTTTTTCATTTGTCCTCCACTTGCAGTCATACCAGCGTTTCTTGCACTCAGTGACAGTTCTCCTGACCTCTGCCACACTGTTAATATTGTCCACAATCTGCTGCCAAATTGCCTCTCTCCTTCCAATTGGCAATTTAGAGGTGATGAAGGGTTAATCCTGGTGCTCCATCACCTCTCTCACCAGTATTTCATGCTCCTCTGCACTGAAGCGACACTTCCTCTTCTTCTTGTCTCTCCCCTGGATCTTGTCTGTGCCCTCCTGGCTGGTTCCTGGTTGTCTGGGGTCTCCCGGGGGCTCTCTCCTGGTTTCTGGGATCCATTATGAGGTTCCTTAGCACTGTTTGCTCCATTTGTGACGCTTTTTGACGCTATTGAGGTGAAAAATGGAGCATATCCATTTTGCAATGTGTTTCCATGTCATAAACTGGTCATTATTCCTTTGTTAACATAATTTTGCCTTACGACAAGGCGCAATGGTTAGCATCAGGAAAAATGACTCTCACCTATTCTTAGCACCACCCAGCGTCAAACTATAAAAATGACACATGGGTGGCGTGAAAAAGTATAAATCTGGCCCTGGATGTTTTTACAATGGATATTGTGTACATATAGAATGATAATTTGATTTGATTTTTTTGATTTCTATAGGCATCACAAAATTTTGAGATATGAAGAAAAACATATGAATTTGTGATATTGAATATGAGTAGGTAAGATATATTAGCACACTATGGCCCAGACAGATAAATGACACATACTTCAACAGTTTATATGACACAAGTTTATAAGGCACATTTTAGGACACGTTCACTTTGGAGGTATTGTTTGTAATTTGAAAATGAGGTACTAAAAGGACATGAATTAGTAATATGTAAGGATCATAGACTCTTGTTCAGCTGTACCCATATGCATGGAGAGAAATACACACTTTGGTTTCTATGTGGGTTATTTTTACACCACAGTTGGATACACAATTTTTACGGATGGCTTTTCTTTTCATTCACCTCCTTTTTCTTTGAAATTACCAATACTGCTACTTCTAACTACCCCGCTTACCAGTATGGGTAATTGATTCATAACATGGGAGACGGTAGAGTGGATTCTAAAAGAGAATTCCATTACTAGAAACATGCATATCTACACACAGGCAGTGTTGGCAAAACACTTGTTGGCATGGCCAAATGAGATTTGATTAGACTGAAATAAAGTTTATATGAATGATCCGTACACATCATGATTGTACTTTTGAGTGCATGGAGCATCATTGTAAAAATACTGTGGGGTTCTCACTTCAAGGAAGTTAAGTGATATTCCTCTCTCCTGGAGCACTGAATGCTTTATCAGATTTAGATAACCTCTACTGAAAGAGTATATGCGCTGTTATCCAAGCCACCTCAACTTAAAAATATAACATCAACATGGTCATGACAGTCATTTCTTGGTGTGGCTTCAAACTGTTCACATGGAGCACCGTGTGAGGTTTCCTAGTGATACCTAAGTCCACTGAGTAGATGACTTAACTTTTTGTCTGCACAATAGGGTACGGCCTAGTCCACTGTTCCTGGAGGGCCCTAGAAGCTACAAGCTCCAACGCCCATACCATATGACCTGGCAGTTACTCAACCAGTGCTGGTTTATGATCATACCACAGCTTTCAAAGCTCCTGGCTGACCTCCAAGGTTTTGTTTGCTTTTTTCATGTACTCAGTCATGTGTAAATGCAGGCCTACCACATAGGTGGTCATTCTGACCTCGGCGGTAAAAGGCGCCTACCGCCGGTCAGAAATCCTCCATAATCCCGCCGCGGTCGCGGAAACCCGTCACGGTCATTCTGACCCGCAGCAGCCAAACCTCCGAAAATCCGACAGCCACAACAGACCGCCAGACCAGCGGTCGGCGGAAAAGTGGAGGTGACAAAACCTCCACCGTCACGCCAACAGAAAAACGCCCATGCCATTACGACCCACGAATCCACGCGGCGGTCTTTCAAACGCGGTTTTCCGTTGGCGGGACACACCGCCGCGGTCAGAATACACACAAACGAACAAAACTCAGCCACATTGGCCGATTTGAATTCCACACACCTGATACACATACACACACCACTCCCACACACACAATACAATATAAAACACACACCCCCATCACCCACAAACCCCTACGACCAAAAATTCAGAAAGAAGGCCAGAGCGAGACACCACCATCCACAAACTAGCAGCCACAGCCACTCAACACCATCACCCACACAATATCCACACACAAAACAACACACACCACAACACTCAACACACTTAACTACACATACTCCACCCCACACATCATACACACCACCCCATGGCACCCCAAAGACACCCCCGCTTCTCAGACGAAGAACTCAGGGTCATGGTGGAGGAAATCGTTCGGGTAGAGCCCCAGCTGTTCGGCACACAGATCCAATACACCAGCATTGCCCGGAGGACGGAGCTATGGCAGAGGATTGTCGACAGGGTCAACGCTGTGGGACAGCACCCCAGAAATCGGGAAGACATCAGGAAGCGATGGAACGACCTACGGGGGAAGGTGCGTTCCATGGTATCCAGGCACAACATCGCCGTGCAGAAGACTGGCGGAGGACCCCCACCTCAACCCCCACAATTTACAACATGGGAGGAGGAAGTCTTGAACATCCTGCATCCTGACGGCCTCGCAGGAGTCGGCGGAGGAATGGATACTGGTAAGTTGAAGCTTCACTACTGCTTCCCCCCCACCTGCATGCCAAATCATACCCCAACCCTCACCCCCATCCTCGAACCCCACCCTCACCCCCACCCCCATCCTCACCCCCACCCTCACCCCCACCACCATCCTCACCCCCACCACCATCCTCACCCCCACCCCCAGCACACCTATTCCCTGCCAATGTCTCACCATCACAACCCACACATCCCAAAACCTAGGCCTGCATGCGTCCACTAAGCATGGACACCCATCACCAAAGCATGCCCAATGCATATACACATCCCCCCCACAAGCCACCCTCACCAAAGCCCCCACACACGAATGCCAGCACTTGGGGACACGGGAACCCACAGATACACCCATATGCCACACATTGAAACTATAACCATACCTCTATACCCCTGCAGGACCCGACCGTCAACACACCGCCGCGGAGGGCCCAGAATTCTCCACACCCCCCACCCAAGAGGCCGTCAGCGATGACAGCAGCTCTGTCGACCTGGACACTGATGACCAGCCCGGACCATCGGGGACCTCTGGACAGTCGGTTCCCCTCACACAGGCACAGGCCACTACAGACCCAAACCCCTCTGGGAACACCAGCACAGCTCCCACCCAGCGGGCCCATGCCTCTGTCTCCAGGGCGCGTCAATCTGCGGTGTGTCTACCACTACAGGGCACCCAGGATAACCCACCACCCCAACAACAACAGGGACCTGGGGGCAGTGGTAGTGGGCACACCGGCCAGGGGGCAGAGGCCCAGGGAAACAGGGCAACTCGGAGGGCAGCTGTGCGACAGGGGGGGGACGGGCCCAGGGAACCCACTCTCCACGAGGCCCTCACCACCATCATGGGAGCATACAACCGCTCCCAGGAGACGATGGCGACGGTACTGGCCCGGTTCCAGGAGATCCAGGTACTGCAGGAGGAACACTATCGGGGGTACAGGGAGGACATCAGAGCCCTCACCTCCACCCTGGTTACCATGGTAGGGCTGCTGCAGGACCTCATCAACACCAGGACGGACACTCAACAACAACAAAGGGCCCCTGCCACTAGCCTGGACCAAGAACAGCCAACCACCTCCGCCGGCGCTAGTGGACAGGAGGCCCCCGCACAACAGCAGCCCACCAGACCCCCACCTCCTGCAGGAGAAGAACCACCCCGCAAGAGGGCCCTGAGATCTCGCAAGAAGACAGAGTAGGATGTCAAGACCCCCGCCAGCAAAGGATACCACCTGATGTCATCCCACTGTCCCACATTGTCACCCTGTCCATCCTTGAACTGCCCATGCTCCATCTCTCCACAGGCCTCTGGACAATGCACCTGTGTGACTGTTACTCTGGACTCTGCCATGGACATTCCTTCACCATAGCCCCCACCCACTTGAAACCACCCATCCCATTTTGAGCACTGAAATAAACACCCATTTTGCACAAAACTATCTGGAGTCTGGCTGTGATTTCAAAATATTGTAATTGACATGACAGTGCAAATATGTCCTTGTACATAGTGAAGTCAACAAACAGCTGCCACAAAGCTGTAGTCCATGGGGAAACGAAGCACAGGACTCGTAGTGGGGACCCCAGATCTGAAATAGGGAGGGAAAAGCCACAACTCAGTCATCATACACTGGGGCAAATAGACAGGCAGCAGAGATGCAGGAGAGTAGTTCAGATTTACTAAATTATCTTTGAATTGTTACCTGTGTCCTATTGGAAGTACTGTTCAATGATTCTGTCCCTGTTGTCTGTTTCAGCCCCGTCGTCTTCCTCCTCGTCACTCTCCACAGGTTCCACCGCTGCCACAACACCACCGTCTCGACCATCCTCCTGCAGGAAAGGCACCTGGCGGCGCAAAGCCAGGTTGTGAAGCATGCAGCAGGCCACGATGATGTGACACACCTTCTTAGGTGAGTACATTAGGGATCCACCTGTCATATGCAGGCACCTAAACCTGGCCTTTAGGAGGCCAAAGGTGCGTTCGATCACCCTCCTAGTACGCCCATGGGCCTCATTGTACCGTTCCTCTGCCCTGGTCCGGGGATTCCTTACTGGGGTCAGTAGCCACGACAGGTTGGGGTACCCAGAGTCCCCCAATAGCCATACACGGTGTCTCTCTAGCTGTTCCATCACGTAAGGGATGCTGCTATTCCTCAGGATGTAGGCGTCATGCACTGACCCTGGGAATTTGGCATTTACATGCGAGATGTACTGGTCAGCCAAACACACCACCTGGATGTTCATGGAATGGTAACTTTTTCTGTTCCTGTACACCTGCTCCCTGTCTCTTGGGGGAACCAAAGCCACATGGGTCCCATCAATGGCACCAATGACGTTGGGAATATGTCCAAGGGTGTAGAAATCACCCTTCACTGTAGCCAATTCGCCCACCTCAGGGAAAATGATGTAGCTCCTCACGTACTTCATCAGGGCAGACAACACTCTGGATAACACCTTCGAAAACATGGGCTGAGACATCCCAGAAGCAATTCCCACTGTTGTCTGAAATGACCCACTTGCCAAGAAATGGAGTACTGACAGGACCTGCACCAGAGGGGGAATCCCTGTGGGTTGGCGGATGGGGGACATCAGGTCGGGCTCCAGCTGGGCACACAGTTCATGTATAGTGGCACGGTCAAGACGGTAGGTCAGGATAATGTGGCGTTCTTCCATTGTCGACAGGTCCACCAGCGGTCGGTACACGCGAGGATTCATCCGTCTCCTCGCCAAACCCAGCGGACGGTGCCTAGGAAGGACAACATGGAGCACACAGTCAAGCAACCCACAGGTACGTACTCACAGCTAGCACAGTAAACGATTCTCTATGCAGTGAATGGCGTGTCTGAGTGGCTATGCAAGGCCTAGGCCTGTGTGACGCAGTTGAAATTGAGCCATGTGGACCCTCGAAATGGCGGCTGCCTGACCTGTGAAGTGTGACAATGGGATGTGAGGTCAATGCGCTGGCGTGGCACACCGCGGCGGTCAGCGGTCGAAGACCGCGGCGCGAAGCCGCATTGGTTAACATCGAAGCCTATGGGTTTCAGGAGCCAATGGCGAAGGGCGCCGGCGGTGGCGGTACGCACCGCCGCGGTACGCACCGCCGCGGACGTGACCGCCATTTTCTATCTACTTATCCACTTGCGACTTGAACTTTCACAGGAGAGGACCTATACTGCAAGTGTTGCTGTGACCTCGGTCTGGAAGGGACAATGGCTGCTGCGACTGGGGAAAGGGCCCCTGCCTTCACTGGAGAGGAGTTGGAGAAACTTGTGGATGGGGTCCTCCCCCAGTATGCGCTACTCTACGGTCCTCCAGACCAACAAGTGAGTTTAATTCAATATGGATTTGGGGCCACTGGCTGGCTTGGGGGCCTGGCGGGGGGCCTGGCGGGGATGGGGGGGCATGTTGGGCCTGGCGGGGGGCATGGCGGGGGGCCTGGCGGGGATGGGGGGCATGTTGGGGCTGGCGGGGGGCATGGCGGGGGGCCTGGCGGGGATGGGGGGCATGTTGGGGCTGGCGGGGGGCATGGCGGGGGGCCTGGCGGGGATGGGGGGCATGTTGGGCCTGGCGGGGGGCCTGGCGGGGGGCATGGCGGGGATGGGGGGCATGTTGGGCCTGGCGGGGGGCATGGCGGGGGGCCTGGCGGGGATGGGGGGCATGTTGGGGCTGGCGGGGGGCATGGCGGGGGGCCTGGCGGGGATGGGGGGCATGTTGGGCCTGGCGGGGGGCCTGGGGGGGGGGCCTGGCGGGGATGGGGGGCATGTTGGGGCTGGCGGGGGGCATGGCGGGGGGCCTGGCGGGGATGGGGGGCATGTTGGGGCTGGCGGGGGGCATGGCGGGGGGCCTGGCGGGGATGGGGGGCGTTGGGCCACTGGCAACGAAAATGCAGACAAACTTGAACGTGGTATTTCTCCCTCCCTGTACGTGTCACATAGGTCCGCGCCCATGAGAAGATCGGGATTTGGCGTGCCATCGCCAAGGAAGTCCGGACCCTGGGGGTCCACCATCGACGGGGCACCCACTGCCGCAAGAGGTGGGAGGACATCCGCCGCGGGACCAAGAAGACCGCTGAGTCTCTGCTGGGGATGGCCTCCCAACGTAGGCGGGGTGCCTGCCGTCAACTGACCCCACTGATGTTCCGGATCCTGGCGGTGGCCTACCCTGATTTGGATGGGCGCGTGAGGGCAGCACAGCAGACACAAGGGGGTGAGTCCAAGCATTATCTACTCTGTTGTCGCGCAGTGGAGGTGTCTGGGTGGGGGAGGAGGGCTGTGGGTCCCCCTAGGCCAGGGCGATATCTGTAGGCTGGGCACCCCCGTAAGCCCCTGTGTCCCCAGCCACCACCCTCAGTAGTGTGTCAGTACAGCCATCCCTGGGCCGTGTCATCCATGGGTGCAGTTGTCAACTCTAGGCGTGTAGGGCATGTTCCACGGAATGCGTAGCGGACCCCAAGTGCGCAACTTAGTGCAGGGGGCATCTGTGTCTGTCATGTCCGCTAACTGTACCGGAGATCCATGTACTCAATATCCCTTTATTTCTCTATACCCCCCCCCTTTTTGTTTGTCTTTCTGTGCTTGTGTGCATCAGCATCATCAGGCGGAGGAGAAGTGGCATCGGGGCAGGAGGGAGCTGCATCTCACATGGCCCAGGAGGGCCATGCCACAGAGTCTGACTGGACCAGTGAGACGGAGGGCGAGGGGAGCTCCACAACGGGGACGACTGGAGCCTGCAGCGACACGGACGCGTCCTCGGAAGGGAGCTCCCTTGCGGGGGTGGCACCATCCGTGCCCCCCGCCATTACAGGTACAGCCGCCACCCAGCGCACCATCTCTGCCCTCCCAGCAGCCCCTCAGCGTTCGACCCGTGCCCGCTCTGCCAGGAAGCCGGGCATCTCCTTCGCCCCAGGCACCTCAGGCCCTGCCCCTGTTACCCCCGCTGCCCTCAGTGCGGAGCTCATTGACCTCGTGAGGACGCTCATTGTTGGGCAGACTACCCTTTTGAATGCCATCCAGGGGGTGGAGAGGGAGGTTCATCGCAGCAATGCGTACCTGGAGGGCATTCATTCGGGTCAGGCTGCCCATCAGCGATCGTTCCAGGCTCTGGCCTCAGCACTGACGGCAGCCATTGTCCCTGTCTCCTGCCTCCCTCTACTAACTCCCTCCTCCCAGTCTCCTGTTCCTCTGCCTGTCCCACCCACACCATCAGACCAGCCTGCACACACCTCAACACCCAAGAGAAGCTCATCCAAACATAAGCACCACAGATCACGCAGACATTCACACACGCAACATTCCGATGCAGACATGCCAACAGTCACTACCACCTCTGTGACCCCCACCTCCTCGTATCCCTCCTCCCTCCCTGTGACGTCTACACTCACACCTCCATTCACCTCACCATCAGCCAGTGTTTCCATCACCAGCACACCCTCCAGTCCAGTCCGCACACGTGCAGTCACCACCCCCACTGCCATTTACACGTCCCCTGTGTCCTCTCCCACTGTGTCTGTCACCCCCTCTTCCACACCACACAAACGCAGCCACCCACCCACCCAACAGCCATCCACCTCACGACAGCCTATCCCTCCTGCACCTGCACCCAAAGACAGCAAACGTGACTCACCTACAACCACATCCTCTCCCTCCACTCCCATTCCCACTGTACCTACCACTCTCCATTGTCCCAAGAAACTCTTCCTCGCCACTGCTAACTTCTTTCCTGACCCTGAGCCCCCCCCTCCTTCTCGTCGGGGTAAGAAGAGCACCTCAGCCACCACCAGCCCTGCAGCCCCCTTGACAAGGGTGCAGGGGTATTGGAGCCCACCAGCCCGCATGTCTGGATCTTCGCCCAGCAGCAAGGGGACAGCCAGCCCACCCCCTGGGAAGAGGAGCAGAAGGCGGAAGGGGCGCCGCAGGAGCCCGGCTTCTACATCCCCCCCGGACACCACCCAGACACAGTCACCAGCCACAGCTCCAAAGGGAGGAAAGGGCCACAGACTCCCGACTAAGGAGGGCAAGGGCAGCAAGTCGGAGAGGTCAGGCTGCAGGCCTGCTGCCCAGGAGGAGCCCACCACCCCCATAGCCGCTGGCCAGGGAGGACCCAGCCCAGCTGGCCAGGAGGGCCCCACCACCCACAGCCCAGGTGGGCATTGAAGGAGCACCATCCCCGCTGCCCAGGAGGGCACCACCAGGCAATGAGCAGTTGGCCATAGACCGGCCGCCGTCTCAAGAACCGCTGAACTGGGCCCGCCGTCTCAAGAACCGCTGAACTGGGCCCCGCCGTCTCAAGCACCGCTGAACTGGGCCCCGCCGTCTCAAGCACCGCTGAACTGGGCCCCGCCGTCTCCAGCACCGCTCCGCTGGGGACCGCCATCTCAAGCACCGCTGAACTGGGCCCCGCCGTCTCCAGCACCGCTCCGCTGGGGACCGCCGTCTCAAGAACCGCTGAACTGGGCCCGCCGTCTCAAGAACCGCTGAACTGGGCCCCGCCGTCTCAAGCACCGCTGAACTGGGCCCCGCCGTCTCAAGCACCGCTGAACTGGGCCCCGCCGTCTCAAGCACCGCTGAACTGGGCCCCGCCGTCTCAAGCACCGCTGAACTGGGCCCCGCCGTTTTAAGAACCGCTGAACTGGGCCCCGCCGTCTCAAGCACCGCTGAACTGGGCCCCGCCGTCTCCAGCACAGCTCTGCTGGGGACCGCCGTCTCAAGAACCGCTGAACTGGGCCCCGCCGTCTCCAGCACCGCTCCGCTGGGGACCGCCGTCTCAAGAACCGCTGAACTGGGCCCCGCCGTCTCAAGCACCGCTGAACTGGGCCCCGCCGTCTCAAGCACCGCTCCGCTGGGGACCGCCGTCTCAAGAACCGCTGAACTGGGCCCTTCAAGGCAAGACCCGCTGAACTGGGCCCTTCAAGGCAAGAAGCGCTGAACTGGGCCCTTCAAGGCAAGAAGCGCTGAACTGGGCCCTTCAAGGCAAGAACCGCTGGCCCTTTGGCAGACGTGGCAGGGCAGGATCTGTCTCGGGCAGGGCTGCAGGATGTCCTCTGGCCAACATGCCTCCTCCAGTGGCAGTGGAGTCTGTTATGGACTGTTTGGACTGTGGCTTTGCTCTCCCCAGGATGGCCCAGTGGGCAGGCCACCCACTGTATGGACTGTATGGACTGTGGCTTTGCTCTCCCCAGGATGGCCCAGTGGGCAGGCCACCCACTGTATGGACTGTATGGACTGTGGCTTTGCTCTCCCCAGGATGGCCCAGTGGGCAGGCCACCCACTGTATGGACTGTATGGACTGTGGCTTTGCTCTCCCCAGGATGGCCCAGTGGGCAGGCCACCCACTGTATGGACTGTATGGACTGTGGCTTTGCTCTCCCCAGGATGGGCCAGTGGTCATGGAGTCCCCTCGTGGATCTGGCGTCGTGTACTCAAGTGGCTGAGGTGCCCCCCCTTCCCTTCCCCCTGAGGTGCCTGTCCTATTTTCTTTCTGATGCCCCTGCAGTGTTCTCTCCGTGGAGTTCTTGTCGTGGGACTGGGCCTTGCCCCTTTCCACAGGACCCCTGTGGTCCACGGACAGTGGTTGGACTACATTTAGTAGCTGTATATATTTTGTACATAGTTTATTTATTTATTGGGATTACTGGTGTCCATATTTCAATATATCTGCCCGTTTATGATCTCTTCTTTTGGTCTTTGCATTATTTCGGAGGGGGGGTTTGTGGGTTGTGACAGTGATCTGTGGGAATGCATTGATGTGTGTGTTGTAGTGGGTGTGGGTGGGTGGGTGTGTGCCGGTACTCTTTTCCCTCCCCTGTGTCGTAGGTGCAGTACTCACCGATGTCTTCCGCGCCGCCGGGCGTGCTCCTGGTACAGGAGCAGGTATAGGAGTGCAGGGATGACCTGCAACTCGGGTTCCATACTGCCGGAATCTCGCGTGGAGTGCGTATAGGTGAGCGTTTTCCCGTTCGTAGTCTGTTTCCGCCGTGTTTTTATCGGCGGTGCTCCCGCCCCGGAAAAGGTGGCGGATTGGTGGGTCGTGATAGGGTGGGCGGTACATTGTCTGCCGCCTGGCTGTTGGCGGGGACCGCCGCGCTGTTTGTTTGTTCCGCCGTGGCGGGCGGAGTGTTAATGCGGCGGGCTGTGTTGGCGGTTCCTGCCAGGGTCAGAATTGCATATTTTGGACCGCCGCATTATCACCGACCGCCAGGGTCAGAATGAGGGCCATAGTCAACTATGTCCTGCTTGGGTTGTATCAGAGGTCTCTCCCAATTTCCCCTCACCAGACTCAGAGGACCCCTTATAGTCAAAAAGAGGTTCAAAGGGATTGAACCCAATCCCCCTCTGGGGCACCTCTCTGTAGGCAAACAAGAAGCAAGGTAACAGGACATCCCATCTTCTTCTGAGCTTTTCAGGTAGGCTTGTCATCATGCATTTCATGGTTTTGTTGAACCTTACATCTAAACCATTTGTCTGGGGATGATAGAGGGCAGTGAACTTGTAACTTACACCACATTCATTCCATTTAGTGTATGTCCCAGGTGTCCAGCAGGGAGAATGTTAGAAGTCATCCTCCCAAAAGACCCTGTGAATGACACTGACATCTCCCTCTTCTTACATTGCAGTCTGCTGTTTAAGGTTTTCAAGAGTTTGCCCTTGGTATAGGTCCTCTCTGGAGGGTCGTCCTGCGTGTAAGCGCTCTGCCAGATCAGGCCTGGGTTCATCAGCTACAGTTCCCTCCTCAGGCATCAGGGCATCTCCTACAAGAGACTTTTCCCCCTGATCCTGTGACATTTTGAAGGTGCCTCAGCAGTCGTCTTTCTATTTTTGTTGCTCTTAGAGGTCTGGGCCATTGTTTCAGGCTCTAAGTCCTCTTGACTTCTCTGTTGTTCTCTCTGTGCTCTAGTTGTCACACACGCCCACTCAAGGAGACACAGAATTTCTTCATGAGCCATTCCTTCCACCTCTGACTATGCAGAAGTTTCTAGATCATTTCCCAACAGACACTCTACTGGGATGAAAGGGGGCACAACCAACACCTTTGGGCAAGTAACCCCTCTACACTTAAAGCTTACTAAGACCATTGGATGGAGTTTAGTCTCATTGTCAGCATTGGTCACCTGGTGACTGACACAGGGTATCATTTGGTCTGGCAAAACCAGTATGGAAGCCACCATGGTTTGTGTTTTTCTTGACTGTTGGTACTTTTTTGATTTTCCCTTTTATTTTTTCTTTCTTCCTTCTCCCATTTCTTTCCTTTCATTTCATTCAGCACCATGGCAGAGCAGGGCAGAAGATGGAGTGGTGGCAACATTGCAGGTACTATCTGCACACCTTGCGGTTATCGGTTCGCGGTGTGGCGAAAGGGTGCAGCCTTGCCTATTCTTTTCTGAGGCAGAGGTGGCAGCACTTGAGTTTTTTGTACAGTGCCGCCTCCCGTCCATTGTGGCAGCAAGCAACATGCCTGGGAGTGGTTATGCCCTGCAGAAGTATCGACTGCTGTGGTGGAGAGTGCGCCGGTGTGTGCCTCAGCATACTGGGGTCCAGTGCATGCAGAAGCAGTTGATGCACAGCTGGACAGACATACTGAACCACAAGCAGGACCTGCTCAAACTGCTGGGCGTCGAGGTGTTGGGGCTTGGTGAGTAATTATTTATTTGTTGTGTGTGTTCTACAATGCTAATTTCCTTTTTTCAAATAGCAGTGCTGACACTCAGAGGTAAGTTAAGGTGCTCTGTGCTACCTAATCGTACTTGTCTGTGCTTGCTTGGGCTGATTATTTAGTAGGCCATTCATACTCCTCTGCCCTGTCTAAGATAGTGGTAGTAGTAGTAGTAAGTAATATCAACGAGTTAGCATTCTCTTCTCTGTGCCTTTCTTTATGTAGCTCATAAAGTCCTTATAGCAATCTCCTAGTAATGTGTAGTATGCATCTATGCATTGAAAACAGAGACTGGGATGGCCCATTAAAGGTAGTTGAGAGGCAAAGTTTATTTGTTGCAATGCATTAGTGGTTCCAAATGCAGTTTAGGAAATTTGGAATTGGGCTTAGGTATTGAAAATTAATAGGTCAACTTCATACTAATATTATAGGAAATTTGATTTACAGTGGTACTGCATTTGCATTTGCCTATCATAGTATTTTTGAGAGATTAACTATACCATTAATGTATTTTTTCTATCTTCTTTATTTCTTACCTCAGTACCCAAGGGCAAGAGGATTGGGTCAGGGAATCAAGGGTGCCACCATCAGTGTGGCAGCCGGCAGATCTGCTAGCTCCAGTAAGTCCTCCTGTTATGTTATTATTATTTCCCTAACTTTTACCTCTCCCTATTTAGAATATTTTTTTTGTACTGTACCTTCGTTCTATCTAAGGTTTGTTAAATTCTTTTTATCCCTGCATTATCCTGTTTTTTCTATATTTTTTTTTTTTTTTAGCTGACGTCCTCCTGTCCAAAGTAGTCTGTACTTTCTTCAGCTTTGTTAGTAAGTTTTCTCTCTATCGTTTTCTATCTTGTGGACCGGTAGAGTGAGACTAGGAGCACAGATTTTAGGACAGGTATCTACGATGAAGATTGCATACCCAAGTAAGATTTTCTATGAATGTTTGTTGAGAAGAGTTTTTTTCTTGATCATGCTCAAACAGTAAAACAAGACACTGGCCATGGTCATGGTGGACTCCCTAATATTGTATTGTATGTATTATTCATTCATACAGTAGTATGCCAAACCAGCAGTTTCGATGACCATGCAGCATGGCTAAAAACATAGCATGAGGATGGTTCCATTACATTTGCAAATCAAGGCCTCACCATATGTCCTTGATTTACCAATTATAATTCCTCTTCATTGTGCTACAGTGACTTAGCTCTGCCCCTCCATTACGAAATCTTTACTGTTGGCTTGACTAAACTACCTGGCCCATCTGACATAGTTAACCAACAAAATTCCTAAAGTGAATGATAGAAGAAGATAGACCTGTAGATAGATAGAACTGTAGTGATCTAACACAGTTGTATTTTGTTGATTTTTTTCTTACGAAATAACACGAGAGGTGTATCTGGCATCTCAAATGGGTAATGTTTTTTCCAGCTGCACCAACCATTAGTGCTGGGGCCTGCGGCAGCACCAGTGTGCCCGACATGGCAGCGGTTGGAGAGGGAGAACTAGCAGCAGCAGGGGTAGGTGTTCATAAGTCATATTGCTTGCTTATTGACAATTACTAGTATACTCACTGTAAGGGTGTTGCTTGTGAATCCCAGCTTTAGCAGCTACAGTGGGGCTGAGTTCTTAATGACCTCTTCTACCAGCAACTCAGCAGGAAAAATCTCATAACAAATGATGGGTTGACGGAAAAGTGAGAGAGTGATGGACTGTTAAAAGAAAGGATGGGCGAAATGGTATATAAGTTAAAGGGTGTGTGGGTGGATGAAAGGATGCATACATGGGTAATAGGAGATGCATGGGTGTGTGAATGGATGGTTGAAAGGGGATGTTGGTTAAGGAATGCCTGGGTGGGTAAAGGGTGGATGGGTAAAAGGATGCTAGGGTGGGTTAAAAGATGGGTATCAATGTATGGGTGAATGGATGGATGGGTTAAGGGATGGATAAAAGGGTGGATAGGTGAATGTATGGATGTATAGGTGGATGTATGGAAAAGATTGGAATGGTGAAAGACTGGATGAGAGAATGTGTTAGAAATGGGGTTTTTGGTTGGCAGTCAGGTTACCCTCTGTCCAAGCAAAAGCCCTCACTCTAGTCAGGGTAAGTCACACACTATCCAAGATTATCCTGTGCCCACCCTCTGGTAGCTTGGCACGAGCAGTCAGGCTTAACTTAGAAGGCAATGTGTAAAGTATTTGTGCAATAAATCATACAATACCACCATATAGCACCACAAAAATACACCACACAGTGTTTAGAAAAGTATAGAATATTTATCAGGATAATTGTAGGTCAAAAAGAATAACGTTGCAATGGAAAATTGTAGAAATATCACCGGGAAGTGATATACAGTGTCTTAAGTCTTTAGAATGCAATACAGTGTCTTTCAAGCACAAAGTACCTGGTTTCTGGTGGAAAATCTCCTCAGAGGGCCACAGGAAAAGGGATGCGTGGAAAAAGGGTGTGTGCGTCGATTTCTCCTCAGCACACAAAGACTTGCGTCGTTCTTTTCCACGCGGGGAAGTCGGGCGTCGTTTTCCGGCGCGCAGACAGTCTCTTTTCGTGGATCGCGGGGATTACCAGATGTCCCGGGTCTGTGCGTGGATTCTCCTGCTTATTTTTCGGCTGCGCGTCGTTCTGCGGGGCTGCGCGTCGAAGTTTCGATCTCACGGTAGGCGTCGCGTCGATTTCTCCTTGGAAGTCGGGCGGCGTTGTCCTTGCGAGGCCGTGCGTCGAAATTTTGGTCTCACGGCAGGCGTCGCGTCGATTTCTCCTTGGAAGTCGGGCGGCGTTGTCCTTGCGAGGCCGCGCGTCAAAGTTTCGCACTCACAGTAGGCGTCGCGTCGATTTCTCCTGGAAAGTCGGGCGGCTTTGTCCTTGCGAGGTTGTGCGTCGAAGTCTCGATCGTCCCGAGGGCGTCGCGTCGATCAGCGTCGGTGTGCGGCGTTTTTCTCTCCGCGAAACAAGCTGTGCGTCGAAATTTTCGGCGCACGGAGCGTCCAAGTGAAAGGAAGAAGTCTTTTTGGTCCTGAGACTTCAAGGAACAGGAGGCAAGCTCTATCCAAGCCCTTGGAGAGCACTTTCACAGCCAGACAAGAGTTCAGCAAGGCAGCAGGGCAACAGCAAGACAGCAGTCCTTTGTAGAAAGCAGACAGGTGAGTCCTTTGAGCAGCCAGGCAGTTCTTCTTGGCAGGATGTAGTTTCTGGTTCAGGTTTCTTCTCCAGCAAGTGTCTGATGAGGTAGGGCAGAGGCCCTGTTTTATACCCAAATGTGCCTTTGAAGTGGGGGAGACTTCAAAGAGTGGCTAAGAAGTGCACCAGGTCCCCTTTCAGTTCAATCCTGTCTGCCAGGGTCCCAGTAGGGGGTGTGGCAGTCCTTTGTGTGAGGGTAGGCCCTCCACCCTCCCAGCCCAGGAAGACCCATTCAAAATGCAGATGTATGCAAGTGAGGCTGAGTACCCTGTGTTTGGGGTGTGTCTGAGTGAATGCACAAGGAGCTGTCAACTAAACCTAGCCAGACGTGGATTGTAAGGCACAGAAGGATTTAGGTGCAAAGAAATGCTCACTTCCTAAAAGTGGCATTTCTAGAATAGTAATATTAAATCCGACTTCACCAGTCAGTAGGATTTTGTATTACCATTCTGGCCATACTAAATATGACCTCCCTGCTCCTTTCAGATCAGCAGCTGCCACTTCAACAGTGTATGAGGGCAGCCCCAATGTTAGCCTATGAAGGGAGCAGGTCTCACAGCAGTGCAAAAACAAATTGAGGGTTTTTTACACTACCAGGACATATAACTACACAGGTACATGTCCTGCCTTTTACCTACACAGCACCCTGCTCTAGGGGATACCCAGGGCATACATTAAGGGTGACTTATATGTAGAAAAAGGGGAGCTCTATGCTTGGCAGGTACTTTTAAATGCCAAGTCGAGGTGGCAGTGAAACTGCCCACACAGGCCTAGCAATGGTAGGCCTGAGACAAGGAAAAGGGGCTACTTAAGTGGATGGCACAATCCGTGCTGCAGGTCCACTAGTAGCATTTAATCTATAGGCCCTAGGCACCTGGAGTGCACATTACTGGGGACTTATAAGTAGATTAAATAGTTCAATCAGGTATGATCCAAAGTTACCATGTTTACAGAGAGAGAGCATATGCACTTTAGCACTGGTTAGCAGTGGTAAAGTGCGCAGAGTCTAAAAACCAGCAAAAACAGTATCCACAAAGTGGAGGGAGGCAGGCAAAAAGTTAGGGGTGACTACCCTAAGGCTGTCAGGTCTAACAGAATGTAAATATTGAATGTGGGTATTAAAAGGTGACAAGAAAAATGAAAGGATGAATGGATAATTGCTTGAATGAAGAAATAAAGGACATATTGAACTGCTTTTCATGGTTAGCAAAGCTTTGGTTTAAAGTGTGTGTGGGGGGTATTTTAACTTTCTGTCTACTCCCTTAACTCACTACATTTGTTAAGCAAGACAGATAGCTATTCACCCACCAATCATCATTTTTCACCACACAGCCCATAGCACTCATTCACCCATGTCATGAGCAAACTGCAGAGTGTTGTCTGTGCAATGTGCATATGCTTCAGTTAATGCAGCATTTGCATTTTCAATGCATTGCAAAACAAAAACTAAGTGTGTTTCTCTTCCCTTCCAGTGCCCACTCAGTCACCTCCACGTGCTTTAATTCTTTATTCTTTCCTAAGTTCTGTCTCAGCCATCCCAAAAAAATGGAAAAATCCCTTCTTCGCATAAGCCACATTTTTCTGCGTAAGTGATTTATATTTCATGGCTTCCATAACAGATTCATGCCTGATAAAATTCTGCCCTTTCAACATTCTTCAACTACAGAGAGGCTTGTGTGGGTAAAAAAATGATCCTGTGACTTGTAATCAGCCTCATCAAATTCCAATGGTCCTAGTGGACCAGCAACATACTGTTGCTGTGCCACTCAAATTTTAAACAATTCTCTGCAGAGAACACTGTTCACTATTTGCCTTTTTTTCTTTCTTTATATAGCTACCTCTGCTGGACCACCTACATGCCAAGAGACACCGGCCTGGCTGTGGTGACAGAGGCTGGAGGCCATCCGTTCAGAGTACCAGTGCGTGGTGGCTTTGCAGGAGGAGGAGGATGAGGGAGCTGCGTTGTCTGTGGGCCCCAGTTCATCCAGCACGCCGTCAGCGCATCCATCCTCCTAGTGCCAATAACATAGGCAGTGCTACCACCAGCTAGCAGCCACCATTCTGCATCAGACACTGCTGCCACCTGCTCAAACCCCATATTCCAGCACGTGTCATTCAATACCTTGAGTGCTTGGACTGCAGGGTGGCACACATGAAGGGAACCCTAGACATTCTGCAGACCCATGTGGAGAATGCCCACTTCGCAAGACCTCTGCGAAAAACTGGACACCTTCTTCCACTGCAAGAATAAGGACATCACCGCCAGACTCGTCCTGAAACTCCCCGGCCAAGAACACATCTCCCGAAACCTGAGGACCCTTCAATGGCTCCCATAGGAGAGAAGCAAATCAACTTCAAACTACTCACCCCCCACCTACAAGGCCCTTCACAACATTGGACCGGCCCACCTGAAGAATCACATCTCTTTCCATAACCCCACCAGACCCCTCCACTCCGCCCAGCAGGAGATAGCTGCCATCCCACGCATCCCAAAAAACACAGCCGGAGGAAGATCTTTCACATACCTCACAGCTAAGAGCTGGAGCAACCTGCCCACACACATCAGACAAAGCACATCTCTCACCATCTTCAGGAAGAACCTCAAACATAGCTCTTTCAATGACACCCAGACCCACCACCAGCGCCTCGAGACCCTCACGGGTGAGTGGTTGTGCTTTATAAAAACTGATTGATTGATTAAGGGAGGGACATTTGTTATGAGATATTGAGCAGGAAGGGGAGGAAGGGGTGCAAGTCACTCACAATGATGTATTGGGTGGGCCTGGTCGGTCCAGGGAGACAGTTTCTAAGGCAGGTTGCAGTGTGTCCTCCAAGGGTCTGACACCTGAAGAGTTGCAGGACAGACAGGCAGAAAGAGGGTACCAACTGGAGCTCAGTCTAGAAATGGAAGAGAGAAGGATGGCCATTGAGGAAAGGAAGCTACTGCTAGCTCATGAGCTTAGTTTGAAGGAGTTAGATCATAGGAACCAGTCCAGTAGAGATGGTGACAGTAACAGTACAGTGCAGCCTGAAAGAAGTGTACACATTCCAAAAGACCTAGTGAAGGATTACAAGAGGGAGGATGACATATATTTGTGGTTCAAGGGGTATGAGTCTGCTCTCCACATGAATCTGGTCCCTGAAGCTCATTGGGGGGCGGGCCTGTGGGAGCACTTTGAGGTAGAGGGGAGGGATACACTGACAGCCTTAGGGGATGCTCAGAATCTCACCTACACTGTCATGAAGGATGCCCTACTCACACAATATGGTCTCACCCCGAGCAGTATAAGGATAAGTTTAGGTCCTACAAGAAGAAGGAATCCCAAACATGGTTGGAATGTGTTGATTCTTATTGCAGGTCACTGGATGTTTGGGTGAAGGACAGTAAGGTAACTACGTATGAGGGGCTTTACAATCTGATTGCTTGGAGCCCTTGTACAGTTTATGTTTTCCAGAGCTGCGCCAGCACCTGATTGACAGCAAGCGACTGATCCCAGGAAGCTTGCACAGGAAGCGGACCGCTGGGAGAGCACCAGGGTCCAACAGAGGTATGGGGGAGACCACACCAAGGGTGGGCAGGGTCTCTCTCAGAAGAAAGGGGGGGTAAGGGTAAACAGGGGGAGTTCTCCTAAGGGCCCCAAACTGATTCCCAGTGTAAGGATTCCCAACACCCCTGTGAAAAGAAGCCATGGTCCTCCAAAGGGAAGCCAGTGGCAGGTGGTTCCCCATGTAAGTGCTGTGCATGTGACCACGTGGGTCATGTCAGGGGGGACTCTAAATGCCCCAAAAGTACACCGCACCCACTGGTGCGCCATCCCAGGGTTTTGCCAGTGTAGCGCTTGGGGAGGAGTTGGTTCCAGGTGGGTGGGAGCCAGCTGAGATGACCCTTGTCTCATTAGGGGACAGTGAGATGGTCCAGAGAACCCTCGTGCCTGAGAACACTAAGACATACAGGCAGTGGATAACCATCAATGGACGAAGGGTGGTGGCTCTGAGAGACACAGGAGCCAGTGTGACTACAGAAAGGAGTCAGCTGGTGTCTGAAGAGCAGATTGATCCCCGGGTACTTCACCAAGTAGTTGCAGTGGACAACTCAGAGTGCCTGTGTAGAGTGGCGCAGGTTCCCTTTGAATGAAGGGGTCTCAGGTTCCTTGAAGGTAGCTGTGAGTCCAACCATGCTTGTTGATTGGTTGGCTAGGCAATGACCTGAAGGATTCCCCTTGGAAGGAGGTGGAACACTTGGAGATGTTGGGTCTGCCTAGGTGGGTATGCGTATCCACCCGGTCAATGAAAGCCCGTCAGGGTGGTCCAAAGCCCCTGGAGCCTGAAACAGTGGCCCAGGGGACCGCCCAGGGGACTGCCAAGAAGAGGAAGGGCAGGGGGCATGGGAAACCAGTCCCAGAAGTTCCCATGGTCCAGGAGGAGCCAGAGCCCGAGGGTGACACCCCGGAGCATACAGGGGAACAGGTGGCTGAACTCGGGGAGGTCCCTGAGCTGTCGCAGTGGCAGCAGGAAGGGGGACCCACCAGGGAGGCATTCAGTGAAGCACAGAAAACGTGTCCTATTCTAGAGGGACTTCAGCAGCAGTGGCTAGTAAGGAGCCAAGTACTCACCTGATCCATTGGGAGGATGGCCTCCTGTATAGTGAGCCTAAGGTTCCTGAGTTTGGGTCAGCTCATATGCTGGTGTTATCCCAGTGCTTCAGGGCCTTCATACTGGGGTTGGCTCATGATGTGCCTTTGACAGGACATCTGGGGCAGGACAAGACCTATAAGAGACTTGTCTCCCACTTCTATTGGCCCCAGATGAGCAAGCATTCTGCTGCACACTGTAGGTCTTGCCCAACTTGCCAGGCAAGTGGGAAGAGTGGGGGGAAATGTAAGGCTCCCCTCCAACCTTTACCTGTGGTGAGTACTCCCTTTGAGAGGGGAGGTACTGACATTGTGAGGCCTCTGGACCCCAAGACAGCCTTGGGCCACATGTTCATCCTGGTCTTGGTGGACCATACCACCCGGCACCCAGAAGCCGTTCCTCTGAGGTCAGTCACTTACCCTGTGGTGGGCCATGCACTGATGGGGGGTTTTACCACCAGGAGTTCCCCAAGGAAGTGGTATCTGATAGGGGTACCATCTTCATATCCACGTATATGAAGTCTCTACGGAAGTTGTGCGGGGTGACCTACAAGTTTACCAAACTTACCACCCCCAAAGTAATGGTCTGGTTGAGAGATTCAACCACACCTTGAAAGGCATGATTCAGGGCCTGTCAGAGCCCTTGAGGTGGAGGTGGGACATCCTCTTGTCATGACTTTTGTTTGCTTACAGGGAGGTGCCTCAAGAGGGACTTGGTTGTAGTCCCTTTGAGCTCATCTAAGACCACCCTGTGAGGGGACCCTTGAGTCTGGTGAAGGAAGCTCCTAGTAAACCCCCCCAGGATGTATTTAGCTACATTCTGGCTTTGAGAAACCAGACTGGACGCTTCAGGAGTCTCGCACAGGAGAACCTAGAAACAATACGACCGGAATGCCACTCTGGTCGAGTTTCAACCTGGTCAGAAAGTGTTGGTGATGGCGCCAGTGGAGCCTAGGGTGCTCCAGGATAACTGGACTGGGCCAGTTGAGGTGGTGAAGCACAAGAGTGAAGTCACCTACTTGGTGGACTTGCAGTCTCCGAAGAACCCTTTAAGGGTCCTGCATGTCAACCGCCTCACACCTCACTTTGACCGGACTGAACTGTCCATGCTCCTTGTAACAGATGATGGGGTGGAGGAAGAGGGTGAGCCTCTTCCTGATCTCCAGCCTGCAGCAGAAAAAGATGGGTCTGTGGAGGGAGTGAGCCTCTCCCCCTCCCTGACTGAAGAGCAGCAGAGTGACTGTCACCATATGTTGGGATATTTTGCCACACTGTTTTCCCTGATCCCAAGAGTCACACACTTGTGTACACATGATGTGAACACTGGGGACAGTACACCCATTAAAAAAACAAGTTTACAGGGAGACTGACAGGGTGAGGGCATGCATTAAGGATGAAGTATCCAATATGCTTACCCTAGGGGTTATTGAACATTCCAGCAGTCCTTGGGCCAGCCCAGTGGTATTGGTCCCAAAAGCTCCTACACTGCAGAACTCAAGTTCTGTGTGGACTACCGGGGACTCAATGCAGTCATCAAGACTGACACACACCCCATCCCCCGAGCTGATGAGCTCATTGACCGATTAGGACCTGGCAAGTACCTCAGTACATTTGACTTAACATCTGGGTACTGGCAGATTGCCTTAACTGAGGGGGGCCAAGGAGAGGTCAGCATTCTCTACCCCAGATGGACACTTTCAACTTAAAGTCATGCCATTTGGGATGACAAATGCCCGTGCCACCTTTCAGAGGTTGGTCAACCAGGTGTTGTTTGGGGTGGATGAGTTCAGTGCTACGTACCTGGATGACATTGCTGTGTTTAGCTTCACATGGGAGGAACACCTGCAACACCTCAGAAGGCATGCCTCACTATTAAGTCCAGCAAGTGCCAAACAAGGCAGAGTTCTGTGGTGTACTTGGGACACCAGTTTGGGAGTGGCTAGGTGGCCCCCCCTACAGCCAAAGATTGATACCATTCTGGCTTGAGAGACCCAGACTGAAGTGAGAGCCTTCTTAGGTCTCACAGGATACTACAGGAGGTTTGTCAAGAGGTATTGTACCATTGTTACCCCCTTGACTGAGTTGACTTCTAAGAAGCAACCCAGGAAGGTGATCTGGACAGAAAATCGCCGACGCTGGCCGATGCGACGCCTACGGGGAGACCGGAACTTCGACGCACGGCCTCGCATGGATAACGCCGCCCGGCTTCCAGAGAGGAAATCGACGCGACGCCTGCCGTGAGAAAGAAAATTCCACGCACAGCCTCCCGGAATGACACGCAGCCGGATAACAAGCCGAGGAATCCACGCACAGACCTTGGGACATCTGGTAATCCCGCGAACCATAAAAGGAGTCGGCCCGCGAGCCGGAAAACGACGCCCATCTTCCCAGAGCTAAAAATAACGACACAAGTCCGTGTGTGAAGGGGCGAAACCGACGCACACACCATTTTTCTTCCTGCAGAATGACGCATGTCTCCCCGCGTGAAAAATAACGACGCAAGTCCGTGTGTGAAGGGGCGAAACCGACGCACACACCATTTTTCCACGCATCTCCTCCTCTGCGGCTCTCTGCGGAGATTTTCCACTCCAAACCAGGTACTTTGTGCTTGAAAGAGACTTTGTTTGCTTTTTAAAGACTTAAGACACTTTGGGGGTCATTTTGACCTTGGCGGTCTTTTCACAAAACCGCAGAGGGACCACCGTGCTGAAGACCGCCAGTGGTGGTGGTTTTCCGCTCGGCGTATTATGACTGCTGGCAGCCCTCCGTCCTTTTCCGGACGGAGAGCCGCCAGCAGCCATACTGGCGGGCGGCGGGGAATTGGAGGTTGCTGCACCTCTACCGCCACATCAACAGAACACCGCCCACTGAATCACGTTCTGTGATTCGGCCTGGCGGTGTTCTGTTGACGGTGTGGTGGCGGCGGAGCAGCCCCCATGGATCCCGTCCCCTCCCGAAGGATCAACGGTCCAGGTAAGTTGATTGTCCATTAGGGGAGGGGGGTGGGGGGTGTTGTGTGTTGTGTGCGTGCATGGGGGTGTGCGTGTGTGTATGTAGAGGGGGTGTGTGAGTGCGTGTATGCATGCGGGGGTGTTGTGTGTTTGGAAATGAGTGCGTGTCTGTCTGTATGTATGTCTGTATGGATGTGTGCATGTATGTCTGAATGAGGGTGTGCGTGTATGACTGTGTGTGTGGCAGTTGGTGTGTGTGCGGGTATGTGTGTTAGTGGTGCCTGCATACGTGTCGGGTGTGTATGTGTAATGTAATGTTGGGGGTAGGGGTGGGGAGGGGGGTCCTGCCACCTTTGGGGGGTGGCAGGGGTGGTGGGGGGTGTAGGGGAAGGACTCGGGGTGGGGATGGCGTGTGCGGGAGACCCCTATCAGTGCCAGGGAAGGAATTCCCTGGCTCTGATAGTGCTTACCGCCATGGATTTCATGGCGGTTCCAAACCCCATGAAATCCATGGCGGTCAGCCGGGTCAAGATACCGCCGACGGTATTGTGACGACCGCCGGGCTGGAGACCCTGGTCTCCAGCCCAGCGGGCGTCTCCGCCCTGGCGGTCAGATCGGAGAAGTGGCAGATGACCATGGCGGTAACCGCCATGGTCATAATTCAAAAAGTTTTACCGCCAGCCTGTTGGCGGCAAGACCGCCGCTTCTCCGCCGACCGCCAGGGTTGTAATGAGGGCCTTTATATCCCTTTTCAGTGATATTTATACAAATTCTTATTGCATCTTTTATTGTGTTGATCTACAAATATCCAGATAAATATTCTATATTTTTCTAAACACTGGGTGGTGTATTTTTGTGGTGCTATATGGTGTTATTGTATGATTTATTGCACAAATACTTTACACATTGCCTTCCAAGTTAAGCCTGACTGCTCGTGCCAAGCTACCAGAGGGTGGGCACAGGATCATTTGGATTGTATGTGACTTACCCTGACTAGAGTGAGGGTTCTTGCTTGGACAGAGGGTAACCTGACTGCCAACCAATGACCTCATTTTTAACAGTATGGCACTGTTCAGTTAAATGCATTGCAAATAGTCTTTCAGCCTCAGAGACCCAAAATAGTATGTTCTATCATCTAAGTTTGAAAAAGTCAAATTGTAGAGTAGTTCTAAAAATTATAATTGTTAAAAGAAAAATGATACAGTATTGCCAAAGTAGAAGGCTCAGAGACAGATCAAGAACAGAAGAGGAGCTTCACGTTTGAGCCAGCAATGAAGCACACATACTCAGCAGCATTTCCCAAATCAATGCACCTCTTTCCAGCCCACAGAGCTGATAATAGGCCTCAAAGTCATCATCATCATCATCATGGTTTCCATTTTATGTTGATAAGTTCCTTCTTCTGGTTATTTAAGTAGTCCTTCCGTCAGTCCTTCCATCCTCCTCCTGACTCCGAGTAACTCAGTCCCAGTACCGATTCATGCATGAGGGACCTGTAGTGCACTGCTATTGAACAACAAGTAGAGAGACAAAATTTGAGTATTATGTTGTGTAGTCAATTTGTGTTTGTTGACTAAAGTGACTGTTCTGGTCTCTGAAGAACCAGAAAAAAGGAGTGCAGTTTGAAAGGGCCAATCACCTTCATGAAAAATGATCACCCATGAGGCCCTAAACATTGCAAGTCCTCAAAATCAAAGTTAAATAATTACTTGAACACTCTCCCTCACTGCCTGCCACCACATATATCATCTGCCGTTACTCGCAAATTGATCACTCAATAATATATCATCCCTCATTGGTGCAATAGTTAGTAGTTACCTCTTTCAATTCAAAACACTGTGGTAGGTACACAATTGCAACTCCTTTTTGATGCAAGCAACACATTGGAGTTTGGCATCGGCACTGGCAATCTTATTAATCAATGATCTTTTGGGGCAGTCCTGTAGGTGATAAAAAAATAAGCATAGGCATCAGAAGGATGCATGCATTGTCTCCATTCTTCTGAAGGGAATATGGAGGATTCTTCACTGCACACTGGTTTAACTGCAATCCAGTCATCCATGTGTCCACAAAATGGTGGGTCAGCCTAAATCAGACACAAACAAAATGTTCCACTAGCTATATATTTTCTTTTTGGGCAAAGAAAGAAGTTTAATGATACATAATTAAAAAGTACTATGGTGGTATACTCAGTTGGGGAAGTAGAGTTCTTTCTCATACTCAAGTGGTTCACCCAGAAGTTGGTCAGCTATCATGCATGAATCATTCTCATCCTTCTGTGCCTCTTCAGAAATGACTTATTTGTGTGATATGAAATGTTGGTTGATTTTGAACATGCTCAATCTGTCCACATTTTGAGGTGAGAGACTGGTCCTTCCTACTGTGACAACTGCACCAGCTGTACTGAACACATGCTCAGCAGACAGACTGGCTACAGGACAAGCCAGATACCATTTCTAGCCTGCTGAGCACTAGCCATTGGTGCATCTTTACATACCAATACACCAATGGGTTTTGAAACACGTAAACCTCTTTTGGGTTATCCAGATTCTCCTGGATGATCCTTTCAATGGTCATAGGTGCTGCCACTTGCTTGACCTCTTTTGCCTCTACCTCTAAACTAGACTTAAGACCTGCCACTTGAAACCAAGCAAATGCAGAGGTGGGGGCAAATTCTTCTGTTCCTGTAGTTGTCGTTTTTGCTGGTGTTCTATTTGCTGGTTTTGGCTGCTGTGAGACAAGATTGCCTTCTATGAGAGTTGAACGCAGCAGCCCAGCATTTCTGCCCAGGAGTGGGACTCTAATAATTTCCACCCATTCTTCTTCCAGGTCTCCGCCTTGCTCAACAATCTATCTCCTTTATTTTGAAATGTCCCCTTCAGAAAAAAGAATGAAAGTAGCCAGAATGTTTTTGTATGGTGGATCAAGTAGTGTGGCACAGAGGTACTCTTTGGACAATATGATGTCTTCTTCCTCATGACCTCCCTCCACGATTGGAGTTGATGTTTCCTGGCTTTCCTGACCCTTCATCAACACCACATTCAGCAATTTGTTATGGTGCGCCTCAAACCAGATTGCATTATGCTTTTCATACGGATCGTTTGGCCTCCAGTACCATAGTGTGAACCAGGCTTACCTCGACCAACACTCATGTGACAAATGGAGCATATTGCAAATTTCTCCTCCTGCTTGCTAATTGTAACAAAGTCCCAAACTGGAATGTAGTACTTGCTTAGTTTGCCAGTGCCAGTGCTAATGCCTGATGAAGAACTGGAGGTAGGTGGATTTGTCATTGTCATTGATCGTCTCTCTGCAGTGCATACTTCTACTGAGGTATGGGTTTGTGCAGGTTTCAGCTGGGGCTTTACAAATATGTGATCTGTACGTGGTACCTGTGCCACATCCATTAGGCCAGGTTGAATATGAGGGGTAATATTGGACTCCTCTCTGCCAGCTTCTACAACAATGACTGGCTCATCGTTATCTTTCTCTTCATCCCCTTCCATAATTCAAAGGCTTTCCCTTGCCTCTCCTGGTACCTCTTAGACTCTGCCAGGGTCCAATCCATATCCAGATCATCATCATCAGAAGGGGTGCTTGGAGACAATGGTGGATTAGTACCTTTCCTTTTTCTTGCTGGAGATATGGAAGCCAATGATTCTAAAAGAAGAGGTTCTTGCCCAGGAGGAAGCTCAACCTCCTGTTCCTGCTCCAGTTTCAGGAAGATCTACTTTTCATTGCTGCGGTTGCTGTCCACTTTTCTCTGTTTCCTACAACAATTGGGTACTACTTTACAAAAGGGACAAATCTCTCTAACAGACGTGGAATTGGGCTTAGGTTGGGGTGACACTGTTGATGCAGGACTGCTGCTCCCAGGTTCCTCCCTGGAAGCTGGAGTGTCAGGCACATGGTTCCCAAAAAAAGGATGTGGTCGAAACGCCATTGGCAGAAGGCTGCTTCTTCTCACTAGCCACTTTCTTGGCAGCACTTTTGTTTTGCACCTCTTAAACCTGTGAGCTGGCAGTGGCACTAAGCTACACAAGCAGATAAGATTGGAGAAACAATGTCATGTGTTTTTTGTGCAGGCCCTTGCTGAGTGCCCAAAATGGCCCCTGGCCACATGGTCAAACCAACAACAACAAGCAAGGAGGTATAGAGAACAAGAAACACATGCAAGCGTATGGCAAATGCACAATGGCTGGTTCCACACAATGGCTGCTGGCCACGTGGGCAAAAAACAACAGCAAGCAAGGACGCATGAAGAACAAAGAACACATGAAAGCCTATGGCAAAAGCACACTGTCTGAGTACAGAAAATGGCTTCTGGTCTCATGGCAAAAATAAATAGCAAGCAAGGAGGCATGGAGAACAAAGAACATATGCAAGCCTATAGTAAACGCACACTGGCTGGCTGCACAAAATGGTCACCAGCCGAATAGACAAATAACAACAGTGAGCAAGAAGGCATGGAGAACACAGCAAGCCTATGACAAAAGCAAAATGGCTGAGTACACAAAATGGCTTCTGGCCACATGCTCAAACAAAAATATCAAGCAAGGGGGCATGGAGAACAAAAAGCACATGCAAGCCTATAGCAAAAGCACACTGGCTGGCTGCACAAAAATGGTCATACAACAACAGCATGCAAAGAGGCATGGAGAACAAAGAACACAATTAGGACTATAGACACATACTACACAATGGAGAACAAAGACAAATGGTGGCCTATGGCAGATACACTTACAAACACACTGGTCAGACAGAGGAGGCATGTTAACATTGAAGAAAACACTACCATTAATTGAGCAATGGCAAACACAAACATTAACTGAGCTACAAAATCTTTAAAACAACACATATTTTCCTATGGCATCAAATATTACCCCACATATACACTTTTTGCAGAATAAAACATGAAATACAAAAAATAACCAACAATTTTAATTTAATCCAATGCCACCCTGCCCTAAATGATGTTTTAAACAACATATGCCACGGAAACAGTTATTAGATGCACTGATAACTAGTATTGGGAGTACTGGTGGGATGACCCACTGGCAGACTAGGCCATATAGTAAAATAAATGAATATTGCAAATGTAACAAACATGGAGAAAAGGTGCTGAACTGTGCAACATTTTCCTCTACAAAGATGAAAAATGAAATGCAAAAAAATAACAAGGTACCTACTGAAACTCCAGGCCACCAACCACAATGAAATTGAAAAAATCTAATATAAGTGCTAAGAAATACTTGGGCATCCCTAAGCATCCCTAAGCAAACAAACAACTCCCTTATACAATAGTTTTTTAACTTACTTATGTGATATTACAAAAACAAAGTCCTTAAATCCAAAGGCATATATTCAACAGACAAAGAGAGTGATCCTTCCACCTCGAAATCCAAGTAAAATGTGACAAGGAGATGGACAAAGCATTGGGAGGAGTCTGCAGGACAGTAACTGGAAGATGGAGTCTCTAGGGCAATTTCTTGCTGTTCGAAGAAAAGTTAAAAAAAGGTTTCTCACACTCAAAAAACAACTGGATCAGTCTACCAGAGTTGAAAATCCACTCAAAAATGTTATTTTGAATAGATTTAGCTGCTTCTCAAGTACAAAATCTGTTCAAGGTTCACCCGCAGTCATTTGCACATTTGGACAGCACTTGTAGGAGGCTGGACTGGCTTGTAGTGAGTACCAAGGGGTACTTGCACCTTGCACCAGGCCCAGTTATCCCTTATTAGTGTAGAGGGTGTCTAGCAGCTTAGGCTGATAGATAATGGTAGCTTAGCAGAGCAGCTTAGGCTGAACTAGGAGACGTGTGAAGCTACTACAGTACCACCTAGTGTCATATGCACAATATCATAAGAAAACACAATACACAGTTATACTAAAAATAAAGGTACTTTATTTTTATGACAATATGCCAAAGTATCTTAGAGTGTACCCTCAGTGAGAGGATAGGAAATATACACAAGATATATATACACAATAGCAAAAATATGCAGTATAGTCTTAGAAAACAGTGCAAACAATGTATAGTTACAATAGGATGCAATGGGGAAACATAGGGATAGGGGCAACACAAACCATATACTCCAAAAGTGGAATGCGAACCACGAATGGACCCCAAACCTATGTGACCTTGTAGAGGGTCGCTGGGACTATTAGAAAATAGTGAGAGTTAGAAAAATAACCCTCCCCAAGACCCTGAAAAGTGAGTGCAAAGTGCACTAAAGTTCCCCTAAGGACAAAGAAGTCGTGTTAGAGGAATAATGCAGGAAAGACACAAACCAACAATGCAACAACTGTGGATTTCCAATCTAGGGTACCTGTGGAACAAGGGGACCAAGTCCAAAAGTCACAAGCAAGTCAGAGATGGGCAAATGCCCAGGAAATGCCAGCTGCGGGTGCAAAGAAGCTTCTACTGGACAGAAGAAGCTGAGGTTTCTGCAGGAACGAAAAGGGCTAAAGACTTCCCCTTTGGTGGACGGATCCCTCTCGCCGTGGAGAGTTGTGCAGAAGTGTTTTTCCGCCGAAAGAACGCCAACAAGCCTTGCTAGCTGCAAATCGTGCGGTTAGCGTTTTTGGACGCTGCTGAGGCCCAGGAGGGACCAGGAGGTCGCAAATTGGACCAGCAGAGAGAAGGGACGTCGAGAAAGACAAGGAGCCCTCTCTGAAGCAGGTAGCACCCAGAGAAGTGCCAGAAACAGGCACTACGAGGATGCGTGAAAGGGTGCTCACCCGAAGTCGCACAAAGAAGTCCCACGTCGCCGGAGAACAACTTAGGAGGTCGTGCAATGCAGGTTAGAGTGCCGTGGACCCAGGCTGAACTGTGCACAAAGGATTTCTGCCGGAAGTGCACGGAGGCCGGAGTAGCTGCAAAAGTCGCGGTTCCCAGCAATGCAGCCCAGCGAGGTGAGGCAAGGACTTACCTCCACCAAACTTGGACTGAAGAGTCACTGGACTGTGGGGGTCACTTGGACAGAGTTGCTGGATTCGAGGGACCTCGCTCGTCGTGCTGAGAGGAGACCCAAGGGACCGGTAATGCAGCTTTTTGGTGCCTGCGGTTGCAGGGGGAAGATTCCGTCGACCCACGGGAGATTTCTTCGGAGCTTCTGGTGCAGAGAGGAGGCAGACTACCCCCACAGCATGCACAAGCAGGAAAACAGTCGAGAAGGCGGCAGGATCAGCGTTACAGAGTTGCAGTAGTCGTCTTTGCTACTATGTTGCAGTTTTGCAGGCTTCCAGCGCGGTCAGCAGTCGATTCCTTATCAGAAGGTGAAGAGAGAGATGCAGAGGAACTCGGCTGAGCTCATGCATTCGTTATCTAAAGTTTCCCCAGAGACAGAGACCCTAAATAGCCAGAAAAGAGGGTTTGGCTACCTAGGAGAGAGGATAGGCTAGCAACACCTGAAGGAGCCTATCACAAGGAGTCTCTGACGTCACCTGGTGGCACTGGCCACTCAGAGCAGTCCAGTGTGCCAGCAGCACCTCTGTTTCCAAGATGGCAGAGGTCTGGAGCACACTGGAGGAGCTCTGGACACCTCCCAGGGGAGGTGCAGGTCAGGGGAGTGGTCACTCCCCTTTCCTTTGTCCAGTTTCGCGCCAGAGCAGGGCTAAGGGGTCCCCTGAACCGGTGTAGACTGGCTTATGCAGAATTGGTGCACATCTGTGCCCAACAAAGCATTTCCAGAGGCTGGGGGAGGCTACTCCTCCCCTGCCTTCACACCATTTTCCAAAGGGAGAGGGTGTCACACCCTCTCTCAGAGGAAGTTCTTTGTTCTGCCATCCTGGGCCAGGCCTGGCTGGACCCCAGGAGGGCAGATGCCTGTCTGAGGGGTTGGCAGCAGCAGCAGCTGCAGTGAAACCCCAGGAAGGGCAGTTTGGCAGTACCAGGGTCTGTGCTACAGACCACTGGGATCATGGGATTGTGCCAACTATGCCAGGATGGCATAGAGGGGGCAATTCCATGATCATAGACATGTTACATGGCCATATTCGGAGTTACCATTGTGAAGCTACATATAGGTAGTGACCTATATGTAGTGCACGCGTGTAATGTTGTCCCCGCACTCACAAAGTTCAGGGAATTGGCTCTGAACAATGTGGTGGCACCTTGGCTAGTGCCAGGGTACCCTCACACTAAGTAACTTTGCACCTAACCTTTACCAGGTAAAGGTTAGACATATACGTGACTTATAAGTTACTTAAGTGCAGTGTAAAATGGCTGTGAAATAACGTGGACGTTATTTCACTCAGGCTGCAGTGGCAGGCCTGTGTAAGAATTGTCAGAGCTCCCTATGGGTGGCAAAAGAAATGCTGCAGCCCATAGGGATCTCCTGGAACCCCAATACCCTGGGTACCTCAGTACCATATACTAGGGAATTATAAGGGTGTTCCAGTAAGCCAATGTAAATTGGTAAAATTGGTCACTAGCCTGTCAGTGACAATTTGAAATAAATGAGAGAGCATAACCACTGAGGTTCTGGTTAGCAGAGCCTCAGTGAGACAGTTAGGCACCACACAGGGAACACATACATATAGGCCACAAACTTATGAGCACTGGGGTCCTGACTAGCAGGGTCCCAGTGACACATAACAAACATACTGAAAACATAGGGTTTTCACTATGAGCACTGGGCCCTGGCTAGCAGGATCCCAGTGAGACAGTGAAAACACCCTGACATACACTCACAAACAGGCCAAAAGTGGGGGTGACAAGGCTAGAAAGAGGCTACTTTCTCACAGCACTATAAAGGTGCTGTTGTGGGCAGTAGCAAAATGAGTGGGTGCAAAATCGAATTCGCGCTTGCTAGCGTCCCAAGAGTATTATGGCATGAACGAGCGCTAAAACAATTCTTTCACAAAATAACAGTAAAAAATATTCTTCCATGTGCTTGGTGGCAGAATTTCAGGAACTCCATTGTTCTGTGTAGGGTGGAGTGCCCAAATTTCGCAACCTCCGTTAGGGGAGTGAATTTTTCCATCCAGGCCTAGTTCTGACCTTGATACCCCTTTCCTTTGATCTAGGAAGATTCTCGGGGTACACCCTCCTGATAAGTCTTTTGGGGACCTTTAGAGAACTCTTTCTTTTTATAATTGGTAGTACTTACTTCTTTTCCCTGTGGGAAGTCTGAACACCCTTCTTAGGGTCACCCCACATCGGGTCTTCCTGCAAAAACCTGGTTCCTACCCATTTGTCAGCTATCTTCCACAGCTTTCTGGGAGAAGACAACTTGGAATCTACTAGATGTTGTCACGATTTCTCTGTGGTACAGTCAGTTAAATTGTGCTTTTTCATAATTAAATTATAAAGCCCTTCATAAGTGTCCAACTCATTGCCTTTGATCCAGCCCTCTAGTTCTTTGGCTGAGAAGTCAACAAAGTCCTCCCAAGTCTGATTTTGGCCCTTTGGATGTCTCTAAACTTGACTCTGTACTCCTCTGTGGTGAGTCCATACCCTTCTATGAGGGTCTCCTTCATGTGCTGATAGGACTCAGACACTTCATCATTAAGCATCAGAAGTCTATCTCTGCCCTTTTCTGAGAATTACTCCCTAAGTGAAAAGCCCCTTTTTTGACAACCTATCCTTCCAATTTTGCAGGCCCTCTCAAAGGCTGGCAACCATTTGTCAATGTCATCACCATCATCAAACCTGGGCACAATCCCTTTGGGGATCTTAGGGTCAAAAGATTCCACTTTCTATTGCTGTCATCATCTTTTATCATCATGCCCAACATGACTCTTCTTTCCTCAAGGGTAGGCCTCTTTCCTTCAAGTTCAAAATTTCTCTCCTCTATAGACATCAAGGGCTTAATTTAGAGTTTTGGCGGATGGGGTTACTTTGTCACAAATGTGACGGATATCACATCTGCAGTGTTACAATTCCATTATAACGTATGGAAATCATAATGCGACAGACAGAATATCCATCATATTTGTGACAAAGTAATCCATCCACCAAACTCTAAATCTGGTCCTAAGGCAAGCTCATCCTTGAAGTGTCCTACCACCTTACCATAGATGGGTCTACTAGAGTGGCTCCTGTCAAGGTCCAGTGGTGAAGGGGGTCTGAGGAAGAAGGCTATGGCTCGCACCATCAATTTGGACTAGGGCATCATCCCCATCCTCTCCAGGATTATCTTCGGAAATATAGCCCTCTCTCTGTAGTCTCTTTTCTTCATATGAGCTGGGCAGATTCTCAAGGTCCTCCCTTCTGGTTGCTGCTCTAAAGCCAAGGCCCCTAATCTTACACAAAGCTCTTAGATCTCCAATCTTCAGAGCCTGGAGGACCGAACATGTTGAGGTTCTTGTTGGCCTCCATTGTGTACTAACTTTTTACTTTGAAAGCTGGAACCTTATCAAAATGATGCACAATCTTTTTCAAAAATGTGTCCAATGTTCTAAAGGTTTTTGAACTTTTAGAACACTTGAAATGGGAGTCTACACAAAGCCCTAACAATTCCAATCAACTACTTCATAATCAGAAAAAATATTTTGAGTCTAAAGACAATTGAGGATTTCTTGTGCATTAAAAATACTTATGGCCAAGTGGTATTGCAAAACACAAGTTGAGGATCCCACTGCTATAGCACCAGTGTAGAAAAGGGGAGTAGTTTGCAGGAATGCTAGTTTGGCTTCACAATGTAATATGCTCACAATACCCCTAGCTCAGTACTGGTAGTGTGCAAAGAGTAGTCAGGACTTACCAGAGGAATATGTGTTAAGCATTTCAGATTGCCAACATGAATGACAAGTAATTGACACAACTAGAAAGAAATGAGACACCAGTTTATAAAAATAGAACAGATTTTCATATAAATTTAGACACCAAAGCAAATCAGTTCTGTATAACCAGAGTTATGAATTTTAAAGCATAAATAAAATCAGTGCATTCACAAGCTGTCAAATCTCATCATTGCGATCAATGGGAAAAGGTAATTAGTGATACTCGGTCACTTGTGAGGTGAGCTCAGGGAACCTTCTCATGGTTAAGGTTGTGCGGGTCCCAATTTTACCTGGCTCCTGGGGACTGGGTGCAGAGCTGTCCTGGCTGTCCTTGGTGCTGAATGCAGGAGCTGCTGGTACTGAAAATGTTTACTTGTGGCACTCTGTCACTTGCAGATTGAGTTTGTGGGAGCCCACTGGGGCTTAAGTTTAGGTGGACCTCTGGACCAGAATTCACCAGGCAGAAGAAGTCCACCTAGTCTCGGGTGCACAGGGGTGCTTGCCTATCCTATTGCTGAATGGGGTCTGTGGTTGCTGGCTTTACCACTGAGACAGTGCAGTGAGGACATGAATCCAAAAACTTGACAACAGAGCCACAGGTGACATTGGATGAAGGTGTTCCAGTGTGCCCTTGATTTGCAGCATTGAGTAAAGATGCTCATGACCAGTCTGGCCACCAACAAGCATTGGCAGTGGTAAGGAGGTAGAGAAGCTATCTTGCCTTCCTTAGGTCCACTGGAAAAAGTCAGTCGGCAGTAGCTTAGCAGGGAGCTGGACTACACTTCTCACAATGCACTGGACCACTTATCTTTGGGCGATCCCTCAGAGAGCCCGATGGCCAGCAGTGCTTCAGACCCAGAAAGTACATTTTACCTGCGGTGGACAGGGTACTAGTGCTACTAGTTCAAGGGAGTTTCTCCTAGCCTTTGGCTTAGTAAGGGTTCCCTCTTGCTGGGGGGAGCAGTCTTTGGTCCAGGACAAGCCACAGTCGAGCAAGTTCTATGGTGTTGTCACAGGTTCAATGTATCACACCTTTTGTTAGTCTAGGTTCCTATTGTCTTTGACACTGGTCTTCTGTTGTTGCAGATCTGAGGTTCTGGTACAAGCAGAACCCTTTTAATCCTGAATTTAGGTATGTTAGGCATGTGGCCGCAAGTAGCCAATGGGCTACTAGCCCCAGCAGCTAATACACCTCTGAGTTCACCACATCAGGTGGGTTGTGGTACATTTTCTACCCAGAACCCTCTATTCTGTCTCTTTCCAGGATGGCAGAAGCCTTCCTGGGCTGTACAGACCAGGCTGCCTTCTCCAGAGGAGTGGTTAGCATTCTGGGGCTGTACGCCTCCTGACTAACTAATTTTCAAACCAGCCCAGGTGCAAATCTGCCTTGGGGCAAGCCGTCAGTTTTGTCCTCACTGGGGGACAGCCTGCTTGCATATCAGAGTTGGTGTGCCCTTTGAAGCTCACCGTTTTGAAGTGCCAGTTCACTAACATTCATGGGCGAGGCATCCTTCCCAGCTAGGACATTGTCCTGACTCCTGGGAGTGTTCATCCCTCTACCCAGGTGGTCAAAATCCTGTCTTGGTGGCAGCAGCTGTGAGCTTGCAATCAGAACACAGGAAAACTGGTTGTAGCTCAGTGGGCTACCATTGAGGTTGCTTTCTGGGTCCCTCGACACAAGATTTGTGATTGAGAAGGCACATTGTTTGAAACCAAACATGACGGACGTCTGTGGTACCATAATGGAGCTGGTGACTTCAGGGTTGCCCGGGTGCCAGCCCAGTTTATTCTATGGACCATTGTTCACTTTCTGTAGCCTTTATGGGACAAGGCCACTATAGGGACATATAAGTTTGCACTCGTATGTCCACACCTTTAATACAATGCACCCTGCTTCCTGGGCTCTGTAGGCCTACCTTAGGGGTGACTTACATATATTAGTGGCAGTGCTGGAATTGTGCCACAAATGGTGTGGACACGGTAGATTTCAAGCAGTTTGCACTGCTCCTGTAGTCTGCAATGTCAGGCATGCTGTCAGTAGTTTGCATGGGTCACACAGGGTGACACCCACAGTGCTTCAAGGTCTAGTGACCCCTTTAACACCCATGCCCTGGATACCATTGGTACTATATACATGGGGCTTTTAAGGGGGTTAACATACTTGCCAATAAGGGATACCAATTGACAGTTACCAATTTAGGTAGAGGGAAAGCACTTGCAATGGGGCCTGGCAGCAGGCGCGGCAAAGTGGTGATCGCGCTGAATAGTGCTCTTTGGGTATGAGGCTCCTCCCCCTTCCCGCAGCTCCTTGAGACTCGAGACCCAACACCAGGTCTCTGACTGCATGCGCGTCCCGCTCGACGAAGTGGTGATCGCGCTTAATAGCGTTCTTTGGGAATGAGGCTCCTCACAGCTCCTCGGGACTTGGAGTCCCAACACCAGGTCTCTGACTGCACGCACATCCCAAGTATTCTTATAAATAATAAGGCATTCCTTTGGGCATTTATGAGTTCAATAAATACAAAATCTTGAGCTATGAGCATTGCCTGCTTCCTTAATGTTGCTCAAAGTTGGCACCAGCCAGACTAAGACAACTAAGATTTGCACTTAATTTCTACGCATGCATTTCACATGTGAAATGGAGGAAATTAAGAAAAGTCCTTCCGCTCCTTAACGATGATGGCAAAAAGTGGGCCATCATGACCATCAATGGTTTATGATTGGACTCTGGAAACTCTTTGGGTTTCTCCAGTAATCTTCAATGTATTGATGTTCTTCAGAACTATGTATTTGTCTGTTGACTGGAGAGCAGTAGATTGAGAAAACTACTGTGTCCTCACCCCCACTGACTTGTACAAATTGCTGGTAAATTTATGATCTATACATTCCTTAAGGTTGTTCAGGAAATAATGGGGAACTTTGCTTTTTCTAAGACAGCTTAATTACTTATTAGATGCACACACTCGCACCAAGAAACCTTGGTCAGACAACTGCTTCATAAATGTCACAAACATAACATAATGAGAAGAAGAGAGCATATTATTCTAATCATAAATTACCCACTCTTGCTTCTAGTTCAAGAACATTTTATTTTAAAGTCTGTTGTCGTTGTCACTGTAATTTCAGCCACCTGGCTGTCTTCCCCCTCTGTTTCCCACATCACACTCTGCTTTCACCCAGACATTGTGTTCTGTGGGTCCTGGAAAGTTAGGGTACTTTTAATATATGTGGGGTTAGCCATTGTCTGTTATGGTGATGGAGGTCATTACCTCCATCACCCTGGCCGAACTCCTACCCACCATACCTAGATATCACTGCCAGCTCTGTTGTGATCTCAGAAGCTCCTCTGAAGACACAAAGGGTTTAGTGTGTGTCCACTATACTTCTGACAACCACACACCAAACAAAAGAAGGAGTTTGTTTATGAAAAACTAACAAAAAACATGTGATCTCCATATTCTGACAGTTTTCTCACAGAAATATAGGGAGCATTATTTTTTGGGTTCAGTGTCCCTCAGGTTTTTACTGGCAGCATAATGGACATCAAACAGTCAGCTCTAAATAGGGCAGGTGGGCTGATGTCCTCATTCTAATGGCCCATAATCCATTAGGTCATCAGAGTAAGGTTTCTGACAGCAGAGCCCGCAGAGTTAATGCTGCTGGAAATCTGATGGTCTGCCTGAATCAAAATAAAATGGGCAGAATGAGGGTTTGATGGACAGGGAACTCTGTAACAGAGTACATTGCCTGCCAAGCTATAAATCTGGCCCTACATCATTAACTTTGGTGAGAGAGCTTTCTCCATCGCCACAGTAAAAGCCTAGAACAAGCATCTATTAGAATTACTCACCTTTCAGCTCTTTCGCAAAATCAAAAAACCAAACCTCATTTCTTAGTTAATTGAAATATTTGTTGTAGTGTTCCTCTCCTACTTTTTTGGTGTTTGGACAAAATATCAACTAAAAAATATAGGCCCTCATTCCTAGTCTTGTGGTCCTCTGACCGTCAGACTTGTAGTGGCAGTCGGATCGCCACATTCCTGGTGGTCTGAACACCAAATTATGATCCTATCAGTCAAACTGCACAAGGTTCCTGATGGGCTGGTGGAGGTCGCAGTCATGGTCAGCCATGGTGGAGCTGAGTTCAGCACCGCTACACTGATCGCGAGTTCAGTTTCTGACAGCCTTTTCATGGTGGGGACCACACCATGGAAAGGCTGGTGGAAAGCCAGTGCTTGGGCCACAAGGGGGCCCCTGCACCCCCCATGACATGGGCATTGCAGCGGTCCCCCTGCTTAGCAGCCTCGGAATGCACACAGTCTGCAACGGGAGACAGTGTGCACTCTGAGGGTGCTGTGGGCACCTTCTGTGTGATGGCATTGGCTTAGGCTCCATGAAGAGTCAAGGCCAATGCTGCTGCACAGTTTTCAATAGGCTGACTGGCAGAACCTTCCTATTATGAAGGTTTTAGCCAGTCAACCCAGTGGAAACCTTGTAATTGGCCTGGGGCAAGTCACCAGCTCCGCACTGGTCTCTCCACGGGTTGGCTGTTTTTTGCAATTGTATTTTTAATATGTTTATTTGATTGATTTTATACAAAGTATGTCGTAGAAAAAAAAAATGCTAATTTCATAAATAATGTGCATCACATTTATTATAGATATACATTTATTTATTTAAATAAGCACAATATTTTGTAATTGTTTGAAATTATTTTGTTTGTATATTGTCTATACATTAAGGGGGTGATTCTGACCTCGGCGGTAAAATGCCCTTACCGCCGGTCAGAAGACCGCCATAACACCGCCGCGGCCACGGTCAACCGCCACGGTCATTCTGACCCATAACGGCCAAACCTCCAAAAATCCGTCCTCCACTGCAGCCCGCCACATCGGCGGGCAGCGATAAACTGGAGATGACCAAACCTCCACCGTCACGCCAACAGAAATACGCCCATGCCATTACGACCCACGAATCCACACGGCGGTCATTCAAACGCGGTATTCCATTGGCGCTACACACCGCCGCGGTCAGAATACACACACATCACCAAAACACAGCCACATTGGACAATTTGAAAAACACACACCTGATACACATACACACACCACTCCCACACAATCAACCAACTATAAAACACACACCCACATCACCCACAAACCCCTGCGACCCCAAATACTGAGAGAAGGAGAGAGAGACACAGCAGACAATCCAAAGGAAGACACACTGAGGCACACTACACCATCACACACACCACATAGTAGCACAAAGCACCACTCACCAACACACTCCTCATCACATACACCACCCCACACCTCACCCACACCACCCCATGGCACCCCAAAGGCATCCACGATTTTCGGACCAAGAACTCCGGGTCATGGTGGAGGAAATCCTAAGAGTGGAACCCCAGCTCTTCGGCTCGCAGGTGCAGCACACCAGTATAGCCAGGAAGGCGGAGCTATGGCAGCGGATCGTGGACAGGGTCAACGCGGTGGGACAGCATCCCAGGAATAGGGAGGACATCCGCAAAAGATGGAACGACCTACGGGGGAAGGTCCGGTCGATGGTCTCGAGGCACAACATCGCGGTCCAGAAGACTGGCGGCGGACCCCCACCCACCCCTCCCGAATTTACATCGTGGGAACAAGACGTCTTGACCATCTCAACTACTATATCCCCCACACCCCACCAGCATGCCAACCCACACCCCCACCCTCACCCCCAACCCCCCAGCACACATCCCTCCTGACAATGTCTCACCAGCACAACCCACCCATCCCAACACCAACTCCTGCATGCCAACACAAACCATGGGCACCCATCACCTAAGCATGACCACTGCACTAACCCCTCCCCCCCACTAAATACCCTCACAACACCTCCCTCCAGGGAATGCCTGCACTGGGGGACAAGGGCACCCACAACACGCATGCTATTGCACACACAGAAACAATAACCAAACTCTCTTACCCCATGCAGGACCCGAACGACAACACACCAGCCAGGAGGGTCCAGAAGTGTCCATCCCACCACCGGAACAGGCCCACACTGAGGATAGCAGCTCTGTCGACAGTGAACCTGATGACCAGCCCGGACCATCGGGGACCTCTGGGCAGTCGGTTCCCCTCACCCAGACACAGGCCACACCAGACCCGACCCCCTCTGCCGACACCAGCACAGCTCCCACCCAGCGGGCCCATGCCTCTGTCTCTAGGACAGCTCAATCAGCGGTGTGTCTGCCACTACAGGGCACCCAGGCTAACCCGACACCCCAACAACAACAGGGACCTGGGGGCAGTGGGAGCGGGCACACCGGCCAGGGGACAGAGGCCGGGGGAAACCGGGCAGCTCGGAGGGCTGCTGTGCGACAGGGGGGGGAGGAGAGGCCCAGGGAACCCACTCTCCAAGAGGCCCTCACCACCCTCATGGGGGCCTACCACCACTCCCAAGAAACGATGGCGACGGTACTGGCCAGGTTCACTGAGATCCAGGCACAGCAGGAGGAACGCTACATGGGCTTCAGGGAGGAGCTGAGAATCATCGGGACCGCAATGGGGACCATCGTCCTGGCCCTCCACAGGATAGAGGACGCGTTGCGGGACCATGGTGCACCACACAGGGCCCCTGTCACTAGGCCGGACCAGGAACAGCCTACCACCTCCGCCGGCGCTAGTGGACAGGAGGTCCCAACACCTCGACAGCCCCCCAGAACCCCACCTCCTGCTGAAGAACAACCACCCTGTAAGAGGAGCCTGAGACCAAAGAAAAAGACAGAGTAGGATGTCAAGACCCCCGCCAGCAGGACATACCCCCTCAAGTCTTCCCACTGTCCCACATTGCCACCCTGTCCAACCATGAACTGCCTATGCTCCATCCTTCCACAGGCAAAAGAACAATGCACCTGTGAGACTGAGAACTGGACTCTGCCATGGATATTCCTCCACCCCCACCCATCACCCTTAGAATCACATGTACCGGTATCTAGCACTGTTAATAAATCACTTTTTGCACACAAACCTGTTTTGAGTCATGCTGTATTATTAACAAAGGGATAACATATTACTGTTCAATTTCTGTCCTGTCAATTAGTCATGACAACATACCAATGTCAATACGCTGTATTTCATGGGCGAACCAAGCAGAAGTCAGGTACTGAGTCAGACAGCACTGAGAAGGGAAGGGAAAGGCATAAATTAATAAAAAACATCTGTGGGGAACTACAGAAAGTATAGATGCAGGAGGCTAGAAGCAATTGTGAAATGGCGTGGGTGATTCTTACCTGGGTGTTACTGGAAATACTGTTGTATCACTCTGTCCCTATTGTCTGTGTCGTCCTCAGAGTCTTCCTCCTCTTCACTCTCCACAGGCTCCACGGCTTCTACAACACCACCATCTGGACCATCCTCCTGCAGGAAAGGCACCTGGCGTCGCAAAGCCAGGTTGTGAAGCATACAGCACGCCACGATGATATGGCACACCTTCTTTGGTGAGTACATTAGGGATCCACCAGTCATATGCAGGCACCTAAACCTGGCCTTCAGGAGGCCAAAGGTTCGCTCAATCACCCTCCTTGTACGCCCATGGGCCTCATTGTAGCGTTCCTCTGCCCTTGTCCGGGGATTCCTTACTGGGGTCAGTAGCCACGGCAGGTTGGGGTAACCAGAGTCACCTATTAGCCACACACGTTGTCTCTGTAGCTGCTCCATCACATAGGGGATGCTGCTATTTCGCATCACATACGCGTCATGCACTGACCCTGGGAACTTGGCATTTACATGGGAGATGTACTGGTCAGCCAAACAGACCACCTGGACATTCATCGAATGATAATTCTTTCTGTTTCGGTACACCTGCTCATCGTCTTTTGGGGGTACCAAAGCCACATGGGTCCCATCAATGGCACCAATGATGTTGGGGATATGTCCAAGGGCATAGAAATCACCCTTCACTGTGGGCAAGTCACCCTCCTCGGGGAAAATGATGTAGCTCCGCATGAGTTTCATCAGGGCAGACAACACTCTGCTCAAAATCTTTGAAAACATAGGCTGAGACATTCCAGATGACATGGCCACTGTGGTCTGGAATGACCCACTGGCCAAAAAATGGAGGACTGACAAAACCTGCACCAGAGGGGGAATCCCTGTGGGTTGGCGGATGGGGGACATCAGGGCTGGCTCCAGCTGGGCACACAGTTCATGGATAGTGTCACGGTCAAGTCGGTATCGAAGGATTATATGGCGTTCTTCCATTGTCGACAGGTCCACCAGCGGTCGGTACACGCGAGGATTCCTCCTTCTCATCCCAAGTCCCAGCGGACGGTGCCTAGGAAGGACAACATGGAGCACAGAGTCAGCCAAACCACAGGTACGTACAGACAGCTTGCACAGTTAAAGAATGGCAATGGGTTGAAAGGCGTGTATGTGTGGCAATGCAAGGCCTAGGCCTGTGTGTCGCAGTCAAAATTAAGCCATGTGGGCCCTTGAAATGGCGGCTGCCTGACCTGTGAAGTGGGACAATGGGATGTGAGGTCACTGCGCTGGCGGGGCACACCGTGGCGGTAGGCGGTCGAAGACCGCGGCGCAAAGCCGCATTGGTTAACATTGAAGCCTATGGGTTTCAGGAGCCAATAACGAAGTGCGCCGGCGGTCGCGGTACGCACCGCCGCGGTACGCACCGCCGCGGACGTGACCGCCATTTTCTATCTGCTTAATCACTCGAGACCTGATCATCCACAGGAGAGGACCTATACTGCAAGTGCTGCTGTGACCTCGGTCTGGAAGATACAATGGCTGCTGTGACTGGGGAAAGGGCCCCTGCCTTCACGTCTGAAGAATTGGACAAGCTCGTGGATGGGGTCCTTCCCCAGTATGCGCTACTCTACGGTCCTCCAGACCAACAAGTGAGTACCCCGGGTGCTAATGGAATGGGCTATGCCTGTGTGGATTGGGGTGGATGTAAGTTGGTGGGGTGGGGTGGGGGGCGAATGAGGAGTGCAACGTCCGACAGATGAGAGCATGTGCCATATGGCAAAGTGGGTGGGGGGGGGCCAATTACATCTAACATGCAGGCCATTGATGATTTCCTCCTTTCCACCCTGTACATGTCTAATAGGTCAGCGCCCATCAGAAGATCGATATTTGGCGTGCCATCGCCAAGGAAGTCCGGACCTTGGGGGTCCACAACAGACGGGGCACCCACTGCCGCAAGAGGTGGGAGGACATCCGCCGCGGGACAAGGAAGACCGCAGAAACACTGCTGGGGATGGCCTCCCAACCTAGGAGGGGTGCCAGTCGCACCATGACCCCCCTGATGTCCCGGATCCTGGCGGTGGCCTACCCTGAATTGGATGGGCGCTTTAAGACATCACAGCAGACACAAGGGGGTGAGTATCAGCACATTCTCCTATCTTTCTGCGCAGTGGAGGCGTCTGGGTGGGGGAGGAGGGCTGTGGGTGACATTAGGCCAGGGCGCTTTCTGTAGTGTAGTCCTCTCCCTTAGGCATGGCCCTGTGCCCCCGGCCCCCACCTCTGTAGGGTGACAAGTACAGCCATTGAAGGTCCAGCATCTCCCATGTGCGCGTTTGACGTCTCTTGGCCTGTTGTCTTAGTCAGTCGTACTGAGTAGTGTACCCCGAATGCGCGGCTTAGTGCATTAGGCACCTGTGTCTGTCCTCTCCGCCAACGGTGTTGACATTGCATGCACTCAACCTGGTCTTCTTTTTTCTCCCACCACCCTTTCTCTTCATCTTCTTGTGCATGTGTGCATTAGCATCATCAGGCGGAGGAGATATGGCATCGGAGCACGAGGGAGCTGCAGGACACAAGGCCCCAGTGGGCCCAGGAACAGACACCGAGGGCACCAGTGATCCGGAGGGCGAGGGGAGCACCATGACGGGGACCGCTGGTGAGAGCAGCGAAAGCGACACGTCCTCGGATGGGAGCTCCCTAGGGGTGGCGGCAACATCCGTGCCCCCCGCCTCTACAGGTACAGCCGCCACCCAGCGCACCAGCCCCGCCCTCCCAGCAGCCCCTCAGTCTTCGCTCCGTGCCGCTTCGCCCAGGAAGGCGCGCGTCTCCTTCGCCCCAGGCACCTCAGCCCCTGCCCCTGTTGCCCCTGCTGCCCTCAGTGCGGAGCTCATTGACCTGGTAAGGACGCTCATTGTTGGGCAGACGACCCTTCTGAATGCCATCCAGGGTGTGCAAAGGGAGGTGCAACAGAGCAATGCGTACCTGGAGGGCATTCATTCGGGTCAGGCTGCCCATCAACGAGCGTTCACTGCTCTGGCCTCAGCACTGACGGCAGCCATTGTCCCTGTTTCCAGCCTCCCTCTTCTGACTGCCTCCAGCCTGTCTCTGTCTCCTGTTCCTCAGCCTATCCCATCCACACCATCAGACCAGCCTGCACACACCTCAACACCCAAGAGCAGCTCATCCAAACACAAGCACCACAGATCCCGCAAACACTCACCCGAGCAACACCCAGATGCAGACATGCCAACAGCCACTGCCACCCCTGTGTCCCCCTCCTCCTCGTCTCCCTCCTCCCTCCCTGTGACGTCTACACTCACACCTGCATGCACCCCAACATCAGCCAGTGCTTCCATCACCACCTCACCCTCCAGTACAGTCCACACTCGTGCAGTCACCACCCCCACTGCCATGTACACGTCCCCTGTGTCCTCTCCCACTGTGTCTGTCACCCCCTCTTCCAAGACACACAAACGCAGGCAGCCACCCACCCAACAGCCATCCACCTCACGACAGCCTACAGCACCAGCACCTTCACCCAATGACAGCACACCTGACTCTCTTACAACCACCTCCTCTACCTCCACTTCCATCTCCACTACTCCTACCCTTTACCTTGGCCCTAAAAAACTTTTCCTGGCTAACCTTAACCTCTTTCCCCCCGATGACCCCCCCCATCCATCTTCAAAGAGTCCCAAGAGCACCACAGCCACCACCAGCCCAGCTTCGGGTGTCACTGTTGTGCCTGGGTTCTGGAGCCCACCCTTTGCCAGCAGTGACACATCGAGCTGCAGCAAGGACACGTCCAGCCCCCCCCCCCCGGCAAGAGGACCCGCAAAACCAAGGACCGCTGTGCGAGGACTGACAGGGCTGCCCCCAAGGAGCAATGTGCGGCCACTTCACCACCCACACCATCTGGGGGAGGCAAGGGCCCGAGAGCCCGATCAAAGGAGCGGAAGGGCAGCAGGAGCGCGGAGAAGGTGGACCCCACATGCCACATCCCAGCTGGGAAGGAGGACACTAAGGAGGCCAGGAGTCCGTCCCCGAAGGGTCCAGATACGTCACGGTCCGAGGGCGACTGAACAGGGAGTCCAGGCCAGGTCTGGCTCCCTTGACCTGCTGGATGGGCACCGCTGAACAGGGCCCGCGGTGCAGACGAGCACCGCTGAACAGGGCCCCGCCGTGGAGATAGGCACCGCTGAACAGGGCCCGCGGTGCAGAAGAGCCCCGCTGAACAGGGCCCCGCCGTGGAGATAGGCACCGCTGAACAGAGCCCGCGGTGCAGAAGAGCACCGCTGAACAGGGCCCCGCCGTGGAGATAGGCACCGCTGAACAGGGCCCGCGGTGCAGAAGAGCACCGCTGAACAGGGCCCCGCCGTGGAGATAGGCACCGCTGAACAGGGCCCGCGGTGCAGAAGAGCACCGCTGAACAGGGCCCCGCCGTGGAGATAGGCACCGCTGAACAGGGCCCGCGGTGCAGAAGAGCACCGCTGAACAGGGCGCCGCCGTGGAGATAGGCACCGCTGAACAGGGCCCGCGGTGCAGAAGAGCACCGCTGAACAGGGCCCCGCCGTGGAGATAGGCACCGCTGAACAGGGCCCACGGTGCAGAAGAGCACCGCTCAACAGGGCCCCGCCGTGGAGATAGGCACCGCTCAACAGGGCCCCGCCGTGGAGATAGGCACCGCTGAACAGGGCCCGCGGTGCAGAAGAGCACCGCTGAACAGGGCCAACAGGGCCCCGCCGTCTCAAGCACCGCTCCGCTGGGCCCTTCCTCTCAAGCACCGCTCCGCTGGGCCCCGCCGTCTCAAGCACCGCTCCGCTGGGCCCTTCCTCTCAAGCACCGCTCCGCTGGGCCCCGCCGTCTCAAGCACCGCTCCGCTGGGCCCCGCCGTCTCAAGCACCGCTCCGCTGGGCCCTTCCTCTCAAGCACCGCTCCGCTGGGCCCCGCCGTCTCAAACACCGCTCCGCTGGGCCCTTCCTCTCAAGCACCGCTCCGCTGGGCCCCGCCGTCTCAAGCACCGCTCCGCTGGGCCCCGCCGTCTCAAGCACCGCTCCGCTGGGCCCTTCCTCTCAAGCACCGCTCCGCTGGGCCCCGCCGTCTCAAGCACCGCTCCGCTGGGCCCTTCCTCTCAAGCACCGCTCCGCTGGGCCCCGCCGTCTCAAGCACCGCTCCGCTGGGCCCCGCCGTCTCAAGCACCGCTCCGCTGGGCCCTTCCTCTCAAGCACCGCACCGCTGGGCCCCGCCGTCTCAAGCACCGCTCCGCTGGGCCCCGCCGTCTCAAGCACCGCTCCGCTGGGCCCTTCCTCTCAAGCACCGCTCCGCTGGGCCCCGCCGTCTCAAGCACCGCTACGCTGGGCCCTTCCTCTCAAGCACCGCTCCGCTGGGCCCCGCCGTCTGAAGCACCGCTCCGCTGGGCCCCGCCGTCTCAAGCACCGCTCCGCTGGGCCCTTCCTCTCAAGCACCGCTCCGCTGGGCCCTTCCTCTCAAGCACCGCTCCGCTGGGCCCCGCCGTCTCAAGCACCGCTCCGCTGGGCCCTTCCTCTCAAGCACCGCTCCGCTGGGCCCTTCCTCTCAAGCACCGCTCCGCTGGGCCCCGCCGTCTCAAGCACCGCTCCGCTGGGCCCTTCCTCTCAAGCACCGCTCCGCTGGGCCCCGCAGTCTCAAGCACCGTTGATGGTTCATTGTGCCCACCATGCCTCCTCCTTGACCAGTGGAGACTGTCATCCACATGATGGACTGTGGCTTTGCACTCCCCAGGATGGTCCAGTGGGCAATCCACCCACTGCAGAGACTTGAGAGACTGTGGCTTTGCACTCCCCAGGATGGCACAGTGGGCAGCCCACCAACTGTAGAGACATTGAGAGACTGTGGCTTTGCACTCCCCAGGATGGCACAGTGGGCAGGCCACCCACTGTAGAGACATTGAGAGACTGTGGCTTTGCACTCCCCAGGATTGAACAGTGGGCAGCCCACCCACTGTAGAGACATTGAGAGACTGTGGCTTTGCACTCCCCAGGATTGAACAGTGGGCAGCCCACCCACTGTAGAGACATTGAGAGACTGTGGCTTTGCACTCCCCAGGATTGAAAGGTGGGCATGGTGGCTCCTCGTGGATCTGGCGTCGTGGACTCATGTGGCTGTGGTGCCCCCCCCTTCCCTTCCCCCTGAGGTGCCTGTAGTTTTTACATCTGATGCCCCTGCAGTGTTCTCTCCAAAGGACTCAGGTCTCCTGTGTGGGCTTTGCCCTTGTTTCTCAAGACTTTGGCCCACGGACATGCTGAATTGGTAGGATGTGCAGGACTTGGTACTTCAGTCATACACTGATGTGTATGTCATTAGTTTTGTTGTGGATATCTTTCATGGTTGTACGCTAATTTTCTGGAGCTTTTTGGTACATAAATATTTATTCCAAATATGATTATGTCCTAGCATTTTTCAGGGGTGTTTGGGTGGTGTCACTGTGACTTGGTGCTCTGCATTGGTGAGTACATGATTGGGGGGTCGCATATGTGTGTGCCCGTAACCTTTCGTCCTCCCCCTCCCGTGTGTCGTAGGTGCAGTACTCACCGTTGTCGTCTGCGCCGGACTTCGTACTCGTGGTAGATGAGAAGGTAGACGAGAGCAGGTATGATGTTCAATTCGGGTTCCATGCTGTCCTCCGTCCTCGTGGAGTGCGTAGAGGTGAGCGTTTTCCCGTCCGTAGTCTGTTTCCGCCGTGTTTTTATCGGCGGTGCTCCCGCCCCGGAAAAGGTGGCGGATTGGTGAGTTATGATAGTGTGGGCGGTACATTGTCTGCCGCCTGCCTGTTGGCGGTGACCGCCGCGCTGTTTGTCTGTACCGCCGCGGCGGTCGGAGTGTTAAGTTGGCGGGCTGTGTTGGCGGTTCCCGCCAGGGTCAGAATTCCATTTTTTGGACCGCCAGCCTGTTGGCGGGTTGGCCGCCGCTTTAACACCGACCGCCAGGGTTAGAATCACCCCCTTAGTTATTTTTTTGGTGTTTTTTCACATTTTTTCATTGTATGAGATGGAAAATGATTTTATTATTTTTTATATATATATATATATATATATATATATATATATATATATATATATATATATATATATATATATATTATTTATGAAAATATTATATGCTATTTCATACATTATTTCTACCGTATGTTATTTATTTTTTAAAGATTATTTAGTTGGTTTTATGTAAAATATACATTTTAAATAATACTGTGTTAATAATCAAATTAACACTCAAATAGTTATGATATATATAATTTTGAAATGTCTTATGTGCTTAGTTATATTTACTGGTCATTCTTAAAAATCATATTTGGTTGCTTTGGAATGTTACCTCTTTAGTGTCCAAGACCTTACCTTAAGTAGCTTAGATTGGAGTGGCAATTTTAAATGTCATCCCTATATTGTTTCACACCTTCCCCAAAATGGCTTAGATTGGAGTGAGAATAGTGAGTGACACCCTGTTAGTGTCCTAAACTTTCCCCTAAATGACAAAGATTGTAGTGGATATAATAAAGGTCACCACTTTTATGTCCAGCACTTTCCCCTAAACGGTTACACCGAAGTGAGCCTAATGATTTTAAATGGTCTAGGGCCAGATGTAGGAAGCACTTTGCGAGTCGCAAACGGCAAAATTTGCCGTTTGCGACTCGCAAATGCGTGTTTCCTCTGCAGAAATGCATTTTGCGAGTCGTTACCGACTCGCAAAATGCATTTCCGAATCGCAAATAGGAAGGGGTGTTCCCTTCCTGTTTGCGATTTGCAATGGTATGCAATTCCATTTGTGACCGCTTATGCGGTCGCAAATGGAGTCGCAGTTACCATCCACTTGAAGTGGATGGTAACCCATTCGCAAACGGGAAGGGGTCCCCATGGGACCCATTCCCCTTTGTGAATGGACCCCAAAATATTTTTTCAGGGCAGGGAGTGGTCCAAGGGACCACTCCCTGCCCTGAAAAAAACGAAACAAAAGGTTTCAGATTTTTTGAAATGCAGCTCGTTTTCCCTTAGGGAAAACGGGCTACATTTAAAAAAAAAAAAAAACTGCTTTATTGAAAAGCAGGTCGCTAACATGGAGGCCTGCTGACTACAGCAGGCCTCCATGTTAGCGAGTGCCTATACTCGCTATGGGGCCGCAATTTGCGACCCACCTCATTAATATTAATGAGGTGGGTCATTGCGACCCCATAGCGAGTTGCAGTCGGTGTCTGAGACACCGTACTGCATAGCAATTTGCGAGTTGCAAATTGCGAGTCGGAAGGACTCGCAATTTGCAACTCGCAAATTGCCACCTACCTACATCTGGCCCTTAGTGTTTAATACCTTCTCTAAAATGGCTTAGACTTGAGTTGGTTAGTAAATGTCACCACTTTAGTGTTCAAAACCTCCTATAAATAGCTTAGATAAGAGAGAGAATAGTAGCTGTTGTTCTTTTACAGTCTAACATTTCCCCCTAAATGCCTTTAAGTAGACTGGGAGTAGTAAATGTTGTCCTTTTAGCATCCAACATCTTCCCCAAAATGCCACCCATTTAGTATCCAACATTTTCCCAAAATTTCTTACATTGCAGTGGGAATAGTAGATGCAACCTTTTTTTAGTGTACAACACCTTCCCCAAAATTGCTTAGTTTGGAGTGTGAATAGTAAATGCCACACTTTTAGTATCCTACACCTTCCTCTAATTAGCTTAAATTGGAGTGAGAACAGAAAATGTAAAACCTTTAATATCCAACACCATACACAAAATGGCTTAGCATGGATAAGGGATAGACAATGTCCCTAAATGTTTTAGATTGATGTGTGAATAGTAATTTAGCTGCATCTTGTGTAAAACGTAGGGCTTCATTACGTCTTTGGCGGCCCATGGACCGACATGCTGGCGGTGGTAGTCAACTTGGCGGTCAGACTACTGTATTACGAGTCAGGTGGGCCTGTTGAGAAAAGGTAGCTGCGGTCCCGCTGGCACCGTCATGCAGCACACAGCCTCAGTCATGAGGCAGCACAAGCAGGCCGGCGGAGCCTGTGTTTTTACCAGCCACATTATGAGGTTCCACACCACCAATGTGACTCTGGTGGTCCAACCAGCACGTTTCAGCAGGCAGAAATGGAAAGAATAAAGGGAACAACTCAGCTGCACGTAGTGTTATCTGTCCAGTGCCACCATGGATCCCATCATACGTCCTGCCGCTTCTGTTGGCCATCGAAGGAATCCAAAATTCATGCTGCCATGGAAGCAACCGACCATAAGTACACACACCTACATGTGTCATTACGCTCAACAACAGATCATCGCATGATATGGGGGTCACACTACGGCCACCAAGTACACCTGTCATTGTGTTCACAGTCGGGAATCATTCACACAGAAGGACACATTCACAGCCGTCAAACTCCCTCTTTGGGCAGGTCATTCACACTGCACAGCAACATCGTACAAAAACACACACATCTACACTTCTTAGGCACAGGGACAGTGAAGTCTACACAACATTGTGTTACACTGCAGCAGCAACACAGCAACATCACATCTACAAATACAACTGATCTACTCACATTGGACACATGCCTTAAACTGCTGTCACATTCAACATGCATATGTGTGTGTTAGAAATGAGGTCTCTGGTTGGCAGTAAGTTTGCACTCCGTCCAAGCTTGGACCCTCACTCAAGTCAGGGCAATGTTGATACACACTTAGCTTGTCACAAGCAATCAGGCTTATCTCAAAGGCAATGTGTAAAGTATTTGTACCAACACGCACAGTAATACAGTGAAAACACTTCAAAATGGACACCACACCAGTTTAGAAAAATAGGTAATACTTACCTAACTCAAACAACACTGGGAGACAGGATGGAACTGAAAGGTGATCTTGTGCACTTCTAAACTACTTTTTGAAGTCTCTCCCACTTCAAAGGCACATTTGGGAATAGAAACTGGGTCCCTCATCCTCCCAACTCAGAAATGCCTTGACAAGAAACCTCCTGGGAAATAAAATCCCAACCAGAACCTGCAACCTGCTAAGAGAAGCTGCCTGGCTGACCAAAGGACTCACCTGACTGCTTTTCTGTAAAGAACTGCTGCCTTGCTGTTGCCCTGCTGCCTTCCTGCCATCTGGATCTGCTGAGAAATGCTCTCCAATGGCTTGGATAGATCTTTCCTCCTGTTTCCTGAAGTCTCAGGGCCAAAAATACTTAATCTCTACAGAGAACTCCTTGTGTGGTGAAAATCGATGCAGACCCTGCCAGAATCGATGCTGAGCCTGCCCTGGTGTGACAAAATCACTGCATTGCCGAACCAGAATGATGGAGCCCGGCTCCCCGAGTGGAGATCGATGCAGCACCAGCGTTGCGACCAGAACTTGGATGCACAGCCTACCGGATAGACGCATCGCCGAGCCAGAAGGACGCAGCCTGACTTCCTGCGAGAGGAAGGGATGCAGCACCTGCCGTGCAACCGAAATTTCCCCCCATTGTCCACCGGATCGACGCAGCTTCTGTAACTTTGTCCTGCACACCCATGATTTCTCTGCATCGCCCCAGGGGTGTCCAAATAGCCCACAACCCAAAGATGATCCAAGCCTGTGCACCGGAAATCGACGCAAAACCCTTGCTGCGTGGAAAAGCTTGGGTTGCAGTGTCTCTAGCCATGGCCTGACCGCAGAGGAAAGGAGGGAGGAGAGAGAATTTCAATTGCAAATGGCAAAGTTAAACATGGAGGCAGAGGAAAGGAAAGCTCAAAGAGAGGCTGAGAGAGCCTTGACTGAAAGGAAACTTTTGTTGACTCGTGTACTGAGTCTCAAAGAGCTGGAAATCAAGGTGAGGCAGTCTGAGCCTAGCAGTGATAGTGACAGCATACATACAGGACCTGCAGGGGAAAAGAAGGTTTGTATACCCAAAAATGTGGTGCCAAGTTATGTGGTGGGAGATGACAGTGATGGTTGCTAATGAACTTGCACTAAGGGCTCATGGGGTTTCTGAAGAGCAATGGGGCAGACTTGTGGTGGTATGTACCAGTTGTTTGGAGGGACACACTCCTTGCATTGGATTCAAGGGATCAAAACACATATGCACCCAGGAAAACCGCTTTACTTGCCAAGTTTGAGCTGCCCCCGAGAAGTACCTTCAGAGGTTCAGGGACAACACCAAACTCTCCACACAGAACTGGGTAGACTTTTTTGATTTCTACCGTAAGGCACTGAATGGATGGGTGCGGGCAGTAAAGTAGATGGCTATGGGGGTCATTCCGACTCCCGTTGGCGGCGGTAACCGCCCGCCCGGCGGGAGCAGGCGAATGACCGCACTGTGGTCAAATGACCGCGGCGGCCATTCTGGCTTTCCCGCTGGGCTGGCGGGCGACCGCCAGAAGGCCGCCCGCCAGCCCAGCGGAAAAGCGCATTCAACGAGGAAGCCGGCTCCAAATGGAGCCGGCGGAGTTGAAGGCGTGCGACGGGTGCAGTGGCACCCGTCGCGATTTTCAGTGTCTGCTTGGCAGACACTGAAAATCAATGTGGGGCCCTGTTAGGGGCCCCCAGGGGCCCCACAACACCCGTTACCGTCAACCTTTCACCGCCAGGAACAGGATGGCGGTAAGGGGGTCGGAATCCCCATGGCGGCGCTGCAAGCAGCGCCGCCGTGGAGGATTCCCTGGGGCAGTGGGAAACCAGCGGGACACCCCCGGTTTCCCGTTTCTGACCGCGGCTCTACCGCCGCGGTCAGAATGCCCATGGAAGCACCGCCAGCCTGATGGCGGTGCTTCCGCGGTCCCCGGCCCTGGCGGTCATGGACCGCCAGGGTCGGAATGACCCCCTATGTGGGGTTATAAAATTTTATACTAAAAGAGCATATGTTCAGTGTTTGCTTTACAGAATTGCACCAGCACCTAGTTGACAGTAAGTTGAATGGTCCTAGGAAGCTTGCTGAGGAGGCGGACCTCTGGGTTAACACCAGAGTGTCCAAGAAGGTACTTGGGAATGAGCCCAAGAAGGGTGGTTTCGGTTCCCCCACATAATGAGGGGGTGGTTAAAGATGACCCAGACAAGTCCCAGAGTAAGGGGGGAGGAAAGGGTTCCCATGCTCCATCTGAGAAACAGGGTGGTGGTTATGGTGGGCAGTGGCCCACAGCATCCCATTCCCAACCATGCTGCTTTGAGAGCTCCCAGCTAGGGCACAGGAAGGGGGACTCTGTCTGTCCAAAGAAAATTCCCACTGGTGGGACCTCTACAGGGGTGGCCAATTTGGTCTTAGGGGAAAGTAGTCCCCAGGGGCAGCTTATAGACCATGCCTTCATCTCCCTCAGTTGGGAGGTAGACTCAGAGGGCAAGCTGGTGATCCCTGAGGGTGGAAGTCATCACTTCCACCAGGTGGAAGTGAATGGGGTCCTAGTCACTTCTCTGAGGGACAGAGGGGCTAGTCATACCATGTTGGTGGAGAGGCTGGTGTGTAGGGTGACTCCAGCCTATGGGGAGGATTTCTTCCACCCCATGGCTCTGGTGTCCCTAGAATGGGGTGGGGAGGTGACCCAGAAAAGGGTCATATTTAGTCCCCAGATACCCATAGACTGCATTCTGGGGAATGAGTTACACCTAGTGGCAGGAGAACTGAGAGGGGTGACCCCTAAGGGTGCCCTAACAGTTCAGTTGTCTGGCAGTACTACTCCCTAGAGAAGGGTATGTGTGCCCAGATGCAGGGGCAAGGTGAACTGGTGGGAGGTAGAATGGAGAAGGGGTACCAGACCCCTGGGGCTACTGTCCCCCATTCTGAAATACCTCAGAGGTCAGATAAACCTCAAGAGCCCCTAGGGAACCCCTACCAGCATCCAGGCTGGAGGAGAAGCTTGCCCAATGGCCCTGCTCAGGGCCTCCACTTAGCAGTGGATGGTCTGGGGCCTAGCTCCTGACCCTGATAACTGTCAGTGGCCTCTTTTGGTTGCTGTCCTTGTGGACAGAGTTTTCCTTGGGATGGGGACAGAAGTCAGATCCAAGGGGTGGAATGGGCCACATCACGTTGTTGGCCATGGTGGTACTGTCTGCATACTGGGATGAATCTGTGAGCAAACTAAAGTTAGAAGCTTCTCAGATAGGGTCCTCAGGTGAAGAGAAGGGTTCCCCATAGGGCAGTTCACTGGCCCCAGAGAGTATAGACAGAGAAGCCTCACTGGGTTCAAAAAGGCATAGAACTGGCAAGTGACCCTGAAGGAGTGAGCCATTGTCCCTGTTCTATTGCTTTGAGCAGGGAAGTCCACCAGAGTATTGATTAGCCTACCCTGGCTTTAGGCTGGAAGGGGGATATGTTGAAAATGGCCTTTCTACAAGGTCACCCCCAAACGTTTTGCCTTTCTCCTTCTCTCTCGTTTTCTGACCTCATTTTTGCTGACTTTAGGACTCTGCACACTTTACCACTGCTAACCAATGCATATGCTCTCTCCCTAAAACATGGTGACATTGGCTCATACCCAATTGGCATATTTAATGTACTTGTAAGTCCCTAGCAAAGTGCACTAGATGTGCCCATTGCCTGTAAATTAAATACTACTAGTGGGCCTGCAGCACTGGTTGTGCCACCTACATAAGTAGCCCTTAACCATGTCTCAGGCCTACCACTGTAAGGCCTGTGTGTGCAGGTCCCCTGCCACTTTGACTTGGCATTTAAATGTACTTGCCAAACCTTAAACTCCCCTTTTTCTATATTTAAATCACCATGTTTTAGGGAGACAGCATATGTACTTTAGCACTGATTAGCAGTAGTAAAGGGCACAGAGTCCTAAAGCCAGAAAAAATGAGGTCAGAAAAAAAAGGAGGAAGGCAAAAATGTCTGGGGGTGACTCTATAGAAAGGCCATTTCCAACATATATCTTTGTCTTCGGTGACACCAGCAATGCCCAGAAAGTCAGATGTTGCAAACAACAGCAAGTGAAGAACCAAGCAGGCTGAAACACACACAACCGTAGGCATACAACTCAAGTTACTGAGTAACAACAAAAAGGTAGAAAAGGAATTGCAGGACAAATGTGTACCCCCCAAAAAAACAACTCTTTGGGATTATTTTTTAGAAAATTGGAAATCCCCAGGACCATTGGCAGTCCATCAGTCTTTAAGGTGCCCAGTACTGTGCCAACACTTGACTCCTATTAGTGCCAGAGAACTTTGACAGAAAGGGGCATCAAGTGGGCAGGCAGGCACCTCGGGGATCATCCTGGGGGAAGGGGGTCCAGATTTGGGATGGGTGGGTTTTAGTGTGTGAGGGTTGGACTCTTTCTTAGGAGGGGTGGGCTTCATCTTGGAGGGAAAGGTATGGGTGCTTGAAGGGGGCAGATGTAACAGGAAAGGACTTGGAGGTGGAAGGGATGGGATGGGATGTGGTTTGTGGTCTCTTAGGTTTGTGACAGGGTGGATGGAACAGGGGAAAGGGCAAGGTAAAAAAAACTTTCCTTAGGAAACTAGGGATGGTCATCAGAAGGGGCTGGGGATGTAGAGGTTGAGGGAGTGGTTCTCTGTTGTGTCGATGTGGATGTCTTGGGTGTGTACATGTGTGAGGTATGCTTCTGTTTGGTGGTGTCTGATACATGTGTAAATGTGTACGTTTGTGTGACTTGGGTGGCTGGGAGGTGGAGTTGGTGGATGATGTGGGAGCGGTGGATGCTTATATGTTGGCTTGGTATCTGCAGGTGTGCTTGTAGTAGTGGATGTGTCTGTATGTGTTGAGGTAGTGTCTGCAGATATGCTGGATGTCTGTATGTCTGTTGGGTGGTGTCTGCAGGTATGGTGGATGTGGTGGATATTGCGTGTTTGTTGGGGCGGTGTCTGGGGGTATGATGGGTGTGGTGGGTGTGTCTCTGCCTGTTGTGGTGGTACCTGTGAGCATGCTGGATGTAGTTTTTTAGTGTGTGGAATGGTGGGATTGGGGGGGTGTCTGGTGAAGTGGTGGCTGGTGTGTTTGTGGGTGTCTATTGAGAGCTTGCATGATAGTGTGTTTTGTAGTGTTTGCATTTATGTGTGCTGCTTTTGTGTGCTGATTTTGGTGCATGTGGATCTGTCTGTGTACTTGGGATATGTAGGGAATGTGGGATTTGGACTGGCAAGAGGGAGGTGGAGGAGGGCAGAAGTTGAGGGGTGACTGACTACCATCAGTGAGGAGGCCAAAGCCTGAAAATATTGCTGTATGCCAGACATGACAGTAGTAATGCCTTCCAGGAAAGCATTGATCTGCTGAAGTTAGCAGGCCAATCCCAGAATAACATGCACAATGGCATTCTGAACCAGGGCAGCAGGGGTAACAGGGGCTGGGACAGAGGTGCTTGCGACAAAGGAGACACCCACCAACTTGGGTGAGCCAGCGCGGCCAACTGAGTAGGGAGCAACAGGGTGGTTGGAGATAGAATTGGTGTGGCTAACAAAGATGGTACTGGAGTATGTCCCAATGGGTATGCCACCACTAAGGAGTGGCCACTGGAGGAAGAATCCAATGATGAGGCTGTGTATCCCATCTCCTCCGTGACACTCCCCTCACCCTCCGGGTAACTCGGTTCCTCTGTGTTGGTGGTGTCTTGACCCGAGGTCCTGTGTCCAGATGCTTCCCCACTTGGCAGTGACCTGTCTTCTTCAATTCCCGGGGCTGATTCTACAATTACAAAGAGAAATAGGGTTCTTACATGTCCATGATCGCACTTGAACAACAGCTCTGATTAGCAAGAATTACCATGATGTCAAGTAGGCCCCAGGCAAAAAACTCCACCCAGTGGCCCATACATGTACCATATCATATACATTCATGCCATCTGAACTGTGAACATTTGCCCACAGAAAATCATGATCTTCGACAACTACAACTGCATGGCTGAAGTTGTGCAATCACAATAAGAAGTGATTCTCCCAGAGCATCCCATGTTGCAGACAACAGTGCAGTAGCCTGGAGAAGATGACATGGAATTACTCATGTCACACTGGTAACATATCAATAATGCATACTTCACCACATGAACTTTGTTCCAAGGAGTCATGGAGGTAGCACCAATGTTGCTCAGATATGCCACACATTTGGCATTTAAGTGTACACTGTAGACATCATGGGGGTTATTCTAACTTTGGAGGAGGTGTTAATCCGTCCCAAAAGTGACGGAAAAGTGACGGATTTACCACCAGCCGTATTACGAGTCCATTATATCCTATGGAACTCGTAATACGGCTGGTGGTATATCCGTTACTTTACCGTCACTTTTGGGACGGATTAACACTCCTCCAAAGTTAGAATAACCCCCCATGTGCACAATGTCAGGGAGATATGTCCCTAAAATCCACACCACAATGAATCAGCAAAGCCCAGGGAAATCAATACTAATGTCTAGCACTACTTACAGTGACATACCCTAGTTGCATCAGTAGAGCTATTAGTCCTTTGTATGTTGGAGAGGCCCAGAAATTTGCAAGGACTTGTAGAAGGCCCTCAACATGCTGCCCACGTCACTGTCTCCATTTGGGCATGCAAAGCCAGATATCTGTGGATGAATGGTTGTACCACAACACATGTGATTTAAACATAACTGCACGTCACCCCATGATCCATTCCAACAGTCAGGTGCCAAACTTTCCCCATTACACATGTGCAGTGCACTTTGCTACATGATGCCACATCAATTGCATTAAAATGCACATATTGGCTACAATATCTAGTTATACATGTCTGTTCCCTCATTGCTACTGCAGTTGTACATGCCAAATGGCATGCAATGATGAGTGAGGGTATGTGTCAGCCAATAATCAATAATGACACACTCCTGTATGTGGCACCATATGAAATGCAGCCCCATTGTAAATGTTCAATTCTACACGTAGGTTGGTAGGCAATTATGTGTGAGGATATACAGAAATCATCCCATTAACACAGGTAGGCCTCGCATGAAACAACACCTCACCAATATTTTATAAAAGAGAAAGGGAGACATGGTGACACGTGGGCACACAGAATGTTGGCAACAATGATGGCACATAAATCATGTCGATGGACACTCCCCAATTACCAAAGGAAAATATTGATCTGTGGCTGCATCCAAAGAACGACATATGCTCTGTCACAAGTATGATGGCCATCTTCACACTGCAGACAGTAGTGAAGCACCAGCACCCGTCACACGCTGAACACTAGTAGCCTATGCCAAACAGATGACAATATACTCATTTGCCCAGACATGGCTGAGGACAGTGATCCATTACTTCCTTTCTTTTGTCATGTAACACAGAGGAGTAGTGGTCAGTTACATAGAATTTACAACCACTGGAACAACAAACAGTAGTTGATTGATCAATGTACACAACCATATGTTGTTCCTGGAGAGCAAATGGTTTGTAGACTGTACACAGTTCTCTCCTTGGTCCCTGGGTCAATATGCATGGTACATCAGAATGCACCACATGACATGTCTACACAAAAAATCACTAATTTACTGTAATGGCTCATCCCTAATCATCAGGGAGAGATGCCAGAACGTGACACATTCACTTAGCAATGTGACAAGTGTGTTCCTTGTGCACGTAAGGCCAAATCCAGGCTCATGCCCCTACATGGGGTTGGTTCTGTGGTATGTTCCAACACACTGTCTGCACTGTGGGTTTTTCTTTTGTGCAATATGCCTGTACAGGACACATATGACCTGTGTGAAGAAGGACAACAGAACTGTGAGAGTAAGGGACTTGTTATGAGTCAAAAACACACATTGACTATGATGTAAAATGCACATATGGACTAGTTTGATGATTTACCTTGGTACCCTTTCCTAATCTAATCAGTGGGCTGAGTCATTCAGGGCACATTTTGGAACTACAGCATCATATTGTCCAAATGATAGGATCTGCTGGTGTACAGGGATTGTGCACAGTGCCACAGGTGTATGGCCACAGTGACTCTCCCACAGCCCAGACTAGGTCCCATACTGGGAGAATCATTTGACAGGTACTGGGATCTGCAGGCTGAGCATGCAGAACCTACACGACATTCCATTTCCATCTCTTTCATGCATGACAGTACATCCAGTGGCCATCAGCAATTTGGCATGTGCTGTGTGTGCACATTGAAGGGCAGAGTGAGTCAGGACATGAATTCCAGACAAAAGTTTGACAAGGCAATGTGAGTTGTAAAATCTGTGGTACTATACACATTGCTTACAAGAGGCTCAAATGACTCATACAAAATGTATACACAGTTCATGCTGTCATGCCCATACAACAATCATAAACAAAGAAATGTAATTGGATGGCAGTAAAGTCTCCTTTCCTAGTAACGTGCATCCAATACTAGGAGGATCTAGCATCTCATAAACCCCATCACACACTGTAACTGGTCTTAACATACAGTACTAGTCACCAATACCTGCACAATGTACATACTATTGATGCCACACAGACTGTATCATCAGACACACAGAAAGTCTAGCTGGCACATAGGGGCACCCTATAGCCTGTGAGGAGGGAAAGGCCAGTGAAGTACAGAGAAAATTGTGCACATCAGGTACTTACCTGCCCCTCTGGTGAGCCATAGAGCTGTCCATAGAGGAGTAGGACCTCATAAACTATCCTCTCCAGTGCCTCTGAAGTGGAGGCAGGGTCCCTATTGCCCACTGGACATGGCATGATTGCTCCCAGAGGCAGCACGCAGAATCTTAGGTCGTGGAGGTGTTGCTTGCAGCGGTGTCAGCAGTCAAGTGACTGGCAGTCTCGTTCGCCACATACGTAGTCATCGTTGCCGGCAGACATAGCCATTGTGTTGCGACAGCCACATGCAGCAATGTTAGCCTAAGACTGTGTCCACCACGGTTGCAACCATCTACCTACATGATGATTTCCGCCGGAAGTCGCAGGTTTTTCCTAATGTCCAGTGAGGAGGTCATGCTTTGCCATTTTGGTGGCCTGAAATGCTGTATTGTTTTTTTTTAACTGCGTCACACCTACAATACCTGTTGTGTTGCATCACAAACATCTTTATCATGTGTTGTCATGTGGTCCTTCTACTCAACTACCATTGTAGTATTTTTCAGGGCACAGAAGGTATTTTTCAGCGGTGCACCCTCCACCACTGCTGATGGTTATTTTGGCAGTAGGAATATACAGTGACATTTTGAGGGGCAAATGTGTTGCATAACTATGAGTTTTGTCAAAATCCATGTTATGGACAAATGTGATAAAAAACATTGGGGTCCCATGTGACCCTTGTGTAGTTGCCAGCTGGATGTGCACTGGGTGTCACGTCTATCCAGTCAGAAATGCTGCTTTGACACATGAAAATATTGGCATGCATAATGTATGTTGCTTTGGACACACTGACTAGGGAGGATGTGCCAACCTCCTGACTGCCATCCACTGCCAGACCTTCAGCGCATAGAAGAACACCGTATCATAAAGTACTACCATTGAAGAGGCAAACAATAGTGGACTAATGCCATCAGTTTGAGCCAGAACTGATGCCAGCTATCAGTTCTCCAGCCAGCGTACCCATTGTTCAAGTCATGTCAGTTTTGCACTTCCTGGCCACAGAGTCCTTCAAACATACAGTGGCTATATCTTTGGTATGTCCCAACCTATGTTTAGTCTGGTGTTCAAGGATTTCCTCTCAGCAATGATGAAATATCAGATTCCCCCAACATGAGGATTTAGCCAATGTGAAGGCTGCTTTCTATGGTTTTGGCCACATCCCACATGTGGCGGGGGCCATTGATGGCACACATGTTGGCTTGGTGCCAACGCAGGCCACTGAACAAGTCTATGGCAACAGAAAAAACCACTATTCCATCAACGCGCAAGTTGTGTGTTTGGCAGATCTCCACATATCACGTGTGCCTATTATCTAGGTTCAGCCCATGATTCCTTCTCAATGCGGAACAGCACCATACCCCAGATGATGCCACAACTGCACCCAGAGATTTCCCGGCTGGGTGCTCACACCCAATCAGGACGTCTGTACTGACTGTGTGAGCAAAATGTCAGGTGCTACAATCATGAAGTCAGTGTTGCACGTATGTCCCATTCCTTGGTAGGAGACTCAGCATGTCCAAACCATCTTTGGTTCTTGACGCTGGTGAGGAATCCAACTACACCAGGGGATATCCGCTTCAATGAGGCCCATGGAAGAACACAGAGGCTGGTGCATCAGGCTTTTGGGATACTGAAGGCTGAATTTCAATGTCTTGACCAGAATGGTGGAGCCCTTCTCTACTCACCCGGGAAAGTGTGTCAGATCACTGCGGCATGCTGCATGCCCCACAACATCACCCTGTAAAGGAATGTCGCACACATCCCAGAGGAGGACGAGCCTGCAGTGCCACTGGGTGAGGCTCCTGGTATGCCAACCAAGGACGACAGTGGTCACGAGTAAGGAGCTAACCTGCAGGAAGATCTCATGAATGGCTACTTTTCATGACTGTATGCCAAGTGATGTAATATCTGTGACTGTATGATGAACTAGTAACCGTGTGTGTAGTTGAGTGTTTAGGAAACAGCTAGGGAGTGATACTCTGCAATATTCAGCCAAAGGCTGCTTGATAAGATAGCTTTTGACACATCCCCACCTTGATGATGTTGCTTTGTTTGTGTCAGATTCCTTGCAATGTACTTTGTTTTCCAGATGCTGGCTATGTGACTTGTCATAGGTATGTTTTCAAGCATATACTCCTTGTTTTGTTCTTTGCACAGGTACCTTCATCATCATATGGGTGTTTCAGAGTTTCGATGTTGGCAGGTATCTGATGCTGCATACAAAATGGGCATGGACTGTCTAGGTTATGTAGGTTGCATAGTCGGGATGTGAGAGACCTGAACAAGAGAGTTTGCACAGTTTTTGGGTGGAGATACAGAAATGCATATTAAACTTGTTTTGTGTGTTGTGGTGGGCCTGATGCATCATTTGTGTCATCATGTGGTCATAAAATATGGAGCCATAGCTTGTGACCAAGTCATTTTACCTCCACATTAGCTAAACATTCTTTTTTCTCTGACCTGTATGTAGCTGTAGATGTGCTCCATCATTGCAGGCCACAGTAACAGTGCCACAACACTGGCATACATTTTTTCATACCACCAGACTCATAGTAACTGGATTATGATGGGTATGTGATCAGGGACTGTTGTACTGACATCTGTATATATCTTGGATTATGTGATGTTAGATTATTTTGTTCTGGTATGTGACAAGGCTCAAATTGCTGACATCAACCACATTAATGTTTGCATTATCTACAGGACAATGTCTGACAAAGTCCATCATACTGTGGTCTGGGGGTCTGCACCTTGAAATATGTGTTTTAACTCAGTATGAGTCACACATTCTTGTTTATAAGAGTACTGACACATTGACAGCCTATGTGCTGTACACTGGAAATACATTTTTGTTTAGCCTAGACACCTGCACTAATGTGTTTGTGTGTTTAATTTTTGTAATCCTGAGCTGGACACTGTGTACCTGTAACCTGTCCCTGCTTGCACAAGTAGCTTGTGTCTACATTGTATGGTGCACATGGTCTCACATCCCAAAATAGCAAAAAGTTGAAAATTAAGCAAGCAAACAGTGATTTTGTGATAGGTGAATTTATTACAAGGCTAATGCAGAAAATACATTTGGGACATGAAGAAACAGAAAAGTAAAGTAAAGGGGTCAGTCACAATGAGTACAATCTTTGGAGTACATGCCATACCATTGGTAGAAGGTTGTTGGAAAGCTCTGCTCAGGGTGGTGTGAATGTCCCTTAGCACCCCTGTTGGGAAGGCCATGTTGATGTTGCGGACATTCATCTGTTCCTGCATGTCTCTGTGCATGTCACTCTGTAGCTGCTTGATTTCCCTGCGTTCAATTAACACCTGGCTCATCATACCTTGAGACTCCTTATAGACCCCCAAGACATGGCCGATGGTGTCCTGGTCAAGATCAGCCCCCCTGGCCTCACCCCGCTGACCCACAGCCTTCTTCACATTTACCCTCCCCCATGGGCCTGTGCCCTTGCCATAGGGTGCCCCCTCCAACTTGTTCCTGGACCCACATTGTCAGAAGTGTTGTGCAGCAACTCAGGATGTAGGACTGGGGAGCACGAGATGGTAGGCACAATGCTAGGTACACAGGTTGCCGGGGCGAATGGTTGCCTGTGATGTTAAGGCAACTGGGCTAGGAGGTGTTGATGTGGCCACAGTGAGACTCGCTGTTGGTGTCTGACTAGGTTACCTACATAGGCCAGAAGTGCCCGCCACATCCGGATGTTCAGAGTGTTTTCTTCACAGAGGGCTTCATTCAGAGGTGTAGTGGCAGTCTGTTTTGTGGCATCTGTGTGCCCAGTGGCAGCTCAAATTGATGTAAAATGTACAATGTTACTGGGTGTTTTGTGACATCTACCTCCAACAGTTTAGCATTACAGTAGGTAGAGAATCAGAAACCATGTACAAATTTAGGCTGCAGCTAATTTTATTGTGGCAAGTAGACATGATATTGGGTGTATTGACATGACATTTGTGAAGCATGCCAATTCCATTAAAGTCAAACAGCTGCTGACTCGTGCAGATCATTAGACTTGGGAGGATGGCATGAGAATGCTATTTTGCCACCAGTGCAGGTGAAACAGTGGATCTGCAAGATATGGCTTTACTCATTACGAAGCCTAGTTTAGTTTGATGCAGACAGACCCAGGACTTTGTTGTATATGTGTCTGGAATCATCATGTCCCTAGTGCAATGTGAATGTGCCTGCTGCCAATACCAATCTGGTGATACATCTTGAGGTTTTATGAATACTTGTTATTCCGTCTATGTAAGGTGCCATTCCTGTCCTCCAATATTTCGTGTTGGGTTCGTAAGTCAAGATGGATCTATGTTGACAGATATGTCTGTGATTAGGGCATGACCTGTACTTGATCTCTGCCAGGTGAGTACACTTCATTTGAGAGTTGACAAACAGATGTGTTGTAGCATGTAACTACTGTACTCATGTTTATAGTTAGAGAAACAGTGCCTCCTGGGAGTTGCAGTCATGTCACTCTTCATACTACACATACTTGTTATCCTCTCAGTTGAGTAAACTTCATTTGGAAGTTCACAAACAGGGGTATTTGGCAGGTGACCACTGGGCTAGTGGGTGGAATTACAGACACAGGGTCTCCTGGGAGTTGCAGTCAGGTCACCCACTCTACTTCTCACAAATGACAAAGGTTATCCTCCCAGATGAGTACATTTAAATTGAGAGTTAACAATCAGGGATAAATGGGCAAGTGACCACTGGGCTGGTATTTGGAGTCAATGAAACAGGGCCTATTGTGCTTTGCAGTCAGACAACTCACTCTACTTTTCACCACTTGACAAATGGTATCCTCCCAGGTGAATACACTTCATTTGAGGGTTACCATACAGGGGCATGTGGGCGAGTGACCTCTGGGCTGGTGGTTGGAGTTACTGAAACTGTGCCTCCTGGAAGTTGCAGTCATGTCACTTCCTCTACTTCCCAACACCTGACAAATGTTATCCACGAGGTGAGTAAACTTCATTTGGGAGTTCACTAACATATGGATTTTCGAAAGTGAACACTGTGCTGGTGGTTGGTGTAAGAGTTACAGGGGCTCTGAAATCATGTCATTCCCTCTACTTCCCACCACTTTGACAAATGCTGTCCTCCCAGGTGAGTAAACTTAATTAAAGAGTTCACTAACAGATAGATTTGGACAAGTGAACCCTGGTTTGGTGTTTGGAGTTACAGATATAAGGCCTCCTCTCCTTAGCAGTCACGGCAGTCCCCGTACTCCACACACTACACAAATGTTATATTCTTGTAGGAGGCTGGCCTGGTTTGTAGTGGGCACCTAAGGTACTTACACCTTATACCTGGTCCAGTTATCCCTTATTAGTGAAATGTAGTCAGTGTCTAGAAGCCAGGCTCTCTGGCGGTAATGTGGTTGAGCAGTCAAGGCCTAACTAGGAGACATGCAAAGCTCATGTAATACCACTAAATTCACACAATACTCACACACATGAAAGTAAATACTCAGTGTTACAAAAATAAAGGTACTTTTTTTTTTGGTGACACAAAGGCCAAAAATACCTTAGAGACTATACTCCCTTAGGAGGTAGGTAAAATGCACAGTATATACACTAGAATGCAGTAATAGCTGTAAAAACAGTTAGAAAACAGTGCAAATAGTGAAAATCACAATAGATAGCAATGGGCCTAGGGGGAACACAAACCATATACTAAAATAATGGAATGTGAAAGTCGGTTTCCCACCTAGACAAGTGTAGTGTGTAGAGGGGCGCTGGGAGTGTAAGAAAACACCAAAGGTAAGTAATAAGACCCACCCCAGACTCCATGAAAACAAGAGTAATTCACAGTAAGTTTCCTAGAACACACAAGAACATGTGATAGAAGATTTTGCAAGAACCAGAAGAGACTGCAAGACACCAGCAATGGATTCCTGGACCTGAAGACCTGTGGAAGAAGGGGACCAAGTCCAACAAGCACTGAAGATTCCAGGGAGAACAGGAACCCCTGCTTACCTGGATGAAGGTGAAGGACCACCGGTGAAAAAGAACAGTAAGTACTGCGCCCAAGAAGACAGATGTGGGTTCCTGGTTGGTGCAGATGATGTCCCATGCCGGATGGATGACTGCAGTCTAGTTTGCATCACTGAATTCCTCCAACAAGCCTTGGCACAGGCAAAGCACGCAGTTAGCGGAAAATGGTGCTGCCGGGACCAGAAGGGACCTGGTGGCCTCTACCCAGGCAAGGGAGACGGGAGGGCTCTCAGCAACTCAGAGAGCCCTCAGAAGACAAGGCAGTGCACACAGGAGTCCCACAGCACGGGGACAAAGAAAGTGCAAAAGGAGACCCACACAGCACTTCACAAAGGGATCCCACGCCGCTGGAGAACCACTCAGGAAGCTGTGCATCCCAGGATGGAGTGCTGGGGGCTGGAGCTGCACGGTACACGATTAACTTCATGGAAGGATGCCAACAAGCTTTGGCAACTGCAAAAAACGCGGTGCTCGGGGTACTGTCTTGGGTGGGGAAGAAAGCTCCTACCTCTACCAAAGTTGGACAGCTGGATGTCAGGACCATCCGGACCACTTCAGTCCACCACCCATGTTACTGGATCCACGCACTTCTTCAAAAGAGGGGACCCAAGCCACCGGTTGTCGCTGCAGAGAGGTGCCTGCCAAAGCAAGGAAGTAACTCCTTCACTTCAAGGGAGATTCTTTCTTTCTTCTGGTGCAAGCTGAAGACAGGCAGTCCTCTGAGGATGCACAACTGGGAAACAGTTGCAGTTGCTGGCAGGAGCAGAAGATACAATGTTGCAGAAATCATCTTTGCTTCTTTGCTGCAGTTTGTAGAGTTCCTGGAGGGTCCAGATGCAGTTTCATCGGTAGAAGGTGAAGTAAGGGATGCATAGGATTCCTGCTGGAGTCTTGCAATCCAAATCTGAGGAAAGACCCAGAGGAGAGACGCTAAATTGCCCTGATGGGGGATTGGTCATCTACACAGATTAGCACCCGTCAGGGGAGGTCTCTGATGTCACCTGCTGGCACTGCCCACTCTGATGCTCCCAGAGTGCCTCACCACCTTGGAATCCAAGATGACAAAACACAGGTACACTCTGGAGGAGCTCTGGGCACCACCCCTGGGGTGGTGATGGACAGGGGAGTGGTCACTCCCCTTTCCTTTGTCCAGTTTTGTACCAGAGCAGGGATTGGGGGTCCCCATGAACCAGTGCAGACCTGATTATGCAAGGAGGGCACCATCTGTGCCCTTCAAAGTATTTTCAGAGGCTCTTGGAGGCTACCCCTCCTATGCCTGTAACTCCTAGTTCCAAAAGGAGAGGGTGTAACACCCCTCTTCCAAAGGAAATGCTTTGTTCTGCCTTCCTGGGCTCGTGCTGCTTGAGCAAACAGGAGGGCAGAAACCTATCTGTGAGGTGACAGCAGCTGGGGCTGCCAGGAAAACCTAAGAAGGCTGGTATGGCAGTATACACCCAATGCTAGAATCAGCATTGGGGTATAATTCCAAGATGTTAGACACCTTACATGGCCATATTTGGAGTTACCATTGTGCTGCTGGACTTAGGTATTGGTCCTGGATGACATGGGGGCACCTCTGCTAGTGCATGGGGTGCCCTCACACACAGGTACTTTGCACCTAGCCTTCAGGCTTAGAAGGCCTGACATATAGGTGACTTATAAGTGACCTGGTGCAGTGTAAATGGCATGTACCATTTCACACAGGCTGCAATGGCAGTCCTGTAGAAGCCTTTGCATGGCCTCCTTATGGGTGGCAAAAGTAATGCTGCAGCACATTGGGATCCCCTGGAACCCCAATGCCCTGGGTACCTAAGAACCATATAATGGGGACTTTTAAGGGGTGACCAATATGCCAATTTGGGATTAAATACTGGGTTACCAGTATGCAGTGACAAAATTGAGAGGAAAGAGAGCATAAGCACTGGTTAGCAGGGTCCCAGTAACACAGTCAAACACACTAACATCAGGCAGAAATTGGGGGTAACATGCCAAAAAGAGTGTGCTTTCCTACAATTCTCAGGTCAGTTCACTTCAATTGTGATTTGCCAAATAGGAGTCTGTGGAGAAGTGAACACTGGGCTGGTGAGTAGAATAACAATTAAAGTGGCAAAAGGTGAGCTGTGGCATGCATGACATGGCATAATGGTGACATTTTTAGTGTTGTGACTTACCAGACTCAACTCTCCCAGGTATTCCTGTCAAGCCCTCATGCGCCAATACCTTCTTCTCCCTTGGAAAGAGATGTTATGGGGCACTAGAAGGGCCACCCCCAGTCTTCTTGGTCTGCAGTTGGTGCCTGTAGACCAGGGAATGGACCTTGCCCCAGGGGTCATTCTATCTCCTGATGTCCTCCCTTGTGTGCAGGGTGGAGCCTACAGCGTTGATTCTGTTGACTATCCTGTCCCACATTTCTATTTTCCTACTGAGAGGATTGTGCTGGGCTTGTGCTCCTAACAGTTATGGCTCTATTGTGATGATTTTCTTCACCATGACTCCTAATTCATCTTCTGAAAAATTTAGATTATTTAAACGTGATTTAAAACTACGGGTGACAATGACTCACTAAACAGGGAATGTGTAAAAGGATGTCAATGGACAAAAGTGTGTGCAGGGTGTTCTATGAGATGGTAAAAAAGGTGTGGTCTGTGTGTATTGTGAATGACATGATAGGTTCAATGTACTGTGTGTGTGATGTGTGTCGATTGATAGGTTGTATGATGGTGTTGTGTGTGTTCCATCACATATGGTTGTACATTGTGTTGTATGTGTGTCGAGTACCTGGTCAGTGTTCGTTGTGAGTGTGTGACATGTGTTTGTATTTGTGCTGTTGTGTTGTTGTTACAAGTTGGTATGTTAAATGGGGATCTGTGAGGCTGGGCCTGTGATGTATTGGCACACATAAATGTGTGGTATTGATGTGTGGTGTGTGCCTTGATGCAGTATGAGAGTGCATGTGTCACTATGCTGTAATGTGTTATGTGTGAGTGCAGCCCTTCGCATCCTCCTCCCTATGGTATGTAATGTGGCTGTACAAATGTGTACATTTAATCTCTGTAACAGGTGAGTGTGTGAACTAAGGGCTGAACTTGTCCTCGTTGGCGATGTCTTTGTTGTCTTTCGGCGAGCAGGAGCAGCGGGATGATGTCTAGTTGTGGTTCCATTGCGGCTCCGGACGTGTATGGCTTCCTAGAGGTGAGCGTCTCATTTTATATTGTTTGTTTCCACCTGGTGTTCCTTGGTGGTGTGACTGGGGTGGTTATATTGGCGGTGTGAAACCTTCTAATAGGTCCGTCGGAAACATGGTTTCCACCAGACTGTTTGTGCCTCCATTTGACCATGGTGGTCTGTCCTGACTGGTGGTGCTGGTGGTGCTTTGGAGGTCTTCTGTGTGCACCACCGTCAAAGTCATAATTTGGCGGTCTTGTCTGCCAGGCCATAGGTGGTTGGACTGTCGACGCCAACATGGCCGTCACCGGACCGCCAAACTTGTAATGAGCCCCAAAGTGTTCTGCTAGTTATTTGTATATTTAAGTAATGTTTTTCTTACTTCTGAAGGAACTTGTTTTTTTCAATATTCTTTTCTCATTTTCTGTTGCCATTTTGCAGCTTTAGTCTTTTTAATGTGGAAAGTATTCACATTTTGTCATCCTTTTGTGTTGTATTTTTAATTAATTGTATGTTTTTTATTGGCTAGTGTTCTTTAGGGTTATTTTATTGGTTAGTGTTAGTTTAATTACATTTTTTTCTTCAGTCATTACCTTTTGCAGTAGATGCTAGTTAGTGGTTGTGTTTTAATATTGAATACATGTTTATTTGAGTCTAATTTATGGTGTACATTTGTGTTTATAATTTAATTTATTGTTGCTTGATTTTTATATTAGTTTATTTGTATTAAGCATTTTGGTTTCTTATGTATTTGATGTCTTGAAGTGTGTATTTATTTTGTATATGTGTTTAAAATTTATTTGAGAGTTATAAAGTTCATGTAATGTTAAATTATTTGTTCATGTTTCTAGAGTTAAATCATATTTTTTTATTAAATTAAAAGAGAGTATATATATTGTTTTTTATAGTATTTGGTGCACATTTCTCTGCAATATTAATGTAGTGGATATAGCGTGTTTCAGAAGTTTTAACATTTTATATATTTATCTAAAGATAATTATATATTTTTATTCGGATATTTATGCTGTTGATAAGTGAAAATAGATATTTTAATGACACCAGTTTGGCTAGCATTATTTATGTTTTGTTAGTTAAGTATGGGGAGGCAATAGTTCCTTTATTTCCAAAATGTGTAAGAAGCAATATCGTTTTCATCAATATTATGTCACCTTTTCTGTCATTTCAGTTATTTTGTTATTGTTTTGGCACCAAGATGACACTGTGTATGTTTCTTGCATAACATAACATAACACAACATAACATAACATAACATAACATAACGTACTTAAGCAATTGTGTATTTGCATAGCTATACAGAAGAACTTCTGTTAAATGTTCACAATTTCTTATGTTTAAATGTTTAAAATACCTAAAACATAGGAGTAGCTCTACAGTAATACATTTGAAACTCTTTTCCCTAATGTTATGAGAGCTGAGCCCTAGATGTTCATCCAAAGAGAAACAAAACATTTGTATGGAAAGATTGAGTTAGAGCAGCATTTCAGTACCAGACTGAAAGACAAGATACCCATTAACGCTGAATTGGAAATAGGTCTCAACTAGGGCATAATTGAAACAACAATAAACAATCTTTCACTATTAGCGTTAGTTATTCTTATTGAAAATTAATATAAGTATAATTAATATAAGTGCATGCAATAGTATAGAGGTGTCTTCAAGGGTTTGCTAAGTGTTACTACTGCTATCCATAAAGTTGTGGCAGCACCTTCTCTTTGCAAATCCTCTGCTTTCAGAACGTGCTAGCGATCTCTTGATTGTTAGTATGCCTTTAGTTTTAACTACATTTAGTTACTGGTAATTTGATCACCTTTTCACTCATTGTGCATTACCATGCTGCAGACTCATCATCTTGAGTATCAAGGCTGCCATCTTGCTCAAAGTTTGTGACTTTGATTTTCTCTGATATCACTGAGGACATAATGGTGTCAGAGTTTGTGATGACACGTCTCTCTAGATATCATTTGTAGAATTGATGGTGTTGCTTTAGGACTCTTAGGTGTGTTAGATTGCTAAAATTCTGAATTCTGAATTCATACCATTCTTAGAAAGAAAACCAAGTTGCCTTCATTCTTCCATGTTTGGTATGATTTAAAGAAAATCATATGTTAATTTCAGAAAATCAGAAGCACACACAATCACTGATATAGGTTAAAATCTTTGGTTGGACATATGGAAGGTGCTTGTTAAATTCAGAATCTAAAAGTCTTTTTTCAATGTGTCTGGTTCATTATGTTGACCTTTGCAGTATAATGTAGTAAAAAATAACATAAGATCCAGTTTGAATGTCCAACAAGCATGAGGAGATCCAACAGATTTGACTTATGTGTAGGAGGTGTCAACAGAGATAGAAAGCACATGGGCACACATATTCACAAAGGGCATGCTTGCATAAACGTAGTCATGTGCTCACATTGTCCAACAGATGTTACACAGAGCCCAATAAAAGTTAAAGAAAAAGTGCACACAAACCCATACATATGCATTACCTTGTGTAGCATGAGGCACATTATAATATGAATCAGCAAAGCATAAGATATCCAGCAAGATGTGCAATGATATGTATATTAGATTGAACATATTCATAAACTGGAGGAGAACACTGGCTAACATGCACCAGAGATTACAGGATAATGTGCACCAGGAGAGCATTAGTGATGCCATTTAAAGACGTACTGAGTGCTGCACCTCAAGGGACAATGGACAATGCACTGTAGGGTGTTTTGGATGATGCACTTCAGCAGATCCCTGAGAAATAACTGTAGGGAATGGGATTCATATTTGGGGTGGAGAGCTTGCCCACCAGCAGGAATAATCACATCTCTTGTGGGGGTGAACCAAACCCTCAAAGTCACTACATTAGCCTGATCTGAATATTTTGGTACTTGTGGCACAGAGCAGACAGGGTCAGCTCTGGCCCTAATCTTAGCCACTGCTGTGAAACTGCTGGTCAGATACCTGCTGCAGGTTGGTCCCACTTTGGAGCTTGTGAGTTTTTTAGTTGAAAAAGTCTGTATGAGATGTTGGACCCTTTCAGTGGAATGAATCTGAAATTAAATACAATGCCATGGAACTGCTGGTTGGGAACCTTTTGCCTTTTTTTTTCCCCGTGGATCTGGACCTCTGAAGCAAATGTTTTGAAAAGTTAGCAAACTTCTTCCTGGTGCCTTTGTAGCTGCAGGAGTACATTTCTAGCACAGGAACACATGAAGCCCTCTGCAAGGCATGGGGAATCTGAATAGTCCCACTGAAGATCTTTTATATCAGGTTTAGTTTTTAAATGGAGGGGCATTTTCCTCCCCTTCTTCCTAACTGTTGTACTGTTCTCAATGGGAACTTAAACTGAGGAGGGCCTTGGTCTTCCTCTAAACCTCTCAAATCAGTTATCACACCTGATTGACTTCTCCCTCCATCACTCATTCTGACTCTCATCACGGACCAGTCTGACAAAGAGAAGAACTTATCCACAGATTCGAGGTCAGATCGTGCCTTGCGAGGAGCTAAAGCAGGACAGCCTTGCAGCTGAGGTTGATGCTGACAAGCATCATTGTTTTTGTCAATTGTCTCTGTTGAATTTACTGTTCAGTGGGCAGGGCAGGTGCCCGGCCAAAGCTGATCCTTTCACATTAGATGTATATATTGAAGTATTTGCCTCTGTTACATACAGGATGGTTTACATCTCCTGCATCACCTGTACCCCGCCCCATGGGGAGGAAAGCATAGTCACTTCCAGCAGTTTCTTCCAAGAGCTGATCTAACTCCACAGTTTGTATCCCTGGTGTGTGATGTACCACTCAAGGGAAAGCCTTGGGTCAGTTCCAGGGAAGTGCGAGCACGCAATAACCATTTGCTCTCTCTGCAGAGAGAGTTAATCCTGGCTTGTAAGCTGACCTCCCTCTCCTCTTGAGTGCCTTCACATGCAGAAACTGGGTGAGTGTTTGGGGGTGGTACACATGTTGCAGCCTCAGTCACAGCCCCCCTGACCCCTTCTATCATTACTGGAGTTCTTTGCCGGGTCTCCTATCAGGCCAGTGTGTGTAGAAGTGCCAAATATTTTCACTCACGACCCCTGCCCCTGCTGTCACACCGTACCCCGGGATGATTTTCTGACCTTGCTTTTTACTGTTAAGCAGCGACTCTGGATTCCTTACAGTGTTCTCTGTCTGAACTGTCCCGCCGCAGCTCTTCAGCCACCTCCTGGCTTCAGTGATCCATTAAGGGGTTGTACATCATAAGCTGAGCTGCTATCTTGATGATCAGGTGAAGAATGCCATATCTCCAGACACACCACACCACCAAACAATCCCTCAGAGCCCAGAAGAGGCCCAACACTAAAGTGTCTGCACTGCCAAATGCGAGTTTCACCCCTTGCTGAGGGGCTGGGGAGAAGTCAACAACTCAATGGGCTAAGCATACGTGAGGTGAGAACAGCCATCCTGACATGGCCGCCATCTTTGCCTCAGCCTTACCCGTCACATTATCTCCCAGTGATCAGCAGGGGAGCAACTGAAGGCCAACAGTCTGTTTCTCTGGGAGTCATGTATCAGAGCATAATGGCCCTTCATGATGAAATCTGGGAAGAGAATTGAAAAACTCAGTCTGCATGCTGGAAGTTTCAGGGAGGTAGCACAAGGGTGGCAAAAACTTGCTCAGAATTCACAACTAGATTGAGAGAAGCAGAAGATAGAATTGTAGCATTGGAAAGTGGAACAGCATTGCAGAAAATTGCAATAGAGATTGTAGAATCCCAAATGATAGACACTTTGAGAATAGGTTAAGATGCAATAATCTAAGAGTCATGGAGAATGCCTGAAAGTCAGGAGGTGGATGATCCCCGCAAGTATATTATTGCCCTTTTCGAAGGTGCATTTCTGGAACTGGCCAGGTGAGACTGGGAGCAAATCCAGCACGCCCATTGATCCCCTTTTAGCCAAAAACACAATCACTGCAGGAAAGGGCCAAACTGAACTATTGATTCATGTGGAGAATATTCTTCTCTGTCATTCTATTTCTGATCTGGCTTGTCCATATCGTAAGCGCTCAGGGAGGGATGCTCCTTTTTTTCAGACCTGATTATTGCCACTATATAGTAAAGTGACTGTGACGTCTTCGTCAGTTGATCCAGCCCTTTCAGGCTTCTCTTATGCAGCCAACCACGCTAGAGGTGATCTGGCATGACAAATTTCAGTTTTTTACATCAGAGATAAAGGCAAGAGAATTTTTTCTCCATCTAGGCTGAGAATAGAATTTATTGATTTTGCACAGGATAGTGATTTTTTGTACTGTTTGTGAACCCTGGCCTATTCGTCTCTCATGGGAGATTTTATTTCATTCTATGTTTTCTGTTTAGAGGCTGGGGTTGTTTTGAATAGTATAATGGGTCTTGACATGATGCTGGGCATATTGAGAAGGCCAGCACCCCATTATGGAATTGGGTGATCCAATCGGTTCCTCAAATTGGTGAGGTGGGGGAGGGGAAATGGAGAGGGGGAGGGACTGGGGATGCAGGGTAGTGGGGTGAGAGAGAAGGGAGAGGTGGTGGGTTTGAGGGGGTGGCAGGTTGGGAGGGAGATGGGTAGTGAGTATATGGTGCTTCATGAGAAATAATGTGGCAGATGGGGGCTTGAACTAAGGGCATCAATAGCTGCACAAATCATTAACAGTAGTTCAACATTACTCAGAAGGCAATGCTATTCTGACATCGAAAATAATGATTATGGATGGAATATGCATTTGTACCATTAATATTTGTGGCCTTGATGACAGAAATAGCCGGGCTAGGTTCACCCTTATATTGCGCTACATGAAGGCAGTTATAGGGCATCATTACGAGTCTGGTGGTTACAACCCTGGCTGTCGGGCTGCCAGCTCCTCCAGGATTGGAGATCCAAGCGGTCTGGAGGTTGTGGCGGTCCTAATCCCCAGGGCAGCGTTGCAAGGGCAGTGCAGGGGCCCTCCTTACCAGCAAAAATTGCAATTTTCACTGTCTGGTTTGCAGACAGTGAACATTGAGAGGGTTCTGATGCACCCTGCGCTCTACAGCATTTCAGCCCGGCCTGATTACGAGCCAGAGACATTGCTGTAGGCTGTTTCCTGGTTGGCCAGCGGGCGGAAACTTAGGTTTCTGGCCGCTGATCTAGTGGGAAACTCTCAATGTGGCAGTCGGGGAGGTAAGCAGTATGGAGGCAGACTTCCTGTCAGAGGTTCGGCAGACGGTGTGAAACAAACACCAAACTCATAATAAGCCACTTAATATGTCTGCTACAGACCCATATCCCTTGGGACAAATGTTTCTGGCTAGAAGACCTGGGATTGTCTTTAATAGCATCCACTCGCCAGTTTTCATCAAGAGGTGTGGCAATACTAGCTAATCAAGAGCTCTGTTCATGTAAGCAGGATAGGGAAGATAAAATTGGATTTCTAGGCAAATGCTCAATGCAATATTCAGGGGGAGGCTCAGTTGACGGTTTGTTCTTTAAATGGGTCTAATACAGATGAGGCAGATGTGCTTGACTTCTTCAATACAGAGCTGGCTCTCTGGACTCACCCCATGGTGTACTGTGGAGATTTAAATATTCATATGGGCATATCTGATGATTGGAGAAGGGAGAATTAATATTATACCTGCAGCTGTTGGTAATCGACCATGGTCTGGTTGATATGTGGTCTAAGCAGAAAGCCCCAGATTCCGGCTTTACTTTTTATTCTGTACCTCATAATAAATTTGCCTGATTGGATTATGTTTTTGGTTCCACAGTTCTCACAGGGTGGGCATAGATCAAGAGGCTACCTAGGGTCATGTCAGATCATAATCCCCTGATACCTGAAATCTTTGTTGAGAGTGGTGGGAGCTGTACAAGATCAAGGTCTTTTGATAGGAAATTATTCATAGATAAAACACATTGGATACATGTCCAGTTGGATCAAATGGATATTTGAACAATACGGAAAGGCTTTGGTAGGGTCTGTTTGGGATTCCTTTAAAGCTGGGGTGAGGGGGGAAACCCTTAGGTTCTCTCTGAATCAGCAATGGATAAAGCAAGGCAAGCTTTGCAATATGCTGGATATGGTGAAGTCAGTAGAAAGTGAACTTGCTGGCAGAAGAGTTAGTAATATTCAAGGTGTTAATTAACAAACACTTTGGCCCTGAAACTGCAGCTAGATATAATTTTTTTAGGAGGCAGTGTTACGGACTGGGGGAGGCTACAGGGTGACTTTTGGCAAAGCAAATCAGACAGAAAGAGGTGACCAGTCAGATTGTACCCATAGAGGATTAGACTGGCTGCTTCTATGAATCCCCTACAGATGTCTTAAGGGTATTTAGGGATTTTTATGTGACTCTGTATACTGGAGAACCATCTCTCTCAGGGACAAGCAGAGCAGACTTTCTTCAAGAGCTCCCCACACCCAAAATTGTTCAAGATGATGAGGTCATGTTAAGAGGCTCCAGTGAAGAAATGTATGAAGCAATCTGTTGGCTAGCGCCTGGGAAGGCCCCAGGTATAGAATATATTCTGATTGAGTTTTACAGATCTTTCTTTTGGGAGATTCAACACAGTATGTTGATGACCTTCCGGCAGGCCCAACTGGGGATGATTCCAGGATCATGGGAAGCCCTCATGACTGCCAGGATCATACAGACCAATTTCTCTTATCAATTGTGATGGCAAACGCTATGCAAAGATATTGGTCAGTAGACTAGGGAAAGTAATCTCTTTAGTATCCCTGCAACAACATGGGTTCATTCCGGGCAGAAGTACAACCGACCATGTTCGTGGAGTGAATAAAGTAACTGCAAACTTAAAAAGCCAACATTTCATGACAGTTTTCAATCTTTATTACACTGCAGCACAGGTACCAAAATGTGGGGGGGCGGCAGGTTCGGGGGTAATTCCAAAAGACCAGAAAGCAGACACTCTCATATGTTTTTTTTGCCTAAACTGCAGGGCTTTCTGTATGAGATTGGAAGCTTCTTAGGAGGAATAATGTGAGTTCCTCTTCATATCACCTCAGCCTTGATGCTTTTACGGGTGATTGACTGCCTGGAAGGAAATGGGGGACTCAATGAGGAACTCAAACTGGAGGCAGGGCTCCTGTTCGTGGCTATGTCCATGGCCCGGCTATGTATCACTTCTCAGTCCTGACACTCCCTCCCCCATTTTTATAACATGGAGAGCTAGGTTATTAGCAATCTGTCACATGGATAGTTCACTATATGAATGTAAGGGGGTCCGAAAAAAACAGTGGGGATTTAGGATATGGGCCCCAGTTACCAAATGGTTCAAGGGATCACTGCAATAATATTTTAATTGATGGGGGCAGTCACAGTTATGTATTGATCGAGAACATATATTTTTTCTTTTCTGCCTGAGAGATTGTCTCATTGGCTGCTGTTTTTGAGATCTATGTTTATATGTCGAAGTCATTCATAATTCATTGCCAAGATTAAGTATAACAATATCTTTCTTTTTTCTGTATGAATTATGAGAGATAGGTTTATTTATATTTATGACTGGTATGATATTTTGATACTTAAAAAGGAGAGAAAGTAAATTTAAAAAAAAGGAACTCAGGGGCAACTCCATTCACTTTCCTTGGTCTGCTCCATTTCATAGTCCCTTCTCTGTCCAGATCTCCTTTTCTGTAGCAAGCCTTCCTCCATTTCATTTATTATTTTAGTCCATTCATACCCACTTTGAGATGCCCATTCTTTTCATCATCTTCCTTCTCATGTTCCATATCTTATTTACCATCTTTCACTAACAAATCTGCTTCCTAGTGTGACCCTCTGATGGGCTACTGGGATAACCCCCAAACCAACCCACCATCAGAGACATTAGTCGGCCAAAACATCTTCTTGTTCTTTCCACATCTCTGCAATCTCCTGATGCTCCATTTTGTTTCTCCTTATTACCAGCCTACCTGGTTCTGCCTTTAATAGGCACTTTGGTGTCTATTGTCCGATCTTTTTGCCCAGTTATACGCAATGTCTCATTCACCACCTCTCCTGATGGTTTCCCTCCATTTATCCCTCCATATTCCTTTTCCTGGCATACCTAGGACTGTTTCTATTGGGCCACTTGGTAGTTTGAACTCCATGTCTTTTGTCCTTCAACTGTACGAGATGTTCTTCTCCGTTTCTGCAGCCTCACTCCCTTTCTCTTCAGGTTGCTGTCTGTGGGCTGTCTCTAATCTAGTCCCACCAAGTTGCTTCTTATTATTTCCCACTTCCTCATTCATTACCATCCTGGACTTGATCCCTGCAATGCCTTTTCTTTACCATGATCTCCTTTTCATCTAGTCCATATATGCCCATTTTAAAATTTGCTATGTTGTGATCTGTATTTGGTTTGTCTTTCTTGGCTATGCCTATAACTCCTACCTTCTCCTATTTCCTGTTCTTAAAAGTTCACCACTCAACTTCTGTTTGACCTGAACAAATACAATGTATGACAACCTCTCTAAAGGCACCCCATTGTCTCCATGTGAAGGAAATATCAATCTTTAAATCATCTACATTGCTTTAAAAGGAAAATCACTTTACAGCTTGACTAAACTGTCATCCCTTACCATCAACCAGGATCATGAGACCGGAACTTGTTGTCACTCCAACAATACTGCTGTAATAACTTCGGAGGAAGGTCTTCCTATAGTAAAAGATCATCCCTGTAGAGCTCACTCACATCACATCTAAGACCAGAGTATGACTTCTCTTACTTCCAAAATCTATATTTTCAGTCAGACTTAGAGATCCAAATTTTCTAAGGTTTGTTGCAGTCACAAAATGCCTTTTTCATTTGTAAAAACCCCATCTTATGATTTAGAAAAGTTTTCCGAAATGTAAAATAGGTGTTCGACCCATGCTAAATAGCAATTGGAAAGGGGCGAAAATTGGGCATTCCTATTAGATTACAAATCAATATGTATCAGTGGTTTGTAACACAATTCTGGTGGCAAACTATTGATCATTACTAACTCTTCCCTTTAGACCCCTTCCCTTTTGGACGTCATGGTTGCAGCTTTGGAAAGCAGCACCAGTTTCTTTAAGGAACTCAGGTTTAGTTTAATCAGTGTTTTATGTTTTGGAATGTAATCACAGGGTCATTATAACCAGAGATCGTTATCTGCTGGTCCTTGTAGCCCATCCCCGCTGTGATCATAGCTAATCACAGAGGTTCGCAAATTGTGACCTGTCAAATGTATATTCATTAAGCAGGCCACTCTGTGAACCCTTTCAATTCCCAAATTTTAATACATCTGGCTAATAGTTAGCCCCTAGTTAATGCACATTGGACCCACTTCTAAGATGTGGTACTTCTGGTAAGATGCCTAAAAAGAGGCACATCCCCTATTCTATTTTCAGTTTCCCATCTCCTTTTCACAGATTTACATCCTCTTTTCAGTATACTAGGTATATTCTGCTCTATTATGGTTAAAGTATCTACTCATAGCAATAGAGGCTAATACTGATGGTTGTAGTGCAATATAAAAATCCCAAATAATATGATAAATATGTAAATAAATAATGTGTCACTTAACATCCTGCTCACTAAATTTTAATGAGAATGGACTGGCAGGGTCATGCTTTAATGTTTTCCAAATTGTTTTTGATTCCCCAAGTCAAGATGCACCCTTTCTCACCTCTCATAGGTTCCTGAGTGGTCCTTGCTCGTTTGGCACTTCCCGTTTCTGACACTCCTGTGCTGACTCCCCCTGGTTTCCAGTGTTCTTTTCCCTACCATTCCTCCTTGTCCAGCACATGTGATGGGCATTTAATGTGCTTGACACAATGCCTTTATGTTTTTCTTTCTCACTCCAATCAAAATTGGACCTGTTCCCTGAAGGTCTGCTGGTTCCCAGTTACCCTATTCTAAATTGTGCCATGGCCCTTTCCTCCAGCTGACATACTTTTTCTCAGATTTTCCATCCATATTCCTGGCTCTCCTGGACTTGAATCTTGCTAACTCTCTGTGCTTCCCCCTCAGGAATAACATTTTGATCCCTCTAAATTGTTACTACTGCTCTCAGTTTTTCCCACTTCATTTCTGGACATCAGCCTGCTACTTGCAGGTTCCCTTCTTTGCATTGATTGTTTTGATGCCCCTTTTGTCTCATGCCTTCTCTTCTTTTATGGTTTTGGGGAGTCCGTCAGCTAGCACGATGTGGCATTTCATTACCTCCTCTTTTCCCAGCGTCTTCCCATTAATTGCCATCTATCTACTTTAATTGTCACCCCTCTTCCTGAATCCATCTTCAAATGGGCTTCCTACCATGGCTTTCCCACTGCCCCTTTTTTGCCTTGGACTGTTTCTAAACCCATGTCTCTGCCTTTTATTATTTATTTTATTGTGGGGTTTATCCATTTGAGTTTGCATTTATTTTCTGCTAAATTCATTTAGATCACACCTATGAACATTATATCAGTTAATGATGCCTTTAGATGTTCTACTGAATTTTCTGATGGAGAGCACTAGCCTGACTCTAAACTGCCCTTGGTGCCACAACCTCTGTTGCACTTTTTACATTCCATCCCAACTTACTATGAGCTACACGCCTTGCCCTTGCCTACCAACCTGAGCCAGTTAATTGCAGTTTTCCGAGTGTTTTTTCATTCCCTATTTCTCATTAGCCTCTTCTTCTGCATGGCCTGTCGTTCTTAGTTTGCTCTCTGTCCTCCTGTACCTGCACCCTGAGGAATTCCTTGCATCCCCTGGGACATATTCCCCCTGTGTCCTTTCACAATCCTACTGCTGTCCTGTTCCACTTCCTTTTCGCATCCTTCATCATAACCTTGCAGTGACTGCTGCTTGCAGGCTACCTGGTGCCTTGTGTTTAGCTAATCCTCATGAACCCCCATATTTTTAGAAACTTCTATACTGCATTACCCATTCCCTTGAGTTCTACTCACCTCGTTGCTAGCTCTTCTGGCCTCTCATTTTATCTGTGAAGAAGAGGTGAATGACCTGCAAAAAGCATTTTTTAAATTTATTTTCAACCTCATTGTTTTTTTATCTCTGATGTGAGTTAAACCCTCTGAAGCAGTCTCACTCACAGTAAACGTCTGTCAAAATGTTTTTGAGTTTTAAGATCTGATGCCCATCTATAACATATAGGCCCGCATTACAACCCTGGCGGTCGGTGATAAAGTGGCGGTAATACCGCCAACAGGCCAGCAGTAATTACCGCCAAATTATGACCATGGCGGAAACAGCTCAGACAGACAGCCACTATAACACACCGACCACCAGGGTGGAATCAACAGGCACCACAGCGGTAACCGCCTACAGCCAGGCGGACACCAATGTTCCGCCCACTGTATTATGAGAGGCCAATCCGCCACCTTTTCTGGGGCGGTACCAACGACATCAAAAGCCTGGTGGAAACACTGCACAGAAGTCAAAGGACTCATCTGTGGAGACTCAGGGAACAACCATGCCGCCATGGAGCACGAGCTGCATGTCTTCCGCATGATCTTCTACGTCCTGCTCCACTATGAACACCAACAATAGCAAAGACCACGGTGAGTACAGCTGCCTAGCACACAGGGGAGGAAGGGAGGAAAAAGAGAGTAACACACACACGCAACATGCAAAAAACCCCACCCCAACACCATACACACAATCAGATGCAGTAAGAAAACATACTGACCCCGTACCCCTCAGGAATAATGCAAGGACAACTACAGTAGAGTAAAAAGGGGGTAATAAGATAAATTTGTAGCAATATGTGCATCCAAATGAAAAAGTATATACATATTTACAAATCAAGGGACACTGCCCAGTCCTCAATGTTAGTGGGCCACATTACAAAGTCCAAGGCCCCACCTCACTCCTGCAACAACACGGAGAGAACACTGCAGAGTCATCAGGTCGAAAATATCCAGGCACCTAAGGGGGAGGTGGAATGGGGGGGCACCTGAGCTGGAAGATGGTACAAAGACACTGGTCATGGAGGGGGCAACATGCCCAGTGCTAGGTCCTGGGGAGTGCAAGGCCACAGTCTCACAAGTGGGTGACTTGCCCACCAGCTCTGGTGGGGGAAATTTGTGACCAGTGAGCTTCATCCCGAAGATGCATCTCCATTGGTTCTGGAGGGGGCATCATGCCCTGTGATGCAGATCTTGGGGAGTCCAAGGTCACTGTCTCTCAGCTGGGTGTCATACTCACAGGATTTGCAGGGACCAGGCCGCACAATAGCTCATGGATGCAGGACTACACACTATCCGACGGCTGTTCAGTGGTGGCAGTGGTATTGCTGCAGGTGGAGCTGGTAGTTGTGGGGGGAGGCTCCAGCCCATCCCCTGCAGCCTCGGACGGCTGCCCGCTGGTCCTGGTGGTGGTGCTACTGGCAGAGCTGGTAGTGGTGGGGGGAGTCTCTAGCCCATCCCCTGCAGCCTTGGACGGCTGCCCACTAGTGCTGCTGCTGCTGGCGGTGGTGCTGGTGCTCCTGGTGGAGCTGGGGTTGTGGGGGGAAGGCTCTGGCCCATCCCCTGCAGCCTTGGACAGCTTCCCCTGGTGTTGCTGCTGTTGGTGGTGGTGCTGGTGGCTGTGCTGCTGTTGGAGCTGGTGGTGGTGTGTGGAGGCCCAAGCCCATCCCCTTCAGACTCAAATGGCTGCACCATCATGGCTGGTGGTGGGGTCTCCGACTGAGTCCCAGCACCAGGCAACTTGTCCTCACTTCCTGTTGGTGCGGCCCCTTGCCCTTGCTGCCTGCAACTGGCTCCTTGCCATTCCTTCCTGCAGCACTTGGGGCTGGCTCCTTGCCCTTCCTTCCTGCAGCATTTGGGGCTGGCTCCTTGTCCTTCCTTCCTGCAGCACTTGGTGCTGGCTCCTTGCCCTTGCTTCCTGCAGCACTTGGGGCTGCCTTCTTTCCCTTCCTTGCTGCAGCACTAGGGGGATGGCTCCTTGCCTTTCCTTCCTGCCGCACTTGGGGCTGCCTCCCTGCTCTTCCTTCCTGCAGGACTTGGGGCTGGCTCCTTGCCCTTCTTTTTTGAAGCACTTGGGCCAGGCACCCTTTCCAGCTAGCTGGCTGGTGTTCAGGATCCTTTCCCACCTTGAATTGCTGGGGACTCTACTGTGCCCATGGACTGGGTGGCTGAGGTGCGTGCCTGGGTTTTGACCACCCTGATCTGGCATGAAGGTCTGTGGGAGGGATAGGGAAGAGGTCAACAGGGGAGAGGAAAATATTCTTAGGGACATTAGGGCGGTGAGAGGGAGATGGTTTGGGAGTGGAGGAAGAGGGAGTGGTTGTAGGAGGTGTCAGTCTGCTGTGTTTGGGTGCAGGTGCATGGGCTGGATGCTGTTGTGAGGAGGATGGCTGGTGGGTGTCTGAGTGCTTGTGTCTGTGTACTTTAGGAGGAGGGGGCACAGACAAAGTGGGAGAGGACACAGGGGACGTGTGCATGGATGTGGGGGTGGTGACTGGTGATGGTGGTAGTGGACAAGGATGTTGTGCATGCAGGTGTGAGTAGAGACACAACTGGGAGAGAGGTGGACGAGGAGGAGGAGAGGGACACAGTGGAGGCAGTGGATTTTGGTATGTCTGCATTTGGATGGTGTTTGTGTGAGTGCCTGTGTGATGAAGTGCGGTGCTTGTGTTTGCCATGTCCACTCTTGTGTGTTGTCCTGGGTGTCTGCTCGTCTGCCCGTGTGCTTGGGATAGGTTGGGGTTGAGGGGAATGGGATTGGGTGGAGGAAGTTGGAGGGGAGAGGGTGGAAACAGGGACAATGGCTGCCATCAGAGAGGAGGCCAGAGCCTGGATTGATCTCTGTTGGGCCACCAAGCCAGTATGAATGCCCTCCAGAAATGCATTGGACTGTTGCATTTGGGCTGCCAGCCCCTGGATAGCATTCACAATGATTGACTGCCCTACAGAGATGGATCACAGGAGGTCAATAGCCTCGTCACTCAGGGCAGCACGGCTGACTGGGCCAGGGCCTGTGGTGCCTGGGGCGAAAGAGATGCCCACCCTCCTGGGTGAGCGGGCAATGTAAGCTCGCTGAGGGGCTGCTGGGAGGGCAGTGCTGGTACGGGGGTGTTGGCTGTACCTGTAGCTAGGGTGGGCACAGAGGTGTCCACCACCACCAGGGAGCTTCCATCTGAGGAGGTATCCATGTCCGAATTGTCCTCTCCAGTCTCTGCCATGGTGCTCCCCTCGCCCTCTATCCCACTGGTGCCTTCACCGTCGCTGGATTCGGCCTCCTGGGTCCTGTGGGATGTGGCTCCCTCCGTCGCCGGTGCCTCTGCTCCTCTGCCAGATGATGCTAATACACATAACGACAGGATGACAAAACAAAAAGGGGGGGAAGAGACAAAAGATACACTTGGTCAATGGCGGCACCAACACCACCGTTGGTGTACACAACACACTCACGCACAGGGAACAGCTCTACACACTAGGCAATGCACTACCAGTTACAATGCTAGTCACCAGCCCATGTATAGGGACACATACTGCCAACTGCAGCATACCTGAGACCCACACACCCCTGCCCAGCAGTGGATGCTACTAGCTTGGTTGGAGGAATTTCAGATCAGAACCCTGTCCAACATGGGACCTAATCTGCAATGTCAAGCTTGGCCTAGGGGCACCCACAGGCCCTCATCGGCCACTCTGATACTACACCACCAGGCGTAAGTAGTAATGAAGGGCACTGTACTTACCCCCTTGTTGCTGCTGTGATGCCCCCAAGCACCCATCTAGCTCCGGATAGGTCACCGTCAGTATGTGGGCCATCAGGGGGGTCAGGGTTCGATGGGCACCCCTTCCTCTTTGGGAGACCATCCCCAGCTGGGCCTCCACCATCTTCCATGCCGAGCGCCTCAGGTCCTCCCACTGTTTCCAACAGTGGGTGCTCCGCCTGCCGTAGACTCCCAGGGTCCGCATATCCTTGGCAATGGCACGCCATATACCCTTCTTTTGATGGGTGTTGACCTGCAGAGGAAATACACACAGGGAAAGATATTAGTCTGACCGTCCAGCTTGTTACATTTATGGCCCACCATGCACCTTCCCATGCCCCTTTAGCAGAGACATGGCCCAGCATACATGCTGCATGCTGCCCAGGGCCCATCTACCAACCCCCTCCCCACATGAGGCCTTCACACACAGCCCTCCATGCATTTGTGCCCCATGCATCATACTCACAGTGTACTCACATATTGGTATGGAGGCCCATACAGCAGTCGGTACCGGGGTAGGACCTCATCCACCAGTCGCTCTAACTCCGCCAAGGTGAAGGCAGGGGCCCTTTCCCAAGTCACACAAGCCATGGTCAGTTCCAGACACAGGTCACAGCAGCAAATGCAGTGTAGGTCCTCTCCTGTTGAAGGTCAGGTAGTAAGTGAGTGAATAGATAGAAAATGGTGGTCACATCCACAGTGGTGCGTACTGTCACCGCAGGCATACATCACCATTGGCCACTGTACCCCATAGGGCCCAATGATAAATGATGAGGAGTTTCACAGCAGTTCTCGACCGCCTCCCGCAACGGCGCACAACATCAGCGGAATTACCTAATTTCCACCTGTCCCTCCATACTGGACAGGCGGATGCCATTTCAGGTGGGGGGAGGCCATGGATCCTAACTGCATCACAGTACACAATTTCACATTCTGGACATATGCCACCAAGATATTATAACAATTACAAAATGCATTGAACTCTAGTGATTACAATGTACAGATAATGACCAGCTGCTCATTCTTTTGCCCCATAGATTGCAACCGCTGCGGATGAATAGGAGATGGGGACATCCTCCTGTGTACAGATCCCTGATGGACTTGGCAAAAATGGAGGACAGGCACATTATCCTCACCTATAGACTGGACAGGGCCACAATCACAGAGCTGTGTGCCCAATTGGAGCCTGACCTAATATCTGCTATCCGTCACCCCACTGGGATCCCCCCTCTTGTGTAAGTCCTGTCTGTGCTCCATTGCTTGGCAACTGGTTCTTTCCAAGTGACAGTGGGCTTGGCAGGAGGAATGTCTCAGCCAATGTTCTCAGCAGTGCTGACCAGAGTGTTGTCTGCCCTGATTAAGCACATGTGCAGCTATATCGTTTTCCCCCAGGTGGAGGATTTGGCCACAGTGAATGCTGACTTTTATGCAATGGGACATATCCCCAACATCATAGGTGTGATTGATGGGACAGATATTGCATTTGTCCCCCCCACCCCCGGGAAAATGGACAGGTCTTCAGAAATTGTAAAAGTTACCACTCGATGAATGTGCAGATGGGGTGTTTGGCGGACCAGTACATCTCCCATGTCAATTCAAAGTATCCTGGGTCGGTGCATGATGCTTTTATCATGAGGAATAGCAGCATCCCTCTTGTGATGGCCCAACTCCAGAGGCACAGCGTGTGGCTAATAGGTGAGCCCTGGTTCCCACCCAGTGGATGTTGATGTGTGGGAATGGTGTGGGTCATAAGGGATAGTGTGTGGCTTACAGTTGTCCCTCGATATTTGAGGGTGACTCTGGTCACCCCAACCTATCATGGCTACTGGCCCTTGTGAGGAATCCCAGGACAAGGGCAGAGGAATGTTACAATGAGGCACATGGGCAAACAAGAAGGATAATAGAAAGGACATTCGGCCGCCTGAAGGCCAGGTTTCGTTGCCTCCATCTAACTGGTTGATCCCTGTGCTACTCACCCAAGAAGGTCTGCCAGATCATCGTGGCATGTGGTATGTTGCACAACCTTGCCTTGCGACACCATGTACCTTTTCTGCAGGAGGGGGAGGATGGAGATGGCCGTGTGGCAGCAGTGGACCCTGTGGACAGTGAAGATGAGGAAGCAGACGATGAGGACAACAGAAGTGCAGTCAGTCATCAATACTTCCAATGACACACGTAAGACAGTGTTATTTCACATTTCATTGACAGTTTGATGTGTGACTTGTCACTGGCAGGCTGTGAATTCCTACATCTATGCCCACTCACTGTACCCTTTGGGATCTCTTTTTGCAGGTGTTGGAGCCACACTATTGCTCCTGGTGTGTTCAGTGCAGCCACCTACAGGACTTTCCTATGTATTCATTACAGTACAGTTGAATTGCAATGTTTGAACCTTGTTAAACTAATACATTTTGAAAACATTTGACAACATACTCCATGCTTGTATTTCTTCAAAGTGTGTTTATTGCAGTTCTCTGAAGAAGAGGCGGTAGTGCAATGGACTGGGGTGATGATGGAGGAAAGTCCAGGTTAGAGTCCAGGCCATTTGTAGCATAGGTGCAGTGTCCAAGGGGGCATAGGAAGGGGATCAATGGCAGTTCAAAGTGGACAGGGTCACAGAGTGGGACACAAGGGTGACAATCAGGAGAGTCTTATTTCCTGGCAGGGGTCATAGCAATAGTCTCTGGCTTCTGCCTGGACCACAGGGAACATTTGTGGGGTGGTTCTCCTTCTGCAGGGGGAGGGGTGCTGGTGGACTGTTGGTCCTGTGGCGGTGCCTCCTGTCCACTAGCGGCAGCAGAGGTGGAGGGCTGTTCAGTAGTCTGGCTAGTGGCAGGGGGCCGCTGTTGTGCCACTGACTCACTCAATCTGTTGGCCATGTCTGCCAGCATCCCAGAAATGGAGACCAGGTTGTATTTAATGGCCTTCAAGTCCTCCCTGATTGCCAGGTACTGTCCTTCCTGCAGCTGCATGTTCTCCTGCATCTTGTCCAAGATCTGGCCCAGCGTATCCTGGGAATGTTAATATGCTCCCAGGATTGCGGTGAGTGCCTCCTCGAGGGTCGGTTCCCTGGGCCTGTCCTCCCCCTGTTGCACAGCAGTCCTCACAGTTTCCCTGTTGTCCTGTGCCTCTGTCCCCTGAACTGTGTGCCCACTGCCACTGGCCCCAGGTCCCTGATTGTCCTGGGCTTGTGGTGTGCCCTGGGGTCCCTGTATTGGTAAACACACTGCTGATTGACATGTCCTGGGGACAGAGGTATGGGTCTGCTGGGTGGGTCCTGTGGTGGTGTTTCCTGATGGGGAGGCTCTGTGGTAGTGTGAGACTGTGTCTGGGTAACCAACTGTCTGGAGGGCCCTGTTGGGCCAGGTTGGTCATCCAGATGCAGGCGACCAGAGCTGCTGTCATCATTGTGGGCCTCTCCTGTGGGGGGACTGGATGTTGGTGGCACCTCTTCTCCGGTGACATTGGCTGGGGTACCTGTTGGGATGTAAATGCAGTGTTGTTGTTTCTGTGTGTGACATATTGTGCATGGGTGTGTTGCTCTCCATGGTTGTTATTTCCCTGGCAGCTTTTCCTTCTGTGAGTTGTTATTTGGTGGGCTACGTGATTCTCTCTAGTGTGCATGCTGTGGTGATAGGTGTCCATGCAGGTCTGTAAGGGGTGTCCATGCATTGGTGTTGCATGCAGGTCTTGGCATTGGGATGAGTGGGTTGTGATGGTGGGGTGTGTGGGAGGTGGTGGAGTGATGGGAGTGAGGGTCAGGGTGCGGCTTTGTGGTGGCATGCAAGTAGGGGGTGATGGTAGTAAAGAGTATACTTACCAGAGTCCAGTCCTCCTGCTACTCCTGCCAGGCCCCAGGAGGCATGATTGCCAAAACTTGCTCCTCCCATGTTGTTAGTTGTAGGGGAGGAGGTGGGGTCCACCACCAGTCCTCTGTACTGCGAGCTGGTGTCTTACTACTATGGAACGCACCTTCTCCTGTAGGTCCTTCCACCTCTTCCTGATGTCATCCCTTGTTCTGGGGTGCTGTCTCATGGCGTTGACCCTGTCCACGATCCTCTGCCATAGCTTCATCTTCCTAGCAATGGATATCTGCTGCACTCGTGATCCTAATAGCTGTGGCTCTACCCGGATGATTTCCTCCACCATGACCCTTAGCTCTTCCTCAGAGACCCTGGGGTGTTGTTGTGGTGCCATGGGTGTAGTGTGAGTGTTGTGGGTGAGGGCGTGTAGGGTGATATGTTGGGGTGTGTGATGTAAGGTGTGTGGGTGGTGTATAGGTGACAGTGGTATGTGGCTTTGGTTGTGTGGGTACTCTTGCTGTCTCTCTGTTGGCAATGGTTTGTAGTCGTAAAGGGTTGTGGGTACTGTGGGTGGGTGTTTTATAGTGGTGTGGGTGTGGTGTGTGTTTGGGTGTAAGGTGTGTGTAGTTTAAATTGTCCAATGTGGTGTTGTTTTGTTTGAGTGTGTGTATTTTGAACGTGGTGGAATGTACCGCCAATGGTTTACCGCCATTGAATGTCTGCCGTGGTGATTCGTGGATCATAATGCTGTGGGTGTTTTTCTGTTGGCGTAAGGGTGTGGGTTTTGATACCGTCAGTTTATCACTGACCTATGGTGTAGAGGATTTGTGTGTGTGTGTGGCTGAATAGTGACGGATGGGTGTGTGTGTGTCATAATATGGTTAGCGGATATCTGCTGCCTCAGCAGAATGTTGGAGGTTGTCGGCATGGCGGTAAGTGGAATTTACTGCCAATGTCATAATGATGGCCATAGTCTGCTGGTTCAGAGCTGGGATAATAGATCCTGCACTGGTTAGACGTAAATACCTATGCACATGTTTGTGTACGTATTTATGCACACATGTTCAGGCTAGAAGAGGAAGACTGTTGTGTGACTCAGCCTAGTATCAGGGCAAGGGTAGCACTAGCACAGATGTACCAGATTAAATTAGTTAAGGCTTGTGACAGACTCATAATTCTATTGGGCAACCAAAAAAATAAAATCCCGATTTTTGTGACCGAAATGTAAACTTCTGCTTAACTGTATTTTTACCATGGGTGAAAACCACATAAAATCAAATTTGGGATTGGCTCAACATATGGCACGACTTGTTCTATGTGTGTATCTGGGTGCCAAATGCATAAAAAATTATTTTCACCTATATGCGTTTCTTTGATGCAGTTTTGATTTTTGCCATATTTCTTTGAACCAGGCCTCCCGAAATCAAGGTTTTGAATCATCCAGCTTGGCCACGTGAATTACCCTGCTAGCCAGCTGTCACTTTAAAGCCTCTCTCTGGATAATAGGCTAATTTGTGAAAATTAGGCTTCTCATAGGATGAGGGTGGTAGTGATGGATTAATTTTCATAAGGAGATTGGCTAAGAGGGCCACAGGGGTGAATTCTGGCATTAGTCACCCCAGGGGATCTACTTAAACTCTTGACAGATTAGATTCGTTTTGTAAGGTCTTTTACAGATACATATAGACTAAGGGAACATGTCCTGCAAACCCTTACTTGATTCTGCTGGGTAGAAAAATCCCAGAAGGGTGTGCATGCACTTGGCAGGCATGTGGGCTGTTCCCAGGAAAATTCAGCTAAAGGTTGATGGGTAAAGAGGCATTTCTGGATTGAATAGGGATGCCTTCCTTCTGGAACTCCCCATCCCCACTTTTAAACACTAACAGAGGGGCAGAGGCTTGACACATGAATGGAACGACGGATGCGGATAGGAGGCCCACTGTGTAAATCAACCTCTGAATGTACTTTCTGGGATTTAAGTGGATTAGTTCTGGTTCGATGTGCCTTTGGAGACATGCCACATTCTTCAAGACATATAGACACACATCCTGTGATTGGCCAGGAAGCCTGGGACTTGGAGAGTGCAGGTAAAAGTTCCAGTTTGTCTTGATGGCTGAGAGTGCTGTCTTGTGAGACGTAAAGCCAGGAAAAAACGAGGAGCTGGAGAAAGAATGGCAGATTCCTAAATCTTCTTGGAGTAAAGACAAATCCCCAAGGATAAAGAAGCAACCACTTAGAAACAAGGACTCACTCCTTAAGCATGCATAGTGGCTTCAGTACATTTTTAAGGAAAAAAAGAGAACATGTTAAACCCAAAAATACTATCTGGGCCTGAGATATTAGTAAAGAAACAGAGTGCTCATGTGAGGCCTCCTCACTGCACCAAAAAGGTCCCCTGTGGCTTCAGGGGCACTAAGCCATAAAGATCACCACTGCATTTAGTGGTATTGAAAATAAACCCTCGGAGTCCATGTACCGATGTGAACCCTGAAAGACTGATCAGATTGTTGGTGACTTTGTGCTTCTTCCTTTTATGTTATTGGTGGAGGAGCTGAGCAGTCTTTCTTTCACCAGCGGGAACCAAAGTAGAGCACTCCTATCCCCACTGGAGCCCTTGGGTCTAGCCTTTGTGATCCTGAATGAGGACCTCCCCAGGCCACTTCTGTGGCACCTCCATCTCCCCTTGCATTGAAGATTGTAGCTGAGGAACGTGGTAGGAAAGAGACGTTTCTGCCTTCACTGCCCAGCCTCCCAGGATCAGTGTCAGGCTGGCAGAGAGGCAACTACACGCTTGACTCCTGAAGTTCAAGGCACAGTTATGAATGCTGGCACAGACACCCAGACACACTCTCAGGAGTGCTCCTAGCTTCTCTGAGAATGACAGCTGCAATATACAGTGAATAAATTATCAGAGAAGAAATTAAAAAGATGCAAACCATGACCATATCAACAGACCTTACTTTCAGTGTGGATAGCATTCCATAATACACATGAGTACAAAATATCGTGTTTGTATTTTGGTGCTCTCTAAGGAAAAGGTAGCACAGCTAGGAGGACATTGAGATTCTGAGGATGGGCAACAATTTGGAATCCATTCCCTCTAAGATTCCTGGATCTCAGGAAGAGTGATCCCTGCACTGAGCCTTTTGCTCAGTGGCTCTTGAGTATATTGACCTTTGTTTTTTATACCTTTTGTCATCGTTATGGGACCATATAAATGTGTTTAATGTGTGTTATTGCCGGAAAGGTTTGTTGAAAATTAAGGATAACATAAATTACATTTCTTTTTTTTAATGCAAAATATTTTTTCACTGATAAAATGTTTACTTACTGAAGGGCAAATGATTAAATGTTGGTGTCAGGACAAAACTAGAAGGCCTGCCTCCTAATTGACGCCCTCCCCATGACTTTGTTAGGCATATGGTGTGGGACAATTATGTTTCTAGGGGTTGTGACTTGCTGATGGGTAAACCGTTTTAAGTGCCTCCAGTGTAGGGAGTCTACTTTATCTTAGGTGGTTACTTGAACTGTGTGACCTTTCTTTGTTTTACATTACTAGATTTTGTGAGAACCTATATACGTTGTTCTCATAGGCATTTTCACTTGTCAGCTTGTATATATTTCTTAACGCCTGTGTAAAATTTAGATTTGTGAATAATAAAGTACTTTATAAGTACTTTAAGTAAAAGCACAGAGATGTACTATGTTGTTTTTTGCACTGCAGAATTATTTGCCTCTAGCCAACAGTATTTCCAGTAAGTAAGCCTTGGTCTCATATGTCTTGCTACCTCGAAAGCCAAGTGCTAATTTAGGGATCCACAGAATTAATACCCAAGGATATCAGAAGCAAAAGACCCTAGTTGGTTTAACTGGGACTCAGTGCTTACTGACTGCCTTGTAACCCAAGGACTCAGTTTCCTAACACTGCTTGCTACATCCTCCTATTCTTTCCCAATTTTGTTACTTCATTCAAAACTATTTCAAAACTATTTTTGATTGTCGCTCTTTCCTCCCTTTAATTAGCTCGCCTCTGCTTTTTCTTGTAAGACTTGCTGGTAATGTTCGAATGCCTAGCTAGTATTTTTCAACCCAAACCTATCGAATTTACATATTTTATTTTTGGGAATCCCTTTGGCTACTCACTTTTTCCATCTGTTGGCATTCCCCTTCCACATTTTCTGAATTATTTGTGGACTGCTGCCAATATGCAGCCCTTCTTTGTCCCATAAATGGCCTTTGGTTCCCAGGACTCTGCACATCCCTCAAGAACCAACAAGGATCCTTAAGTTCTTCCTGTGCCCCTCCAGGTTGTTGACCCTTCAAGAACTGTTGCTTTCAGCCTACCTGCCTAAAGTGCTCCTCCTGCCCAGCTCTTCTTCTTCTGTACCATGAAGATCTCCCAGTAGCTTAGTCGATCTACTCCACCCCATTACGGTCCTGTATCTTTGCTATCTTTTTCCTCACATATTTTGTTCAGTCCTCTGCAATGACCACCCTGCTCCTTAATGTTGGCCTTGAATGGACTCCTCAGGTAATGAAACCTATAGCCCATTGCCTGTCCTTTAGTGTTCTCACACCATTGGTACAAATTAACTTCTCATTCGGCTCCTTCAGAGATTCCCACCTGAGTTGTTCCTCTGTGCCTCTTCTTTCCCAGCCAAACTCCTTAAGTTCAGCCACCTATAAGTGGTGTTTTTCTGATTGGTGGGACTCTAACACTGGACTCAGTCACATGAGAAGCTATGTGTCAGACTCACCTTACATGTTTACACCACTCAGGATGTCCCCACCTAGGGCTCAGCTAAATTTTTATTATGCTAGTGAAAATCTAAAATTTCATGATTTTTTGCACTTTCTCCATATTTTGTGTAACTTTTTTTTCCCGAACACACACGTTGCACACAAATGTCTTGCAAGATTCATTTCCTGTTTAAAACACCGTTCTGCGAACATCGTGAAAGACTTTTTATGCAAGGTGAATGCTAAGGTAAAGCAAGAGTTTGTGAAATTCTGACAAAGCACATTTCTTTGTGAGAGCATAATTTCATAAACGTTTAAATGTTGCAAAATATTGTGAGAACAAATTACATGATTTTGCACACTCCTAGTCTCTTTTCTTCTCTTTATGATGTCTGAAATGTAGGGTGACTTTTCTGTGCAATGACTCTATTTGGCTTTCTTCAAACAACCCTGCTCCTCTCATGACTACAAACCATCCAATAGGAAGCCTGGAAGACCACCTAATCTAATGACATGTGACCAACTCTACAGATCTACACTTTCCTATCTAGTGGCTGAGATTATGCTCATTTGCTTAACAAAGTAGCACTTTAACGTTATCCAAGTATGTACAAATACATATTGTGCACCATAGAAGTACTTACCTCAAGCACTTACCTGTAGGCCATTACCTTTTCCCTGATACCAGGTTGACAGGCCACAAGGAGAGAAGCTTGATTATCGCTTTCCCAGAGTTTCAGATTCCAGGGGTGGTACGTCAAGCAGTCCTGAAATTAGGTTTATTGTAGACTGATCTATTTCTACTTCACTACTAGTTCCTTGCCATGCCGAAGCAAACCAAAAGCTTATTTGGCATGAAATATTATGACAGTGGCAAGTGAGACTCATAAAAAATGCATTCATGCCAACCTTCTGCTGTAAGGCAGTAAATAAAGGAAGATCACAACAATCTAATTAATGTTATTGCTAAATCTGAACTCTGAAGCTCAGATGTAATATTTTTCATACAATGCAGCGTAATAAACACATTTGCTCTTCTGCATCGTGCAAGGAGGAAACGACAGTAATGATCCCCTACCAGGATCGGATGGGACTCGGCAATGGCTGATGGGCCAGTATGAGTTGCAGTTGTGGGCTGCTTTTTAGGGCAGGATGGTGGCCGATTTGAGATCGATCTCTGCTGTTCAGATGCTGCCAGCGTGGCCTTCTTGAAGGCCTGTCTGAAGAAGCACATGGGATTTTGTTACCTTCCTTTAACAAACAAACAGGGCAGAATGCATCAATGCCAGCCCCCCTGCTCGGCTGGCCATTGATATAAAAAGCTAACTTGGGCCGGCAATGGGCACATTAATGTATGTAGATTGAGAAGGAACAGGGGGCCACAGAAGTGACCTCAATGATATTCAGCTGTGGTTCACCTGTGTGAACTAATCTAAAGGAGTGCTGGCGATGTTTGCATTTTTTTTCTCTCACTGGAGTTAAGAAAACAAAAGTTGTGTCAATATCTACTTCATAGGTCTTGGCTGATAAACTGAGATAATTTAGTTTCAGATTTTGGACATGCCTCTTTTAGGGAATCCCTGCTTCCTTATTTTCATACTACTTAAAACATTAAAGCAGTGTTATGCACAAAGGTGTAATCTGCAATTGTGAGCCAATTTGTTTAGGGTACCCGGGCCTATTGTTCATCCTAAACCGACCTTGACCTCTACTACATAGATTGCCGCCATCTGCTGTTATAACCCATGTGCCAGTCTCTAAAAATGCTGCCTTGCACGATGTACAACTTCACACCATGGCAAAAAGGTGCGTGAGCACGATTTAGTCTTGGATTTGTAAAGGAAGCATACCCTTACAGTATGAATGCCTATAACTTGACAAACTCAGAGAATATTCAAACGCATGAGATGTGTGCTGTGCAGTACAGCATACAATGTGCCAGTTTATGGACAAAAATCAACGCATTCTCTTTCACTTATGTCTGCTTCAAGTAGGCATTCATTTGGGATTAAGGGCCAGATGTAGGAAGCAGTTTTGCCCATTCTGTGTCTATGGGAAAATGTGTTCGTACTTATGGCCCTAAGAGTGAAGTCTGGCTATTTTAGTAGATCAAGCTTTGCATTAAAACCTAAAGGGATTTACGCTGATTCAGTCCAGTAATGCCCCCTAGATAACTGAGTGCAAAGCAACTCAAAGCAGCGTAAAGAGTTTTGTTTTGAGACAAGAAATGGGCACCTTTCCAGCGTGAAAAGTCTTTTGAACTGGACAGTATATTCCATGTGCCACTTTGAGGACTTCATGACCATGCAAAGCTTTAGTAAATCTAAGCCCACATACCGAAAAAATTGCACATGGAGTTTTATTAAAATGTATTTTCAAATTCCAACGTAGCTACTTATTTGTAAAACCCCAAATACTGTCAATTTGGTATTTTTCCGAACAACACTTGTACTTTCAATTCAACCCAGGTTTAGTTTACAGTTGCACGCCTAATTCTCTGTTCGTTCAATGCACATATTAGTGCACATTACAAGTAGTTTTCAGTGGACTAAGAAACTCACTTTTTTCTTTTCATTTACTTCCAGGTTGGCTTCATAAATGCTTTCTTTGCTAATGAGGTAATCTTCATGCTCCTAAAATTCACATCGGGTATGGCCGCACAAATACATTCTTGAGATCTGATTACATTTCTCTTTCCTTCAATACACACGAGTACAATTTACAAATACTCCCTGGGAGTGAAGCCACTGTTTTCTCTTTTAGATGGCATTTGGTTGATCTCACTCGTCCTTTCAAGCTCCAAACAAACCTTAACGCCTCTACAGCAAACCTAACTGGATCACCCAACATAAAATATGTCACTATGTTGGTCTTCCGAGATCTGAGAAACAACCCACTTGACCTATTCATGCAGTAAATACCACGCCTGAATGACAGCAAAGTGCCCTTTGATCCTGAATCACCACTTGGCAAAAAGTGTATGATTACTACTAGGACCGTCGTGACGGGAACAAGTTATTGGCCTAACACATTTCTTACTTCCATTTGCATCGTTATAATTCAGTAATCTGCCTTCACACGTTTCCAATTTCTAGACACAGTCAGACCATAGGCACGCATCCTCACTCTCACCGCCATACTATCAAGATATTCTGACGAAGGCCTCATTGAGTAGACAGTTGAAAGATCTTCGAAGATTCTTTTACCGGATACACAAAAAGCATACACCAGCTAATCCAATTCAATGTTTGTTGACTGTAAAATGTTTAGGACATATTGATAGATTCAAGCCATGATGCATTGGCAATCGAATTATCTTGTGATGTAGCAGCACAATTATATAACAGTAACTGTTTCTATTGGATTCTATAAATGCAATGATTTTTTAAAATTTCTCTTCTTTAGTGGCGCTTCTCAGTTGCAAATATATCGATTGTGCAGCAGGTGCAATGGCGACGGTGCCCAGAAGCTTGGAGGCGTCTTGACATTCATCATGGCTGTTTAATATTTAAACGGGGAGGATGTGATCCATTTTGTTTCATTGCACCCCTGGCAGTGCTTTTTGCCCAACCATGTCTTTGTTAGCTAGTTTGCGGGAATGGCTGGACAAAAAGGCAATGTGCACTCTTTGACCTGCAATTCGTATTTCTCTTCAAGTTGTATGAGGAGCCAGGGGTTCCCAGCTGATTATCATCTATATTGGTTCTCAACACAAAGGTGGTCATTACAACCCTGGCGGTCGGTGTTAAAGCGGCAGTAAGACCGCCAACAGGCCGGCGGTAAAAAAATTGCAATTACGACCGTGGCGGAAACCGCCAACAAAGACAGCCACTTTAATGCTCTGACCGCCACGGTGGTACAAACAAACAGCTTGGTGGTGACCCCAAAAAACAGACAGGCGGAGGACAATGTACCGCCCACAGTATCACAACCTACCAATCCGACACCTTTTCCGGGGCGAATTCACCACAGACAAAAACACGGCGGAAACAGGACTCTGAAGGGAAAACGCTCACCTCTACACACCCCATGAGGAATCCGGACGCCATGGAACCCGAGCTCCACATCCTGGCAGCCCTCATCTTCTTGCTCCTCTACCAGGAGCACAAACGTCGGCGGCGAAGACAACAGTGAGTACTGCACCTACAACACAGGGGAGCGGGGAGGGAAAAAACAGGGACACACACACGCAACACCCCCACCCTCACCCACTACAACACACACACTAATACAGCATGATACATTACAGTTACACCCCTCAAACCCCCTGGAAGAATGCAAAGACAAAAGCAAATAAGTGGAACCAATGTAATCTATTAAAATCCAGGACGCAAAAATATGTATACACCATTAACAAATATATACACCAAGAATAGTAGTCCAGGTAGTGCTCCATTGAAGTGCGTGGAACACTGGGCCCACACGGCATGGGCGAGGCCCACACTCAATCCCTGAACATGACGGAGAGAACACTGCAGGGGCATCAGAAAGCAATAAAACAGGCACCTCAGGGGGAAGGGAAAGGGGGGGGGCACCTCAGCCGGTTGAGTGCACGACGCCAAATCAACGAGGGGGCCACATGCCCACTGTTCCATCCTGGGGAGTGCAAAGCCTCAGTCTCTCAAGTTTCTACAGTGGGTGGGTTGCCCATTGCTTTATCCTGGGGAGTGCAAAGCCACAGTCTCTCAAGTCTCTACAGTGGGTGGGTTGCCCACTGCATTATCCTGGGGAGTGCAAAGCCACAGTCTCTCAAGTCTCTACAGTGGGTGGGTTGCTCACTGCATTATCCTGGGGAGTGCAAAGCCACAGTCTCTCAAGTCTCTACAGTGGGTGGGTTGCCCACTGTTCCATCCTAGGGAGGGCAAAGCCACGGTCTCTCAGGTGGATGCCTTTCTCCACTGGTTCCGGAGGGGGCCTTGCGCCCAGAGTGGTTCATTCTGCTATGGACAGAGGTAGAGGATGTGATTCTCCACTGGTTCTGGAGGGGGCCTTGTGCCCAGAGTGCTTCATCCCGCCAAGGACAGAGGTAGTGGATGTGATTCTCCACTGGTTCTGGAGGGCGCATTGTGCCCAGAGTGCTTCATCCTGCCAAGGACAGAGGAAGTGGATGTGATTCTTCACTGGTTCTGGAGGGAGCCTTGTGCCCAGAGTGCTTCATCCTGCCAAGTACAGAGGTAGTGGATGTATCTCTCCACTCGTTCTGGAGGGAGCCTTGTGCCCAGAGTGCTTCATCCTGCCAAGGACAGAGGTAGTGGATGTGATTCTCCACTGGTTCTGGAGGGGGCCTTGTGCCCAGAGTGCTTCATCCTGCTCATGACAGACTCAGTAGCGTCAGTGCCCTTGGCGCTCATGGGCCAGCGGTGCTTGTTGTGGCGGTGTCCTTGGCAGCGGTGCTTGTTGCGGCTGTGTCCTGTTCAGCAGTGCTTGTTGCGGCGGTGTCCTGTTCAGCGGTGCTTGTGGCGGCAGTGTCCTGTTCAGCGGTGCTTGTGGTGGCGGTGTCCTGTTCAGCGGTGCTTGTGGCGGCAGTGTCCTGTTCAGCGGTGCTTGTGGCGGCGGTGTCCTTGGCAGCGGTGCTTGTTGCGGCGGTGTCCTGTTCACCGGTGCTTGTGGCGGCGGTGTCCTGTTCAGCGGTGCATGTGGCTGCGGGGTCCTTGGCAGTGACTCAGCGGATGGCGGTCCTTCATGGCCCAGCGGGGCTGGTGCTGTCGGTCCTTAATAGCCCAGCGAGGCTGGTGCTGGCGGTCCTTCATGGCCCAACGGGGCTTTTGCTGGCGGTCCTGTCTGGCCCAGTGGGACTGGTGCTGGCGGTCTTGTCTGTCCCAGCGGGGCTGGTGCTGGCGGTCCTGTCTGTCCCAGTGGGGCTGGTGCTGGCGGTCCTGTCTGGCCCAGCGGGGCTGGTGCTTGCGATGGCCTGCTGGGCAGCTGGGCTGGTGCTGGCGGTGGCATCCTGGGCAGCGGGGATGATGGCGGTGGCCTCCTGGGCAGCTGGGCTGGTGCTGGCGGTGGCCTCCTGGGCAGCAGGACTGGTGCTGGCGGTGGCCTTCTGGGCAGCAGGGCTGGTCCTGGCGGTGGCCTCCTGGGCAGCAAGGATGATGGCGGTGACCTCCTGGGCAGCTGGGCTGGTGCTGCCGGTAGCCTCCTGGGCAGCTGGGATGATGGCAGTCTTCTCCGCCGTGCTGCTCTTCCCAGACTTGCTGAGTTTCTTGTGGCCCTTCCCCACCTTGGAAGGTGTCTCAGCTGACTCCACACTCCCACCTGTACCCCTGGGAGTGGCTTTGGTGGCTGGAGTCTTCCCCCTTTCCCGCCGGGCACTGGCCAACTTTTGATGTTTGACAGGTGGGGGACTGTCCGTGCTGTGGCTCCGTGCCACACTGGCTGCCCTGGTGGCCGGTGCACTCCCGATTCCGGTGACTACAGGCACCACTAGTACCGGAGATGTGGCAGAGGTGGTAGGTTTGGACCTGGAGAGTCGGGCCCTAGGAGACTGATGGGGTGGGGGAGGTGAGGGAAAGAGGTTAAGGTTGGACAGAAAAAGTTTCTTGGGAACACTGGGACGGGTAGCTGGACGGGGATTGGGAGTGGAGGAAGAGGTTGTGGTTGTAAGAGGTGTTCGTTTGGTGACTTTGGGTGAAGGTGCATGCGCTGGAGGCTGTTGTGAGGTGGATGGCTGTTGGGTGGGTGTGTGCCTGCGTTTGTGTATCTTGGGAGGTGGCGGCACAGACACACTGGGAGAGGACACAGGGGATGTGTGAATGGCAGTGGGGGTGGTGACTGCACGTGAGCGGGGTGTGGTGGTGTGTGTGCTGGTGATGGAAGTAGTGGCTGTAGTAGTTGTGCATGCAGGTGTGAGTGGAGACAAGACTGGGAGGGAGGAGGGAGACGAGGGGGGACACAGTGGAGGCAGTGGATGTTGGTGTGTCTGCATGTGTGTGATGCTTGCATGAGTGCCTGTGGGATGTGTGGTGCTTATGTTTGCCAGAGCTTCCCTTGTGTGTTGAGATGTGTGCATGCTGGTCTGAAGGTGTGCTTGGGATAGACTGAGGTAGAGGGAATTGGGTCTGGGTGGAGGAAGTTGGAGGGGGGAGGCTAGACACAGGGACAATGGCTGCCATCAGTGCTGAGGCCAGAGTCTGAAAAGCTTGCTGAAGGCCCCCTGACCAGAATGAATGCCCTTCAGGAATGCAATTTTTTGTTGCAACTGCCTCTCTACACCCTGGATGGCATTCAAAATGGTACATTGCCCAACAGTGAGGGACCTGAGGAGGTCAATGGCCTCCTCACCGAGGGCAGCAGGGGTGACTGGGGCAGGGGCTGAGGTGCCTGGGGCGAAGGTGATGCCCACCCTCCTGGGTGAGTGGGCACGGGGCAAAGAATGAGGGGCTGCTGGGAGGGTGGTGCTGGTAGGGGGGGTGGCGTCTGTACCTGTAGATGCGGGGGGCACATATTTTGCCACCACCACAATGGAGCTCCCTTCAGAGGACGAGTCCGTATCGCTGGTCTCAGCTCCTGTCCCCGCCGTGAAGCTCCCCTTGCCCTCCGTCCCACTGGTGAACTCCGAGTTCGTTGTCTCACCCTCCAGGGCATTGTGGGATGCAGCTCCCTCCTGCTCCGGTGCCACTGCTCCTCCGCCTGATGATGCTAATGCACACAAGAACAGGGAGACCACAAAAAGGGGGGGACGACAGAAGAAAGAAATGTTGAGTGCATGCATTACCGCTACTGTTGGCGGACACGACAGACACAGAAGCTCCCTGCACTATGCCACGCACTTGGAGTCCACTGTTCAATCCCTGGGGCATGGCCTACAAGGCTATGGCCGACATCTGCACACATGGATAACACAGGAGCCTGACTAGGTGTACTTGGCACTGTACACAGGTGGGGCGGGGTGCCACAGGGTCTGCCAGAAGAAGGGGACCTAACTAGCACACTCGCCCTGGCCTAGGGAAACCCACAGCCCGCCTCTCCCAACCCAGACACCTCCACTGCACGCAAAATCAGCAGAATGAGAGTGTACTCACCCCCTTGTGGCTGCCGTGATGCCCTCAAGCGCCCATCCAAATCTGGGTATACCACCACCAGAATCCCACCCCCATCTTTCATCCAACACACTCCACACAGGCATAGCCCATACAGCATGCTCCCAGTGTACTTACCTGTTTGTCTGGAGGACCGTAGAGTAGCGTGTACTGGGGGAGGACCCCATCCACGAGTTTCTCCAAATCCTCCGATGTGAAGGCAGGGGCCCTTTCCCCAGACGCACGAGCCATTGTCTCTTACAGACTGAGGTCACAGCAGCACTTGCAGTGTAAGTCCTCTCCTGTCAAAGATTAGGTATCGAGTGATTGAACAGATAGAAATTGGCGGTCACGTCCGCGGCGATGCGTACCGTCACCGCCGGCGTACATCCTCATTGGCCTCTGGGACCCATAGGGTCCAATTTTAACCAATGCAGAATTGCGCCGCGGTCTTCAACCACCTACTGCAACGGTGTACAACGCCAGCGCAGTTACCTCACATCCCATTGTCCCACTTTACAGGTCAGGCAGACGCCATTTCAGGGGCCCACATGGCTTAATTTCTAACTGCGTCACACATACCTAGGCCTTACCTCAACACTCATAGAGGCCAAATTTCGGGTTATGATTCATGTTCTGTGTAAGCTGTGGGTACGTACCTCTGAGTTGGTTGACTCTGTGCTCACTGTTGTCCTTCATAGGCACCGTCCGCTGGGACATGTGAGGAGATAGTGGCATCCTCCGGTGTACAGACCGCTTGTGGACCTGTCGACAATGGAGGAAAGATATGTGATTATCACCTACAGGCTTGATCATGCCACAATCCTGGAACTGTGTGCCCAGCTGGAGCCAGACCTGATCTCAGCTATTCGCCATCCCACAGGAATCCCCCCTCAAGTGCAGGTGCTGTCAGTACTTCATTTCCTTGCAAGTGGGTCATTTCAAACAACAGTGCCCATAGTATCAGGGATGTCCCAGCCTATGTTTTCCAACGTGTTGTCCAGAGTGTTGTCTGCCCTGCTGAAACACATGCGGAGCTACATCGTTTTCCCTCAGGTGGAGGATTTGCCTTCAGTGAAAGGTGACTTCTATGCACTGGGACATATCCCCAACATCATAGGTGCCATTGATGGGACACGTGTGGCTTTGGTATCCCCCGCAGGAGTGAACAGGTGTACAGAAACCGGAAGAGTTATCATTCCATGAATGTGCAGATGGTGTGTTTGGCAGAACAGTACATCTCCCATGTGAATGCCAAATTCCCTGGCTCAGTGCATGACACTTACATCTTGCGGAATAGCAGCATCCCTTATGTGATGGGTTAACTCCAGAGGCACAGTGTGTGGCTATTAGGTGAGCACCTGGAAGCAAGTCAGTGAAAATGGTTGTCTGGGTCTGGGGATATCCCTACAGGTTAGTGTGTGTCTAACAGTTGTCCCTCGCCAATTGCAGGTGACTCTGGTTACCCCAACCTGTCATGGCTACTGACCCCAGTGAGGAATCCCAGGACAAGGGCAGAGGAACGCTACAATGAGGCCCATGGGCGAACTCGGCGGATTATAGAGTGGACCTTCGGCCTCATGAAGGCCAGGTTCCGGTACCTCCATATGACAGGTGGATCCCTATTCTACTCACCAAAGTAGGTGTGCCAGATCATTGTGGCCTGCTGTATGCTTCACAAGTTAGCTTTGCGATGACAGGTTCCTTTTCTGCAGGAGGATGGTCCAGATGGCGGTGTTGTTGCAGCTGTGGAGCCTGTGGACAGTGAAGACGAGGAAGCAGAAGAAGATGACATCGACAACAGGAACTCGTGATCCTGTAATATTTCCAGTGAGACACAGGTAAGAATACAAACCTGCTTACTACATGTACTTTAACACTACTACCTCTCAACTGTCTGTCGCTTTCACCCAGTGTATGGTCACTGAGTTGTCACTTTCCTTTACGATTTCACAGATGTGGGTCCCACTGTGTGACATCTGCTTTGTTTCCTCATGGACTAGAGCTTTGTGACATAGGTATGTTGACATTACATTTGAAAGAGCATTTTTGACACTGTAATTGCTAACACACTATTTCGAAACCACGGACTGACTCCAGATTGTTTTGTGCTTCAAAGGTGTTTATTTAAGTGCTCAATATTGTAGGGGGGGTTGTAAAATGGTGAGGGGTGATGGTGGAGGAATGTCCATGGTAGAATCCAGTCTGTTAGTCTCACAGGTGCATTGCCCAAATGGGCATAGGAAGTGGAGCTGGGGCAGTTTGAGGATGGATAGTGTGACAAAGTGGGACAGATGGATTACATTCAGGGGGGTCTCATTTCTTGGCGGGGGTCTTGGCATCATTCTCTGTCTTTTTCCTGGATCTCAGGGACCGTTTGTGGGGTGGTTCACCCTCTGCAGGGGGTGGGGGTGCTGGTGTGGTGGTCCTGTGGCGGTGCCTCCTGTCCACTAGCGCCGGCGGAGGTGGTGGGCAGTTCATCATCCAGGCTAGTGTCAGGGGCCCCTTGTTGTGCCACAATGTCCCTCCTGGTGTTGAGGACTTCCTTCAGCACCCCTACGATGGTGCCCAGGGTGGAATTGATGGATCTGAGTTCCTCCCTGAAGCCCAAATACTGTTCCTCCTGCATGTGCTGGGTCTCCTGAAATTTGCCCAGTACCGGTGCCATCGTCTCCCGGGAATGGTGGTAGGCTCACATGATGTTGGAGAGGGCCTCGTGGAGAGTGGGTTTCCTTGGCCTGTCCTCCCCCTGTCGCACAGCAGCCCCCCCCTGTGTTCCTGGGCCTCCGTCCCCTGGACCGTGTGCCCACTGCCACTGACCCCAGGTCCCTGTTGTTGTTGGGGTGGTGGGTTAGCCTGGGTTCCCTGTAGTGGTGGACACACTGCTGATTGACGTGTCCTGGGGACAGAGGTATGGGCCCACTGGGTGGGTGTTGTGCTGGTGTTTCCAGAGGGGGAAGCTCTGTGGTGGCCTGTGACTGTGTCAGGGAAACCAACTGTCCAGAGGTCCCCGATGGGCCGGGCTGGTCATCTAGATCCAGTTGGACAGAGCTGCTGTCATCACTGTGGGCCTCTTCTGTTGGTGGTGTGGACACGTGTGGACCCTCCTGTCCGGTGACATTGGGTAGGGGTCCTGCAGGGATATAACAGAATGTTTATTACATCTGTGTGTGGCATGGTGTGCAATGGGTGGGCGACCGTGTACCCCAGTGCCTGCATTCTTGTGTAGGACCTTGTGTGATAATTTTTTAGGGGTGTGTGTGGGTATGTGCAGTGGCCATGTATTGCTGATGGGTGTCAATGCTTTGTAGTTGCATGCAGGGCTTGGTGTTGGGATGGGTGGGGTGTGATAGTGGGACATTTGTGAGGAGTTGGAGTGATGGGGGTGGGGGTGAGGGTGGGGGTATGTGATAGCATGCAGGTAGGGTGGGGGATGTAATAGTTAAGATTTGACTTACCAGAGCCCATTCCTCCATCTACTCCTACGAGCCCCTCAGGATGCAGAATCGCCAAGACCTGCTCCTCCCATGTTGTTAGTTGTGGGGGAGGAGCTGGGGGTCTGCCGCCAGTCCACTGAACCGCAAGGTGGTGTCTTGAGACCACGGAACGCACCTTCCCCCGTAGGTCGTTCCACCTCTTCCTGATGTCATCCCTATTTCTTGGGTGCTGTCCCACTGCGTTGACCCTGTCCACTATTCATCGTCATAGCTCCATCTTCCTAGCTATAGAGGTGTGCTGCACCTGTGATCCGAATAGCTGTGGCTCTACCTGGACGATTTCCTCCACCATGACCCTGAGCTCTTCCTCAGAGAACCTGGGGTGTCTTTGCCGTGCCATGGGGTGGTGTGGGTGATGTGTGGGGTGGTGTGTGTAGTGAGAAGTGGGGTGATATGTAGTGGTGTGTTGTGTGAGGTGCGTGGAAGTTATGTGGGTGATGGTATTGTGTGCCTGTGGATGCTTGGTAGTTGTTTGTAGTGTCTCTCTCTGGCCTTCTCTCTGTAATTTTGTCGTAGGGGTTTGTGGGTGATGTGGATGTGTGTTTTATATTGTATTGAGTGTGTGGGAGTGGTGTGTGTATGTGTATCAGGTGTGTGTATTTCGAATTGTCCAATGTGGCTGTGTTTTGTAAATATGTGTGTATTTTGAGCGCAGCGGTGTGTACCGCCAATGGAATACCGCTGTTGAAAGACCGCTGCGTTGATTCGTGGGTCGTGATAGTGTGGGCGTATTTCTGTTGGCGTGACGGTGGAGGTTTTGTTTTCGTCAGTTTATCACTGACCTTAGGTGTGGCGGACTTGTGTGGGTGTCTGAATTTTGGCCTATTCCGAGCAGTGGGTCATAATGACCGTGGCGGAATTCCGCTGCCGTGGCGGTGTGTTGGCGATCTTCTGCACAGCGGTAAGCGGCTTTTACCGCCAATGTTGTAATGAGGGCCAAAGCTTTTCTCACATACATGCAGCTATATTTCACTCATTCCATACTCTACTCCCTACATCCTAAATTATGCGACTGAAATGGCAAACAATAGGTATTTTTAATTCTAATTTACATGTCCTCATAATTAGATGTTCTGACTGCACAGACATGCATAATAAGAATTGGAGCAGGGAAAAAGACGGGTTTATCTGAGGTCTCATCTGTTCTTTTATGCATTATTTGGTTGAGTGGCTTGGCGGTTGGAATATACTTTGCGCAGTATCAAGAGAATGAGGAATTATGCAAGAAAACTCTTGTGAGCATCTATCTACACATGTACGGATGTAAATGCAATAACTAACAATTAAACAACTCTACAATACAACTATAAAACAGCTTAATGTTTTCACTTTATTTTAAGATTTTAGAAAACATACTTGCCAGAGAAGATGCAAATATTTTATTGCCCTGATTCTAAAAGGGACCTCTCTGAGCACAATACTAAGGGGCATATTTATACTCTGTTTGTGCCGAATGGAGGTCAAAAATTTTGACGCCCATTCGGCGCAAACCATGCACCATATTTAAACTTTGAAACCCGAGCCCGCGAAAGCCAAAATTCTGCTGTGTGTGTCATTTTCTGGATGCGGGAAACCGCCTTGCGTTAATGACATGCAAAGTAGGCGTTCCCGTCCAAAAAATGACTTAAACTCCTGTGCGCCATATTTATATTACAGCGCAAAAATGATGCACGGCTGGGAGGAGAAGTCAGAAAATGGCGCACAGCCTCGATTTGCGTAAAAAAATAATGCCTGGGTCAGGGCAGGCATTAAAATGGGGCAAACACACCTGTACTTAATGAAAACAACCAGAAGCAACAGCAGAGCTCCAAAAGGAAGAGAAGGAGGTGCCTTTCATCCAGCATGCACGCAGACGCAGAGCACAGGAGCAACAACAGCAGCTTCCACAACACCAGCAGGGACTCCCAAGGCAACGCAGAAGGCAGGAGAGGATATTCCGCACCAGCACAACCCTTCTGGGACTCCACCAACACAACATCATTCAGAGGTACAGGCTTAACTGGCAAGCCATTCAGCAGCTGCTGCACAACATTGAGCCACAGTTGGCATCCAGCTTGCAGACACCCCACACCATTCCACCAGAAACCAAGCTGTTAGCTGTACTATACATATTGGCAAGTACCTCCTTTTAAAGCACTGGCGCCCTTGTTGCTGGGATCTCATAGCCATCATTATCCGCCTTCCTACCCAAGGTACTGGATGCCATCATCTCCCTCACACCCCGCCACATCAGCTTCCACAACACACAGCAGAAGCAGCAGGAGACAAAACAGGGGATTTACCAAATTAATGGCTTCCCACACGTCCTTGGTGCCATTGACTGCACACATGTACGCATTGTGCCACCTGCTGCCACCGAACATCTATACCGCAAAAGGAAGCACACACAGTCCATCAATGTGCAGGCCATTGTCAATCATTTGGGATTGATCACCAGCAACCAAAGTATCCTGGGAGTGTACATGATTCATTCATCTTCCGTCAGTGCACCATCAATCAACACTTCCAGGATGGGCGATATGGAAATGGACTACTTGTTAGTAAGTACAGAAACCTACTTATATACACACTGCACAGCAACCCTCTAGGACACACAACACATACACCACAACATCGACACGTGGACAGGAACACACTGAGGTTGTGACACCGCTTGGCATGTTTGATATCCTCACCCAATGGGAGACACACCTAGGGACAAATGACAGTTCCAAATAACAACAGATGCCACTCCACAGACACAAGGCGACGATTTAAAACAACACAATGACAAAGACGTGGCCCCAACTCGCAGTACAATTTGGAAGATTAATCTTTCAATATCACATCAGGAACACTCAATCAAACACCCTTCAAACCAATACGTACTGTGTAATGGGTGTGTAATGTGTTATGCTGCAGGTCAAACACCATGACACACATTGCATGATGATGACTCCATTGAATTTCAGTTGCAATCACTAAGGCTGTACCAATATCTCACATCACTCCTGCTCTCACAGTGCCCACTACCAAGAAGTAAGTGGACTGTGCGAATAACACATATTAATGGGATAATATTAAAAGTGCACATACCTACACATACACATTGCAACAAATTAACACACACACAACAGATGTACTGGCATACGGACCCTCTGAAACTCAAAATGACCACCTTACAACCAAGTTAGCCATCTGAACTAGAACATGTTCAGTAGTATACTCACACGTTACAACCTGCATCGACTTGGCAAGGGCAGAGAAATAGGTCTGCAGTGAACGTGTCACACATGTGAAATTAGTGCATAGTCAATTGTTAACACGTCAGTGCTCACAACGTACGGAGATGTTTTGCACATTTTTACCTTGCAAAATCCAAGGGTCTCACTGATAGTTAAATAATTCTATTGCAAATGTGAAATTGGATTGGATGTCCAGGGTATATAGATGCAACCGTGTTACCACAACTGTCGAATTGATTCTGTGTATGGAAGTAATATGTCACCCCCAGTTAAGACAGAGGTACACCTATTTCACAAGTCACAATGCAAGGGAGTACACACTGTACAGCAACTCTACAACAATACTGCTTACATCCAGTCAACAGCCAAACACCTGTTCAGATAAGGAAACAACCCAATGCTGATGGTACATCCTAGAAGCCTAGGATTCCACACAATAACACAAACACCAATGAGTCACAGACAACACAAGAGAACAACTGTCATGCAAAGTGTTATTTATGGTGCAAGGTACATCAACATGTTCTCATTCATTTTCTCTTTCAGCTGATCAGGGGTATGGGATCCAGCCATGGATCACGAACATTTTGCAAACCCAAGCACTGCAGCAGAGCGTGCCTATAATGAGGCACATAGGAGGACACGCACCATAGTCAAGAGGACCTTTGGCATCCTGAAGTCAAGATTCAGGTGCCTCGACATCACTGGAGGCAGCCTCCTATACTCACCAAAAATGGTGTGCAAAATAATTTTGACCTGTGCCATCCTGCACAACATATGTGTAAGAAGGAACATTCCCCTATATGAACCCGACCCACAAATGCCTGAAGAGGAGGAAGAGGAGGATGCTGTCCATCAACATGAGGGGGACCATCAGAGCACAGCTGCAGGATTGCGTTGGAGACAACATACTGTCCAAATTTATTTTTAACTCTACTCATCCATCACCACTGTTTTACCATATGTAAATAAACACCTATACTAATCACTATATCATGGTCTGGATAATCATTTTTGCATAACATTATCTCTAACTATCAGAATCAGAGTGCAGCCTCATGGAGCATTGCTGAAATACCGATTAGGACACAGAAAATTCCAAAACTAGTTTGATGCGTATGAATGTACAGCCACAGTCACTCACACTGTAAATGACATATATCCTGTACATTTCACATTTGAAGGGCAATAGCAGAGGACCACACCTATTTCACACATACATGTTGGTAACATGGTTCATCGCAGTATATATGGCACACAACTAAGACACCATCAGTCAATAAGGGAAAAAAATGCCTCATACATGAGGCAATGGATGTGCTATTGCATTCGTAACAGGAATGTATGACCAGACCCTTGACAGCAGTAAGTCTTACATCACCTAACTTTGCAAGGACTATGTGTGACTAGGTTTCCATATAAGCAGCAAATTCATAGCACAAGTGCCCCAGGTATGACTAGCATTGCTCACATGACAACACCTGCACATGGCAGCCTATGTCCTAAGTCCAGCCACACACATGTTCCCTGTCTCAGCCCACCCTTCTTCAGAGGTCCCTAAAATGGGAATATGTGTCCCCAGATAATCCCTCCTCTACACACTCCCAGACTCACAAATTAAATCCAGTGTGCTTCCCTCTTTAGTATGGTATGACATAGTCATTGTACTTCTGTCTGCATGGGCGTCAGGTTAAATAATGCACTGGTTTGTAGTCTGTAGGACCTGTAATCACCTGTACATTGCTTCCCATGTGAAAGGTACTGTTGGGCCTTTGAACTTGAATCTCACCTACAGTACTTGTGAGAGACTGATGCTGCACCTGTGAGCACCTCCATGGAGACCAGCCATTTGAATATGCACTGCCCTAGCAGCTGCTTGGAACAGCACAGAAGCAGCCATTTTATCTATAACACTGTTAAGCATTGCCTTATAAATCAGCGGTGTAACACAGCCCTTGGGTTAATGTGTTACGTTCCAACACACAGGACAAACACAGTTTTCCGTTTCCACAGTCTTGTTCCACCTTTGACCAATCTTAGTCTGACCACTGTGTATTTACCTTGTGAAAAGTTTGAATCCTGACTGACCCTGCATTCTATTAGCCTGACTGGCTCCTGTCTTTGCGTTACCCTAAATGTTCTTTGTGCCTACATTTGTATCATAGTTGCTTTCCCAACCCTCATATTCCTGCTGGGGTATTGTGTCAGGTGGGTCTACAATGCATACTCAAATACATTGTATAGCATAAGCAGGTTATTTATCGTACCATGGGGGGAAACTTGTCTCCAAATAGCCGAATCATGGCCTATCCCTTGTCTGGGTTTCATGTATGCATGAGTGACAAATTATGACTGTGTACCATGGCTGTATGCATGGATTGGGTATGGTGCCTCCAGCACAACAAACAACATCAGATAATGTGCATGAAATGTCCACACATGTTAGGACCTTGACTGTCCGCACGCTGATTCACATTGCTCCCAACATATTGATGGAGCTTGTGTGGTGAATAGCTGTGAGATTAATCAGCACAGAGGCACTGATGTTCCCAGATGCAGTGGGAATTTTAGAGGCCAACCTGTGTATAAATGTTGAGAGGACACCTGCCAGTATAAGAATCCTGAGATATTAACTTTGTCAGCACAGCCAGGTTGCCCTGTTGACAGTCTCATAACATGTCTGCATTGACAGGGTTGGACCGTCCCCATGTGTGTTCTCAAATCCTCATTGGCTGTCCTTCTATTGATCTGCGAAGGATACTTTGTAGATACAGGAAATGGCTCCAGAGACTCATGACTAGACCGGCACGTAACTGTGACAACATAGACCCAGATAATTATACAGACTAAACATTGGCCCAGACACATGAACCAGTGGCATTTTACCACTGGAAATATGTGAACACGTGTTGCTTGGTCTGCTGGTCCTCTATTGTCACAGGAGAGACATGGCTCAGTTATATGACTACAACTATGGCGTAACATTACAATTGTGTATTATATTTGGGACTCCATGTCACAAACACGGTATCCACATAGTATGATCCCATGCCTGACTCATGGTGGGTAAACAAACAAGTGCCTAGGAAGTAGTATCCAACATTCCAGGACATGTGATGGCTAAGCTTTGGAACATTGACATGAACAACTGTGTGCTATCTATCCAGTGCATGCTTTGCCATTGGTGGTGTTTATGTTACAAAAAACCTAAGAAGTGCAAACAGCAGTTGCTGCTATGTGTATGACTAACACATGTCCTCTCTCATTTCCACACTGACTTCATCTGAGGGTTGGACACATTGACTCCACATGCATACAAGCTGATTTGCAAAAATGCACCTTGTGATGCTCACACAGTGGGTCAACAACAATAGTAGCAGCCAAATCACACAAATTGACCCATAGGCATTGAGTTACTTTAGTGAGTTGCGTCGCCTTGCTATCCTCTCTTGATGCAAAACATGCCCAAACTGGGTAATACATAATTGTATCCCACACGTTTGGCCATCTATTGCGTCAGTGAAGAGTGGAAATCCGGTACACCAAGTAGAGGATCATGGTCCGCAGTAGTATTATCTGTCACATGTGCCCATACACCATAATGCCCAATGTGGGTGCAATCAGCCTATCTCTGTATTGTCACAACTGTCATGTACCATTACAAATGAGATATGACCCAAACCCAGCTAATGACAGAAAATTTTACGTATATGCGTCAAAAAAAGACGCACATGCGTCAAAAAATGACGCATATGTGTCAAAATATGACGCACATTGCCATGAAACATCCATTGGCCCTGAGTGGTAATTCCCACCCTGTACCCCCGGAAATTGGTTAAGTATGAAACATATTTAACAATATGGATGCAGGGTTATTTCTAATCATGTGCGTGCAAACAAAATGACGCACAGACTGTAAGCGTCACAATATGTTGATGCATAACAAGAAAAACGGATGACATTTGAGGCAGGAAGTGATGTAATAGGATATCCTGTTTACAGATTTGGTACATTGGGTGTACTTTCACTTTCACTTTTCAGTCTGTGATATTTCCCGACAGGGTGGCTGGGTTTAGACTTGTCTCTCTGTGCATTTTGTGATTTTGTCTCCAGTGTGGTCTTTAAATTGTCTTTTTGTGTATAACTCTCTGTGGTATCCTGTCTGAGTGATTTTTGGTCATTTGTGTTATCAACATTTGTCTTTGTTGTGCTTGGAGTCTGTTGTGGGTAGTGGTAGTTTGGGTATAGTTGGGCTGTGTTATTTTGCATTTTCCTGTCCTACTTTCCCTCTATTATCCTTTGTACCCTTTTATCCCCTCTTTTTTTTGGTGCAATAATGTTGGGTAGGCCTTGTCTTGGCAGAATGGGAGAGGAGGAGCTGGGTGGGTTTATTTGGCTGGTGTGCCACTTCCTACCCATAATGATAGAGGCAGCTGGTCGTGTGATCCAAGGCTATCACACAGAGGCAAGGAGGCTCCGGTGGGCAAAGGTGTTGTACCATGTGCAGAGAATATACAACACACTGCGCAATGATCACCAGCTGTAGCACCGCTGGGCTGACCTTGATGCCAGGGAGCAAGACCTGCTTCACCACCTGGAGATTGTGATTGGTGGCCGTGTTGGTGAGTGCAAATCAGAGTAATGTGCACATTTAAATGCTCTGTAGTGACAATAGCTGATTTGTTCATATGCTGCCGGCAATGTTTTTGAACATGTGGAATGCTAGTGAAACATACAGGACCACATTTCTACTTTGTTAACACCGCAATTGCGACCTGTTTTGAAGCAAGAGTGGCGCAAACTTACAAAATACAATTGTATTTTGTAAGTTTGTGCCACCTTTGTGTCAAACAGCAAAATAAATGCAGTGCAAAATTTGTATAAAAATGGGCCACAGTTGCCTGTGAGGTATGCAATATTTCCTACACATTACCGTTGTTTGTTGACGCAACAGCTAGACTAACTTTCAAAACACAACAGGAGCCTGTAAAGTAGTGCTGCCTTCATGTCAATTGATGATGGCAATGTGGCTCAAACATATGTTTCATGTGTGGTCTGTGAGTGTATCAGGAAACGTATCTTGGAAATCCAGAATTATTCAAGAAATAATGTGCCCCTCAATTGTTTTCGGATACATGTCTGAACTGGACTCTGACACATACGTAACAAGTTATAGCTTACCTCAGGTAACATCTTAGACTGATATTTTGAGTTTGTAGTGCCACATTTCAATTAGGGATGGCTGGCAAAAGGTATGCACACAGGTCCATATCTCTATGGTTGGTGCAACTCACCAAAGCTGTGGCACATCAAATGAAGAACATGATACAAATTGAGGGCTAACAAATGTCCCTGGCCCTCTGTACATTGTACCTGTGTGTCTAAAATTGGTCTTAGTCACAATGTCTGGGTGACTGGTGTTGCAGTCCTCACGGAAAGTTGCGTTGCATGTCTCTCATGGATATACATGATGAGAGGAATACACTCCATGAATTTGTCTGCTCACTAATGAAGGAGCATGTTTGCCACCACTTGATAGTTAGGGCCACTGCATGTGTGCAGATATGTGTGTATCAATCACTGGAGTCCCCGGGTCTGTACACGTTTGCAGTGGTCTGTAGGATGCAATATCATCATGTCTGAGAGACTTTACTTTCTGAGTTAATATTACACATAGTATTTGTATTTTGAAGTGTTATACAGTGCACAGACATTGAGCACATTTCTCCCTTCCATGCCTTACAGGTGGACCTGCACCCTACACTATCAGAGAGGTGGCTCGATTTGGAGACCCAGACATCTCAAGTAAGTGTTGATATTTGTGTTCTGTGTTGTGTTTGCTGATGATGTGTATTTGACTCCTGTATGTTGGACATATAGCAAGATGTGATGCGCTGGTCAGTGATCTGTTTTGTTCCTTGAATGGAGTATCATTTTTTCCCCATCTTTGGGTTGGCCAATCCTTATCGTATTGTCGTATTTTGGGATTCTAGGTCAGTCCTGTAGGCACGGCAATGTGAATATGGATGAGTTATGTGGATAAAACTTGGAATCAGAAAATGTAGCAGTGGACCATATTAGTGATTTAGTCAGCCCCTGATTCTCCCAGAATAGGGATGCCAAAGTCTTACCAACAGACTTCAGCTTCCCTATTCACTAATGAACATGTTGGACTGTATGTTTAACTTCCTAGCAGCATGTAGCTCCACATGTCGTGCTACGAGTATGAGGCACTTGAGTACAATGGCCTAGGTTTGCATGCAGCTCATGGCCAGAGGTATTCTTGCATCTATCTGTTTGTTGTAAGTAATGGGTTACTGGTAGGAAATTATGTTGATAATGGTCTGCATTTCCAAAGATAAGTGTTGATGGGATTGGCAAAGGTTTAGGTGTATCTTATTTGGAGATCCTCCTTACCTGTGGTGTGCTGGCCAAACTCATGTACAGCTTTCTAAAGCTTCCTGGGTGTCCTTGTTGTTAGAAATTATTAGTTGCTTGTCCACTCCCCCCCCTCAGGCACAGGCGTAGGGTTGTGAATTGTGTACCTAGGACTGATGATCCAAGTTTGGTACACAGACATGTAAAATTGTAAATCACTTGTCCAAACCTAGGATACCCACTCATGATTAGCACCTGCATTCTATACTGGCAATTCCATTTACAACTCGCAGGTCTTGTGGCGCTAGATTTCCATCAAGAACATAGAAATTAGTTGGCCTGTCAGTGGTGGAGGATTTGCAGCATGATTTTTACCTGACAAGTGGCTGAACAATGATGCCAAAGTCATTCCAGTTGTTACCCATCTTTTAGGGTTTGGATGTGCTGTTTGATGATAGGACATGTGTAGGCTGGCATGCCATGTATTTCCTCAGGGACAATCATTCATCTGTATGATGGTATGGGCTGTTTCAGGTACATTAGATGTATTGTCTGATTTACTTCTTGAGCCATTTCACACAATGAAGTACCTAATGTTTGGTTTTTTATTTGTCTTAACAGCTGCCAATATGACTCCCATCCAGATTCGAGAGTTTCAGCGCAGGGCAATGCATTATCCCCACATTCTGGATGTGGTGTCTGGGTACCGCAACAGGGCAAGACAATATCGCCATGAAAAAGCCTCCGGAGTGTGCAGGGCATTTGCCCAAGGGGGCCCTTCTGTGTCCACCACAGCCACCACCACCAGCACCACCACTACCACCCTTGTGGCACCAACAGTAGCAGAGACCTTTGCTGGACCATCAACATCGACAGCTCCAGGACCTGTCACAGCACCACCTGCACCTCAGCCTATGGACATGGCACCGACAATGGCCCATACTTCATCCACTGGCACCCAGACCACCCCTGCTGCAGTCATAGACCCTGCAGCTTTTAGCCAGATGCAATGGAACTTGGACCGTGTCCTACGTAAAATGACCAGACTTCAGCAGGAGGTGGCACAAGTGAATCGGAGGGTGCGTGCCATCAAAAAGACCCTGCGTACGGCCAACTTGTAAGCTTATACTCAGCCATGATTCCCTCCCTTCCCTCCTCTTTCCTGGTTCTTTAAATTAGTGGGTTTAGGGGGCTTAGTGTTAGGTTAGTATAGGCTGTTAGTTTAGTTAGTAGTAGTGGGTGGGGTATCATACTTTTTACAACTGTTTTTTATTATGTGTGTCGGACGATGTTGGGGTTTTGGTGTTTTAAAAAAAAAAAAAAAAAAAAAAAAATATACAAAAAAAAAAATATTTGTTTAGTATAAGATAGTATGGCCCTCATTCTGACCTTGGCGGGCGGCGGAGGCCGCCCGCCAAAGTCCCGCCGTCAGGTTACCGTTCCGCGGTCGAAAGACCGCGGCGGTAATTCTGACTTTCCCGCTGGGCTGGCGGGCGGTCGCCTTCAGGCCGCCCGCCAGCCCAGCGGGAAAGAGGCTTCCACGATGAAGCCGGCTCGGAATCGAGCCGGCGGAGTGGAAGCTGTGCGACGGGTGCAGTTGCACCCGTCGCGTATTTCACTGTCTGCGCAGCAGACAGTGAAATACATTTAGGGGCCCTCTTACGGGGGCCCCTGCAATGCCCATGCCAGTGGCATGGGCACTGCAGGGGCCCCCAGGGGCCCCGCGACCCCCCCTACCGCCATCCGGATCCCGGCGGTCGGACCGCCGGGATCTGGATGGCGGTAGGGGGGGTCGGAATCCCCTCGGCGGCGCAGCAAGCTGCGCCGCCTTGGAGGATTCAATGGGGCGGCGGTACACTGGCGGGAGCCCGCCAGTGTTGCCGGTCCGACCGCGGCTTTACCGCCGCGGTCGGAATCCCCATTGGAGCACCGCCGGCCTGACGGCGGTGCTCCCGCGGTCCTCCGCCCTGGCGGTCTTTGACCGCCAGGGTCAGAATGACCGCCTATGTCTTTAGGTTAGTATATGTTGTCCTCCATGTGTCCCGTCTTATAAGGGGGGTGGGGGGCTGATGGTTAGATCGTTTCGTGAAATGTGATAAGTAAGTTTAGCTTAGGTTAATTAGGGACAGTTGTGGGTAATGTGTAGTTAGAGCAGTTTATGTTAGGTAAGTTAGATGTTTCCCCTTGTTTTAGCTTCTGTTTTTACTGTTTAAGAAATATCTAGGTAACCCTTTACAGCATGTGTCAAATGCTTGTAGATCAGGGCCTTGCCATGAGTGAACAGTGTCTCTTTTGTATTAGCTTTTGTGTCCCATGCTGCAACCATATCCCAACTAAGTTGTTACATTGGCAGCTACACCAAAGATACTTAGCCTAGATTCAGCCATCCATTGCACCCCCCACTCATGGTTATTATGGTTATTTTGTGATGTATGTTTTCAATGTCACATACTTTGCTAACAGATTTGGTATTGGGGACAATGTGTTAAGTCTGCCTGCAGCCTTATGTCAAAGCGAATCCTTATAAGGTGAGTGGTAGTATGCTCTCATGTAGTATGGAAAACATAACTCACAGCTATCATTTGTTACAATGATCAGCCCGGCCACTTATTTGTATGGAAACTCATACACATCCCTTCATGCTGTTTGGTGTGTGTTAGCTAAAAAATGGGGAAAATGTCACATACATAAGTTTTGACTTTCAGTAAAAATTGAAGGCACTATTTTCTGACTTAGACATCCCTTAAGGAAGCGTTATTCTGTACAACACAGAATTTTGGTGTATAGTTTATATTTTCCTGAAATTACCTTCAGCGAGGGCAGGTGATGGAACAATCCAGGCCACTGTGCATAGTTATCAGCCAAGATTTGTTCAGGTCAGGTGTATAGACAATCAATGATCATTGACCTGAGGTTAACATCACTGATGGCCATCACATTACACAGAGACAAAGTTGTTGTGTAAGTGCTATTTATTTAAAATTGCTGTAGTGCTATATGTACATTGTCCATGATTGTGAGTCCATTAGTGTGACATCTTCCATTGTCATCCTACACAAGTGCAAAAGGACATGTCATTGGACATGCTGGAGTGAAGTGTCAGACAGTGCAGAGGGTTCAAGATTTGCCAATGAGTTAGTGAGAGACAATCACAGGGCAGGGTGACAAGATAAACAGTGGGTTGAAGGACAGTGCTTGAGTACAGTTGTTGCAAGACTGGCATGTTACAAAGCACAGGACCTTGGTAATAGGTGGCTAGTGCTACCTGGTTCTCTTATGGGTGAAGGTGATCTGTTCTACGTCTTCATCTTCTGATGTGTGTGTAGTCTCCTCTGCCCTTGGTGGTGGTGGCTGTGAAGGGGCAACACTCACCTCAGTGTTTGAAGATGTGGAGTCAGATATCCCGGTAGCTGCTAACTGTGGGGGTCTTAAGGGCAGTACTGCAGCAAGGAGGAGCTGCTGGTTCTTAAGAATAGCAGCCACATCACGGTGGTAGGCAGCCAGGTCGGCCCTGAGGGGGTTCAATATTGCATTAATGCACGCGTTGACAGGATTGTTGTTGTAGTTGTTGGGTCAACTCTATTACAGCTGTGCTGATTTCCTTCAACCTTTTTTCAAGTTCCAGCAAGATTGTTGTTCGCCCTTGCAAAGCTGCTGCCTGTTCTTCAGTTGACATCATGCATGAACGCACCCCCTCTAGGCTGGCTGCCATAGCTTGCATCCCCACCCGCACCTCCTTGGCCAGCTCCCCCTGTACTCCAACTACAGTTCGCTCAAAGCTGGTGCCAGGGTCGTCAGAGTCCTCAGCTGTGTTGGAGCTGGTAGGTTGTACAAATGGGGTGGTGGGTATGCCCTTTGTGATGGCTGCTAGTTTGAGGCTCCTCCTTGTGACTGAAGGTGGGGTCTGGAGGGTTCCAAGGACATTTTGGAGGGTCTGCTGGCTGATGTTTGTCAGCTCATCATACATGTCATCAGGGTAGTCCTGGATGGGCATATCCACAGAAGAGCCATCGTCCTCTGCAATAAGATATGGTACAATTAGTGTGTCTGTGTTGTGGGCTTTGTAATGTGACATGCCTGCCTTCCCATTATTTTCACATTGTGATATTGGTTCCTGTTCATTGTTCCTGTCTTTCTTTCATATTAGCATTCTCCCAGGCATATGCCCCACCTGCATGTCACATGTATTGTGGTCAGTTCGTGGACTTGTTAGCATCACATCCTCTAGTTGTTGGTTCAGGCCAAATTGTGAATTGCAACCTTCTTGTCCTACTCAACCCTCTATCTTCTTCCATTATCATGGTGAGGCCTTTCACTGGCTGATGGTGCTCTGATGGCACTAGCACCACACTTAACAATCTAGACCTGCCCCAGTCTCTGATCTTTCACATCCACCTATATGTAGTTGAGATCTAGCATATACTATGTATAGCTTTGTTATGGCACAATATGGATGTCAGCATTGGTAATGTGTACTGCTTAAGTTGGGGAATATGTGGTACATTGGATTGCACTGATAGTCCTAGCAGTGTTCCATTTCCTCCTCTGAGTGTGCAGGTGTATTTCTGTAACCAGTTACATGTGTCCTCCCCCTCAATGCTGTTGTCTGAGCAGTATGACATTTGGGATGTTGCATGGTGTCATTGGAGCTATTGTGACCCAGGCACAGGGTGGACCCTGACATATGCAGTATGGCTATGGCATTAGTGCTATGTACCTCCTAATGTTAATGACAATGGCTGATGTTTGTAGCAACTTTGGACAATCACATTTGACTGGATTGGAACATTTGTCTTGATTTCAGTGGATTGATAATGTTGTCATCCTAAACCCTCTAATTTGGGTATGTTTGATCTATGGGGACGTTACTGCCATTAGCTACTTGACCTGCACACACAGCAGAGGTGGTAGTGGCAACTGGAGTCAATGTTACATTCCATTTGCAGGTATTGCCAGAGGTTGTTAATTGGGCCCTAGTTACTGTAGGGAGAATACTGGCTGATGGTTGACGGGCTGCCAGTTTTACGTTGTACCCTGCCCTCCTGGCCTGGCTTTACCTTTGCAACATCCTTGGCATGGCAGCATATCCCCATGCAAAGGTTGTTGGTGTTGTGTAGTAGTGTGCCCCAGGTTTCCTCAGAACGGGCCATGCCCCTGTGCCGTGCCCCTTTACCCATTCCACTCCCTGAATTTCATGACTTACATGCACTGTGTAGTAGGTATGTCCACCCTCCTGCTTACAGTTAACATTTGTGCAATTTAATTTCCCATGCGAGTAACTAAGTGTTGTCTCCTGGTAGTCTGCGCTGTCCTGCCCTTGAATCCCTGTGACGATCTCCTCAGGGATGACGGCTGCGACCATCTCCTCCATGTGGTCCAGGGCCTCCTTCGGTGCTGGACTCCCACCTCCAGTCTGCAGTGCTGCCTTCCTGTTCCTGGCCATCTTTTCCTTTGTCCTGCGCTTGCAGTCATGCCAGCGTTTCTTGCACTCGATGACTGTTCTCCATACTTCTGCCACACTGTTGATCTTGTCAACAATTTGTTGCCATATTGCCTCTCTCCAACTGATTGGCAACTTTAAGGTGACAAATAGTTGGTGCTGGTGTTCCGTCACCTTTTTAACCAGAATTTCCTGCTCCTCTCACTGAAGCGACACTTTCTTTTCTTCTTCTCCCTGTCCTGGGTCTTGTGTGGGTCCCCCTGGTTGGTTCCTGGTCTGTTGTCATCTTCCTGGGGTCTGTGCAAGCATCTGGGATCCATTTTGGCTCTCCTATGCACATTTTGTAGTGTTTGTGTCGCTTTTTGACGCAATTGCGTCAAAAAATGGCACGTATCCGGTTTGCAATGTTGTAAACCAGCTCACAGTCATTTTCGCCGCGTTAGCATCGTTTTCCTTTACGACGTGACGCATTGGTTTGAGTAAAAAAGAATGACTCACACCTGTGGCTTGCACCGCCGGGCGTCAAAGTATAAATTTGATGCCCGCATGGCACAAAGAAATGGCGGTAATATTTTTTACGCAAAACTGCATCAGCGCAGTTTTGCATCAAAAAGTATAAATATGGGCCTAAATGCGTAAAGATGCACCATTATAGCAAGGCACAAACACACTTTCTGATCATGAACATATATACAATCTGCCTGCATATGCATAAACTGGACATATGAAAAGAAATATTACTGTGCTTAAAAAACCTTCTTCAGAAATCCAGCTTAACCCTTGTACTGTTGTAGGCAGAAAGTAACATAGTGTACATAAATCCTGGAAAACATATCAAATTTGAGGAATAGAAAAATAGCCACACCTGACCAGAATCAAAACTACCCAGCATGCATAACTATCTAAAGCACATAATTAAAACAAAACAGATCAGTTTCAATGGGGAAACATCACTAACAACGCGTTCAATGCAACACTATGCATTGACCACGTTGCCATTACTACACAAATGCCTTTACTACGTGTGCCTTTACCACGAATATGCGTGGTAACGGCAGAGTCTGTGTGGAACAAGAAGGAGCAGCGAAGAGAGGAGAGAGAGGTACGTTTGGCCAGGTTTGAGGGGAGGGTTTGGGTAGATTTTAGGATAAGGTTAGGGTAGATTTTAGGACAGGGTGGGGTAGGTTTAAGAGTTCAGGGTGGGGGTCAGGGTCGTTTTTAGGACAGGGTAGATTTTAGGGTTTAGGATGTGTTGGGGATTTGGGTGGTTTTTAGGACACGTCAGGGTAGGTTTTACGACAGGGTAGGGTAGCTTTCAGGGTTTAGGGTGAGGGATAGTTTTCAGGACAGGGAAAGGTAGGTTTTAGGGTTTAGGGTGGGGGATGGGGGTGAAGGTAGTTTTTAGGACAGGACAGGTTAGGTTTTAGTACAAGGTAGGTTTTTAGGGCTTAGGTCACAGCCGAGGGGGCCAGTGTAGATTTTAGGACAGAGTGGGGTAGTTTTTTTGACAGGGTGGGATTTAGGGTTTAGGGTGGGGGGCTGGGGTAGTTTTTAGGACTGGTTGGTGTAGGTTTTAGGACAAGGCAGGGTAACTTTTAGGGTTTAAGGAGAGTGGTAGTTTTTAGGACTGGGTACGTTTGAAGGTTTATCGCAGGGGTTCGGGGTAGTTTTTAGGACAGGGTGGGATAGGTGCTATTACAGGGTAGATTTTAGGGTTTAGGGCAGGGGGTTGGGGTAGTTTTTAGGACAGGGTGGGGTAGGTTTTAGGACAGGGCAGGGTAGCTTTTATGATTTAGGGTAAGGCAGGGGTCAAGGTAGTTTTTTGGACAGGAAAGGGTAGGGTTTAGGGTTTAGGGCAGGTGGTCGGGTAGTTTTTAGGACAGGGTGGCGTAGTTTTCAAGGCAGGGTAGGTTTTTTAGAAGAGGGTAGGGCGGTGTTGTTTAGGCTCAGGGCAGTGGTTGGAAGGGGCAGTTTTAAGGGCTTGGGCAGGTGGAGTATGGTGTCAGATGTAGGGGGCAGGACAGGGGAGAACTTACCACACATGTTCCTTTACCAAACATGCTTTTACAACAAAATTTGTTGTAAAGGCATGCTTGGTAAAGGCATGTGTGGTAAAGACCCAGTCGTTGTAGAGACCTCGTTGTAAAGGCATGCGTAATATAGGCATGCATTGTTCCATCATACATATGTTTTGACGCATACACCCAAAAAAAACTACAAATGCAGACCACCTCACTGAAATGGAAGAGACATATTGGTAGGCTTTGTAGCTTACCACTAAGGGGAACTGCTTCTTATGCCTCCACACACCCCCAGGGAGAAGCAGACCATGTGGGAGGAGCCACAAAAAGAGTAAGGGGCATATTTACAAGCCCATTGTGCCCTTAGCACCGATCTAGTGTCATTTTTTCACGCTATGGCAATGCTAAACAGGCTGTCACCCTGTGCCATATTTACAAAGTGGCTCAATGGTACCACTGCATCACTTTGTAAATCCTTGCGCAATATTATACCTGCACCAGGTATAATGTATGTAAGGGAGGCAGTCCCCTGCAGCGAGGCCCAAAAAATGGTGAAGTGAATTTTACAAGATCTCACTGCCCTATTCTAGCATCATTTTTTAATGCCTGCCCAGGGAAGTAACTAAAGTGATGCTAGATGCTAGTGCTTTGTCCTATGAGCCAACCTGAGCTGTGCTTGACTCGCACCAAACGTTTTGGCACTTGTTTAGCCAAGCGCCACAACTGCAACTAAAAGTTTGTCACAGTTGTGCTAACGAGCACCATGGTGCACTGCATTGTAAATATAGCACTACTATGGTGTTATTAGGGGGTCGCAGGGCTGCATAAGGAACTGATGCTCCAGTTCTGTGTAAACATGCCCCAAAGTGTCGAGTAGTGGAGATATGTATTGTGGAGATGTTGAAAAGAAGTGTCTGGATAAGAGTAAAAAAGTCAAGGACACAGGTGACATCTGGATCAGCTCTCAGGCTTTTTCCAATGGAGCAGCATATTCTGTATACGCGGAACCAGAGGAGGAACCACAAGAAGCCCTGGCAAAAATGTTCAAATCATCCCGGTTCCCTTACTCTCACATTTCTCACACCTTCTATCTCTCAACCTTGTTTCTTGTCTCTATCTCTCCTAAAGCAATGCTCCTCACCTCCACCCCACCTGCTGTGGTTACCTGGGAAAGCTTGAGAATGTGACAGCAGCACCCCCTTTTCCTTAAATGAGCCTCTGAATGCTCCAATCCACAGAGGAAATGCCTGGTGAAAGAAACCAAACACGCAGGCGGCCAGATATACAGAAGGCATCCCCATCAACTGTTTGGCCTTCAGTTCAGCAGAACATAATCATCAGGTCTGGTAGCAGGCACCTCTAACTTCTTGTAGAGCTGTAGAGGGTGTTGGCCCTACAGAGGAAAGAAAGAGGGCACAATCAGCTTGTTTGTGCAACTTAAGAAGCAGATCCTCCTATGAAGAAGAAAGGGGCCATCTAAGGCAAAAGGAGGGCTGAAGAGAAAAAACAATGAGATGCATGCTGAGGAGAGTAATAAGACGTTAAATGCCAGAAGGGAAATGGTGGTAGGTAGAGGAAAATGAGAAAACAGTACAGGAAGAATATGTAGGTGAGGGCATGAATGGCAGATGAGACTAGATAACATGAAACAGTAGACCAAGAAGTGAACAAGGCTAAAGGGGTAATAATGTGGAGAAGAACAGGGAAAAGTAAGCTTAGGAACACAACCTGAATGTGAGCAAAGACAAAGGTCTGAAGTGGTCGGTAGAAAAGGGGAGAAAGGGTTATGAGTAAAAATAATTTGTAATGGTCTATAAGAAAGAAAATGAGGTATGAGGACTAACAGGTGGAAAGGAGAGAAGGGTTGGGGAGAAAATGAAGGTGGAAAAGAAGGGATGTGAGAAACCTATAAGAAAAGGAAGGAGTAGGGGTAGAAGGAGGAAAGGGTCTCAGGAAAGGCAAAGAGAGGAACATAGGTTGGATTGAAGGAAAAGAATGGATATGAGGTGAATGGAGAAATTAGATTGCCTGAGAGCTGAAAAGAAAGTATGTAAGACAGGACATGAAGGATAAAAGGTGGGGAAAAGAGAGACAAATTATGGTGCTGCACAGGTATGAGGAAGGGTGAAGGAATGAGATGATCTGATAGGTGAAAATGGAAGAAGAGCTGTGAAAAAACTCTTGCTTTACCACATATCCCACTGCAAAGTAATCTCAGTGCTAAGCAAACATTAGTTCTTGAAAAGTTGTGATCAACCTGCATGGCAGATTTTTTAAAGTACTTGTGCCTATTTTGACCTAAACCTGACCATTTTGGTGTTGCAAGAGCACTCCCATGATTGAACCCTCAGCGCATAATCTTCAGAAAGCAATGATAGTCTTACATGTGCAGAAAATACAAGGGCCGAATAACTGTTTGCTGGGCAACAGCACCTGAAAGTATGTCCTCTGTCATACCAGTTCTCATGTTCCTGTACTATCTCACAATGGGAAATCTTACACAAACGCATCTCATAAAATTAATATTTTGTCAATTTTTATCCCTTTTGCAGAATGTCTGTTGACAGACTCTCTGCCATTTCCCACCACCTACTCTGATGTTGGTGTTTCCACAATGCAATTAGGACTGACCATATCAAATGTATCAATGGAAGAGCTTGGTAAGGGTTCTTCTACCTTTATAAAGATAGCACTTCTTCTTCCCTGTAGTACATGGTCACTTATGTGTCAAATTCAGAGTTGTTGACACTCTATCATATGCAGTTGATGTCACATGCAGTAATGTCATAGGTGTACTCGGAAAGATAATGTCAAGGTATTCTTCATATAACTGGCACATTTCACCTGACCACCACTTGTGTCACAAACTCATTGGAATGGAGTGGACATACAAAATGTCATTATGTCAAGATGTTCCCTGTAAGAAATTAGGTTTCTGGTTGGCAGAGTTATGCACCATGTCCAACCAGGAAGCACAATCCTAGTCAGGTTAAGTCACCACAAACCCTAAATTAACCTGTGCTCACCCCCTGGTAGCTTGGCACAGAGCAGTCAATCGTAACTTAAGAGACAAGGAGTTAAATGTTTGTGTAACAGTTGAAACACTAAAATAGTGGAAACATCACACAAAAAGATACCACACCTGATTCGATGATCGAAAAAATAGAGATTAGATTAATGAACAAAACACAACTAAGACAACAAAAATCCCAAAAGTAGAAGCTGAGAGAAACATTTTTAAAGAATAAACTTAGTTGCAATTCTTTGCAGCATACAGCACCAGCTGGGGTTATCTGGTTGCTCTAGACAAGGTCAGATCTGAAAGGTCAGGCTGACCATGATGGAGCGCAGTTCAGATACAAGGACCAGCCTTGGCCCGCTGAAACATTACCTTGGTTTGTGATTGCATTGATGTCAAGAACAAGGTATGTGTAGCAAAGGAGTCAATGTGTCACCATTGATCCTTGGTATGGAGGTGACGTGTAGGCACCAAGCAGCTCAAAGTAGGAAATGCATGAGAAATAGAGGTGATGCACTGTGCAGTCAGAAATGCCATGCTCCAAGTCCTTGCAGCAGCAATGATGCATCAGTGTCAATAGAGGAGCACTAGTTCCAGGTGGCGCAACAGTTTTGATGTTTTGGTTCTGGACTGAAGCAGCACTTTATACCCACTTCAAGGCCCCAGGACTGGATTAGCACCACTTCGCAGGACAAGACTCACAGAAGGAGGAGTTCAGGTGCTGTAGGTGATGAGTTGGAAGTATTATGTATCCATGAGACTTCAGAAGAACAGGAGGCAAGCCAGCAAAACCTTGGAGTGACTCTGGTTCTGGGTTCAAGTGTTGTGGGTCCAGTCCTTCTCACCCAGGAAAGGAGGGCGGAAGGCCAGCACAGCAAGAAAGCAGTTCTTCCAGAAAAGCAGTCCAGCAGAGTAGCATTCCTTGTAGCAGCACTGCAGTCCTTCCTCCTGGCAGAATAGCAACAGGTCCAGAAGTATACTGAGTGGTAGGGGCAGAAGTCCATTTTATATTTCTAGTGATGCCTTTGAAGTGGGGAGGCTTTGAAGTGCACAGAGATCCTCACTTCCTGACATGGCTCCTGACTCACTCCATGGGGGTATGCAGTCCTTTGTGTGGGGTCAGAACACAGCCTTTTCAGTGTGAGTGTGAGGCTCTGGTCAGCTCCACCCTCCCATCCTGCCCAGGATGGCTGATCAGGATGTTCACATCAGATTAATCACACTTAAGCACCCTTTGGATGTGACTGTTTAAAAGGAATGGACAAGCCTAGCTGTCACCGCACCCCCGATATGTACTGGAGACAGGCAGTAGGCACCAAATGCCTAAAGTAATAAAATACCTGCAGAAAAAACTAGTATCCGCCTACGTTGAATCTAGCACGTGGCTGGTTGAAGAACTCAGGCAAGCACTATATTTGCAAAAATATAACCCTCACTCACTCTAGTAGTGACATGCTTCATCATTGGGCTCATCCTAGCTGTTATTGGCCAGAAAGGGCTCAAACGTATGTCATGGAACACTTTGGATATAAGTAAGGTAGTGGGGGAAAAAGATTAAGGGTTAAAAATTATTCACCCACTCCAAGGTGCCCTTTATTAGCGGGCGGGTGGGCATGACTAAAATTAACTATGTATATAGTATTACCAAGGAGTTACTTCAGAATTAATGGTGTTCTGTTTGAGCCGGTGAGAACAAGACTGCAATGAAGAGTACAATGCCCTCTCACAAGTTCTCAAGGCGAAGGAGGTTTGGGAAGAGAAAAGGAGAAAATACCAGCTTCTGCCTTGTGGACTGCAGAATCAGACCGCTGGATCCTGGACTGCGTGTTGTGTTGGGCGTCAGAACTTCTGATTATTCAAAATATTGGGTTCTTGGTTTTTAGGATACTGGGCTGCAAAAGAATTACTTAATTAATATATTGAACTTGCATACACTATTGCAGAATTCAACATTGCATAATGTCAGTTATTGTTGACAAATAGTGTGCTCTTTACATACATTTCTATAAGACTGAACAAGTCTCTTCCTCTTTTTACAATACTTTTACAGAGTCTCTGAAGCAAAGTCCATATTCAAAAACAAACAACTCGACTAAAGGGCTTCTTTGTGTTCTAGGGTAATCTCTTTCCAATAATAGTTTTAATAAACTTGATCTATTTCTGATCTAATTCTCAGGGGAGCGCTTGTTACAGGAAATACATTTTTCCTTAATGTCTGTGTAGTGCTGTCTTGTATTCCCACCAACATGATAAATCATGCTAGTTCTTGTTGTCATAAATTATTAAAAAAGACAGACCTCTGTTTCGTTTCATTGATTTTAGTGCAGCGCGTATTAAGTGATTACTCTTTCTTTACCTTTAAGTGAAGTTAAATGCTTGAAAACTTGGGAAGAACCCAAACTGTTTTTTTCACCTTTCTTATTTTCTCACTTTTAAAAGAAATACAAGATGGTCTGTTTGAAGATGGAAGAGAAGAGCAGGGACTCTGCAGAAAGCTGACCGGAGGGCAAGGATCACCAGAACTCAACTGGAGGCTGTCCGGAGGATGAGAAATTCTGGGACTTGACTGGAAACTGGTCAGAGAATGAAGAACACTGGAACTGGACCGGAGGAAGGCTGGAGGACAAGGAATGTGGACTTGCACTAGAATTCGACTGGAGGCAGGCTGGAGGACAAGGAACTTGACTTGACTGGAGGCAGGTGACCAGACCAATAGGTATGAAGCCAAGTAAGCCCTGAGACTCAGAAGCATCCTCAAATAATCAAATGTGCACATGTGCCTTTTGGTAGTTGATTGCTTGTTAAAGAAATTAGCAATTGTCCTCCTGATGGTGGCACATGTTTAATACAGATCACATTGTGAAGACCACATGTTTTGGCAGTTACAGTTGGCATGATTTCAGCAGGTGGTATGCAATGTGCATAATCAACAAGCATTGGTTATAATAAATGAGCCATTTAACAAGCACTGGTTATTGCAAACTTGATATTCAAGAATGCAATTAATATACCCAAACGAGCCTGAATTTTGCAAGCAACAGTACCATACTGTAATCTTGGACTTGCTAGTGCACCCACAACAAATGGTCCAATGACCTTGAAATCCTAACTGTCCGCATGTTTCTGACCTACACTATCGGCCAAAAATGGTCCAGGGCACTCATCAGAACATCACAAACACCGTTGCTCTGGTGTGAGATCCAAAGGACTATGCTTGTGGAAAGTGCATACGCACTTTTAAATCATTCAAAATGTATAGAGCCAACTTGCCTGCCAAAGTGTGGAAGCCTACATCACAGGGACATTGCACCCACTAGGGAATGCCCTTTTGGCTCCTCAGAGTGTGGTATAGGTCCGGCCCTGCAGTTACACTTACTCCAAGGGTCCTGTGACAAGCAAGTTGCCTCTATAGATTTTGCATGCATTAAAAGTACATGTGCAATATCAATATCAATAGCAACTTTTATTTATTTTCATAACCATGGATCGTAATAGTGATAGCCATTTTTGGGAATGTTGGACCTGGCCCTTTCTGAAGAGTCATCCACAGACTTTTTTGTTTTCCTTCTTCCCTTTTATCTGAATTCATTTTTGTTGACTTAGGACTCTGAACACTTTACCACTTATAACCAGTGCTAAAATGCATGTGCTATCTGCCTAAAACATGGTAATATTGTCTTATCCACAATTGTCATAGTTAATTTGCTTATAGGTCCCTAGTAAAATGCACAACCTGTGCCCAGGACCTGTCATTTAAATACTCCTGTTGGGTCTGCTGCACTTATTGTGCTAGTAGCCCATCAAACATGACTCAGGACTGCCATTGCAGTGCCTGTGGGTGCAGTTTGTCTTAAACCGCTATGTCAACCTTGCAAGTTATCCCTCTTGCCAGGCCCAAATCTTCCTTTTTTAATACACATAAGAAACCCTTAAGGTAGGCCCAAGGCAGCTCAAGGGCAGGGTGTAGTGTATTTAAAACGTTGAACATGTACTTTTACATTTCACATGTCCAGGTAGTGAAAAACTCTTATATTCACTTTTTCACTACTGCACAACCTATCTCCACCATAGGTTAACATTGAGATTGCCTTTTTTATGATTTATATGTGCAGTTTCCATTTGGGACCAGATAGATTTTTTGAGTTTGGTGACTTTGGACTCACAATTTAAAATCACAACTTAAGAAGGTTGTCATTTTCTTACTTTAACCATTCTGTGCCTCTGCCCGTCTCTGAATACATGTCTGGGTGGGTGACAGCTGGGATCTTGTGCATTCCCTCTAGACAGCCACACACAAAGGGAGCATAGGTGTGCCTGATGGGCCATTCACATCCTGATGGGTCATTAATATTTTGATGAGTCATCCTGGGCAGGATGGGAGGAGCAGATGAAACACCTCAATTGGATGTGTCGTGAGCCCTCACAAAGGGCTGCATAACCCCCTATAGTGTGTCTGGAGCCAGGGAAGGAAGGACAGGGACTTAGTACATTTCAAAGACATCTCTCTGAAGTCTCCCCGAATTTGAAGGCACAACTGGGAATAAGTACTGCACCTCAAACTCCACCAAATCATTACACTTCTGGACCTGAGGACATTCAGCCAGGGAACTGTCACTCTGCAGGAACTATGATGGACCTTGCTGAACTGCTGCTTTTCTGTGCCTGCCCTGCTGCTTGCTGCCCTCCTTGCCTGGGAGTGAGAAGGACTAGACCTGAATCTCTATATCTCCAGAACTAAAGTGACTTGCTGCCTTTCCTTCTGTCTCAGGGACATAAGGGACTTCACTCACCTTTACTACAGCTTCTGAACTCTGCCAACTGTGAGTCCTACCCTGCCAAGTGGTGCCAACATAGTCCTGAGCTCTTGGAAGTGTGTTCTGAGAAAATCCACACATCACTGCGCCAATCAGAATAGCCACATCTCTACTCAACGCTGATGTATCACCGATTAGGACTAGGAATTCGCATTGCCAATTGTGTGACTCAAAATTGTCGCATCACGTTCAGCCCTAGGGCATCACCTTTGCTTCGCTGGCTGCACAACACAATAACACATCTCCTTCAGTGCAAAAGGTTTGACGCCGTACCTCAAGGACATTGCATCAACTACTGCACTGCTCGATGATGATGGATCCCAGACTGCGCAGACTGGAACCAACACATTGCCTGCACATCAGCCCTTCCCCCCTCTCATTTGATCCTCGACATTGATGCAACCCTCAACACAAGATACTGTTTCAATGGGAAAAGGTTGGTTCCTGTGGCCAGCACCACACTTCATCCCAGTTGGCCTGAAATTTGAATTTATCCTGGTCTGGTGCAACCAGATCACCCAAGTTGGTGCTTTAAGCTGTTAAGCCCTAGAATTGCAGACATTCTTCAAAAATGAATATCTCAACTTCTACCTATTGGATTTTTGTTGTTCTATTCTTTTTATTTTTCCTACCTAGTCTGGATTATTTTTGTGTGGTGTTTTCTTTTTTTTAACTGTTTTAGTGTTTCACAAATGCTTTATACATTGCCTCCTGTGTTAGGCCTGCCTGCTGTGTGCCAAGCTACCAGAGGGTGAGCACAGGTTCATTTTTGGTGTGTAACTGACCTACCCAGAGTAGGATTGTGGTCACTACATGGACAGGATGCATACCTCTACCAAAAGAGACCCAATTGCTAACAGTGGTGATCAGCTGTGAGGATAGGACTTGTGTTTGTGCAGTGCCTTACATTAATTTGGTGCACACTACCATCCACATGTAAGACCGATTTAAATCAAGTGTCTCAGATCGTCTTTGGGAAATTTCTTTCCATACTCTTTCTGATTGGCATTTTTCCTTTTTCCTAAAATCATGTCTCTGACTCGAAGGTTCCTGCAAAAATGGATTTTGAATTGCCCAAACTTGAGGGGTACACTGTGGCTCAGCTCAGAGATTTCTTCAAGGACATTAGATTTCCTGTAAAAAGCTTCACCAGAAAGGTGGAGCTGCAAAAAACACTGAAAGCGTTGTCAGGATCCCATTCCACATTTACTGTGGAACTAAACGAAGAAGGGAGAGACAAGATGGAGTATACCCCCAGAAGGAGGCTCTTATCAGGAAGTTTTGATTTGACCCCAGAAAAGAAAAGGCAGAAGATTATGCGCAGTCAGAAACTATCCCAACTATCCTGGGTGGATTGTGTGGATTCCTTTTGCAAGGCACTGGGTGATTGGATTGAAGGGCACTGAGGTAAAGGTTTACCAGGGGTTGTATGCCTTGATTGCAATAGAGTACATGTTCAGTCTTTTCCTTCCAGATCCGCACCAATGTCCTATTGATAGCAAGCTGTCTGATGGCAGAGAGCTTGCTAAGGAAGTGAACCGGTGGGAGAGCACCAGGGTCCACAACAAGGTGTCCTGGTGGGATCACCGTAAGGGTTGGCAGTGTCCTCACCAAAAGAAGGGGGGCAAAAATAAGAGCAAGAAATTCTCTAAAGGGCCACAAACTAGTTTTGGGGATCAGGACTCCCTTCCTCTACTGAGAAGAAAAATAATTGGTTCCCTGACAGTAATTTGGCAGGGAAGACACTCTCTAAGTGCTATGATTGTCAACAGGAAGGAAACCGCAAAGAGGATTTCATGTGACCCAAGTGGGCACAAGCCCCCACCGGTGAGCACTTACTGGGGTTGGCTAGTTTAGACCTTTGGGAGGAGCCTGTCATAGATAATTGAGAGGTTACCCTGGTGTTTCTGGGTGATAGAGAGACATTATGCAGAGAGCCCATAAACCTGACAACACTAAAAAAGTACAGGCAGTAGGTCACCATCAATGGGCAGAGGGTGAAGTCTCTGAAAAACACAGGAGCCAGCATAATAAGTGTCAAGTGTCATCTGGTGTCTTCAGATCAGGTATCCTTAATGTATTCGACCACGTTGTTGCTGCTGACAACCATGAGAGCCACTACACAGAAGCTCTGGTTTCTTTGAATGGTGGGGGGTTTAGTTCTGCTTAAGGTAGCTGTGAGACTATCTATGCCTGTGGATTGTCTGCTTGGTAAAATGCTGGAGCATACCACCTTGAGGTAGGTGGAACTCAGCTCACAACTGGGAATGTTGGGGTTGCCTGACTGGGTGTGCCTGACCACGTGGTCCATAGCTGCCTGAGAGAGCGACCAGAATGACCTGGAGCCTGGAAAAGTAGCCCAGGGTCCTGCCATAAAGAGGAAGGGCAAGGGTTGTTGGAAACCCGCTCCTGAGATTCCCATGATCCAGAAGGAGGCTGAACCTGAGGGAGATGCCAGGTACCTACAGATGAGGAAGTGACTGAAATGGGGAACCAGCCTGACCTGTCCAACTGGATGCAGGGACGGGGTGGCTCCAGGCAGAAGTTCCCCAGGATGCAGAGGAAGTGCCCTAATCTTTTGAGGCTTGAGCAGCAGGCTGAGGCCCATGCAGCTGGTGATGCCTCTGGCGAGCACCTGATCTACTGGAAGAATGGTCTCTTGTATAGTGAGCCTAAGACTCCTGACCCTGGTGCAACACATGTGTTGGTGGTCCCCCAGTGCTTCAGGGCCTGCCTACTGAGTCTGGCTCATGATGTGCTACTGGCAGGTCATTTGGGGCAAGACCTTTTACAGGCTTATCTACCACTTTTATTGGCTTCAAATAAGGAAGAACTCAGATGTGTACTGTAGCTCCTGTCCTATCTGCCACACAAATGGCAAAACCGGGTGGAAGTGCAAGCCCCCCCTGCAACCTTTCCCTGTCAGTGGCACCCCGTTTGAGAGGGTGGGCTTTGACATTATTGGGTATCTGCACCGTAAGGCAACCATGAGCAACAGATTAATTTGGGTCTTGGTAGACCATACCACCGTACTCAGATGATATTCCTCTGAGGACAGTGACTGCTCCTGCAATGGCCAGGGCATTGATGGGGATCTTTACCCATGGGAGTTTCCCCAAGAAGGTGGTATCAGCTTCATGTCCGATTACATGAAGTCCATCTGTAAGGAATGTGGGGTAACCTACAAGTTCTCCACTACTTACTCCCCCCAAACTAATGAGTTGGTTGAAAGGGTCAACCAAACCCTCAAGGGCATGGTTATGAGTCTACCAAAACCATGAGGAGTAAGTGGGATGTCCTCCTGTTATACAGTTCCTACTTTGGACTGCATGTTTAGGACGACAGCACCGCTGAGTATGGGGGACTGAATGCAACCCACATCATTAATAGCTGTTGGCCTAAATCCTGGTTAGCTCACAGTGCCTCACCCAAACCTCTAAACCTATTGGGGTAAAAGGTGATTATGGCAACCTGTACATGACACTTCAACTACCCAGGGAAGTCATGAAAACAGATTGCACCCCTTTTTAACATTCCTCACACATGCCAAGGTGAGACACAAGATGCAAGATAATTTTTCAATTCTTTTATTGAAGCAATCACAATATGATATATAAAAGTATGTGCTGTGATAATTAAGGAGATGAAACAAAGCAAAGTAACCAACATTACGATCAGGGTGAGAAGATGAACAACTGCACCATCTTGTGTGTGGTTCTAGATGTTCTAGAGGTACTAGATATTCCTATCTAACCCTATGTCTACGTCTGAGATCATATTGGTTTTAACATCTAATGGATCAGCTCCATCCCAATACCTGGACAGAATATCAGGAATCGGCAGATGTAGATGGCAGTTCTCTTGGGAAGCTGGAAGTTCAGCACAAGCAAAACTGCCTGTGGTGTTGCATGCATCGCAGGATGATCATGACTGGAATGCCCTCTACCCTCTTTGGGTCAGTGTGTACTTTATACAATAACCAATGTTCATTTGGGACCACAGCTCCAATGTAAAGCTGCGTCTTGGATACAGAAGCTGTCTCTTGGACTGGCAATACAAGTTCACATATTGTGTACTGCTTCTAACAGCCTTGGACCAAGAGTACAGTCTCTCAAGTGGGTGGTTTGCCCACTGCTTGGTCCTGGGAAGTGTCCTGGGAAGTGCCAAGCCACAGTCTATCAAGTGAGTGGTTTGCCCACTGCTTGGTCCTGGGGAGTGCAAAGCCACAGACTCTCAAGTGGGTGGTTTGCCCACTGCTTGCTCCTGGGGAGTGCAAAGCCACAGTCCATCAAGTGGGTGGTTTACCCACTGCTTGCTCCTGGGGAGTTCAAAGCCACAGTCTCTCAAGTGGGTGCTTTGCCCACAGCTTGGTCCTGGGGAGTGCAAAGCCACAGTCTCTCAAGTGGATGCCTTTCTCCACTGGTTCTGGAGGGGGCATTGTGCCAAGTCTGCTTCATCCTGCCAAGGTTTGGGGGTGTGGATGCATATCTCCACTGTTTCTGGAGGGGGTATTGTGCCCAATGATGCAGCACCTAGGGTGTGGCAGTTCACATTCTCTCACCTGGGTGTCTGAGCCACGAGATGTGCATGGAACAGGTAGCATGATACTCCATGAAGGCAGAGCCACACTCCATACTGCGGCGACTTAGGCTGCAAACTGCTGGTAGTACCAGTGCTGGTGGTGGTGCCTCATGTGGTGTGTCCAAGGTCCAGGACGTCACCTACAGCCTCAGATGGCTGCCCACTGGTGATGCTGCTGACGTCCGATGTAGTGGCACCGGCTGGGCACGTGGCGGTGCAGATGGTGGTGCAGGTGGCGGTAGCTGCGGCAGTGGCTGCGGCAGAGATGCTGCCAGTGCCGCCCATGGTGCAGGTGTTTGTAGTGGTGGAGGGAGACACTAGACCGTCTCTGGCAGGCTCTGATGGCTGATCCTTGGGGTGGATGCTGCTGACTGATGTTGTGGCAGTGCCGGTGCAGGTAGTGGTGCAGGTGGTGGTGCAGGTGGCGGTCATTGCGGCAGTCGTGACAGAGGTACAGGTCGCTGGCATCTCTGGGGAAATGATGGTCACCAGCCCCTCACCAGGAGGCCTCGTGCCCTGAGGTGACTTGGCCTTTGTCTTATGTCCCTTCCCCACCTTGGTAGTCACTGCTGGGACCTTGGCACTGTCCTCTTTGGGTCTGGATGGGGCCTTGCTGAGTGGCTGGTGTGACTTTCCCTTGCTGCATGCTGGCCCCTTCTTGACCATGGCAGGTGGCGGAATAGGATGGTCCTTCCCATCTGTAGGTGGCACACTGGCAGGTGCCCCCTTCGATCCTCCCGGACTTGCAGAGACCACAGTGGATGCAGAGCTGGTGGCTGAGGTGCTGGGCTGGGATCTAGACATCCCAGGGGAAGGATGGGGGGGGAGTTGTAGGGAAGAGGTTAATGTTAGGTAGGAAAAGTTTTTTTTACACACTGGGACGGGAAGATGGAGGGGGTGTGGGAGTGGAGGAAGAGGTAGTGGTTGTAGGAGGTGTATGTCTGCTGAGTTTGAGTAAAAGTGCATGGGCTGGAGGCTGTAGTGAGGTGGATGACTGTTGAGTGGGTGTGTGCCTGCGTTTGTGTACTTTGGGAGGAGGGCTCACAGACAGACTGGGAGAGGACACAGAGGACGTGTGAATGGTTGTGGGCGTGGTGATTGCTCAACAGCGGTGTGTTGTGATGGGCGTGCTGTTGATGGAGGCAGTGGCTGATGATGTAGTGCATGCAGGTGTGAGTGGAGTCGATACTGGGAGGGAGGTGGAGGACGTGGAGGAGGGGGACACAGTAAAGGAAGTGGATGTTGGGATGTGTGCATGGGTATGGTGCTTCTGTGATTGCATGTGTGATGATGTGTGGTGCTTATGTTTTCCTGAGCCACTTTTGTGTGTTGATGTGTGTGTCTGCTGGTCCGAAGGTGTGCTTGGGATAGACTGAGGTAGAGGGGATTAGGTCTGGGTAGTGGAAGTTGGAGGGGGGAGGCTGGACACAGGGACAATGGCTGCCATCAGTGCCGAGGCCAGAGCCTGAAATGCTCTCTGTTGGGCCGCCATGCCAGAATCAATGCCCTCCAGGTATGCATTTGTTTGTTGCAAATGCCTCTCAACACCCTGGATGGCATTCAGAATGGTTGACTGTCCAACAGTGAGGGACCTGAGGGGTTCAATAGCCTCCTCACTGTGGCTAGCAGGGCTGACAGGGGCAGGGCCTGAGGTGCCTGGGGCGAAGGAGCTGCCTATCCTCCTTGGTGAGCAGGCATGGGAAACACGCTGAGGGGCTGCTGGGAGGGCGGTGCTGGTGGGGGGGTGGCGGCTGTACCTGTTGTTGTGGTGGCCACAGAAATGTCTGCCACCACCAGGGAGCTTCCATTGAAGGAGGAGTTGCTGTCACTGATATCCCCTCCTGTCCCCGTCATGGAGCTCCCCTCACCCTCCGTCCCACTGGTGCCTTCACCCTCCGTGAATTCACCCTCATGGGCCATGTGGGATGCAGCTCACTCCGTTGTCAGTGCCTCAGCTCCTCCACCAGATGATGCTAATGCACACAAGGACAGGGTGACAAAACAAGAAGGGGGGGAAGACAGAGGACACACATGGTCAATGCCAGCAACACCACTACAGTTGGCAGACACAACACACACTGAGCTGCCCTATGCACTAGGCCTTGCCCAACCACCCAGTACGGTAGTCACCAGCCCATGGGGTACAATGCCTAACCGCAGCACCTGCACACCTGACACTCACAGGACTCTGCACACTAGTAGTTGGCCACTTGTACCATTGGGGTAGGGGTGCTTCTGAACCTGCAAACAAGGGACCTACCCTGGCATGATCTCCCAGGCCTAAGGGCATCCACAGCCCAGATCCCCCACCCAGCTAGTTCCTAAAGTGTGCAAAGTCAGCTTTCTGAAACTGTACTTACCCCCTTGTGGCTGCTGTGATGCCCTCAAGACCCCATCCAACTCCGGATAGGCCACCGCCAGGATGTAGAACATCTGGGGGGTCATGGTGCAACGGGCACCCCTTCCACAATGGGAGGGCAGCCCCAGCTGGGCCTCCGCCCTCTTCTTGTTCCAGTGGTGCAGGTCCTCCCATCTCTTGCGGCAGTGGGTGCTCTCCCTGTGATAGACCCCCAGGGTCCGCACCTCCTTGGCGATGGCATGCCAAATACTCTTTTTCTGGTGGGCGCTGACCTAGAGGGTAAACAGAGCAGAAAAGTTTGATTACTCACCCGTCCGGACCGTCATATTCATTGCTCACCAGTTCCCACCCATGCCCTAATGTACATACGCTGACCACCTCACATGCAGCACTCAGGCCACCCCCCAACATGTGGCTTACATCCACACCTCTTCAAACTGGCATCGCCCACGCATCATGCTCACAGTGTACTTACCTGTTTGTCTCGAGGACCGTAGAGTAGCGTGTACTGGGGCAGGACCCCATCCACCAGTTTGTCCAACTCCTCTGCAGTGAAGGCAGGGGCCCTTTCCCCAGACACTGTAGCCATTGTCTCTTCCAGACTCAGGTCACAGCAGCACTTGCACTGTGTAGGTCCTCTCATGTTGATGGTCAGGTATCAAGTGAATGAATGGGTGGAAAATGGCGGTGACGTCAGTGGTGGGACGTACCGTCACCGCCGGCGTACATCGCCATTGGCTCCTAGGACCCAAAGGGCCCAATGATAAGCAATGCGGAGTTGCGTGGCGGTCTTTGACCGCCTACCGCATTGCTGTACAACACCAGCGCAGTTACCTCATTTCCCTTTGTCCCTCCTCACAAGTCAAGCAGTCGCCACTTTAGGTGAGCACATGGCATGGCACCTAACTGCGTCACAGCACATATTGGCACATATACTGGCTCACGATTTAACACACGGCTTCTGTAACATTAATTCAGACAGAGTTGTGCTATCTATGTAGTAAATGACCTTCTACTTACCGTTCTCCTCCATAGGCTACAACCGCTGAGGCAGCATATGAGATGGCAGCATCCTCCGGTGTACAGACCCCTGGTGGACTTGTCGACAATGGAGGACAGACACACTATAATCACATACAGACTTGATGGTGCCACAATCCAAGAACTGTGTGCCCAATTGGAGCCAGACCTGATGTCAGCTATCCACCAGCCCACAGGTATCCCCCTTCTAATGCAGGTCCTGTCAGTGCTCCATTTCCTGGCAAGTGGCTCCTTCCAAACTACAGTGGCCATTGCATCAGGGATGTCTCAGTCTATGTTCTCAAACGTGTTGAGCAGGGTGTTGTCTGCTCTGCTGAAAAATATGCGCAGCTACATCGTGTTCCCCCAGGTGGAGGATTTGGCCACAGTGAACGCTGACTTCTATGCCCTGGGACATATCCCCAACATCATTGGTGCCACTGATGGTACCCTTGTAGCATTTGTCCCCCCCCCCGGAGAAATGAACAAGTGTACAGGAGTAGAAAAAGCTACTATTCGATGAATGTGCAAATGGTGTGTTTGGCGGACCAGTACAGCTCCCATGTGAATGCCAAGTATCCTGGCTCAGTGCATGACGCCTATATCTTGCGCAATAGCAGTATCCCTTATGTGATGGGCCAACTCCAGAGGCACCGGGTGTGGCTAATAGGTGAGCTCAAGGTCCCCACACAGTATGAGTAGGTGTCTGGGTATGGGGTTGTCCCTAAGGGTCAGTGTGTGTCTCACAATTGTCCCTCGATATTTGCAGGTGAATCTGGTTACCCCAACCTGTCATGGCTACTGACCCCAGTGAGGAATCCCAGGACAAGGGCAGAGGAACGCTACAATGAGGCACATGGACGAACTACAAAGATTATTGAGAGGGCATTCGGCCTCCTGAAAGCCAGATTCCGGTGCCTCCATCTGACAGGTGGCTCCCTGCACTTCTCACTCAAAAAGGTGTGCAAGATCATCATGGCATGCTGTATGTTGCACAACCTGGCACTGAGATGCCTTTTCTGCAGGAGGATGAGTCTGGAGATGGTCTTGTGGTAGTGGTGGAGCCTGTGTACGGTGAGGAGGAGGAGGCAAAGGAAGAAGATGTTGGCAACAGGACAAACATCATCCTGCAGTACTTCCAGTGACACACAGGTAAGAGACTGTAACTCATCTTCACATATCAGTTTGGCAGCCTCTTAACCTCTGTCTATGGGCACTGATTGTTCTCTTTGGATTTCCTTTTTTTCAGCTCTGTGTACCCCATTCTGCCTTCTGCTATGTGTACTGCTGCCCAACAACTGTCAAACATTGGTATGAGTAAATGATTATAGACCTTGCAATGCTTTGCTAATGTTGTAGTAATACATTTGTGAATCATCAGACTGACTCCAGATTGGTATTTAATTAAAGGGTGTTTATTTAGGTGCTAATGAGTATAGGGGTATGTGCAAGGGGCTGGCGTGATGGTCGAGGAAGGTCCATGGTAGAGTCCAGTCTCTTGGTATCACAGGTGCAATGTCCAAGGGGGCATCGGAAGTGGAGCAATGTCAGTTCAAGGTTGACAGGGAGACAGAGTGGGACAGAAGGGTGACAATCAGGAGGGTCCTATTTCCTGGCAGGGGTCTTGGCAATGTTCTCTGTCTCATGCCTAGATCACAGGGGCCATTTGCGGGGTGGTTCTCCTTTTGCAGGGGGTGGGGTGCTGGTGGCCTGTTGGTCAAGTGGCGGTGCCTCCTGTCCACTTGTCCTTTGTTGAGCCACTGCCTCCCTCATGGTCTTGCCCATATCACCCAGCACCCCTGCTATGGTGACCAGGATGGTGTAGATTTTGGTGAGGTCATCCCTGATCCCCATGTGCTGTCCCTCCTGCAGCCGCTGGGTCTCCTGAAACTTGGCCAATGCCATGCCCATGGTCTCCTGGGAATGGTGGTATGCTCCCATGATGTTTGAGCGTGCATCATGGAGGGTCGGTTCCCTGGGCCTGTACTCCCCCTGTAGCACAGCAGTCCTCGCAGATTCACTGTTGTCCTGTGCCTCTGTCCCCTGAACCGTGTGCCCACTACCACTGACCCCAGGTCCCTGATCGTCCTGGGTTAGTGGGGTCACCTGGGGTCCCTGTAGTGGTGGTCACACTGCTGATTGACGTGTCCTGGGGACAGAGGCATGGGCCCGCTGGGTGTGTGCTGTGGTGATGTTTCCTGTGGTGGGAGGCTCAGTGGGGGGTTGGGACTGTGGCAGGGGAACCGACTGTCCAGAGATCCCAGATGGGCCTGGCTGGTCATCCTGATCGAGGCGTGCAGAGCTGCTGTCCTCACTGTGGGCCTCTTCTGTGGGGGGACTGGATGTAGCTGGCACCTCCTGTCCGGTGACGTGGGGTAGGGGTCCTGTTGGGATGCAAATGCATTGTTATTGTATCTGTGTGTGCCATCTTGTACAATTGGTGTGTTTCCCTTATAGAATTGTGCTTTCCCTATCGCCTTGGCCTTGTGTGATTGCTGATTGTGTTGGATGGGTCAGTCTCTCTAGTGTGCATACTGTGATGATGGGTGTCCGTGGAAGCCTGTGATGGAGGTCCAGGCTTTGGTTGAGCATCCAGGGCTTGAGATGTGTGGGGTGTGATAGTGGGGTATATGTGAGGTGGTGGAGTGATGAGGGTGAGGGTAGGGGTAGGAGTTAGTGACGGCTTGCAGGTAGGGTGCAGGGAGTACAGTAGTAAAGATTTGCCTTACCAGAGTCCAGTTCTCCTGCTACTTCTGCAAGACCCTCAGGATTCATTATTGCCAAGACTTGCTCCTCCCATGTTGTTAGTAGTGGGGGAGGATGTGGAGGTCCACCGCCAGTTCTCTGTACAGCAATCTGGTGTCTTGATACCACGGAACGCACCTTCCCCTGTAGGTCATTCCACCTCTTCCTGATGTCATCCCTGGTTCTGGGATGCTGTCCCATGGCGTTGACCCTGTCGACGATTCCCCGCCATAGCTCCATCTTCCTTGCAATGGATGTCTGCTGCACCTGTGATCCGAATAGCTGTGGCTCTACCCGGATGATTTCCTCCACCATGACCCTTAGCTCCTCCTCAGAAAACCTGGGGTGTCTTTGAGGTGCCATGATGTGGTGTGAGTGATATGTGTGAGGTGATGTGTGGGGTGATGTGTTGCGATGTATAATGAGATGTGCGTGCATGGTGTATGAGTGATGGTGTCCTGTGCCTCTGAGTGAAGGTGTGCTCTTTGCTTTTCTCTCTGCTTGTTCTATTTTTTTCGTTGAAAAGGTTGTGGGTGTGTGTTTTTTAGTGGTATAAGTGTGAGGGTGTGGTGTGTGAATGTGTGTCAGGTGTGTATTTCGAATTGTCCAATGTGGTGTGGTTTTGTAAGTGTGTGTGTATTTTGAGCGCGGCAGTGTGTACCACCAATGGTTTTCTGCGGTTGAATGACCGCTGCGTTGATTCGTGGGTCGTGATACTGTGGGCGTGTTCCTGTTGGCATGACGGTGTGGGTTTGCTATCGACAGTTTATCACTGACCTTTGGTGTGGCAGACTTGTGTGGGTGTCTGCATTGTGGCGGTATTCTCTGTGTGGGTCATAATACCCGTGGCGGTTTACTGCTGCGGTCATGGTATGTTGGCGGCCGTCAGCACGGCGGTAGGCGGCATTTACCGCCAAGGTAGTAATGAGGGTCTATATGTAGTGCAAAGGCTGATTAAAAGGGCAGCATGTTCTAGCCTTCCTAGAAAAAAGCAGCCCATTAAATGTGTGAAAAATAAACATTGCAAAGAGCAGTCTTGCTGATCATTGATAAAAACATGTATAAAATGGGAATTTTACACTAAGCGTTAAACTAAGCTAAAACAGGGGTGTCCCATTTGGGTACTAATGGGAACCTCATGACACCTTCACCTTGGCAGTAATGGAGTACAGATTCTAAAGACTTCTAAAAAGAGCAAATAAAAATGCTAAAATACTCTAAAAATGTTTAAGAAATGTCCACACCGACAAGCAGAGCATGCCAAGCAAATGTGGCCAAATAAATTTATGATTTAAAAACAGGGACTGGCTAAAAATCATCTGAGGTCTGCGGAAGATCATCAAAAACATCAGTCAAGATAGAAACCGGGAGGGAGCCCGCTTCCTCAGACGATATCAACACCAAAGCCTTTTTCAAAAGGTCAACGGAGCACACATGATCTAAAGCCTCAGCTGCAGTTCAATGCCCAATGAAAGGACTCCTGGAGCTGGAGCATCCTTGTCTATGTATGTTGACTCATAGAAAGCATCAAGAAGCAACTGTATCCTCATAGGATAAACCTGGGAATGAACCCTGAATGGAAACAACAACAGACTCATGTCCGTAGCACTTGCTGCTGAACAAGACACACTTCCATTGCATTGCATTCACAAAGGGGCGTCATAAGCAATAGAATACAGGCTGCATGCAGCAAAACACTGATCTGAAGGATAGGGACCAGTGCTTGTTCACTATCTCCTACAGTGATACTCTAAAGTACTGCATCATACAATCGTGACACAATTGGGCTGGTGGTAGCTCCATCACTCTTTGACTTTAAGATGGGGCATCCATTGTGAAGCAAAAATAGTGAAAGCAGGATAGCCCCAATTAATGCCAGTACAAGCGGTATGCCTCCAAAAACATGCGAAAAAAGCAAGTGCATGGTTGATGTTTCCAAGAACAGTCTGGAACCTACTTACAAACTCAGACCTTATTGCCTTAAAAAAAGTCTACAACCCCCACAGTGTTAGATGCATTAAAAATGTGGCTCACAAGTTCATTGAAGTGCCTTGGAAAGTTGGTATCTAAGAGGGATTGCATCTCGGCTGAAGATCTTGCCTCTTTTAGGTCATAGGTTTCATTGGCAGATGGAAGCACCACGTGTTTTTGAAACAACTGTGCTTATAGCCTGCTCACCTTGTCGAAGTTGACATTGGAAGTAGCAATATGAAGCCACAAATTTGCTACTTTTATCTCATGCATGTGTGAAAATAGTACATTTCCATAGCAGCTCACTATTTAAGAAACAGAAATCACACATGGGACACCTGTTCCCATCCTATAGTAGCATTCTCACTCAGCATCAAGTAACCTCCCTTTAAAAGTAACTGAAACACTGTGCAACTCAACGGTACAGGAATAGCCTTCAAGTTGTAGGGTAAGTTTGACACTGACGCATTACATACACTATGCAATGCACCACTTTACAAATCATTGAATTGCTTAGTTTCATAGAGGCTACCTGCAAGAAAAACTTCCTTTTCCCCACTCATGCACTTATAATCGAAAGGCAAGTCCTACACCTCATGAATAAAGCTCTCCCGTAAAAGTTAAAACAGGCCTATCAGAAAATGTTTCAAACATGAAGTGAAGTGAAATGATTTAGACCTGGCAGGTCTTGGCCTGGTTTCCCTGTAAGATTTGCTTATGATCTCCTGTTTTTTGGTCCTGTGCTGTAATTAGTTGTTGCTGGTTTTGCTACTCTGGGCACTTTACCATGGCTAACCAGTGCTAAAATGCAAGTGATCTCTGTCTGAGTTGTATTAGTAATTTGCTTTTCCATGTTTAGCATATTTGGTTTACTAGTAAGTCCCTAGTAAAGTGCACTAGAGGCGCCCAGGGTCAAATGCTACTAGTGGGCCTACAGCACTGATTGTGCCACCCACATGAGTAGCCCTGTAAATGTCTCAGGCCTGCCACTGCATTGTCTGCGTGTGCAGTTTTTAACTGCGAGTTTAACCTGGCAAGTATATACACTTGCCAGGCCCAAACCTTTCCTTTTACTATATGTAATCCACCCCAAAGACCCCATTTCTAACAGTAGGCCTTAGGTAGCATGGGCATGGCACAATGTATTTTAAAGTTAGGACATACACTGATGTGTTTTACATGTCCTGATAGTGAAATACTGCCACATTTGGTTTTCATTATTGCAAGGTCTATCTCACCCATTAGTCAACATGAGGATTTCCTTTAAATATCTTTTTAGTGCAGTTTCCCATTGGGAGCAGATGGAGATCTGGAGTTTGGGGTCTCTGACCTCACAATTTAAAAATATTTTGGTAAAGATGGTTTTTAGATTGTTTGTTTGAAAATGTCACTTTTAGAAAGCGGGCATTTTCGTTCTTACCCATTCTGTGCCACTGCTTGACCGCTGAAAACACTTTGGGGTCAGACTAACAGTTGGGCTGTTTGTGAATTCACTCTAGACAATGACACAAAGGGTGCTGAGGTATGTCCTGCACATCCTGATGAGTCTTCTTGGGCTTCTGCTTGTAGAGTGAAAGGACTGGACTTTGAATTCTGAAATCCTGCTTGTGAAGTTTCTCCAAGAGCTTGGACTGAGCTTGCCACCTGTTCTGAAGTCTCAGGGCCATTAAAGACTTAGGCCCTCATTCTGACCTTGGCGGGCGGCGGAGGCCGCCCGCCAAAGTCCCGCCGTCAGGTTACCGTTCCGTGGTCGAAAGACCGCGGCGGTAATTCTGACTTTCCCGCTGGGCTGGCGGGCGGTCGCCTTCAGACCGCCAGCCAGCCCAGCGGGAAAGAGGCTTCCACGATGAAGCCGGCTCGGAATCGAGCCGGCGGAGTGGAAGCTGTGCGACGGGTGCAGTTGCACCCGTCGCGTATTTCACTGTCTGCGCAGCAGACAGTGAAATACATGTAGGGGCCCTCTTACGGGGGGCCCTGCAATGCCCATGCCAGTGGCATGGGCACTGCAGGGGCCCCCAGGGGCCCCGCGACCCCCCCTACCGCCATCCGGATCTCGGCGGTCCGACCGCCGGGATCTGGATGGCGGTAGTGGGGGTCGGAATCCCCGCGGCGGTGCAGCAAGCTGCGCCGCCGCGGAGGATTCAATGGGGCCGCGGTACACTGGCGAGACCCCGCCAGTGGTGCCGGTCCGACCGCGGCTTTACCGCCGCGGTCGGAATCCCCATTGGAGCACCGCCGGCCTGTCGGCGGTGCTCCCGCGGTCCTCCGCCCTGGCGGTCAAAGACCGCCAGGGTCAGAATGAGGGCCTTAATCTGCCAGCACCTGGGCTCTCTTGCTGAGACCCCTTCTCTGCCAAGTGGTTGCACATCCAGTCCCTGGGCACTTGAAAGGAGAAGCTAGTGAACCCACGGTGAAAATTCACTCACCAGAGCCAAGCAGCAGAAAAATGAATGCATCGCCTGCACAGTAGCTGCAAAATTGACGCAGCACCATGGAAATCAATTCATCATCAGGTCAGTGCGGATTCATCGCTGCTGTGTGTCTGGATTTTCCATGCATCATCTCTGGGTGTCAAAATCTTCAACAGCACTGCACGGACCCGAGGCTGTTTAACCGTAAATCAATGCATCACTTACCGGGCAGACAAGGAAACTATGCGAGGCCTCACTTGCGAGTAAGTAATCAACGCATTGCTTGCTTTTCCGATGCAAGTTCCCCCATGCAGCTTTATTTTGGATGCACACCAGGTACTTTGTGCGAAAACAGTGCATCCATTGATTTTTATGGATATAGGGCCTCATTTGGAACTCAGCAGTCTTTTTTCAAGACTGCTGAGGTACTGCCCTGATGAAGACCTACTGGTGCAGGTGGTTTTCCGCACAGCGTATTATGACTGCTGGCAGCCCTTCACCCTTTTCCAGACGGAGAGCCACCAGCAGCCATACTGGTGGTCGGCGGTGAAGTGGAGGCTACTCCACCTCCACTGCCACGTCATCAGAACACCGACCACCGAATCACAACCAAGGATTCGGCGTGGTGGTGTTCTGGTGACGGGGTGCTGGCGGCGGAGCAGGCCCCATGGATCTAGTTCCCTCCTGGAGGATCACCGGACCAGGTAAGGTGATCGTCTGCTAGGGGAGGGGGGTGTTGTGTGTTGTGTTTGTGCATGGGGGTGTGCGTGTGAGTGTGTTGAGGGGGTGTGTGAGTGCGAGTATGCATGCGGGGTGTGTTGTGTTTATGGGAAATGTGTGCGTTTATGTCTGTGTGTATGTCTGTGTGCGTGTATGTGTAGTAGTTGTGTGAGTGTGTGTGTAGGGTGTGTGTGTGTGTGAATGTTTGGGGGTGTGGGGAGGGGAGTCCTACCACTTTTGGGGGGTGGTAGGGGGTAGGGGGTTTTGGGGGAGGACTCTGGGGAGGGGGAGGGAGTGTGGAAGACCCTATCAGTGCCAGGGAATGAATTCCCTGGCACTGATAGTGCCTACCGCCATGGATTTCGTGGCGGTACAGAACCCCACGAAATCCATGGCGGTATGCGGGGTCGTGATGCCGCCAGAGGTGTAGTGACGGCTGCCGGGCTGGAGACCAAAGTCTCCAGCCCAGCGGTCGTTACCACCCTGGCGGTCGGAGTGGAGAAGTGATGGTTTGGCATGGCGGGCACCGCCATGCTTGTAATTTCATTTTGTTTACCACCGGCCTGTTTGCGGTATTACCGCCACTTCTCCACCGACCGCCAGGGTTGTAATAAGGGCCTAAGACTCTTTTTATTTTTTAAAATTCATATCTTTGCTTATGTATTTTATATTCTTATTGTTTTGGTATTTTTTGATTTAGATAAATATTTTTTTTTTCTAAACTGGTGTGGAATCCTTTTGTGGTGTTTTCACTGGGTTACTGTGCATGTTTGTACAAATCCTTCACACATTGCCTCTGAGATAAGCCTGTCTGCTTGTGCCAAGCTACTAAGGGGGTGAGCAGGGGTTATTTTAGCTGTGTGACTCCCTTACCCTGACTAGAGTGAGAGTCCCTACTTGGACAGGGTGTAAACTAACTGCCAACTAGAGACCCCATTTATAACAAAAAGAAGTTATTGACAGTGGTATCACCCCATGTATTAACCACACTGATGACGGTGTTTCAGCCACTGTAAAAGGCAACATTTCTATCTTCTCTTTGCTAAGCATAGTGTAACTGTCTTCTTTCTTTGCCATTATCTATTGGTTTTTGCCATGTTAAAAGGTGTAAATAACTCTTTTGAGTTCATCTGATTCCAGTGCCCCCAATTTGCTTTGAGAACCTGTAGAGTCCAACTCAACTGAATAATGCTCCTAAATTGACTCTGTCCATGTTGTAAACATGACATATTGTTTTGCATAATTTCGACGGCAGATGACACAAGGTTGTTTAACATGGAAAATACGAGTGGACAATGTGTTCATACCATTATTACCAAGGGCTAATGGTTTCTCTAAATTTGCCTTAAACTAACAGCAGCTTCCATTTGTGAAAGCTTCCATATTTCATTATATATTGCCTACAAAAATCTTTACAAGTGTGACTTCCTGAGGCATGACAAGAAATCTTGCTATACTATGTCCTCTGAGAGGAGAGAGAGGTGCTCTTTAACAGCTGTCAAAGTGGAGTCTTGTGACCATTGCTGACATTGTTTGCCACACAATATGTGGTGAGTGTACCTGTATGCTCACATAATAATGGTCTGGTCTGCTTGCTTTAAAACTCTGACTGGAGTTAATAAAATGAGTATGACAATCACTTTTATCCACTGGCCACAATAACCTCCCATTGGGACCTGAATGTGTAGAATTAAATGTACTGTTCCTAACCTTACCATTGAGCTGTTCATCTGTAAAATTTACATAATTTTGTCAATTTTCAGATTTTGCAATTTAGGGAATACTGGGCACATTCGTATATCATATATCATATCACGTTGAATAGTATCATTCAGAAAAATAATTCACAATGGTATTAAATATGCTTTGAATAAAGCATCTATGCCATCTACCTGCCAATCTTTCATTCCCCAGCCTGATTTGAAATCAATTGTTTTCTTCCAACATTCAAAGCCCTTTATTTCTAATTGAAAAAAAAATGCATTAGAATAAATTAATTTAGTATCAGCCAACAAGGTTTTTCTTGCTTTTGGTGCTGGCAATTGGTAATAATATGACTCAGGATCAGTACAACATCATGTCCAGAAAAATATGTGAATTTTTCTACATATGTTTTGGAACATCGCACTGGTGAAATTGGACAATGTTCCCATTGTGTATAATGTAAAACTGTACATGGAATACCAGCTCTGTGTAGGTCATGATGTCCATAATAATGGTAGAACAACATTTCACCATGGTTTGCAGAATTCATGTACATATCTTCACTTTCAAATTCAGTGCAATGGTCAAGGTCAGAGAGCATAGACTCCACTGTTTTTACATCCCAGTCATTAAACACAATAACAGGTATAATGATATAATTCATGGAAATTTTAAAAACATATGGAATTTGAATTGCAGTAGAGCCAAATATTGTACTTTATCCCAGATGATTCCATCAGAAACTGGAACAGCAGAAATCTTCACTCGAGACAAGTCTCTTCGCACATAATGGGAAGGCAAATAAGGCTTTAAAAACTCATCTACCAGTTCAACAACTGAGGCTCTCTTTATGAGTTTGGCGGTCTTCGGGCAAGACCGCCATGCGAAATGCCACCACCATTCTGGCAGTGATTGTGAACATGGGCCGCTCTATTACGAGTCACAAAGAACAAACCGTCCAAATCCAGCCACAAAACCAACACGGGCAGGCCGACTGATGGTGAAAGAGTGACTGTCCAACCGCAGGCCCCACCACCTCGACACAATTCCGACCGCCCAATTATGAGTCAGTCTTCAGCACAGCAGCACATGCACGGCGGTAAACCATTGGCGGTTCACACCTCAGCGGTACAAAAAGGCACCACCAATAGTAGCCAACACCACATTGAACAGTTCGAATACCCCACACCTGAAACACATACACACTACACCCATCTGATCACTGCACTAAAAAACACTCCCTACATCCACAATCCTTTGCGACTCCCGCGACCAGCCACAAAGACATGAGCCACAAAGCATATCCCATGCACTACAAACACCTTCACATTACACACTTTATATACATCACCACCACAACCTACCAGTACCCACATCCAAACGCCCCCACACCACCACCACCCCACTGCACCCTACCCGCAGAGCACACCTCCCCCACAACATGTCACGCCAGTAGCTCCTACGATTAACAGACAATGAGTTGCAGGTCACGGTGGACGAGATTGTCAGAGTAGAGCCACAACTGATGGGAGCACATGTTCAGCAAACATCACTGGCCAAGAAAACAGAGTTATGGCTCAGGATTGTTGACAGTGTCAACTCAGTCGGCATCTATAGACGCACAAGGGAGGATATCAGGAAGAGGTGGAACGACCTCAGCGGGAAGGTGTGTTCAATGGCGTCCAGGCACCAGATTGCCCTGAACAAGACTGGTGGTGGGCCCCCACCTCCTCCACTTGAGTTAACATCCTGGGAGGAGAAGGACATGGACATCATGCATCCAGATGTTCTTACTGATATCATAAGAGGTCGCCACTCTGGTAAGTCAACACTACCCCCCAGGCACCAACCACTCCTGTCCAGCATGGCTCCCCACTACCCCCAATCCACCCCATCCCACACAACTGCCCCCCAATCATCCCACGACTGTCCCCTGCATGCCACACCACCCCTCTCCCACCATCCCCACACCCCCTCCCTAATGCACAGATAATAATCACAAAGTGAAGAACCACAACTCCTACAATGCAACATTCCCCACACAGCCAAAAAATCATATTCCCACTTCACAGTGGAATACTTGAACGGACAACCATACCACAGCCCACAACTGGTTGCTAGGACAGTGTCCCAACACATGACAGCAATGCCAGCCACCATCCACAAACCACAATGGCACATGGAAACATGCCACAATCCCCATACCCAAATTAATCTCTGCTGTGCTGCAGCTGTCATTGCCATAGCTGGAAGCAAGTTGAGCCACTGCATGCACCACACCATGAAAATGACAACTACACATCCATATACAAATTCTACCTCTTTCCATCCACAAGTTACCCTGCCACTGCACCCTGCAGCGGATGCTCAGGTCAGATAGCCCTCCCCATGATGAAGGCCCCAGTAGATGCTTGGATGGACACAACTTGCTAGGGCCATCTTGGGTGACTGGTCAGTCCACTCCCAGCAGCCCCACCCTGGACACAATGGACTTTCCCTCCCATGTGGCAACAACACCCCAGCCTGCCTCTGCTCCCCAAACCTGAGCCCCAGGGACCTCCCAAATAGAACTGTGCCCCACAGTACAGGGAGCAGTGTCAAGGACACACACCCCTGACAATGAAGGGCCTGGTGCTACTTGAAGTGGGCACACTGTGTCAGGGTCACTGGCACTGGGGGCCAGGGGTATTTGGAGGTGTCTGTCTTTCAAAGGATGGACCAGTCACAACACCAGACTGCCTAGAAGACCATCACCTGAGTCCTAGGTGCATAGCACCAAACCAAGGACACCATGGCCCGATCCTCCCCACTGTGCAGGCGAGCCAGAGGCTGCAGAGTGAACACCATCAGCAGGCCATGCAGCAGAGGCAGACTCACAATGCCAACTTGACCTCCATAGCAGGGGTGCTGAAGGAACTCACCAACATCCTACGTGTCTCCCACCAGCATGCCCCTTTCAATAGCCACATCCCATCTGAGCCATTCACATCAGCGGCAGATAGTGGAATGGAGGCCCTGACACAGGACCCACAGGACATCAGCACCACTCTCCCTGTAGCCGAAGAGCCCCCATGCAAGTGAGGACATCAAACAAGACATCCAGCCGGAACTGATGCCAAGATCAAGACCACCGCCAGGAACTGACCCTCTCCTGAACATACTCCCCTGTGTGTCACTGAGACACCAAGTTGTCTGTCCACTGTAATTTTCTCTGTTGTCCATTGGCCGCCATACTGGACTTCGACTACCCACAGTTGGCCTAATTACTCTGATGATCCAACCTGCCATGACCCCACTCATCACCACTTGCACTTGTCCCTCCCAAATAAACACCATTGAGCACGATTACTGCCTTCGTCTTTAATTGTCATGAGTACGAAAGATACTGCAATGATACTTGCAACAGTCAACCCATTTTCCTGCCAATGTATGTGAGAGTGACAGAAGGGGGAGCATTATGCAGCAAGGTTTACAGTGGAGCAGGAAGTGGCTGGAGACATGTGTCAAGGGAGGCAGCAGGTGAGGCAGGGACCAAAGTGCACCACAACAATGTCCTGAAAGTAGAAAAAGACAGGGACAGATATCACTATAGGAGCCACATATGCCAAATCAACACACATGTCAGTACAGAAAACCAAGGCTGGGATGGCAAGTCAAGTCCCAAACAACATGGCAACAACAAACCCACATACTCAAGACATACCTCTCCAATGGTCACTCCCTCATAGCAAACTGAGCCAAACATGAGGTTGTTCCCACTGCCATGAACAGTAAGGTTGCATAGCCCCCCAATGTCGACTTCCAGGATAGGATGCAATACAGAGGAAACCACCTAGCATAGCACACATATTTCACTGGAGTTGGCAGTTCAGGGAACAATGGTCATGCACAGAGATGTCACAAGTTCAGCAACACAACAGCAGGGTGAGTATAGCACTGACCTGTGCACAGTAAGGAGCCAACATATGGGCACATGTAACCAACCCCCTGACCCATCCACAGTCGAGCTGCACCCAATACCTCCAATGATTACAGACACCTGGTGGTAGCATGGCACAAGGCAAACAGTTGTACAATGTCACATAACATACATTTGACACATACCTGTATCTCAGTGGAAGTATTGTCCTATGAGCTCTGCTCTGGAGTCAGCTACATCTTCATCATCTTCCTCCTCATCACTCCCCATGTCCCCTTCATCAGCCACTGGTACAGCTGCCATCCCCTCTGCATCCAGCAATGGGTTGTGACGTCTTAGGGCTAGATTGTGTAGCATGCAGCAGGCAACAGTGATCTGGCACACTTTCTGTGGATTGTAGAGTAGGGTACCTCCAGAGATGTGTACACACGAGAATCTGGCCTTCAGCAGGCCAAAGGTCCTCTCAATGACCGGTCTTGTCCTACCGTGGCCTCATTGAAACGGTGTTCAGCAGCTGTGGTCGGTTGCCTCATGGGTGTCAGTAGCCAGGAAAGGTTGAGATAACCAGAGGTAAGAGTCATGTCAAGACCAGGTAGGTGATAGGGCAGGTCGTGAACAGTGATGAGAGCAGAGGGGCACACATATGAAAGGATACATACCTATGAGCCAGGCCCGTCCCTCTGTAGTGGTGCAATCATGTGTGGGGCTGTGCTTTTCCGCAGAATCTTGGAGTCATGCACAGAACCAGGGAACTTGGCTGTCACTTGTGTGATATCTTGGTCAGGGAGACACACCACCTGCACATTGATGGAATAGACGTTCTTATGGTTCCTATACACTTGTTCACTCCTCCTGGGTGGCACCAGGGCTACGTGGGTACCATCAATGTCCCCTATCACATGAGGCACATGTGCAAAATCGTAGAAGGCAGCCTTAAGAGTGCCCGAATCCGCATGTTGGGGGAACCTGATGTAGCAATGCAGATGTTTTAGCAGGGCACATAATACCTCCTTCAGGACGTTGCTGAACATGGTCTGTGACATCTCTGCTGCCACATCCACCGTAATCTGTAATGACCCTGAGACAAGGAAGTGAAGGACTGGCAACACCTGTACTGTGGGTGGAAAAGCATTGGGATGACGAATGGCAGGTAACAGATCCGGCTCCAATTGGGTCACCATGTCCATGATGGCCTAACGGTTCAGACGATAGGTCTGAATGATGTGTCGTTCTTCCAGGGTGGCCAGGTCGACTAGGGGCCTGTCTACCTGTGAATTCCTCATCCTCACCCTTCCACCGTACCTGGGAATGACAGGCAGTAGGAATCGTGATGTGCAGCATTGACTGTGTGGACGTAGTTGAGCTGTGCGCAGGTCACGAAATGTCACCAATGAAGCACCTTCAATGCACCCTCAATACACATTGCACATGTAAAATGGCAGCCGCCTGTCCTGCTTACACAGGACAGATGGAAGTGAGCCCATCCTGCCAGTGTAACAAGTCATGACGGTAGGCGGTCACATCCGCTGTGCAACTCCTCATTGATTAACGTGGTTGCCTATGGGAGACATGAGCCAATGGTGATCGCAGCCAGTGATGACTGCGATGGCCGTGAGCGCCATTTCATGTGCTCATGCTCACTTGACTCCTGACACTTGTACACAGAAGACCTCCACTGAGGGTGCTGCTGTGTCCTGACTCTGGTAGCCAAGATGCCATGTCCTGCAGGAGAAAGGGCCCCAGCCTTCACCCAGGAAGAATTGGAAAAGCTCGTGGAGAGGGTCCTACCCCTGTATGGACAGTTGTATGGAGCACCAGAACAGCAGTTGAGGCCAATGTCTCTGTCTTGTCTGTGAGTGGTGCATATGGGTACGGGGGCAGTGTGACTGGAGAATGGACATGGGTGAGGAGTCTGGAGATAAGTGGATTGATGACATGTGAGTGTGGTAGTGAGATGTGTGATGTCCACTGCGGTCCCTGTGATTCCGAGCTACATGAAATTGTCCTTCTGTCTGTGTCACCTATGCAGGAGAGCCCATCAGAAAAAGGTGATTTGGCGTGCCGTCACCAAGAAAGAGTGGACCTGGGGGTCCATGCTCGGCAGTGCACCCACTTCAGAAAGAGATGGGAGGACTTGAGGTGCTGCATCCGGAAGACCACGGACGCCCAGCTGGGGATGCCCTCCTAATGAGGGAGGGCTGCCCGTCGGACCCTGAACCACTAATGGCCCACATTTGTGCAGTGGCATACCCTGAGGTGAATAGGCGCTTGAGAGCAGCACAGCAGCCACAAGGGGTGAGTACACACTATCACTTACAATATGTGTAGCCATAGTGGCTCTGGGTGTGCACTATTGGAGACCTGTAGAGTAGGTACTAGGTACTATGGGTATTCGATAACCGGGCAGGATTGACATCATAGATGTGTGGCCATACCATGCAGTCAGTTAATTGAGGGGCAATTACACCCAATGTGGTATCTGTGTTGGCACCTACTACAAAGATTAGCAAGGCAGCTCATGCCAACAGGTTCATTGCATCTGGGGTGTCAGGCCTTTGTGATCAGGTCTTGACAACCACCGTTCCAGGGATGAATGAAGAGTCCTCAATCTGCTGGCAGGTACTGAATGTGTGGTGAGGTAAGGTTGGCTAAGATGTCTCTGTGCAATTTGACAATGGCCTAGTTGGCATGCCAACTACCAATGCAGGATTCAGTTGGTTTGGTAGTCCCGGAATTGTGTGTCTCAACAGGCATGGGAAGTGGGCAGACACTGGGAAGGCGTGGCTGGTATGCCTCTCATCATGTAGACGAATGCATCTGTGTCACCATCAGCGGTGCACATGTGCACTGCTTTGGTTTCCACAATGGTGTTACAATGTTGTAGCATGTGTAGGTGAGGGTATGGTGTGTCATGGCAAGGCATCAGGGGATGTTGTAGTTACCCTTTGTAATTGTTGTGCTGGCATTGACCGATTGCACCCTGTCTCTCTCTCTCTCCCACCCTACCTCCCTCCCTCTCCTCCTCTGTCTTTTTGTGCATCAGCATCATCTGGCAAAGGAGAAGGGGCACCAGCAAGTGGCGAAGCTGTAGCTGACTGCACCCAGGAGGTTGATTCCAGTGGAGCTGCGAGGACCAGTGGGACGGAGGACGAGGGGAGTGCCACAGGGGAGACAGGATTGACCATGTCATCTTCAGATTCCTCCTCCGATGGCGGCTCCCTGACAGTTGTGGACCCATCTGAGCCCATGCCTGCATCATCCTTGTTTGCCACCCCCTTACCAGCACCGCCCTCCCTGTTGCTCCCAACACAGTTGCGTGTGCCCGGTTACCTCCTGAGGTCCATCTCTGTGGGGCAGTCAACCATCATGAATGCCATCCAGGGACTCCCAGATGCAGCAGACCAATGCGTTCTGGAAGGCATTCACATTGCCCTGGCTGGCCTGCAGAGATCGTTTCAGTCTCTGGCCTCCTCCTTGATGGCAGCCAATGTCCCTTCTTCTTCCGTCCCCCCTCCAGCTATCTCTTCCCAAACCCACATCACTCTCCCCTCACCCATCCAAGGCACACTTACTGACCCACATGCATGCACATCAACAGACACAGTACACAAGGACAGACATAAGCACCACAAACACCACCTCTGCCATGCACACAAACCACATTTAGATGCAGACATGCCAACATCCACTCACTCCACTGACTCCCCCACCACCTCCCCCTCACAGTCACACCACTCACACCTGCAGTCACCACCTCATCAGTTTCTGATCCTGCCACGTGTGCTCACTCTGCCACCGACACAATATCACACCCCCATATGTGCACCCCATGCACCACATGCGCACCCACCATGACAATCAACACTCCCACATGCAGCACATCTACCCTACCTGCAGACACCACCCCAACATTCACTCAAACATTCCCCCGCCATCTCCCTGCATTTCCTTCCCCCACCTCCCAGTACACATAAACGCCCACACTCACCCACCCAACAGTCACCCAGCACACACGTCATCCACCAACGCACCTGTACCCAAGGCACTTCCACATACCCACCTCTCAACCATTCCCTCTACCTCCCCTTCCAAACATCCTTCCCATGACCTACCTTGTGCCCCAAAGAAATGTTTCCTGCAAGTGTTTTCCCTGTTCCCCACCAGTGGCCCAGTCCCTGTTCCCCCCAAAGGCCCTGCTACCCTTCCCAGACCCCTGACTTCCACTTCCCAGTCCTCCTCTGGTCCTCGCCATGCCCCACCCCCACCTAGGACACCCATCCCCACCAAGTCCACAGTTAATCTTCCCATACTGAGACCAAGCCTACTCCCTTCACTTCTAAGACCAATCCCACTTCCTCCACTTCCAAGGCCAAGCACAAGCCCTCCCCTCCTGGATAAAGCACCCCCTTTCAAGGGCAAGACTAAGGACTAACCCTCCAAATGCACCACCAAGGACCCACCCTGCAAGCCCAGACCAAAGTACCCCCCCTCCAAGCTCAAACCGCACCCCCACCCTTCATCCCTGAGGTGCCTGCATGCCCCATTGATGCCCTGTCCTGTGGAGGCCAGCACTTTGCAGTCAGGAGTCAAGTTGGAGCGTCATTTGTACCCAGTGTGCTCGGGATACTGCAAGACATTTGGACTGGCCCTTGGGCCTCTTTGTGCATGGTTCAGCCAATTGAAATTGCTCTTCTTGAATATATCTGCACCACTGCACCATTGGTGTCAATGGTTACAACCTTGTCCTGGCTTTCCTTCAACATGTATGTGTGGTGAATGTGCGATTTTGTGTGTGTGGTGTGTGTGTGTACTAATGTCCTTTCCTCTAGTGTGTGGTAGGCTGGTGGACTTATGGTTGGTGTCTTGGTCGGCATCGCTGGTCCTGGAGGTTAATGGCCATCAGGAGCATTGGGAAGATATGCAATTCATGTGCCATGGTGCCTACAGATGTGCCTGAGTTCCTGAAGGTGAGTGTTCCCTTTTAGGTTGTTCGTTTCTACCAGGCTTTTTGTGGTGGTGGTTAGACTGCCCCGAAATCCTGGCAGTGTGCAGCCTCATAATACGGTCGTAGGAAACAGACTGTACGCCGACCTGGAGATGTGTACCGCCGGTTGCGGCGGTCCATCTGCAGTGGCGGTTCGGACGGAAACTTGGCTGTGTACTGCAGGTGTTTTCCCTGGACTCGTTATATGGTGGTCTTCACCTCCTGGGCCATGGCGGTATGACCCCAACCTGCACCACGGCAGTACACAGACCGCCAAAGTCTTAATGAGGTCCTAAGTGTTCAGAAAGATAATGCTCATGTATGAGCAAGAAGAAGACACTGATAAATCCAATCCACAGGAAACATGCAAGCAATGCTCATGTAATCCACAGGTAAGACCATGGACAGAACAAGTAAATGTGTTTAAGCCAGTTGAAAAGCTTACTTATACCATGAGCAGAAGTGGTAGTCGAAGCAGAGGAAAAATTGTCTATGTTGACGAAGTAACCAGAAGCAGTCTGTGCAAAAACTGAAGCCAGTGTAGGCGAAAGAGAACTGGTAGATTCCTCTGATGGTGGTTTAACAAAGACAGTTGGTTTGTGATGTAGTAAAAAGTTGTATATTTATGTCTCTGACATCTATTGGGCATGTGGCGGTAACTTGAATCAACAAAAGTTCCATCTCTACCCTCCCCAACCTAGGAGAAACAATTTCAGCCTTATTTAATGCTTGAAGATGTATCTCCTCTATGGTATGGAGAGGGAAAAGGAAACTACTCAGGAATCTGCGAGGTCTGCTGTACAGGATGGGCCACATGGTGCAATTTGATTTTATCAATGGAGACAAAACATTTGTCTTTGGAACCTGTAAGCCGTGGTAGCTCTGATACCTAGTATCCTAAGAACAGGTAGCGGAGCTCTTTAAGATGGGCCAAACCTCTTCATCACAGCAATATTCTCGTGAACCAGATCCTCAGTGTTTGGATCCAGCCTGTAGAAGTTTGTGAATCCCTCATTCCCAAAGTGTCAGCATTTGTACTGGAATGTTCAACTTGAAACTGCTGTAAGTACTGTAAGATAGTGAGACATTAATTTATTTCAAAAGGGGTTTCTGCCTCCACTGCCCCAGTACCATCAAGATCTGGGATAAACATTGGAATGTCAAACAGGACTTCATATGGGGTACGGCCTCCCAAAGATTTTCTGGGCAGATTATTTAATGCTCTCTGGACCCTATGTAAATGATGAATCCAACTAGGACCTGAATCTAATACTCTAGCAGTTGAGGACTGCTTTGAGTCTTGCTTTTTTCTTTCCGCTATCGACTTTCCCTCTGGATTATAGGGGGAAGAATAATGCACTGCTACACCTAATATTCCCATGGTGTCCCTTTTAAGCTTTAGATACAGAAGCAGGGTCCTGGTCCGAATATAATGCCGCAACTGCATATGTCCTGATAAAGACCTACAAATCTTTTATAAGTGTGCGAGTGTCAGCCGATCAGTGTGGCCACACCCACAGGAATCTGGATCAAGAGTCTATTGGTTGTAAAATATATTTGTATGCACCATAAGAATTGAAAGGGCCACAGTGGTCCAGTTACGCACACTCCAAAGGCTTGCTAGACACTGAGAGGGGTGTCTGCAGTGGGTTTTTAATGGTGGAACCATTTGTTGGCAGATGTCACAACTGAGGGCATACTGTTTGGTCTGTTTATATAGACCACGCTACCAACAGTGTTTTTGTAATAGGGAAATAGTAGCTGCCACACCAGCATAGGGAGAAGCAACATCCTCATGAGCTGCTTGAATTAGTTCTAGCCTAACATCTTGGTTGGGGATTACACAATCACCCATCCCCGGAATTCTTACCTATGGAATGTTTTCGGCACTCAAATGGTAGGAATATTTTGCGGGCTATGCTTTTTGTAAAGGCATGCAATCAGCTGAAACGTTCACAGCAGCTAGAATTTCTTCATCTACCCTTGTGTGAGAACACGTTATCACAGACACAGTTGTCGAACAACTGCAGATTTGGCCACTTCACCATCCAATTCATTTCTTATGACTAGTATTTTGGCACACTGATGTTCCAATGTATGTATTATGTGAGCCAGGGGAAGTCTGTCTTTCCCCCAAACATTTATTGATGGTCTTTCCTTTGGAGTCTCTGAATCTGATAAGGTGCAAGTAGTGTAAGTTTTCATTGAAAGACTGTACATTATAGTACGAATCACACGATCAGTGTTGGGAATTCAGGATTTGTTTGTTCCAAATAAAAAATTCATGCTTTCAGTTCAGCACCTTGTATTGTACAATCCCAAAGGGACTATGTAAACATTTGTTTAGGGTGAAATTCTGCACCCCTCCTCACTCCATATACAGCTGTGCCAGCCATGGAGTATTGGTGTTTAGTCCCTGTAGTGGGTTGAGCAGAACCATCCGCATAAAGGATGTATTTGTCATGATCTAGAGGCATGACGTTAGTGGGCATTGGGTGCTCTAGTACATAATGGAGAAATTCTTGAGTTTCTAATTTAGGACAAAAACATAATTAACATCAGTGGCAGTAAAGTAAGTGGCCCATTGTATCCATCGTGGAAGTAGTGCTTTGCATTTGGAATGCTCAACTTTGTAGCAATGCCAGGGCTTGGACTAGGGTAATGACAATAATGCATTTTTACTATGCCAATGCTCTCTCCTTAATAACAGAAATCTGAACTGCACTCAGTAATTTTTCAGTGGATGAAAAATGCACTTCTGCATTGGAATATAGATGTGATTTATACGCAATTGGGACTGTGTCACCTTCGTTGAATGTGACATAGGAAAAACCAATATCATTCATAATTATCCAAATGACCACATTTGTTGGTTTTCACGTTTGTGGGTGATTTGCTTCAAGCATGTCTGTTTGTATTGATCTCCGCATTTGTGTATGTTGTGGTGTCCAATGTTTCGTTGAAAAATCTGGATTGTATTAAATCACAAAGTGGTTTTATGCGTTGCGCATGATCTGGTATGTGTGTTCTGCCAAAGTTAAGAATCCTAACATAGATTGCAGTTGTTTGATGGTAAATGGTGGTTGTACGTATGCACACTTCTCGAGGAAGTATGGTGTAAGAGTCTTCCCCTCATTAGAAAGCATGTATCCCAAATACAGGACACTAATAAATGCAATTTTTGCTTTCTTAACATTGAATTTGTAGCCATGTTTGGCAAATCCAAACACAATGCAATCTACCCTGGGCAGATGTGAAATTAAATAATTGTCTGTCAGATACGTGTAATCTACATAGGACAGTACCTCAGGATCAATATCATGCAATATTGATGTTACACTGGCGGAGAACAGCTCTGGACTGTTCCTATATCCTTGGGGGAGTCGAAGGGCTGAGCATGCAAAAAACTGCTAGATCCCTGTTTTCAGGGGTTATGTTCTAGCAGAAAAACCCATTGGAAATGTCAAAGGTTGCTTTGTATTTTTTACAGACAATGTTCATTAGAGCTATACTGTGTGAGTTTTGAATCACAAATGTGTGTTTGACTATTATAGTGTCTGTAATCTTAGTAGTAATCTATAGGAATGGTCTGGCATAGCTGAGGGAAAAAAGGATTGTTCAATACAGATACGCAGGGTTCAATTACTCCTTGGTACTGAAGTTGTGAGGGAATCTCCCTCACAGGGGCTTTTTCTTCATGTTTTATTGGGTACTGTGGTTCTACTTGTGGACTGGACTGTATAGGTATAAAATGATAAGGAGAATCTCTATCCCAGCCTACATAGTTGCGATACAGAGCTGGCACCTGTGCTAGAGCCCAGATTACTTCCTCTGGAACTGAAAAAAATGTCAAAATTACATATTTTCCTTGTGGTAGGGTTCTAACAAACTCTGGTGGCCAATCTTTTTCTGACAGGAGAATGTCGTAACTAAGTGTTAATCTTTCTAAGGAAATTACTTTAATTGTGTGCACTATTTGAGGGGAATACAGTTGGATCCCCCAGAATGATCGAGAGGTCTGAAGCACAACCAAATGTTTCTCCTAAATTTCATTAGATCAGAGTGTGTAATCATTTCATGTACAAGACAAAACAGCAGAGGGAAGCTAGGAGGAGATGGATAAAGAGGCCTTAGCCAAATTTATCAGCACACAGTAATGAAAAGCACGTCTTGATTCAGATTTACTCATATTACACTCTTGCCTGAATTTACAACCTCCATCAGGTGCAATGTACTGAAGAGTATCGTGAGGTGAACCAGTCATTGTAATAACATGCCCCTGACACATTTGCATATCCTTTGTTTGTTGCATGTACTAACTGAGCAGCTATCTGTACATGTAACCCCTATTTCCAATTTATATGCAATCAATGTCTGAAGGATGCGGAAGGTGTCATGTCTTGCATCTAAACAAGCAGCCTGTTTTTAAGAGGCCCCCAGGATAGCTGACAGCTTGCAAATTGATATAGATTCAGTAGTTTCAGTTGTGATAATAGCGTGAAGGTCTTATGAGTTGGCTGAAGTGCCACATACTGCCTGTCCTATAAAGACTGCAGCATGTTAAAGTAGGGTAGTACTGGGATGGCGATTTATCTTAGTATCACAAGCAAATACAGGGGTTTCCTTGCCTGTGAGATGCCAGTTGTGACCCCACTGGTTCTTTGAAATGATTCAGTGACCAGGAAATTATGTCCACCCAATACATTGACATGGAAAGTAATTTCATTGCAGTGCGTTGTTGGTGAAATTAACACCCATTCCTATTCTGCAACTAAGTCCAGAAACACATCTGGAGACAAGTGGTATTTGCCAATTACTCTTCCTCGGAGATGGTAAAGAGAACGAGAATCTGTCTCTATATCCTTTATCTCCTCTTTAAGTGCTTGTCCTACAAGATCAGGGGAAGTATAGCAAACACAACTGTTTTTGTGGAAATGTTGTTGTGCCCGTGACTGACTTACTTATGGTGCTGATCTGTTTGTGATTAAATTATTGAATCATTAATTGCATTTGGGGTGGGATGTGGCTCAGGTGATATTAATACCCTCATGGAGTTACCTTTCAAAATGTTGAGGTCAATAGTATCGTCCTGCACATCAAGGACTATCAGCATATCATGAAGTTCTTATATATAGGAAAGTATTATAAACACCACATCTACTTACCTAGATGACATGTTTGCAGTTGATATTGTGGAGTCGATGTATGTGCGTATTATAGTATTAAATAATTTATACTTTTGTAACACACACCAGTGCACTGTTCACATTATGTAATTCATAATGTAGTTCACTGTAATGTGTATTTTACTCTGCATTTCTGTTTGGTTTATTTGCAATTTCTCAAAAATGTTTGTGTGTTGAAGTTCCATTTTGTACACATGCATGTGGCCAGCTAGAAGCCTTATGTTGTGAATGACAGCACGTCTTACTTCGTTATTACATTTTTATCGAATTATTTTTTTCGCTCTTATTCAGTTGTTATATTTACTCTCATGTGTGTCGTTTTTATCTTGACCACACAGGCTGTGCGGCTTACTCGTCCTATCATTTATTCAATTATTTTCTGTCTTCGTTGTTTTTGTGCTCATGCATTGCCGTATCTTCGGACAGTGGGAGATTGTTTTCAGAGATGGGTGGGTTGAACTTTGATACTGAAGCACGGCTTGAGTAGCAGTGGGTGTTTTCTTTTGTGTTTTGAACGTTCTGTAGACTGACTTGCAATTTTGCAGGCACAAGATTTTCTGCATTGCCCTCCAAGTGCACGGTCTTTATTTTCCACTTGCATTACACAGTTTGAAGGAGACTTTCTCCATTTTTTGGGCCGACCGTCTGCATCCGCCCATATTTCCAAATTGGTAGCATGTTTTTGACTTCACACTATTCCTCTTACATGCATTCAAGACTGTTGTCCACATATTTATAAGCCATCAATACTTTTCAAAGCAATTCTGTTCGGCGTATATTTGTTTATTAATGTATTCTGGCGTGTAAAATTAAAACAATCATGATAAACTGAAAGCAAAATAAAGATGTAATGTTTACTTGTAAGACTTAACTGAAACTCCACGTCTCAATTTGCAACTAAATTTAATGAAGTGTTACGCTCTAATATGCATGAGTTAGATCCAGTGTCTTTGGGTTATTAATTTAAAAATCAGAATCCAATATGTGATTTTATTGACAGTGTATAAAATTTGGTTTGTGGTGGTCTGCTGGGCCACTTCAGGTTAATTCAAAGTTGGAAAAAGAATAATAATTGTATTATTCACGAATCTTATAGCATAAACAAAATGGTAGAACTCTGGAAAATGTTATACCAGTTTATATCAAACAGTTTCTTTGATCGTGCGAGCTTTCTCAAGACGCGGGTTAAACATAATCATAACCCTAACTTGCACATATATATTTATTTCTGCAGGCTGCAGGGTATGATTTTTCCCAGCTAGTTGAAGTGATAAGCTCATAACAGATATCAACATAAGTACCTTAAGAAAGGCCAGGGGCATATGCATGCTTTAAGACACACCAACTCAACAAGAATAAAAGACGAGAGGGAGTCGAAGCCTCAAGTAAATTTGTTACAGAGGAGTTCAAATTAACTCACTCATGAGAGACGCCTCCATTTTGGGACATAATGTACATAATTTGAATGTTAATTTTCTGCCTTAAAGGTTACTAAGAAACAACATTACATTTTACACACTTGGGCATACACGCAGGCACACAGGTGTACACACCCACACTCAGACAGACACAAACACACACATACACACAGGTACACCAACACAAACAACAAATATAGATATTTGTGAATGCATGAAGATAGTACAGATGTTCTTAACAGAGTTTAATATTCCATTTATTACTATTGCTGAGTGTGGGGAGGGACATGACTCCTAAGCTGTGAAGCCTCTAGTGTGTTATGATGTCCCTCCCTCAACAATGATTAAAAAAATAGAATAATTATTTTCACTGCTATAGAATGTATGTAGTACAACTGAAGACACATTGGCTGGCTATTGCTCAACTGTGGCAAAGTGTGTTTCCGAAGTGAGGAGTGGTTGTAAAATCGCTCCTGAAGCTTGTGCATACATCCAAGCGTATCAGGGGAATTCTGCCTAAGATATCTATTCCCCAACTGTTGGACCTGCCCAGTTTGCAGGGTCATCCACAAACTTTTTGCCTCCTTCCTCCTATTTTTTCTGACCAGTTTTTGTTGGCATTAGCGCTCTGGGCACTTTACCACTGCTAACCAGTGCTAATGTGCATATGCTCTCTGTGTAAATCATATTGGTTATTAGTTTATCCTTGATTGGCATATCTGATTTACTAGTAAGTCCCTTGTAAAGTGCACTGGTTGTGCCACTCACACGAGTAGCCCAGTAAACATGGCTCAGACCTGCCACTGCAGTGTCTGTGTGTGCAGTTTTGAACCTCCAGTTCGACCTAACAAGTGTACCCGCTTGCCAGGCCCAAACCTTCCCTTTTTGTACATGTAAGGCACCCCTAAGATAGGCCCCAGGTAGCCCCATGGGCAGGGGAAGTGTATGTTAAAGGTGGGACATGTACCGACGTGTTTCATATGGCCTAACAGTGAAATATTGCCAAATTTGTTTTTCACTGTTGCAAGGCCTATCTCTCATATGTTAACAGGGGGGCTGCCTTTAAATATTTTTTAAGTGAAGTTTCCCTTTGGGAGCAGATAGAGTTCTGGAGTTTGGGGTCTCTGAACTCACAATTTACATATTCATATTTTGGTAAAGTTTGTTTTTAAATTGTCAGTTTGAAAATGCCCCTTTTAGAAAGTGTGCATTTTCTTACTTAAACCATTCCTTGTCTCTGCCTGCTTGTGTATTCCCTGCCTGGGTCAGACTGATATTTGGGCCAGTTGTGAATCTCCACTAGACAGTGAGACAAAGAGAGCTGGGGTGTTGCCTGCATATCCTGATGGGCCATCTGAGTTGGAGTGGAGGGGGAGTGGTCACTTACACCTGAATGGGTTGCACCTGCCCTCACACAATGCAGTCTCCAAACCCCTGGCGTGAGTATGGAGCCAGGCCTGGGCAAGGCAGGATCTTGCGAACAACAGAGACTTTCCTTCTAAGTTTGCCTACTTCAAAGGCAGAAAAGGGTATAAGTAGTGGACCCAAAACCCTAGATTTTCACATTACTGCTGGAACCAAGATTAACCTCTGCCGAGGAGAAGAGCTGGAGGAGGTGTACTGCCCCATTGCATGTGTCTCTGCTTTGCTGGGTTGGCCTGCAGTTGCTACTTCTGCATGAACGAGGACAAAGACTGGACTTTGTGGTATATTCCTGCTATTGGAGTGTCTCCAAGAGCTTGGACTGAGCTTGCCTCATGTTTTGAAGTTTCAGGGCCATCAAAGACTTCCTCTGCCTGCACCAGGACTCTCTGCTAGGACTCCTGCCCTGCCAAGTGGTGCCCTATCCAGTCCCTGGGCCCTTGAAAGGTGAAGCTGGTAGAACAAGGACTGAAATCCACACACAGGAAGCCGTGCAGGGAAAGATTTGATGCATCACCTGCAACGCGGCTGTAAAAACAATGCACTACCTGCCTCATGGCTGAAATCAACACACCACCTGCATCGCTGCTGGGAAGTCGAAACATCACCTGTATTGCGGCTTGAGAAATGACGCAACACCCCTTTGCGGCTGCTGAAAACTACGCAAACCCCTCGCAGCGTGCTTTGTCCATCACTGTGTGGATGGATTTCACACGCACTGTTGCTGGGTGTCAAAGTCGTTGTGAATATGCTAGGGTCGGAGATGTCCCTTCTGGAAATTGCTGCATCACTCTTTTGCGGGAGAGAAAAAACAGCGCATCACCTACCTGACCGGAGAAGAAACGACACACGGCCTCACTTGCGGGTAAGGAATCGACACATTGCTGACTTTTCAGATGCACGCTCACCCGTGCAGCTTTACTTGTGATGCAAACCAGGTACTTTATGTAAAAGCAATATTTCCATTGTTTTCTATGGAGTAAGACTCTATATTTTGAAAATGCATATCTTGACTTGTGTATGTTGGATTTTTATCATTTTGGTCTTGTTCGATTTACATAAATATTGCCTATTTTTATAAGTTGGTGTGGTGTCCATTTTGTTGTGTTTTCACTGTATTACTGTATGTGTTGGTACAAATACTTTACACATTGCCTTTTAGCTAAGCCTGACTGCTTGTGCCAAGCTACCAAGGAGGGTGAGCAGGTTTTATCTATGTGTGTATCTCCTATGCCCTGACTAGAGTGAGGGTTCCTGCTTAGACAGAGTGCAAACTGACTGCCCACCAGAGACCCTATTTCTAACACCTTCCAATGGGATTTACTCATGCACCTTATGACCTTCTGGGGTAATGTTGAATGTGATTATGGAAATTTATGAGTGTTAGATCACCTTTTGTGAATACCTTGTGCTAATAAATCAAGCAATATGTGCTTGTGTGCTGTACTTACCGGCTCAAATCAAGTATAGAATTATGTTGAATAATGAATGCATTAAAAACACCCTTAAAATTATAGCTGACTTAAAAAAAGAATCATACACTTGACCTCACTAGTGACATTTCAAAGGACACCATCAAAGATGACATTAATGGCATGGGTTTCATATTTAAAATGAGTTCTTACCGATAATTGGCAATATGTATAATTGGCTAGGTCACATTACAGTACTGTGTTTTAAGGGCATCTGTACTGTGCCAGATGTATCAGTACGGTGCAGCACCACAAGGCTGGTCAGAAAGATTTGCTGCTGTGGTCCTCATCAAAATTCATGAAGCACTATTTCATCTGTGAATCTTTGGAATAACTTATGAATTCAGAGATGGGGGCAGGTGTTTGTCTCTTCTTTCAATCCGTATGAGTTAAATGGACAGAGGTTGCAATGCATAACAAAGAGGCACTTTTTAAACAGTCATTTTGGAGAATTGGGAGAGGTAAATGCAATTTCTTACTTCTTTTCCTAATTCCAACAGTTGTCTTTTGCACAGAGGCAGTTGTTCATCATGGATAGTTTCCACGGTGCAAAGAGAAACCAGTTGAAAGAGCAGTTTATACAATTTCAGTGCTTTGTGAGTTTGGGAGATGTTGCCAGTCCATTATATTTTTCTCAGCCAACTGCCAAAAAGGTAACCCTTTCATGCTTGCCTGATTTTACAATTCATGAGGATTTACAATTAGGATTGAGAAGTTGAGCACTTTACAACTTTGTACATTTTTTATAAACTCGTACTCTTAGTGATCTGTAAATCTTAGAAGAATGAAAAATAGCAGCATCAGCAGTCCTTCATTTGGGTGGTAATATGTAGGTTTTGTCATAATGAGCTGTAGGGGGCCGTTAGGGTCAGTGGTTAGACTTCTGCCACTCCTCAGCAGCCCTGCATTGTTGAGCCGCCACCAATAGTATATTGCCTTCCAAAATCACCTCCCTAACCAGAAAATACTCCAGATTCCCCTCTATGTCTCAGCAACTGCCTCTGTCTTATCTTAGTACCAACAATACCTTCTGCTTTGCCATTACCAGCCAACAAAATGTCACTTACATTTTAATGGGAGGGACATCTTGCTGACTGGAAAATAGTTCAGTGTAGTACTTTGATGGGTGGTATAATTAATGTTTCGTTATAGGTGGACAAAGAAGGAGAAACTTCACTCCTCTTGACCATGGCAAAGTTCCCGTTTGCAAGCTAAGCTTTTTCCTCAATTGTTTCTTCTTACAATATGTGCACACGGTCGTGGGGTTTACAATTAAAAAACATCATTCGCAACAAACTTTATAAATTACAATTATGTTTTTCTCCCTCACAAACGGAGCCATGTTGTGCGGCACAATTAGACTCTACTCTCTGGCTTGAAACTTGTGCTGAGCTTTAAGGAGGGCACTGAACACATTTCTGTTCTCCTGAACATTATATTACAATAGCTCTCCACTGAAATTCTAGCACATTCCAAGTGCTACCTGATACATGTTACTAGCTGAGAGTAACATTCAAGAGCGAGTTCTGTTGAAGAAACATTCTAAAGACATGAATGTGAAAGAAAATGTATTCCATCAACGCACACAACTGACTTCACCAAAACGATGGGGTGTTAAAGACTGGGCTCTGAACTGTCTTTGTAGTTCCCTTTGAGACTGCATGAAGTAAGGTAGTCTCATCATAGTAGTGCCACCCTCTAAAAATTAGTATACAAGAAAGGTGTTACCTGTCTCTTCTAGAGGGTCCCAAATAAGAGGAAACACTCACAAAGTAGAAAAAACCCTCCTGGCAATCTTGTGAATCATGACTGAAGAAGATCGTTCCCTTAGAACTCCTTCCTCATGTGCGTTTAGGGCAAGCCATTGGAAATTTGCAAATAATTAATCAATGCCTATTTCTCCCAGTCCATGGTCCCTCCTTTAAAACAGCTCAGTAATCTGCAGCAGAGCGTCAGCTGAAACAGCTATCAGTAGCCTCAGCCACTCAACCACAGGTGGACCTAGAAGTGCATGAGTGCACTGGTAGCCCTTTCCTACTAGGGTCAGCTTCCACATATTATTTTTTCTTATTCAAGGCCACAAACTAAACCATGTCCCAATGAAAATATAAAACATTTAACCTCACACGTGGAATATAAAACATTTAACCTTACACATAAATCTGGCCAAGTCCAATCTGCATCCATTCCAGACACTACAGTTCATCGGGCCCTGTTTTGTATGGACAAGGGGGTGGTGTGTGTATCCCCAGACAGGGTTCCAAGCTGGTGACTCATCTTTCAGACCTGTTACAGTGTCTTCAAGCATCCTCAAGCATCAGGCAGCATGTGGTTACATAATCAAGGCTTCCTCCCTGGACCTGGTTCCTTGGAGACGTCTGCATCTAAATCCTTTAGTGCACCAATTGTTGCGCAGGTGGAATCATCTCTCCCAGGACTACAAGGCTGTGGTTCTCCTCAGATCAGGACAGAGTTACATTAGTGGTTGGTTCAGAAAACTTGTGGAAGGGGTTCCAGATGGCACTGCCCATTCCTCTGATCATCACCACAGATGCCAGAAAAGTGAGTTGGGGTGGAGTTTTTGGAGACCTTAAAGCCCAGGGTCCGTGGTCCAGCCTGGAGGTGCTCAATTCCTTCAATCGTAGGGAATTGGCGGGTGCGAGGAGGGCACTTATATGGTTCCATCCTCTGATACAGGGACATCCAGTGTGTTTTCAAACAGACAACTGGATTGTCAGGGTTTACATCAACATGCAGGGGGGATGATTTCTTCCCTTCACCTGTTGACCCAGGAGATTTGTGCTTGAACAGAGCTCAACATTCTCGCTCTCCGGGCAGTTTATCTTCCAGGGAAGGAGAATGGGCTTGTCGATCAGTTGAGCAGAGTTACCAGTCCTCAATCTCTCTGTGCCTCTGTCCCCTGGTTTTCTAGCTCATCACTCACAGGTTCGGCCTCTCATGGGTGGGACTGTTTGCCAAAGAAAGCAACTCACTCCTCCCTCAGTTTTGCTCTCTGATTCCTGCTAGGGGGGGGGCGTGTGCAACAGATCCCTTCTCCATCAGGTAGCCTCCGTATCTCTTATATTGCTTCCCTTCTTTCCCATTGATCCCACTGGACCTTCAGAAGATCAGGGAGGATCTTGCTTGGGTCCTTTTAGTGGTCCCAGGTTGGTCACTGGGGCCTTAGGGTCCCCTATTGAAAGAGTTGACTGTGGCTCCTCCTTGGATCTTGTCCATTCAGCCTCCCCATTACTCCCCTTGACTCTGTCTCAAGACTCTCTGTAGGTTTCGTCTAAGGCTTGGCCGTTGAAATGTTGAGGAGGTTGGCTCTGGGTTGTTCCTTGACTGAGGTGGATTCCCTTCAAAGGTCCCGGTGGCCTTCACTAGGAAGTCATACAACAGACATCGGGGTAACCGACAAATGGTGTGTCTCCAAAAAGTTATTGTCTCTTACTTGTGGCCCTGTCAGGGTTTGGGATTTTTTAAGAGATGCCTTTGCCCTAGGGTTGGCAGTATCCAACATTCACGCTCAGCGGGAGGCTATTCAGGCTGTTAGGTGGGAGAAACGTTTTACCCCTTGTTCCTTTTGTTTCCTGGCCGTTATGGACCTTTTTCTGCAGTGCCCTGTTATCCGGTCCGCAGTTCCTCCCTGGGATTTGCCTTTGGTTCTTAATGGTTTGATTGGAGCACCCTTTGAGCCACTGGATTCTATGGATCTTAAATATCTGACTCATGAGGTTGTGTTTTTGGTAGCTATTTGTTTGAGAGCAGGATTGTTGAAATTGGGACCTTGCTTTCTTTCTCTCCTTTCATTTGTTTTTTCTGGATAAGGTAGTGTTGCGTCTCAGTCCAGCTTTTTTTCCCTTTCTCTTTCACAGCTCACAGGATATTGTCCTTCCTGTATTCTGCCCTGCTCCATCCTCAGAGGAGGATGGTCGTCTGCACATGCAAGACGTTAGCAGGGCTTTGCTTGTTTATTTGCATCAGACCTCCTCTTTTCAAAAATCTAACTCCCTGTTTGTTACTTTTGAGGTGGGTGGGAGAGGTTCTCACCCTTCTACTGCAGCCTCTCTCATTGGATTAAGTCTACAATTCTGTGTGCTTATGATTTGTCTCCATCTAAGATCCATTCTCAAGTGCAGGGTAAGTCCACCAGGGAAATGGCTGCATCTTGGGCTTCCTTTAAAGGGGCTTCCTTGAGAGACATTTGCTGTGCTGCCACATGGTCCCCTCGTCATACTTTTCTGTCCCATTTTCTGTCCCATTACAGTGTTCAGTTAGGGGAGGTGTTTTCTTCTTCTTTTGTAGATCATGAGTTGCCTGCAGTTTCCTCATAATTGTGTTCTGTTTTCTCATATTAAAGTGTTTTTGCATTTGTACTTTGCAGTCTGCTGTGTTGTTTTTTCTGGGGCATATAATCAATCTAAGTGCTTTGGTATTTCTCAGTCGTAAGGACTGGATCAGGGAGAATGGACATGGCATAATGCTTCAGTTACTTACTGGTAATCTTCATTACTACAGGTCCAAGTTGTCCCCGATACAGGCCAGTGTTTCCCTTCCTCCAGTCCCTTTGGGGGGAATTTATTATATATCTTGTTTTCTGTGGTTTTCTTGGTATTGCAGGATGTGTATTTGCTGAATTCCCCCTTTTGAGGTATCTGTTGTAAGGACTGTATCAGGGAGGACGTGGACCTGGAGTAATGAAGATTACTGGTAAGTAACCAGAACCTTTATCAACCATGGTCAGTTACAGATTTAAATTCCAGCAATTGCATTATTAGCCTTACATAGAGGTTGTTGAGCTTATGGCGCATTGGAGCATATAATGGTTATGTTTTGAACAGGCTATGGCTGACATTTTACCCTGTATAAGAATAACAAGAATGTCCTGACAAAAAGTAAACATTTGTATTAAATGTTCTGCAGGGCCAGAGTTTTTTAATTTTAGTGAAGATGTAATGCTCAAAATGGACTTCTCAATAATTTTTACTTCAGAGATATGCATCATTTTACAGGAGGTTTTAATTTAAAAGCCAGTACTCATTTGAGATGTGATTGAGAACTGGGAGGGTTCTTTTACAGCATTAAAAAAAAATACGTCCGGCGCTCTTCATTACTGGAATGACCTTATAAACTAAATCAAAGCCTCCTGAATTTGAGAACAATGAATGGCTTCCCTGGTACACTCTGCGCTATGATTGTGTCATGCAATCTACTGTGGATTTCATTTTAATTCATATAGAGCAACTGGTTTGTCTAATTGTTTTTTTTGTTGTCTTGATTTGCTATGACGGTTTCATTCTGCCTTTCTTCTTACTCGTACTTATGACTTGAACCATTTTCTTAGAAAAACAGATAGCTTTCCTACTATGCCTCTAAAATGATGCTCAATTGTTCACCTCTAATATTATTACCTAATAGTGCTTAGGGAGGTGCAGCATGCAATATAGTTAGAATGCCTTGAACATCAATAGATTTAAAGGGCAAAGGAGAATGATAAACCACACAACCACAGAAATTAAACTACTGCAAATATGTGCAGGTGTAGTGCCATGTTAAATTCCCTTGAAATGCATAATGTGAAGAGGGTGTTTAGAGTGGAAAGATGTGAGCTATTTGACAAATTGTTTTCAATTATCTTTCCACAGAGAGAACAAAGTGTATTGCAACTAGATTGATGAAATGCTGGACAAGCCATGGACCAGAACTGTAAAAACTAAGGCCCAGATTTAAGAAGTGTTTTTGCAAAAGCAGGGCAGCAAGAAAGTCTCTGTGCTGTGTTGCTTGAACTAGATAGAGGAGATCTGTGTCATATTTACAAAGAAGTGGCACAGATATGCTCTCACCCTACCCTGGTTCACTTTCTGCAGACTTACACCAACACTGGCACCCTTGTGTCATACCGCAAAGGTGTATGCCTTGTGATCAACATACTTTTTGTGCAGTAAGGGGTCCTTTCCTGCACAAAAAACTACACTTTAAGGCCATTTCTTTGCACACACGCAAAGAGGAAAAACAAGAGTAAATAACAAATATTTTTCCTCATTATGCTTGCCTCAAGGAGGTGCAGTCAGTCAGTCATTTTTACTTTATTTCAGCTCTTCTGCCGTAAAAGAACATAAAAGAAATACAATGCATAAGACTGTGGCAGAGAGACAATGCACTTCGATAAAAATAATTCTGAGATAAAATTCATTCACATCCTGAAATAATTTTCAAATATTTACAATTTTAAAATCAAAAGCAATCAATGTAACACAAGAAATTCTTAGCAATTCATAATTGAAATCCCCACCTTCAGTACAATATACGCCCTAGCCCCAGATCAATCCTATAAAAACTCTACTATTTAATAATAGGGAACAACTCTTAATAAAGTGACAGTGCTTTCCATTAGGGCCTAGCATTGAGGATACACTGAGGAAACCTTCACCTTTCTAACTCCAATATATAACATCTTCAACAAATAATAAGAGCAGGATTTAGTCTAGGTTCCTCTTTCCATTTCTACTTACGGCATCACATTCAAGATTAAATATTAAGATATTTAAAAATATTTTCATAACCTGATCTACCAATTCATGCAGTGTTATTTCATATCATCCTCTAAAACCCCTAAGGCACAAGTCACATTTAAAAATCTCATATCTACCAAAAAGTTAAGAGCTTGAACCCGATTAATAATATTATATTCCTGTAAAATTGGCTTTAGAAGCTTCTTGCGTGCATCTAAAAACCATAGGCAGTCCCACAAAATGTGTTGGGCACTACATTTTTGTTTTAAGCCACATTTACATAAGCCCAATTCATCTCTAATTACCATTTTTATTTTTTGATCCATATAGCAAGGGTCTAGCCCAGCCCTAAATTTCAACAGTGAATTCCTTAATTATGGGTTCGGTAGAGACTCTATATAGGGGACATTTTCCTCATTTCTCCAGCTCTGCAGCATAAACTGGGTGGATATGTTCCCCTCCAGATGCCTTAGATCTGTTTCTCTAACCCTATTATGAACCACAGCACGCAATTTCTGTTTTGGAATCTGTTCTCTTTGCCACTGTGTACGCGCTAAGCCTAGAGAGGCACAGATCTTTTCTAGCTGTCCTGTCACTTGCGCTGCCCATTTATGCTCAGTTGCCTGTATTTCCCTTTTACATAATCTTGCAATTTTAGGAATCTCCACATCAGGAAGACTCAGCCAATATTTCAATCCTGCTTGCTTGCACCAACCGCGTCATTTGGCATTCCACCCTTATTGCCTGAATCATACTTGTGGCGCTGAGCGAGAGCAATCGTTTTACACATCTGCTTTCTTCTGCATCCCAATTCAGCTTCCCGGCAAGGGATAGAATTTCCACCCCATGTTGAAATTGAGGGCGCACAATATTATTAAAGGCAAAAAGTACTGGGCAAAGGGACGGACCCCTATACTTTCAACTAAATTGTTTTAAACCCCCAGCCGCTCTTACTATCATAGCTTTTTATGTCTCAATATGATCTTTCCATATTATTTTAGAATCAAACCACATTCCTAGATATTTATATTTACCAACTAGTTCTACTTTAGCAGCTTCAAAGACCAGGAGAACTCCCCCTTTGTTTTCCCTAACACCATTATTTAAATTTTGTCCACATTTACTATGAGTTTTTTTTATTTTGGCAGTGTAAAAGGTATCTAATTTTCTTTGCAGCCCCAGTTCTGTCATATTAACTATCACCAAATCATCAGCGTACAATAAACAGGAGATATGAGTGCCACCCATTTTTGGGGAAAGGCCTTTAACCGCTTTCTATACCCCTGGCAAATCAGGCAGAAATATAGCATAAAATAGCAGGGCCAGTTCACATCCTTGTAGCAACCCATTCTTTATAGGTATCTTCTTAGAAAGTGCTCCTTCAGTATCGAAGATCACCTGGGCCCAGTTTTGTGGGTGTAGTCCCTGAAGGAGAAAAAGTAAGTCGGCATCAACCCAAGCCGCTTCAACATATCCCATAACAAATTTGGGTCCACCGGATCAAAAGTGGCACAGAAGTCCACAAAGCAACAGAACAGGCATCCTCATATCTCTAATGATTTTTTGCTAGTGCCCACAGACTAAGGCAATGATCTATTGTAAAGTGCCTTCTTTAAAGCCCCCTTGCTCTACAAGATCCAAATACTTGACTCTACCCATGCTTTCATTTACCACAGTAAAAACTTTGCACAGATTTTTTCACCCACGTCCAACAAGCTAATTAGGCAATAATTCTTTGGATGTGTTGGGTCATCTTTTTTAAGGATTGGCCTTATTATTGCACCTTTTCAATTCTCCGGGATACAGCCAGAGTCCAGGATTTTATGAAAGGTGACATAAAAAAGGTCTGCCCACCAATCGCTATTATTTTTTATTATTATTGCTGGCAAGTTGTCTGGGCCTGCTGCTTTAGTTAACTTAAGAGCCATAATTACATCTTTTATCTTTTTCAGGGAGTACGATGATCTTAGGACCGCACCTACCTCAATTTTATTTCCTTGTTCTCCTCCCACATCCTTCCCTCCATATAGTTTACACAGATGCTTATTCCAATCACCTTATCCAACTAAACACCTCTTTTGCTCCGTAGCTTTCCCCTCTCTAACCAACTACCAGAATCTCCTGATATTGGGGGTTTCTAACACATCTAACATTTCTTCCCAGTTTACATTTATATATTCATGTTTCCTCTTCCTCATAATTTTCTTATATTCTTACTTAGCCAAGCCTAACTTCTGTTCTATTCCCTTGGTGAGCTTTTTCCTAAATTCTCTTTTAAGTTTTCCGTACCTTCAGCTTCTGGATCCTACACTCTTGATTTTACCAGGTATTCTTCTTGTCCCTTCTGATTTGGCCCCCAGCTTTATTTTTTCTTTTTATTTCTACCTTCAAACAATCTACTACTTATTCAATTGCCCTATTAGATCCTCTAAATATATCATTAGTATCCTCCTCTATTCTAAGATCTCTATAATTTATGATCAGCTCATTAAGTACTTTTAAGCTACTTTCTGTTATTCGGGTAGTTAAACGACGCTAATACCCTACCTGCAGTGCCACCACTCTTTCTCTTTCTTTTGTGGCATTTTTCCCTTTCTTGAGTGTTAGCTCTAGGGGCCAGTGGTCACTACCCTCTCAGTGCACAATTTCAAAGCTTGTCACTTTACTGAAGTGCCAGGCGTTTACGAAGGCATAGTCAATATGGCAACCCTGGGTGCCTATTCAGAAAGTCTGCTTTGCTGGGAGGTCTGTTTCAAAGCGTCCATTAATACAGAACAGACCTAGGGAGCCTAACAATCGAAATAAGGCCTTATCCCGAGCCGTACTCTCTGTTCTAGGGAAGATGGCTTGCTGTATATATGCAGCTAACATCAACTCTTTATAGCATATACTATTACTTGTTGGGTCTAATGTATGATTCAAATATTCCAAGTTCAGGACTAACTGCTCTATATTCCCTGCGCATATTACTTCCAAATCCTTCTTATATAGACTGTGCTTGTTATCCCTGGCTGGATGTATACATTTATTATGATGAGCTGTCTAGTCCCTCTGATGACGTCATAAAGATCTACCTTGCCTGCTAGTAAACAGCGACTTTTTGTTTTTATTTCTGTAAATCTATTAGCTATTCTAGTTAAGGTCAACGTGATTAAGCCACCCGAAGGGCGGCCTGAGCCTTTCCTAATAGCTTCTTTAAAGAGCCTAAAAAAAACATCTATTGGCTCTGGTTCTTCACACAACTGGGTTTCCTGTAAACACGATATATCATATTTTTCTAACTCTTCTTTAAATGAATCTTGCTTTTCATGTTTCTTATAGCCTCTTAAATTCCAGGAAAAAAACAAACGGCTGTGAGAAGAAGCTGATTCCTAATCCACCTCACTCAATTACCCCTCACTTTAGACATCAAGGGAGTTTGGAAGGAGCTCAGAGCGATTCCTCCATGTTGGGCTTTTTTGGTCTGCCGCTATTGTTACACTTAATCTGCCCTTGTTCCCATCTACACATGTTCTTAAATTTTGAGGACTTAGATGACTGTACTGTACTTGATCAGGGAGCAGCCCTGCATGGTAATTGAGGGCTCTTTAATTTACCTGTACTTTCTCCAATTCCCTCAGTGGGACCACCCTCATGCTCTCCTTCTCTAGTTCTTTCTCTCCCTTCAGTGCTAATTGTCTGACACGGGAGGTGCAGAATTGTGGCGCATAACCATGTCTATAATTCTTAGTAAATATGGATTCACATCACATCCATGAATTAATGCATTTGAACACCCATGCAGCAACCATGGAACATCGGCTTCATGCAAAGTAATACAAAGCAGTGCATTCTGTGTTCTGTTACTTTTGGTTGTAAACCAATGCAAAGTGCAATCCACATTGGTTTGTAAACACAGACCTATTTTTTGAATCTGCAGTAAAAAATAACACAAGCCTGATGCAAAATGTTTGTAATTTTGGGCCTGAATGTGGTCAGGTAAAATACCCAACATGATGCACATGCATGACCGTGTTCAACCATGACCAAAACTCAGTACCAAGCATCCAGATATCCATGCAGCTAGGGCACACAGGGTAGAGGTGCTTGTCCGTCACCATGCAGAGGATATTTCCATCAGCTATCAAATCAAAGATGCATATTCTTGAATCACAATCCATGCAGATCTGTGGAAATGCAACTCAATGTGTACTTTCAGGGAAAGGTGTTTTATAAAGACAATTATTCGTTTATTTAGAAAGGTATTTTGCCAAAGAGCGGTAGCTCTATATTTCTAAATCTTAGGTATACCTTTATTATGATATAGATTTAATTGATGCTAGAAAATAATGTAATGGTTGAGCTTCAATGGCTGAATTGCAAGTTATAACGTACCCTTGGTGCAGGGTGAACTTTTTTCTCCATTAACAATTAATGTTTCCTAAGAGGTCTCAAAAATGTTGTAATCAATGAATACTGTAGTTGATGTTTATTAGGAAATGAAATACTCAAGACTAATGGAATGTTCGTCTTGCCCTTCTAAAGAACCCACGGGATTCAAGAACCATAATGCAGAAGGTAATGCAGAAAGTATTTTTAGACTGTGATGACATGATTGTAAAATGGATTCTATATTGTATTAAGTGGTTGAACCTGATACTGTAAATAGTAATATGCAAGGGTAATGGCCAAGCAGACTTGCAGATGCAGGCTTTGAGAAACTATTGGGCACTGAGAGAAAATGAATGTGCACTACATCATTGATACTGAAAGTACGGCCCAGGGGCTGCATGGGGTCACCCTACCCTTCACATGGGACCCCCAGGACAACAGCAGCACTGGGCTTTTATTTACTCTATTCAGCACTACACAACAAAACATAAATAAAGAATAAACAGGCAAGCTTTTCTTTAAAAGCTAATTGATATTAAAAAAGGAATTAACTAGGGAGTCCTGCACCACTTAACTTTAAAAACATTTTTAGTTTTTCAAGACATCTTGCAGCAAAAGTGTAAAAATAAGATAAAGTCTCTCCAAAATTAAAACGGTATACTTCATTAACATGCAGCACCTTTCACCATAGTGCATTAGATAATATCAGTGCATTGAGAAGTATTTTTTAAAAGTGATAGTTTTCAAACATAAATTTAGACACAATCACCCCCCTACTCTGACAACAATGCCAGTAATTAAATAAGTGGCAAGTCAGTTGTTATGTGCACCCTTTGGGTGACCTGGGTTCTTATTATACATTAAACACTATACTTTATTAAAAGGAAAAGGTTTTGTACACCACCTATCCTGCAATCATGTATTTTGAGGTCCTTGTGTATGATAATGAAGAAAAAAGAGGCTAAGTGAAATTAAATAATTGCCTAGAGTCACACAATTTGTTAAAGTGAGGAAGCCAGGATTAAACCCAGGTTTTCTAGTTTCTCATTGCGCAATTCAGCCTCTATATGTATATGCTTCACTTCCTTTACATCCACCTTACCGGAGAACACCCCATGCCACTGCTGGCATCAATACGGCCCTTGGTCACATCACAGACCAAACTTTTGGCCCCTTGGAAAAGTTTTGTGAGTACCCATGCACTAGAAATAGTATGGCATTTCACTGGTCATGCAAGTCTTCTTTATGCTCTGTGATGTGTACCAAATTATGTACAGAGGAAAATTACATGTTCATCAAAGGAGGCCCATCACCTTCAAAATATAGTAGGTTATCTATAATAAAAAAAAAAAACACATCATTAAATTTCTCTAGCCTTGAAAAAACCCTTGCCTTGCAGGCACTTGAAAGAATGAAGCATGTATTGGCTACTGTATACTAGTACCCATTGGCGAAGGTGGCTTACAATTGTATCCCAATGTGATGAATCATGAGAATTAAAGAAACATAAATCAATTGGCTGAGTATCTTATATGTAGAAGACTGTTTCTGCAATATAATGAAAAGGATGATTTAATAAAAAAGGCTTTTCTGTAACAACACAAAAAGGAAATTGGACACTCAGCGACAATATACCTTGGTACTGTGTTCCAACTGTATGAATAAACAAGCAGGAAAGAAATACTGGGCCCCTAAATCAGGATAAATATTTTTACTACTGATGGTAGGCCTGAACTACACACAGAACCTTACTGAATGGCAGTAAGAAGTATGTTTTGAAATGCTAATTCAAATAACACAGACCTTGAAACACAGAAAAAAATAGATCAATATGTAATAATCATAACATTATTATTATCATCATTATTATTTTATGATTGCTATGATTATTATTATCATCAGAATAATAATAATAATAATAATGATGATAATAATAATTATAATTAACATAATAATACTTAATAATCATCATCAACATCATCATAATACCAACAATAGAAATAAACTGTACACAATGAGGATACCTCAGGTCACCAAGTCCCGTGACCGCATGTAGGCAAGTGGCCACAAGTCTTGTAAAAAAAAAATACTTTTCTGAGAAAAACAGTTAAGCACAGTAAAACACTCACTCAAATTTGTGTATATCACGACATTTAACAACTGTATGTGGTACCAAAGTTCAACATCACTTTTATGGACCTTTAAAGTTTTTGAATGTGGTTTGTTTTGGCAGGTTAGGAGTGTTATATTTGAAAACTGTGTGCTCTTGCTGTTTATGATAGAATGAAATGGAATGTGTATCCTGTCCACACTTACTCATTCAGTGATGGTGTCAGTGTGAACTGGACATATGCTTTTGCAATTGGCAACATGATTGACACAGGCATCAGAAAGGGGGATGGGCAAATGATGGTTGGTGGCTGTCTTGAGTTTTGTGAGTACCATCATCTATAGATTGGAATATTTTAGTGTTGACTCTTGTGGGTGTCCCCATGCCCATACATATCATGGTCATTAGTCAGAAAATTGAGCCCCAGTGAGACTTGACAATTTTACCTGCGTCAAAATCTCAACACCCCTCCCTTGGTTGTTTTATGATTGATTTTGAGAGGAGATATTGTAGACACACAGATATCATCCTCTTCTTATATTTGTTCCAAATTATCTTGCAACTTTGGACTTTGTATATTTTCTTATTATGGGGGTCATTCTGACCCCCGCCAAAAGGCCGCCCGCCCGCCCAGCGGGAAAGCACCAGCAACGAGGAAGCCGGCTCCGAATGGAGCCGGCGGAGTTGCTGGTGTGCGACGGGTGCAGTTGCACCCATCGCGATTTCCAGTGTCTGCTAGGCAGACACTGAAAATCAATGTGGGGCCCTGTTATGGGGCCCCACGACACCCGTTCCCGCCAGCCTGGTTCTGGCGGTGAAAACCGCCAGAACCAGGCTGGCAGGAAGGGGGTCGGAATCCCCATGGCGGCGCTGCTTGAAGCGCTGCCGTGGAGGATTCACAGGGGCAGGGGAAAACCGGCAGGAAACCGCCGGTTTCCCTTTTCTGACCGCGGCTTTACCGCTGCGGTCAGAATTGCCCTTGATGCACCGCCAGCCTGTTGGCGGTGCATCCTCCAACCCCGGCCCTGGCGGTCCATGACCGCCAGGGTCGGAATGACCCCCTATATGTTTGTATATATGCTCACTGTTTGAGCTCTGAATCATTCACATTATTGTTACACTTTATATATTGCACCATGTTCCTACAGAGAACATTAATTATTTGTGGGAATAAATAGATAAGTGTCCTTTATGTATTTTGCTAATATTTGATAAGATATCAATTGTATAATTGAGTTGTATACCTTGGACAAACATGAGAGGTATTGTGAGAAGTGAGTCCCATAAGACAATTGCTGCATTCAGATATGGTTATCCTGGTCGTTGTGGGTCTACAGAGTCATCCTTGTATTGTTTACACTTGTTTTTTACGATAGACCATTACTCATCTGAACCACCCCAAACAATTCATTCTAGAGGACCTTAACATATGGTTTGACAAAAAGAATCTAACTACAACAAACCACAGCTATCACAACTAATCTTGAGCCATTCAACCCCCCCAAATTTTGTTTGGTCTAACAGACTCCACGTGACATTCTGGATACCCTGTTGGCCCCCCCACCCCACCCACAGGGGTGACGGCAACAATAATGACAGACAACTCCTCAGTGATCTGCAGTAACCTTTGCATCATTACCTTCAGGATCAGTAAACTCATCACCAACAACACTTTAAAGACAGTAACAACTACCACGGAAATGTGCATATAGACAATTGAGAAAAAGAAAAAAAACTAGACCTCAAAAAAGTTCAACTTTTATATTGAAACAACCTCAATAAATATGGGAATGTAAGACACAGCCACTATCTACAACTGGATATTCATTGCATTTAACAACTAGATACCAAGAAAGACCACATCCAGGGTTAACCACAAAAAGGAAACTACATGGATTAATGATAACTTCTAAGGAATGAAAACACAACTCAACATACTACAAAGCAAGTAGATAAAATCAATAAATAAATAAAGACACCAGTATAAACAGAGCCTACCGAAGAGCTGTCAGAGCCACAAAAAGATAATACTTTTCCTCACACATAACTGGAGCTGACACTACTAAGGCACTCCAAAAGATTCTTGCATGAATTCTGCCACCCAGAGTACCAACACATGAAACACTACAATCAAGCGTTCTGTGACAAAATCTCAATGGAAATGATCTCACAAATTCAAATGAAATTTACATTAAGGAGAGCACAGATAACTTCACCCTCAGCAGATGACCCAACTACTCTAGAAGGAGACAAAAGCAACATTCCATCACTACATACTATAAATACCCTCTCAGGAATAGATTTCCTCTATATTACTAACATAATCAGACCATTATGATCACCTTCAGCCTCAGTACCTTTTACAATAAACCTCTCAAAACCTGTGAGAATAGAAGGCAGCTAGAAGTTCACTCAACAAAGTTTTGGAATGAGGGGCCAAATGTACACCAGTATTTTTCCAACCAATATGATAATTTGCGAACTGACCTATGTACAATAGGACAGTTTACAAAATATTGAATCGTAGTGAGTCACTGATCAACCTGCTTCATCGATATTAAAGAATTGTGACTAACTACTATTAACAGCCATCACAGGGATGGTGGCCTTCTGAGGTCAGTAGACCACAATGTCTGCTGTTGTTTTTTACAGGAAACAGAGTTTAGAAAGAAAAGTTTATTTTTTCTATTATATGTTTCTAAGAGGAGTCCTTGGTCCAGTGGACTACTGTCTCCTCCTAAACAAACAACTTGTTGTATATTCAAAAAGGGAAGTGGGTCCTGAGGGGACCCGTTCCTTTTTTTTTTAACAGGTTGCCACCCCAACTCGAGGGTCAGTAAAATATAAACGTTTTGCCTCCAGATCTTATTTTCAAAACATTGATGCATAAGGTATTGATTCAGTATTTGGAAGGGACACCTACAACACCATGACTAATCTGACCCAGCAAATTATAGAGCAATATCTAATGATCTGTTCTGGGAAAAATATTTCAAAGAGAAGTGTTTACTCAACTTTCTAAGTTTCAAGAAGAAGATGAATCCAGAAAAACAGACTGCATAATCTGTGAAAATACTCTAATTTAGTTGGCCCCTGACCTTGGAGACATACAATGTGTAGTATACCTGCCACCTTTCACTACGGCGTACCTTAGGGGCCATTATATGCCATCTATTATTCAAGATCTACCTAATCCCATTAATTACCTGATTGGATCATTTAACCTCACCATTTCACCTCACCTATTACAACTGGGCAGATTACATGCAATCATTCTAAAACTGGATACCCCTGAAGAATTTTACATCGCTAGACTTGATAACTTCCTTTTACCCACAAATGAATGGATGCTAGGTAGTCACCTAAAGCTCAATATCACTAAGAAAACGCTCAGGAACTACATTCAATGGCAAAAATACAAGCCTACTTCCATGTGGCTCAAAGAACCCGAGGCTCCTCCAACAACATCAAGAGATGTAAGAAACCTGGATTTAAATGTATCCTTGATACTACATGTTAACACAGTTTCACATAATCCCATACACTGGATACTAAAGAAAGCTAGGAGCTATCCACACAGTTGTAATCCCCAACCTTGACTATGTCAACATCCTAAACCTTGACTCTCCCATTTCACCATACTTAAAATCAAACAAATCTAAAATGCAGATTCAAGACTCCTCCTACGCCTTTATCCAAGGGAAAGCATTACTCCAGTCTTGCATTCATTCTACCTACATCTAGAAGAACAATGTTCAAGGCACTCTGTATTGTCTACAGAACTCCCCAATGAAAAGGACCACAGTACCTACAAAATAAGTTCAAGCAGAACGAACAAAATAGGACACTTCACCCCAGGTGATCCATTGTAGATCATAATACAATCTTAGTATAAGAATTCTAAGCTCCGGAACTCACTAACAGTCACGATTTGAAGCTTTCTGAAGTAAATACACTTCAGGAGAGAGCTATAAACATGAATACTGTCATGACATCTAGAAAATTCCCATAATCCTGTGTTGGAAATCTGAATAATGATTGCACATTCAAGTGCAATCTACAGTCTAAAGTCCACAGCGATGGAACAGCCCAGCCAGCACACAACACTCTATTTTCAGATAAGTTATGAAGTGATGACCTATTTATAGCTTTACTAATATATACTAATATCAGTTCATATGTGAGCCTCCTGGCCCTCACTAATACTAACATCATGACAGTAAGCAGTCAGGAAGCCTATTATAGTTCAAACAGGCTGCATACCAACCTCCTTATACTGCTTCACAGTCTTATGCTCAGATAAAACAGAACCCCTATGTATCTTGTCCTTCAATAAGTACTGTACAATTCAACAGCAATAAACTAACCATCACCAACTGAACAAGCTAGACAAAGGAAGACTCTAATTTATTATACCACTGCATACTATGACCTCTTTTTGGCATATCACAATATTGTGGAAGCACCTTTCACAACAGATTATTCTATAGTTTTAATTAGTACTAGAGAAATGCAAATAGATGTTTAATGTGTTTTATATAACATAGTTTTAAATTTAGGCATGCATAGGCCTCGTCGTGTTTTAAATTTGCAATTTAAATTCATGTGAGGTGCAGTGTCAGACACTGCTTTGTTTTCTTTTTTTCTGCCTGTGCACTGAGGAACCTTAAATGTGCCCTTTGTTATTATATTATTCACACTAAATTCAGTTTGCTCTACAATCTTGTTTGCACAGTAAAATTTTCTGTTCATGTTGTTTCTGTAGAGGATGGATTTCGAGTGTATAAAACTGAAGGCCACTTCCTTTGGCTGACCTGAGGTTTTATTTACATTTTTGAATGTGATATGTTTTCTGCCTTATTATTGGATAGCTCAATTTAACTTTTATGTCAAAACACAGTGACTGTACAGTTTCTCTGGTTAAACATGTTTAAAATGATATATAAAATGTGTGAAATGAGCCAGGTTCCACTTAGAGTTCAGAGTCCATGTTTTTCTGTTTACTGATCAGAACTTAAATGTTTGCTATGTTCTTCTTTTCTAATGAACATTCCATAGAACAAATGCTCTTTGATTCTCATTTGCTTTGCACTAAACTATGTTGGCTCTGGCTTTATCTAGATTAGAGCTCAACATCCTCTGCCAATGCTGATTTACATTTATTGCATTGTGGACATTTTGAACTGACTGATTAACCACTGGCTTTTACCTTCTGTATTGAATCTTACATTTTCAATAAACCTTCATGGTTTTTACTTGAACATTGCCTTGCATGGATTTTCTTGTGTGGATTTTCCTAAGTGAACTCTCTGGGTTTACATGAATTTATGCCTAGGGCTCTTGTCTTAAAAGGCTCACACATAACTCTGATGCATCAATCAGCCTTTTTGATGTCAAAAGAGCTGATAATGTCAAACAGATATGGATGATAGTAATAAAACCCATCCCAGCCAATATCCCACTTTCTTTCTCTCCAATTTATGCCTGCACAGGAACATAATCTTTAACTAAAAGATCTCAGAATGGACAAACCAAAACAGCAATCAGTTACATGGACTTTCGAACACAAGAAAAACCACAAAGTGACATGTAGAGCTGCTCAAAGCTGCCAGCCTACTGAAAACTATAAACTGGCCATAATGGGCAATATGGACATGCTTCCCAATTAGGATTAAAACATAAAGATCAAGATCCTTACAAACATACAACCTACACAGTGTGGCATGCTGTCCATGTAAGCAAGTGCTTCTGCATACCATATAGAGGCAGTGAGCTCCACATAAATCTTTCAATACAATGCAATACAGTATATTAGTGAACATATGTTTGCTACACTTGGCAGGTTATGTTGTGTGTGATAGAACAATGTATATTCGGATATTTTTTGTGCACGCACTAGATCAGGGAATGTTTCTTGCCCTATTTTTCAACCCACCCTTTGTAAAATTGAATTGTCCAAGGATGGTGGCAGCTGGAACTAACCATTTTGCATGCATGTGTCAAAACAGGCACTTTTGTCACCAATATACAACTGCATTACATTTTGGTAATGTGTTATAGTCTATGGAAGAGGTTGAGTAATACATGGAAGGATGTTGTTGAGCATGTGAAAAACTCTTTCACACATGAGGCTTTTGGAACAAGTGCTATTCAAGCACATGCGTACTACATTTCACTGGCTTAAAGAAGGGCAGGTGTAGCATGGAATGTTACTTGGTGTGTGGCTGAACACTGTTTGCTCCTAATTTTATGCTTGTGGAAGGGCAGTTGTAGTTTGGACCTCTACCAAGTGTGTGGCTTAACACTGTTTGCTACTTGATTTCTGCTCCAAATGTTACATTGGGCACCTTTACCACACCTTCTTTTCACCAACATCTCCATGGGAAGCTGGTAAAGTTTATATAAGAGGGCAGGTATGTCTCAGCTAACTGGTAAGCATGTGAGGGGGTACTGGGTGCTCATGAACCTGTCCTCTAAGTAGTAATAACAAAATAGTGCATATCTCAATAGACTCTAAGCAAGTAAGGTGTGTTTGCCTAAAAATGACTCATGAATCAAGACACTCTCATCTTAAGCAGCCAAGAATGGTAGACATAAAGGAAGTCATGGAACTCTTGATGTCTCATTGCTGAAAATCTACAGCTGTATGTGCTGGCAATATTTCCATTGTATGTGGTCAGCAACAGAAAAAAAATCAAGCAAACCTGGGTCATTTGTGTTAGCACTGCCTTCACTTGCCTTTCACTGCAGTCAGTTCAAAGTCTACAGTCTGTAGCAAAAGTGGAAATATAAAGCTCTTCTCAATGTAGTAACTAGGGCTGTGTGAAATGTGAACCTATGCAAAATTAGAAAAATGTGAAAACATGCATTTAGCACTATATTTAACATCAAATGTCCCCCTAATGCCCCTTTTTGGATGCAAGGGTGCATATCAACAACTACTCAAATGTTGTTCCCTGGCTCCTATGCTCAACTTTTGCAGTGTAATTATGCCACATAGCATAATGGCATAATTTCAGAAAGTTTGCATAACAAGTGCAAATTGAAATTCATGAAGTGATGAGAGATTACACTTGCCTAACAGAAATTTTGCCTAAGGCCTAGTTGTATCCGATAATGGTTGTTCAAGTGCTTCTTGGTTCTGCCATTGTTCCATGTTCAGTCCAGCCCAGACACTTAGGGGCAGATTTAAGAGCGCCTAGCACCTCCTTGCGCCACATTAGCATCATTATTTTTGTCCAACAAGGCCAAAATTTGCTGCGCAAAATTTACAAAGTGGTGCAGTGCATGCATTGCTCCACTTTGTAACCCTTTGTGCTATATTATGTCTGCGTCAGGCATACTGTATGCAAAGAGGGTGTTCCCCCATTAGGGGGGCCAAAAAATGGTGCAAAGAAATCTAAGAGATTTTCTTTGCTTAATTTGTTCAGCACTTTAACGCCTGCTCAGAGCAGGCATTAAAGGGAGGCACACCAGTTTTAAAAATGGGCCTCAATGGGCTATGCAGGATTAGTGTCAACATTTTTTACGTAATCCTGCAAAGCTCCAAACTACTGTTAAAAATATTGATACTATTTCCCCTAACTCCTGCCATAGATACAGCACACACATTGTGGTGTTAGGGGGGGCGCTAAGGGGTGCCAGAAAATAATTCTTAAATCAGGCCCTTACATTACCTGATATAGTACTCTTGATCTTCATGTATGTATTGTAATACAGTTGTACAATGTGATTTTCATACAAGCTAGAATCTGCAAAGCAACTAAGGCTTCTTTTTCTCATAATGTTTGAAGACATTGATCACATTTCTACATAGCATTATCAGATGCCCTATAGATGCACCCCCCTCCTTTCATCAATATACCTTTCAATGAAAGACACCTTTGTAATCTTTTGTAGAACATGTGAGAAAGAGAATCAATATTTTAGGAGCTATTCTATCAGGATATTACAAAAGATTCCTTATTTGGCCACTATATACCAAATTCTAATTTTAAAATACGATAACTTTTCCATCAAATAATGTCATAGCCTTTGATCACAAGCTGTTTAAAATCCTTGTCATTTTTGTCAGTTAGAGACTTGATTCAGGTGAAATGTATTAATTTTGTTCACTCTTCAGTCTATTTCGGTCTGTCCTCATGTTGATTTTTGGTGAAGTGCAGGCCACTGATCACTTTCTAATTCTAATTAGAGAGATGTGTTTCTATTTTCTTAGTCCTTGATTTTAAATATTTCAGATTCAACTGTCATAATGTCTTTTTTTACATCAAACCTGGTCACACAGAAGATAACTAAATCAGTTTCTTTTTCTCTGACTGGGCAAATCATGTAGACATCGCGGACATTCTTTGAAGAATAAGAATACAGCATTCTCGATGTTATCCTCCTATCTCACTTTCTTCCCAAATTCGACTTTTTAATTGTCGACACAAGACTTTTCTATACACATTGAATTCTTTCAGTTAGGCTGGACTTGGACTCATAACACAGTTGCACAACGAAGGGTCAATATGCCTCCAGTTGTCTGAACTCAGTTTATGATCACAAGAAGTAACAGATTTTGATCACTTTTTGCGCAAACTTGATGTAATCTATCAACATCTCTTTTTAATGCCTGATTACAAGTGGGTTATTAACTCCTTTTATGTGTCAGATGGCTGGGAGTTGTCTCACGCCTCTGTGCTCATGTACGTAGGATGGTTACCGGCTGTCCCTGCACAAGCTACAGGAAATCACTCTGGTGCGGGCATCAAAGGGATTTTCTTCTGCCAAAAACAGCCTTGGGGGCAGGGTAATAGTTTCCCTAGCTCTAGAGGCTGTTTCTGGTTTTCAGGGAAATGACGATCAATGCCCAGGGCGCACTGACTTCTCACTGAAAGATAAAGTGAAATGAGCCAATTGGCTCATTTCAGTTTCTCTGATTTGATGTTTGGAGGGCTATCTCAGACCCAGATGGGAACAGTATTGTTGGAAAGGGGAGAATCTTCCCTTTTCAATGGTACCTTTTCCAAGAGGAACCCTGGTGGCAAACCCTAAGCAGTGAACCACACCAATAGATCCCAGGGAGGTGGAGCCACCCCTTGGGTAAGGGCTTTTGCTCCCCCTGTTTTTTGTGGCAAAAGTTTGTCTTTCTGCCCCCATGGGAGGCAGTTGGGGGCAATAGTCCCTAATCAGTCCCCTTGGGGGTGACAGAAAGCCCACTAGCACATCCCTCAGGGAATATTTGATGTAATTAGTGTAGAGGTGGGGGCTGCCCATGATGGGCCTGTAAATGCCCCCAAACCGAAAAATGGACACAGTCTTTCTTCCCCCCTGGATGGGGGGCAGAAAGCCTGCTATGCACCAGGGAATATTTGTTTATATTAGTGTAGGAGTGGGGGCTGCCCAGAATGGACATGACAATGCTCCCCATAAAAATGGCTACAGTCCTTCTGCCCCCCCCCCCCCTTTGTGGGTCAAACAGGGTAATAGCCCTTGATCTGTCCCCCCGGGGGATAGAAAGTCCACTGGGCACCACGGTCTATTTTGTTTTATTAGTGATGGGGTGTGGGCTGCCCAGTGTGGACATGACAATGCCCCCACCCACCAAAAACCACCTAAAGCCAGCGACAGGAACGGATTCAACCTAGGTTAATAGGAGTCTCCACACAAGCACTCCCATTGTCCTTGGTTTGATCTGTTCCCGTAGTGCCACCAGGCCCAGGCATACATGTCAGAAAGCAATTTTATTGGCACAGGTGGGGTAATGCTAGGTGATAGTATTTTTTTACATTCCTGCAGATTCCAGGAGTTTCTATCATAGAAATGCAAGGAAAATGCTTGATTTCAGGAAAAGTTTAAAGTTTCCAGGGCATGGTGGGTAAGAAAAACTAATGGGACCTACACAAGTCACACTATCGTGACTTCCCCATGGTTTCTAGTTTTCCAAAATGTACAATTTGGCTAGGTTTCCCAAATGCCAGCTGAGCAAGGGCCCAAAAACTAGAGCTACCCACATTGGAAAAAGAGGGTCAGTTTTTGGTGGAACAATGCGCTGCATACTTGCTGGGTGGAAGGAAGTTTGCAGCTCCCAACAGTTTCCAGAACTTTTATTCACAGAAATATAAGGAAGATGTGTTCTTTGTCACAGTTTGAGAACTACAAGGGATTCTGGGTAAAACATTGTTGTGACAGCCATGCAAGTCAGCCCACACTAGATAGCCCTACATGTCTAGCTTTAAAAAAAGTACAGGTTGGCTAGGTTTCCCGAGGTGCCAGTGAGCTGGGTTCCAAAATGTACAGCTACTCACATAAGACGCAAGAGGGTCAGTATTCAGTTGAAAAATGTGAAGCATACATGTTATGTTTTGATCAATTTCCTGTCACGTGCACCAGGCCTACTCAAGCAAGTGAAATATCCTTTTTTCTGGAGATTTGAGGGAGCATAAAATAGTCTACTATTTGTTATTACCAATTGGATTTTGCTGCATTTGTGCCTTTCAATTGTAAGCCAATGTAAAAGAATGATGACATTTTGAAAAAATACCCTCCAAGTAATACGTTAGTATGGATACCCACAAATGCAGAGATGTACAAATAACCACTGCTTCTTAACTCTATATCTTGTGCCCATTTCAGAAATTCAAAATGTTTCTTGATTCCCATTAGTCAGTCTGCCTATTTTGCTGTAAGAATTGGTCCAAACTTTGCACTCAATGAAAAACCATTGTACAGTGCAGCTCAGATGTTCGCTCTGGGTACCTTTGGCTCTTAAAGAACCTACAAAATCTATGTGTACCTGCAACCAAAAGGGTGTAGCGGATGTAATGGAATGTTGCTTTTGTTGATTGGACCCTGTGACAAAAAGTTACAGATGAAAACTTTGTCACAATATGTTTTTATTTCAACTGTTATTTTCCTTGAGAAAACCATGAGGGATCTTCAAATATGACCCTTTGTTGAATTCAGAATTTTGTCTATGTTTCAGAAATTTACAGTTTTTCTGGACCATCCATAGGTTTCATACTGGTTTCAACCTCAAACTGGAAGTAGGATGAAGACACAAAAAATAGAGCAACAAGGCTATCTTTTAGTTAAATTCTAAAACTGTTGTACACAATAATTTGACTCAGCGCTGCATGTTCCTGAAGCCTGGGAAGATGGTGACTTAAGTACAGAAAGATTTTCATGGATGTCATTTTTAGAGGAAAAAAGCTGACATACTTACCTGGAGCACTTTTCCCCTATTTGTTTTTAAAAAAACTCAAAATGTTGCTATATTTTGCCTATTTTCTCAGTCCCCTCCAGGGAAATCCCCAAACCCTGGGCACCTTTCGAGTACTCAGGGTGTTGGAAAATATTACACAAATGTGGTGTGGATTGTGTGGATAGCATATGTGCACAAACAATTATTAAGGCCTAATCATGAACTATCCCAAATAAGCAAAAAAGGGCTTAACACTGTGGGGTGGTGGGACTTGCAGCAAAATATTTACCAAGGTGCTATTTATCGCATTTCATAATTAGCAATACCCCCCAGGTACGTTATTTATGGGGGTATAATGAATAGCACCTATTGCAAGTTTTCAGGGAATACCATGCAGATTTTGATGTTTCACGTATCAAAATCTCTATTGTACTGTAAATACCGTAAACATTTCTCCAGTTGAATTCCAGCAGGTTCAACCTGCTGAAATTGAGAAGGTTGAGGTATGTAATGCATGAAATGATTATAAGATGTGATAAATACCTCCCAACTCGTATTTCGGACCTGTGTGCATCCAAGTGTTTACACAAAGGTAGAAACAGACAGACCTTCTCATGTCAGGCCATGGTGTATCTAGAGTGAAGCTTGGCTATTCATTATGCTTCTGGACGCTATTGTCAGATTCAGAGCCTGTTTTGGTTTCTGTTTTGCATCCCTATTATTTCTTATAATATCAACCTTTAAACTATATCTTGACTTGTTGGTGTCACCTTTTAAATTTCTATTGGACCTTTGCGTACATCTACGAAAAAACGTGGGTTCTCTGCCTAAAGTCCCCAGTGTATTATGAATTACTTAAATACCTATCAACATCTGTATGTCTTTCCTCTTGCTGCCTGTGAGCAGAGGGGAACCGCTGGTGTGCAGAAATGTTGTAGATTCAAGATTACCCCCTTCCTGTCACCCTTTAGTGGACAAATATAACTATTGTTCATAGTTAATGGTTTATCCACTCACCTGGATTCTTCCTCTCCCTTTTTCCATTTTAAAACATTGGCCCATCCATAAGAAGAAATTAAAAGAAGCTAAATGCCATCCTGTGCCCTGGGCAAAGTTTTTAGAATATAACATTTTATCATACAGTGCTGATGCGATGCCTAGTACAAAGTCGCATAACAAGTAACATTTTCTAACGTCCCAGGAGCTTCAGAACCCTTGTTTTGGTACCCTGCTACCTGTCCCTATTGCATTGCATGCTCCTTTTCATGTGCTTGATAGGAACGCCACACACATATTTCATTTTAGACAACCTTTCAGCCAATAACGGACCCTGAGGTGATCGAGAGTATAAGTATTTGCAATATAGAGTTGTCAGCTGTTAACAGTTGTCCAAAGAATAGGCTGATGTCCTATACATAAGATAAGCAGGTAAACATTCTACCAGTCCTGCTTTACCAGATTTGTTGAGTGGTATTTTATGAGTATCTGTAAGTTCAGTGAAGATCAGAGACAAAGTAGTGGAGTCAAAGTTAACAGCATGAAGTTATTAATCTTCACCTACCTCTGGCAGTTCCAGTGCTCCTAAAAGAAGGTCCTCAAGGGCTAAGAAGGGAATAAACACTACGGGACATATTTACAAGCCCCTAGCGCCTTCCTGCATTACATTAGCTTAATTTTATTATTGCTAATGTGGCGTAGGAAGGCTTTTTTGTCTGCCGTATTTATAAAGTGGTGCAATGCAAGCACTGCGCCACTTTGCACCCCCTTGCACCACATTATGCCTTTGCCAGGCATAATGTATGCGAGGGGGCGTTCCAGCACTAGGAGACCTGTAAAAACGGTGCCATTTTTGGCATCATTTGTAATGCCTGCTCAAAGCAGGTGTTAAAATGATGCCCCCATAGAAATCTATAGACCTCCTTGCACTTGTATCAACATTTTTAACGGTAGTGCAGCAAAGCGCCCCAATAGTGTAAAAAATGTTGGCGCTATTGGCCTATTGACCGCCATGGCGCACTATATTGTAAACACGGCGAATCCATGTTTTTGTTAGGTGGGGCAAGGTCAAAGCAAGAAAATTAGCACATCAGACCTGAGCCAGTTTCTTGTAAATATGCCCCTGAAAGGTTTGGCAGCTAGATATGACATGCCTTCACTTTGAGGCTGCAAGTCTGACATTAGGGGAAACAATGAGCATAGGATGTGCATAGAAAATGAATTCATATTGCTGCTTGTTTCTGTACCCATTTATCAGCTGACTGTGTCATGACTTGGCACTTTCCCACCAAGTGTGTTGTTATGTGTATTATTTGGGAAACTTCCCGTCTTCACCTTTCTCCCATTTTCTGATGTACGATTAGCCACTACAACCAGTTCAAAATCCTGTAACAGAGTGCTGCTGTTCATCCCTCCCAAAACTGACCAAATATGCCCATGGATACAAACAATAAAAGAGCTTGTCATCCAAAACAGGTTACCAGTGTGGTTATGCTTTCTCAACAAAGTAACATTGTCAATGACATCTGTGATCTGTCCTCCTCTATTTCTGAAAACAGTTTCACATCTCACACTACGCCCAACTGCCTGCTGAGTCCCATTTGTTGGCCAAGGGTCTCCTCCACCAGTCAGCAAACTAGTGCCCCATTCGTAGCCTCAACCCAGCCCACCTTGGAATCCACTGCATGCAACCCCTTGCTTCTTCCCACAGAAATTCATAGGACGGTATACTGGGTTCTCTGAAAAATCAACCTGGCCATGCAACAAAGCCAGTCTATAATCAGGATGAACCTCACTTCTTTGCAATATGATGAAAGTGAAGGTGGTGCAAACCAACTCACCATACCATGGAAAACACTACAACAAAAACCTGGGAGTCCTCTTTTTGCATAAACAAAAAAATCGAACAAAGACACCACAGGGAAAGAAAAACTGAATATCATACGAGAGAGAGGAGGCAGGAAAGGAGGAAACAGTGACAATTTTTTATGAGACTTCAACATAGTCACTTACACAAAAACATTTCTCTGAGCCACAGCAAAGAGAACAGGATAGAAGTGTGTTTCAGGCACTGCTATGCACGAAATGCAACCTTTGAAAACAGAACTAAAGTTAGGAGCTCAAATTAGCCCTTTCAAACAACATAGAAAACTGGAAGAGCTTTCATTGAGCACACAGGAAGTGAATGTTGGGGTTAAGGAAAGGGGGAAGAGCACGAGGATATCAACATTAAGTGGTTGTTTGCACTGGGGTTGAGCTTTGAAACTGAAATCGGAAGATACATAGGATATGAAGAAAAGGAAAACTATGCAAATGTATTCCATTTGGATTGCCAGAATAGTTCTGATGAAATGCCGTATTTTCTTCCATTTCTATTTCTTGAAACTATCTAACTATACATCTAACTATATATATATATGCATATATATGCATATATATATATATATATATATATATATATATATATATATATATATATATATACACATTTATATCAAGCCAAAGGTTACGGGGAGGTTATAGTTAAGCTCACATTTTAAATGTACAAACCCATGGAAATTCACCAGTTACAGTTAGAGTTGCCTCAAGTAACTATAACTCATGTCCTAAGGTAGCTATAACTCATTCCCATATTTATCCATACAAACCCGTTAAGATAAATATGAGGATGAAATTATTAATAAGAAACAACTAAAATATGTATGAGATTTCAAGGACTTTGAGGCTGGAAGAATACTGACTTTCCAACAAAATTATGATTATTTATTGTTGTCTCAGAAACAACTTTGAGAGGATTATTGAGTTCCAATTCTGAGATTAACAAGCGGAATTTGTTCAAACCGTTTCATGTGCTTACAAAGGAAACAACAGACAAATATATGAACAAAATACATGGAAGAGGAGGGGCAGTGGTAGTAACAGAAAACCAAGAGGAATAGGCAAGCGAAACAAGAGCCCAGAAAAAAGATACGCCCATGGGAATGGCAATGAAGGCAAAATAACAGCAGAAATTAATGTAGTCAATTTATCTCACCGGACATTAACCAAAGGTGAAAAGGAGCTCCTTTCTCTTGTTTTAAAGTTTTGCCCCTTTGATAAGTTTGATTATGTACAGACTGGAATAGACCTCTTTTGTTTTCTGAGAAAATTGAAGCTTAAAAAATGGAATCATTTGAAATCTGGTGTTAGAAGTGTGAAAGAGGCAACTCCCCCTATGGTGGTTTACAGATTGCGGACGTTGAAATTCTACATACTCTTCCCTGCTTGATGATGAGATGAACAGTCATGAGGACCCATATATCAAACTGGAATTGGAGGTTGATGTTGATTGTTCTTGTCCTAGTCCTTTCAAACCTAAATCTACTTTTCTGCTAGCAGAAGAGAGTGATGCTCTAAATGGATTTGAAAAGAGTTATCAAAGAGCTAAAGAAAATACATTACAAATGAGATGGAGGAGAAATAATCTGTCAGATGAACAAATTGAAAGTTTAAATTATTTGGGGAGAGATCAATCTATTGCCATTCGACAATAGGACAAAGGTGGTAACGTGGTAGTTCTAACTAAATCAGATTAAATCACGGAGGGTCTATGATAATTAGGAGATCAGGCGTGCTATAGGAAGAGTAGCGTACAAGAGGTAACATCTGACAGTCTTAATTATAAGACACTACAGGGTGATTGGAGGGATCAAGGACTCCTTGATTGGGAGGAATATAAATTCCTGAGATCTTTACAGTATTATATTTACTACCCAAACTACACAAAAATGCTGTGAGACCACCAGGCAGACCTATTGTGTCATCTATCTAAATATGTGGATTATTATCCCAGGCCATTTGTTACAGCATTACCGGCCTATGTGAGAGATACAACACACTTTCTCACTTTAATAGAGGAGGTTCACTGGGAGGAAGATTATCTATTAATGACTTTGGATGAGTGCAGTCTATATACCAATATAAGACACGATTTAGGTATTGTAGCAGTTAGGATTTTTAAGGGCACATTCACTCTCATTACTATTACATATTGAAATGATTATGGACATGATCTCATACTGTCTGATGAATAATGTTTTCCTGTTTGATAAACTGGTGTACTGCCAGGTGCAGGGTACTGCAATGGGCACCTGCTTTGCCCCCTGCTATGCACATTTGTTCATGGTCTGGTGGGAGGAGCATGTGTCCACACAGTTAACTGCATTTGAGGATCATGTCATGATGTGGCTATGCTTTATTGATGATATATTTGTGATCTGAAAGGGTAGTGGAGCATCTGCTATAAACTTTGTGGCAGAACTCAACAGGAATCCCTATAATATCCAATTGACAGAACAAATCAGTGGAACCAGTATAGTGATCCTGGATATGGAAGGGAGGAGTCTACAGAAAACTAACTGCAGGCAACAGTTTACTGAGTGCCTCTAGCTCGCATCCATCTAAACTCATATGCAGTATTCCTTATGGAGAGTTGTTGCATGTGAGTCGCAACTGTTTTACAGAAATGGCATTTCAGGAGGAAATCAAAACTATGACTGAAAGATTTAAGGCCAGGGGTCATAGACAAAAGGTAATTGACCAGGCCATCAAAAAAGTGGAGATGTGTGAACAAACTAATTTGCTTTATGCAGGACAGAAGAAGATTGATCAAGATAAAGAATGTATTAGATTTGTTATCACATTCTCCAGCCCAGCTTTTGATGAAAGAAATATCCTAATCCTATTTGGCCTATTTTTAAAACAGATAATATCTTGGAGAAATATATTCCTGAAACCCCACAGGTTACATTTCGAAGGAGTAGGTCACTAAAGGACGGCCTATGTAAAAATATGGTGACTTCTGAAACAAAGAAGATAGAACAATGTGCTGGTTTTACTGTTGCATGCATTGTAAGGCCTGTGAGGAAAGTCATAATTGTACAGAATTTAGGATTCCTGGCAGTAAGATGAATTTTAGGATCAATGGGCTGTATAATTGTAATGCCACTTATTGCTTGTATGCTTTGACTTGTCCCTGTGAGAAAATGTATATTGGTAGTACGATTCATAAAGCAAATAATATGTAATGATAATTCACAATATCCAGTAGCAAGGCACTTTTCTGAAGTGCATTTTCAGAATGACAGACTTCTAAATATGCTGGTTCTTGATGCAATTGCTCCGTACATTTTGGGAGGTAATAGAGAATGGAGACTGAGAAGCTTGGAATCCCAGTATATTTTGGATTTTAACACTTTGCATCAGGAGAGCCTGAATTTGAGTGAAGAGTTAAGTGTTCATATTGTATGAAGAGTATAATAGGCAATTGTTTTCTCTTTTGTTTGTATTAGGGGATATAATATTCATGATTTTAACATATTTATTATTTATTTTGTTTTATAGGTTGTCACTTGGTGAATGGCACTTGTTACCTAAATGGGTACTGTAGATTTTGTTGCAACTGCATGAAAAAACATAATACCACCTGTTTATAGCACCTTTTGTCGTAACTGCATGAGACTACATAATACCACCTTTATGCTGTACCTACTGCTGCAACTACATGAGAATTACATAATATCATCCTTAAGCAGCACCTCCACCACCTGAATGTATTTCAGAGGATGAATCATTGACTCTATGTTCAGTGGTGGTTTGGTGGTTACTGAGGATTTGGTATGCATGTATGATACCTTTGGTGGAACACTCTTGGAGTTAATATTTCATCAACTCATTTGAGTTTTACAATAGTCATGGTATTACCAGGCTCATAATGTAATGTTAGCCCACTTGGGCCTAATTGAGCAGTATTTATTATAAAGGTATTCATTCTTATATTTGTGATGCTTTTTTGATGATAATGGGGAGTGACGATCACACATCCTAGTGTACATTGGTATTGCAACTCATGATTTGGGACTTGAATTTATTTAAACTAATGGACCTCCAATACAGGAATGTACATATATGGCTCGGTTATATAATTTATGTACCTCTGTTCACATACGTAAGGCACTATAAGATGTGACATAGTCCATAAATGTTTACTGGATGTGCATGGTTAAAGACGCAATTGATGATTTATTTGGACTGGCTTGGAGAAATATGCCGTTGTGATATGAGTATCGACATTTGAAAAAGAATATGAGATTTATTAGTGATTATTAATAGCGATTTGTAATTAATATAATTACTAAAGAAATGATTGGAGTTAGAAGTTGTTACAGCGGTTTTCTAACTCTGATGGCATATGGCGGGTATGCATTTCATAAGCACTCGAAAAACGTTCTAAGATGGCAACCATTTTGAGACTATTCCAAGTGGCTGTATACTTTTCATGCCAGTTTTCAGTTTTTCACTTTTTTGTTTTCACTGTTTGCTGAATTTAAATGGAAGAAAGTTTTTGGTGTCCCAAACTGTGATCAAGGCTATGGCGGAAACACGTTGGGTGTAAACCGGTGGCAATATTAAATCTGCATTTGGCAAATGCATCTCTGAGTGTCCGAGAATTCTTGGAAGTGAGGAGAGTTTTTTTGGGACACATGCAGGGGGCATATATAGACATTGCTATAGGAGCTAAAATTTACTGCCATTCGAGAATTAATTCTGACATCCTCAGTAAAATATGTACAGTAGATTCCCTTCTGTTCTACTGCAACCTCCCAGAGTGTTCAAAGAATTACTAGTGCTAACAGTCTACATATATCAAATTTGTGGCACACCTGAAGCCATCTTGATTGAATCAAACTGGTAAAACTTAAAAAGTTTAATTTAGAAAGGATCAGAAAGTGGGGGGTTCATTTTGTCATAGAACTTATGATTAGTGCTGTAGGAAGAAAAATTATGACATGTTTTATGTGAGTTCCCAAATATATACCTCTTCTATTTCATTTAAAACATTCTGACATGCATACTGAAACATGCACTTTCAACACCAGCAGCAGACTGCCAGTTTGCTCCTTGGTAATCAGCAGATTTACTAGTCTGTTCTAATGAGCAACTAGAGTGCTAAAATTCAGAATTCATGCCAAAAGTGTGGCACATCTGAACGCCATCTTCATGAAATTTAAGTGGAAAACTGAAAGCATTTTCTATTGAGGATACTGAGTAAATGGGGAAATTAGGGAGCTTCTTAACAAATAAGACTCCCAAGATGGCCACCAGAGAAAAAGGAGTCCAAATGTAACACAAATATAATCCAAAAGTAGTCCAAGTATAGCCCAATGACAAAAGTGTGCAAAACAATTCATTTGTTTGTTTTTTTGCAATTTTATATAGCGCAGTCAGGTGTGCCACGCCTTTGTAATGAATAAATAATGTTAGCCATTTAGTTGTTCTTTAGAATACTATGGGGAGGCAGCAGTCAAGGGCACGGACTCTGATCAATGAGGGCAGGGAAGAGGGTGCAGAGGCATCAAGTTGACCAAGCTGGGCAGGCAGGAGGGGCAGTGACAGCACAATGGACCATTGAGGGCATGGGAAAGAGGGACAGGGGCAACAAATCAACAACTGCAGGACAGGCAAGAGAGGCTGTGGCAGTATAACAGACCACAGAGTGCAGCAGGAAGATGCAGTGTCAGTACAACTATACATGCCAACAGACCTGCTTCAGGCAGGAGACTCCCGATGTATTTAAGCTTTAAAGGGCTTTAATTTATCTGTTTCCTGCCTAAAGTCTCCTCTTTTTCAATGTAAGTCAGAGGGGAAAATCAATTATCCAGTTTTTTTTTTTTTACAATCTACCTCTTGCCAAGTTCCAAATGTTGACATGTTTGAAATATTGGATCACAGAGGCCAGGAGGAATGGGGTAGTGACATGTACTCGGATAACAGAGGGCAGGAGGGAGGTGGGTGGGGCACAAAGCTGACCTTATAGGGCAGAGCTTAGGGGTTGCAGCAGCAAAACATACTGCACAGGACAAGCAGGATAGTGGTACAACAAAATGGACCATGGAGAGCAATAGGGAGGGGACAGGGCCATGCACGTGGGCAACAGACAGCAGAGGGGAAAGAAGCAACAGCAGCAAGCTGACCATAAATGACAAACAGGAGGGACAGATGCAGCATAACGGACCATGACGGGCAGAAGGGAGGGTGCAGAGACACAACAATGGACTAAACAAGGCAGGAGGGAGGGGGTAGGGACAAGAACTCGGAAAACAAATTGAGACAAGGGGGCAAGGGGACAGGGCAGGAGCAAGAAGCTGACCATAGAGGGCAGGGGGGATGAGCACTGAAAGCACAACACACCATGAAGGGCAACAGTGAGGCTATAATGGCATACACAGACAATGGAGGGAAGGTAGAAGGGTGTCAGAGGCAGCAAGATGACCACACAGGGCAGGTGGGAGGGGGTGTGGCAGCACAGAAGACCATGCAGACAAGCTGCTAATTAGTGGCAGCACAACAACCATAGTGGGCAAGATGTAAGGGGCAGGGGAATGCACAAAGAACATGAAAGACAGAAGGTAGGGGTAGGGGCTGGACACAGACAAGAGAAGGCATGGAAATGGGCTTCACAAGAGGTCACACAGGGCAGCCGGGAGGAGCAGTTGCAGCACAACAGAACATGAAGGGCAGAAGAGAGTGGCAGCAAAATGGACCATGGATGACAGAAGACAGGGGATAGGTGCATGGAACTCAGAGAGGCAGGGTGGAGGTGGCAGGGACAGGCAACAGCTATCTGACCATGCTAGGCAGGTGAGAGCGGCAGTGGCATTGTGTATTCCCATAGGAGCTTGTCTGTGAGAAGCTCCAGAAATCCCAGAGCACTGTGCTGCATTCCAACAAACTGCTTGCAGTCAGGTTCTCTGATAAGCGTCATGTGTATGTGTTCAACACAATTCATGATGAGAGCACTTCCCCCGTCATGGTTTGGGGTCAGATCGCCAAAGTTTAAAAGCCCACCTGTAGGCATGGGTGGAGTGGATAAGAATAACAAGGATTTTTAGCCATATAATGTGAGTTGTAAAACTCAGTACAAGAAACTGAATACCCACCTGATCCAGATAGCAGCATACAATGTGTATTTTATTCATTGTAAGACAACCACAGTAAGACTCATGTCTTTCCTTCAATTTCAGGATTCTATCCCGTTTTATCACCAAGCCAATCACGATGTGCAGTCCCACCGACACAACTATGGAGGCTATACCTCCATACTTGAGTTGGCAGATTGGCAGTTATATAAATACAAAACTCACCCTTCCAAAGCTTTCACATATCTTGTCGCCATGAACACTCTGCTACCAGTACTCCTGTTGCTCCTGGGCCAGGTCCAAGATGAAAATCAACACTGTTGTCACTGGAACAGAATGTAAGCCACAGGCATTCATGTTACTCTCAGAGTTGTAGCTGCATAGTAACACTGGACTTGTGTATGGCTCAATAACTTGTGTACACACCACTATACTGTGGCACAATGCTGAAGTGTGAAATGTAGAAGCCTGCAAATGTATCAGAACAGACCTCAAGATATAGGATGCACCCACCAATTTTGTATGCACTGCCTATATGGCACTGGGCACCTACTCAAAAAGTCTCAACAATCAAAAATAGAAATTTGTCTGTAAAGGTGTGTGCAAGAATGTACTCAAAAGACCTTAAGTATCAACTGTAAGAAACACTCCAATTTGATCCAAATAATCCCATGTTAATGCAGCAATTACAGCATAACATGCTACAGGTGGGTACACAGATTGTAACACAACATTCACTGGTGACCTGCAAACATGTCAGAGATGTATAAAGGTCATATGTTCCCTTGGTGTGTGCAATATATCATAAACATAAGATGACAATCAACTGTAAAGTTCCAGCTCAAATGTGTAATGCATATGTGCATATTATTGACACATCATCTCAAAATAAACACACATGCATTCTCACAAAAACAGAAGCAGATATCGTTTTGGTGCAAGTATCCAGTACAACATGAATGCCTGCACCAAAATGAATATGTCCCTATAATGTACAAAACTAATGTATGCATTTAAAAAAATAACTAAAACATACAACCTGTGTTTGTCACTGTCACAAATGCGAGTAAGTGCATGACTCACACATACGCAGAAATAACATCATCAAATAATTACTGACAATTGAATAAGGCCAGGACAATGTCACACTCAAAATGAAATACTTTATAGAATGATGAGTTTAGTCACTCAATGAAATATCATGAGTCCATATTGTCACATCTGATGTAGGCCACAATAGGTTTCAGGCCCCTCACTTGCCTTTTTAATTCACTGCCAGAATAAACCTCATCTGGCAGGTGCATCTGTGGGACAGAGAGCAGGCACGTCAATGATCTTAGTTAGGGGATGGGACCTTGGGTTTGGGAGGGGTGGGATTGTGTTTGTGAGGGTTGGGTTTGGGTTTGTGAGGGTTGGGTTTGGTAGGTGTGGTTTGGGATTTAGAAGGGGTTGTTTGGGTAGTGGAAGGGGTCAGGGCCATGGCAAAAAGAAGGTCTTTGGGAAAAAGGGTAAGGTGGTTGAGAAGGAGTCTGGGTTGGGAGGTAGAGGGAATGGCTGTGTCTGTTGTGCATGTGCCCGTGGAAGGTGGGTGCTTGAGGGCCTGCTGTATCTTTCAATTTGTGTTTTTCATTGATTATCTGTTGGGTGGATGAGTGTGGGCGTCTGTGTCAAGTGTGTGGATGTGTCTGTTGTGGTTGTGGCGGTTGTTGCTTTGATATCTGTGGGCGTGGTTGTGCATGCATGTGTGCTGGTGGGTGTGATGACTTAGGTGTGCTTGTGGTGTGTGTGGGTGTTGCTAAGTGGTGGGTGTTATGTCTGTGGGTGTGCTCTTACATGCATGTGTGGTGGTGGGTGTGATCTCTGGGGGTGTGCTTGTAGTATGTTTGAGTGTTGCTGTAGTGGTGGGTGTTGTGTCCGTGGGTCTGCTGGTGGGGGTGTGTGTGCTTGTGTAGTGGTAGATGTACTGACTGGGGGTATGACTGTGGTGGTGGTATGTGTGGTGTCTGCATGTGTGTGTCTGTACTTATATTTTTTTACATGTCTGCTTGTGGGTGTTGCTGTGGGTGCATGTCTATGTTTTTGTGTGCTTTGGACAGTGCTCGATTGAGAGATTTGGGTTTGGGAAGGGGTGGAAGTCTGGGCATGAGGGTGGGGTGGGTGAGAAGCTGTGGCTAATGAGGATCCAGACCCTGGAATGTCCGCTGCAGGCCAGACACGGCCACATAAATGCATCCAGGTAAGCCAGCATCTGGGTGTTCTGGCCAGCCAGCTCCTGAATGCCACTCAGTAGTGCAGTCTGGCCTACAGCAATCATCCTTAAAAGATCAACATCCTCTTCAGTGAGTGCACCCTGGAAAACCAGGACAGGGACAAAAGTGCCTGCAGCAAAGGTGACACTGCTCCTTTTTAGGATGGCAGCTACAGCCAAGTGGGAAAGCAAGAGGGAAGGTGGAGATTGGGATGGGGGAGTGGATGAAGATGCAGGTCCCTACTAGGGACTGGTCTTCATTGGAGGCCTCATAAGAAGATGTTGAATCACTTGTGGTCTCCTGGCCAGTCCCCTTGCCCTCCATGCCACATGGTTACTCAGTGTCTGTGGTATCCACACCCGATACCCAGTGGCCAGCTTCAGCCTCACCGATGTGAATGCTGTCACCTTCGCCTTGCCCAGTTAAAGCTGAAACAAAAGATACAACAGTTATAGTGGATCTGTGAGAATAAAATTGGACTTCAACGTGCATCACACAACATTTACAACAAGTTCAAGTTACCCCCCCTGGTCAGAACCCATACCATGTATGCCCTTGTCACTTAAACACTTGTAGTCAACTACATAGAAAAGGGTTCCAACAGCATGAGTAAACACATAGGCATGGCTGTATCTCTGAACCACTGCAGTTCAGAGCTATAATTGTTTGCCTTCTCCCAAAGGGTAAGTTTTTCTGGGATGGAAATTGTTTGCACAAAATGGGACACCATACCTTCTATGTGATAATACCTTCCACATACACATGTCCCTTTCAGAATCACATTGCTCTCCATCATCATTTTTTGTCCTGTGGGCAGAACTAAGGACATAAAAATGTAGGGCCATATTTATACTTTTTGACAAAAATATTACCGCCGGCTAACGCCATTTTGGTGCACCATGCGGGCGTCAAATTTATACTTTGACGCACGGCGGCACAAACCACAGGTGGGAGTCATTATTTTTGACGCACACCGCAGCGTCAAGTCGTAAAGCAAAACGACGTTAACGCAGCGGAAATGACTGTGGGTCGATTTACGACCCCGCAAACCGTATATGCGTTGTTCTTTGACGCAATAGCATTAAAAAAAAACGCGAACACTGTCATTTCACCAGAAGAGAGCCAAAATTGATCCCAGATACCACTACAGACCCCAGGAAGATGACATCAGACCAGGAATCAGCCAGGAGGACCCACACAAGAACCAGGACACTTATAAGAAGAAAAGAAAGTGTCACTTCAGTGCAGAGGAGCAGAAAATTCTGGCTAAAGAGGTGACAGAACACCAGCACCAACTGTTTGTCACCTCAAAGTTGCCAATTAGTAGGAGAGAGGCTACATGGCAACAAATTGTCAACAAGATTAACAGTGTGGCTGAAGTATGCAGAACAGTCATCGAGTGCAAGAAATGCTGGCATGACCGCAAGCGCAGGACCAAGGAAAAGATGGCCAGGAACAGGAAGGCAGCACTGCAGACTGGAGGTGGGAGTCCAGCACACCAGGAGGCCCTGGACCACATGGAGGAGATGGACGCAGCCGTCATCCCTGAGGAGGTTGTCACAGGGATTCAAGGACAGGACAGACTACCAGGAGACAACGCACATGCAGGGTAAATCGCATGGGGAATTATAATGCAATAATGTCAACTGTGAGCAGGGGGTGATACCGACCACAAAATGCATGGAAGTCATCATATAGATGGTGTGGCATGGATAAAGGGGCACGGCATGGGGCATGGCCCGTTCTGAGAAGACCTGGGGCACACCATTACACAACACCAACAACAGTCCCATGGGGGCATGCTGTCATGCCAACGATGGAGCAAAGGGAAAGCCACGTCAGGAGGGAAGGCCACAACGTCAAACTGACATCCCGGCACACGTCAGCCACCATACCCCCTACATTAGCTAGGGCCCTCTTAACGACCTCTAGTAATACCGACAACTGGAATGTAACATTGACAACAGTTGCCACTACCACCTCCGCTCTGTGTGCAGCTCAAGTAGCCAATGGCAGTAACCTCCCCATGGATCATACACACCTAAATTAGGGGGTGAGGATGACAACTTCAACAATCCGCAGAAACAAGACAAAGGCCCCAATACTGTTAAATGGCAATGCCCATAGTTGTCGCAAACATCAGCCAATGTAAACAACAATAGGAGCTACACAGCACTAAGACTCACCCATGCTGCATCCTGTGCCTGGGTAACAATGCAACATCCCAAATGTCATACTGCTCAGACAACAGCATTGAGGGGGGGACACATGTAACTGGTCACTGAAGTACACCTGCACAATCAGAGGAGGAAATAGGACACTGATACGATTATCAGGGCAATCCAATGTAACACACATTCCCCAACATCAGCAGTACACATTACCAATGCCAACATCCATATCGTGTCATAACATTACTATGCATAGGATATGCCACATGTCAAATACATTTAAGTGGATGTGAAAGATCAGAGATTGGGGCAGGGCCAGATTGTTAAGTGTGCTGCCAGGGCCATCAGAACACCCACAGCCAGTGAAAGGTCTCACCATGAGAATGGATGTAGACGGAGGGTTGAGTAGGACAAGAAGATGGCAATTCTCTATTTGGCCTAAAACAACACCTAAAGGCGATGATGATGATGACAAGTCTTATAACTCGATAACATACATATGACATGCAGGTGGGCCATAGGCCTGAAAGAATGCCCATCTGAAGGACTGGAGCAATTAACACGAAACAAGATCACAAAGAGAATTCATCAAAAGGCAGGCATGTCACATCAAAATTGCTACAACACAGACACACTAATTGTACCCTGCTTCATTGCAGAGGAAAATGTATCTCCTGCGGATATGCCTGTTCCAGATTACCCTGATGACATGGATGACGAGCCGATAAACATTCCCTAGGAGACTATCCAAAAGGTCCTTGAAACCCTCCAGACCCCACCTTCAGTCAGAAGGAGGAGCACAGAACAAGCAGCCATCGCAGAGGATCCACCCACCACCCCAATTGTAAGACCTGCCAGCTCCAATACAGCTGAGGACTCAGACGACACTGGCACCAGCTTTGAAAGAACTGCAGTTGGAGTACAGTGGGAGCTGGCCAAGGAGGTGCAGGTGGGGATGCAAAATATGGCAGCCAGCCTAGAGGGGGTGCGTTTGTGCATGATGTCATCTGCAGATCAGGCAGCAGCTATGCAAGCCCTAACATCTATCTTGCAGGAACTGCAGAAAACCCAGAAGGAAATCAGCACAGCTGTAATACAGTTGACCCAACACCTACAATAGCAATCCTGTAAACGCGTGCATGAATGCAACATTGAACCCCTCAGGGCCGACCTGGCTGCCTACCATCGTGATGTGGCTGCTATTCTCAAGAACCAGCAGATACTCCTTGCTGCAGTACTGCCCTTAAGACCTTCAGAGGGAGCAGTGACCGGGATGTCTGACTCCACGACTTCTAACACTGAGGTGTGTGTTGCCCCTTCACAACCAACAACAACAAGGACAGAGGAGGCAACACACACATTAGAAGAAGAAGACATGGAACAGATCACATTCACAAGAAAAATGACCCGGAAGCACTAGTCCCTGTCACATGGCCAACTATTACCAAGGTCCTGCACTTTGTAACTTGCCAGTCTTGTAACAACTGTACTCAAGCACTGTTCTGCAAACCACTGTATATCTTGTCACCCAGCCCAGTGATTGTCTCTATCCTACTCATTGGCAAATTCTGTCCCTCTGCACTGTCTGAAACATCAACCCCAGCATGTCAAAAGCATTTTTGTAAACCTTTGTGTTGGATCACAACGTAAGATGTCACTATAATGGCTCACAATCATGGACAATGTACAGATAGCACTACAGCACTTTTCAATAAATAGCACTTACACAACAAATCTGTCTCTGTGTAATGTGACATATCAACTGTGCAGTAGATAACTGAAATGTGCCTACTGTCAAATTATGTAGCTTGTCAATACAACTGTCCTGATATTATGTAGTCAGAGAAATCTGCACAGTGCCCATGATTGCATTATACTCTGCCCATCCTGAGGGACATATCTGATGAGGTGAGAAACCATACAGCATCATGCTGTGTTGGACAGAATAATGCTTCCTCAAGGGATATCTAAGTCATCAAATAGTGGCCTCAAAATGTTGTCAACATGCAATAATAACACATATAGCAGTGCACACTAATCTAAGCAAACACTACAAAAACTGCATAAATGAGTTTACATACAAATAGGTAATCATGCTGAACTGTGTCACAAATGACGTATGAGAGTCATGAAGACAAGAATACAAGAGTACCAATGAGAACTCATCTTATAAGGGTGTCCTTGATCATCACACTGCAGTCAGACCTAAAACTGTTCCCCCAATACCAAGTCTGGAAGCACTGTTTGGGACTTTGAAAACACACTTATCAACAGAAACACATTGTCATCCATATTAACTGTGATTGGTGGTTGCAACGAAGGGTGGACACTTTGCAAGATAGCTCTGGGCTAGCTGCCAATTGTACAGCTCAGTTGGGATTTGTTTGTAGCATAGGACACATTTGTAATAGTACAAAATTTATGTACACTGAATCCAAACTCAGGATCAAGTACCATTTAACACATGCTATTAAGGGTTAACCAAATATTTATTAAATGCTAATCACAGAAGGGGAAACTGAGGGAAAAATCTTACCTACCCTAATCTACCCTGACTACTCATTACCCACAACTGTCCCTAACTAACCTAAGCTACACTTACTGATCACATGTAACGAAACGTTCTAAACATCTACCCCCACCTCCCTTATGAGACGGGACACACGGAGGACAACACATACTAACCTAAACACATACTATACTATCCTAAACAAATATATATTTTTTTGTATTTTTTTTTGTGTTTTTTAATTTTTTTATTTTAAACACACAAGAACCCCAACATAGACCCCCATTCACCCACCCACCCACACACTGAATAAATAAAAATAGAAAGAATCAGGACCCCACACCCACTAACACTAACTAAACTAACATCCTATACTAACCTAACACTAAGGGCCAGATGTAGCAAAGTGTTTGCGCATCGCAAACAGCAAAAAACGCCGTTTGCTAGGCGCAAAAGCCTCTTTGCTATGCAGAAATGCATTTTGCGAGTCGGATCCGACTCGCAAAATGCTTTTCCGACTCACAAATAGGAAGGGGTGTTCCCTTCCTATTTGCGACTCACAATGCAATGAAATCGCAGTTACCATCCACTTGGAGTGGATGGTAACCCAGTCGCAAACGGGAAGGGGTCCCCCTGAGACCCCTTCCCCTTTGTGAATGGAAACAAAAATAATTTTTCAGAGCAGGTACTGGTCCTATGGACCACTGCCTGCTCTGAAAAATACCTAAATAAAAGGTTTCGTTTTTTTTTCTAAGTGCAGCTCGTTTTCCTTTAAGGAAAACAGGCTGCAGATAGAAAAAAAAAAAACTGCTTTATTAAAAAGCAGTCACGGACATGGTGGTCTGCTGACTCCAGCAAGCCACCATCCCCGTGAGTGCCCATCCTCGCAATGAGGTCACAAAATGCGACCCACCTCATTAATATTAATGAGGTGGGTCTTTGCGACCCAATTGCGAGTTGGAGAAGGTGTCTGAGACACCTTTCTGCATACCAAATTGCGGGTTGCAATTTGCGAGTTGCACTGACTCGCAAATTGCATGTTGCAATTTGTTTTTTATCTACATCTGGCCCTAAGCCCCCTAAGCCCACTAACTATAAGAACAAGGAAAGAGGAGGGAGGGGTAGGATTCTTGTCCATTTCAAATACAGTCTAGAGGTTGGCCCTGCGGAGGGTCCTCTTGATAGACTTAACACGCCGGTTAATGTGGCGCACATCCAGGCTCAGGTGGCTTAACTTGCGCAGCACACGGTCCATCTTCCGTTCCATGTTGTGGAAGGCTGCAGAGTCAACAGATGGAGCTGTCGCAGTCTGGGTACCGGTGGAGGAGGTCTGTGTGTGTGTGGAGCCATACCCAGTGGGCTGTCTTGCACCTGTAACAATGCTGGGGCCTGTAAGTCCAGCAGATGTAGGCACAACAGTCCCAGCTGTGGGTGGGGCCACCTGGCTTGAAGTGGTGGTTGTGCTGGTGGTAGCTGTGGTGGGCAAAGTAGGCCCACCCTGTGGGAAGGCTCTCCATGCCCCGGAGGCCCATTCATGGCGATATCGCCGGGCCGTCCTAATGAACCCCGACTCCACCAGCAGGATGTGCTGGTATCTCATGGCCCGCTGCTGGAACTCATGGACCTGGTCTGGAGTCATGTTTGCAGCTGTGAAGAAAAATGCAAATAATCTACATTACAAACTGCGTTGTGTGAAATGGCACAAGAAGGTAATCAGACAATACATCTACAGTACTTGTAACAGCTCATATCACAATACAGATCATTGAATGTCCCTGAGGAAGTACATGGCCTACAAAGGTCACATCACACATAGCACATCCATAACCTACAAGATGGGTAACAACTGGTTTTGACTTGCCATCTGAGTTCTGAAAAGTTATCAGCTAAGAATCATGCTGCATATCCTCCGCCAAGACCTGGGCTACAAATGTCAGTGTACGGAATGCAAAACTAAAGCCACATGGTCTGCAAGTTGTAACTGGACTTGCCAGTATAGTACCAAGTGCCATACCTGAGTGTGTATACTAGGTTCCAACCAAACAGTCACTTATTCACATGTATGTGTAACATACTGGTAGCATCAGTACTAGGTACCCCATTCACAAACCCATGCCCGTGTTTGAGGGTGGGGGGGTGGCTAAAAAACTATAAATTTCCAACAACATGTACACCAAGGAGTGTATAGAACACTCCACACGTGTTTGGCTCTACTCACACACTACAGGTAAGGTCGGTCAACAATTAGGAGTCAGCAAACCCTAGACCAATCATAGGGCCACACATGTCAGGAAATGCAGAACTTGGTACACAACATATACTTCCAGTAAGGCCTGACTTACATCAGACACAGAGTTGCAAGAACACCCATGATCATGAATTGCATGCACACCTAGGCCATTGCACTCAAGTTCCACATACTTGTAGCACTACATGTGGAAGTACATGCTGCTAGGAGTTTCTACCTACAGTTTCATAATTACGTTGGTAAATAGGGAAGCAGAAGTCTATTGGAAAGCAATTTGCTGTACCAATCTTGAAGAATGTGGGTCTGACAGGCTGACTAAATCGGAGCTGACTTCCAGTGCGACTCTTGTTGATACATGGGTCATCCACATGACTAACCCCAGTACTCATAGTGGGGCCTACGGGAATGGCCTACAATCCCTACATAATACCATTGGATACGCATTGGCCAACTCAAAACATGTGAGAAACTGAAATCCCACTCATGGAACAAGAGAAACGATTGCCTTACGCATCACACCTTGCTATACGTTCAACACACACGTGTCCATAAACAGCAAACACAACACATAACAGACATATCAACACTTACTGGAGTGGTCGGGGTCCACAAATGTCGCCACCTCTCCCACAGTGTAGGGTGCCGGTCTACCTGTAAGGCATGGAAGGAAGAAATGTGCTCAAAAACAATTTCATAAACATATACAATGTGTAGGCTGAAAAAAGGAAATGGCAGCCATTCAGACATGATGATACTGCATCTGATATATCACGGCCAACATGTACATAGCATGGGTCTCCTGTGACAGTTACACACATATCTGCACACATACATTGGCCCTAACTTTCATGTGGTTGCAAACATGCCCCGTAATTGGTGACCAGAAAAAAATAAAATCGTCTCATCATGTGCATCCAAGAGAGACATCTAAAGCCTGGTTACTTGAGGACTGCATTACCAGTCAAATATGCCTTGTGGCCATGACACATTTATTACACATAGGTACAATGTACAGAGGGAGGGGCAGGGGCTTTTGTAAGCCCTCCTATTGTTACGTTTTATTCAATTGATGTGGCCCAGCTATGGTGATTTCCACCAAACATGGAGATCTGAAGCCATGTGCATACCTTTGGACTGCCATCCATATTTGGAATGTGGCGCAACTAACTCCAACAAACATTCTAAGATGTTAGCTGAGGGCACCTTACACCTTTTCACGATGTTTTCAAATCTAGATCTGACATGTATCCAAAAAGATCAAGCAACACAATAATCCCAAACATTCATAGTACTTCCGTGAACACTTTCCTTCCATACTCACCAGACTCACATGAGACATATGTCTGAGCCACTTTGCTATTATCAATTGACGTGAAGGTAGCACTCATTTTCTGCATCATGTAGTGATTCTAAAGTCAGTCTAGCTATTGCCAATTGCAATTGCCAGTTAGCCAATATGTTGGTACATCTTTACTTCTCTGTCAATAGTACCCTATATAGACATGATTGGCTCCTATTTTGTTTGCTTGTCTGACACAAAGGCCGCACCAATTTACTTCATGGAAAAGTATCCTGTAAGTTTGCTGAGCATGTGCTACCTGACAGCTAGCAATTGTGATCCTTACCATAGTGCATCAATTATGTTTCCCCAGCATTACACACAGTCAGCAAGTTAGCTGGCAGACATAGTACAAATCCTCTTATGTCACTACAGAGCATTTAATCGTGCACATTTACATGATTAGTACTCACCAACAGTGCCACCTATCACGATTCCTAGGTGGTCCAAGAGATCCTGCTCCCTGGTGATGAGGTCAGCCCACCGGTGCTTCAGCTGGTGGCCACTGCTCTGGCTGGCATACACACGCTGCAGGTGATGCAGCACCTTTCCCCACTGGATTCTGCGCGCCTTTGTTGGATACCCCTGTATCACCCTGCCCCCTGCCTCGATCATGAGTGGCAAGAAATGGCACACAAGCCATATGAACCCCCCCAACTTCTCTTCACCCATCCTGCCAAGACGTGGCCTACCAGACATAGTGGAAAAGTGAAAGGGAATAGGGGTAAAAGAAATAGAAAGGGGGAAAGTAGGGGTACAAATACAGATGAAAAGTAAACTTAACCACTAAAAGAGCCCAACTATCCCCAAACTAACACTACCCACAACAGACTCCCACAAACAACACAAACACTAGATAAATAGACAAATGTACACAAAACACAGTAGTACAGTATACACCAACAATATTTATTTTACAAATGGACAATACAGATAGCACACTGGACAAAAAAGCACAAAATCTCAGGACACCACTCTCTACACAGCCACACAGTCTAGAAGGACCATAGACTGCGAAGTGAAAGTGAAATTACACCCACTGTACATGATCTGTAAACAGGATATCCTATTACATCACTTCCTGTATGAAATGTCCACCCTTTTTCGCATTATGCGTCATTTTTTGTCCACCAAAACTGTATTTGCGTCATTTTTTTTACGCACAGGAGTGAAAATTAGCCCGCATCCAAATAATAGTACATGGCCTGTACAAATATCTGGATGCGGGCTAATTTTCACTCCTGTGGGTAAAAAAAAATGACGCAAATACAGTATTGGTGGGCAAAAAATGACGCATAACGCTAGGAATGTCAAATTTCAGTGCATTAACTGGTCTTGGGCAATTTTTCTGTTTTTTTGTTATGTTACATTTGGGACACATCAGAGATAGGCTGATTGAACACACTATGGTGTTGATGGTGTATGTTCACATGTGTGACATCATACTGCAGCAGACCATGATCCGCTACTCACTTCACAGTATTTCTACGGTTGGCTGACGCAATAGTTGATCATAAGTGTGGCCTACATGTATGTGTTGCACAAATTGGGCATGTTTGGCGTAAGGACAGGATAGCAATGTGACCCACATATGTACAATACCTAAATGCCTTTGGCTCAAATTGTGTGCTTTGGTAACTAATGTATTTGTTGACCAAGTGTGTGTGTATATCACATGAAGCATTATTGCACATATGCTTGTATGATTGTGACGTCCATGTGTCCAATCCTTAGATGCAAGTCATTGTGGAAATGAGAGAGGGCATGTTTTAGTCATACATGTAGCAACATCCGTAATGTGGACTTCCAAGATTTATGGCAACGTAGACACCACATGTGACAAAGCATGCACCAGATAGATGGCAGATGCTTGTTCATGTCAATGGTCCACATTTTCAACATCCTATGTCCTAGAGTATTGATAACAGCTTCCTAGGCACTAGTTGGTGAATCCCACAGTGAGTCATACACATGCATCGAGGAAGTGGGTACCATGTTGTTTGCACAGACAGACAAGGGTGAATCTCAAATGTTTGATGACACCACAGTTGAGGCCATAGAAGTGAGCCCCAACTATCAAGTGGCTGTGGTGGACCAGCATACAAGACAGCACGTGTCCACATATTTCCAGTGATCAATTGCACATAGGTGTCTTGTTCATGTGTGTGGTCCAATGATGATCCTGTATATAGTTTGGGGTGTAATTTGTCACAGTTCGGTCCAGGACTCATCATGAGTCAGTGGCAGCTATTCCTGTATCTACTGAGTATCCTTGGTTGATCAATGTGAGTAAAGTGGATGAGGACATGTGAACCTACATGGGGATGGTCCCACCCTGTCACTAAATACGTGTAATGAGACAGTCAACAGGGCAACCTTGGTGTGCTGAGTGAGATAATGCCTCAGGTGTCATGTTCCGGCAGGTGTCATTAAAAAATTTGTACACAGGTTAGCCTCTGCAATTCCCACTGCATCTAAGAACATCATAGCCTCTGTGCTGATTATTATCGCAGCTATTAATCACACACGGCCCATCAATATGTTGTGAGCACTGTGATTCTGAGTGTGAACTGTCATGGTCCTGACATGTGTGTATTTTTCATGGGCATTATCAGAGGTTGCTGGTTCTGCTCAAAGCCCCGTACCCAATCCCTGACTACGGCCCTGGGACACTGTCACACTTTGTCATTCATGCATAAATGAGACCCAGACAAGGGATGGGCCATGAATTTTGCTTTTCCCAGAGGATTTTACTCAAATGGTACAGTTAAAAGGCAGATGATGCTATACAATGTATTTGGGTATGCATTGAAGAAGCCCATGCCCAATACCCCCTGATGAATGAGAGGTTTGCTAATGCAAGTGTGGTACATATGTAGACACAGGGATACTTTAGTGTGACGCACAGACAGATGCCAGTCAGGCTGACAGAATGCAGGGTGATTCAGGATCCAGCAATTTGACAAGTTACATAATCAGTGGTCTGACTCAGACTGTTTGGAGGACGAACTAGACAGTTGACATGTCAAACTGTGTATGTCGTGTGTTTTTGAAGGTGACAAATGAACCCAAGGGCTGTGTTAAATGGCTTAATTAGTATCAATGCTTAGCGGTGTATTAGACAAAATGGCAACTCCTATGCTGTTCCAGGCATCAGCAGGGGCAGTGCTTTTTGAAATGGGTGGTGTGCATGGAGGTGATCACAGGTGTGGGCTGCATCTATTTATCACCAGTCCTGTAGGTGAGATTTGCATTCTAAGGGCCAACAGACATTTTCACATGGGAAGCAATCTACAGGTGCTAACAGGGCTTTGAAACGAGAAGACAGTGTATAAATTAACCTGACGTCCATGCAGTCAGATGTTCTATGACAATGGCATACCATAGGAAAGGGTGTAGCAGACTGGACTGCTATTGTTAGTCTGTGTGTGTAGAGGAGGTAATATTAGGGTACACATCTTAGTATTCCAGGGACCTCTTCCGACAGGTGGGTTGTGACCAGGAGCATGGGTGTGTCAGGAGTTAGGAAATGGGCTGACATGTACATGGAATGTCATGTGTGCAATGCTGCTCATATGTGTGGCACTTGCGCTGTCTTTGTTCTGCTTCTATGGAACTCTGGTCACAGATAGTCCTTGCAAATATTTGATGCAGTTGGACTTACTGCTGTCAAGGGTCTGGTCAGACATTCCTGTTACTGATGCAAAAGCACATCGACTGCCTCATGTATGAGGCTTGTTTTCCCCTTATTGAGTGATGGTGTCTTAGTTGTGTGCCATATGCTGCGTTGGTCCTTGATTTCAACATGTATGTGTGAAATAGGTGTGGTCCTCTGCTATTGGCCTTCAAAGGAGAAATGTACATGATAGATGTCATTTACAGTGTATGTGTATGTGACCATTGTATGTTAGGCATCACATTAGCTCTGGGATTTTCAGTGTCCTAATCAGTATATCAGCAATGCTCCATGAGGCAACACTCTTATTCTGATAAGTAGAGATGAAGGTGTGCAAAAATGAATAGCCAGACCATGATATGGTGATTATTATAGGTGTTTATTTAAATTAGTTAACTAAAGTGGTGAAGGTGATTATACTTAAAATAAATTGTTGATGATATGTTGCTGCCTGCGTATACCGGCGGCCATGTTCTGTAGTTCCCCCTCATGTTGCAGGCTAGCATCCTCCTCTTCCTCCTCTTCAGGCATGTGTGGCTCTGGTTCCATGAGGGGAATGTTCCTTTTGATGCACATGTTGTGCAATATTGCACATGTTAGGATGATCTTACAGACCATCTCCAGGTAATATAGGAGGCTACCACCAGTGATGTCGAGGCACCGGAACCTTGACTTGAGGATGCCGAAGGTCCTCTCGACTATGCTGCGTGTCCTCCTATGTGCGTCGTTGTAGGCATGCTCTGCAGCAGTACTCGGGAATGCCAATAGGTGTCATAATCCATGGCTGGATGCCATACCCCTGATCAGCTGCAAGAGAAAATGAATGGGATCATGTTGATGTAGCTGGCCCCATTGAAATGACCTTGCATGGCAGTAGTTATATTCTGTTGTCTGTGACTCTTTTGTGTTATAATGTAGCATCCTAGGCTTGTAGGATGTACCATCTGCATCGTGTTGTTTCCTTGGCTGAACAAGTGTTTGGCTGCTGACCGGTTGTCAGCAGTATGTTTTGTGATTTGCGGTACAGTGTGCCCTCCCTAGCATTGTGACTTGTGATACAGGTGTCCCTGTGTCTTCACTGGGGGTGAGATGATAGTTCCATACACAGGTTAAAATTGACAGTGTTGTTAACACGTTCTAATCAATGTACCCTGGACATCCCATACCTTTAGACTTATGCAATGGATTCATGTAAACTTCATTGGGACACTTACATTTTGCAAGGTGACATTTAGGCAACCCACTCCACACGTTGTGATCTTTGACATCTTAACATTAGGCTGTACAGTAATTTCAGATGTGTGACAGGTTCACTGCAGACCTAAGAAACATGGCTAGCGATGTCACAACCTCAGTGTGTTCCTGTTCACATGTTGCTGTTGTGGTGTATGTGTTGTGTGTCCTAGAGGGTTGCTGTGCAGTGTGTATATAAGTAGGTTTTTGTACTTACCAACAAGTAGTCCATTGCCATACCGTCCATCCTGGAAGTCTTCATTGATGGTGCAGTGATGGAAGATGAAGGAGTCATGTACACTCCCAGGATATTTAGCCACGATGTTGGTGATCAATCCCTGGTGATCGACAATGGCCTGCACGTTGATGGAATGTGTGTGTGCTTCCTGTTGCGGTAGAGGTGTTCAGTTGCAGCAGGTGGCACAAGGCGTACATGTGTGCAGTCGATTGCACCAAGGACATGTGGGAAGCCACTGATGAGGTAGAACGCCTGTTTTGTTTCCTGCTGCTTCTGCAGTGTGTTAAGGAAGCAAATGTGGCGGGTGTAAGTCCAATGATGGCATCCAGTACTTTGGGCAAAAAGGAGGAGAATGATGGTTGTGATATTCCGGCAACCAGGGCACCAGTTATTTTAAAAGAGCCACTTGCCAGCATGTGAAGTACGGCAAGCAGCTTGGTTTCTGTTGGGAAGGTGCGGGGTGTCAGCAAAGTGGGGGTCAAATGCGGTTCAATGTTGCGCAGCAGATGCTGAACGGCCTGCCAGTTCAACCTGTACCTCTGGATGATGTCGTGTTCCCTGAGGCCATGAAAGGTTGTTCTGGGGCAGAATATCCTCTCCTGCCTTCTGCGCTGCCTTTGGGGTCCCTGCTGGTGTTGTTGTAGCTGCTGTTGTTGCTGCTGGGCTCTGCGTCTGCGTGCACGCTGGATTAGAATCACCTCTATGTCTCCCTGTTGCTGCTAGGCTGCTCTGCTGTTGCTTCTGTGTGTTCTGATTAAATACAGGTGTGTTTGCCCCATTTTAACGCCTGCCCTGACCCAGGTGTTAATTTTTTACGCAAATCGGGCTGTGTGTCATTTTCCGGCTCTGCCTCCCGGCCGTGCGTCATTTTTGCCCGAAAGCATAAATACGACGCACGGCTGTTTAAGTCATTTTTTGACGGGAACTCCTACCTTGCATATGATTAACGCAAGGCGGGTTGCCGCATCCAAAAAATTACGCACACAGTGAAATGTTGTCGTCTGCGGTCTCGGGCGTCAAAGTTTAAATACGGGGCAACGTTTGCGCTGACTGTGCATCAAAGATTTTGATGCACATTCGGCACAGACAGAGTATAAATATGCCCTGTAGTCTGTGGGATGTGCAACTCTCTCACCAATGTGGACAAATTCATGTCTGTTGCTTACATTACAGTTTGGCATAGAAATTCACGTTCGCAATCACCGACTGGATAACATGCACATTTGTGAAGGACTAAGAACTCAGGTCTACGAGATACTGGTGAGCCACCCCAAAAATGTGGGCCATTAGGTCGGTCAGAGTGCAGTGCTGGGAGGACTGCAGACTTGACTCTCATCTAATTTTCTGCTCACCTGATTCAGGTCCTCCCACCTCTTCCTACAGTTCAGGCTACAGCGCTTATTGACCCCCAGGTTCAACATCTTCTTGGCAATGGCCTTCTAGATATTCCACTTCTGATGGGTGGTGACATGTATAGATGACATAAAAGAACAAGCAAAAACAAATCAGTGTCAGTATTGGGCAGTACTGTTGTGACATCACTGTTCATATATTCACACGTACGTTTATAAAACAGTTAATATAATTTGTTGCCATAGACCCCTCTAGCGTCAAAATATTGGAGATAGAGCCATGTTTAGTATGTTCAAACCCACCTTGCACCAATGAGATGCAAGGCAGGCGTTCCCATCCTAAACATGACACTAGCTCCCCAGCACCATATTTACCTCCTGGCACAGAAACAATGCGCGGGTGGGAGGCGGACCTAAATAATGGTGCTATACCAGCTTAGCACAGTTATTTATCTCCTGGGTCAGACCAGATGTTAGAGTGCATCTAAGCCCATTTCCATGGTCAAACACCATGGAATGGGCACAAAGATGCCCACCCCAAGCCCCAGCAACACCATCCCCCACACCACAGGGACACTACAGGAGGGGGGACCCCATCCCAGGTAAGTTTAGGTGAGTATATTTTATATTTTTTTAAGTGCAAGTAGGGGCCCCTTACATGGGGCCCCCTGTCTGGCACTGAATATTTTGGTTATCCGGCATTAAGAAAAATTACGCACAACTGCATTAGCGCAGTTGTGCACTATTTTTCATAAATATGCCCCAGTATGTCCTGGAATCCCATGTGACAGTAAAGCATCAGACAACTCCAGACCTTTCACATTTTTTATTCAGCATCCCTGTCAAGTCAACATTGGTTGTATGCTGTCAGACATACTACTGGTACACTGTTTACTGGCCGCTGGTAGTCATTGGCCTGCAGTGTGTGTGAAGAATGGGAGTTGTGTTACATGGACACACATTTCAGATTTTACTTTAAGGTGACTTAACATTGTCATACACAGACATTTGAGACTTTGGTCACAAAAATCTGTCCCAGCTACATCATCCTCTCAACTCCAAGCACAACACCACCAACATTACCAAAAAGGAAGCACATACTCTGTGAGCCAGAAAGAAAGAGGTTATTTAATCAGACATTCACCAATCAGACATGTACCTTTTCTTCTGAGGTCCCATAGAGTTGGCTGTACAAGGGACAGAACCTCCCTGGCAAGGAGCTCCAGCTCCTCAGGGGTGAAAGTAGGGGCCCTGTCACCTACTTTGCCAGCATCCTGGCTTCCAGAAGTTGGTAACAGCAATAAGAAAATTGTAGGTCTTGATGGCTGCAGTGTTAGGAGACAAGTGAATGTGTTTTTCACAATGTGGTGTACAAGTATTAGTACAACACAATCCTTGACGGAGACAGAGAGGGACACAGCCAATTGGCTTTTGTGCAAAGCCATCACATGCATTAGCCTAAGGCAAGGTCCGTTGTGGAGGTTACTGCCTTCTTCGTGTTCAGATAGCCAACGTCCTGACCGCAAGGTCCGACAGATGCGATTTTAGGGTGTGAAGCTGCTCATTTTACAAATGATTTTGTGTCACCAGCACTCAAAATGGAAGCCAGTACATTTCTGAATGTCAGATACTAACAACACTTTACTTGGCAAAATATGACATGATAAAATGTGAACCATGAGAGTATTTAAAAACAAATAGGTGCAAATAATACAGTTCAAATGTATTATGTGCACCCGATGAATGAAAAATCCTAAATAGGTATTTTGTAAGATCTTAGTGGACCAAACACTTGATATCAATGTGTATATGTATTGCCCAACAACATTTCTACTGTTACCCAGAATGCTGATGTATATTTAAAAGTATGGAGTGACCATTTCACCTGATCTTTTATATTCCATACATACAAATGTCTGACCCCAGCCATGGGTAGGAGTCAACCGCCATACGGCATGTGTTCCAGCCCTTTCCAGACCATGCCACCATGGTGGAAAGGGATGCCATCAAGCAATATCGTCAAAACATGCAAACTATCTTGGATTTATGTCAGCAGTTGGAGCCTGATCTCCTGCCTCACAATAGGAATCCAACAGCCATAACATCAATAGTATACCTCATGGCAGTACTGCATTTCGTAGCTACTGGAACCTTTCAGTACACTGTGGCACTATGTGGGGGCATGTCCCAGTCAACATTCAGTGGTGTGCTACAAGAGGTCCTTGCTTCCTGATGAAAAGCATTATCAACTACATCAAATTCCCACATCCACAAGATTTGGCCACCTTGAAGGGAGAATTTTATGCTTTGAATGAAATAACACATGTGGCTGAAGCAATAGATGGCACATATTTTGCCTTGGTGCCTCCACACAAGAGAGAACAGGTCTACTGCAGTCGGAAGAACTTCCATTCAATCAATGTGTAAGTTGTCTGCTTACCAGACTTATACATCTCAAGTGTTTGTGCCTTCTGCCTTGGGTCAACACATGATTAATTCATGTTACGGAACAGCAATATACCCATCCAGATCTCACAACTTGGACCAGAGAGGGCCTGGTTTGTTGGTAAGTACAACATGAATTGTTGATCCTTTGCCTGAATCCTAGGTTAGAAAGAGACAATGGTTTAATATTTGATTGATCTGTTGATGTGTCGCTTCTGAGTAGGAGACGAAGTGTATCCTAACCGACCATGATTATTAGCAAGGCTGAAGAATACAACAACGCCAGGGAATTCCACTTCAATGAGGCCCATGGAAAAACACAGAGGCTAGTGGAGCGGGATTTTGAGCTCCTGAAGGATAGGTTTAGGTACCTAGACAAGACCAATGGAGTCTTCCTCTACTCACCAATAAGATGTGCCAAATCACAGTTCCTTGCTGCATTCTCCATAATATCGCTCTGAAAGGAGACACCCCTATAATTGCAGACAAGGGAGACCGTGATGAGCATCCGGGTGAGGATGTTGAAATGCCCCATGAAGTTTACAGTGGTGAAGATGAAAGATTTGACTTAGGTCAAGATGTGATTTGCCACCTATTCACCAGTGTATAAGCATCCCTTTACAAATATGAAGCCCCAATGTCAGTACAACTTGTGCCCCGGGGTACATATCTGTCTCCTACGGTAATCTGTTAGAAATGGTCAGTGGAGGAAAGTTCAATGGGAAAGATGTTAGTGGATAGGAGTTTCCCTACATTGGGTAAGGTGTTTATTGACATGATGAACTGTGTTTGTGCTAAGTCTGTGTGTCCTCATGACTTGTCAAGTGATTTAAATTTAATATGTGGTAAAATTACTTTTGCCTTGTTATTTTGTTTCAGGGTCCTTCACCATGTCATCTTCATGTGGATATTTCAATGTTGTAACATTTGGTGTGATATGTTGCTATTTTGAAATACAAAGTGTACATGTGTTGATTCTGGGTTAAACACCCACTTGGGATAGGCAAATATTTTCCAAAGACAAGTTGCTCTCTGATAGCATGGACGTTCTGAAGATTGTATCTGACCTGTTTCCTGTGTGATGGTACTATGTAGGCAATATGGGTCACTTGCGTTACTCAAACCACATGTGCATGTCAATCCCTAGCATACTGTTCTCCCTGTACATTGGCTAAATCTTCAATTTGTGGACTGCAGAGATACCTGTTGGTATGTTTTGTTTTTTGACTTTTTGTTGCACACCACTGAATTGTGGTTGTGACATTGCACCAGATATTGCGACGGTGTACTGTATTGGTCAAGTGGCCTCAAATTCTGTCACTGCTGTGTTATGGACTATTGGAGTTATTGATCTAGGATTCCTTTTGTGAGTGCAGGCTATATGGCTACAACAGAGGTCATGCATCAGTGATAGTTTGCCTATTTAATTTGTTCCCATTGCATGCTCCCTTTCCTTCATGGTATCAAGGTAGTGGAGCATATAACTCTGAATGTCACAGGTATTGGGTTTTGGAGTGTTTTTTGTAACCAAGACTCATTTTCTACAAGGACCTGTTTGTAACATTAGTTTGTTCTGCATACATTCTCAGTCAAGTTTGTTTACTTTCAATAAATGAGTTAACATGTTTCCTCTTTGTAATTGCAACATTTCTTTCCTAAATGGAGGTTGAATAGTTTCCCCAACATGATGATGGAAAATTAACATATCCTAACAAGTGTCTTGTACTCATTGTCTATTACAATCATTCGGATGAAAAAGCAAGTTTGAGGTGAAATAAAATAAGATGAAATAAACTAAGAAGAGTCTATCATGGTGGATGGAAACATGGTAGTAGAACCAAATGGAGTTTGAATTCCAATGTCCAAAATACTTCTGTTCTCTAAAAAAGTAAGTGTGTCCATGAAACAGGCACACAAGGAGAAAATTAGGTTTGGCGTCTCTTGAAGGTGATGGTTTTGGTCTTGCCATCCTCTGCTGCTGGTCCAGATGTCCGTTCCCTTTTTCACAGCTGCAGGGACTGGGGTGACAGGAGCAGGCTCATCCCGTGTCAGGGCCTCCCTATCTGTGGCTGGCAGAGGTGTGCTATGCACAGATGTAGAGGGATCACAGACAGGAGCAGATGGAATGGGAAACGCCCTGCACATGATGTGATAAGTCCCCCAGTTAAGGAGCACCAATCGGAACTGATGTTCTGCATCTCCACATTGTTTTCCCTCTATACTTGCTTAATGTCCTGGAGCTCATTCAGGACCTAGCCCATCATATCTTGGGATTGTTGGACTGATCCCAAGACTTGGCAAAGAGTGGTCTGTCTAACTAACACCCCAGTAGCCTCCCTGGCTGGCCCACAGATTCTCTCCCACGACCCCTACCCTCACTAGCCTGTGCCCTTGAAGTATGCCCTAAACCACTGAGTCTTGGCAGAACTGGATGCTGAGTTCTTGGTGGCTCAACAGTAGCCAGGACTGGAGGGCACAGGATTGGTAAGCTGGTTCTCGGTGCACAGGAAGTGGAGGGGTCCTCATGCTTAGGTCCTGTTGCAGCTGTGGTGGGAGGTGTAGCTTTGGTCCTGGTGTGACTCACTGGAGCTGGAGCTGTGTGGTAAGACATACCAGATGAACCAGTTTGCTCCTCATCATCCGGACTAGCAGCATTGGAGTTCTCATTGAAGGCTTGCTCCTGGGCTGGAGTGTAGGATCCTTGGCTGGCAGATGATGTAGCACTTGCCTAGGTGGTTCGACCTGTGAAGGATACAGCAGATATGTGTTTAAATTATTGTTTGTACATTTCAAACTACAACCTAGAAAGAGTGAGAATGACTGATTGTGCCTTTGTGTTATTTTCATTGTTTTACCCATGCAGCCGGATGACAACTCCAGTGCTGACCTCGTGTATATGTCCTGAAATGCTAAAGTGTTAGTTCAGATTAGTAGGTTACATGTGACAGGACATTGATCTCAACACAGTGGTGAGTAGATTAGAGTGCTTGACCATTCCAAGGCCTAGTAGGCTGTAAAACATTGGATAAAAAGTTGTTCACAATGCACATGATACTGTAATTGGTCATCAAATGGACAGTGAATGTTTGTGTGGCTACTGATTCTGTTCAGCATGCCACAGCACATTTATAGATATCTTGGATTCAACAGACAATTAATGATCTAAGCACTTTCATCAATTTAATGTAGCTATGAACATGTGTCAAGAAGTGATATTTTAATCCATGGCATGACATGATGACAGACAAATGCAGTAGTTTTTGAAATATTTGTGCATATGGAAGCAAAGAACAGTGTAACAACATTGCATTCCACTATTGTTTTTCAGATCCAGTAACAGAGCATTATGGTAGTTGTAGTCATCTGTTGACATCTTGGACAAACGTTGTTTGATAAATAAGTTACACATTTCGCTTTCAAAGACTATTTTAGAGATGAAACCACATTTGCAATTGGTGCACACATAGGGATATAATATGACTAGAAGAAAATATATTGTAGGGACACCATACTCTCCTTTGAAAATCAATGTTATTTTGAAACTTTTTTGTAAGCACGACAACATATATTGATAGTACTGAGCGGAGCCCATGCAAAGGATACTCTATGGGGAACTCCACACAATCTGGCTATCTATATTGTATTATGTTAGCAGGAGAGCTACACCCATGCTGCTGGCAGTTTGTATGACACAACATATTTTGTGTATTCAAAATTAGCTATATCTGTGTTGCTAAGGTTTTTGCAGCATTCTAAAAGTCTATCTTACAGGCACAACTCCATTGGTGATTAAGGAGACACACATAGGTCTGATTTACCAGTCTGCACTCTACCAGGTATTTTGTCAATACTTCAGGATGGAGGATGTAGATGACCTTCTCCTCCCACTAAAAGAGTTGTAATGGGGGGAAAGGAGAATCACCACAAGCCCTCTTGGCCGCCAAGTGATGCTTGCAGGCCAGTGAACGAACCGACCCCCACTGGTCATTCCACCTCTTCCTAATCTCCTCCTGTGTGTGCAGGTTCTTGGCTACTGCATTTACCCTATCAACTATTCTGGTCCACTTTTGCCTTTTCTGGTAAATGGTAGTATTTTCTACTTGTGCTCCAAATAATTGTGGCTCTACTCTAATGATTTCATCCACCATTACAGATAATTCTCCTTCTGTGAAACAGGGATTTCTTTGCCCTGCCATTGTGAAATGTATCCAAACAAAACTAGTACTAAAAAAATGAAGGGTAGGTTTAACAAAAAAGACACAGAGCGAGATGTAAACTGAATAACAAAACATGTCTCCTATGTTGTGGATTTGGCTGGCTGTCTGGTCTTCTGCAGTGGAATGGCAATTGATCATGGTCTGAAATGGAGTGTGTTTTATAGTGAAAACAATCATCATACAAGATATTGTGTTGTGTACTTTTTTTCAATAACATTGGTTATGATACAAGTTATTAATTGAGTTTGCACACTTTCAAAGCAAAAATAGAAGTATTGTGAATGTGTCCCAGAGAACATTTGTTTGGCTTATTACCTTAGGGAATTTAGGCAGTATTTTCCTGTATGTTTGCCTTAGTTAACAAAATAGATATGCTCACTCAGTTCAAGGAATGTAGGCCTTCAAAATGCATTCTTGGACATCCCCAGCTTGCATCCACAAAATGGAAGGAGTAGGATTTCATACAGTAAGTGGTCTTAAGGCACATGAAAGATGTGTTTTATTGAGCTTCAAATAGGTAGCAATAGAAGGTGTTAGGTTCACTTGATAAGAATTTGTGACTTTGATTAAGAATATATAGGAAAAGCTTAGGCTAGATGTCCTTTCTCATGGATATGACATAAGTAGAAGGCAAATAGTCATAGTACAGATACACATGCCATCACTTAATCTTCACCTATGAATTCAAACCCATTGGAGCTGCACTCAACCCAAAACTGAATTACTCTCTAAGCAGATGACTCCAAGCCATGCAGAATGCAGAGCTGGAATTCTGTTTTTTTTAAACTATTTTTATTGTAACAAAGCTCAGTGTGTCCAGCAAGCAGTAGCGATTACATCAATTTTCTGTTTGCCTCATTTATCTTATCTTTACATCGTTTGGTGCTAACATGGCCCAATCACAATTAACATGATGCATATTGTACAACATCAAACACCCCCCCCCCACCAGTTAATGCAGATGGTAAGATCCAGGATTCAAATCCCCTCTAACTGCACACCAAGGTCCCCAGACTTTCTTCCAATTTTTAGGGCATTCCCGGCTCTGATAAACAAGATTCTTGGTTTGTTGACACCAGTCTCGGTCAGACTCCCTTTGCTCCATGGTTGGGGGGCAGGTTGTCCCCACTACCTCGCTATGTTATGCTTAGCCACCCCGAATGCCAATATCGCCCGTATCTTGGCATTGGCTCATCCCCTTTTATATGCAAAAGATCCACTTTTCAGATATAGGGTGCATGAGTCCCTGTGTCTGCTTTACTCGCACAGTGGTGCCTTCCCAGAAGGACAGAATCACCAGGTGGGGCTATAGGATGTGAGAAAAAGGTACCCTCTTGTTTGCAGCCCCGGCGGCAGGCAGATGTATCTGCTTTGTGAATTTTGTGGAGAAGGAATCTAGAGCAGTATGATCTGTGTAGGAGTTTTAGTTGAAGAAAACAAAATCTGGCTCAGATAGCAGTATCCCTTGGGCTCTGTAGTGCCTCTTGCCAGTCCTCATCTGTTAATTCTGCCAGGTCTCCAGACCACACTTCTGTAAGGGATCCCAATGAATCTGAGTTTCCTATAGATCCGGGAAATAGTCTTGCCTAGTATGTGTTCTGTGAGGAGCCTATCTTCTAGAGGTGTGGCGGGTGTCAATTGCTCTCCCTTTCTAATGTGGCAACGCAAGGTAGGACCCAATTGTATATATTTATATTCTTCTGATTCTCTCACACCGTATTCAGATGCAAGGGTTTCACAGGAGATGTGCGCTTGGTCTCTCCAAACATCTCCTAGGTACTCAATGTATGACAAACCCCTCGAGACCACCAACCTCTTGTAGTGGATCACTTTGCCACAAAGAGGTCAGTTCTGTTAATGTGATTCGCAAGCCTAGGGCTCTATTAGCTTTCCTCCAGGCCCTCACCAACTGCCCTTGTGTGAGATGAACAGTCTTCTCTACTTTTATCTATACAGGACCGTTGAGTAATCTCTGCCCCCCATTAGTGACCTGTCCACTTCATAGGCTGGTTCGTCCCTGTTGGCAAATACCCATTAATTCACCACCGCCACCTGCTAGCCTGAGAAGTATTTACAGATGTCTGGGATCACCAGACCCCCTTCGAACACCCCCCTTTGAAGCTTGTGAAGTGCAATGCGTGGGAACCCCCCATCCCATAAGAGGAGCCTAAGTGCTTTAACAATTTGCCGAAATAAAGTTTGAGGGATTTGATAGGGTGTGTTTTGAAGGATAAATAATAGTCGGGGAGAGACATAATTTTGTGTACAGGGCCGCTTTGCCCATTAGTGACAGGGCCAAAGATCTCCAGTGTGAGACATCAGTTTTAAGTTGCTCAGTTGTGCAAACTTCTGGGGGGGGTCCCTTGTGACATTTATCGCTGAGTATTTAAGGCTTTTGTGTGCCACCGGTATAGTACAGTGCCATGGAAGCCTTGGAAGAGTCCCTGCCAATGGGAAAATCACAGATTTAGACCAGTTTATTCAGTAGCCCGAATAGTCACCAAACGTCTGGAAGACCAGCAGAACCCTGTCCACTGAGCGGGAAGGCCGCTTAAGGTATAATAACACATTGTCAGCATACAGGGAGACACTTTCCTCCCAATCACCATTTCCAGTGATTCCACTTATCAGGGGATCTTGATGTATCCAGGCAGCCAGAGGTTCTATGGCTAAGACACATATAACGGGGGAGAGGGGACAGCCCTGTCTGGTTCCCTTATGTAGAGGTACCATGCCATTAACTTAGACTTGTGCTGTAGGGGAACAATAGAAAAGGCGTACCCAGCTGCCAAATTTAGGTCCGAAACCCATCTTGTGGAGCGTGGTGACTAAATAAAGCCATTCAATAGTATCAAAGATCATTGTAGCGTCTAGCGTCATGAGGACCAACTTCTCGGAATCAGGGCTGCTTGTCATATAGAGTGCTCCCTAAAGCCACTGGAGGTTGAGTCTCGTTCCCCTATGATGCATGAAGCCTGACCAGTCAGGGCGGATCAGTGATGTTATAATAGTGCAAAGCCTATTCGCTAAGACCTTTGCTAGGATCTTCATTTCCACATTTAAGAAGGAGAACAGTCTGTAGGAGCTGCATCTGGATTGTGGTTTCCCTGACTTATGTATCATTACAATGGTAGCCATGCGCTGGTCATCCAGGAGGATACCTTTCCACAGTGTGGTCTGGAACATGGCCAGCATATGGGGTGCTACTTTATTAGCCATTCCCTTAAACAACTCACTCGGCAGTCCATTGGGGCCCAGGCCTTCCCTGACTGCAGCCCACGCATGGTCTGCTTGATTTCTTCCATTGTAAGGTCCTCCTCCAGAGACACTCTTGATTCGTCCATGAACTCGCAGAGGTGGATAGCGCACAAAAATTCCATACAATCAACATCTCCCATTGAGGTGCCTGTTTGATATAGGTCCTCATAATAGTCAGCAAATGTGTTGGCTATATTTGGACCATCTCCCAGGAGTCTTCCTTCTTTTCTTCTATTTCCAGCACCCTGATCTCTCCCATCAAGCCACGCCAGAAGCTTGTTTGCCTTGTCACCGACATCATATGGATGTCATTGCATTGCAAGGGCATAGCTGGGAGCAGCTCCCTCAAGTAAATCCCAGAGGTCTCTCTGTTAAAGGCGCAATTGGTGACTGAGTGTGCTGGATTTTTCTGTCCGCATCCTCAACTCTGAACACTCAATGTCCTGTTCAATCTCATTACACTGGAGGGACATTTCTTTCTTCTTCTCCACTATGAGGGCTTGTGCCTGGCCCCCTTTTACCACTTTGAATGCCTCCCATAAAGTACTTGCAGAGGCCACTGTACTTGCAGTTGTGATCCGAATTGTGTTTTGCAATCTAACTTCGACCGGGGAGTTGTCGGAGACTCCCTGAGGTCTAATGTGAGCCTCTTCGAATCTGGGCATGTCTGTGCATTGTGTGAACAGGTAATCTATCCGAGAGAAGCTATTGTGGGAAGGTGAAAAGTAGTTGTATCCCCAGCTGTTGGGATTATGTGTCTACCATATGTCTACCAGCCCCAAAGCATCCACAAAGGAACTCAGCGATCGGGTTTCGCCTCCCATGGAGGCTCCGGAAAGCCTGTCCAGTGGTACGGGGTCCAGAGTGGCAAGTCTAGTAAAGATGCATTTATTTTAGGAAATGTCAGCAAGTGCAGGCGCGGGTGGGAATATAAACAGAACCCACATTTAGGGTCATCCCATCCCATAGGCCAGATATTACAACATATCTGCCTAACGCTTCATGTCAACTACGCAGCGGTGTGAAGGGAATACATTTCTTGACCTTTATTCCCACTCCTCGTGAGTCACTAGTATAGCCCACATGTGTTAGGGGTTTATAATCAAGTCTGTCTAGTGCTTTGCATGATGTGCACCGTAGATGTGTTTCCTGGAAAACCACCAAATCTGGGGAGGTATTGGAGAACTAGCATACGTTTTATTTTGTTACACAGATCATTTACGTTCCAGAACCATATCAGTAGGTTATGTGGCTTTGTTACTGTTGGAGTTTTGAGGTGCTGCTAGGGGGAGAGAATCAGCGTCACTACTTTTCTTGGACTGTGGGACTTGTCCTTGGCAGTCTGTACTACAGTACTTCAATGTCCTTTAAGAAGCATTACCTGAACAATCATTAACACAGTTTAACATAACTTGAAACTTAATTTTAAACATTTCTGATTTCCCATAAACTTCATCCCGCTCTGGTATCCTATACCATGAATTTGAAACATCTGACCTCACCAATTTGCAGAGAGCTTGTCGCCCTACTAACATAAGCAGGTGTGGGTTTGGCATTACTGCCTCACCAGGGCTTTCAGGATATTGAATAAGTCTTCATTCAAACTCCCCATCTACCATAGTGAGTGAGGATATTATACCACCCTTAGGGTGGGGACTACATCACCCACCCGACCGCCCAGTTTACCATGTGCTGGATTTTTAACATTTTTATAACTCCAAAGGATTGCATTTGCTCCTCAATTGGCTGCTGTCACCCAAGGAATGCCTGCTGTTTCTGCCTGACTGAGGATCTGGTGATTGTTTGTGGGTCTCATTATTTCGCTTTTGTACTCGCCAGCTCTCTAGCCAATACCACCCTCTTCTGTCACTGTGAAGATCCACACCTTACCCTCTGCAAGGTTCTTTAGTTTTGCTGGGAATAACATCATGTATTTAAGTTCTTGCTTTATTTCATCAAAGCACCTGCATTGTCTCTGAACCTGTAGATGAAAGTCAGGAAAAATATGTATGGTGGCATTCTCTATTTTGAGATCTTCCTGTGTATGAGCCGCCTGTAGGACGATGTCCCGATCCCTCTAAATAAATATCCAAGCTATTATTGTCCTTGGGGGGTTCCCGTGGGCAGGCCCAATGGGCTGGGGCTCAGTGCGTCCGCTCCAGTGCAAAGTATTTTTGGCTGTAGTAAGTTGAGGATCAGGTCCTCCACAAATAAATCAACACTGTAGCCTTTGGCCCCCTCATGCACCCACCCTATATGGATATTGTTCTACCCTGCCCTGCCTTCCTGGTCATGGCTGTGTTTTGTTTTGTAAGGGTCTGTACCTGTTCTTCCAGGCATTTTGTAATGGATTATAGTCCTGAGATGTGCATTTCAGCCGCAGTCAATTTCTCTGTAATTTTTGTAGGTCAGCCCTTATTAGATTTCCTTCAGCGTCACAGTGTCAACCTTTGGTTTCAAGGTGTCTTTGACACTCTGAATCGCAGTCATAATGTCTCGTATTGTGGGCTATGTTTTCAGCAAGGTATCCAGATGTTCATTTCCTGGTCTAGGTGGGCCAAGTGTTCCTTTTGCTGCCATTAGAGAAACTGCATATTTGTCAATGTTGTTTGTTTGAGCTAGATGGGGCCCTCGATTTTTCACCCTGTCCGCCCTGCAGGAAACTGGACTCTGTTGGCCTTTGCCACTTTAGCTCCATCTCTGCAGGACTTTGAGGTCTGTCAGGGGATATTAGAGATGTAACCACTGGCCCTTATTTGCCCCTGTAGGACTCTTGTCTCAACAAGGCCGTGCTGTGAAGTTCCTTATACTGTTGGGAAAGCCGAGTTTATAGCCCTGGACCCAAGGGCATCACCTCCGACTCATATGGATGTTGTTGCCGGGCCTGCACTGTTATGACCCTGATCAGCTCTGGTCAGTGTTCCTTGTCCTGTGCAGCTTCAGACTTGACACCTTTCCCTCTCCGATTCTCACAGTGCAAGCTGCTCGTCATAGGTCGCTGTAGCCACTCCGGGACCGCCAAATCAAGGGATCACTGTTTGGAGGAGGGGGTGGCTTCTCTCATGTGAGAAGCTCTCCACTCACTCCACTTGTCTCCCAACCCTTCTCCTCAGTGGGATGGTGGGAGCGTCAAAGTCTCTGTCGCAGCCCAGCGAAGGCCCCGCCACTGCCCAGTCTACTCTGTTTTACGACAAACCTTGAGACAGCATTGGTAATCAGTCTAACAGTGCCCCTTCACCTCTCTGCTGCAAGGCTGCAATGCTGGGCTTGTTGCCAGGCCCACAGTCCCTTGCAGCTGTCGGCCCTATTGCTTCATTTTCCTCAGCTGCCCGTGTTCCAGTTGTTTTGCTTTCACACTCTGGTTTATTCAGCCCCAGGGATACAGCTGGGTGTTGGGTGGATCAGAGGCGATTTGCAATCCTTCATGGCAGGATTACCAGGTGGATGAACGTGGATTTGGTTTGGCGATGGCTAGAGGTTCGCTAGTGTGCGGCCATCTTCAGCGTTGTCTAGCCACACCCCCTCATGTTAGAATTCTCGTGTAAATGACACCACATGGTTTGCATGATTCTTTTGCTTGTTATGGTGCTAAGGCCTACTTTTATATCCCTCAATATCACTCCCATCCCACACTTTTAAAACCTATCTTCCTTTTTTTCTGTTTATTATATCACCTTTTCTCTTTATGTTTTTATATTTGAACTTTTCTCCAGTTTTTTTGTGTTTTTTACAACCTTTTTACTTTTTACTTTTTTTCCCTTCCTTCTTCCTTTTCACTTCCCCTCCCATGTTCCCAGTACCATGGCAAAGCAGGAGCGAGGCAGCGCCAGAAAATCTAACACCACCATCAGCAACCTTCCATGGGGGCCACAGAAATGTGAAGGAGACGTGAAGGGGTACAGCCCTGTGCCATTTTTTCCGAGGTGGAAGTGACTGCCTTGTTTTATGTACAGCACCAGCTACCCTCCACCTTTGCAGCAGGTGGCCGGCCCAGGCACGGCTGCCAGGAGTGACAGCATCGCTGGGAGAGGGTCCGCCGGGCTGTGTCCCGCAGCTTTGGGGTCCGTTGCACCCAGCAACAGCTTACGCACCGGTGGGCCGATATCCTGGACTGTGAAAATGACTTGCTGGACCTGCTGGGAGTAGAGGTTGCGGAGCTTGGTGAGTAATATTAATTCTTAGTTGTGCTCTATGCTAATAGTTTCTTCCCAAATAGCAAGCATGCTGCTCACACGCAGGTTAGTTAACTTTATGTCACAAATATAATATTATGTGATCACTATCAAGACAGGTACTCGGCGCTACCCAATTTTACTTGTTTTGGGCATTTGCTTGAGCTGATTAAGAAGTAATGCAGAGATTTCTCCTGCTCCCTGTCTAAGATAGTCAATTTAATATTAGTCTTAGTGAGTTAGCAGGTTTACTCACTTCTCTGTGCCTTTATTTTTGGAACTTGTACAGTGCCAACTGCCAAGCAATTTCCCATTGATGTGTAGTAGCTGTGCATGCATCCATCCAATCTATGCATTAAGAGACTGAGAATGAGATGAGAACTGTAGAAATATTTCAAACATGGAACATGATTAGAAAATTTGGAATAGGATGGTCCATGATACTAGTATTAGTAGGCGTTCTAACCAGGCGCTCTAAACCTCTGATGTGGAAATGTTACTGCGTTTTCCCTTTCCTTAAAAAAAAAAATATATTCTTGGAGAGATTATTCATGAAAAGTACCACTAATCCTAATTCCTTACATCATCCAGCATCCAGGGGAAGGAAGAGGGCTCGTGAGGTGGGTGAGGAAGCTGAAGGTGACCCCTCAACATATGCCGGGACAGATGGCTCTGCTGGCCCCAATAAGACCTCCTGTTCTTGTTAATATTAATATTTATTTCCCTAACTTTTACCTCTACACATTCATAATTACTTTCTATTTTTTTACTGTGCCTGTCTCCTAATTATTTTCCAATTCCACTTCGATTTATCTGTTTCGTAAATTCTTCTTATACCTGCATTGTCCTATTTACTTTTTTTTCTATACTTCAAGTTTCTTTACTTCACATGGTCTGGCTGTACTAGTCTGTCTGTAGCTTCCTTTCTGCTGTTTTGTCAGTGGGCATTCCCGCTCCCCTTATGTATCTTATCTTGTGGAGTGGTTGTAAGGCTCAGAGACCTCATGTACTAAAGATTGCATGCCCATGTAAGGTATTCTACACATGTTTCCTGAGAAGGCTTTCTTTTTCTTGCTCTAGCTCAATCATAAAAATAAAAAATAGAAAAAAGGTGTTTTTGAACATGGTCGTGTAGTTGTTTGTACTCTCCAATGTTGTGTATTTGTATACTAGCAGTTGATGACCACGCACTATGGTTGGACGTATGATGCAGATAGCCCCATTGCATTAGCCAACCAAGACCATATGCCCTTTATTGACCAATATTTGCACCCTTTAATTTATATTGAAAAACTCAGATTCATATAAAGCTAGTTTTGCCCCTCCAATAAAATTTTTTTTTTTTACCTGACTACATGATTTTTACAAAATTACCGACCGACAAAATGCCCACCTGATATTTTGATAGACGAGAAGTCTTTATACAAAACATATTGATGTAGTGCGGATTGTATTTTTGTCTCACAAAAAAAATAGGGAGAGGCGTATCTGGCGTCTAAATTATGTAATGTATTTTTCTAGCTGCACCAGTCACCGGTGCTGAGGCCAATAGCACAACCACCAGCTCAGATGTGGCTGCTGGAGTGGATGAGGGGGGAATCTCGGCTGCGGCAGTAGTGGGTGGTGGTAAGTCCTATTGCTTGCTTATTGACAATTAGTAATATAGTCACTATGAGGGTGTACTAGTGTTGACTCACTTGTCAACACCCTGCTTTAGCAGATGCAGCAGGAGTTAAATATTAATGGCCTCTTCCATATGCAACTCAACGGACTAAGGTTCATAAAATGAACTTGAACTATGGTGTGTTTTGGAAAATTGGTTGAAGAATGGAGGAGAAAGGATGGGTGAAATATAATATGAGTGAAAGGATGTGTGGATGAAAGGGTGCATAATAATCATATACGAGGGTGATAAGGAGGATGATAGGGTGCATGGGTGGGTGAAGGATGGATGAAAGGGTATACAGGTGAAAGGATTCCATGCCTGGATTGGTGAACAAACTCCTCGGTGGGTTAGATCTCTTGGATGGGTGAATGAGGAAAAGGATGCATGGTTGGTTATTGTGTAAATGGACGTTGGTGAAAGATTAGTAGAGAGCCATGTTTGGAATTTGGATGGTTTTAAATGGCGAAGGACTGGATGGGAGAATGTAAAGCTTAAATCATGTGTATCAATGACAAGGGTGAAGAATAAAAGTACTAGAAAAAACACATTTGCAATGATGAATAGATAAACGCTTGGAAAGAACAAACAAGGGAGCTCTTCTGGATAGGTGTGTTCTTCTCACCTACTTTACTTACTTGGAATGTTTTTTTCAAAGGTTTGATTCAAAGGGTTGGATGGTATTTGAGAATATTCCCTTGACTCACAGTTTTTTCAAGCGAGGCACGTATATGTATCCCAGCATCCATTTATCATCGCCTTCCTCCCTCGCTATGGCCTTTCACCAGTGCCACCCATGATGACCTAACAGCTAAATGGTTCAATTCAGCAGAATCGGCCCTGCAATGTTGGCTGGGCAATGTGCGTCTGTTTGCTTAAGTTAAGTTAATGTGTCAAACACTTTTCAATACATGGCAATGCAAAAACAAGGTGTGTTTCCCTTTCCTCCGAGTGCATGCTGGGTCAGTCGCTTCCTAGTGCTTCACTCCATTAGTCTTTCTTAAGTTCTGTCCCAGACTTCTGAATAATTTTAGAAATCCAATCTTTGCTTGTGGCACACTTTTCTAGCAAAGTGATATAAATTCTATTCATCATGGCTTCCATAATGGACTTACTTCTGTTATAACTTTTCCATTTCAACATTTGTCAACCACAGTGAGTCATGCTACTAGCCAAATCTTAGGCACATGATAATGATGATGATGAGGAGTTGATTGATCAGTAAAGTGTGTACTGTACCTACCCATCCTAATCCCCTCTACCTTACCCTGAAGTTGAGTAAATTAAGAAGATTACATTCCTTAATCCTTTCCCCATAAGGCATGTGCATCACTTTCCTCACTGCATACTTATGGCAGACAGGATGTCTGCATGATTGGTTTTATCATACTACGTGGCATGTTTCATTCTTATTATTCATTGGCCTTGTACTCCAGGTACATAGAAGAACAAGGCCACTGGAATAAGATCATTTTCTAGTACAGCTTCCTCTGCAATAGACAGTAATGAGTATGACTAGGGAGCCAGCTGAGGTAGCAATACCACCATTATTTTAGCACAACCGGAGAGAGAACAATACTTGTACTCCATAGTGCATAATGGCTGTGACTTTTGTCACCTTACAATTTAATGGCCTGAGGTGACCATCAAATGTACTGCTATTGGGTCACTGCACTACATGATTTTATACATGTTTTTTCTTTGCTTTTAGCATTGTTTACAATTTCTCTTTTATCTTTTCTGATATAGCTGTTCCTGCTGGTCCATCATCATGGCAGGAAATAGCAGTCCAGCTGCAGAGGCAGAAGCTTGAGGCTATCTGGGCTGAGTACCAGAGGCAAGTGGTCCTTGAAGAGGAGGAGGAGGCAGCAGCAGTTGCTGCCAGTGCTTTGAGCCCCAACCAGGCCCCAGCGCCTCTAGCCCAACAACACCAGTGCCGTAGTGCCAGGGCAGCCTCCAACAGTCATATCGTCCCTGCTGCCCCCCCGACACCATTTTGCAAAACTGTGTCCTTTGGATGTTGGCACTGTTAGTGGCCCATCAGGCACACATGGAGGGGCTTCTCAGACGAATCCTGGCACGCTTTTAGTGCCCTCCTCTGACCCTTTTTTAACCTTTTATTTTGGTGGGTAGGATTTGTTGTGGGTGGGGAGGGTGATTATGCATTTTTGCAGGACTTTTCTACTTGTTTTTTTGTTATACTTACATCATGGACAATTGGGCAGTTTTTTGGCACATTGTTTGGGGAAAAGGAAATTATTCTGGGGATGGGGTAGGCCAGTTGTGAGTGGAAGGGGGGGTATTTATTCTTTTTGTTATGGATGGGGAAAATAAATAATTAATTACAGTTGCTTATGGCTAAAATCTTTTTGAGGTGTTTACTTTGTACTGCTGCCTTTACACAGCATGCTTTTCAAATCTACTGATAGTGTATTCCTTTTAGTGCAGCATGTTTTAAAATGTGATGATAGTGTATAATAAGTATTTAAGCAGTTTGATAACCTTGATTATATACTCTTCTAGTCTCTGCAGTGCATTCTGAAAAATTTGACCAATAGGAGTGGGGCAGAGAGATTTGCCATTTCTAATTATATTGCCTAAATTAAAAGTACAACAATGCTCCATAATTCTCTTACCTGAATGGATGAAGCGAGGGCTGAATAGTTTTTCAAGGTACCGTGGTGCTGTAGTAGCAGTATGCTAGTGTACTAACATTGAAGGCATCGGAAGCAAGGTCCTACTCCACCTAGGTTAACGCAAATGAAGATCATGCACACTGATATAACTTTGCTTGTACCACATCCACCCCACCAAGTGTGTGATTAATCAATGGTGTATATTATTAACCCCTTCACTACAAGGCCGTTTCCCCCTCAGGTGCCAAACCTTTTTTGGCTATTTGGGGCAGTTTGCGCTTAGGCCCTCATAACTTTGTGTCCACATAAGCTACGCACACCAAGTTTGTTTCCTTTTTTTTCCAACATACTAGGAATTCTAGAGGTACCCAGAGTCTGTGGGATCCCCTGGAGGAGACCAATAAATTAGCCAAAATACAGAGAAAATTTCATTTTTGAAAAAGAAATGGGGGGAAAAGGCTGCAGAAGAAGGCTTGTGCTTTTTCCCTGAAAATGGCACCCACAAAGGGTTTGCAGTGATGCAATCACCATCTTTCCAGATTTCAGGAACAGGCAGATTTGAATTGGAAAACCATATTTTTCAACATAATTTCAGCATTTTACTGAGACATACCCAATTTTCACTACATTTTGTGCTTTTAGCCTCCTTTTAGTTAGTGATAGAAATGGATGTGAAACCAGTGCTGGATCCCGGAAAGCTAGGCATTTCTGAAAAGTAGACAAAATTCTCAATTCAGAAAGGGGTCAATTGTGTAGATCCTACACAGTTTTCCTACAGAAAATAAGAGCTAAAATAATACACATATTGAAATTTAGGTAAAAAACCAGCCATTTCTCTCCATATTTTACTCTATAACTTCTTCCTGCGATGTCAGATTTGTGAAAGCAATATACTGTTACCTCTGCTGGACTCAGCTGGTTGTGGGGATATATAGGGCTTGTAGGTTCATCAAGAACCCTAGGTACCCAGAGCCAATAAATGAGCTGCACCATGCAATGGGTTTTCATTCTTTACCAGGTAAACAGCAATTCATTTGCTGAAATAAAAAGAGTGAAAAATAGGTATCAAGGAAAACTTTGTATTTCCAAAATAGGCACAAGATAAGGTGTTGAGAATCAGTGGTTATTTGCACATCTCTGAATTCCGGGGTCCCCATACTACTGTGTGAATCACAGGGCATTTCTCAAATAGTCGTCTTTTTTACACACTGTCTTATATTTGGAAGGAAACAATGTAGAGAAAGAAAAGGGGCAATATCACTTGTTGTGCTATTCTGTGTTCCCCCAATGCGGGTGACTTGTGGGGCTCTCACCAGGTCTGTTACCCAGCATCCTTTGCAAACCTCAAAATGTGTCAAAAAAAAAAACACTTTATCCTCACATTTTGGTGACAAAGTTCTGAAATCTGAGAGGAGCCACAAATTTCCTTCCACCCAGCGTTCCTCCAAGTCTCCAAATAAAAAATAGTACCTCACTTGTGTGGGTAGGCCTAGCGCCCATGACAAGAAATGCCCAAAAACACAACATGGACACATCACATCTTCCCATAGAAAACAGAACTGTTTTTTGGAAAGTGACTAACTGTGGATTTTGACCTCTAGCTCAGCCGGCACCTAAGGAAACCTACCAAACCTATGCATTTTTTTAAACTAGACACCTAGGGGAATCCAAGATGGGGTGACTTGTGGGGCTCTCACCAGGTTCTGTTACCCAGAATCCTTTGCAAACCTCAAAATTTGGCCAAACAAAAAAACAAATTCCTCAAATTTCGGTGTCAGAAAGTTCTGGAATCTGAGAGGAGCCACAAATGTCCTTCCACTCAGTGTTCCCCCAAGTCTCCCGATAAAAATGGTACCTCACTTGTGTGGGTAGGTCTAGTGCCCGCGAAAAGAAATGCCCCAAACACATCAAAATTATCAAATACAAAACTACCTGTTTTTGCGGAGGGAGGGCACCTGCGTTTTTGGTCCTGGGCTCAGCAGCCATACAGGGAAACCTACCAAACCCAGGTATTTCTGAAAACTAGACACCCGAGGTAGTCCAGGGAGTTGTGACTTGCATGGATCCCCCAGTGTTTTCTTACCCAGAATTCGCTGCACACCTCAAATTGAGCTAAAAAATCAAATGTGGGATCACCGCACCAGGATAAATTTCCTACCACCCAACGTTCCCCTCAGTCTTAAATGATACCTCAGTTGTGTAGGAGGTCCAAGTGTCTGTGACAGGGAAGAGCCAAAAACATGTCAAAATTGAGGGGGAACAAAATCGGGTCCAAAAGGGCAGTTTGAAAAAAAAAACATTTTTAGGCTCACAAGTGGGGCAGAATTGTTATCTGTATAGATGAGACAATGCTCGGTGGTAGGAATTTTGTGGATTCCCGCAGATTTCGGAAGGTTCCATCACAAAAATGTGGAAAAACTGGGTGATTTCCAGCAAACTTGGAGGTTTGCAGGGCATTGTGGGTAAAAAAATGGTGCGGAGTGCATGTGAAGCTCACCACCCTGGACTCACCCAGATGTTTAGTTTACAGATGTTTCTAGGTCTTGTGGATTTTTCTACCTTGCAGCATCCCAAAGTCCAAAAGGTGCAGCCCTCACCATACCAAGTGGGACGATTTTGAGAGTTAGTCAAGCTCTCATAGCCCAAATGTAAAACCAAAACCCAAATAATCAAATCTCCTCTTGCTTGCCATGGGATAAGATGTTTTAGTGTCTGGGGGGAGAGCTGAAAGACTGTTACCCCCTTCAGTTTGGGTGGGGGATTAACCATGCCCATACTGGTTGGTAGCCACCACCACACTTTTTTTTAGTATTCCCTGGCATCTAGTAGACTTTCTCCCCCCCCCGGGTGTGGATCGGGGGTAATTACCCCATCTGCCCACTGGTGGGCAGAAAAACTTTGACCCCATGTATTTGGTGTGGGGGTATAGCCACCCTCAATTTTGAAAAAAATAAATTGTCCCTGGTCTCTGGTGGGCTTTCTGCCCCCCTTGGGGGCAGCTAAGCCTTCCAAAAATAGGAAGATCTGCACCCCAGGGGGGCAGATATGGCCAACAGTAAAGTGTCCCCATGGGGAGCAACCCTTGCCCAAGGGGCTGCCCACCCAAACAAACCACACACATACACACACACCAATCCCTGGTGCCTAAGTGGTTTCTGCCCCCTCGGGGGCATATCAGCATAATCGAAATAGGCTGATCTGCCCCCGGGGGGGCAGAAAAGGTCTCATAAAAAAATTGACACTCGGGGAGTGACCCTAGCCTAAGGGGTGGCTCCCCTTATCAATATAAATACATTTTAAAAAACATCCCTGGTGCCTAATGGCTTCTGCCCCCCCCCCCGGGGGCAGATCGGCCTATTTAATATAGGCTGAACTGCCCCCAGTGGGGGCGGAAAAGGCCTAATACAAAATTGCCCCATGGGGAGCGACCCTTGCCCAAGGGGTCACCCCCCATATCAATATAATTTTTTTTTTTAAAAACTGGTGTCTAGTGGCTTCTGCCTCAGGGGGGGCAGAAAAGGCCTAGTAAAAATATTGCCCCCCTGGGAGTGACCCTTGCCTAAGGGGTTACTCCCCTCATCAATATATGAAAAAAAAATCTCTGGTGCCTAATGACTTCTGACCCCTCTCCCCCCCCCCCCCGGGAGCAGATCCGCCAAATTAATATAGGCCTATCCACCCCCAGGGGGGCAGCAATGAAATGCCCCCTTTGGGGAGCAGCCCTTGCCCAAGAGGCCACTTCCCTTAGGACAATTTCTCCAAAATTCGCAATGCGATCATGCTGCATGAATGCACAGAAAGACATGAAAAGGGAAGGAAAAGACTTTCCTTCCCCTTTCATGCCTCTCTGCCTCCCCTGCTCCCTGTACTGAGGAGAAATTAAACAGTTTCTCCTCGGTCTCGCTGGAAGCATTGCTTCCAGTGCAACGGGGGTTGACCTCTGATGAGGTCAGCATGCGTTGGCACGCTGATGTCATCAGAGGTCACTGGGGGAGTGGGGGGTCAGGGTGGAAGGGGAAGCGATTCCCCTTCAAGCCCATCCCTCGGGGGGAGCACCAGCGCTTCACCCGAGGGCCTCTACCAGGACGTAATGGTTACGTCCATGGTGCCTCAGCGCCGCGCCACCAGATGTAACCATTACGTCCTTGGGGGGAAGGGGCTAGGGGCTGAGTAACACTTCACTAATACACATAGCCTCGGGCTAGAGGGTTAGGGATTTGATGAATGGATGGGAAAGGGTTTTGGGGAAAGGCGTGACAAAAAGACAAACACTACACAAGCGCAATATTAATCTGGGAAATGATCAGCAGCCTATTACAGGATATGTAGAAATAAATAATATGTATGACACAAATAACTTTACATTCCATCAGCCCCAGTGAGACCCTGGTTGTTATAATATATATCTAAAAGTGTTTGGTCATCCACAGTTGCAAAATAGTAGACATAATTAATCTTTGGTGAAGCTAATACACAGTTCTAAAAAAGATCACTAAAAGCAAAATGAAACTAGTCTGTATTGTCAAATTGGGTGGTACATCTACAATTCTCTTTGATTGCCTTGTCAATCTTCTTGGGTGCCTGCCTGAAGCAGTCCGACAAGGTAAGATGAGTGTTACAGTGCAAGATAAGAGAAGACCTGCAGATTGTAAAACAGAAATTATTATCATGATATTGTAGAATCAAGAAGAATGGAATGGAAGGTAAGCTTCAGGATTGTAAAACAGAAATGATTATCATTATATTGTAGAATCAAGAAGAATGGAATGGAAGGTAAGCTTCAGGAGGAGTAGTGTACGAAGAAGACTCATAGGTGGCAGAGTAAGAGCAAATACATGCGCGATCATTCATTTTGATCCTAATGTGTGATCAATTAAGTGAGAGCAATTACAACAACTAACAATCACAGACAAGTGGCAGCATGTATCAGGAAGATCAAACTTGCAACTGTCATGATCATCATAACATTTAGGCCCTCAATACAACCCTGGCGGTCGGTGGTAAAGCGGCAGTAAGTCCGCCAATGGCCGGCGGGAAAAAAAAATGGAATTATGACCGTGGCGGAAACCACCAACATAGACAGCCACTTTAACACTCCGACCGCAACGGCGGTACAAACAAACAGCATGGCAGTCACCGCCAACAGACCGGCGGAAGACAATGTACCACCCACACCATTATGAGAGGCCAATCCGCCACCTTTTCTGGGGCGGATTCAAAGCAAACAAAAACACGGCAGAAACAGGACTTGGAAGGGAAAACTCTCACCTCTACACACCCCACGAGGAACCAGGACGCCAAGGAGCTGGAACTCCAAATTCTCCCTGCGATAGTCTTCCTGCTCCTCTACCAGGAGCATGACCGATGGCGGCGACGACCATGGTGAGTACTGCACCTACAACACAGGGGAGGGGGGATGGAAAAGAGAGTGACACATACACGCAACATGCAACATCCCCACCCCCACCCTCACACACAACAACACACACACCAATATATGCTGAAACGTTACATTTCCTCCCCCCAACCCTCCCTGGAAGAACGCAAGGACAAAAGGAAATGATTTGAACGATTGTAATCATGAAAAATCCATTACTCAAAAAAATATATATACACTATTAACAAATATGTACACCGAGAATTCAAGTCCATGTACTGCACCGACATAGTCCGTTGGCCACTGGGTCCAAAATGCATGGGCGAGGCCCACACAAGATACCCATTCCAAACGGAGAGAACACTGCAGGGGCATCAGATCGAAATAAAACAGGCACCTCAGGGGGAAGGTAAGGGGGGCACCTCACCCAGATGAGTGCACGACATCAGCTCCACGAGGGGGCTCCATGCCCATTGATGTATCCTGGGGAGTGCAAAGCCACAATCTCTCAAGTCTCTCCAGTGGGTGGTTTGCCCACTGCTTTATCCTGGGGAGTGCAAAGCCACAGTCTCACAAGTCTCTCCAGTGGGTGGATTGCCCACGTCTTTATCCTGGGGAGTGCAAAGCCACAGTCTCACAAGTCTCTCCAGTGGGTGCTTTGCCCACTGCTGCATCCTGGGGAGTGCAAAGCCACAGTCTCACAAGTCTCTCCAGTGGGTGTTTTGCCAACAGCTTTATCCTTGGGAGTGCAAAGCCACAGTCTCACAAGTCTCTCCAGTGGGTGGTTTGCCCACTGCTTTATCCTGGGGAGTGCAAAGTCACAGTCTCTCAAGTGGATAACAGTCCCCACTGGTTATGGCGGGGGCTTTGTGCCCAGAGTGCTTCATCCTGCCAAGGACAGAGGTAGTGGATGCCTTTCTCCACTGGTTCTGGAGGGGGCTATGTGCCCAGAGTGCTTCATCCTGCCAAGGACTGAGGTAGTGGATGCCTTTCTCCACTGGTTCTGGAGGGGGCTTTGTGCCCAGAGTGATTCATCCTGCCAAGGACTGAGGTAGTGGATGCGTTTCTCCAATGGTTCCCGGAGGGGTCTATGTGCCGAAAGTGCTTCATCCTGCCAAGGACTGAGGTAGTGGATGCCTTTCTCGACTGGTTCTGGAGGGGTCTTTGTGCCCAGAGTGCCTCATACTGCCAAGGACTGAGGTAGTGGATGCCTTTCTCCACTGGTTCTGGAGGGAGCTATGTGCCCAGAGTGCTTCATCCTGCCAAGGACTGAGGTAGTGGATGTGACACTCTACTGATAGTGGGGCAACATGGAAGCTATCCTGGTCCCTGGAACTGACCACCAGCCTCTTACGAATGACCACTGGGGATGGCAGCCATGTTTGCGGTGGTGCCATTGGCACAGGATGTGGTGTGGCCGCTGGTGGTCCAGCGGCGCTGGCGGCGGGCTCAGTAGCGGCGGTGTTTGCGGCGGTCATTGGGCAGCGGTGCTGGTGGCAGCCTCACTGAGCTTGCTGCTAGCGGCGGTGTCCTGAGCGCCGGTGCTGGTGGGGGGCTAACTGAGCTTGCTGCTGGCAGCAGTGTCCTGAGCGGCGGTGCTGGTGGGGGGCTCACAGAGCTCGTTGCTGGAGGTGGTGTCCTGAGCGGCGGTGCTGGAGGCGGCCTCACAGAGCTTGCTGCTGGCAGCGGTGTCCTGAGCAGCGGTGCTGGTGGCAGCCTCACAGAGATTGCTGCTGGCGGCGGTATCCTGAAGGGCACAGTGTCTGCGGTGCAGGTGAACGGCACAGTATCCTGGGTGCTGGCGGCAGTGCCCGTGGCAGAGGTGCATGTGGCGGTGCCAGTGGTGGTCTTGTCCGCAGTGCAGGTTGGCGGCGACTTGCTTTTCTTTCTCTGGCCCTTCCCCACCTTGGATGGTGGTGCAGCTGTCTTGCCACTCCCAACTTTTGTCCTGGCTGAGCCCTAGGTGGCAGGTGTTTTGGCCTTCTCCCTCCAGGATGTGGGCAACTTCTTTTGTTTTGGAGGTGGGGGAATGTCCTTGGGCTCGCTCCTTGGGACACTGGCTGCCCTGCTGCTTGGCGCACTCCAGAAACCGGTTACTGCTGGCACCACTGTTCCCGGTGATTTGGTGGCTGAGGTGCTGGGATGGGACCTGGAAAGGCGGGCCCTAGGGGATGGAAGGGGTGGGGGAGGTGAAGGGAAGAGGTCAAGGTTTGATAGGAAATGTTTTTTAGACACACTGGGAAGGGTAGATGGAGGGGGTTTGGGAGTGGAGGAAGAGGTAGTGGTTGTAGAAGGTATTCGTTTGCTGACTTTGGGTGAAGGTGCATGGGCTGGAGGCGGTTGTGAGGTGGATGGCTGTTGGATGGGTGTGTGACTGCGTTTGTGTAGTTTGGGAGGGAGGCTCACAGACACACAGGGAGAGGACACAGCGGATGTGAAAATGGTAGTTGGGTGGTGAGTGCACGTGAGCGGTGTGTGGTGATGGGCGTGCTAGTGATGGAGGTAGTGGCTGAAGATGTAGTGCATGCAGGTGTGAGTGGAGACGTGACAGGGAGGGAGGAGGGAGACGTGGAGGAGGGGGACACAGTGGAGGCAGTGGATGTTGGTATATGTACATGGGTATGATGCTTGTGGGAGTGCCTGTGGGATGTGTGGTGCTTATGTTTGCCAGAGCTACCCTTGTGTGTTGAGGTGTGTGCATGCTGGTCTGATTGTGTGCTTAGGATAGGCTGAGGTACTGGGGATTGGGTCTGGGAGAAGGAAGTTGGAGGGGGCAGGTTGGACACAGGGACAATGGCTGCCATCAGTGCTGAGGCCAGAGCCTGAAATGCTCGCTGTTGGGCTGCCTGGCCAGAATGAATGCCCTCCAGGTATGCATTTGTCTGTTGCAACTGCCTCTCTACACTGTGGATGGCATTCAGAATGGTAGACTGCCCAACAGTGAGGGATCTGAGTAGGTCAATGGCCTCTTCACTGAGGGCAGCAGGGCTGACTGGGGCAGGGCCTAAAGTGCCTGGGGTGAAGGAGATGCCCACCCTCCTGGGTGAGCGGCCACGGGGCACACGCTTAGGGGCTGCTGGGAGGGCGGTGCTGGTGGGGGGGGTGGCGGCTGTACCAGTAGATGCGGTGGGCACAGAGGGGCCCACCCCCGCAAGGAAGCTCCCATCAGAGGAGGAGTCGATGTCGCTGGTCTCAGATCCTGTCCCTGCCATGGAGCTCCCCTCGCCCTCCATCCCACTGGTAAATTCTGAGTCCGTAGTCTCGCCCTCCATGGCCATGTGGGATGCAGCTCCCTCCTGCTCCGGTGGCACAGCTCCTCCTCCTGATGATGCTAATGCACACAAGAACAGGGAGAGCACAAAGAGGGGGGGGAAGAAAGTAGAAAGACATGTTCAGTGCATGCAATACCGCTACAGTTGGCGGACACTACAGACACAGCAGCCCTCTGCACTATGCCATGCACCTTGAGTTCCCTAATTGATCACAGGGACATGGGGTACGAGGCCTATGCCCAATTGCTGCACACATGGAAGTCACAGGAGCCTGACTAGGTGTAGATGGCTCTTAACACTGGTGGGGATGGGGTGCCACTGAGCCTGCCTCACAAAGCGTCCTTGCCTACAAGGCTCGCCCTAGCCTAGGGGAACCCACAGCCCACCTCCCCCACCCAGACAGCTCCAATGCGCGCTGAATCAGATGGATGTGAGTGCACTCACCCCCTTGTGGCTGCTGTGATGCCCTCAAGCGCCCATCCAACTCCGGATACCCCACCACCAGGATCCGGAACATCAGGGGGGTCATGGCGCGACAGGCACCCCTCCCACGTTGGGAGGCCATCCTCAGCTGGGCCTCCGCCGTCTTCATGCTCCAGCGGCAAAGGTCCTCCCATCTTTTACGGCACTGGGTGCTCCATCTGTGGTGGACCCCCGGGGCCCGGACGTCCTTGGCGATGGCACAACAAATATCCTTCTTCTGGTGGGCGCTGACCTACAGGGATAGTACAGGGAAAAGGTACAACATTAACCGTCCGGACCGTCACAGTCATTTGCCCACGTTTCCACCCTTGCCCTGACGCACATACACTCACTGTTGTATCATGCACGCCTCATTCCCCCCCATCTCCCATCCACACCACTCCAAACAGGCATTGCCCCTACAGCATGCTCACAGTGTACTTACCTATTTGTCTGGAGGACAGTAGAGTAGCGTGTACTGGGGGAGGACCCCATCCACGAGTTTCTCAAACTCCTCCGGTGTGAATGCAGGGGCCCTTTCCCCAGACAGTTGAGCCATTGTCGCTTCCAGACTGAGGTCACAGCAGCACTTGCAGTGTAGGTCCTCTCCTGTCGAAGATCAGGTACCAAGTGAGTGAACAGACAGAAAATGGCAGTCACGTCCGCGGCGGTGCGTACCGTCACCGGCGGCGTACATCGTCATTGGCTTCTCGGTCCCATAGGGTCCAATGTTAACCAATGCAGGATTTCGCTGCGGTCTTCGACTGCCTACCGCGACGGTGTACAACGCCAGCGCAGTTACCTCATATCCCCTTGTCCCACATTACAGGTCAGGCAGCCGCCATTTCAGGGGGCCACATGGCATTAATTTTACATGCGTCACACATATCCAGGCCTTGCATACACACTAAGACAGGCACAAAGCGGATTGACAAATGTGTGCAATAAAGTTGTTTCTTTTGTACCTTAGTGTTGGCTGACCCTCTGCTCGCTGTTTTCATCCATAGAGCACGTCCACTGGGGCAGGTGAGGAGATGGCGGCATCCTCCGGTGTACAGACCGTTGGTGGACCTGTCGACAATGGAAGAGCGACATGTAATTGTCACCTACAGACTTGATTGTGCCACAATCCAGGAACTGTGTGTCCAGTTGGAGCCAGACCTGATGTCAGCTATCCGCCATCCCACAGGAATCCCCCCTCTAGTGCAGGTCCTGTCAGTGGGTCTTTTCAAATTACAGTGGCCATTGCATCAGGGATGTCCCAGACAATGTTCTCTAACGTGTTGTCCAGAGTGTTCTCTGCCCTGCTGAAACACATGCGCAGCTACATCGTGTTTCCTCAGGTGGAGGATTTGCCTACAGTGAAAGGTGACTTCTATGTCCTGGGACATATCCCCAACATCATAGGTGTAATTGATGGGACACTTGTGCCTTGGTCCCCCCGCAGGAGTGAACAGGTGTACAAAAACTGGAAGAGTTACCATTTTATGAATGTGCAGATGGTGTGTTTGGCCGACCAGTACATCTCCCATGTGAACGCCAAGTTTCCTGGCTCAGTGCATGACGCTTACATTCTGAGGAATAGCAGCATCCCTTATGTGATGGGGCAACTCCAGAGGCACCGTGTGTGGCTATTAGGTGAGGACATGGACCCTATACAGTGTGAATAGTTGTCTGGGTCTGGGGTTGTCCCTAAGGGTTAGTGTGTGTCTAACAGTTGTCCCTCAACATTTGCAGGTGACTCTGGCTACCCCAACCTGTCATGGCTACTGTCCCCAGAGAGGAATCCCAGGACAAGTGCAGAGGAACGCTACAATGAGGCACATGGGCGAACTACGAGGGTTATAGAGAGGACCTTCGGTCTCCTGAAGGCCAGGTTCTGATGCCTCCATATGACAGGTGGTTCCCTCTACTACTCACCAAAGAAGGTGTGCCAGATCATCGTGGCCTGCTGTATGCTACACAACTTGGCTTTGCGATGACAGGTGCCTTTTCTGCAGGAGGATGGTCCTGAAGGAGGTGTTGTGGCAGTTGTGGAGCCTGTGGACAGTGAAGAAGAGGAGGAAGAAGAAGAGGACATATACAACAGAAACACTGTGATCCATCAATACTTCCAGTGAGACACAGGTAAGAAGACATCACTGCCTCCTACATCTCATAAAATTGTTCTACCTCTCATCTGTCTGTCACTTTCACCCAGTGTATGGACCCTGACCTGTCACTTTGCCTTTCCATTTCACATATGTGGGTCCCACTCTGTGACCTCTGCTATGTTACCTCATGGACTAGAGCTGTGTGACATAGGTATGTTGACAATACAATGGACATTGCTCTTTCCCTCAGTTATTGCAAATACACAATTGTGAAAGCACAGACTGACTCCAGAATGTTTTATGATTTAAGGGTGTTTATTTAAGTGCTAAATAGTGGAGGGGGTTATAAAATGGTCAGGGGTGATGGTGGAGGAATGTACATGGTAGAGTCCAGTCTATTAGTCTCACAGGTGCATTGTCCAAAGGGGCATAGGAAGTGGAGTTCGGGCAGTTTAAGGATGGACAGGGTGACAAAGTGGGACAGAAGGATGACATTCAGGGTGGTCTCATTTCTTGGCAGGGGTCTTGGCATTGTTCTTTGTCTTTGTCCTGGATCTCAGGGACCACTTGCGGGGTGGTTCTCCATCTGCAGGGGGTGGGGTGCTGGTGACGTGGTCCTGTACACTAGCGCCGGCGGAGGTGGTGGGCAGTTCATCGTCCAGGCTAGTGTCAGGGGCCCCTTGTTGTGCCACAGTATCCCTCCTGGTGTTCACAAGGTCCTTTAGCACCCCTACAATGGTGCCCAGGGTGGTGTTGATGGATTTGAGTTCCTCCCTGAACCCCAAATACCGTTCCTCCTGCAGCCGCTGGGTCTCCTGAAACTTGGCCAGTACCGTTGCCATCGTCTCCTGGGAATGATGGTAGGCTCCCATGATGTTGGAGAGGGCCTTGTGGAGAGTGGGTTCTGTGGGCCTGTCCTCCCCCTGTCACACAGCAGCCCTACCAGTTCCCTGGATTTCCTGGGCCTCTGTCCCCTGCACTGTGTGCCCACTACCACTGCACCAGGTCCCTGCTGTTCTTGGGGTGGTGGGTTAGCCTGGGTTCCCTTTAGTGGTGGACACACTGCTGCTTGACGTGTCCTGGGGACAGAGGTATGGGCCTGCTGGATGGGTGCTGTGGTGGTGTTTCATGAGGGGGAGGCTCTGTGGTGGCCTGTGACTCTGTGAGGGGAACCGACTGTCCTGAGGTCCCAGATGGACCGGGCTGGTCATCTAGATCCAGTTCGACTGGAGCTGCTGTCATCACTGTGGACCTCTACTGTGGGGGGAGTGGACATGTCTGGAACCTCCTGTCCGGTGACGTTGGGTAGGGGTCCTGCAGAGGTGTAAAGGCATGATTATTGCATCTGTGTGTGCCATTTGTGCAATGGGTGGGTGAGCCTGTACCCCAGTGCTTACATTCTTGTCTAGGACCTTGTGTGATAATTGTTTAAGGGTCTGTGTGGGTATGTGTAGTGGACATGCATTGGTAATGGGTGTCCATGTTTTGTTGTTGCATGCATGGCTTGGTGTTAGGATGTGTGGTTTGTGATAGTGGGACATATGTGAGGAGTTAGAGTGATGGGGGTGAGGGCGAGGGTGGGGGTATGTGATAGCATGCAGGTGGGTGAGGGATGAAGTAGTTAAAGATTTAACTTACCGGAGTCCATTCCTCCAGCTACTCCAGCGAGGCCCTCAGGATGCAGTCTAGTCAAGACCTGCTCCTCCCATATTGTTAGTTGTGGGGGAGGAGGTGGTGGTCCGCCGCCAGTCCTCTGAACCGCAATGTGGTGTCTTGAGACCACGGAATGCACCTTCCCCGTAGGTCGGTCCACCTCTTCCTGATGTCATCCCGTGTTCTTGGGTGCTGTCCCATTGTGTTGACCCTGTCCACGAATCTGCGTCATAGCTCCATCTTCCTAGCTGTGGTGGTGTGCTACACCTGTGATCCGAATAGCTGTGGCTCTACCCGGAGGATTTCCTCCACCATGACCCTGAGTTCCTCCTCAGAAAACCTGGGGTGTCTTTGTGGTGCCAAGGGGTGGTGTGGGTGATATGTGATGTGGTGTGTGTTGTAATGTTTAGGGGGGTGTGTTGTTTTGGGCCTGGATGTGTATGTGTGATGGTGTTGTGTGCCTCTGTATGCTGGTGTTGTCTTTGCTTTGCTGTCTCTCTGGGCTTCTTCAAAGTTTTTGGCTTTAAGGGTTTGTGGGTAATGTGGGTGTGTGTTTTATATTGGATTGGGTGTGTGTGAGTGGTGTGTGTATGTGTATCAGGTGTGTGTATTTAGATTTGTCCAATGTGGTTGTGTTTTGTAGGAGTGTGTGTATTTTGAGCGCGCGGGTGTGTACTGCCAATGGAATACCGCGGTTGAAAGACCGCCGCTTGGATTCGTGGGTCGTGATAGTGTGGGGATATTCCTGTTGGCGTGACTGTGGAGGTTTTGTTATTGCCAGTTTATCACTGATCTTTTTGTGTGGCGGACTTATGTGGGTGTCTAGATTTTGGCAGATTCTGAGCTGTGGTTTGTAATAGCTGTGGCAGAATTCTATGGCCACGGCGATGTGTTGGAGTTCTTCTGAACGGCGGTAAGCGGCATTTACTGCCAATGTTGTAATGAGGGCCTTAGTCTAGAGCACATGCATAATGGGACATTATCATCCATCATGTCTGTCTCCTCCAGTTTCCTACAACAGACCCAATCACATAGTTTTAAGCTTGATCCAGCCAGCAAACACACACAGCAACATTACATTTCCTAAATCAAATAATCAATGCACCTCTCACCACCAGTCCACAAATTGAAATAGGCCTCTTAGACTCATCATCACATTATCCATGTTGATTTCTATGAAGTTGAAAACTTCCTTCTTCTGGCAGTTGTTTAGTTTGTCAATTCATGCTCTGATTCCTTTTATCATCCTCCAGATTCTGATTAAAGATTATTATGCCCAACTCTATACCAACTGCTCCTGAGAGTCACAGTCTCCCGACCCAATTGAGGTAGAGCGGCCTGTAGTGCATAGCTGTGTTTAATAACAAGGCAAGCTTTGGGAAGTTTTTTATTGAATATAATTTTGTTTGTTAGCAAATTGGACTGGTCTGGTCTTGTTTGCAAATGTGAGCCAGAAAAAAAGTACCAGAAAACAAAGCAGTGTTAAAATGCCAGCAAGAAAATTTCTCTAAGTGTCAAAGGGGAAGGGAAAAAAAAAATCACCTTTAGGAAAAAATGATCACTCATAATTATTATGCCACCAACATTGTAGGTCAATCACGACACAAACACAAGCAAGCGTAATAATATAGTTAAATAGTAAACACCTACTCTCACCATCTGCCACCACTAGACATGAGTCACACAAACCATCTCAACATTGAAACAAGTATCCCTCATATCACTCATTGAGACATGTAGCATTGCTTACCTGTTCCAATCAAGCATAGTGGCACATTACTGAACCTCTTCGATTTAGGAAACGAAACACACATTGGCCAGTAAGTTGTAAATCAAATATCTGGAGCAGTCCTGCTAGGGGAAAAACAGGAAGGATAGGAAAAGAATGGAGGCAGGCATTGTCTCTCAAATATCCTTGAAGTGATTTTGGAAGAATGGGGGCCTCTTTATTGCACACTGGTAAAACTCCAATCTGTCCATACATGTGTCTAAAACAGTTTTGGTTAATCATTAGTCATTTAGACAGAAACAAAAACTACAAACTAATAAGAATACACCAGCTAGCAATTTTTTTCTCTCAAAGCAGTTCATCAATAGTAGAAAGTTGAACGTTCTAAGGTACCCTAGGTCTAGCCAGGGCCTTAGAGTTCATCCTCAAACTCAGGTGGTTCACCCAGAAGTTGGTCAGCTAACACACTATCATGACCTGAGTCTGACCAATCTATTTCAGGAATACGGTAATTTGGTGGTATAAAGTGCTGATTAATTTTGATCACAGTCAATCTCTTTACATTTTGGATCTGGGCCCAGCCATTCAAAGACCTTGTTGTTAAATTCATCCAAGATGTTTGCAGTTGTATGGGATTTCTCCATGGCGATCATACTTACTGCTGCATGCTTCCGAGCTTGACCTACTAGCCCTAAATAACACACAAAATGGCTGCCAGCCACATGGTAAAATAACAACCAGCAAGGAGGTATGGCCACCACAACAAAGCAGAACTCATGCAGGCCTAAACACACACTGTCTGCCTACACAAAATGGCCACCAGCCACATGGTCAAACAACAACCAGCAAGGAGGCATGGCCACCACAACAAAGAACACATTCAGGCCTAATGCTTAAAGCACAGTTGCTGCCTATACAAAATGTCCACTAGCCACATGGTCAAACAACAACCAGCAAGGAGGTATGGCCCACATAACAAAGAGGAACACATGAAGGCCTAAAAGCACCCTGGCTACCTACTCAATATGGCTGCCAGCCACAAGGACAAACAACAACAAGCACGGAGGCATGGCCACAACAACAAAGAAGAACACACCCGAACCCTAGGCTAAAAGCACTTGTGCTGCCTACACAAAATATCCACCAGTCCCATGGCCAAACAACAACCAGCAAGGAGGCATGGTCCACATAACAAAGAGGAACACTTGCAGGTCTAAATGCACCCTGACTTCCTACACAAAATGGCCACCAGCCTACACAAAATGGCCACCAGCCACAAGGTCAAACAACAGCCAGCAAGAAGACATGGCCGCCATAACAAAGAAGAAATCATGCAGGCCTAAAGTTAAAAGCACAGTGGCTGCCTGCCTGCAAAAAATGGCCACCAGCTACATGGTAAAACAACAACCAGCAAAGAGACATGGCCACCACAGCAAAGAAGAACACATGCAGGCCTAAAAGCACACTGGCTGCCTACACAAAATGGCCACCAGCCACGTGGTCGAACAACAACCAGCAAGGAGGCATGGCCATCACAACAAAGAACACATTCAGGCCTAAGACTAAAAGCACAGTTGCTGCCTACACAAAATGGCCACCAGCCACATGTTTAAACAGCAACGAGCAATGAGACTCGCCACCTCAACAAAGAAGAACACATGCAGGCCTAGAAGCACAATGGCTGACTACACAAAATGGCCACCAGCCACACGGTTAAACAACAACCAGCAAGAAGGGATGGCCAGCACAACAAAGACAAACACATGCACCCCTAAGGCTAAAAGCACACTGGCTACCCGTCTATAAAAACACATTGGCTGCTTACACAAAATGGTCACCAGCTTCATGGTAAAACAACAAGCAGAATGAATGGAATTAAAAAAAGAATATAGGTATATGACGATAATTAATTGATGGTACAAAATGGGCCCCGGTCACAGGGCATAGCATGAGGAACAAAGAAAATGTTGGCCTATGACAAACACTCACATGCACTGGCCAGACAAAGAAGGCTTTGGTACAGGAAAAAAAAAAAGCATTAGGTCAGTAATTCCAAAAGCAAAAATTAAAGGGGCTAAACATTTTACAATAGCAACACACATCATACAAAGTAATCAAGTCCCTACAAAATCTTGTTATCTTTAATCCAATTCATCCATGGTGTTTCAGTTCAACAGACACCATAACCAGTTGTATGTTTCATCAGACATTTAAACAGGAATCAAATGAATATTGCAAATGCATAAAACAAAACACAGAGAAAATGTAGTAAACTTTATAACATTTGTCCTCTATTGAACAAAAATTACAAATAAAACCATAACTAGGTCATCCCACCAAAATACATTCTAAAAAAGTGAATTAAAGTACAGGTAAATCCTTTTGCATGCCCTCTATCAAACAAACAAGTTGTACAACACCCTCAAATAAGTCTTTTTTAAGATTGTGAAATTTCAAATACAACAAAGTCCTTATATCTGAGGATACCTCCATGAGAAAAAGAAAGTGATCCTTCCATCTTGAAATTGAAGTAAAAAGTGACCAGGAGATGGACAAAGCACTGGGAGGAGCCTGCTGGACAGGAACAGCAAGTTAAGGTCTCTGGGGCACTTCCTGTTGTTGAAATAAAATGTTAAAAAGTACTCCTCGCACAACAATATCAACATGAGCAGTCCATTAGAGAAGATTTTTCACTCTAAGTTGCAGATTATAGCTGCTTCAGCTTCACCAGATTGCAGCAGCAGTCCATCGCGCTCACTCATGCTTGCTTACATCACAAAAGACATGACGGAAGTCGCTGGCATGGGGATAACTCTTGTGAGCAGGTGAAATATCTCTCATCTTAATTCCTGTGCATGTGAAATGACAAAAAACATGTGCCTACAGGGAAAAAAATAGAAAAAACTCTGCTATGTTGCAGAGTGAAGAGTCTATCAGTAACTCTGCATTCTCCGCAGACCACGGAGTTGCCGAATTCCACAAACTCTGCCAGCAGGGTAGAGTTTTTTATCCAAGTCTAGTAATAGGGTGGTCTGAAATACTGCAAACCTGGTGTTTTTTGGGACAGCCAACATTGCGGTTTGGAGGTTCAACCGCCAAACTCGTAATGAGCCCTTTAGCATATGTTCAGTTTACTGTGTGACAAGTACTTTACTGTAACAGCACTGCACATAACAGTGGACATGACATATGCTACGTTCTCAGAAACTACCTTTTGTGTCAAAAACTACCCTTTTTTCGTACTTTATAATATTCTTTTTAGGGAACTTAGACAGTATTCCCCAGCATGTTTGCCTTGGTTTCAAAGATAGATATACTCACTCAGTTCAAGCAATGTAGGCCTCAGAAGGTAATCTCGAACACCTCCAACTTGCATCCTCAAACTGGGATTAGATCTAATAAAGTGTGTACAGTGCAGATGTATGTGAGATATGTCTTCCTGTGCCTCATGTAGCTATCATGGAAGCCACTAGTAAGAATGTTTACTGTGCATGTATTCAGTGATTGATCAGAATAGTCACAGTTACTTGACATGTGGTTAAAATGTAGTCAGACAGTTTTTTTCTATTTATAAAGGTTGTCTGTCAACATGTCTGTACATAAATGTGGATTCAGTCCTGTGGAGTATGACTGTCATGGGCCCTTGCATGATGGCGGTATGTTAATGCAAGGGTACTGATCTGTTGGATTGGGCTCATGACTGGCGGTATGAAAGTCTTGTGTGTGGTGCGTGATTGGTATGTGAAAGGACCTTAAAGCAGTAGGTGGCTTGACACAGTTTTATGGCTCACCTTCAGAAGCCTTCGGGACAGGTTTTAAAAAAGTGGTGCTGCACCAAGTGCTGTGCCACTTTTTTTGCACCCCTTAACCCCCCTAATGCCACCATGTGTAAACCCATTTTAAGATACAGCCCACCATGGTGGTAGTTAGGTTACTAGAGTCAGAATTTTTGATGCCAATTCAGAGCTTATCAGGATTAGCATGAAAAATGTTGATGCTAATCCTGCAAAGTCCATTGAGGCCCATTGTAAACAATGGTGTGTCTCGTTTTAACGCCTGCTCTGAGCAGGCATTAAAAGTGCCGAAAAAAATGACTCAAAGAAATCGCCATTTTTTCGGCCGCCCTAAAAGAGGAATGCCTCCTTTGCATACATTATGCCTTAGTAGGCATCATGTAGGGCAAAGGGTTACAAAGTGGCACAATGAATGCATTGAGCCACTTTGTAAATTTGGCACACCGATTTTGACCTTGTTGGGCCACATTAGCGTAAAAAGCAAAAGACGCTAATGTGGTGCAAGGAGGTGCTAGGGGTTCTTAAATTTGCCCCTTACTTTCAACATTTAGATACTTTGATAAGTATTTGTGCTTTAAAGCTAGCATTTCTGGAGGTGCAAAAAACAACCAGCTTAAGTGGTGGATTAATTAAAAAAAAAAAAAAAGGTGTACCATATTTATATCTGTGCCAGGAAGGATACTGCATTGCAATGACAACAGAGTATCCTTACTGTGAAGATAATGGTCTCGCTGTCTTATATATATGTGGTGAGTGCATTGGTGTAACGGTGGGTAAGACTACACCATCACATGCAGGTCAGTTTTCACTGACTGTCATCAAATGGAAAAACATGGTGGTAAGGGGCAGTGATAACCGTCTAATGCCACCATACCATGGGACATAACTCGCATGGTGAGACGGGGTTTTTTTTTCCAACAAGAAAATGAGACATCGGGATTAAGTTTTTAAAAATGTTTTTAAAAAAATGATGAGCAGCTCAGTCATGTCGATGGAGTACTGTGTCAAACATGAAAAGGCATTGACAGGAATTACCATTTCAGGGGCTCCTGTCAATGTCTTTGAATTGACTGGCAGCTAGGCGGTCATTTCCAAATTTGACAAATGGATTAGTCTAGGCATGGCAGACATTAAGCGCCTCAAAATGAGTTTGGCGGTTGGTGGACTGCAATGGTAGTGGTCCGACTGCCGCAATATTGACGGTTGGACCTCCAGATTACACGTTTGGCAGTCAGATGGCCAGAAGACCACCAGCATCACCATAGTTAGTGCGGCAGGAACCGTGGCGGTCCTGACCACGGCAGCCAATGTTGGAGATCCTGTAATTTGGACTGCCATGGCTATTACAACCTGCAAGACTTCCAAGCTTTCAATGGTGATCCCAATGCCATGGAAAGCTTGGCAATGAGGAAGGTAAGGGGCCCAAAATGGGGAGCCGCTGGGGGTAAGACGGGGCCAATGTGGGCCCCCCAAAAAATTGGGGTTCAGGGCTGCACTGTGTCCTGTGCATGATGTTGGGCACGGGCACAGTCTAGCCATTACACTGACAGTTTGGGATGCATGGCCGGCATTAGCTCCATAATACCGCCCCCTGCCTCCTCCCACTGGTCATGCCAGCCCGATGGGGAACCCGTAATCTGTCAGACTTGGGACCATTGGCCTGGTGCTGTCTAAAAGACTGCCACCATGGCTGTCTGGCAGTCCGACCGCCAAACTCGTAATGAGGCCCTAAGTCCTCCAGCAGGGCAACAAAGTCTTCTTTATCATTCAGACTGTAAAGATGGACCTTTTTAAGTACTCCTTGTTTTTTTTCCAATTATGGGAGCTGTAGATTTAGGGCCCTAGCTGAGGTGGCACCTGGGCAAGCCTGCATATTTTTTAAATCTAGACAACCAGGGGAGTCCAGGGGTGCATGCCTTGCTGGGCTCTCACCTGGTAACTTAACCCAGAAGCCCTTGCACAGTAAAACCTTGGCAGATAACACTTTTTTCATCACATTTTTGTAAGGGAAAGACATGGAATCTGTGAGGAACAACAGGTTTTCTAACACCCTGAGTAGTCACATGTCTCTTGATAAAAACGGTACACCACTGTGTGGGTGGCCCAAAAGAAAACAGCACAAAGGCATCAAATCGCTATGTTGAGAGATAAGCAATAGTGGTAGGTGCTGTATTTGGGGCTTGATGTAGTGTCAGCCATGCAAATCTACCAACCACAGAATTTTTTTTAAACTAGACAACGAATGGAGTTCAGGATGGTATGCACTGTGTGGATCACCCAAGGTTTTAGTCCCCACAATGCTATGCATACCTAAAACTCTACCTGAATTGACTCATTTTCCTTCAATTTCTGTTGAAAACTTCTGGAATCCACAGGAATCCACGAAATGCCTACCATTCTGCATTACTCCACTTATGCCAATAACAAAGCTGTCCCACTTGTGTGGCTGGGCCTACTGCCTGCTAAAGGAAAGGCTCAAACCAAGGTCAATGGGAGCCATCACCAAGGTGCTTCCATTGACCTTGGTTTGATCCATTTCTGTCATGGGCACTAGACCTAGCCACACAAGTAAGGCACCATCATTATCAGAAGACTTGGGGATTGTTGGGTGGGAGGAAGTTTATAACTCACCACAGATTATAGAACTTTCCATCACAGAAATGTGAGAAACATTTGTTTTTTTAGTCAATGAGGTTTGCAAGGAATCCTCAGTCAAAAGATTTGGAGCATCATTACGACTTTTGTAGTCTTAAGACCGCCATGTTGGCGGTGGTGGTAGAAATGCCAACAGGCTTGCAGAGAAGACCACCAATTTCTGACCATGGCGGTATTCATAACACCACGTCTGCCACTGCCGTCTGGCCACCACAGAAGATGGTAACCACCTGCAGCCCAGCGGAGACCATGTTTCTGCTGGACAGATTACGAGGTTGCACACCACCAAGGTTTCCACTGCAGTTGTACCACCATGGAAACCCAGGCAGACACAACCTGCATAAAAGGAGACATGCACCTTCAGGAAGCCATACTCGTCTGAGCTGCTATGGAACCACAACTAGACATCATCTTGCAGCTCCTGCTTGCCCAAAGACACAGGAATCTTCTACGACAACAGCAACCGTAAGTACACACACTCACCTGTTATTGTTGTATATTGTCATTTTATGTACACTCACACAACATACAGTCGGGAAGGGGATGCAAGTGTGACATGCACATAACAGCACACGGACACTCACATACCGTCACACCCACACCCACATATACACATGACACATGGTACGGTCACCTCACATGCACACACACATCACAAGCACATACATGAATGTACAGAAACACTGTACAGGCTCAGTCTCACACAGTACCACATAACACCACAACATGTCAGAACAACACAACAACGGCACCATCCCCAATCTACTGGCAAACATTTACTATAGACGCTTCCCAGGGGCACATCACACATACAACAGAACGTGCAACAGGGAACAAACACACACATTCACACAACCGTACAACTTATCAATCAACACACACATCACACCCACCCACCACATTGTATCCATCAGACTATGCACAAAACACGCACATGCACATAGTCAAATAACACAAAGCCACACAACACAGCAGGAAACATGTCAACACAAACAGCACTCAATAACATGACAATAATATTTTACAACCATACACATGCCCATCACACAAAACACACCCTTAAACTGGGGGTCAAAAGTACTGCACATATGCACACATACTGCACAAACAATACAGGAAGCACAAGCACCACACGCAAGCAACAACTCACACACAAGCATTGTCAGCCAGCACCTCCATCTCTATGAAAAGAAATGCAGTAAAAAGATTTAGCCTTAAAACCAACAACTAGTTGGTTATAGTGTATTTCATAATAAATAAAGTTAATGTACAAGGTCATAGGCCAGTCCAAATGTGGCATTAGTGTGCACACAATGCACATATGTGTGCCTAGAACTTGACTCCTGACTGCCATGTAACCTCCACAGGTAAAAAGGCATCAAGGGGGCAGGCAGGCACCTCCCCGATCATCAGAGGCAGAGGGGGGTTTGGGCTTAGGTTTTGGGAGGGGGCCATTTGGGAGTTGGCTTGAGGGGGTGGGTTTATGAGGGTTGGGTCTTCATGAAAGGGGTCAACTTCTTGGTGGGGGTAGGAGCATGTGTACTGGCAGGAGGCCAGGGGAGGCCTTCGAGGTGGAAGGGACGGACTTTGGGAGGGTCACAGAATGCTTAGGAGTTTCACCGGGGAGAGGAGTAGGGAAAAGGGCAAACTCCAAAAGGAAAACTTTTTTGGACACACAGTGTTGGTGATAGCAAAAGGGTTTTGGTGTGGAGGGCGAGGGAGTGGTTGTCTGAAGTGTTGGTGTGGATGTCTTGGATGCATGTTTGTGGGAGGTATGTTTGTGGGTGTTGGGTGGGTGGGTGAGTGAGGACATTTATGTGTCTTGGGATGAGGGGGTGGAGGTGCTGGAGGATGCCATGGTGGATGGGTGACTATCTGTTGGGGTGGTGACTGCAGGTATGGTGTATGTGCTGCATGTATGAGTATCTATGGTTGTGGTATCTGTGGGTGTGGTGATTGGGGTAGATCTGTAAATGATGGTGTGGTATCTGCAGGTGTGTCAGGTATGCTGTCTGTGATGCTGGGGGTGATGGGGTGTCAGGGCAGGTTGTGACTGTTGCTGTGTGTGCAGGTCGACATTGCTTGTGTTCATGCTGGTGGTGTGTCATGTGGGGCTTATGTTTTTCTGAGCTATCCTTGGGTGTTGAGGTGAATGCATGCTTATCTGTTTGTGTGCTTTGGCTGGTTTTTGGAAGAGGGGTTTGGGATTGGGAAGAGGAAGGTGGAGGCGGGATGGGAGACAAAGGGTGACTGGCTACCGTCAGTGTGGAGGCCAGATCCTGAAAGGTCGTCTGTGGGCCAGCCAGTGCAAAGTGAACGACCTCCAGGAACGCATTACTCTGTTGGATCTGAGTTGCCAGTCCCTGGATGGCATTCGTGATGGTCAACTGACACACAAAGATTGACCTCAGGAGGTCAGTAGCATCCTCACTGTGGGCAGCAGGGGTAACAGGGGCTGGGGCAGACGTACCTGTGGCAAAAGGAGATACCCAACCTCTTGGGTGAGCAGGCACTGGCAACTGGGTGTGGAGCTACAAGGAGGACAGTGATAGAAAGGGGATGGTGGACAGAGATTGTGCTGGTGTGGTCCCAGCTGGGGAGGATTCTGAAGATAAAGAAGTGGATCCTGCCTTCCCCGTGGCACTCCCCTCGCCCTTCGGGACACTGGATCCCTCGGTGTTGGTTATATCTCGATTTGGGGTCCCATGGCTAGCAGCTTCCACACTCGGCTGTGCCCCATCCCCATCGCTTGCAGATGATGATGATGAGAAACAGAAAGAGAGGTAGAGCCATCACATTCTTTAGACACCACTTACATCACACTATACACAGCACTAACATGTCAACTATGTGTAAACACTCCCAAGGTGAAACATGTTTCTGCCAACATCAGGGCACAACAACATACAATAAACAACCCTATTTTACAACAATGTCACACACTACATAAGCCACCTATCTCGCAACAACATTACCATCCTATGTGTACAGCTATCAAACAAACAATTTCAGCACAAGGTGACTTGCCAACATATAATTGAGTCCATATCCACAGCATCACTGTCAGCCAACAAACTAGCAATGGGAATTAGTGGAAAACCAGCAATAGGAATTAGAATAAACATTGATTTCCACATAAAACATAGTCAAATTCCATACATGCTCATTGCCTTACCAGATGTCATGTTCAAATCAAATGACAATCACAAGACAGCATGTTGCTTACATATCAAACAGATTAGATGTCACTGTGTTAAAAACCTTCACAATAGGAAGTAGCTCAGATCCACCTACTCCATTTGGCATATTAAAATTTGGAGTAGGATAGAGTCTAAACCCATATCACCAACACGTTTCCATTGTGTCGTAGAAATAGATGATACAGACTCTGTGGATCTACTCATCTCAGTCATTCTCCACTTGCAACCAAACTCAAGTACACTAATAGGGTCCCATTTAGCACACATGATTCACCCACTTACATCCCCAGGTAGCATACCAAACCTTAAATACAATGGACACCTGTCATGGGCATAAAGGACACATATGGTTCTACTTCTCATAAGAGTGGCAACATCACAATAAAATAATTTAATTGCCAACATCACTATCCACACATCAGCCATGAATAACATTACGGGGGTGATTCTGACCTCGGCGGTAAAATGCCCTTACCGCCGGTCAGAAGACCGCCATAACACCGCCGCGGCCGCGGTCAACCGCCACGGTCATTCTGACCCATAACGGCCAAACCTCCAAAAATCCGTCCTCCACTGCAGCCCGCCACATCGGCGGGCAGCGATAAACTGGAGATGACCAAACCTCCACCGTCACGCCAACAGAAATACGCCCATGCCATTACGACCCACGAATCCACACGGCGGTCATTCAAACGCGGTATTCCATTGGCGCTACACACCGCCGCGGTCAGAATACACACACATCACCAAAACACAGCCACATTGGACAATTTGAAAAACACACACCTGATACACATACACACACCACTCCCACACAATCAACCAACTATAAAACACACACCCACATCACCCACAAACCCCTGCGACCCCAAATACTGAGAGAAGGAGAGAGAGACACAGCAGACAATCCAAAGCAAGACACACTGAGGCACACTACACCATCACACACACCACATAGTAGCACAAAGCACCACTCACCAACACACTCCTCATCACATACACCACCCCACACCTCACCCACACCACCCCATGGCACCCCAAAGGCATCCACGCTTTTCGGACCAAGAACTCCGGGTCATGGTGGAGGAAATCCTAAGAGTGGAACCCCAGCTCTTCGGCTCGCAGGTGCAGCACACCAGTATAGCCAGGAAGGCGGAGCTATGGCAGCGGATCGTGGACAGGGTCAACGCGGTGGGACAGCATCCCAGGAATAGGGAGGACATCCGCAAAAGATGGAACGACCTACGGGGGAAGGTCCGGTCGATGGTCTCGAGGCACAACATCGCGGTCCAGAAGACTGGCGGCGGACCCCCACCCACCCCTCCCGAATTTACATCGTGGGAACAAGACGTCTTGACCATCTCAACTACTATATCCCCCACACCCCACCAGCATGCCAACCCACACCCCCACCCTCACCCCCAACCCCCCAGCACACATCCCTCCTGACAATGTCTCACCAGCACAACCCACCCATCCCAACACCAACTCCTGCATGCCAACACAAACCATGGGCACCCATCACCTAAGCATGACCACTGCACTAACCCCTCCCCCCCACTAAATACCCTCACAACACCTCCCTCCAGGGAATGCCTGCACTGGGGGACAAGGGCACCCACAACACGCATGCTATTGCACACACAGAAACAATAACCAAACTCTCTTACCCCATGCAGGACCCGAACGACAACACACCAGCCAGGAGGGTCCAGAAGTGTCCATCCCACCACCGGAACAGGCCCACACTGAGGATAGCAGCTCTGTCGACAGTGAACCTGATGACCAGCCCGGACCATCGGGGACCTCTGGGCAGTCGGTTCCCCTCACCCAGACACAGGCCACACCAGACCCGACCCCCTCTGCCGACACCAGCACAGCTCCCACCCAGCGGGCCCATGCCTCTGTCTCTAGGACAGCTCAATCAGCGGTGTGTCTGCCACTACAGGGCACCCAGGCTAACCCGACACCCCAACAACAACAGGGACCTGGGGGCAGTGGGAGCGGGCACACCGGCCAGGGGACAGAGGCCGGGGGAAACCGGGCAGCTCGGAGGGCTGCTGTGCGACAGGGGGGGGAGGAGAGGCCCAGGGAACCCACTCTCCAAGAGGCCCTCACCACCCTCATGGGGGCCTACCACCACTCCCAAGAAACGATGGCGACGGTACTGGCCAGGTTCACTGAGATCCAGGCACAGCAGGAGGAACGCTACATGGGCTTCAGGGAGGAGCTGAGAATCATCGGGACCGCAATGGGGACCATCGTCCTGGCCCTCCACAGGATAGAGGACGCTTTGCGGGACCATGGTGCACCACACAGGGCCCCTGTCACTAGGCCGGACCAGGAACAGCCTACCACCTCCGCCGGCGCTAGTGGACAGGAGGTCCCAACACCTCGACAGCCCCCCAGAACCCCACCTCCTGCTGAAGAACAACCACCCTGTAAGAGGAGCCTGAGACCAAAGAAAAAGACAGAGTAGGATGTCAAGACCCCCGCCAGCAGGACATACCCCCTCAAGTCTTCCCACTGTCCCACATTGCCACCCTGTCCAACCATGAACTGCCTATGCTCCATCCTTCCACAGGCAAAAGAACAATGCACCTGTGAGACTGAGAACTGGACTCTGCCATGGATATTCCTCCACCCCCACCCATCACCCTTAGAATCACATGTACCGGTATCTAGCACTGTTAATAAATCACTTTTTGCACACAAACCTGTTTTGAGTCATGCTGTATTATTAACAAAGGGATAACATATTACTGTTCAATTTCTGTCCTGTCAATTAGTCATGACAACATACCAATGTCAATACGCTGTATTTCATGGGCGAACCAAGCAGAAGTCAGGTACTGAGTCAGACAGCACTGAGAAGGGAAGGGAAAGGCATAAATTAATAAAAAACATCTGTGGGGAACTACAGAAAGTATAGATGCAGGAGGCTAGAAGCAATTGTGAAATGGCGTGGGTGATTCTTACCTGGGTGTTACTGGAAATACTGTTGTATCACTCTGTCCCTATTGTCTGTGTCGTCCTCAGAGTCTTCCTCCTCTTCACTCTCCACAGGCTCCACGGCTTCTACAACACCACCATCTGGACCATCCTCCTGCAGGAAAGGCACCTGGTGTCGCAAAGCCAGGTTGTGAAGCATACAGCACGCCACGATGATATGGCACACCTTCTTTGGTGAGTACATTAGGGATCCACCAGTCATATGCAGGCACCTAAACCTGGCCTTCAGGAGGCCAAAGGTTCGCTCAATCACCCTCCTTGTACGCCCATGGGCCTCATTGTAGCGTTCCTCTGCCCTTGTCCGGGGATTCCTTACTGGGGTCAGTAGCCAAGGCAGGTTGGGGTAACCAGAGTCACCTATTAGCCACACACGTTGTCTCTGTAGCTGCTCCATCACATAGGGGATGCTGCTATTTCGCATCACATACGCGTCATGCACTGACCCTGGGAACTTGGCATTTACATGGGAGATGTACTGGTCAGCCAAACAGACCACCTGGACATTCATCGAATGATAATTCTTTCTGTTTCGGTACACCTGCTCATCGTCTTTTGGGGGTACCAAAGCCACATGGGTCCCATCAATGGCACCAATGATGTTGGGGATATGTCCAAGGGCATAGAAATCACCCTTCACTGTGGGCAAGTCACCCTCCTCGGGGAAAATGATGTAGCTCCGCATGAGTTTCATCAGGGCAGACAACACTCTGCTCAAAATCTTAGAAAACATAGGCTGAGACATTCCAGATGACATGGCCACTGTGGTCTGGAATGACCCACTGGCCAAAAAATGGAGGACTGACAAAACCTGCACCAGAGGGGGAATCCCTGTGGGTTGGCGGATGGGGGACATCAGGGCTGGCTCCAGCTGGGCACACAGTTCATGGATAGTGGCACGGTCAAGTCGGTATCGAAGGATTATATGGCGTTCTTCCATTGTCGACAGGTCCACCAGCGGTCGGTACACGCGAGGATTCCTCCTTCTCATCCCAAGTCCCAGCGGACGGTGCCTAGGAAGGACAACATGGAGCACAGAGTCAGCCAAACCACAGGTACGTACAGACAGCTTGCACAGTTAAAGAATGGCAATGGGTTGAAAGGCGTGTATGTGTGGCAATGCAAGGCCTAGGCCTGTGTGTCGCAGTCAAAATTAAGCCATGTGGGCCCTTGAAATGGCGGCTGCCTGACCTGTGAAGTGGGACAATGGGATGTGAGGTCACTGCGCTGGCGGGGCACACCGTGGCGGTAGGCGGTCGAAGACCGCGGCGCAAAGCCGCATTGGTTAACATTGAAGCCTATGGGTTTCAGGAGCCAATAACGAAGTGCGCCGGCGGTCGCGGTACGCACCGCCGCGGTACGCACCGCCGCGGACGTGACCGCCATTTTCTATCTGCTTAATCACTCGAGACCTGATCATCCACAGGAGAGGACCTATACTGCAAGTGCTGCTGTGACCTCGGTCTGGAAGATACAATGGCTGCTGTGACTGGGGAAAGGGCCCCTGCCTTCACGTCTGAAGAATTGGACAAGCTCGTGGATGGGGTCCTCCCCCAGTATGCGCTACTCTACGGTCCTCCAGACCAACAAGTGAGTACCCCGGGTGCTAATGGAATGGGCTATGCCTGTGTGGATTGGGGTGGATGTAAGTTGGTGGGGTGGGGTGGGGGGCGAATGAGGAGTGCAACGCCCGACAGATGAGAGCATGTGCCATATGGCAAAGTGGGTGGGGGGGGGCCAATTACATCTAACATGCAGGCCATTGATGATTTCCTCCTTTCCACCCTGTACATGTCTAATAGGTCAGCGCCCATCAGAAGATCGATATTTGGCGTGCCATCGCCAAGGAAGTCCGGACCTTGGGGGTCCACAACAGACGGGGCACGCACTGCCGCAAGAGGTGGGAGGACATCCGCCGCGGAACAAGGAAGACCGCAGAAACACTGCTAGGGATGGCCTCCCAACCTAGGAGGGGTGCCAGTCGCACCATGACCCCCCTGATGTCCCGGATCCTGGCGGTGGCCTACCCTGAATTGGATGGGCGCATTAAGACATCACAGCAGACACAAGGGGGTGAGTATCAGCACATTCTCCTATCTTTCTGCGCAGTGGAGGCGTCTGGGTGGGGGAGGAGGGCTGTGGGTGACATTAGGCCAGGGCGCTTTCTGTAGTGTAGTCCTCTCCCTTAGGCATGGCCCTGTGCCCCCGGCCCCCACCTCTGTAGGGTGACAAGTACAGCCATTGAAGGTCCTGCATCTCCCATGTGCGCGTTTGACGTCTCTTGGCCTGTTGTCTTAGTCAGTAGTACTGAGTAGTGTACCCCGAATGTGCGGCTTAGTGCATTAGGCACCTGTGTCTGTCCTCTCCGCCAACGGTGTTGACATTGCATGCACTCAACCTGGTCTTCTTTTTTCTCCCCCCACCCTTTCTCTTCATCTTCTTGTGCATGTGTGCATTAGCATCATCAGGCGGAGGAGATATGGCATCGGAGCACGAGGGAGCTGCAGGACACAAGGCCCCGGTGGGCCCAGGAACAGACACCGAGGGCACCAGTGATCCGGAGGGCGAGGGGAGCACCACGACGGGGACCGCTGGTGAGAGCAGCGAAAGCGACACGTCCTCGGATGGGAGCTCCCTAGGGGTGGCGGCAACATCCGTGCCCCCCGCCTCTACAGGTACAGCCGCCACCCAGCGCACCAGCCCCGCCCTCCCAGCAGCCCCTCAGTCTTCGCTCCGTGCCGCTTCACCCAGGAAGGCGCGCGTCTCCTTCGCCCCAGGCACCTCAGCCCCTGTCCCTGTTGCCCCTGCTGCCCTCAGTGCGGAGCTCATTGACCTGGTAAGGACGCTCATTGTTGGGCAGACGACCCTTCTGAATGCCATCCAGGGTGTGCAAAGGGAGGTGCAACAGAGCAATGCGTACCTGGAGGGCATTCATTCGGGTCAGGCTGCCCATCAACGAGCGTTCACTGCTCTGGCCTCAGCACTGACGGCAGCCATTGTCCCTGTTTCCAGCCTCCCTCTTCTGACTGCCTCCAGCCTGTCCCTGTCTCCTGTTCCTCAGCCTATCCCATCCACACCATCAGACCAGCCTGCACACACCTCAACACCCAAGAGCAGCTCATCTAAACACAAGCACCACAGATCCCGCAAACACTCACCCGAGCAACACCCAGATGCAGACATGCCAACAGCCACTGCCACCCCTGTGTCCCCCTCCTCCTCGTCTCCCTCCTCCCTCCCTGTGACGTCTACACTCACACCTGCATGCACCCCAACATCAGCCAGTGCTTCCATCACCACCTCACCCTCCAGTACAGTCCACAATCGTGCAGTCACCACCCCCACTGCCATGTACACGTCCCCTGTGTCCTCTCCCACTGTGTCTGTCACCCCCTCTTCCAAGACACACAAACGCAGGCAGCCACCCACCCAACAGCCATCCACCTCACGACAGCCTACAGCACCAGCACCTTCACCCAATGACAGCACACCTGACTATCCTACAACCACCTCCTCTACCTCCACTTCCATCTCCACTTCTCCTACCCTTTACCTTGGCCCTAAAAAACTTTACCTGGCTAACCTTAACCTCTTTCCCCCCGATGACCTCCCCCATCCATCTTCAAAGAGTCCCAAGAGCACCGCAGCCACCACCAGCCCAGCTTCGGGTGTCACTGTTCTGCCTGGGTTCTGGAGCCCACCCTTTGCCAGCAGTGACCCATCGAGCTGCAGCAAGGACACGTCCAGCCCCCCCCCCCGGCAAGAGGACCCGCAAAACCAAGGACCGCCGTGCGAGGACCGACAGGGCTGCCCCCAAGGAGCAATGTGCGGCCACTTCACCACCCACATCATCTGGGGGAGGCAAGGGCCCGAGAGCCCCATCAAAGGAGCGGAAGGGCAGCAGGAGCGCGGAGAAGGTGGACCCCACATGCCACATCCCAGCTGGGAAGGAGGACACTAAGGAGGCCAGGAGTCCGTCCCCGAAGGGTCCAGATACGTCACGGTCCGAGGGCGACTGAACAGGGAGTCCAGGCCAGGTCTGGCTCCCTTGACCTGCTGGATGGGCACCGCTGAACAGGGCCCGCGGTGCAGACGAGCACCGCTGAACATGGCCCCGCCGTGGAGATAGGCACCGCTGATCAGGGCCCGCGGTGCAGAAGAGCACCGCTGAACAGGGCCCCGCCGTGGAGATAGGCACCGCTGAACAGGGCCCGCGGTGCAGAAGAGCACCGCTGAACAGGGCCCGCGGTGCAGAAGAGCACCGCTGAACAGGGCCCCGCCGTGGAGATAGGCACCGCTGAACAGGGCCCGCGGTGCAGAAGAGCACCGCTGAACAGGGCCCCGCCGTGGAGATAGGCACCGCTGAACAGAGCCCGCGGTGCAGAAGAGCACCGCTGAACAGGGCCCCGCCGTGGAGATAAGCACCGCTGAACAGGGCCCGCAGTGCAGAAGAGCACCGCTGAACAGGGCCCCGCCGTGGAGATAGGCACCGCTGAACAGGGCCCCGCCGTCTCAAGCACCGCTCCGCTGGGCCCTTCCTCTCAAGCACCGCTCCGCTGGGCCCCGCCGTCTCAAGCACCGCTCCGCTGGGCCCGGCCGTCTCAAGCACCGCTCCGCTGGGCCCTTCCTCTCAAGCACCGCTCCGCTGGGCCCTTCCTCTCAAGCACCGCTCCGCTGGGCCCCGCCGTCTCAAGCACCGCTCCGCTGGGCCCTTCCTCTCAAGCACCGCTCCGCTGGGCCCTTCCTCTCAAGCACCGCTCCGCTGGGCCCTTCCTCTCAAGCACCGCTCCGCTGGGCCCTTCCTCTCAAGCACCGCTCCGCTGGGCCCTTCCTCTCAAGCACCGCTCCGCTGGGCCCCGCCGTCTCAAGCACCGCTGAACAGGGCACCGCCGTCTCAAGCACCGTTGATGGTTCATTGTGCCCACCATGCCTCCTCCTTGACCAGTGGAGACTGTCGGACATGATGGACTGTGGCTTTGCACTCCCCAGGATGGTCCAGTGGGCAATCCACCCACTGCAGAGACATTGAGAGACTGTGGCTTTGCACTCCCCAGGTTGGTCCAGTGGGCAGCCCACCCACTGTAGAGACATTGAGAGACTGTGGCTTTGCACTCCCCAGGTTGGTCCAGTGGGCAGCCCACCCACTGTAGAGACATTGAGAGACTGTGGCTTTGCACTCCCCAGGTTGGTCCAGTGGGCAGCCCACCCACTGTAGAGACATTGAGAGACTGTGGCTTTGCACTCCCCAGGATTGAACAGTGGGCAGCCCACCCACTGTAGAGACATTGAGAGACTGTGGCTTTGCACTCCCCAGGTTGGTCCAGTGGGCAGCCCACCCACTGTAGAGACATTGAAAGACTGTGGCTTTGCACTCCCCAGGATTGAACAGTGGGCATGGTGGCTCCTCGTGGATCTGGCGTCGTGGACTCATGTGGCTGTGGTGCCCCCCCCTTCCCTTCCCCCTGAGGTGCCTGTAGTTTTTACATCTGATGCCCCTGCAGTGTTCTCTCCAAAGGACTCAGGTCTCCTGTGTGGGCTTTGCCCTTGTTTCTCAAGACTTTGGCCCACGGACATGCTGAATTCGTAGGATGTGCAGGACTTGGTACTTCAGTTATACACTGATGTGTATGTCATTTGTTTTGTTGTGGATATCTTTCATGGTTGTACGCTAATTTTCTGGAGCTTTTTGGTACATAAATATTTATTCCAAATATGATTATGTCCTAGCATTTTTCAGGGGTGTTTGGGTGGTGTCACTGTGACTTGGTGCTCTGCATTGGTGAGTACATGATTGGGGGGGGGGGGGGGGGCATATGTGTGTGCCCGTAACCTTTCGTCCTCCCCCTCCCGTGTGTCGTAGGTGCAGTACTCACCGTTGTCGTCTGCGCCGGACTTCGTACTCGTGGGAGATGAGAAGGTAGACGAGAGCAGGTATGATGTTCAATTCGGGTTCCATGCTGTCCTCCGTCCTCGTGGAGTGCGTAGAGGTGAGCGTTTTCCCTTTCGTAGTCTGTTTACGCCGTGTTTTTATCGGCGGTGCTCCCGCCCCGGAAAAGGTGGCGGATTGGTGAGTTGTGATAGTGTGGGCGGTACATTGTCTGCCGCCTGCCTGTTGGCGGTGACCGCCGCACTGTTTGTCTGTACCGCCGCGGCGGTCGGAGTGTTAAGTTGGCGGGCTGTGTTGGCGGTTCCCGCCAGGGTCAGAATTCCATTTTTTGGATCGCCAGCCTGTTGGCGGGTTGGCCGCCACTTTAACACCGACCGCCAGGGTTAGAATCACCCCCTACATCTGTTGAGTTGATTTATACTCACATCACCCACTTCTGATGTAACTAAGATAGAGACATATACCTTGAGGCAAACTAATTGACTGACAACACATACCATTCCACCAGTAAGTGATTGTGTACTACCACACCTGAAACACAATTACATCAGTGCAGTTTAAGTGTTGCCATGCTATAAGACTTCAAAACATATCCACAATAGCAAAAGTAAGTATGCCTAAATTCAATTACAATTTGGATATATAGCAGAAATTGCCAAGGTTCACATGATGTTGGCTACAACCAGTGAATTGTATCTCTGTAGATTTTGTCCTGCCCTATTTAGGATTGCCTCAACACATTGGCTAAGGAAATTGCTAGTTAGCTACTTACCTTACAAATAACATGTACATGGTATTAATATTATAAAGTCTCATGTCAATTATATGGGTTGCACTAGTAATCTATTAATACCACCATGCTTGCAAACATGTGTCATGTCCATTTTGATGAAACATAACAGATGCCAATATATAGACCTCACTTGCCAATGGGGACATCTCCTAACAGCTCTGAGAAGTGTAACAAGTATGGCATGTGAAATGTCAGATTGAGATCACAGCTTCACATTAAATTGACACTCATTTCACTACTCAGGATTGTAGGACTGTTCTTAAGCTGTCAGACTCTATGTTGCACATAGATCTCGATTAAGGTGCATTGGAATGGACAGAGGCCAAAGACCTGGACAACTTACCATCAGGATATTGGGTTGATAGATCAGTCAAGGATCAAACAGCAGGGTGAATAGAGCAGTATGGTGATACACATTTGACACAGTCACATGTGCATCACCATATTGTTTTTCTACAAAAGGAATAACTTGGATGAGTAATATGTCCAAATACACAATAGAATGTGCACACCTGTGTACCAATGTGTTTAACTGTACATCCAAGACTTCCTAGGAGACCCTTTACCTTTACCACTTACAACTTTGTCTCAGCTCAGTTTCTCACACATCATACACTGACCTGGCAGACAGAAGTAAATCTGTCTAGTCCAGGGTTCTGCAAAGTCGGTCCTGGAGAGCCGGATCCATGCCAAATTTTTAGCATATCCACATTTGGAAAAAAAAGATTTCTCAGAAATCTACAGTTTTCTAAATGTGGATATGCTAAAAAATCTGGCATGGACTCGGCTCTCCAGGACCGACTTTGCAGAACCCTGGTCTAGTGAGTACTTACCCACTTGTGGCTGCTGTGCTGTCATCAAATGCCCATCCAACTCAGGATAGGCCACCATCAAAATGCAGGTCATTAGGGAGGTCAAGGTCCAAAGGGCACCCCTCCCTCCTTGGGAGGACATCCCCAGCTGGGCCTCCACAGTCTTCTGGGCCCAGTGTCTCAGGTCCTCCAACCACTTCCGACAGTGGGTGCTCCACCAGCTGTGAACCCCCAGGGGCCGAACTTGCTTGGTGATTGCATGCCAGATTCCCTTTTTTGATGGACGTTGACCTGCATGGATAACACAGACAAGAGGAAAAAGGTATGTCCAAATGCACCATCCCCACACAAGTGGTGAAAAAACTGCAGTCGTAGCAAGTAAGCAAATATACCCTTCTTCACAGTTCAAACTTCTTACCAAATTACCATCAGCAGCCAGGCCATGTGTAGAGGCCATACAACATGCATGATCATTACCAGGAATTGATTAGAAACATATGACCAGGCCACAAAATTGTCCATAACATGGTATGGCTCTACTATTATTTCTCACACCATGATTGATGTACATGCTGCATTATATGTTGTGGATCAAGGAAGATAGATCACTCTATCTACTATGTATCAGTACTGTTTATCTGTCAATGCACATGTACACACTTCCATACACCCACACAAGATAACTCAATCCTTAAGTCCTGCAGATTTCATGTATACCATCAGACACTCCAAATTTCACACATTGGTATACCAGTGGACTCATCTGCTCCTCTGGTGCACTATATAGCTGTTCATGCAGGGGTAGGACCTCATCCACAAGCTTGCCCAGCTCTTCTGGAGTGAAGGCTGGGGCCCTATCACCTGCAGGATGAGGCATGATTGCTCACAAAGGCAGTACACAGCAGCTCAGGTCGTGGAGTTCTTGCTGGCAGCAGTGTCAGGAGTCAAATGAGGAAAACTGCAGAAGATGGTGGTCACGTATGCTACGTAAGGGACCATCACCGCCGGTAAACTTTGCCATTGGCCCAAGCCCGCCAAAGGCAGCAATGTGTTCCAATGGCAATGTCCACTGCAATTGAAACTGACTACTGCATGATGACATCCGCCGGCGGAGTTAGGTCACTTCCTCATGTCCAGTACAGTAGGTCAGGCAGCTACCATTTTTAGGCAATTATATATATGGAAAAGTGATGGAAGGTGCGTCATTTACTTTTAACTAGTCTCTACGAGCAAGTTTTAAGTGCTGCCTTCATCTTTACTAGTCTCAATTTGCATGTGAGTTGTAAAAGCTGTGTGAAAGAGGTTTGGCTAGTTAGGGACATGAACATTTATTGTCAACATCCTGGGAGTACAGGTGCAGCAACTATGTCTCACATGTAAACTCGGTCAATCTGTCAATTACTGCATGTCACATATTCATTCATGTAAAGTACATCTGAGGGTTTAGTGGATCTGAATCTAGGAAACGGTCATAGAATGCATAGCTATGTACTGTAAATTAAATTTCATATGTTTCATCTGACATCATATCGAGATTTGTGTGACATGTATGTGAATATAGGCATGATGTATAGATTGAATCATTCATGTAGAATCTGTTTTTGTCCCACATAGTTACCCTGGCACGAGAAGGGGAGAGGAAGATAACCTCCAGTGTACCGCCCACTAGCAGACCTGCACACCATGGAGGAGAGACACATAATACAAATCTATTGCCTGAATAGGCATACACTCATGGATCTATGTCGTCAGTTGGAGCCAGATCTGATGCCTGCCATTCACAATCCCAATAGATGTCTCAGCCCATGTTCAGTCTGGTTTTGAAGGCTCTACTGTCTAAATTGGGCAGCTACATCAGATTTTCCCCAATGTGAGGATTTGACCTATGTGAAGGCAGAGTATTATGATTTGGGACACATTCCACATGTGGTTGGAGCCATATAAGAAACCCATGTAGCATTGATTCCCCCCAGTGCCTATGAACAGGTATATAGGAAAAGAAAAAACTACCACTCCATCAACATCCATCCAAGTGGTCTGTTTGGCTAACCTGTACATTTCACAAGTATGTGCAAAGTACCTTGCATCAGTCCATGATTCCTTCATCATGTGGAACAGCAACATCCTACTGTTGATGACACGACTGTACACAAAGAGGGCCTGGCTGGTTGGTAAGTCATAGATATCATGGGGGTTATTCTAACTTTGGAGGAGGTGTTAATCCGTCCCAAAAGTGACGGAAAAGTGACGGATTTACCACCAGCCGTATTACGAGTCCATTATATCCTATGGAACTCGTAATACGGCTGGTGGTATATCCGTCACTTTACCGTCACTTTTGGGACGGATTAACACTCCTCCAAAGTTAGAATAACCCCCCATGTGTGTCTGTAAAGTTTTTCTCCCGCGATCACAAATGTGCATGTCCACGATATATACTTAATATGTTGTTGTACCTATTCCATACAGGTGAGACTGGCTATCCAAACCCTCCTTGGTTGTTGACACAAGTGAGGTACCAACCGCACCAGGGAAAGTCCACTTCAATGAGGCCAACAGAAGTACAAGGCATTTCGTGGAGCAGACGTTTGGGCCCCTGAAATCAATATTTTGCAGCCTCAATAAATCTGGAGGAGCCCTCCTCTACTCACCCAAAAAGGTATGTCAAATTATTGTTGCCTGTTACATGCTCCACAACCTTGCCCTGAGACATCAGATACTATTCATACCAGATGAGGGTGAGCCAGAAGATCCTGTGGGTGGAAATGTAGATTTGCCAAGTGAGGATGACATGATGAAGATGAAGTTAGAGACATCAGGCAGATCTCATCAATCAGTACTTCAACTGAATAAAGGTATGTGATGTGTTTCTTCAAATGAGAGTCCATGGTGTATTGTGTAATTTATGCCTGGCATGTCATCTTCTATTTACCAGCATCTGTTAGGTCATAGGTTGCTCCAGTGCCAATGACTCAGATATGCATTCAGATTGTTACTTGGTAATGTGTACAGAAGAGTTAGGTATACAGTGTCATGATTTGTAAATGCACAAGCAAAGTCACACTTCTACTAATGAATTGTCAAAATGATGTATATATTCAAGTCTATCCTATCCCTTATGTTTGTCAATCACAGATTAGCTGAGTTTTCGGTTTGGCTCATCCTCATTTGGAAATCTCAGACAGGGTCACAGGCAGATGGGATTTGAAGGCAGACATGAGAAGTGGACATGGATGAAACCAGGCACTATTTATCATGAGTTTGTGGAGTGTGACTTACATGGCCAGACTGTCAGAACAGAGGGATGGCAGTGTTCTTTTCCCCCAATAAGACCTGTATGGTACTGGAGGTGGACAAATGGTGCCATGTGTGTGTCCACGTGAGTCAGACACATGTCATAATGTGGAATCCGGAGCCTCTACCATCACATTGATTTCTGTTGCGTGCAACCTACCTTCTACATAACTGTCAGTGTATTACTACTTTGCAGACCAAAGTGCATGTCTCTGAGGACTGACATAGGTGAGTGGTAAGCCTACATCTACCTGACCATCGTAAGTCAAAGGTTCCCGGACTGGGGACATCAGTACATATCTTTGTATGTATCATGTGATATGGTTATTAGGAAGCAAAGGTATGGGTATGTGATAAGGCTTTATCTGGTGATACATAGAACCAATCTGTTTGCCTCCTGGGTTGTGGAAAGACTAACATGTCCCTACCTTCAGTATCCTGTGGGTTAGTAGTGTATGACACCTGAACTGACATTCCGAAATCACCAGCAGTGCTCCTCTCTCTGCTGATTGAAATTCTAAAAATAAATATGTGGAGATGTACAATATAGCTGAATTTTGTCATGTCTATGTAACAATCCCGAATGGTTATACAGTACACGTGTGATGACCCTAACAAAGGTTGTACATTAGAGAGGGGAATTTTGGTACAAGAGTTGTCATACATGACAGTGTTATATGGTTGATACATCATACTTACACAGGAACAGTGTTTAAGTGGCATTTATTGGAGACTGCAAAGCTATATGAGTGATTTAAAAACAAAATAACACAATGAAAACAGTGAAGGGGTCAGTCATGATGGATGAAATCATCTGGGTAGCTGCTACACCTTTTGAAGACACAAGTCCAGTGTCCTTGCACAATTGGAAAATTGAGTTATGTTTCAGAACAGTCAGCAGGGTGAATCTGTTGCACACAAGGTGAACCAATCAGGAGAGGTTCACTTCCTGGCAGTGGATTTGGTCTTGGCATCTGCTCCTCCTGGATGCCTGGGTGGATGTCCATGTTTGCAGGGGGTTCGTCAGCTACAGAGGTTGGGGTTTCTAAAGCATGTCCTTCCCCTGGCAGGGCCCCCATTCCACTAGCAGTGCAGATGTTGAAGGGCCTGATAAATCATTAATAGTGGAAGCAGCCTGATGTTGGGTGCCAGACCTACTCAGGGTAGCTTTGATGTTCCTCAGCACCCCAGCAATGGAAGTCAGGATGGCATTTTGGGCCAGCCACTGCTGCATGGCTTCATGGTGGTTGTCCCTCTGCAGCTGTTGTATTTCCACCATCATGGTGAGTACCTGGTCCATCATGCCTTGGGTATTTTCGTAGGCTGCCAAAACCTGGGAGATGGTGTCCTGGTCAGTAGTGTCCCTTTGAGCCACAATCATCTGGCCCACACCATCCCTACCACCCGCCCTACCCCCACGGTCCTGTGCCCCTGCCATAGTATGCCACTCCCAATAATGGCAGGACCATGATTGTCAGGAGTAAAAAGGTTCCTGGACTGCGGGGCACACAATGGAAGAGATAATCCTTGAGACACAGCTTTAGGGTGAATGGTTGCCTGTGATGTAGATGCAACAGGGCTGAGAGGAGTCAATGTGGGTAGGGTGAGGTTGATTGTTGTGGACTAAGCAGGTGTCCCTGATGGGCCAGCTTTGTCGTCAGTGTCCAAACACCCAGGGGAGTTGTCCTCACTGGGGCCTTCATCCAGAGGGGTTGCAACAGTCTCTGATGTTCTCTCCATGGTGACAATGGCAAGGCTACCTGTGGGAAAAGTGAAACACACAGTTGGTGTAAGTGATGCAGCAAGTGATGTTTAAGATTGAGTACTAGTGATGTTGTGTGAGATGCACACGCTACCTTTACATGATCCCCTGAAATTACAATGGCAGCTGCTACCAATTCATAGTTAGAACAAAGTGAGAGTCAGAATTTTCAATTCTATACACCATGCTCCAAGTTCTTTGACTATGCTGGTGGTTAGATGACGGCTGATACCCTCTTATGTTGTCTTACAAATGATTTGAGTGATTACATTTTTTGCAGAGTAAAGTGTATGCCATCATAGAACCAACTAAAAACTGAACAATGCACAATGGTGTCAGAGTTGGCACACAGTGTAGGAGTTAGCAGTTGACGTTGGCCTCTATCTAGATATAAGGCAAGTTCATCCAGTTTGGCATCTAGTTTTCCAACCCAGGTGAGTCAATGTAAATCTTAGGAAACTTGCTCTAAGCGTAATTTGATAGGGCACTCAGTTGTAGCTGTGCTTTGCTTGTAATGGTAGTGGAAGCGGGCCTTTGCAAGACCTTCTTCTCCCAAGCTGTGAAAGTAAGGGGCAGAGGTGGAGGTATACTACCAGTCTTGAGTACCACCAGCTGGGGCCTGGATTCCATGGAATGTACCTTCCCCCTGAGGTTGTTCCACCTCAACCTGATGTCCTCCCTTATGTGTGGATAGCTGCCTACAGAATTCACCCTGTCGACTATTCTTTGCCACAACTCCATTTTCCTGGATATTGATGTTTGCTAGACCTGTGCTCCAAAAAGTTGTGGCTCTACCCTGACAATTTCAACCACTATGACCCTCAACTCATCCTCAGTGAAATGCGTTTTTTTTGTGGGGACATGGTAGTGGGCTTCACATGGTGTGTCTACCCATCGATTCCAGATGTTTTCCAGAACTTTCTATCATAGATATGTGAAAGACGGTGAGATAGTATGAAAAAGGTAGAATGAAATGTTAGTGAAGAGGTGTAGGTGCTGTGATGTGAGTGGGTGATGATTGTTGTGTATTGTGTGTGATAGTACATTTTGTGTTGTGCAAGAAAAAAAGGCAGACCAGGGCACTCCAAAAATAATAAGTCCAAGATGAGTAAAGTTGCAAGAGATATTTTAATCCTTGATATTGGGAAAGACGAAACGGTATTCAAAAGTATTCATGTCCATATGTAAGAAAAAGGCATATGAGAAATCAGAAAACAGCCAACACGTGTTTGGTCCTCACTGACTTTTTCAAGGCTCAGAAACTAGGGTTAGGAGAGAGCCAGTTCATGCTTCTGTTAGATCTCAAATGTAGTTCTATATCCAAAATAGATGAATAATCCCGCCGAAAGTACAGTAGCGGTATCATGCGCTGCGTTCGATCGCTTGCACCGACTTGGTTTTCCTGACTCTCGGATCTTGGAGAAGTACATGCTGGGTCCAACTAGACCCTCATGTTAGTGTTATCTTGTATTACGGATACACTCCACGGTACATTTCCTCGAATTTGGAAGGTTACTTTTCTGTCTAACACAAGGGACAACCATACTTTCGGCGGGATTATTCATCTATTTTGGATATAGAACTACATTTGAGATTTAACAGAAGCACGATATGAACTGGATCTCTCCTAACCCCATGAATACCTTTGAATACCGTTCTGCCTTTCCCAATATCAAGGATTAAAATATCTCTTGCAACTTTACTCATCTTGGACTTATTATTTTTGGAGTGCCCTGGTCTGCCTTTTTTTCTTGCATTTTGTACTTCACAGCACGTGACATAGGTGCTTTTTCCGCCTGTGTGTACTTCTGAAACTCTTGGTGGTTGGGTTTCCTTACCAGGTTGGCACCTTGTATAAGACTTTACATGCGTATATGTTACTCTCGAGCTCTCTGTTTCAGATGCGCAACAATTAGCATCAACCACCTTTTTCTAGTAACATTTTGTGTTGTGTTTGTTGTGCATGTGTGGGATGTGTGCATGGTGATATGTATGGGTGCCTGATCTTGCTGTTTGTTTCTTTGTAAAATGTTGCTTGTCTTTGGTTTTTTGGTTGCAAAGGATTTTGGGTTGTTTAGTGGTGTGTTATATAGTGCAGTGTGTAGGTGTGTCGGTTGTGTTGATGTGTGTCAGGTGTGGAATATTCAAACTATCCAATGTATTGTGGTGTTCTGTGTGATGTGAGTTCAGACCACCATGGTCTGCACTGTCAATGGTTTTCTGCCATGGAAGAACTGCCATTGTGATTTGTAGATTGTAATCTGTCGATTTTTGTCCAGCTGGTGGTGCTGGTGGTGGCACTGCCTCTTTTCTGTCCTACAATGTCCTGTTGGTTTTGAAATTTTGGCTGCTTTTTGGCGGACTTCACAGTGTGACACTTAATATGGTGGTCAGATTGCCACCTACATGGCAGTCTTTTGGCGGCCACCACTGCGGCAGACTTCCCAAAGGACCATCAAACTTACAATGAACTTCTTTGTGAGAACCATGCAAGTCAGGCCACCCTGGATACTTCTAGGTGTCTAGTTTTAAAAAATGAGTTAGCTAGAATTCCGTAGTTGCTGGGTGAGCTATCGTCCAAAATCTACAGCTACCCACATTAGGAAATAGGTGTCAGTTTTCAATGGAAAAATGTGATGCATCAGTGCTGTATTTTGGGCTGTTTCCTGTCAAGGGTACTAGGCCTATTCACACAAGTGAGGTACTATTTTAAATGGGAAACTTGGGGAATGCCAGGTTGATAGATGTTTGTGTCTCCCCATTGATTCCAGAACTTTCCATCACAGAAATGTGAACAAAACATGTTTTTCTTTTGGCAAAGTTTGAGGTTCTGTCAGCGAGACCGGATCCTCGGGGTTTGCGCCTGTTCCCAATATGTCCACCTCTTGGCAGCTCCAAACTCTACTAGCCGTTATAGCACAGAGTTAAAGAATGGCCAAGTGGGGGATGGGTTTTAGGTTGGGAACAGCGGGGAAGGAGACCTGTGGAAGCAAGAGTTAGGAACACAATAGCAAAGTTATTCACATTAATCTTCATGAACTTTGTTAATAAATATCTATACTTTGATAACATGAGAGATCAAAGCTTTTTAATAACATGACTTTTTAGTTCTGGATACCTGGAAGTAAAAGAAGGATTACGCAAACTTTCATTTAAGCATTTCCAGAACACCTTATGCACTGACCATGGAACTCTCTCAAGTTAGTTCTTGGAATAGTAACTATGGCATGACAAAAGTCAACTAACACATTAATTCCCAAAACATGAACAGCGAAAGATTCATGAATAATACTGTAAAGTCACACTCTGTTTTGATTTGAGTTTCAGGATTCAATTGCCCAGAAATTACTATGCACTTCATTGCTACACTGCACATCAAGATTCCAATGCCAGGAAATGATTGCGCACTCTGCCGATCTGAACTGCAAGAGTTAATTGCCAAGAATGAATTGCGCACAATGCTGCCGATTCAACCATCAAGATTCAAATGTCAGGAAATGATTTCACACTCTGCTGATCTGAACTGCAAGGGTTAAATGCCTGGAATGAATCGCGCACACTGCTACCGATTCAACCATCAAGATTTAAATGTCAGGAAACGATTGCGTGCTCTGCCGATCTGAACTGCAGGGGTTAAATGCCAAGAATGAATCACGCACACTGCTGCCGATTCAACCATCAAGATTCAAATGCTAGGAGATGATCGCGCACTCTGTCGATCTGAAATGCAAGGGTTAAAGGCCAAGAATGAATTGCGCACACTGCTGCCGATTCAACCATTATGATTCAAATGCCAGGAAATGATCGCGCATTCTGCCGATCTGAAATGCAAGGGTTAAAGGCCAAGAATGAATCCTACACACTGCTGCCAATTCAACCATCAAGATTCAAATGGCAAGAAACAATTGCACACGTGATTTAATCCAAAGACCAAAACTCGAAAAAATCTATAGAAACTGAGTCCAACCTCCTCCTTACCACTCTGCTTGAGGATCACCAAGGTAATGAGGACAGGGCCTGGAAATGTCCAAGTAGTCCTCTGGAACAGGAGCCTTGGAAAATGCTGCTGCTCTGCACTGGGACCTCTGAATAGTGAGCACATGGAGCTGGGCTGGGTTCCTTAAATAGATCCAAGCCCCGCCCACTGCCACACTCAGCCACACCTACTCAGGCTGCAGGAAAGACTTGAAAATGAACAATACATTGCAAACAGTATTAAAGACATATCAATATAAATATCTGCAATGCAAAAAGTTATTATGCAATATCAGCACACAATGCATGAATTATTGCATTACACAAGTTTTGTTTCTTTGCATTATGTTGCCCGTAGAGCGCGCATTTTCCTGGTGTTGACAGGTTCACAAGGGATTCTGGGTCAAAAAACCTGGTATGTGCAATGCAAGTCAGCACATCCTGGATACCCCGAGGCGACTTGCTTTAAAAAATGTAATCCTTTAATAGGTTTCTCTAGGTGCTGGCTGAGCTTGGGTTTGAAATCTAGAGCTACCTACATTGGAAAAAAGGATCTGTTTTGAGTGGACAAATGTGATGCGTTCATGTTGGGTTTTAGGCCTGTTCCTGTCGCGGGCACTGGGCCTACCCATACAAGTAAGGTACCATTTTTTTGAGAGACTTGGGGGAATGCCAGTTGGAAGGACGTCTGTGGCTCCACTCAGGTTCCAGAACTTTCCATTACAGAAATCTGAGAAAAATGTTTTTTTTAGTCAAAGTTTGAGGTTTGCAAGGGATTCTGCATTAAAATATCAGATGAGAGCCCTGCAAGTCACCCCACCCTGGACACCCCTGTGTCTAGTTTTTTAAAATGCACAAGTTTGCGAGGTTTACCTAGGTACTGGCGGAGCTAGGGTCCAAGGGGCTAGAGCTATCGACATAGAAAAAGGGGCAATTTTGTAATGGAGAAATGTTATGAAGTCATGTTGTGTTTTTGCCCATTCCCTGTTGCAGACACTAAGCCTACCCACACAAGTGAGGTATCATTTTTATTGGAAGATTTGTGGGAGAATAGAATAGTGAAATATTTGTTATTACCAATTGGAGTTCGCTGGATTTAAGCCAGTGTGTAAGAAAGAAGTCATTTTGGAAAATACATTCTAAATCATACGCTAGTGTGGGTACCACAAATTCGGAGATGCACAAATGACCACTGGTCCTAAACTTTATATGTTGTGCCCATTTCAGAAATGTATATGTTTCCTTGATACCCATATATCATTATATGAATTGGTCTGTACTTGGTACTCAATGAAAACCTTTGTACAATGTTGCTCAGTTGTTGGATCTGAGCACCTAGGGTTCTTGGTGAACCTACAAACCCTATATAACCTTGTGACCAGAAGTATCCAGTGGACGTAATGGAACAAAACGTTAGAAGTGAAAACATTGTCACAAATGTCCTTTTTTCCTACTCATTTTCAATATTTCTTTATTTCAACAGTTATTTTCTTTGGGAAAACCTTGAGAGATGTAAACATATGACCCCTTGCTGAATTTAGAATTGTTTATAATTTAGTAACATATAGGTTTCCTGGATCACCCAGGGTTTCACACTGGTTTTCACCATGAACTGGAAATAGGTTTAGAGCACAACATTAGGAAAAATGGGCTACACTTTTGAAAAATGCCAAAACTGCGGTATGAAATTTGGGGGCAGATTTAAGAAAAGTGGCACTGCACTAGGTGCCCCTTAACACCCCCTACGGCCATCATGTGTGCCCTATATTTAAAATACAGTGCACCATGGAGCAGGGTAGGGGGCAATAGCATAATATTTTTTCACTATTGATGTACTCTGCAGGAGTAGTGCCAAATTTTTTGCTCTTTTCCTGCAGATTACATAGGGGCCCATTTAAATAATGGTATACCCTCTTTTAACTCCTGCTCTGGGCAGGCATTAAAAGCACAGAAGAAAATGGCACAAGGAAATATCCTAGATTTCCTTGTGCCATTTTCTCAGCCCCTCTAATGGGGGAATGCCCCCTTGTATACATTATGCCTGACACAGGCATAATGTGGCGTAAGGATTCACAAAGGGGAGGAATGCATGCATTGCGCCACTTTGTAAATATGGTGCGGGGATAATGCCACTAAAATGATGCTATAGCAGTGCTAAGATGGTGTCGGGGGCTCTTAAATATGCCCCTGTGTTTTTTGATACACCTCTGCATGTTCTTAGAAGCTGGGAAGATGGTAATTTTAGTACCACAATGTTAATGCCATTTTTAGGAAGGTAAAACAGACACTTTTATCTGGAGTACCTTTTCCCCTAACCTCAAATGTTTGGTGCATTTTGTCTATTTTCTCGGTCCCCTCCAGGGGAATCTACAAACCCTGGGTATCTTTAGCATTTCCAGGATGTTGGAAAAACAAGACACAAATATCAGATGGATAACTTATGTAAAAAAAAACTTATGGAGTCCTAAGCGCGAATAGGCCCAAAGACAAAATAAGGGCTCAACTCTGAGGGGGGGGGTAGGGGGTGGACCAAACAGCTAAGGAGTTAATCTATAACCCCCATAACCACTGCTTATATTATTTACATGTGATTTACAACTGACTCTTTCCTTTTTAGTATATTATTCCATATGTTATTTTTCACTTTGTTTTATATTTCGGTTTAATACACTAAATGAACCAGATATTTGATTAAATTTGGTAATCACATCTGCATCCTCAGATGGTCATAAGTAGGGAGAAACATGCTTTCACACAGACTTTACTAAAAAATGCCATATCCACACAGTCTTTACCATGCATTTGCCTTTACCACTCATGTCTTTACCATGCACATGTCTTTACCACTCATGGTTTTAAAATAAATATCTTTATCATGCCTACATTTTACCACACATTAGGGTAAGTATAGGTTAGTATTGGTAAGCATTAGTATGTTTAAAAAAACTCTAAACATATGTTTAATTTAAATAAATATTATATTAATCTGTATAATGCAATATATTTAACTTGTTTTCAATAAATATTGAAAAAACATTTAAGAAACTTACAGATCTAGCGATCTATCTATCTATCTATCTATCTATCTATCTATCTATCTATCTATCTATCTATCTATCTATCTATCTATCTATCTATCTATCTATATATCTATCTGTCTATCAATCTACCTAGGTACATTAGAGCATGCGTTATAGCTAATTAAGATAACTGTGCCTGTTACTGCTGAATATCTATGTTTTCTTCTGTGTCAACTCTGAACTTAACTCCCTAATGTCCCTGTAACTCTTGTTTTTTCAATGATCATATATTTGTGTGTGTTTGTGTGTGTGTGTAAATATATAAATGTATATTTGCACATATCAAATTGTAAAACAAATTATGGGAGTGGTATATAGGGGTAATGGGTGAAGAAGTCTATTAATTTTCAGGTAATAACTACAATACCTGAGTAATGGATTAATAAATATGTAATATTTTAATCTGATTTCATATGTTTAAGGTTATACATGCAAATTATTTTACAAATATGTGAGCAGTGCTTAAGGAGCAGATATTAGGAATCTAGGGATAATTGGTAAAAAGTGTATTAATACTCAGGTATCAACTATGATATCTGAGAATCAAAAATGTAATCCAAATCTAAACAATTTCCTATTTTAAAAATAGTTTGTGCAAATAATGAAAACAAAATGTATATAAAGTTTTAGGAGCTTGATGTATGGGATTTAGGTGCAATGTATAGGGAAGTGTGTTGATACTCAGATATCAACTATAATATATGAGTATTTAATATGTAATCTGCATGAAAATTGGTTAGTTGGTTGAGGGGTTGAACCTCTACTCAAGCAGCAACCAGAAACATTATCAGGGTGAAGTCACAAGCAGACCCCAAATTATCTTGTGATTAACCCTCTGGTAGCTTCGCACAGACCTAACTTAGAGGGAATGTGTGAAGTATTTGTGGAACAATTCAAACAGCAATAAAATAAAAACACTACAGGATAAGGATCCCACACCAAATTAGAAAAATAGAGTAGATTTTAATAAATATGTTTCACATGAAATCCATGGACCGAGCCCCATCTTCTGTTTTTATCAATATCTTTGGCCAGATCGGACCAACCCTGTTAGCTGTGTTGAACCAGTCGCTGACAAAGGCGATGGACGCACACCATGGTAAATGCTGTCTTAAAAAGACTAGTCTGGGCCTGTTGGAGCAGTGGTAATACATGCCCATCACGCTTTTGCATGGTCCAAGTAAAATGTTAGAGAAGTATGGAAATATGTAAATAAACATCTTTCAGATTTTTGGGAGAAACATGAAATTCTTCATTCTACTCCAACAGGGTTTAGACCTTGTCACAGCACAGAAACAGCTCTCCTAGTTGCAGTTGAAGAAATAAAAAAACTTTTAGATTAAGGGGGCACAGTGGCCATCATCCTCCCCGACCTAAGTGCGGTCGTTGACACGGTCAAGCATGAGGTCCTTTTATAAACGTGAGTGTGACTGGCCTAGCTCTGCTCTGTCTCCAATTGTTTCTCAGCAATAGAACTTTCCAAGTATTTGAGGGTGATTACAGTTCAGATATCCTACCTCTCAATTGTGGGGTCTCTCAGGGTGATTCATTGAGACCCACTTTCTTTAATGTCTATATGCATCCTCTGGCTGAGGGCGTCCTTGCATTTGGGATTTCGCTAGTTTCATAGGCAGACAACACTCAACTTATTTTTTCCATTAGTCATGAGCAGGATGCACAATCCAAATCTCTGAGTCCATGTATCACGGCAGTGGTAAACTGGATGAACCACTGAGCCTTAAACCTCAATGGAGAGAAAACAGAACTTCTGATTCTGGGTAACTCTTCTCCTAATTTTCTAAATTTGTCATGGCCTAGCATTTTTGGCACAACGCCTTCCCTCTTAGCCAGCTGTAGAATGTCTGGGTGTGTGTGGGACAAAGATTTGACTATGGATACCCTGGCAACAGAACTTGCCTCTACCTGCTATGAGTTGCTGAGAGCTCTCATGAAAGTCCTCCACCTCCTTCCTCCTTTACCAAAAAGGCTAGTGCTTTAGGCACTTATCCGTTCATGGCTGGTCTGTGGAAATGTGCTGTATCTGGGAGCCCCCAAATTAACAATAAACAAACTACAAATGGTGTAGAACTCTGCTGCCCTTCTTCTATATAACATTCTTAGACATCAGTCTGTCCTGAAGCTCTAAAAGTGCTTCACTTGCTAAAAGTAGATCAAAGGATCAAATTGAAATTGCACTGTATTGTAACAGGTCACTTGCTCTACTATTATTTCTCACACCATGATTGATGTACATGCTGCATTATATGTTGTGGATCAAGGAAGATAGATCACTCTATCTATTATGTATCAGTACTGTTTATCTGTCAATGCACATGTACACACTTCCATACACCCACACATGATAACTCAATCCTTAAGTCCTGCAGATTTCATGTATACCATCAGACACTCCAAATTTCACACATTGGTATACCAGTGGACTCATCTGCTCCTCTGGTGCACTATATAGCTGTTCATGCAGGGGTAGGACCTCATCCCCAAGCTTGCCCAGCTCTTCTGGAGTGAAGGCTGGGGCCCTATCACCTGCAGGATGAGGCATGATTGCTCACAAAGGCAGTACACAGCAGCTCAGGTCGTGGAGTTCTTGCTGGCAGCAGTGTCAGGAGTCAAATGAGGAAAACTGCAGAAGATGGTGGTCACGTATGCTACGTAAGGGACCATCACCGCCGGTAAACTTTGCCATTGGCCCAAGCCCGCCAAAGGCAGCAATGTGTTCCAATGGCAATGTCCACTGCAATTGAAACTGACTACTGCATGATGACATCCGCCGGCGGAGTTAGGTCACTTCCTCATGTCCAGTACAGTAGGTCAGGCAGCTACCATTTTAAGGCAATTATATATATGGAAAAGTGATGGAAGGTGCGTCATTTACTTTTAACTAGTCTCTACGAGCAAGTTTTAAGTGCTGCCTTCATCTTTACTAGTCTCAATTTGCATGTGAGTTGTAAAAGCTGTGTGAAAGAGGTTTGGCTAGTTAGGGACATGAACATTTATTGTCAACATCCTGGGAGTACAGGTGCAGCAACTATGTCTCACATGTAAACTCGGTCAATCTGTCAATTACTGCATGTCACATATTCATTCATGTAAAGTACATCTGAGGGTTTAGTGGATCTGAATCTAGGAAACGGTTATAGAATGCATAGCTATGTACTGTAAATTAAATTTCATATGTTTCATCTGACATCATATCGAGATTTGTGTGACATGTATGTGAATATAGGCATGATGTATAGATTGAATCATTCATGTAGAATCTGTTTTTGTCCCACATAGTTACCCTGGCACGAGAAGGGGAGAGGAAGATAACCTCCAGTGTACCGCCCACTAGCAGACCTGCACACCATGGAGGAGAGACACATAATACAAATCTATTGCCTGAATAGGCATACACTCATGGATCTATGTCGTCAGTTGGAGCCAGATCTGATGCCTGCCATTCACAATCCCAATAGATGTCTCAGCCCATGTTCAGTCTGGTTTTGAAGGCTCTACTGTCTAAATTGGGCAGCTACATCAGATTTTCCCCAATGTGAGGATTTGACCTATGTGAAGGCAGAGTATTATGATTTGGGACACATTCCACATGTGGTTGGAGCCATATAAGAAACCCATGTAGCATTGATTCCCCCCAGTGCCTATGAACAGGTATATAGGAAAAGAAAAAACTACCACTCCATCAACATCCATCCAAGTGGTCTGTTTGGCTAACCTGTACATTTCACAAGTATGTGCAAAGTACCTTGGATCAGTCCATGATTCCTTCATCATGTGGAACAGCAACATCCTACTGTTGATGACACGACTGTACACAAAGAGGGCCTGGCTGGTTGGTAAGTCATAGATATCATGGGGGTTATTCTAACTTTGGAGGAGGTGTTAATCCGTCCCAAAAGTGACGGAAAAGTGACGGATTTACCACCAGCCGTATTACGAGTCCATTATATCCTATGGAACTCGTAATACGGCTGGTGGTATATCCGTCACTTTACCGTCACTTTTGGGACGGATTAACACTCCTCCAAAGTTAGAATAACCCCCCATGTGTGTCTGTAAAGTTTTTCTCCCGCGATCACAAATGTGCATGTCCACGATATATACTTAATATGTTGTTGTACCTATTCCATACAGGTGAGACTGGCTATCCAAACCGTCCTTGGTTGTTGACACAAGTGAGGTACCAACCGCACCAGGGAAAGTCCACTTCAATGAGGCCAACAGAAGTACAAGGCATTTCGTGGAGCAGACGTTTGGGCCCCTGAAATCAATATTTTGCAGCCTCAATAAATCTGGAGGAGCCCTCCTCTACTCACCCAAAAAGGTATGTCAAATTATTGTTGCCTGCTACATGCTCCACAACCTTGCCCTGAGACATCAGATACTATTCATACCAGATGAGGGTGAGCCAGAAGATCCTGTGGGTGGAAATGCAGATTTGCCAAGTGAGGATGACATGATGAAGATGAAGTTAGAGACATCAGGCAGATCTCATCAATCAGTACTTCAACTGAATAAAGGTATGTGATGTGTTTCTTCAAATGAGAGTCCATGGTGTATTGTGTAATTTATGCCTGGCATGTCATCTTCTATTTACCAGCATCTGTTAGGTCATAGGTTGCTCCAGTGCCAATGACTCAGATATGCATTCAGATTGTTACTTGGTAATGTGTACAGAAGAGTTAGGTATACAGTGTCATGATTTGTAAATGCACAAGCAAAGTCACACTTCTACTAATGAATTGTCAAAATGATGTATATATTCAAGTCTATCCTATCCCTTATGTTTGTCAATCACAGATTAGCTGAGTTTTCGGTTTGGCTCATCCTCATTTGGAAATCTCAGACAGGGTCACAGGCAGATGGGATTTGAAGGCAGACATGAGAAGTGGACATGGATGAAACCAGGCACCATTTATCATGAGTTTGTGGAGTGTGACTTACATGGCCAGACTGTCAGAACAGAGGGATGGCAGTGTTCTTTTCCCCCAATAAGACCTGTATGGTACTGGAGGTGGACAAATGGTGCCATGTGTGTGTCCACGTGAGTCAGACACATGTCATAATGTGGAATCCGGAGCCTCTACCATCACATTGATTTCTGTTGCGTGCAACCTACCTTCTACATAACTGTCAGTGTATTACTACTTTGCAGACCAAAGTGCATGTCTCTGAGGACTGACATAGGTGAGTGGTAAGCCTACATCTACCTGACCATCGTAAGTCAAAGGTTCCCGGACTGGGGACATCAGTACATATCTTTGTATGTATCATGTGATATGGTTATTAGGAAGCAAAGGTATGGGTATGTGATAAGGCTTTATCTGGTGATACATAGAACCAATCTGTTTGCCTCCTGGGTTGTGGAAAGACTAACATGTCCCTACCTTCAGTATCCTGTGGGTTAGTAGTGTATGACACCTGAACTGACATTCCGAAATCACCAGCAGTGCTCCTCTCTCTGCTGATTGAAATTCTAAAAATAAATATGTGGAGATGTACAATATAGCTGAATTTTGTCATGTCTATGTAACAATCCCGAATGGTTATACAGTACACGTGTGATGACCCTAACAAAGGTTGTACATTAGAGAGGGGAATTTTGGTACAAGAGTTGTCATACATGACAGTGTTATATGGTTGATACATCATACTTACACAGGAACAGTGTTTAAGTGGCATTTATTGGAGACTGCAAAGCTATATGAGTAATTTAAAAACAAAATAACACAATGAAAACAGTGAAGGGGTCAGTCATGATGGATGAAATCATCTGGGTAGCTGCTACACCTTTTGAAGACACAAGTCCAGTGTCCTTGCACAATTGGAAAATTGAGTTATGTTTCAGAACAGTCAGCAGGGTGAATCTGTTGCACACAAGGTGAACCAATCAGGAGAGGTTCACTTCCTGGCAGTGGATTTGGTCTTGGCATCTGCTCCTCCTGGATGCCTGGGTGGATGTCCATGTTTTCAGGGGGTTCGTCAGCTACAGAGGTTGGGGTTTCTAAAGCATGTCCTTCCCCTGGCAGGGCCCCCATTCCACTAGCAGTGCAGATGTTGAAGGGCCTGATAAATCATTAATAGTGGAAGCAGCCTGATGTTGGGTGCCAGACCTACTCAGGGTAGCTTTGATGTTCCTCAGCACCCCAGCAATGGAAGTCAGGATGGCATTTTGGGCCAGCCACTGCTGCATGGCTTCATGGTGGTTGTCCCTCTGCAGCTGTTGTATTTCCACCATCATGGTGAGTACCTGGTCCATCATGCCTTGGGTATTTTCGTAGGCTGCCAAAACCTGGGAGATGGTGTCCTGGTCAGTAGTGTCCCTTTGAGCCACAATCATCTGGCCCACACCATCCCTACCACCCGCCCTACCCCCACGGTCCTGTGCCCCTGCCATAGTATGCCACTCCCAATAATGGCAGGACCATGATTGTCAGGAGTAAAAAGGTTCCTGGACTGCGGGGCACACAATGGAAGAGATAATCCTTGAGACACAGCTTTAGGGTGAATGGTTGCCTGTGATGTAGATGCAACAGGGCTGAGAGGAGTCAATGTGGGTAGGGTGAGGTTGATTGTTGTGGACTAAGCAGGTGTCCCTGATGGGCCAGCTTTGTCGTCAGTGTCCAAACACCCAGGGGAGTTGTCCTCACTGGGGCCTTCATCCAGAGGGGTTGCAACAGTCTCTGATGTTCTCTCCATGGTGACAATGGCAAGGCTACCTGTGGGAAAAGTGAAACACACAGTTGGTGTAAGTGATGCAGCAAGTGATGTTTAAGATTGAGTACTAGTGATGTTGTGTGAGATGCACACGCTACCTTTACATGATCCCCTGAAATTACAATGGCAGCTGCTACCAATTCATAGTTAGAACAAAGTGAGAGTCAGAATTTTCAATTCTATACACCATGCTCCAAGTTCTTTGACTATGCTGGTGGTTAGATGACGGCTGATACCCTCTTATGTTGTCTTACAAATGATTTGAGTGATTACATTTTTTGCAGAGTAAAGTGTATGCCATCATAGAACCAACTAAAAACTGAACAATGCACAATGGTGTCAGAGTTGGCACACAGTGTAGGAGTTAGCAGTTGACGTTGGCCTCTATCTAGATATAAGGCAAGTTCATCCAGTTTGGCATCTAGTTTTCCAACCCAGGTGAGTCAATGTAAATCTTAGGAAACTTGCTCTAAGCGTAATTTGATAGGGCACTCAGTTGTAGCTGTGCTTTGCTTGTAATGGTAGTGGAAGCGGGCCTTTGCAAGACCTTCTTCTCCCAAGCTGTGAAAGTAAGGGGCGGAGGTGGAGGTATACTACCAGTCTTGAGTACCACCAGCTGGGGCCTGGATTCCATGGAATGTACCTTCCCCCTGAGGTTGTTCCCCCTCAACCTGATGTCCTCCCTTATGTGTGGATAGCTGCCTACAGAATTCACCCTGTCGACTATTCTTTGCCACAACTCCATTTTCCTGGATATTGATGTTTGCTAGACCTGTGCTCCAAAAAGTTGTGGCTCTACCCTGACAATTTCAACCACTATGACCCTCAACTCATCCTCAGTGAAATGCGTTTTTTTTGTGGGGACATGGTAGTGGGCTTCACATGGTGTGTCTACCCATCGATTCCAGATGTTTTCCAGAACTTTCTATCATAGATATGTGAAAGACGGTGAGGTAGTATGAAAAAGGTAGAATGAAATGTTAGTGAAGAGGTGTAGGTGCTGTGATGTGAGTGGGTGATGATTGTTGTGTATTGTGTGTGATAGTACATTTTGTGTTGTGCAAGAAAAAAAGGCAGACCAGGGCACTCCAAAAATAATAAGTCCAAGATGAGTAAAGTTGCAAGAGATATTTTAATCCTTGATATTGGGAAAGACGAAACGGTATTCAAAAGTATTCATGTCCATATGTAAGAAAAAGGCATATGAGAAATCAGAAAACAGCCAACACGTGTTTGGTCCTCACTGACTTTTTCAAGGCTCAGAAACTAGGGTTAGGAGAGAGCCAGTTCATGCTTCTGTTAGATCTCAAATGTAGTTCTATATCCAAAATAGATGAATAATCCCGCCGAAAGTACAGTAGCGGTATCATGCGCTGCGTTCGATCGCTTGCACCGACTAGGTTTTCCTGACTCTCGGATCTTGGAGAAGTACATGCTGGGTCCAACTAGACCCTCATGTTAGTGTTATCTTGTATTACGGATACACTCCACGGTACATTTCCTCGAATTTGGAAGGTTACTTTTCTGTCTAACACAAGGGACAACCATACTTTCGGCGGGATTATTCATCTATTTTGGATATAGAACTACATTTGAGATTTAACAGAAGCACGATATGAACTGGATCTCTCCTAACCCCATGAATACCTTTGAATACCGTTCTGCCTTTCCCAATATCAAGGATTAAAATATCTCTTGCAACTTTACTCATCTTGGACTTATTATTTTTGGAGTGCCCTGGTCTGCCTTTTTTTCTTGCATTTTGTACTTCACAGCACGTGACATAGGTGCTTTTTCCGCCTGTGTGTACTTCTGAAACTCTTGGTGGTTGGGTTTCCTTACCAGGTTGGCACCTTGTATAAGACTTTACATGCGTATATGTTACTCTCGAGCTCTCTGTTTCAGATGCGCAACAATTAGCATCAACCACCTTTTTCTAGTAACATTTTGTGTTGTGTTTGTTGTGCATGTGTGGGATGTGTGCATGGTGATATGTATGGGTGCCTGATCTTGCTGTTTGTTTCTTTGTAAAATGTTGCTTGTCTTTGGTTTTTTGGTTGCAAAGGATTTTGGGTTGTTTAGTGGTGTGTTATATAGTGCAGTGTGTAGGTGTGTCGGTTGTGTTGATGTGTGTCAGGTGTGGAATATTCAAACTATCCAATGTATTGTGGTGTTCTGTGTGATGTGAGTTCAGACCACCATGGTCTGCACTGCCAATGGTTTTCTGCCATGGAAGAACTGCCATTGTGATTTGTAGATTGTAATCTGTCGATTTTTGTCCAGCTGGTGGTGCTGGTGGTGGCACTGCCTCTTTTCTGTCCTACAATGTCCTGTTGGTTTTGAAATTTTGGCTGCTTTTTGGCGGACTTCACAGTGTGACACTTAATATGGTGGTCAGATTGCCACCTACATGGCAGTCTTTTGGCGGCCACCACTGCGGCAGACTTCCCAAAGGACCATCAAACTTACAATGAACTTCTTTGTGAGAACCATGCAAGTCAGGCCACCCTGGATACTTCTAGGTGTCTAGTTTTAAAAAATGAGTTAGTTAGAATTCCGTAGTTGCTGGGTGAGCTATCGTCCAAAATCTACAGCTACCCACATTAGGAAATAGGTGTCAGTTTTCAATGGAAAAATGTGATGCATCAGTGCTGTATTTTGGGCTGTTTCCTGTCAAGGGTACTAGGCCTATTCACACAAGTGAGGTACTACTTTAAATGGGAAACTTGGGGAATGCCAGGTTGATAGATGTTTGTGTCTCCCCATTGATTCCAGAACTTTCCATCACAGAAATGTGAACAAAACATGTTTTTCTTTTGGCAAAGTTTGAGGTTCTGTCAGCGGGGTTTGCGCCTGTTCCCAATATGTCCACCTCTTGGCAGCTCCAAACTCTACTAGCCGTTATAGCACAGAGTTAAAGAATGGCCAAGTGGGGGATGGGTTTTAGGTTGGGAACAGCGGGGAAGGAGACCTGTGGAAGCAAGAGTTAGGAACACAATAGCAAAGTTATTCACATTAATCTTCATGAACTTTGTTAATAAATATCTATACTTTGATAACATGAGAGATCAAAGCTTTTTAATAACATGACTTTTTAGTTCTGGATACCTGGAAGTAAAAGAAGGATTACGCAAACTTTCATTTAAGCATTTCCAGAACACCTTATGCACTGACCATGGAACTCTCTCAAGTTAGTTCTTGGAATAGTAACTATGGCATGACAAAAGTCAACTAACACATTAATTCCCAAAACATGAACAGCGAAAGATTCATGAATAATACTGTAAAGTCACACTCTGTTTTGATTTGAGTTTCAGGATTCAATTGCCCAGAAATTACTATGCACTTCATTGCTACACTGCACATCAAGATTCCAATGCCAGGAAATGATTGCGCACTCTGCCGATCTGAACTGCAAGAGTTAATTGCCAAGAATGAATTGCGCACAATGCTGCCGATTCAACCATCAAGATTCAAATGTCAGGAAATGATTTCACACTCTGCTGATCTGAACTGCAAGGGTTAAATGCCTGGAATGAATCGCGCACACTGCTACCGATTCAACCATCAAGATTTAAATGTCAGGAAACGATTGCGTGCTCTGCCGATCTGAACTGCAGGGGTTAAATGCCAAGAATGAATCACGCACACTGCTGCCGATTCAACCATCAAGATTCAAATGCTAGGAGATGATCGCGCACTCTGTCGATCTGAAATGCAAGGGTTAAAGGCCAAGAATGAATTGCGCACACTGCTGCCGATTCAACCATTATGATTCAAATGCCAGGAAATGATCGCGCATTCTGCCGATCTGAAATGCAAGGGTTAAAGGCCAAGAATGAATCCTACACACTGCTGCCAATTCAACCATCAAGATTCAAATGGCAAGAAACAATTGCACACGTGATTTAATCCAAAGACCAAAACTCGAAAAAATCTATAGAAACTGAGTCCAACCTCCTCCTTACCACTCTGCTTGAGGATCACCAAGGTAATGAGGACAGGGCCTGGAAATGTCCAAGTAGTCCTCTGGAACAGGAGCCTTGGAAAATGCTGCTGCTCTGCACTGGGACCTCTGAATAGTGAGCACATGGAGCTGGGCTGGGTTCCTTAAATAGATCCAAGCCCCGCCCACTGCCACACTCAGCCACACCTACTCAGGCTGCAGGAAAGACTTGAAAATGAACAATACATTGCAAACAGTATTAAAGACATATCAATATAAATATCTGCAATGCAAAAAGTTATTATGCAATATCAGCACACAATGCATGAATTATTGCATTACACAAGTTTTGTTTCTTTGCATTATGTTGCCCGTAGAGCGCGCATTTTCCTGGTGTTGACAGGTTCACAAGGGATTCTGGGTCAAAAAACCTGGTATGTGCAATGCAAGTCAGCACATCCTGGATACCCCGAGGCGACTTGCTTTAAAAAATGTAATCCTTTAATAGGTTTCTCTAGGTGCTGGCTGAGCTTGGGTTTGAAATCTAGAGCTACCTACATTGGAAAAAAGGATCTGTTTTGAGTGGACAAATGTGATGCGTTCATGTTGGGTTTTAGGCCTGTTCCTGTCGCGGGCACTGGGCCTACCCATACAAGTAAGGTACCATTTTTTTGAGAGACTTGGGGGAATGCCAGTTGGAAGGACGTCTGTGGCTCCACTCAGGTTCCAGAACTTTCCATTACAGAAATCTGAGAAAAATGTTTTTTTTAGTCAAAGTTTGAGGTTTGCAAGGGATTCTGCATTAAAATATCAGATGAGAGCCCTGCAAGTCACCCCACCCTGGACACCCCTGTGTCTAGTTTTTTAAAATGCACAAGTTTGCGAGGTTTACCTAGGTACTGGCGGAGCTAGGGTCCAAGGGGCTAGAGCTATCGACATAGAAAAAGGGGCAATTTTGTAATGGAGAAATGTTATGAAGTCATGTTGTGTTTTTGCCCATTCCCTGTTGCAGACACTAAGCCTACCCACACAAGTGAGGTATCATTTTTATTGGAAGATTTGTGGGAGAATAGAATAGTGAAATATTTGTTATTACCAATTGGAGTTCGCTGGATTTAAGCCAGTGTGTAAGAAAGAAGTCATTTTGGAAAATACCTTCTAAATCATACGCTAGTGTGGGTACCACAAATTCGGAGATGCACAAATGACCACTGGTCCTAAACTTTATATGTTGTGCCCATTTCAGAAATGTATATGTTTCCTTGATACCCATATATCATTATATGAATTGGTCTGTACTTGGTACTCAATGAAAACCTTTGTACAATGTTGCTCAGTTGTTGGATCTGAGCACCTAGGGTTCTTGGTGAACCTACAAACCCTATATAACCTTGTGACCAGAAGTATCCAGTGGACGTAATGGAACAAAACGTTAGAAGTGAAAACATTGTCACAAATGTCCTTTTTTCCTACTCATTTTCAATATTTCTTTATTTCAACAGTTATTTTCTTTGGGAAAACCTTGAGAGATGTAAACATATGACCCCTTGCTGAATTTACAATTGTTTATAATTTAGTAACATATAGGTTTCCTGGATCACCCAGGGTTTCACACTGGTTTTCACCATGAACTGGAAATAGGTTTAGAGCACAACATTAGGAAAAATGGGCTACACTTTTGAAAAATGCCAAAACTGCGGTATGAAATTTGGGGGCAGATTTAAGAAAAGTGGCACTGCACTAGGTGCCCCTTAACACCCCCTACGGCCATCATGTGTGCCCTATATTTAAAATACAGTGCACCATGGCGCAGGGTAGGGGGCAATAGCATAATATTTTTTCACTATTGATGTACTCTGCAGGAGTAGTGCCAAATTTTTTGCTCTTTTCCTGCAGATTACATAGGGGCCCATTTAAATAATGGTATACCCTCTTTTAACTCCTGCTCTGGGCAGGCATTAAAAGCACAGAAGAAAATGGCACAAGGAAATATCCTAGATTTCCTTGTGCCATTTTCTCAGCCCCTCTAATGGGGGAATGCCCCCTTGTATACATTATGCCTGACACAGGCATAATGTGGCGTAAGGATTCACAAAGGGGAGGAATGCATGCATTGCGCCACTTTGTAAATATGGTGCGGGGATAATGCCACTAAAATGATGCTATAGCAGTGCTAAGATGGTGTCGGGGGCTCTTAAATATGCCCCTGTGTTTTTTGATACACCTCTGCATGTTCTTAGAAGCTGGGAAGATGGTAATTTTAGTACCACAATGTTAATGCCATTTTTAGGAAGGTAAAACAGACACTTTTATCTGGAGTACCTTTTCCCCTAACCTCAAATGTTTGGTGCATTTTGTCTATTTTCTCGGTCCCCTCCAGGGGAATCTACAAACCCTGGGTATCTTTAGCATTTCCAGGATGTTGGAAAAACAAGACACAAATATCAGATGGATAACTTATGTAAAAAAAAACGTATGGAGTCCTAAGCGCGAATAGGCCCAAAGACAAAATAAGGGCTCAACTCTGAGGGGGGGGGTAGGGGGTGGACCAAACAGCTAAGGAGTTAATCTATAACCCCCATAACCACTGCTTATATTACTTACATGTGATTTACAACTGACTCTTTCCTTTTTAGTATATTATTCCATATGTTATTTTTCACTTTGTTTTATATTTCGGTTTAATACACTAAATGAACCAGATATTTGATTAAATTTGGTAATCACATCTGCATCCTCAGATGGTCATAAGTAGGGAGAAACATGCTTTCACACAGACTTTACTAAAAAATGCCATATCCACACAGTCTTTACCATGCATTTGCCTTTACCACTCATGTCTTTACCATGCACATGTCTTTACCACTCATGGTTTTAAAATAAATATCTTTATCATGCCTACATTTTACCACACATTAGGGTAAGTATAGGTTAGTATTGGTAAGCATTAGTATGTTTAAAAAAACTCTAAACATATGTTTAATTTAAATAAATATTATATTAATCTGTATAATGCAATATATTTAACTTGTTTTCAATAAATATTGAAAAAACATTTAAGAAACTTACAGATCTAGCGATCTATCTATCTATCTATCTATCTATCTATCTATCTATCTATCTATCTATCTATCTATCTATCTATCTATCTATCTATATATCTATCTGTCTATCAATCTACCTAGGTACATTAGAGCATGCGTTATAGCTAATTAAGATAACTGTGCCTGTTACTGCTGAATATCTATGTTTTCTTCTGTGTCAACTCTGAACTTAACTCCCTAATGTCCCTGTAACTCTTGTTTTTTCAATGATCATATATTTGTGTGTGTTTGTGTGTGTGTGTAAATATATAAATGTATATTTGCACATATCAAATTGTAAAACAAATTATGGGAGTGGTATATAGGGGTAATGGGTGAAGAAGTCTATTAATTTTCAGGTAATAACTACAATACCTGAGTAATGGATTAATAAATATGTAATATTTTAATCTGATTTCATATGTTTAAGGTTATACATGCAAATTATTTTACAAATATGTGAGCAGTGTTTAAGGAGCAGATATTAGGAATCTAGGGATAATTGGTAAAAAGTGTATTAATACTCAGGTATCAACTATGATATCTGAGAATCAAAAATGTAATCCAAATCTAAACAATTTCCTATTTTAAAAATAGTTTGTGCAAATAATGAAAACAAAATGTATATAAAGTTTTAGGAGCTTGATGTATGGGATTTAGGTGCAATGTATAGGGAAGTGTGTTGATACTCAGATATCAACTATAATATATGAGTATTTAATATGTAATCTGCATGAAAATTGGTTAGTTGGTTGAGGGGTTGAACCTCTACTCAAGCAGCAACCAGAAACATTATCAGGGTGAAGTCACAAGCAGACCCCAAATTATCTTGTGATTAACCCTCTGGTAGCTTCGCACAGAGCAGTCAGACCTAACTTAGAGGGAATGTGTGAAGTATTTGTGGAACAATTCAAACAGCAATAAAATAAAAACACTACAGGATAAGGATCCCACACCAAATTAGAAAAATAGAGTAGATTTTAATAAATATGTTTCACATGAAATCCATGGACCGAGCCCCATCTTCTGTTTTTATCAATATCTTTGGCCAGATCGGACCAACCCTGTTAGCTGTGTTGAACCAGTCGCTGACAAAGGCGATGGACGCACACCATGGTAAATGCTGTCTTAAAAAGACTAGTCTGGGCCTGTTGGAGCAGTGGTAATACATGCCCATCACGCTTTTGCATGGTCCAAGTAAAATGTTAGAGAAGTATGGAAATATGTAAATAAACATCTTTCAGATTTTTGGGAGAAACATGAAATTCTTCATTCTACTCCAACAGGGTTTAGACCTTGTCACAGCACAGAAACAGCTCTCCTAGTTGCAGTTGAAGAAATAAAAAAACTTTTAGATTAAGGGGGCACAGTGGCCATCATCCTCCCCGACCTAAGTGCGGTCGTTGACACGGTCAAGCATGAGGTCCTTTTATAAACGTGAGTGTGACTGGCCTAGCTCTGCTCTGTCTCCAATTGTTTCTCAGCAATAGAACTTTCCAAGTATTTGAGGGTGATTACAGTTCAGATATCCTACCTCTCAATTGTGGGGTCTCTCAGGGTGATTCATTGAGACCCACTTTCTTTAATGTCTATATGCATCCTCTGGCTGAGGGCGTCCTTGCATTTGGGATTTCGCTAGTTTCATAGGCAGACAACACTCAACTTATTTTTTCCATTAGTCATGAGCAGGATGCACAATCCAAATCTCTGAGTCCATGTATCACGGCAGTGGTAAACTGGATGAACCACTGAGCCTTAAACCTCAATGGAGAGAAAACAGAACTTCTGATTCTGGGTAACTCTTCTCCTAATTTTCTAAATTTGTCATGGCCTAGCATTTTTGGCACAAAGCCTTCCCTCTTAGCCAGCTGTAGAATGTCTGGGTGTGTGTGGGACAAAGATTTGACTATGGATACCCTGGCAACAGAACTTGCCTCTACCTGCTATGAGTTGCTGAGAGCTCTCATGAAAGTCCTCCACCTCCTTCCTCCTTTACCAAAAAGGCTAGTGCTTTAGGCACTTATCCGTTCATGGCTGGTCTGTGGAAATGTGCTGTATCTGGGAGCCCCCAAATTTACAATAAACAAACTACAAATGGTGTAGAACTCTGCTGCCCTTCTTCTATATAACATTCTTAGACATCAGTCTGTCCTGAAGCTCTAAAAGTGCTTCACTTGCTAAAAGTAGATCAAAGGATCAAATTGAAATTGCACTGTATTGTAACAGGTCACTTGCCCTGACAGTATCCAAGATTGGTCATTCATGGATTACTCCCTATAGCCCTGCAAGGCCTCTGTATTCGTCTAATGCCCATTTAGTAAGTGTTTCCGTTGTTCATAGAACTAGGAGAGGTTGTCGTTCCTTTCAGTTCAATGTTGCTGAGTTTTGGAATTGTATGCCTACTCCTCTGCGGGCCTCAGAATTGGAAATATCATTGTGTAAACAGCTTAAGATTTGGCTATTTGTGCAATCCTTCTGACTTCCTTGCTAAGGATGGGTGTTTTCTATTCTTCCACTTTTTTGTCTAATGTGTGGTACACTATAGCGCTGGGATACCTTAGGGTAGCTATGCGCTTTATAAGTTCCTGAATAAAATAAAATAAAGGAAATGGTCCCTGCATCAAAATTGCACATGAGGCCATAACTTGCTTAAAACAAGCATTGGCAAAGCCAGTCAGTCTTGCTTTTGTGATATTTTTAGGTTTGTAAAAATGACAAAAATTCAATCATTAGATCTGGAGATTTGCAATTTTAAATGTTTAAGCAAAATAGCGCCATAAAGCCCAAAGTGCCAATCATGGCAAACTGGTCAAAGGACACCAGGGGAAAGTCACAAGGTTAGGCGGACCATGATGTGACAAGATGTGGATACACGGACCAGGTTAGTCCAGCTGAATTGTTATCTTCTTACTCCAGCACAAAGAGTCCCATTTGCAGTGAAGAGGGTCGCGACGAGCAAGGAAACATTGAAGACGATCATCGATGTAACACAAAGAGCAGCCCTGCCATTGCTCTCGGGTTTTGCTGTAGCATGAAGATTCTGTTATTTTCGCAAACGGTCAGCCCAGTGCTTTGTAATTGCTCTCTCAATAAACAGTTGATGCTGTAGACCAAATGGTCATGCTGATGGATTTCAAGTTGGGTCTGTGATTGACAACATTTCAGCACCAAATGGGCCCAAGAACTTCAATTCAGCCTCTCTGAGGCCACACCACAGGTCCAAGACCTGAAAGGCATCACCTGAAGCTCAGGGACATGCTCCAGCTGGATCTGGGTGTTGGCTCAGGTAGTTAGGAGTCTGTTATGTCCCTGTGGCTCACAACAGGAGGCCAGCAGACTAGCCCTTGACATCACTCTGGGAGTCCAAATCCCGCTGACTCAGGCAAGAGGGCAGCAGGGCAACAATCCAGAAAAGCAGCAGTGCAGCAGGACAGTAGTATAGCAGGAAAGCAGTCCAGCAGAGTGGAGGTCCATTCAGCAGCATAACAGTCCTTCATCCTTGTACAGTCTCTACACAACCTTGAAATGTACTGATGAGTTAATGTCTGAGGTCCAATATTTATACACTGTGCCTCCTGTGAAGTGGAAGAAGGTTCTAGAGGTTTCCTTTTGAAAAGCATAGGTCTCCTGCCCCCCGTTATGTGCAAGGATGGCTGTGCTTCCATGAGACCACTTCCCCTTTGTGAATGGTAGCAAAAATATTTTTTCAGAGCAGGCAGTGGTCCCACGGAGCACTGCCTGCTCTGAAAAAATGAAACGAAAACTTTTCATTTTTGATTTTACAATGCATCTTGTTTTGCTTCAAGGAAAATGGGCTGTATTTAAAAAAAAAAAAAAACTGCTTTATTTAAAAGCAGTCACAGACATGGTGGTCTGCTGTCTCCAGCAGGCCACCATCCCTGTGAGGGCAGCCATTTCCAATGGGGTCGCAAATTGAGACCTACCTGATGAATATTTATGAGGTAGGTAATTTGCGACCCCATTGGGAATTGCAAACAGTGTCATTGACACTGTTGTACATCAGGTTTTGCGACTCGCAAATTGCAAGACGCTATGACTCGCAATTTGCAAGTCGCAAAACCTGAATTTCGCACATGTGGCCCTAAAATGCTAAGGCAGGAAAATGCCAAATTTCAAAAGGAGGCATTTCCAAAATTATAATTTAAAATATGACTTTACCATAAGAGAGGAGTTTTCATTACTATTCCAAAGACATCAAAGATGAACTAGTTACCTGTTCCCATTTGGACGTTACAGCTTATTATAGGTAATAAGGTACCTCAAAGTTATACTATGGGAGAAACAGGCCTTGTAGTAGTAAAAAATTTATTTAGGAATTGTGAGTTTTTCAGTACCAAGACATGTAAAACTCAAAATTAAATGTCTTAATTTTTAACTACATTGCACCCTGCCTCTGGCCCTTTTTAGGGCCTACTCGAGTGGTGATTTATATCTCTTAAAAAGGCAGGTTTGGGCATGGCAATGGTGTATGTTGCGAGAACAAAAGGGCAGCTTAAAACTACATGTACAGACTGCAATGGCAGGCCGAAGACATGCTTAAAGGGCTACCTATAAGTGGGTGGGACATTAAGAGCTCCAAGCATACTTGTAGCATTCAATCTACAGGCCCTAATTCCTTGGGACTTATACGTATATTCATTATGCCAATTAGGGATAAGCCAATGCTACTTAGTTTAAGAGTGACCACATTCACTTTATCACTCATTAGAAGTGATAAAGTGCCCAGAGTACTAAAGCCAGTGACAACGGTGTCAGCAAAAATGAAGGACAAAGGCAAAAAGTCTGAGGGAAGACCACCCTAAGGCTGACAGGTCTGATTTAAAATCATTAAATATTTTTAAAATAATTAATGCAAAATATTTTACAAATATTTGCATAAAGGTTTAGGAAAGGGATTTAACTGATATAGGGATGATGGGTGGTAAAGTATATTAATACTTAGGTATCTCCTACGATACCTCAGTATTAAATATGTTGCATCATTTAACATGATTTACTTTTCTTAAAGTTCTCAAATTATTTCAATAACATTTAAATGAAGTTTTAAAAGTGAGTTGTGAAGGATATAGTGGCAATGAGTGGGAAAGTGCAATATTACTTAGGAATCCACCATGATACCTGCATATTTATTAATTGAATTAAAGTAAACAATATGTATACTTCATATTTATAAAAATATGTAATAGTTTATTAAACAGAAAACATAAAGTAAAACAAATACTGCAATAGGAATTTTACTTCTATAAAAAAACAAGTTCCAATAAATATTTAAAGTAAGTATTAAAAAAGACAACAAATTAAACTACATAAAATATTTTTATTTAATAACTTATGACATTTTAAAAAAGTATCAAATGCCACAAAATTGAATATATTTTTAAAATAAATCATGAAGATAGAACAAACAAATAACATTTGAATGCATTTTCCTACATGTTTCCATTACATTCAATGGATAAAATTGACGTTTTTCAAAGTTTACTTTTTTAACTTTACATAAATGGCTCATTATCTGTTCCTACAGGCAGTGGAATGTGACGGTCACGATCAGAAACAAGGAAGAGCTTTGGTCAGATAAGAACAATGTAATTTACTTTTTAGAACATATTTGTTAGACATTTTATTGTAAGGAGAGATGGAGGAGGCAAATAGATGTTAGCCAGATGTTTCAACCAGTTTATTTCCCAATACAGGTTGTTTTCTTATTCCTACATTAGGACAACTGTTTTGTTTGCAAAATATGTTTAAAAAAGAAAATGAAAAAATATCATATTCCTTTTGAAACCTATTTTAATACGGGCAGCATTTAAGTTTTTGGCATCCTGTTTTTTAACTTTGTTTATCTTTGGACAAAGTCAAACATTATGAAGGGGAAAACCATTGATCTCTTCATTTTTTAATTTAATATTTCAGGAAAGTTGTCTAGGGATTGTTTTCCAAGTTTTAAATCCACCATGATACCTGCATATTTATTAATTGAATTAAAGTAATCAATATGTATACTGCATATTTATAAAAATATGTAATAGTTTATTAAACAGAAAAAATAAAATAAAAAAATACTGCAATAGGAATTTTACTTCTATAAAAAAAAAAAGTTCCAATACATATTTAAAGTAAGTATTAAAAAATACAACAAATTAACCCCTTCGCTGCCAGGCCTTTTCCCCCTCCTGTGCCAAGCCTTTTGTTAGCTATTTGGGGCAGTTTGCGCTTAGGCCCTCATAACTTTTTGTTCACATAAGCTACCCACGCCAAATTTGCGTCCTTTTTTTCCAACATCCTAGGGATTCTAGAGGTACCCAGACTTTGTGGGTTCCCCAGAAGGAGGCCAAGAAATTAGCCAAATAACAGTGAAAATTTCGTTTTTTTAAAAAAAAATGGGAAAAAGGGGCTGCAGAAGAAGGCTTGTGGTTTTTTTTCCCTGAAAATGGCATCAACAAAGGGTTTGCGGTGCTAAAATCATCAGCTTCTTAGCTTTCAGGAACAGGCAGACTTGAATTAGAAAACCCAATTTTTCAACACAATTTTGGCATTTTACTGGGACATACCCCATTTTTACGATTTTTGTGCTTTCAGCCTCCTTCCAGTCAGTGACAGAAATGGGCATGAAACCAATGCTGGATCCCAGAAACCGCAACATTTCTGAAAAGTAGACAAAATTCTGAATTCAGCAAGGGGTAATTTGTGGAGATCCTACAAGGGTTTCCTACAGAAAATAACAACTGAAAAAGAAAAATATTGAAATTGAGGTGAAAAACACAGCAATTTTTCTCTACGTTTTACTCTGTAACTTTTTCCTGCAATGTCAGATTTTCGAAAGCAATATACCGTTAGGTCTGCTGGACTCCTCTGGTTGCGGGGATATATAGGGCTTGTAGGTTCATCAAGAACCCTAGGTACCCAGAGCCAATAAATGAGCTGCACCCTGCAGTGCGTTTTCTTTCTATACCGGGTATACAGCAATTCATTTGCTGAAATATAAAGAGTGAAAAATAGCTATTAAGAAAACCTTTGTATTTCCAAAAAGGGCACAAGATAAGGTGTTGAGGAGCAGTGGTTATTTGCACATCTCTGAATTCCGGGGTGACCATATTAGCATGTGAATTACAGGGCATTTCTCAAATAGATGCCTTTTTTACACACTCTCTTATATTTGGAAGGAAAGAATGTAGAGAAAGACAAGGGGCAATAACACTTGTTTTACTAATCTATGTTCCCCCAAGTCTCCTGATAAAAATGATACCTCACTTGTGTGGGTAGGCCTAGCGCCCGCGACAGGAAACTCCCCAAAAGGCAACGTGGACACATCACATTTTTTGAAAGAAAACAGGTGTTTTTTTGCAAAGTGCCTACCTGTAGATTTTGGCCTATAGCTCAGCCGGCACCTAGGGAAACCTACCAAACCTGTGCATTTTTGAAAACTAGAGACCTAGGGGAATCCAAGATGGGGTGACTTGTTGGGCTCTGACCAGGTTCTGTTACCCAGAATCCTTTGCAAACCTCAAACTTTGGCTAAAAAAACACATTTTCCTCAAATTTCGGTGACAGAAAGTTCTGGAATAAGAGAGGAGCCACAAATTTCCTTCCACCCAGCGTTCCCCCAAGTCTCTCGATAAAAATGATACCTCACTTGTGTGGGTAGGCCTATCGCCCACGACAGGAAATGCCCCAAAACGCAACGTGGACACATCACATTTTTTGAAAGAAAACAGAGGTGTTTTTTGCAAAGTGCCTACCTGTAGATTTTGGCCTCTATCTCAGCCGGCACCTAGGGAAACCTACCAAACCTGTGCATTTTTGAAAACTAGAGACCTAGGGGAATCCAAGATGAGGTGACTTGTGGGGCTCTGACCAGGTTCTGTTACCCAGAATCCTTTGCAAACCTCAAAATTTGGCTAAAAAAACAAGTTTTCCTCACATTTCGGTGACAGAAAGTTCTGAAATCTGAGAGGAGCCACAAATTTCCTTCCACCCAGCGTTCCCCCAAGTCTCCCGATAAAAATGATACCTCACTTGTGTGGGTAGGCCTAGCGCCCGTGACAGGAAATGCCCCAAAACACAATGTGGACAGATCACATTTTTTGAAAGAAAACAGTGGTGTTTTTTTCAAAGTGCCTACCTGTAGATTTTGGCCTCTAGCTCATCCGGCACCTAGGGAAACCTACCAAACCTGTGCATTTTTGAAAACTAGAGACCTAGGGGAATCCAAGATGGGGTGACTTGTGGGGCTCTGACCAGGTTCTGTTACCCAGAATCCTTTGCAAACCTCAAAATTTGGCTAAAAAAACACGTTTTCCTCACATTTCGGTGACAGAAAGTTTTGGAATCTGAGAGGAGCCACAAATTTCCTTCGACCCAGCATTCCCTCAAGCCTCCCGATAAAAATGATACCTCACTTGTGTGGGTAGGCCTAGCGTCCGCGACAGGAAATGGCCCAAAACACAACGTGGACACATCACATTTTTTTGATAGAAAACAGTGCCTACCTGTGGATTGTGGCCTCTAGCTCAGCCGGCCCAAGGGGGGGCAGAAATGTCCTAAAATAAATTTGTCCCCCAACTCCCCCCAGGAGCGACCCTTGCCTACGGGGTCACTCCCCCTGCGTGACATTGGCGCCAAAAAAAATTCCCTAACGGGTCGCTCCCCATCTCTAAAAAAACAAACAAACAAAAAAAAAACGCAAAAAAAACAATTTGCCGTGGCGCCTAGAGGTTTCTGCCCCCCCGGGGGCAGATCGGCCTAATAACAATAGGCCGATCTGCCCCCAGGGGGGCAGAAATGGCCTAAAATAAATTTGCCCACCACCCCCCTGGGAGCGACCCTTGCCTACCGGGTCGCTCCCCCTGCGTAACATTGGCGCCAAAAACAAAATCCCCGGTACCTAGTGGTTTCTGCCCCCTTGGGGGCAGATTGACCTACAATCGCCAATCTGCCCCCAAGGGTAGAAATGGTCTAAATACAATTTCCCCCCCATGGGAGCGATCCTTGCCTAATGGGTTGCTCCCCATCTCTAAAAAAACAAACAAACAAAAAAAAAACACAAAAAGAAATTTGCCCTTGTGCCTATAGGTTTCTGCTCCCCCCTGGGGGCAGATCGGCCTAATAACAATAGGCCGATCTGCACCCAGGGGGGGCAGAAATGGCCTAAAATAAATTTGCCCCCCAACACCCCTCCGGGGAGCGACCCTTGCCTACAAGGTCGCTCCCCTTGCGTGACGGCGCAAAAAAAAAGATCCCTGGTGCCTAGTGGTTTCTGCCCCCCTTGGGGGCAGATTGACCTAAAATCGGCCGATCTGCCCCCAAAGCAGGCAGAAATGGCCTAAATACAATTTGCCCCTCCAGGGGAGCGACCCTTGTCCAAGGGTTCGCTCCCCATCTGTAAAACAAAAAAAACAAAAAATCCCTGGTGCCTGGTGGTTTCTGCCCCCAGTCTAATCAAAATAGGCTGATCTACCCCCCAGGGGGGCAGAAATGGCCTAAAATAATCCCCACCCCCCCCTCAGGGAGCGACCCTTGCCTAAGGGGTTGCTCCCCTTGCGTGAAATTCACATCAAAATAGGCCAATCTGCCCCCAAGGGGGGCAGAAATGGCCAAAATATAATTTGCCCCCTAGGGGAGCGACCCTTGCCTAAGGGGTCTCTCCCCACCTAAAAAAAAAAAAAAAAACATAACAAAAATAAAAAATAAAAAAAGGATCCCTGGTTCCTAGAGGTTTCTGCCCCCCCTGGGGGCAGATCGGCCTCATAATAGGCCGATCTGCCCCCAGGGGGCACAGAAAAGGCCTTCCCAAAAAAATGCCCCCCCTGGGAGCGACCCTTTCCCAAGGGGTCGCTCCATTATGTCCATTTAAAAATAAAATAAAAAAATCCCTGGTGTCTAGTGGGGGTTCAAAAGCCGGATTGCAAGCAATCCGGCTTTTGAAACCCTGGGAGAGACTTCAAAGGGAAGGCCTCTCCGGGCCTCCCCCATGGGATTGAAAGAAAAATGCTGAGCATTTCTCTTTCAATCACGGGGAGACCCTGTGACTAATCAGCGTGCTGACGTCACAGGGGGGTTTGGGGGAGTCAGGGTGAAAGGGGAAGGGCTTCCCCTTCCATCCCTGACTTGGGGGGTTAGGGTGGAACCCCACAGAGGGAGCGCTAGCGCTCCCTCTGGGCTCTGTGACCAGGACGTAATGGTTACGTCCTGGGCACAGCAGCACTGTGCCTCAGGACGTAACCATTACGTCCTGGGCACAGAACGGGTTAAACTACATTAAATATTTTTATTTAATAACTTATGACATTTTTAAAAAACATTTAAGTTTTTGGCACCCTGTTTTTAACTTTGTTTATCTTTGGACAAAGTCAAACATTATGAAGGGGAAAACCATTGATCTCTTCATTTTTTAATTTAATTTTTCAGGAAAGTTGTCTAGGGATTGTTTTCCAAGTTTTAATTTTTTAAAGATTTGAAAGTTTTTTTGCCAGCATGGTTTTGTGAATTGTGATAACTTGGGATTTTCAAAGAAAGCAATAAGAAAACGGGATTGCATCTTTTTAGCCATGTTTTTCTGTGAACTATATGGATTGTTGGATTATCAGTGATTCTCAGTGAAATGTTCTAAGAATGTCATCAAGAGTTGAAGAAAAAGAAGAAAAAAGACAATTACAGGTAGAAAGTGGCATAGTTTTAAAATAGATAAAAAAAATCAAAAATTGCCTAATGAATTAACTTGTTAAGTCAAAGGAGGAGAGTAAATGTAGGTGTTATTGGCAGGTATTATTAGTGTTAAATGTACTCAGCATTGTCTAGGAAGTCTGTAGATCCCATCAATGGAAATTGATGAATGTTTGCCAACAGTCTTTCTGACATCTCTTTACCTTTTTTAGGGATTCAGGGATTCAGAGTACCTGACAACGGTAGAGCCATTCTCCTTTTCTGGAACCTTTGTTATTTTTTTTTTATTTCTAGGAAATAAGAGGTTAGAGTGACTTTTTCTAATAGAGTTGTTAAAAGAAATATGTCAACCCTCAATGGCATTATTGGTTTTTGCTCACCCTCTGAGCAGGTAGAGTAACAGCTCTACCATTCAAAAGGAAACACTGCTTTTTTCTGTGACCTGACCTGCTCTGATGGCCAACCCATGTATCACTAACGTGAGTTGGATTGGGGCCAATTATTCCTGATTTTGTGAAACATGAAATATATTCAGATTACATAATTGAAGGGGAGAAGTCATCAACATCCGCAGAAAGTACAACATACAATGCAGTAAGTGTTTTCAGTTCATATTGAAGTGTACTATTTGATTAATAATCCTCAACTAAGGATTATTTTAATCTTTCACCAATATCCCTGAGAAAAGTGAAAAAGAATCTTTGAATTTGGGTGTTATCATACATTTTAGTAAATTGAAGTAAAATATGATTTTTCTTGGACTTTTATTTACTGCTTTATATTTTACAATTGATAAAAACTCAGTGTAAGTTGAGGATTGCTTGTAAGGCATTAAAATAATGGGATTGTAGTGTTGGTAATGTTTTCCTGAATAGTATAAATGTGGGTGAATAGAGGGGGAATGGATTTAAAAGTTCCATTCAGCATCCACATTTCACTATTCTCTAGGGTATTGTGTTATGTACTGTACTAAAGATTAGTATTTGTTTTGAAGGGTTCTCATTATCATAGAGTAGACATGTTCATGATTAGAAGCTTCAGTTAATTCAGGAGGTATGTTAATATCAGAGTGAGTTTGAAGAGTTACTCTTTGAGGATTACTCACCTGTTTTTGTCATTGCACGATTCTTCCCAAGTTTGAGATCATGGGCATACTACTGGCAAGGTGCATGGGGATGTACTGAGATATCTCCCTCGAACCTAAGTCACAGGACTCATTGGAGGTGGCTACAAGTGATTTAGAACTCGGTAGATGGGTTACTCCGTCACAACAGTGATAGATATTCCGTCCCCAAAATTCTAAATCCCATAGAATACAGTGGGATTGCATACCAAACTGTAAAGGTTGACAAACCTATAGATTCTTAAAATCCCACAGAATCAATGCCTGAAATTTAAAAAAAGGTTGTGAAATTTTAGTCATTTTCATATACCTTGCAATTCATGTGTGTATTAATTGTGCTAGCTACACGTACTATAATAGATAGATGGCAGTGTTTTAAAATGTATCTCTCAAATATGTGGTAAAGTTTTGCATGGCAAATGCATGAGTAGAAAAGGTCTGTGTGGTAATTGTACATTTAATGTAACGCTCAGAGGAAAAAAACGAGTTGAAGAAGGAAACATGCTTAAATGAACCAATTTTGAGCAGAAAACAGCCAAACTCGTGATGAGGCTCCAGGTGCTTTGTATTTGTACTTGTATTAGTATTTATTATGTTATCACAGAACAATAGATTATCCAACTGCAAGGTGATTTCGAAATAGCCTTCTAAAAATGAATTAGAAAATGGGTTCCTGTATCAGAAATTATTCTATATTGCCAATCGTGAAGGCCAAACATATCTGTGACAAACATTAGGCCATCTCTTCAGCTGCTGGAAATTTGGATAGGGTAGAAAAATGTGGCATCTTGAAAAAGTGTCAATTGTTAAGATAATGACTCATCATCTATCAGACAGAGGAGAATCATTTGTGAGATAATTAGAATTGGTATGCCCTGGATCTAGAGCTCCAGAGATTGGAATGTAAAGAGTTAGTTTTAGCGTAGATGGGGCTGGACTTATTATATTCCTGGACAGAAACATGAACTGAAGGTCATCAAAAGGAACATACAACAAGATCCAACATGGTTCTGACTCTGTTGTTTGAAATAGCTATACAATTACATATGTGTATCACATCAAGCTGCATATTCTTTCATAGGGATTATATAACTGAAATAAAAATGATGTTGTATAAAGGGAGCCTTGGAATGACGATCAGGTTCTTAAGTTCCTTAGGATCAATTCTTTCTCTAGCCTTTTTAACTTTTTTCAAAGAAAGACTGGCAAAACTAACCATACAATGTGAAGATATGGTTGGTTTGTCATAGGCAAGTGATGATTTATGGTAACAATTCAACATACCATTACCCATCTGAATCTTTGACCCAGTAATATAACTGATAGCAAAATCAAATTGGAAACTGAAAATTGGCAATACAGCTGAGCGACTATTCTTACACTGTAATTTACATATATATTGTACATTTCTATGATCAGCATAGCTTTCTAAAAAATGTTGATACACATGTCTACATGCAAGTTTAGTCTTTCCTATAGCTAGCAACTCCCTTTACCACATTGTCAGGTTTGGTTCACTTCTGGATAAGACATGAAACCAAAAATGGATTATATTAGCAATTGCGTAACATTGGAGTGGCACAGAATGAAGGTGTGCCATCAATAGAATTTAAGTAGCTGTGGATTCATTATATTCTGATATAGAGAGCTAATATCATCCTAAAGTGTAGCTATGATCTAGACAAAACTGTGATGATAATGATTTTGTTCTGATAGCCCAATTGATATAAAGATTGTTCCTCTTCAACAAACAAAATCTATAAATCACAAAATAGTTTGGAGAGACTATAAAATAAATAAAAATATTTATCTTTGATCACCAAAAGAAATCTGAAGAGGGAGTGAAGTCTTCTTAATGGGCCCTGAGGCCAAAGGCTTGCCATCAACAATCTGGAATACTTAGAAAGCTTCTTTTCTCTCTTCGGAATGTTGTCCTTAATTATCCTATCATTATCAATTAAAATCCTACCCACATCTCTATAAATAGTATTTCCATTTTTAATTCTCAGTGCAAATTACAAAAGAAACACATAATTATCTGAGCTACAGAAAAAGCATCCAATATGGGGAAGCCAATGAACCTCTGCCCTTGTCTCTTTCTCTGAGGATGTGATCCTGCCTACATCCTTCTAAGAACATTTAGGTAAAGGACAGATTAAGCTTTACCTATATGTACCTCATTTAGAACTTGGCAGACGAGTTACTCTGTCACAATGGTGATCAAAATCCCACCAGCAAAAATCTAAATCCCATAGACATTATGGAATTTAGATTTCAATGGATAGGATACCCATCATCGCTGTGACAGAGTAACCCGTCTGCCGATTTCTAAATCAGGCCTTAACTGTCCAGAGTCACTACGATAAAGGCACAAACATGCTTTTCATCAGCATTCGTATTAACTCTCTGTCATATAACCCTGGCTGCCACTACTTGAAAAAGACACACTGTTTCTCTAAGAAATTTCAAAACAAATACAGTCTTAGAAACTTCAAAAACTCAACAGAAAACTTCTCTCTTTCATTATATTGCTCTTTGAGTCATTTGAATAAGTTAACACGAATTTGGGGGTTATTTAGAATTAGAGGATGGGATACTCCTTCAAAAATATTATGGCTAACCCTTCCACCACACTACGAGCATATTATAACCGATGTCACTTGCTGCACAGAGGACAGAGTATCCATGCATTTTAAAGGAGTATTCTATATGCCAAACTCTAAATAAGGCTACATGTCAACATGCAGAGAATAGTGCATGAGCAGTGCAGGAGCCACCCCTGGGGTCCCCTGCACCCCGTCTCTGCCAGCCTTTTCATGGCAGCGTTACCGCCATGAAATTGTTGGTGGAGAAGTGGGTCGTAATCTTTAGGGCAGCCCTGCTTGCAGAGCTGCCCTGGTGGATTAGGACCGCCATGACTGCCAGACCATTGGGACTACTAATCCTGGTGGTGCTGGCAGCCTGACCGCATTGTAAGTGCCACGGTCATAATGTAACCCTTGAGTGCTGCATTGGCAGCGGTCCGACCGCATGTCTGTGATGCCCTTAGTCTGTGAGAAAGTGTCAGGTATTTAAACGTACTCCTGGGGGCCACACTCTGAAGGCAATCTTGAGGAAAAAGGGACTTCAGGATAACTTTACATGTTCTTCAAGAGAAAAAACAGCATAGGAACAGCCTTGTTTAGACCACTTACTTCAAAGGAAATGTGCCTAAAAACACCAAAATGATACACAAAGGTAACAGTAAAGCTGCTCAACAGGTTGAATGTGGGCTTGTAGGATACAATGCCCTTTAAATATACAATGTAACAAGTATGCTGGTGTATATGAATGATTGCATAGCATACAAAGAAACATGATTTTTTGTGTCATTTATTAATCACTTAGTTAACCATTCTGATGCCATGTATTACCAATGTCTGGAAAAAATAAGTCTTGGCCCTGTAGCTGTTGAAACTTATTACAATCTGGCTGCATCGAGATAGTTGCAACTGATGGGCTATTACCTATAGTGGGAACATTTCACTAGCAAGTTATGCAAGATATTGTAATATCCACATGAACCCACCTTTTTAAGAAGATTCAATGTGGGGCCTGCAACTTATGTACAGAGCTGTGCAAAAGGCACACCAGTACTACAAATATATGACAATACTGTTGTAACACAAGGCATTTAAAAAAGAGCTAATGTGTGTATGCACTGTCTGCAATATATAAGGCTGCAAGCTAGCATACCAACCCCCCCACTCATGCCAACAGGATCTAAAGTCTGGATTTTACTCCATACAAATGTATTATACTAGAAGCTGCATATTAGTGAACTCTTTGACTGTACAATGAAGTCAGATGCCTGAACCTATTAGCTGAGGAGTGAAGGCAGGCTGGCAGAGATTCCCATAGGATATGAAGGCCTTAAAGGGGGCATTGATTTCCAATTAAATTTGTCTAAAGCACTCTGATGGCTACAAAGGAGGGACTGAGGATGTCCCAGGGTGCAAAATAAGGGTCCGAGGGTAAAGAGGATTTTTTGAGGATATCAGAGGGTCAATGGGGTTTTTGTTTTTCCAATGGTTTCAACTGTATTGGAATTCATAGTTCTTATAGTTGTCTGGTAAATGCCTACTCAGGTTTTTTCCATTGTCTCTGACATTTTCAAACATTACTTAAGGACAAGCTGCAGTGCATATCAGTATGCTGTGATAAGTCCCAAGACCTACAAGAGGAATCTCAGGAGAAGTGAAGACTGGCAGGATGTGCCTGAAGATCGATTAGAGCTATATGAGAGATAATGAGGGCCATCCAAGAGCTCCATAGAGTTGGGGAAGAGGATCTTGCAGTGAGACAAGTATCTCTTGGGTTATCTGAGTGCTAGCAAAGGGACAATTATGGAGGCCTGAGGGTAGTCAAAGATGTCTATAAGGATTTCGAAGCACATTTAAAGGGGTGATGGACTGAGCATTGCCAGAATATCTCTGAGCGCCATCTGACAGTTTGCTAAAGGTGACAGGGGACCAGTGGATTATATGACTGCCAGAGGAGGGTTTCTGATGGCTCACTGTCAGTACATGATAACTGGATGATGTCAAAAGACTGCAGGATGGTTTCTTTGAAGATGGCTGAGAACTTTCGTAAGAAAATTGGTCATTAGTTGTGTGGCCTGCACAAGTTATGGGTCCACATTTGTCTCCCAGTGGGAACCAAACACCCCATTGTAGTGTTTGACTCTCTCAGGGTAGTGAAGCAGAGCAGTCCAGGGCCTTCTCATGGCAGGTGGTGCGGGCTGGTAATCATCATTCACAGACATAAACTAATAACATTTAATATGTGATTGTTAACTCTGTCCATTTTTTTTTACAGTTACTTGGTAGGGCAAAATGGTGCACCTTCTTCCTTCTTGGCTGCGGGTGTCTGCAGATGGGATCCTAGCCACAGTCAATAGCATGGACTGGGGGTTGAGGACCTCGGGCCTCCTTCTCTCTGGGAGGGAGCTGCATGTACGCACCCACCCAACATTGAAACAATTCCTTGTGGCAACTCCTGAGCTCTGGCACACCATGGGGATTTAAATCGACCAGACAGCTGAGCTTTACACGCTCCAGACTTGAGGGGGGCTCAAAGGTCAAAATCCTTCTTATACTGATATCTCAGGCCCTGTTGGATCATTTTTGGTCTCATTGTGCTCCTGGTGGCATACCCTAGTCACCTGGAGCACTTTCTTTAGGCCTCCTGGCCTCAAAGGTGATATACTTTGCAGGGAGCTAGTTTCCCTGGCTCCCTGCATCTGCCTTTACCTTGCTTTTTTTCTTCTGGACCTCCCTCCTCCTTGGTGCAGTGGCCTAGTACTCCCATCGACTATTCCTCAGGGTGTGTAAGGAGACCAGCTTCACTGGTCCTAAGGAGTTCCCAACTGGTCCTTGGGTCAATACGAATCAGAGTACTTAGTCCAGATGGTCATCAGGGGGTTCTTCCTTCCACCTGTCCATGGTGGTTGCCTCCAGTTCCGGTGTCAAGCAGGGAAGCACACCCAGGAGAGAGTTCTCTCCTTTGAGCAGAACCTTTTAAGAGGGTGTGGGAGTGTCCAGCAGGGCTGGAGCTCTGGCCTATTCTGATGTGCCATCACATCTCCACCCTGTCCTAAACTCCCTACACCGCCTGCTGAGATGTTTCAAAATGGCACCAACTAGGAGTCACTTCTTGACATCACTGTCAGGGCCTTCCCCAGCAAAACCTCAAAGGAGCCCCCCTCCTTGTTTGGCTCCATAGATCTGGGCTCCCTCCATTGTTTAGTGGGCTTGGGCAGGCCTTCTTCTTGGCACTGGGTGACAGGTGGCTGATTGATGCAGAGCAGTCCGCCCCACCCCTTTCTTCTCAGGAGCTGACTTCTGCATGTCATTTGCTTCCTTTGTGAAGGGAGAAAATTAATTAACTCATCCCAGTGGAGTGATAATAGGCCTCGGTTATGATCCTGAGCTGAACTAGAGCAATTTGACATTCCTGGATGACCTATAAGCTGTATCAATGCATTCCTTTGTAGAACTTTTCTTTTCACACAGGTTATGCTATGAATCGTTATGCCTCTGGTATTGGTAGACCAAGGGGAAGAAGAGCTGCACTCTAAGACAGGCTTCCTCATAAGTGTATAATGGAGTGTCACTGCAAACAACACTGTAAACAAACATGATTTTTTCAACATGTGTACACCATCATTATGAGGTCTTTTCTTAGGTCAATACCAAATCCTGCAGAGTCCCTTCTGTACCTGGCTACCTGTGCACAGTTCCTGGGTGGTGCATGACAGGAGCCTCCCATTCATAGCCCTCACCTGTGTGAACATGTGTGCACACCTGTTTACATGTGTTCATGTGTAACCAGCCAAGTGACTCATACCCTTGCTACAGCAGCCTTTTCTTAAAAGGTGGACACTGGTGGTAGACAAGCACAGTTCATTTGCCATGAGTTTACTGTGGGTGAGTCACAGGTTATGAAGCTCAATTACAATAAAAGGTCTAAAACCCTGCCATCGATTTAACATGTGATATCCTTGAATTTGCAAAGGTTGTACGGGGACCAAAACAGAGTCTTTGAGCACTGACTGAGATCATGTGTGGGGCACTTCAGAGTTGGCCACATTGTACCTGTTTTGTTTGTGAGAGAACATTGTACCACTCTTATCTTTTGCTTTTTTTTATGCAAATCTTGCACTGATGCTAGTTATGCCTTTTATTTTTTTGTTAGAGAAGCATGTTAAGTTCCTGACTGTCATATTCTTGTTCTACATTTGTTAAAGGAAACTAGTACTGTCCCTGCTGCCTCTGCTCTACACTGCTATCCATACATTATAGAATTGCTGAAAACTCAACAATTGCACTATATCATGGACTTGGGAAGGATGTATGTGTGTGTGTATATGTGTGTGTGTATGTGTGTCTGTGTGTGTGTGTCTGTTTAGTGGGAACAGTTTCTTCAACAAAATAGTTGCTATGTGGTGATCATAGAACGAGGTGAAGCTCTCGCAGGAAGGGTTTGTTCGAGTTAAGGGTTATCACTATAGAAGACATGTGTGAGTTGTTCCATTGCATGATGCAAGTTTTATTGTACTTGGTAGTTAAGGATAGATACAATTGTTTAGTTTGTGATCAAACCTACATAAGGCTAGTTAGACTATTATGAGTTGATAGACAATGTTGACAGTTTGCAGTTTCACACTTTACCTCTGATTGGTGATGTCATTGCCATTCTTATTCTCTGTCTTACTCATGGATTGTCAGCCGGAATTGATTTCCACATCTTTTGATGACAAGAAGATTGAAAACATCTCAATGCCAAAATCATTCATTTCACTGGTGCTTGTAGGGAGAGGACCATCAGTACTTAAAACTCCTCTGAGTCCTAATATGATTTGCTAAATTGCATAAATAATTGTAATTTCACTGACATTTAGAAACATAAGGCAGATTTTCTTACATTTTACCCAACACAAGGCAGCAAGCAAAGTTGCTGCACTGTGTTGTGTGAATGGGAGACAGCAGAAATGCACCGTATCTACTATGATTTGGTCCATGTCTGCAATCTCTTAGCCCTGGAATAGTGTGTGCTGCCTACTACCAGTGCAAGCACCCTTTCCCCATGGTGCATTGGTCAGTGCACTATAGGCAGTATTTTTTGTGTAGAAAGGGAGACCGTCCTGCAAAAAAAAACCCGTAAAGGCATTTTCCTTTTTCTATGTGTGCAACCCAATATAACCTGCATAGAAAGAGGATGTAGCTGAGAGAAATAAAGGCATTTCTCCTTCTTAGGGCTGGTTCAGGGAGGTGAATCATTTTGATGCATTCCCAGGTTTACTAGATTTAGTAAATCTGAGAATGTGTCAAAATCCATAGGTAGATCTGTGGGACTGTCCATGCTACAGCCATGAAAAGCCTCCCTAATGCAAAGTAAAGAAAGGCAGGCCATCCACAATACAAAATGTTACTAAATCTGCACCTAAGTACATTTCCATTTAAGAATTAACAACATTAACTACTTTAAAATGTCTACATTACTTTTAGACTGAAACATGTTCATCAGCTTTTAGGGTCACTAATGCCCTTTCATCACACGATCAGAATGCAAACAAAAAAGGGAGCTTTCGTTACAAGGAGAAATCATAACCATCAAATGTAAGAGAAAATTCTGTGCCAGACCCAGGTTAAAGGTGGCCTTGGTTAATCGAATTGCGAATGAAGGGGCACAGATGGCCCCATGCTGAAGGAAATTATGTTTCCTGAATCTCATTAAAGATATTTTCTCTGGTGCAATTTTGTGAAGTACTTTCAAATGGTTTATCCTAATTTGATCAGTGACATTATCATCCTCTGCCTTGATATGTATTAGGACTCTTAATATCAACCTAATCAAGGAATTTACGTCTATTTATGCTTTTCCCACATCAAAATCTATCTCCATTTTGGGCCAACTAATTTTGTGTATTCAAGTTTTTAAGGGAGGGACAAATTAAAAAACTATGTTAGTGTGTGCAATTGCACTTGTATATTTATTTATTTATTTACTTATTTATTAATTGACCTACTTTTTATGTATTAATTTAATTGAATCTTAATTGCTTGAAAAATCCACCATGTAGCCCTCATGCATTTAGTGCACAATGTGTCCAGATTACTCCTTAATATTCCAATAACTTTTGTATTATAGTTCTTTATTGGTGGTTGTAAAATCAACATCCAAGAACAGAAGCGTTAACATGGTACATAGATCCTGCTCGACATGAAATAGATATGTATATCTCATTAAGACTTAACATATACATAGATGAAGGAGTTTATAGCCATGCAAAGGTAATATGTGACCTGAGGTGTACAAATGTCGGACATGACTTCAAAAACTAATGTCATACTTCCAGAATGCAATGCAACTGATAACACAACACAGGTAGTCTGATAAGAGTGTGAGGTTGCGTTCATGGCTCCGACTGTATCCCAGCGATAGTGTTTCAGAAATGATCAGTATTCTGGGTATTCCGGGTACACCCCGTCTATTAGTTCTCCCCCACCCCCTCACTGCAGCAGCCACCACTGCGAGCAGGGGCAGGGGAAGCAAGACGAGGAGGTTACTAACGGGGAGGCCCGCAGAGAGAGATGAGCAGTTCTTCTAGGTCGTGGAAGCTAAAAGGCAGGGATAGTGGGCAGGGAGGAGAGATTTGAATAGAGAGAGGGGATATATGGCGCATATATCAGTCAAAAAAGAATATATAAGTATGCTGGAGGGATGGGGAAGAAGAAGGTAGGCGGGGGAATAACATAGCTGGTCGCCCATTTAATAACACAAAGGAGAGTGCTAGGATGCCAAGGGTGTCTCAACACACTAAGCAGGTCTCCAAGGCAATATTAACCCTGCCGACTAATAGGTGGAGGGGATAGATGCCAGGCTTGGAGTACTAGGGATATCCAGCAACTGATATGACGTGTTACTCAGCGGATATTAGCTCTGGGCTATGAGGTACGAGGGCCGTAAATAGGGAGGGAAATACAATATTAAAACGCTGTTCATGAGAGAAGAGGAAATAAGGTGGAAAAGAGAAGAGGAGCAAAAGAAGGGATAGAGGGAAGAGGATAGGAAGAGAGCAGGAAGTCAGTAATAGTAACAGTGATAGTGACTGAGGGGGGAGAGGATAGTAAATATAACAGGGGGTTTGGGGGTGGTATCTGGGAGGATTAGGTATGGAGAGGTAACTGAGTCAAAGGAAAGGTGAGGCATCTGAGAGGGCAGGGGTAAAAAGGGGAGATAAGAATGTAAGTGCATCTTATCCATAGCCAGCCACTGCTTAGCCCAGGTGGAAACGCTTGACAGAGCGCTGCTAGAACCAAGTGAGAAGATAGGGCAGTACCCTGATATATGAATGTGAAAATCCCCGGTGAGCACAGCAATGTCCGTTAGTGCTGATCTTGGTGTTTACATATATCCGTTCACCCTTCGGCGCAGAGAGAAAGGGTGCCCATGTTTGCAGGAAGATGTCCAACTTGTCCTGAAGGCCATAAATGAGCTTCTCATTTGTGGCTGCCTGGTATATTGCAGTAATCCATTCCCCATGAAGAGGAACAGTAGCTGTGCACCAGTGCCTGAGGATACATACCCTGGCTGTAGCAAGCGCTGTGTGTAGTAGGCACTGCTGTGGTTGGGAGAGGCAGCCCACCTCACTGGTATCTTGCAATAACAATAGAGAAGGGGTGAGAGAGGGTGGCAGTGGTATTATCTCCCTGAGGGTGTGCCCTACCTTCCGCCAAAAAGGTTGTATAGCTGGGAAGTCATGTAGGATGTGGGGCAAATCACAGAGGTCATGAGGGCAGCTCCAGCAGGAAGTGTGGGATAATAACCCTGCTGAACATAACTTCTGGGGGGTCGAGTGCCATTCGTGCAACGTCTTAAAGAGATGAAATTTTAGGCGGGCCTCTCTAGCTCCTCAATTTCTGGCCGCAATCATGTCTGCCCAGTCTTCCAATTCATATTCAGTCTGGAGGTCTGCCTGCCATTTGGCCTTGGAGGAGAGCAAAAGTGGGAGGGAAACGAGGTGACGATTCAGCTGAGAGTGTAGTCCAGAAATTACGCCACAAAGGGATCCCCAGGTTTCCAAGTAGTGGAGTATCAGGGATTATTCCAATAACTTTTGCTTCTCCCTCAGAACAGAGTAAGCACTCTAAAGGGGTGCTATACTTTATTGAGCCAATCAGTAATGAGCAAGACTCGACAAACATATAAATGGCCTTCAACTGTGCTTTTAAACCTCCACACACATGCATGAACAGTTTTTTATCTTCAATACCCAGTATTTTCACCAAACCCAGGGCACTGCGATGAAGACTTGTTTCACCCCCAGCTATGCATGTTCATACATGTGCTGGTGGGAGGAACAGATTGTATCCATCATTCACCTTTGTAATGACTATGTGGTGCTCTGGGCAAGGTACATAGATGATATTTTCATCATCTGGATGGGTATGTGAATAACATGAATTCTACTTACTTGCTCAGACATTAGAATTTTCAATCCTCAAACTTGAAATTGTAAATTACAAAATTAAAACCAGGTTACACAGGAAACCCACTCCGGCAACACTATACTTCATGCTACCAGCAGTCACCACAGAAATTTGATAAATAGTATCCCTAAGGGGAACTTAGAGTGACAGAATTGCAGCAATAGCAACATAGCCTTTGAAAATGAAAATCAAGTAATAATTAAGAGATTTTGCAAAAGAGTCCATAGAGCAAACATATTACAGGAGGTAGTTCACAAAGTGAAAAACCTGAAGAGGGAAGATTTGCTTGCAGCATCTCAGAAAACATCTGCAAGTTAGGGACATATCATATCTCTAACAACATATAGTGGACAGTGCAATTTGTTGAGGAAGATACTACAAAACATTGGAATATTCTTCTCCCGGATGATATTGTTTCAAAATTTGTACCACCTCAACCTATCATCACTTTCAGGAAGAGTAGGACTCTGAAAGATATGCTATGTAATAACATGTTCTCCAAAATAGAAGGTCAAGCTAGCATCATACGAACACCCGGGTTTGTTAAGTGTAAAAATTTTAAGACGTGAGTGAAGCAAAGAGGTGAGATCGTTTAGCATTCCCGGGGGCAGTCAGGAATTTACCATGAAAAAGGGACTGTCTTGTAATTCAGAATATTGTATATATGCCCTAAAGTGCCCATGCGATTTGTTCTATGCAGTAGGTGAAAAAAGAGTTCTGGAGCACATGCAAGGCATAACTTATTCTGACAGACAATACCTTGTGACTAGACATTTTGGTGAATGCCACTCTGAAAACAGCAGTTTGTTACAGTTCTTTCTCTTTGTCCCGTCCAGTCTTACAAGGATGACATATTACTTGCCCTGAGAAGGTTGGAATCCAAGTATATCATTAGATTTAACACCCCACATCTGAGAGTTTAAATATGGTTGAGGAAATGTCTATACACTTAAGACAATAGCTTACTTTTTATGTGTTTTTATGATGCGTCTTCTCTCCTTTGCAACATGTGTTTTATTGATATTTTCATTTCCACCTAGGTGTTTGGGGTTTATACAGTGGGCATGTCAATGGACTCACGAAGCTATGCATTTCTTGTATTTTTTTATGAGAGGGGGTCTTTGAAAAATGGTTTCTTGGAACATTGTTTTTTGCATGGACTGGCAGAGTCAAGGGGATTACATGTAGGCATTGATTTAGTGTTTGAAAGTATAAGCCCACTTGGGGGAAATTTTCTCATAGCATGAATGTTTTGAAGGGAATGGGTTAATATTTTTGTTGCCTTTGAATCTCCTGCATAGAAAGTATGTGTTACAAATACCCTCAAGGTATAAACTGCAAATTATTTCCATGTGGGCCCTAGAATGGAGCTCCATGAGTCTGCCTCCACATCTGGTTTGTACATACTAGTAATGTAGACCACTTGGACAGTTACAAGTTTTCAATAGTTGCCGGGTGCCAAGTTGCTAATAATATGAGTTTTTTTATTTTTAATAGTAACAGTATACGGAGATGGCATTGCAATAGGGAAACCAGATGATTATGGTGGACATGATCAATATTCGTGGGGATATTACTACACTAAGATGGCTTCTAAATTCTATCTCTGACAGATCTGCACATATGCCTTATTTATGATATCCACAAACCATGTGTACTTAAAGTCCTTTGTCAATGTCCACTTTTCACTTGTGAACAAGATACCAGTTATTCCCTAAGGTAACTATAACTAGCGTCTTTGCCATGCACAGCTAATTGGTCCACATATTATATCATTGATGAAATCTTGTACGGCATCTTTGATATTATCACTGCTATATCTGCAATAAAACTATTGATAGGAAAACTGTGGGTGGCAAGGGAGAGAGTTATAGTTACCTTGGAGGGGAGTTATAGTTACTTGAAAGAACTCTAACTATAACTGTTGAATTTCTAAGGTTTTGTACAATTAAATTCAAAACCTAATTATAATCCCCTGTAACCTTTGTTTTTTTTAATGAATACATGTATATATATAAATATACACACACACAAATATATAGATATATAAAGAATTGTAATTTTATGTTACTTTGCATTACAAAAAAAGCTATAGAAATTCACTGAAACAACAAAGGTTAAAGTAACGTTATAGTTAGCTGAAGATTTCAGTGACAACGTAACATTTTAAATGCAAAAAAAACCTGAAATTCACCAGTTATATTTAGCTCAGGTAACTATAACTCGTGCCCTAAAGTAACTACAACTCGTGCCGCTGCCAAGCACTATCTTGTCATCAATTATGCCATATCAGATGTTGCAATGCTGCTATCAGTAATGTCATACATCATATCATGAGTGATGTAATAGGTTTTGGATAAGTAGCAATGCATTTCAAAGGTGTGGGTTATATTTACTTGAGAAAAATGGGTGATGCTAAATGCAATTTTTCCATACATTTTCCACAGGGATTTTTGTTTAGCACTAAAGCAAAAACAGCTGAGCAGAGTTATACCAGATTTGGCAGAAACCTAGATCTTTACCCTTGCGTTTGTTATTTGTTGTAAATCAGTTCAGTGGATTTTGAAAAATCTGGATAGTTGGGTATATGGAGTCCTGCAGAACACTGTGTGTATGCAATATCAAATAATAGCATTATCTGATTGGCTGAGGGTTTTTTTTTCCCCATCATATAGGACACCAACATTTTAACTGCTTAAATGCTGCCCCGTGCTGAGCCCGTTTTTGGCTATTTAGAATAGTGCAAGCATAAGGCTCCATAACTTTTTTCCATAAAAGGTAACCACACCAACTATAAGTCTCTTCTTTCCAATATCCTGGGGATTCTAAAGATATCTGGGGTTTTTGGATTCCATGGGACCTAGAAAATAGGCACAATATAGCAACAGTTTGTCCCTCATTACTAGGTTGGGGTCATCAGACCGCCCGCCTCGCTGTGGCACCCTTACCGCCGCGGACCTGGCGGTAAAGACCACCTTATCACAAGTTGTGTGGTTTGTCAGGAGCCAAACCTCCACAATGCTACCCATCCTGCCAGTGCAGTCGCACCGACACAGCCAGCGGTGAGCACCTCCAAGGAAGTGGCCCTTGAAAAATTCAAACTCTGACCAAAAAACACATGTTCCTCATATTTCTGTGGTGGAAAGTTATGGAATCTGTGGGGAGCCAGAAGCTTCCATCTGCTTGGCATTCACCCAAATCTCCCGATAAAAATGACACCTCACTTGTGTGGTTAGACCTTGAGCTCGTGACAGAAAACGGCTTAAAACGCAAAATGGACCAACACATTTTTCAACTGAAAACTGACATTTTTTCCCAATGTGGGTAGCTGTAGATTTGGGACCCTATCTCACCCAGCACTTAAAGAAACCTAGCAAACCTGTACATTTTTTAAAATTAGATACTTAATGGTATCCAGGCTGGTGTGACCTGCAAGGCTTCTACCAGTTTTTCCTACCTAGAATCCCTTGCTAACCTCAAACCTTAGTGAAACAAAAAACACCCTTTCCTCACATGTCTGTGAAGTAAACGTCTGGAATCTGTTAGGAGCCACACACACCTATCCACTTGTCATTTCCACAAGTGCCCCAATGAAAATGGAACCTCACTTGTGAGGATAGGCCTAATGCCCAAAACAGAAAATGTCCCATAACACAACATGGATACATCACATTTTTCTAATGAAAACTGGCACTGTTTCCCAATATAAGTAGTTGTAGAGTTTGGACCCTAGCTCAGCCAACACCTAGAGAAACCTAGCAAACCTGTACATTCTTTAAAACTATGCACCTAGGGGTATCCGGTGTGGTGACTTGTGTGGGTTTCACCAGAATTTCTACCCAGAAATCTTTGCAAACCTCAAACGTTGACCAAAAACACATTTTCCTAACATTTATGTGACCCTATCTCACCAAGCAATGCCAACAGGGAAGATATTCATAGGATTTGGGCGCTCACAGTAAGTCCAATCAAGTAATAGTCCAATAAGTTTATGGTATGGTGCTCATGACAAGAGGATCTCCCTTAGTCCTCCCATGTTTCAAGGCAAACACACAGAAAAAGAACAGGTGTCAGAGCACTCATGATATTCCTAATTAGGAGTTATTGATGTATCCAGTCTTCTTAGTCAATCAATCACCGACTCATGTTCATCTCAGAGTCCAGATTTTATTCTCAATGTATGGAACTCTCCATAAGTATAGTAAAGTACAGCCAACACGTGTTTCATCCCATGAGAAGTTAATCTCTTAAGGACTTCATCAGGGCTGCAAATAGACAAAATAATAACGTCTACATCTGTGGTAACGAGCGTTGGTCAAAACACAGACCATACCAGCACCCAAAGTGACAATAGTGCAATGTAACAGGGCAAGATATAGTGTGACTTTTGTGATATTCGTAAAAAATTATTAACGGTTAAGATAAAACAGTATAGACCGACAATTTTTATATTCCCGTTCAAAAGAGGGTGAAATGTACGAATCAGTCATCTGTTATTAAAGCTTTAGTTAACTATTGATTATACATGTCATGTACCATATAGGTTTATATAATCAGAATGTGCACGTCACCAAAAGAAGACAAAATAGAGTGAGACGCCCTATGAGCAAGGCAGAAAAAAGATCCAGGTTTTATGTAGAGATTATAAAACAAAACCCAGAATATATAGAAAACTAAAATAGAGATAATATAAGCAGAAGTAAATAAAATAAATAAATCAAGGAAAACCTATACTAATCTGTCGTTATCCCATTAAGGCATCTCATCTGTGACATACCTTAATTAAAATGAGTTAGTTTAATAGCGAAATATCCAACAAGGCCATTGAGCAACCTGTCGAGATCCCAAAAAGAAAAAGGGGGGGAGAACAATCAGTCTTATATAAGGTCCCTATCAGGTATAGGGTATAAAATCCAAGCAATTAAGTAAGACAACTCACAAATATACATACACCGACCTTAAGTTCTATGTTGCATCCAAAATAAAGTTGCACCGAGGTAAATTCCATATCAATCTACAAAAAAGAATTATAGACATGAATCTATCATGCTAAGGTAAGCGTCACCGCGGGGATCCTATGTCAAAAAAGAAGAAAAAAACAAAAAAACAAGAAAAAAACCCCGATGCCGAACCTCGAACAAACGGAGCCAATCAAGATGTTACAAACCAATAAACCACTCACCTTCTGTAATAGATTATCAACTTATATATGGGGAACCGAAACGGAGTCAAGATGCATCCCGCTACGTCCCAGTCACAATGTGCCGCATCTCGTCTAAACGCCCGAGAAAGCCGTCCCTTTTTAAAAGGAACTGTATCCGCGGAAATGATTGGAGTGGAAGACGGACTTTAACTAAAAACCATGGGCGCCATATTGTAATGTCTAGAACTATCCGTAGAACGTTGATTATACCATAACGGGTATTTAATGTTCCAAAAATTCACCCGTTATCAATCGATATGCCACATGAGAGAAGCAAAAACGGTCTATACTGCAAAGTGAAGTATCCAAATTACGAAATATCGATTCATAACAATATGAGTAGCAAGCATACTGCTAATAAGGTAGATATAAAAGAAATACTGGGCAAAGGTTTCTTTAACCTTGTTAACTCTTCAAAATAGGGGGAAAGAAAAACGGGGGGCCTTAAAACCCAATCATAATAAATATCCCTCATCTTAATAAGGATAATAATAACTATCTATAGTCATAAAAATAGAATAAGCCAAAATATACAATCAGAAATGGGATGGGAAATAGCAAATGATCGCACTATAACCAAAAAGGAGGATAAGAGTGAAGTACATGTTCAAAACATATATACCTATTGATAAGATCTGTAGTAACAACACTTTATCTATGAGAAATCATGATATAAATATGTCGGAGATGGGATAGAAAGAAACATGTGGTCATTAATACAAAAAAGAGAAGGGGATGAAAATAAAATAACATTTACATCACATATGACATGATATGTCTGTTGCAGGGACAGCTCATAAACAATGACGTAAGGACGTCTTTAAAAGAGAGATAACATAGTAGCCTCATCAGTTGCAATGAGTCAATAATGAAATGAAAATCACATTAAATGCATTTGGACATGCGTAAAGAGCTAAAATTGATAATAGTACCAAGTCTATTATATTGAAACAATGTATACTTCGAATCAACTATACGTACAAATTATACAGCAATATCATTGTATAAAACCCCGTACGCTGCCTACGTAACAATCATTGACATAGATACATATCTAATGAACTAACATACGGATACAGTCATTATGGAAATCCATAAGTATCACATGAACCTACACTGTATTCCAGCCATGATTGAAGATAAGATGTTAGTCACCTAAGTAGTACTCCATCTCAAAATTGGTGTTCAGGCCATCCTCCACAGCTCTGAGTTTTAAAATCCAATAGCATTCCCTTCTTCTAAGGGCTAACTCCCTGTTACCACCCGAGGGTCTCTTTCAATGAGATCAAACCCAAAAAATTGAAAACCACATGAGTTGTTACGTTCAGGGCATAGCCGCATGTGATTTACAATGGGATATCTCCCATCATCCTGTCTGAGGGCTCTGAAATGTTCACTTGCTCTGGTTTTTAGTGATCTAATGGTGCTGCCTATATAATACAGGCCACACTTGCATACAATCATATAAATGACAAAATTACTGTCACATGTGATATTGTAGTTAATATTAAATGAAATTCCAGTGGAGCTCATGAAGGAGGAGATGCCAGATTTTGCCCATCTACACATGCCACAGTGTCCACACTTGAAAAAACCCTTATTACGTTTACTAAGCCAATCATTGTGTCTCAGTTTAGTGCGGAAACTGGGGCATAGGGTGTTCTTAAGAGTTCTACCCCTCCTAAAAGTAAAAACCGGGGTCCTAGGAATCATTTTCTTAAAGTTATGGTCAGCTGTAAGAATATTCCAATGTCTGTTCATACATTTCTTAAGAAGCATAGCTGGTTTCGTATAGTTAACTATACAACGAATGGTGTCATCTCTAGGTCTAGATTTCTGACATAATGTATCCGATCTCTTCAGACGCATTGCCCGAGTACGGGCGTTATTAATCACGTCTGAAGAATATCCCCGTGCCTCAAATCTATTGCTCATATCCTTAATGCATAATTTAAAATCTTCCTCAAGGCTGCAGTTTCGTCTTGCCCTCACCATCTCACCATAAGGTATTGAATTGATCTGGTGGGTCGGATGTGCGCTCTTAGCATGTAAGATAGAGTTACAGGAAGTACTTTTTCTGTAGAGACGACTCTCTATTCTGTTGTCACGGATGAATAGTTCAACATCTAAGAATGCAATTTTAGTCACACTTTGTTCGAAAGTAAATTGTATGTCACAATCATTATTGTTCAGATATTTAATGAAAGCATTCAGTTTTTGTAGGTTACCTGTCCAAATCATCAGGCAATCATCAATATATCTACCCCAATAGAGTATGTCAGTCATCCAATTGCTACCTTCTTTACTCCAGGACAGTTGGGAACAAGAACTGATTTCAAGTTCACTTAAACTTATGAATATCTTAATAGAAAACGCAGAGAGGAAAGTCACCAGACTCCAAACGGAAATTTCAGAATTAGAAACAGAAATTAGAAATATGAATTTGGAAGAACCCACGGCCAAAAATTTCTAAATACTAAATGAAATTATAAATCAACATCAAAATGAGGTCGCACAAAGAAAAGCGCATATACTCAGACGGGATGAATTGGATTACAAAAATGGTAGGATTTTCACATTCTCACGCAAATATGATCATTTGATTAAAAGGGTTGAAGCCCCGCCAAATTGTGAGGCGGGCTCCTCATCCTCACTGAATAGTGTATCCACCAGTAACAGCGAGAGTAGTGCTTGCTCCAATACTTCCAGACTTGACTCAATAGCACCACAGGGTACTCCCTCTTTTTTAGCAGAGGTCCGGAGAATAAGACAGGGACAGTGGGAGACAAACCGACGTGTGGTAGAACCAGGAAAACCAGACGGGGTAGGAGAGGCGGAGCACACCGACTTAAAGAAAGGAATGAAAACACGCTCTTGGAACAAGGGGAAATAAGTAACTCGGTTAGTGACATTATCAATGTCATTAACCTCTCTGATCTCGAACTTACAACTCACGATTTGACTCTTTTAAGTAAAGGTCTAGGTTTTTGTCCAGGAAATACGGGGGATTTTCAGGGTACTAAAATCGACTTTTTCAAATTTATCAGACGGCTTAAATTGAAAAAACATTTCTCAAATCAACCCGACTATAGACGAAACGGTACCTCAATGGATACTCTCAATGAGGGCCATCCCCTATCCATCAGGGATATTCAGGACACGGCCACCTTACTGTCTATTGCCAACTACGAACAAGATCCGACTACCTTAACACAAATCTTATCTGATCTTGATATTCCATCAGAGACACTACCTAGCGGTCTAAGGAATAAATCGACCTGGACTCCAACCCTTGTGGGTGATAATTGTATAGATACCTTCTTTAAGGTAGTCTGGCGGGACTTCAACAAATTGGAATGTCAAAACACCACTCGACTGGATGTCTGGCATCACAATCTTAGTCATACAGAAAGAATTAATTTAAGACAGTTATCCAGTAATGAAGAGATTACCATAAGGGAGGCGGATAAAGGGGGTAATATTGTGATTATGAACACCTCAGATTACAAACAGGAGATTTATAGACAATTAGGAGACAACGTTTGCTATGAGAAGATGGTCTCAGATCCCATCCCCTCACTGTCTAATAAAATCAATAAATTCCTACAAGAGTGTCTGAAGCAGTCTCTTTTGAAGGAAGAGGAATATTTGTACCTTCGTGTCCATAGACCCAGGAATCCCTGTATTTACACTCTACCGAAAATACATAAGAATCCCACATCCCCGCCTGGTAGACCTATTGTATCAGGCATAGGAGGTCCCACGGAGAGGCTTTCGGAGTATGTAGATATTTTCTTACAACCATATGTAATTAATTTGCCATCATATATCAAGGATACCAAACACATTCTTAGTATATTATCCGACATGACGTGGGAACCAGGTATGATCTTAGTCACATTGGATGTCACCTCTCTTTACACCAGTATTAATCACGAACAAGGAATGGAGGCCTTGCGTTATTTCCTGTACAGGCGACCTGCAATACTTTATGACCACACCAATATGCTAATCAATATGGTTGATTTGATTTTGAATAACAATGTTTTCCTATTTAATAATGACTGGTTTCGCCAGAGACAAGGTGTCGCCATGGGGTCGAAATTTTCTCCAGCCTATGCAAATCTATTCATGGGTCTTTTTGAACAAAATAAGATCTGGAGTAAAGAAGGTAGCAATTAGATGACTGACATACTCTATTGGGGTAGATATATTGATGATTGCCTGATGATTTGGACAGGTAACCTACAAAAACTGAATGCTTTCATTAAATATCTGAACAATAATGATTGTAACATACAATTTACTTTCGAACAAAGTGTGACTAAAATTGCATTCTTAGATGTTGAACTATTCATCCGTGACAACAGAATAGAGAGTCGTCTCTACAGAAAAAGTACTTCCTGTAACTCTATCTTACATGCTAAGAGCGCACATCCGACCCACCAGATCAATTCAATACCTTATGGTGAGATGGTGAGGGCAAGACGAAACTGCAGCCTTGAGGAAGATTTTAAATTATGCATTAAGGATATGAGCAATAGATTTGAGGCACGGGGATATTCTTCAGACGTGATTAATAACGCCCGTACTCGGGCAATGCGTCTGAAGAGATCGGATACATTATGTCAGAAATCTAGACCTAGAGATGACACCATTCGTTGTATAGTTAACTATACGAAACCAGCTATGCTTCTTAAGAAATGTATGAACAGACATTGGAATATTCTTACAGCTGACCCTAACTTTAAGAAAATGATTCCTAGGACCCCGGTTTTTACTTTTAGGAGGGGTAGAACTCTTAAGAACACCCTATGCCCCAGTTTCCGCACTAAACTGAGACACAATGATTGGCTTAGTAAACGTAATAAGGGTTTTTTCAAGTGTGGACACTGTGGCATGTGTAGATGGGCAAAATCTGGCATCTCCTCCTTCATGAGCTCCACTGGAATTTCATTTAATATTAACTACAATATCACATGTGACAGTAATTTTGTCATTTATATGATCGTATGCAAGTGTGGCCTGTATTATATAGGCAGCACCATTAGATCACTAAAAACCAGCGCAAGTGAACATTTCAGAGCCCTCAGACAAGATGATGGGAGATATCCCATTGTAAATCACATGCGGCTATGCCCTGAACGTAACAACTCATGTGGTTTTGAATTTTTTGGGTTTGATCTCATTGAAAGAGACCCTCGGGGTGGTAACAGGGAGTTAGCCCTTAGAAGAAGGGAATGCTATTGGATTTTAAAACTCAGAGCTGTGGAGGATGGCCTGAACACCAATTTTGAGATGGAGTACTACTTAGGTGACTAACATCTTATCTTCAATCATGGCTGGAATACAGTGTAGGTTCATGTGATACTTATGGATTTCCATAATGACTGTATCCGTATGTTAGTTCATTAGATATGTATCTATGTCAATGATTGTTACGTAGGCAGCGTACGGGGTTTTATACAATGATATTGCTGTATAATTTGTACGTATAGTTGATTCGAAGTATACATTGTTTCAATATAATAGACTTGGTACTATTATCAATTTTAGCTCTTTACGCATGTCCAAATGCATTTAATGTGATTTTCATTTCATTATTGACTCATTGCAACTGATGAGGCTACTATGTTATCTCTCTTTTAAAGACGTCCTTACGTCATTGTTTATGAGCTGTCCCTGCAACAGACATATCATGTCATATGTGATGTAAATGTTATTTTATTTTCATCCCCTTCTCTTTTTTGTATTAATGACCACATGTTTCTTTCTATCCCATCTCCGACATATTTATATCATGATTTCTCATAGATAAAGTGTTGTTACTACAGATCTTATCAATAGGTATATATGTTTTGAATATGTACTTCACTCTTATCCTCCTTTTTGGTTATAGTGCGATCATTTGCTATTTCCCATCCCATTTCTGATTGTATATTTTGGCTTATTCTATTTTTATGACTATAGATAGTTATTATTATCCTTATTAAGATGAGGGATATTTATTATGATTGGGTTTCAAGGCCCCCCGTTTTTCTTTCCCCCTATTTTGAAGAGTTAACAAGGTTAAAGAAACCTTTGCCCAGTATTTCTTTTATATCTACCTTATTAGCAGTATGCTTGCTACTCATATTGTTATGAATCGATATTTCGTAATTTGGATACTTCACTTTGCAGTATAGACCGTTTTTGCTTCTCTCATGTGGCATATCGATTGATAACGGGTGAATTTTTGGAACATTAAATACCCGTTATGGTATAATCAACGTTCTACGGATAGTTCTAGACATTACAATATGGCGCCCATGGTTTTTAGTTAAAGTCCGTCTTCCACTCCAATCATTTCCGCGGATACAGTTCCTTTTAAAAAGGGACGGCTTTCTCGGGCGTTTAGACGAGATGCGGCACATTGTGACTGGGACGTAGCGGGATGCATCTTGACTCCGTTTCGGTTCCCCATATATAAGTTGATAATCTATTACAGAAGGTGAGTGGTTTATTGGTTTGTAACATCTTGATTGGCTCCGTTTGTTCGAGGTTCGGCATCGGGGTTTTTTTTCTTGTTTTTTTGTTTTTTTCTTCTTTTTTGACATAGAATCCACGCGGTGACGCTTACCTTAGCATGATAGATTCATGTCTATAATTATTTTTTGTAGATTGATATGGAATTTACCTCGGTGCAACTTTATTTTGGATGCAACATAGAACTTAAGGTCGGTGTATGTATATTTGTGAGTTGTCTTACTTAATTGCTTGGATTTTATACCCTATACCTGATAGGGACCTTATATAAGACTGATTGTTCTCCCCCCCTTTTTCTTTTTGGGATCTCGACAGGTTGCTCAATGGCCTTGTTGGATATTTCGCTATTAAACTAACTAATTTTAATTAAGGTATGTCACAGATGAGATGCCTTAATGGGATAACGACAGATTAGTATAGGTTTTCCTTGATTTATTTATTTTATTTACTTCTGCTTATATTATCTCTATTTTAGTTTTCTATATATTCTGGGTTTTGTTTTATAATCTCTACATAAAACCTGGATCTTTTTTCTGCCTTGCTCATAGGGCGTCTCACTCTATTTTGTCTTCTTTTGGTGACGTGCACATTCTCATTATATAAACCTATATGGTACATGACATGTATAATCAATAGTTAACTAAAGCTTTAATAACAGATGACTGATTCGTACATTTCACCCTCTTTTGAACGGGAATATAAAAATTGTCGGTCTATACTGTTTTATCTTAACCGTTAATAATTTTTTACGAATATCACAAAAGTCACACTATATCTTGCCCTGTTACATTGCACTATTGTCACTTTGGGTGCTGGTATGGTCTCTGTTTTGACCAACGCTCGTTACCACAGATGTAGACGTTATTATTTTGTCTATTTGCAGCCCTGATGAAGTCCTTAAGAGATTAACTTCTCATGGGATGAAACACGTGTTGGCTGTACTTTACTATACTTATGGAGAGTTCCATACATTGAGAATAAAATCTGGACTCTGAGATGAACATGAGTCGGTGATTGATTGACTAAGAAGACTGGATACATCAATAACTCCTAATTAGGAATATCATGAGTGCTCTGACACCTGTTCTTTTTCCTATCTCACCAAGCATCTGTGCAATCCTGGTAAACCTGACCATTTTTAAAAACTAGACAAGCACAGGAGTTAAGGGGTACGTGACATGTGTGGCTTTCACCAGGTAATTTTATCCAGAAGCCCTTGCAAACATCACAATTTGTTAAGAAACACACATTTTACTCACACTTCTGTGATGGAAAGTTGTGGGGTCTTCGGGGAGCCACAAATTTCCCACTGCACTGAGTTCCCACATGGCTCGCAGTAAGAACTGTATAGAATGGTTCAAACCAAGATAAATGGGAGTCCTCTGGTGATGGGTCCCATTGACCTTGGTTTGAGCCATTCATTTAGTGGATACTAGGCCCAGCCACACAAATGTGTTACGTTTATATCAGCACAAATGGGGCAATGCAGATTTGTAGGAATCTGGTAGATTCCTGTAGGTTCTGGAAGTTTTCATCACAGAAATGGAAAGCAAATGCATGATTTCAGAGAGAGTTTGAAGTTTTCAGAGTGTAGGAAAGTGGAATGACATGCAGTTAGGCAGGTTAGCCTTCACTATGTAACACTGTCACAATACCCCAAATATGGTCCTTGGATTCACAATAATAAATCCTTAGCTCAGTCCTGGTAGTTTTGCAAAGAGCAGACAGGCTTTACTTTAAGAACATGTGTTAAGCATTTCAGAGCACCAACATGGACAATAAGTAATTAACACCATTGAAAGAAATCCAACACCAGTTTATAAAAAAAAAGCAGATTTTTATATGAATTACAATTTCAAAACAAAATAAGTCAGATACATATAACCAGAGTTATGAAATTTTAAGTGAAAAATAATTCAATGCAGTTCAGGCTGTCAAACGTTTACCTTTGTGGTCAATGGGGAAAATCACTATTGACATTGGGTCACTTATGGGGTGAGTTCAGAGGTATCCAGTTGTAGTTAAGGTTATGTGGGTCCTAGTACCAAGCTACAACAGTCAGACTAATTTTAACTGGCTCATAGGGCCCTGTTGCAAAGGTGTTCTGGCAGCCCTTGGTGCTTGATGCAGGGGCCTCGGGTGCTGAAAAATGGTACTTATGACACTCGATCAATTGCAGGCCGCATTTGTAAGAGACGGCTGGGGGTTAAACTTGTGTGGGACCCTGGAACAGGATTCACTAGGCAGAACAACTCTACCTAGATCGTGTGTCTTGAGTGCGGAGGTGTGCTTGCCTATCCGTATTGCTGAAACAGAGCAGCAGTTGCTGGCTTTAGCACTGTAATGGTGCCGGCTAGGAAACAAATGCAAAAACTCTACAACAGAGCCACTGGTGATATCAGGTGCAGGTGTTGCGGTGTGCCCTTAGGTTGCAGAGTTAGGTAAAGGTTGTGATGACCAGACTGTCCACCAACAAGCTTTGGCAGTGCCTTCCAGATTTCCTAGGGAAAGAGGTCGCCGGCTGTAACCGGGTGGAACGCTGGACTACATGTCTCACGATGCACTAAACCATGTGCTTTTGACCAATGGTCAGTGCTTCTTCAGGTCTGGTAAGATCATTTTAGCTGCAGTGGGCAAAAGATTAGTGCCACTAGTCCAAGGGAGACTAGTCTTACCTTTGGCTCACACCGGCCTCCATCTTGCTCTGAGGAATTAAACTTTGGTCCAGAACAAGTGGCAGTCGAGCAGTGTAGGAGACTGGCCTGGTTTGTAGTGGGTACCTTGGGTACTTACACCTTACACCAGGTCCAGTTGTCCCTTGTTAGTGAATGTAGTAGTGTTCTAGCAGCTTAGGCTGATAGAGTTAGCTATAGCACAGCAGCTTAGGCTGAACTAGGAGACATGCAATGTAGTAGTGTTCTAGCAGCTTAGGCTGATAGAGTTAGCTATAGCACAGCAGCTTAGGCTGAACTAGGAGACATGCAAAGCTCATGCAATACCGCTTATAGTTACACAGTACTTATACCGAAGAGTAAAGAAAATACTCAGTGTTACCAAAAATAAAGGTATTTATTTGGGTGACACAGTAGCAAAAATATCTTTGAGACAATACTCCTTCTGGAGGTAAGTATTATACACAATATATACACTAGACACCAAAATTAAACAAGTAAATAGTCAAAGAACAATGCAAACAGTAGGAAATTCTATAGAATGCAATGGGAGAAAATAGGTCTAGGGGCAACACAAAGCATACACTAAAAAAGTGGAATGTGAATCACAAATTCCCCCCTAGACAAGTGTAGTGTGTGCAGAATCACTGAGAGAGTAAGAATACAGTAAAGGTAAGAAAATGACCCCATCCCAGAGCACAGAAAAGAAGGCGTAAAGTACTGCAAGTTTCCTTAGGACACACTGCACCTCGTTTTGGGGATTTTGCAGCAGCCCACCAAGTCTGCAAAGAACAACTTTGTTCTAGGGAATATACTAGGGAATTACGGGGAGGGTTAGTGCTTCCCATTTGGAGATGACAATTTACATATATCAATTTAAGGAGAGTGCACTGGCACTCTTGCCTAGTTACCAACCTCTAGTGCACTTTCAGAGTCATAACTAACTGCATCTAGAGCAAAACATGTGAGACTGGCCTTGAAAAAAGGACACTTTCCTCCATAGAGACTGTGGGTAAAACACCTTCAAAGGATCCATGCAAGGCATACCACCGTTGTCTCCCCTCATTGTCTAGATATCATAAATGCCTGTAGTTTGTAGGTTTGCATGGGTAGCACCACAGCATGGCCCCAAATTTATCAGCTACCCCATTCATTATCTCTCAACATAACACTTTAGGGTTGTTTGTGTTGTGGCCTCTTTGCCCACCCACACAACTGGGGCACAGTTCTTATTGAGTGACATTTTTGAACTCAAGTGGCACAAAGGTTTGGCTCTTCAAAGATTCCAGAACTTTCTGTCACAGAAATGTGAGGAAATCTGTGTTTCCAATGTTTGATGTTTGCAAAGGCATCTGTGTAATATTACCTGGTGAGAGCCATGCAAGTCATGAACCCCTAGATTCCCCTGGTTGTCTAGTTTTCAAACATGTGAAAGGTTGCCTAGGTGCCAGCTGAGCTAGGACCAAAAATCCACATTTACCGGTATTGCAACAAAAACACAAAAAAAGAAAAGCAAGTATTTCTGAATAAGGGCCATATTTACATTGTGGCTGACAAAGAAGACTCAGTCGCCCTGGAGGGGGCCTTACCATCTGCCATGCTAATGCTACCACGCCTGGACCTTAGTAAGTAAACTTACAAGGGGACGTGTATAGGTCGATGAACCTTTTGAACTGCATGGAGTATCCTAGTCATGCAGTGATTACTGAACCAAAACGCTCAAGGATCCAAGAAAGAAAAACCCTACTAATCAGAAATAACCATCACTCAATGGAAAAGGTTAATCATTTTTATTCCCTGTTGATTGCAATTCTAATCAAATGTTAATATTGCCTTTACTAATCAATCTTTATTAATCATCAAGAAAACATTATTCTCCAAAAGAATCATAAGCAACAATGCAGATCATAAGTCAGTGATTATCAACATTAATGGAGTAATTCAGCAATGCAATTTTGTCAGTCAATTGTCACCGTCAACGTCTCCCCTGTCAGCCTACCTATCCAAGATTAGCATCAGCATGTGGGTCTTCATGCGAAAACAATTTAGATAAAACATTAATTTGGAAAAATCTATCTAAAGAGAGAAAATCTATTCAGAAAACATCCCAGTTGGCACCTAGAAGAAAAAGCAGAATTCTGTCAGTCATATTTTCATAGCTACCTATCCAGGATGGATCAGCAACGAGTCAGTCTTCGTCCCCAGGTCATCAGTGGTCAGCTACGTATCAGGCTCACCGAGTGTAAGCCCAATTATCAGCACTTCGGACAGCATCTCCTGACGTCATTGACTTTCTCCTCTCTGTTCTGATTTCACTCTCCTTGTCTTGACTTTTTATTAGGGTCTCTCAGTCTGTCCCACTAATTGCTAATTGGTCAAACTTGTCGAAAGTTATAACACTAACCTATAGTTTTTATTTACCAAATCTAAATTTTTGCTTAGGCTTCAGGTTCCATACATTTGATTGGTCCTTGTGGTGATGAGAACATCATCCAGCTCTTCAGGTAACAAAATTATTGCATCTATAGTCTTTAGTCAGCGCCTCTATTGTTCAAGTCCTGGGAAAGTACATTTAGCCTACACTACACATCATTGTATCAAATTGACTTCATCATCACTTGTCCGCTGGTACATTGCAGAATCTTCTAGCAGAGCCATCTGAACTCTGCACAGTTCAAGGTCCTTTGCTCTGGTTTCCAGTCCTCGCAAGCCTCATCGAGTCTTCACGTTATAAGCAGACAAGGCCCAGTGAAACAAGGCCTTTAATCCGGCTAAGTTAAGAATGCAAATTAACCCACAACATAGGTTATACATCCAGTTATGATATATTAATACATTTTACATGAATTTTCTCATTTCTCATTATTTAGCATCTTGTTAATACACATGGTGACCATTCCCTGTGAGCACATTTTCTATTACACAGGTTATTTTCTATTATTAAATTCTCTATGTATTTCTCTCATTAATAAACACACATTAATCATTAGAAATTTCTTGAATTAGCATATCTGCTCCATCACTAAGACTACTCTATCTGCCAAATCTAGAAATGAGTACCAAGTTAGTGGTCAATTCTAAAACCTTGACAGAAGATGTCAAAACAGTGGTTCCTGTCAATGACTTTTAATGTTTGATGCACTACTCCATCAACATGACGGAGCTGTCCATCCTGAAGCCAGAATTTCTTTTTTAAAACAAAAGCCTCTCTCAACATCGGAGTTATCTCACATATAAAGGGGGTCATTAGACAATTATCACTGCTATTTACCACCATGGTTTTCAAGGTGGTGACAGGCAGGATAACTGACCTGTATGTCTGAACATGTGAATTAGGTGGGAAGACATAGAAGTCAGCTGGAGATGGCCATTACTCAATTGGGACATGGGAGAGATGGACTAGTCTTCACCATGGTTACACCAATGCTCTGTCCACAGATATATTGGGCGGCCAGACCATTATCTTCATGGTAAGGATATTCTACAGTTATTGCGACGGAGTATCCTTACCACCACAGATTTAAATCTAGTACAATTTTTTTTTCAGTTAATCCACCACTTACCTGTTGGTTTAAGCACTTTCAGAAATACTCGCTTCAAAGCATGAATAATGAATATTGAAACTAAGACTACTGGAGGTAAATCATAAAGCCATGTCAAGGCACCAACTTCTTTATAGTCCATTCACAAACCATTTGCGTACCACACACACTTTAATATTGCCGGATACAGGCCCACTCCAACAGATCAGTGTGCTCACATCAACATACTGCCACCATGCAAGGGCCCGTTACAGTCATAGGCCAGAGGAGGGAATCCCCATTAAAGACAACCTCTCTGCCAGGTATCAACCAAATTGCATACAAACAAACCATAAACAATCCTCTTCAAACATATATGTCCAAACATGTTGACAGTTGATGCACCCACAACCCGCAGAAGTGAAAAAACAGTTTGACTAAATTTTTAACACCTGTCAAGTACCTGCCTCCATTCTGAACATTACCGAATGCAGGCCAACTGAACATTCACTAATGTCTCCCATGACAGCCACATGAGGATCAGGAAGACATGTCTTACATGTGTCTTTAGCTCACTCGGTGTAGAAAATCCAACTCCTTCTAGTGTGCGGATGCAATTTTGGAGTGTCTGAGAATGCCTTCCGAGGCCTACCTTGCTTGAACTGAGTGAGCATATCTATATTTGAAACTAAGGCAAACATGCTGGGGAATACTACCTATGTTCTCTACAGACAACATAATAAATAGTAGTTCCTGAGACACAGGGTAGTAGTGAGAATGTAGTATATGTCACTTTCACTGTTATGTGTGGTGCTGTGACTGTAATGCACTTGTCATACACTAAACTGAAAATATACTAAGCTTTGATGGTGGATGAACATGACAAGCAGGAAAAACAATTTACCCATATGTGTAGAGTTCGGTGCAGAGTTCTCTGTAATGTTACAATTTTTTAAATAAAAACACACTGTCACCCTGGAGGGTATCCTGGTGCTGATGCAAGTAGCCAGGATTGATCCATGGAGTAACCTAGTTGAAAAGCCAAGTTTTCAGCTTTGTGCGGAATGCACTCATTTTAGAGCCAGCGCATTTGTGTTGATGCAGGTCATTATGCCCTTTGGGGGACAATTTGGAGAATGCTATTCTCCTTGTTCTGGTGGTGCCTATACTGAGCAAAGGTGTCTGGAAGGTTTCCGAAATCTGAGGCACTATTGAGGTATGCTTGACCAGTTCTGTGTAAAGCTTTGCATGTTTGTTTCAGGAATTTGAAAAGAGCTGTGGATGGGGAGTCAATGAAGCTGTTTGAGGTGCAAGGTGTGTGTCTGATGTGATGTTGATGGAAGAGGCTGCCTGCTGCATTCTGCATTGTTTGGAGTTATCTGCTTAGGTGAGTGAGGGAGTAACTCAGTATCTAGTTAAGTGCAGTGCCAATTGGTTTGAATCTGTACGATTTGCATGTGTATTTCCATGACTTTCTGCCTTTTACCTATGCAGTATCCTCGTAAACGTGCACCTAGCCTAGGCTTTTCCTAACCATTCTTGTCTCCATCCTCATCAAAGGTTATGACATTTGTCCAGTGAACCTATACTAACGGCTTCCGTCGCTTGCTACCTGAAGCTCAAGATAACACTTTTTTCATGTGCCTTCAGCACACTCACAGGCACGACATCCAACTCCTTCAGGACTGAGGATGCAAGTTAGCGTGGCCAAGAATGTCTCCATGGCCTACATTCCATGAACTGAGTGAGCATATCTACCTTTGAAACCAAGGCGATAATGCTGGGGAATACTGCTTAAGTTCCCTAAAGTAATAAGCCAAGCAAATGTCCTGTGGGACTCATTCACTGGCACTTCAGCTTTTGCTTTGAAAGAGTGAAAACTCCATTAGTAATGTATCATAACAAATGTTATTAAAAAAGGGTAAAAGACACAATGGCCCTCATTACGACATTGGCGGTAAAAGCCGCTTACCGTCGTGCAGAAGACCGCCTACACACCGCCGAGGCAGTGGAATTCCGCCACGGTCATTATGACCCACTGCTCGGAATCCGCCAAAATTGAGACACCCACACAAGTCCGCCACACCAAAGGTCCGTGATAAATTGGCGAAAACAAAACCTCCACCGTCACGCCAACAGAAATACGCCCACACTATCACGACCCAGGAATCCACACAGCGGTCTTTCAACCGCGGTATTCCATTGGCGGTACACACCGCCGCGCTCAAAATACACACACTCTTACAAAACACTGCACATTGGACAATTCAAAATACACACACCTGATACACATACACACACCACTACCACACACCCATTACAATATAAAACACACACCCACATCACCCACAAACCCCTATGACCAAAATACCAAAAGAAGGCCAGAGAGAGACACTACAAACTACTGCCAAGCATCCACAGGCACACAATACCATCACCCACACAACTTCCACGCACCTCACACAACACAACACTAAATCTCACACCACTTATGACTACACACACCACCCCACACATCACCCACACCACCCCATGGCACGGCAAAGACACCCCAGTTTCTCTGAGGAGGAGCTCAGGGTCATGGTGGAGGAAATCCTCTGGGTAGAGCCACAGCTATTCGGATCACAGGTGCAGCACACCTCCATAGCTAGGAAGATGGAGCTATGGCGAAGAATAGTGGACAGGGTTAACGCAGTGGGACAGCACCCAAGAAATAGGGATGACATCAGGAAGAGGTGAAGCGACCTACGGGGGAAGGTGTGTTTCATGGTCTCAAGACACCACCTTGCGGTTCAGCGGACTGGCGGCGGACCCCCACCTCCTCCCCCACAACTAACAACATGGGAGGAGCAATTCTTGGCGATTCTGCATCCTGAGGGTCTCGCAGGAGTAGATGGAGGAATTGACTCTGGTAAGGCAATGCGTTACTACTATATCCCCCACCCTACCTGCATGCCATCACATACCCCCACCCTCGCCCTCACCCCCATCACTCCAACTCCTCACAAATGTCCCAAACCACACATCCCAACACCAAGCCCTGCATGCAACAACAAAGCATGGCGACCCATCGCCAAAGCATGGCCACTGCAAATACCCATACACCCCCCTAAACCACCATCTCACAGGGTCCCACACAGGAATGCAAGCACTGGGGTACACGTTCACCCACCCATTGCACACCATGGCACACACAGATGCAATAAACATCCTTTTATACCCCTGCAGGACCCCTACCTAACGTCACCGGACAGGAAGGTCCAGATATGTCCACTCCACCCACAGAAGAGGCCCACAGTGATGACAGCAGCTCTGTCCAACTGGATCTAGATGACCAGCCTGGCCCATCTGGGACCTCGGGACAGTCGGTTCCCCTGACACAGTCACAGGCCACCACAGAGCTTCCCCGCTCTGGAAACACCAGCACAGCACCCACCCAGCGGGCCCATACCTCTGTCCCCAGGACATGTCAATCAGCAGTGTGTCCACCACTACAGGGAACCCAGGCTAACCCACCACCCCAACAATAACAGGGACCTGGGGGCAGTGGCAGTGGGCACACGGTCCACGGGACAGAGGCCCAGGAACACAGGGGAACAGGAAGGGCTGCAGTGTGACAGGGGGAGGACAGGCCCAGGGAACCCACTCTCCACGAGGCCCTCTCCAACATCATGGGAGCCTACCACCATTCCCAGGAGACGATGGCAATGGTACTGGCCAAGTTTCAGGAGACCCAGTGGCTGCAGGAGGAATAGTATATGGGCTTCAGGGAGGAACTCAGATCCATCAATTCCACCCTGAGCACCATCGTAGGGGTGCTGAAGGAAGTCCTCAACACCAGGAGGGACACTGTGGCACAACAAGGGGCCCCTGACACTACCCTGGACGATGAACTGCCCACCACCTCCGCCGGCGCTAGTGGACAGGAGGCACTGCCACAGGACCACCACACCAGCACCCCACCCCCTGCAGAGGGAGAACCACCCCGCAAACGGTCCCTGAGATCCAGGACAAAGACAGAGAACGATGCCAAGACCCCCGCCAAGAAATGAGACCACTGTCATCCTTCTGTCCCACCTTGTCACCCTGTCCATCCGCAAACTGCCCCAGCTCCACTTCCTATGCCCATTTGGGCAATGCACCTGTGAGACTAATATACTGGAATCTGTCATGGACATTCCTCCACCATCACCCCTCACCATTTTACAGCACCCTCCAATTTTGAGCACTTAAATAAACACCCTTAAAGCACAAAACAATCTGGAGTCTGTCTGCGATTTCAAAATAGTGTATTAGCAATTACAGTGTCAAAATGCTCTTTCAATTGTAATGTCAACATACCTATGTCACACAGCTCTAGTCCATGAGGAAACAAAGCAGATGTCACACAGTGGGACCCACATATGTGAAATTGTAAGGGAAAGTGACAACACAGTGACCATACACTGGGTGAAAAGAACAGACAGTAGAGAGGTAGTAGTGTTAAAGTACATGTAGTAGGCAGGTTTGTATTCTTACCTGTGTCTCACTTGAAGTATTGCAGGATCACCGAGTTCCTGTTGTCGATGTCCTCTTCTTCTGCTTCCTCGTCTTCACTGTCCACCGGCTCCACAGCTGCCACAACACCTCCATCTGGACCATCCTACTGCAGAAAAGGCACCTGTTGTCGCAAAGCTAAGTTGTGAAGCATACAGCAGGCCACGATGATCTGGCACACCTTCTTTGGTGAGTAGAATAGGGATCCACCTGTCATATGGAGGCACCTGAACCTGGCCTTCAGAAGGCCGAAGTTCTGCTCTATAATCCTCCGAGTTCGCCCCTGTGCCTCATTGTAGCGTTCCTCTGCCCTTGTCCTGGGATTTCTCACTGGGGTCAGTAGCCATGACAGGTTGGGGTAACCAGAGTCACCTGCAAATGGCGAGGGACAACTGTTAGACACACACTAACCTGTAGGGATATCACCAGACCCAGACAACCGTTCCCACTGACTTGCTTCCAGGTGCTCACCTAATAGCCACACACAGTGCCTCTGGAGTTGCCCCATCACATAAGGGATGCTGCTATTCCGCAGGATGTAAGGGTCATGCACTCAGCCAGGGAATTTGTCATTCAGATGGTAGATGTACTGGTCTGCCAAACACACCATCTGCACATTCATCGAATGATAACTCTTCCGGTTTCTGTACACCTGTTCACTCCTGCGAGGGGGTACCAAAGCCACATGTGTCCCATCAATGGCACCTATGATGTTGGGGATGTGTCCCAGGGCATAGAAATCCCCTTTCAATGTAGCCAAATCTTCCACCTGAGGGAAAATGATGTAGCTCTGCATGTGTTTCAGCAGGGCAGACAACACTCTGGACAACACGTTGGAAAACATAGGCTGGGACATCCCTGACGCTATGGCCACTGTTGTTTGAAAAGACCCACTTGCCAGGAATTGGAGTACTGACAGCACCTGCATTAGAGGGGGGATTCCTGTGAGATGGCGTTTAGCTGACATCAGGTCTGGCTCCAACTGGGCACACAGTTCCAGGATTGTGGCACGATCAAGCCTGTAGGTGATGATCCCATGTCTTTCCTCCTTTGTCAACAGGTCCACCAGCGGTCTGTACACCGGAGGATGCCGACATCTCCTCACATTTCCCAGCAGACGGTGCCTATGAAGGACAACAGTGAGCACAGAGTCAACCAACTCAGAGATACGTACCCACAGCTTACGCAGAAAACGATTCATAATCCGAAATTTGCATGTACGAGTGTTGAGGCAAGGTATGTGTGACGCAGTTATAAATTAAGCCATATAGGCCCCTGAAATGGCGGCTGCCTGACCTGTAAAGTGGGACAATGGGATGTGAGGTAACCGCGCTGGCGTTGTACACCGTCATGGTAGGCGGTCAAAGACCGCAGCGCAATTCTGCATTGGTTAAAATGGGACCCTATGGGTCCCAGGAGCCAATGACGATGTACGCACCGCCGCGGACGTGACCGCCATTTTCTATCTGTTCAATCACTCGATACCGGATCTTCAACAGGAGAGGACCTACACTGCAAGTGCTGCTGTGACCTCAGTCAGGAAGAGACAATGGCTCGTGCGTCTGGGGAAAGGGCCCCAGCCTTCATATCAGAGGAGTTGGACAAACTAGTGGATGGGGTCCTCCCCCAGTACACGCTACCCTACGGTCCTCTAGACAAACAGGTAAGTACACTGGGAGCATGCAGTATGGGCTATGCCTGTGTGGAGTGGGGTGGATGAAAGATGGGGGGGAGATTGAGGCGTGCATGAAACGACGGTGAGTGCATGTGCCACATGGCAAGGGTAGGGATGGGGGACAATGACTATGATGGTGCAGTTGGTAATAACTTTTCTTTTTCCCCTGTACAATTCATGTAGGTCAGCACCCACCAGAAGAAGGACATCTGGCGTGCCATCGCCAAGGATGTCCGCACCCTGGGGGTCTATCACAGACGGAGCACCCAATGCCGTAAGAGATGGGAGGACATTCACTGCTGGAGCAAGAAGCCGGCAGAGGCCCAGCTGGGGATGGCCTCCCAACGTGGGAGGGGTGCCCGTCGCACCATGACCCCCCTGATGTTCAGGATCCTGGCGGTGGCGTACCCGGAGTTGGATGGGTGCTTGAGGGCATCACAGCAGCCACAAGGGGGTGAGCATACTCTCATTCAGCTGATTCAGAGCTCAGTGGAGATGTCTGGGTGGGGGGGTGGGCTGTGGGTTTCCCTAGGCCAGGGCGAGTGTGCTAGTTAGGTCCCCTTCTTCTGGCAGACCCTGTGGCACCCCACCTGTGTACAGTGCCAACTACACCTAGTCAGGCTCCTGTGACATCCATGTGTGCAGATGGCAGCCATAGCCTTGTAGGCCATGTCCCAGGCATTGAACAGTGGACCCCAAGTGCGCGGCGTAGTGCAGGGAGCCTCTGTGTCTGATGTGTCCGCCAACGGTAGCGGTAATGCATGCACTCAACATGTCTTTCTTCTGTCGTCCCCCCCCTTTTTGTGGTCTCCCTGTTCTTGTGTGCATTAGCATCATCAGGCGGAGGAGCAGTTGCACCGAAGCAGGAGAGAGCTGCATCCCACACGGCCCTGGAGTGCGAGACTACGGACTCTGAATTCATCAGTGGGACGGAGGGCGAGGGGAGCTCCACGGCAGGGACAGGAGCTGACACCAGTGATACGGACTCGTCCTCTGATGGGAGCTCCCTTGTGCTGGCGGCCCCATCTGTGCCCCCCGCATCTACAAGAACAGCCGCCATCCCCCCTACCAGCACCGCCCTCCCAGCAGCCCCTCATTCTTTGCCCCGTGCCCACTCACCCAGGAGGGTGGGCATCACCTTCGCCCCAGGCACCTCAGGCCCTGCCCCAGTCACCCCTGCTGCCCTCCGTGAGGAGGCCATTGACCTCCTCAGGTCCCTCACTGTTGGGCAGTCTTCCATTTTGAATGCCATCCAGGGTGTAGAGAGGCAGTTGCAACAAACAAATGCATTCCTGGAGGGCATTCATTCTGGTCAGGCAGCCCTTCAGCGAGCTTTTCAGACTCTGGCCTCAGCACTGATGGCAGCTATTGTCCCTGTCTCTAGCCTCCCCCCTCCAACTTCCTCCACCCAGACCCACACCCCTGTACCTCAGCCTAGCCCAAGCACACCATCAGACCAGCATGCACACACCTCAACACACAAGGGAAGCTCTGGCAAACAGAAGCAGCACACATCCCACAGGCAACCACAGAAGCATCACACACATGCAGACACTCTAACATCCACTGCCTCCACTGTATCCCCTCCTCCTTGTCTCCCTCCTCCCTCCCAGTCTTGTCTCCACTCACACCTGCATGCACTACATCTACAGCCACTACTTCCATCACCAGCACACACATCACCACACCCCGCTCATGTGCAGTCACCACCCCCACTACCATTCACACGTCCCCTGTGTCCTCTCCCAGTGTGTCTGTGACGCCACCTCCCAAGATACACAAACGCAGGCACACACCCACCCAACAGCCATCCACCTCACAACAGCCTCCAGCGCATGCACCTTCACCCAAAGTCACCAAACATACACCTCCTACAACCACAACCTCTTCCTCCACTTCCAAACCCCCTCCATCTACCCATCCCAGTGTTCCCAAGAAACTTTTCATGTCCACCCTTGACCTCTTTCCCTCACCTCCCCCCACCCCGTCAGTCTCCTAGGGCCCGACTCTCCAGGTCCCATCCTAGCACCTCAGCCACAACATCTCCGGGACCAGTGGTGCCAGTAGTCACCGGATTCTGAAGCGCTCCAGGCAGCAGGACAGCCAGTGTGGCAAGGAGCCACAGCACGGACAGTCCCCCAACTGTCAAGCATCAAAAGGTGGCCAGTGCCCGGCGGGAGAGGGGGAATACTCCAGCCACCAAAGCCGCTCCCAGGGGTACAGGTGGGAGTGTGGAGTCAGCTGCGACACCTTCCAAGGTGGGGAAGGGGCACAAGAAACCCAGCAAGTCTGGGAAGAGCATCACGGCGGAGAAGACCGCCATCATCCCCGCTGGCCAGGAGGCCACCACCATCAGTCCCGCTGCCCAGGAGGCCACCGCCATCAGCCCTGCTGTGCCAGACAGGTCCGCCAGCACCAGCCCCGCTGGGCCAGACAGGACCGCCAGCATCAGCCCCGCTGGGCCACACAGCACTGCCAGAAGCTGAGTCACTGCCAAGGACCCCGCCGCAACAAGGACCGCTGAACAGGACACCGCTGCCACAAGCACTGCTGAACAGGACACCGCCGCCACAAGCACCACTGCCAAGGACACCGCCGCCACAAGCACCACTGACAGGACACCGCCGCCACAAGCACCGCTGAACAGGACACCGCCGCTACAAGCACCGCTGGCCCATGAGCGTCAAGGGCACTGACGCTACTGAGTCCGCCACAAGCAAGATGAAGCACTCTGGGCACAAAGCCCCCTCCAGAACCAGTGGAGAAATACATCCACTACCTCTGTCCTTGGCAGGATGAAGCACTCTGGGCACAAAGCCCCCTCCAGAACCAGTGGAGAAAGGCATCCACTCACATAGTCCTTGGCAGGATGAAGCACTCTGGGCACAAAGCCCCCTCCAGAACCAGTGGTCAAAGGCATCCACTACCTCTGTCCTTGGCAGGATGAAGCACTCTGGGCACAAAGCCGCCTCCAGAACCAGTGGAAAGATACATCCACTACCTCTGTCCTTGGCAGGATGAAGCACTCTGGGCACAAAGCCCCCTCCAGAACCAGTGGAGAGCTACATCCACTCACACAGTCCTTGGCAGGATGAAGCACTCTGGGCACAGAGCCCCCTGCAGAACCAGTGGAGAGATGCATCCGCCACCTCTGTCCTTGGCAGGATGAAGCACTCTGGGCACAAAGCCCCCTCCAAAACCAGTGGAGAGATACATCCACTCACACAGTCCTTGGCAGGATGAAGCACTCTGGGCACAAAGTCCCCTGCAGAACCAGTGGAGAGATGCATCCGCCACCTCTGTCCTTGGCAGGATGAAGCACTCTGGGCACAAAGCCCCCTCCAAAACCAGTGGAGAGATACATCCACTCACACAGTCCTTGGCAGGATGAAGCACTCTGGGCACAAAGTCCCCTCCAGAACCAGTGGAGAAAGGCATCCACTACCTCTGTCCTTGGCAGGATGAAGCACTCTGGGCACAAAGCCCCCTCCAGAACCAGTGGAGAGATACATCCACTCACACAGTCCTTGGCAGAATGAAGCACTCTGGGCACAAAGCCGCCTCCAGAACCAGTGGAGAGATACATCCACTACCTCTGTCCTTGGCAGGATGAAGCACTCTGGGCACAAAGCCCCCTCCAGAACCAGTGGAGAGATACATCCACTCACACAGTCCTTGGCAGGATGAAGCACTGTGGGCACAAAGCCCCCTTCAGAACCAGTGGAGAAAGGCATCCACTACCTCTGTCCTTGGCAGGATGAAGCACTCTGGGTACAAAGCCCCATCCAGAACCAGTGGAGACTGTTATCCACTTGTGAGACTGTGACTTTGCACTCCCCAGGATTGAATAGGGGGCAAACCACCGACTGTAGAGACTTGTGAGACTGGCTTTGCACTCCCCAGGATTGAACTGTGGGCAAACCACCCACTGTAGAGACTTGAGAGACTGTGGCTTTGCACTCCCCAGGATTGAACAGTGGGCAAACCACCCACTGTAGAGACTTGATAGACTGTGGCTTTGCACTCCCCAGGATTGAACAGTGGGCAACCCACCCACTGTAGAGACTTGAGAGACTGTGGCTTTGCACTCCCCAGGATTGGACAGTGGGCATGGGGCCCCCTTGTGGATTTGGCGTCGTGCACTCAACTGGCTGAGGTGCCCCCCTCTTTCCCTTCCCCCTGAGGTGCCTGTTTTATTGCTATCTGATGCCCCTGCAGTGTTCTCTCCATCATGTTCGGGTATTGAGTGTGGACCTTGCCCATGCAGTGTGGGCCCAGTGTTCTACGGACTTCAATGGAGCAATACCTGGACTACTATTCTTGGTGTATATATTTGTTTATCGTGTATATATATTTTTGCGTACTGGATTTTAATATATTACAATTGTTACACTCATTTCCTTTTGTCTTTGCATTCTTCCGTGGGGGTTGGGGGTGTAACTGTAATGTATCATGCTGTATTAGTGTGTGTGTTGTCGTGGGTGAGGGTGGGGGTGTTGCGTGTTGCGTGTGTGTGTCACTGTTTTTTCCCTCCCCTGTGTCGTAGGTGCAGTACTCACCGTGGTCTTCGCCGCTGGCGTTCATGCTCCTGGTAGAGGAGCAAGAAGATAAGGGTAGGGAAAATGTGAAGCTCTGGTTCCATGGCGTCCTGGTTCCTCGTGGGGTGTGTAGAGGTGAGCGTTTTCCCTTCGAAGTCCTGTTTCTGCCGTGTTTTTGTTTGCGGTGAATCCGCCCCAGAAAAGGTGGCGGATTGGTAGGTTGTGATACTGTGGGCGGTACATTGTCCTCCGCCTGTCTGTTGGCGGTGACCGCTATGCTGTTTGTTTGTACCGCCGTGGCGGTCGAAGTGTTAAGTGGCTGTCTTTGTTGGCGGTTTCCGCCACGGTCGTAGTTCCATTTTTTTTTCTCCGGCCGGTCTTCCCGCCGCTTTAACACCTTCCGCCAGGGTTGTAATGACCACCAATATCTTGTATGGTGATTGTGTTCACATCTTTGTAAATGGACATTAGGCCCGGGTGCAGAACTCTGCTATGTCTCCAGAGTTTGTGGAATTTGGGCACTTTGCGCTATGCGGAGTAGCACGGAGATCCTGAATTCCACTATCTGGCACAGAGTGAAGTTTGTTTGCGCTCATGAGATTGGGTTTTAGCACTCTCTCACAAGTTCCATGATACTCCCGGGCCACTAGCGAGCGCATGCAAGACTTCACATTCACTTGCGCTGCCAAAACTGCTACTCAGAGCGCAAACTCATTTCTGGAGTACATTTTCTAGTCCAGATGCCAGTAAACCTAGTCAAAAAGAGATTTTTGTCTATAAATCCAGTCAAAAAGAGATTTGTTTTCTAGATTTTCTTCTCCAATGAACCCTACATTTTTTATTTTTAAAGACTAAGAACCTTTTTTTTTTCAAATAGAAAGGAAGTGTGTCAGAAACTCCAACTTCCTGTTCCTGTCCAGTAGACTGCTCACAGTGCTTTGTTTATCGCCTGATCATTTTTCACATGGATTTTGAGGTGGAAGGATTACTCTCTTTGTCTCCTGGATATACTTGTGGATTTAAGGACTTTGTTTTTGTTGAATCACACGAATAAGTTAAAACATAGTGTATAAAGGTGCTGTTTGTTTGCTTGGTCATGCACCAGTATCTCTTTGTACTTTAATTAGATTTTTAAATGTTACAGTGGTGGGTGGCCTGGAGTTTTAGTATAGGCCTAGTTATTATTTATTTTGCATGTTTGTAAAATTTGCAACATTTTTTAGTGTGTGGCATGGAGTTCCAAAGGACCATCTAGTCAGTAGGAACCAGAACTAGTGCTCATCAGTGTATGAAATATTTGTTTCAGTGATATATGTTTTTTAAGATTTCATTTATGGCAGGAATGGCATTTCATGTTTTTTTGCAAAAAGTGTATGTGTTCTGGGGTAATATATGATGGTATAGGAGGATGTGTGTTGTTGTACAATTTTTATAGGTCAGTTAATTTTCAATTGTTTTGCATTTCTGAATTAACATTGGTCACTTTTTGACAGTGTTACCACCACCAACCCTTTTTATGGCCAGTGTGTGAATGTGTGTTTATCATCGTCCACAATGTCTCCTTGTTTTCTGCCATTGGGCTTCCATGTGTTCTTTGTTCTCCATGCCTCCTTGTTCGCAATTGTTGTTTGACAATGTGTCGGGCAGCCATTTTGTCCATTCAGCCAATGTCCCTTTGCCAAAACCAGCCATTGTCCCTTTGCCATACGCTTACATGTGTTTTTATTTGTTCTCCTTACTCCTTGTTGTTGTTGTTTGACCATGTGGGTGGCAGCCATTTTATGCATCTAGTCAGTGACCCTTTGCCATAGGCTTGCATGTGTTCTTTGCTCCCCATGCCTCCTTCCTCCTTGTTGTTATTGTTTGACCATGTCGCTGGTGGCCATTTTGTCCATCCAGCCAGTGTCTCTTTGCCATAAGCTTGTATGCGTTCTTTGTTCCCCATGTCTCTATGCTCCTTGTTGCTGTTGTTTGACCATGTGGCTGGTGGACATCTTCTCTGTTCAGCCACTGTCCCTTTGCTATAGACTTGCATGTGTTCCTTGTTCCCCATGTCTCCTTGTTCACAGTTGTTGTTGTTTGGCCATGAGGTTGGCAGCCATTTTGTCCATCCAGCCAGTGTACCTTTACCATAGACTTGCATGTGTACTTTGTTTGCCATTACTCCTTGCTCCTTGTTGTTTGGTCAGGTGGCTGGCTGGCAGCCTTTTTGTCCATCCCGCCAGTGACCTTTGCCATAGGCTTGCATGTGTCCTTTGTTTGCCATGCTTCCTTGCTCCGTGTTGTTGTTGTTGACCACATGGCTAGCTGGCAGCCAATTTATTCCATCCAACCAGTGTCCTTTGCCATAGGCGTGCATGTGTCCTTTGTTTGCCATGCCTCCTTACTCCTTGTTGTTGTTGTTTGACCATGTGGATGGCTGGCAGCCATTTTGTACATACAGCCAGTGTCCCTTGCCATAGGCTTGCATGTGTCCTTTGTTTGCTATGCCTCCTTGCTCCTTGTTGTTGTTGTCTGACCATTTGGCTGGCGGAAATTGTGTCTATCCAGCCAGTTTTCTTTTACCATAGGCTTGCACGTGTTTTTGTTTGCTATGCTTCCTTGCTCCCTCTTGTTGCTGTTTGACCATGTGGCTGCCGGGCAGCCATTTTGTGCATGCAGCCAGGGTGTCTTTGTCATAGGTTTGAATGTGTCCTTTGTTTGCCAGCAGACAGTGAACATTGCAAGAGTGCTGGGCAGGGGTACAACTGCACTGCCCATGCCAAGTGCATGGGCAGTGCAGGGTCCCCCCATGGCCCCCTGCACCTGTTCTCTACCAGCCTTTTTATGGCTGTGAAACTACCATGAAAAGGCTAGTGGAGACCAAGGTCGTAATCTGCAGGGCAGCACTGGAGACCTCGATTGTGACCACCACCCGCTGTCAACCCGTCGGGATCACTGATCCTGGTGGAGATGGCAGAACCCTGGTGGTCTGACCGCCAGGGTCTTAATGTGATGGTCAGACCACCACAACAGCAGTAGTCCTGACTGCCACTGCGAGGCTGTAGGTCTTAAGACCGCCAGCCTCGTAATGAGGCCCCTAGAGTCAGATAGATACACCATGCCATAGGATGACTGCAGCTCTACACACATTGAGCCCTTACGACCTACATCTCAAAAGCCGCCTGCATCAGTGGCCCCTCAAAGGAAGAAAATCTAGGCTACAATTATGGCCATGTCTAGGCAGAGGGAGCCTATGACTCAACCACCCAATGGCACGTTTGTACAATGGGAGCTGGCAAAAATGTTAGCGCTGGACCTCCTCCTTTTTTCTTTTGTGGAAGGAGTGGGATTCTTAGAGGTTGTGGCAGCCATTTGCCCAAAATGGAAGGTTCCAAGTCAGACCGTTTTTGCCAAAGTTGCTGTTCCACCATTACATCACAATGTGCTGCAATTGATTGGACAAGTTTGGCAGCAATGTGTTGTCCGCACTAGCCACCAGCATACATATGGACCAGTTGTCAGGCGACTTATTACATGTGCACCACTACACACTTGATCTCTTTTGTGGCAGTAAAGCAAACGCTATCTACAGGTCTTGGCCATGAAGAAATTTTAAGAGCATTTGGTGCCATGCAACAGTAGCCATGAGCGCCATGGAGAAATCACACACAGCTGCAAACATTTTGGACTATTTTAATAGAAGGGTTTGTGAATGGCTGTGACCCAGAGGTCTTCAAATTGGATTTGTTTCAACAGACAATAGCAGTAACATGGTCAAGGCTATGGCAGATGGTGACTATTTCAGGGTCCTGTGTTTAGCGCACTGCATCACCATGGTTGTGCAAGTCATAGTCAGCAACATGCTTATTACCTGCAGACACATCTGCACTCATTTCAGCCATTCTTTTAAAGCCTGAAAACAGTTTCAGATTATTCAGTGTGGTGACAGTGTACCAGTAAAGCCCTGATACAGGAGGTGCCAGCACATTGGAACTCAACCTAATAAATGTTGGAACATCTGTTTGAGCAGTACAAACAGATCAATGAAAATGTCATTCAAAGAGAAGGGGATGCATTTGGGAAAGCTATTACCATGGATGCGGACAAATGGGACCTAGTCAAATGTTTTACACAGATGCTGCTACTTTTTGAGGTTTTCATGTAGGAAGTTAGCAAGGATGACAGTACAATAGGCCAAAATATCCTGTTATTGTATCTGCTACAGGAGCAGCTAAAGAAGGTGTCTGAAAGGTTCGCATTCACGGATGCAAATGAAAAACCCAGAAGCGCTTGTCTTGCTTGGGAGCCTAAGCTATCGCTTGACTTATAATACAAGGCTGCAAAATGACATTATCTCCTCCAAAGAGTACATCTGTGCCACCCTACTTGAGCCACGCTTCAAAGCAATTCTTCCAACTTTCCTTCCTTTATCTGAAAGGGATGTTTCACAATACAATAGGTGGATTTTTGATCAAGCAGGAGAACTGGAAGAAGAACAGCTGAATCTTATAGTTCCCTTCTGCAGTTTTGGGGTTCGGCCTTCAACTTCCAGAGAGGGCAGTCGTGTCTCACATCTGCCGACCCCTTCAAGAAGCAAATCAGCGACAACAGCAACAGAAGAATCAGACCCAACTTTTCCACTGGCTTGGTTTCTAGTATCAGGCCTTAAGTCCAGTGCAGCGGGCAAAGGCAAAAGCAGTCAATCAAGTAGCAGCACCAATTACCATTCAGAGGATGTTCCAGGAGTGTCTGGATGACCCAAAGGAGGTGTAGGTGGATCAAAACCCATTGGTGTATTGGTAGGGGAAGATGTGCCAATGGCCAGAGCTCAGCAGGCTGGTAATAATGTTTCTGGCTTGTCCTGTTGCCAGTGCGTCTGCTGAACATGTGTTCAGTGCAGCTGGTGTGGCTGTTACAGAGAGAAGGGCCAGTATCTCACCTTAAAACTTGGAGAGATTAACCATGATCAAAATGAATCCACATTTTATACCACCTGATTACACTGGTCCTGAATGATCTATCCTTCCTGGACTGGAGTATGGCAGTGCCACCATAAAACCTTAAAATTATTTATTGTTGAAGTTCTTTTTTCTTTCTTTCTTAGCAAAAATAAAAATGCTAGTGGAACATTATGTTTGTACTGGATTTATGCTGCCCTGCCATTTTATCATCAGATATCAGCCTGGATTGGAGTTGGTCCCATGTACAGTGAAGAAGTCTTCACATATCCTTCAGGACATTGGAGATTATGACTGCTTCCTTCACATGCCATTGAAAATCCTATTATTTTACATCAACTAGCAGGGCTGCCCTATAAGATCATTGATTAGAAGACTGCCAGTGTCAATGCCACATTCCAATGTGTTGATACCATTAAAGAAGAGATATTTTGTTCAACAATAGTGCTTGGATTGGAAGAGGTAACTACTAAGTAACTATTGCACCAATGAGTGGTGATGTATTGAGTGATTGTGAATTTGTGAGTGATGACTGATGTATGTGGTAACTGACAGTGAGGGACGGAGTTCAACACATTTGTAAACTTGTTCCTGATGATTTGTAATGTTTGGGGGCTGATGGTTGTTCATTTTTTTCCTGAAAGTGATTAGCCTTTCAAACTTAGTAAAATTTACTTGCCGGGTCCAATCCTTTTTTCTGGTTCCTCAGAACAGACCAGCCACTTTAGTTACCAAACACAAATCTACACAAAATACTCCCGTTCTATTTCTCTATATCTTCTTCAAAAGCAGTGCACTTCACAGGTCTACCTTGCTCGGTTTGGGACTGGGGTGAAGTTACTCAGAACATGGAGGAGGAGGATGGAAGGACTCAGGGCAGGACTACCTCAACAGCTAGAAGGGGAAAATTATCGACTTCAAAGAAAAACCATGATGATAGCAAGGTCTCTGAGGCTTAGTACTCACTCAGTTCTGTGAACTTTAGAGAGATGCATTGATTTGGAAATGTTGTTGACTATGGTGGTCATTACAACCCTGGTGGATGGTGTTAAAGCTGCGGTAATACCGCAAACAGGCCGGCGGACCCAAAAATGGAATTACGACCCTGGCGGAAATCGCCAACAAAGACAGCCACTTTAACACATCGCCCGCCAGGGCGGTACAGACAAACAGCGCGGCGGTCACCGCCAACAGACAGGCAGAAGACAATGTACCGCCCACACTATCACAACACACCAATCCGCCACCTTTTCCAGGGCGGATTCACCGTGGATAAAAACACGGCGGAAACAGCTTTTGCAATGGGAAAACGCTCACCTCAACACATCCCACGAGGAACGTAGACTCCATGGACCCGGAACTACAAATCTTACCTGCCCTTGCATTCCTGCTCATCTACAACCAACAGCGATGTAGGCGCAGAACATACCAGTGAGTACTGCACCTACGACACGGGGAGGCAAAAGTTACGGGGACACCCTACAAACACCCCCACCCCCACCCTCGCATATTACAACATACACACCAATGCAGTCACAAAAATCACAGTAACAACCCACAACCCTCCCCCCCCGGAAGAATGCAATGACAAAGCGAATAGCGCCCAAACTTTGTATTTAGCCAATATACAACTCATTAAAAAATATACGGATATATATCGAAATCTGTCTACAATAAATACACAAAACAAGAAGTAGTGCAGATATGTACACAACAATGCCCGTGCACCAACAGTCCAAAAATGCATGGGTGACGCCCACAATAGATACCTGACCAAAATCCGAGAGAACACTGCTGGGGCATCAGATAGAAACACTACAGGCACCTCAGGGGGAAGGGAAGGGGGGACACCTCAGTCACATGAATGCGAAGCCAGATCGACGACGGGGCTCCATGCCCATTGATGTATCCTGGGGAGTGCAAAGCCACAGTCTCTCAAGTCTCTACAGTGGGTGGGTTGCCCACTGTGCCATCCTGGAGAGTGCAAAGCCACAGTCTCTCAAGTGTCTACAGTGGGTGGGTTGCCAACTGTGCCATCCTGGGGAGTGCAAAGCCACAGTCTCTCAAGTCACTACAGTGGGTGGTTTGCCCACTGTGCCATCCTGGGGAGTGCAAAGCCACAGTCTCTCAAGTGTCTACAGTGGGTGGGTTGCCAACTGTGCCATCCTGGGGAGTGCAAAGCCACAGTCTCTCAGGTAGATGCAGGTCTCCACTGGTTCTGGAGGTGGACTGGTGCCCAGACTGGATGAGTCTCCCCGTGGAAGTACCTGTCTTGTCACTGTCCCAGCTGCACATGGGAGAACGATGCCTGATGTGCCGGACTATTCATACCCACACAGTCTTTGCCCTGTTCAGCGGTCTTGACCATGGCGGTCTTGGCCTTGTTCAGCGGTGCTTTTCCATGGCTGCCTATGGACTGTTCAGCGGTGCTTTGCCATGGCTGCCTATGGACTGCTCAGCGGTGCTTTGCCATGGCTGCCTATGGACTGTTCAGCGGTGCTTTGCCATGGCGGTCTTTGCCCTGTTCAGCGGTCTTCACCATGGCGGTCTTGGCCTTGTTCAGCGGTGCTTTGCCATGGCTGCCTATGGACTGTTCAGCGGTGCTTTGCCATGGCAGTCTTTGCCCTGTTCAGCGGTCTTCACCATGGCGGTCTTGGCCTTGTTCAGCGGTGCTTTGCCATGGCTGCCTATGGACTGTTCAGCGGTGCTTTGCCATGGCTGCCTATGGACTGTTCAGCGGTGCTTTGCCATGGCGGTCTTTGCCCTGTTCAGCGGTCTTGACCATGGCGGTCTTGGCCTTGTTCAGCGGTGCTTTGCCATGGCTGCCTATGGACTGTTCAGCGGTGCTCTGCCATGGCTGCCTATGGACTGTTCAGCTGTGCTTTGCCATGGCTGCCTATGGACTGTTCAGCGGTGCTTTGCCATGGCGGTCTTTGCCCTATTCAGCGGTCTTGACCATGGCGGTCTTGGCCTTGTTTAGCGGTGCTTTGCCATGGCTGCCTATGGACTGTTCAGCGGTGCTTTGCCATGGCTGCCTATGGACTGTTCAGCGGTGCTTTACCATGGCCGCCTGTGGACTGTTCAGCGTTGCTTTGCCATGGCTGCCTATGGACTGTTCAGCGGTAGCCTAAGATGGCGGTTCAGATACTGACATTGGTGTGTGGCATGACGTTCTATCATTGCCCAGCGGGGCTGTGAGATTCTGGACCCTCCTGGGCTGTGACTCCGGCGGTTGCGGTGGTCTCCTGACCAGTAACGATACTTGAGCCCTCCTGGGCTATGACTCTGGCGGTGGTCTTCTGACCAGTAACAATACTTGAGCCCTCCTGGGCTATGACTCTCGCGGTGGTCTCCTGACCAGTAACGATACTTGAGCCCTCCGGGGCTATGACTCTGGCAGTGGACTCCTGACCAGTAACGATACTTGAGCCCTCCTGGGCTATGACTCTGGCGGTGGTCTCCTGACTGTAACGATACTTGAGCCCTCCGGGGCTATGACTCTGGCGGTGGTCTCCTGACCAGTAACGATACTTGAGCCCTCCTGGGCTATTACTCTTGCGGTGGTCTCCTGACAAGTAACGATACTTGAGCCCTCCAGGGCTATGACTCTGGCGGTGGTCTCCTGACCAGTAACGATACTTGAGCCCTCCGGGGCTATGACTCTGGCGGTGGTCTCATGACCAGTAACGATACTTGAGCCCTCCGGGGCTATGACTCTGGCGGTGGTCTCCTGACCAGTAACGACGGTGCTGGCGGTTGTGTCTGGACCATCGGAAATGATGGCGCACTTCTCCGCTGTGACACTCACAACAGGTTGGGGAGACTTCCTCTGGACCTTCCCCACCTTCTTTTAAATTACAGATGACTCACCAAAGCCTTGGATCCCATTTCACTGTTTGTACCACCAGGAGTCTTGACACAGTCCCGTCGTCCAATCTCCAATTTCGGAGCCTTCACAGGGGGGGGGGGGCTGACAGTGCCTTGGCTCCGGGTCATACTGCCTGCCCTGGTGGACGGGGCACTCCAAAAACCTGGAACATGCACCACTGGTACTGGAGGCATTTTGGCTGAGGCGCTACAACGGGACTGATGAATTGGAGGGGGGGGGCAAAAAGGTCAATTTGACATAGGGACAGTTTCTGATGTACACTGGGATGGGTAGTTGGAGGGGCACTGGGAGTGGAGGAAGAGGAGGTGGTTGTAGGAGGTGTCACTTTAGGTGCTTTGGGTGCAGGTGCAGGTACTGGAGGCTGTCGTGAGGTGGATGGATGTTGGGTGAGTGATTGCCGGCGTTTGTGTACTTTGGGAGGGGGCGTCACAGACACACTGGGAGAGGACACAGGGGACGTGTATATGGCAGTGGAGGTGGTGACTGCAGGTGAGCGGCTTGTGGTGCTGGGTGTCCTGGTGCGAGTCCTAGTGCCTGTAGATGTGGTGCATGCAGGTGTGTGTGTAGACGAGACTGGGTGGGAGGAGGGAGAAGAGGAGGAGGGGGACACAGTGGAGACAGTGGATGTTGCTGTGTCTGTATGGGTCTGATGCTTGTGTGAGTGCTTGTGGTGAGTGTGGTGCCTATGTTTGCTTGAGCTACTTTTGGGTGTTGACTTGTGTGCATGCTGGTGTGCTTCGGTTGGGCTGGGGTACAGGGGATTGGGTCTGGGTGGAGGAAGTTGGAGGGGGGAGGCTGGACACAGGGACAATGGCTGCCATCAGTGCTGAGGCCAGAGATTGCAGGGTTCGCTGAAGGACAGCCTGACCAGAATGAATGCCTTCCAGGAATGCATTACCGTGTTTCAACTCTCGTTCTACACCCTGGATGGCATTCACAATGGTAGACTGCCCAACAGTGAGTGACCTGAGGAGGTCAATGGCCTCCTCACTGAGGGCAGCAGGGGTGACAGGGGCAGGGCCTGAGGTGCCTGGGGCGAAGGTGATGCCTACCCTCCTGGGTGAGCGGGCACGGGGCGAACGCTGAGGGGCTGCTGGGAGGGCGGTGCTGGTAGGGGAGGTGGCGGCTGTACCTGTAGAAGTGGGGCGCACAGATGGTGCCGCCACCCCAAGGGAGCTACCATCGGGGGACGAGTCCGTATTGCTGTTTGGTGATCCTGTGGCCGACGTGAAGCTCCCCTCGCCCTCCGTCCCACTGGTGAAATCAGAGTCTGTGGTGTGGCCCCCCATGGCCATGTGGGATGCAGCTCCCTTGTGCTCCGGTGCCACTGTACCTCCGCCTGATGATGCTGATGTACAGAAGGACAGGGAGAGCAGGAAAAGGGTGGAGACAGAAGAAAGAGAGTTTTAGTGCATGGCATACCGCTACCGTTGGCGGACAAGACAAACGCAGCAGCCCCCTGCATTACGCCGTGCTCCTGCCCTCTGCACATGCAATTCCTGGGAAATGGCCTACATGGCAATGGTAGACATCTGCCCACATGGATGGCAAAGGGGCAACTAAACATCATTTTGCCTTTTTTTTTAGCTGGGGTAGAGTGCCACATGGCCTACATAACGGAGGGGCCTTGCCTACCTAACTCGCCTGGCCTAGGGACACCCACAGCCTACCCCCCCCACCCAGACAGCTCCACAGCACGCAAAGTCCATTGCATGAGGTTGAACTCACCCCCTTGTGTCTGCTGTGATGTCCTTAAGCGCCCATCCAACTCTGGGTAGGCCACCGCCAGGATCCGGAACATCAGGGGGGTCATGGTGCGACGGGCACCCCTCCCACGTTGGGAGGCCATCCCCAGCTGAGCCTCCGCCGTCTTCTTGCTGCAGCGGCGAATGTCCTCCCATCTCTTCCGGCAGTGGGTGCCCCGTCTCTGGTGGGCCCCCAGGGTCCGGACCTCCTTGGCGATGGCATGCCAAATGTCCCTCTTCTGGTGGGCGCTGACCTACATGACATGCACAAGGAAAGAGGAACAGTCATTACCTACTGCACCGTCGTTGTAATTGGCCCCCTCCCAACTCTATCCCTGTGTCCCATTCATCCCCATGCATGACTGTTCTATGTACTCTGCCCCCTTCCCTCATCCACCCAGCCCTCTCCACCCAGGCCTAGCCCATACAACGTGCTCCCTGTGTACTAACCTGTTGGTCTGGAGGACCGTAGAGTAGCGTGTACTGGGGGAGAACCCCATCCACAAGTTTCTCCAACTCCTGTGCAGTGAAGGCAGGGGCCTTTTCCCCAGACGCAGCAGCCATCGTCGCTTCCAGACCGAGGTCACAGCAGCACTAGCAGTGTAGGTCCTCTCCTGTCGAAGGTCAGGTATCTAGTGATTGAATAGATAGAAAATGGTGGTGACGTCCGCGGCGGTGCACATCATCACCGCCAGCGCACCTGTTCATTGGCTCCTGGGACCCATAGGGTCCAATGTTAACCAATGCAGCATTGCGCCGCGCTCTACGACCGCCTACCGCGACGGTGTGCAACGCCAGCACAGTTACCCCACAATTCCATTGTCCCATTTTAGAGGTCAGGCAGCCGCCATTTCAGGGTCCCACATGGCTTAATTTACTACTGGGTCACACATACCGAGGCCTACACTCAAAACCTTTCCCGGATGGGTTACTTGTCTGGTGTAGCTGTTGACAATGCCATCGTGACCTACCGGTTTGACCGTGCCACAATCCGGGAACTATGTACCCAGATGGAGTCTGACCTGATGTCACCAATCCGACTGGAATACCCCCTGACGTGCAGGTGCTGTCAGTGCTCCATTTCTTAGCAAGTGGGTCTTTTCAGACAACAGTGGCCAAGGCATCAGGGATGTCCCAGCCTATGTTTTCCATCGTCTTGTCCAGAGTGTTGTCTGCCCTGCTGAAACACGTAAGGAGATACATCATTTTCCCTGAGGTGGCGGATTTGCCTACAGTGAAAGGTGACTTCTATGCCCTTGGACATATCCCCAAAGTCATAGGTGCCATTGATGGGACCCATGTAGCTCTGGTCCCCCCGCAGGAATGAACAGGTGTACAGGAACCGGAAGAGTTATCATTCGATGAATGTCCAGATGGTCTGTTTGGCAGACCAGTACATCTCGCAGGTAAATGCAATGTTCCCTGGCTCAGTGCATGACGCCTACATCCTGCGGAATAGCAGCATCCCTGATATGATGGGTGAACTCCAGAGGCACTATGTATGGCTATTGGGGGACTCTGGTTACCCCAACCTGTCCTGGCTACTGACCCCAGTGAGGAATCCCAGGACCAGGGCAGAGGAACGCTACAATGAGGCCCATGGGCAGACTAGGAGGATAATCGAGCGGACCTTCGGCCTCCTGAAGGCCAGCTTCAGGTGCCTCCATATGACAGGTGGGTCCCTATTCTACTCACCGAAGAAGGTGTGCGACATCATCATCGCCTGCTCCATGCTCCATAACTTGGCATTGCGACGCCAGGTGCCTTTTCTGCAGGAGGATGATCCTGATGACGGTGATGTTGTAGCGGGGGACCCTGTGGAGCCTGTGGACAGTGATGAGGATGAAGCTGATGAAGATGAAAACGACAACAGGGAGTCAGTCATACAGCAATATTTTCAATGAGACACAGGTGAGTACAATTTCATGTTTCACATTATATTACATCTCACACGTCTACCTCTATCCTGTACCTACATTTCACTCCCTACTTGTTACCTGAGTTGTCCCCTTCCATTTCAGTTTCACTAATGTGTTGACCTACGTGTCAACAGCTTGCACCCTTGAAAGGCTTGTGATATGTGACATAGGTATGTTGACCTTCTAATGGCTAACCTTTTTTAACACTGTAATTGACAATACAAAGTTCACAATCATTGACTGACTCCAATATTATTGAGGTTTCAAGGGTGTTTATTGAAGTGCATAAAAATGTAGGGGGGTTGTGAAATGGGGAGGGGTCATGGTGGAATAATGTCCATGGCAGAGTCCAGTCTATTAGTCTCACAGGTACATTGCACATCTGGCCATTGGAAGTGGAGCTTGGGCAGTTCCAATCTGGACAGGGTAACAAAGTGGGACAGTGGGGGGACAATCAAGGTAGTCTTCTTTCCTGGCGGGGGTCTTGCCATCTTGCTGTGTCCTGTTCCTGGATCTCAGGGCCTGCTTGCGTGGTGGTTGTCTGTCTGCAGGGGGTGGGGTGCTAGTGTGGTGGTCCTGTGGCCGGGCCTCCTATCCACTAGCGCCGGCGGAGGTGGTGGGCAGTTCGTCATCCTGGCTAGTGTTAGGGGCCCCTTGGAGTGCCACGGTGTCCCTCAAAGTCTTTTGAATGTCCGTCAGCACCCCTACGATGGTGCCCAGGGCGGAGCCGATGGTCCTGAGCTCCTCCCTGAACCCCAAATACTGCTCCTCCTGCAGGCACAGGGTCTCCTGCAACTTGTCCAGGACCGTTGCCATCGTCTTCTGGGAGTGGTGGTATGCTCCCATGATGGAGGATAGGGCCTCGTGGAGAGTGGGTTCCCTTGGCCTGTCCTCCCTCTGTCGCACATCAGCCCTCCCAGTTCCCTTGTCTTCCTGTGCCTCCATCCCCTGGACCGTGTGCCCACTACCACTGCCCCCAGGTCCCTGTTGTTGTTGGGGTGGTGGGTTAGCCTGGGTGCCCTGTAGTGGTGGACACACCACTGATTGACCTGTCCTGGATAGGGAGGTATGGGTCCGCTGGGTGGGTGCTGTGCTGGTGTTCCCAGAGGGTGGCAGTTCGGTGTTGGGCTGTGGCTGGGCAAGGGGAACCGACTGTCCTGAGGCCCACGATGGTCCGGGCTGGTCATCAAGATCCAGTAGGGCAGAGCTGCTGTCGTCACTGTGGGCCTCTTCTGGGGGTGGAGTGGTGTTGTCTGGACCCTCTGGTGTGGTGACGGTCCTTTGGGTCCCTGCAGGGGTATGAGAACATGATTATTGCATGTGTGTGTTTCATGGTGTGCTATGGATGGGTGTGCGTGAACCCCAGTGCAGGCATTCCTGTGTGGGGGCTTGTGTGGTGATGGTTGGGGGGTGTTATGGGTCTGTGCAGTGGGCATGCTTTAGTGATGGGTGTCCATGCTTAGTTGTGTCATGCAGGACTTGGGGTTGGGATGGGTGGTTGGTGTTATGGGCAGATTAGTGAGGAGTTAGGGTGATAGGGGAGGGTGTGAGGGTTGGGGTGTGTGATAGCATGCAGGTAGGGTGGGGGATATGATAGTGAAGATTAGACTTACCAGTATCCGTTCCTCCGACGACTCCTCCGAGGCCCTCAGGATGCAAGATGGACAAGACTTGCTCCTCCCATGTTGTTAGTTGTGGGGGAGGAGGTGGGGGTCCGCCGCCAGTCCGCTGTACCGCGATGTGGTGCCTGGATACCATTGAACGCACCTTCCCCCGTAGGTCGTTCCACCTCTTCCTGATGTCCTCCCTATTTCTTGGGTGCTGTCCCACAGCGTTGACCCTGTCGACTATTCTTTGCCATAGCTCCATCTTCCTGGCTATGGATGTGTACTGTACCTGTGCGCCAAATATCTGTGGCTCTACCCTGATGATTTCCTCCACCATGACCATGAGCTCCTCCTCGGAGAAGTGGGGGTGTCTTTGGCGTGACATGGGGTGGTGTGTGTGATGTGTGGGGTGGTGTATGTGTTGATGAGTGTGGTGGGTGTAGTGGTATGTGGTGTTTTGTGTGTGGATGTTGTGTAGGTGATGGTGTAGTGTGCCTCTGTGTGATGGTGTTATCTATTCTGTGCTGTCTCTCTCTGGCCTTCGTCTCTAATTTGTGGTCTTAGGGGTTTGTGGGTGATGTGAGTGTGTGTTTTATATTGTATTGGATGTGTGGGAGTGGTGTTTGTATGTGTATTAGGTGTGTGTATTTCAAATGGTCCAATGTGGCAGTGTTTTGGAGATGTGTGTGTATTTTGAGCGCGGCGGTGTGTACCGCCAATGGAATGCCGCGGTTGAAAGACCACTGCGTGGATTCGTGGGTCGTAATAGCATGGGCGTGTTTCTGTTGGCGTGGAGGTGGAGGATTTGTTTCCGCATATTTATCGCTGACCTTTGGTGTGGCGGACTTGTGGGGGTGTCTGAATTTCTGCGGATTCCGTGATGTGTCTCATAATAGCTGTGGCGGTCTCCCGCGGCGGCGGCGGTGTATTGGCGGTCTTCGGCACCGCGGTAAGCGCCTTTTACCGCCAATGTTGTAATGACCCCCTATGTGTTTTCTGCAATGCTGGCTCAAACAGAAAACTACTCTTATGTTCTTGCTCTGCCTCTGAGACTTCTTGGTACACTCCTGACGCCCCATGAAGCTTACCTTGCTTACTTTTGTCCTTATCCTTTACTCTAAAATACAGCTACTGTTTTTTTAAATACACAGGCCTTCTTCTGGTCCTCTCCTGCATGAACAAAACTTGGGAAAAGCTCAAGAATCCACCTTACCTACCGGACAGGGTCAGGCAGGCACCCAAGAGTGACAGACACTTCAAGAAGAATGGAGATGCATCACCCACTTTATACAGTATAATTTTCCTTTTCCTTTTCACAATCATACTTTTTTTACCTGGATAGGTTCAATCAAATCTTCCATACTTTGTATATTCCAAAACTAGAAGACATAACATTTAGGATATACTATCTGGGGTTTCTCTGGGGCAGAAGGGCTATTTACGATGCCTTTAACTGAACTGTGTCATACTTATCCTTTTGTTTCCTTCCACAACAGATTGATGATGGTGTGCTGATCAGCGCCCCAATGAATATTATCAGGGTTTCTTTTGTGTAGTGTTTGTCTTTATCACAGCTTTCCTCAAACCCCCTTTCCCATTCATTCATTGAGCACCTAACCCTCTTCCCCCGGGCTGTGTGATTTTTTGAGGTGTGACTTAATTTTACACAATAAATGAATCACACATTTGCTGGAGTGGATGTGGTGAAAGCAACACCATCTAACTGCATGTCCTTCTAACCTTCTATTACCTGAGCAATATTCCACACCGGCCCCATCAACATCATCATCCATGCCTTGTATGTGTGTGTTCAATAAACGCTTAACCTGGCCAAGCCACTCTTGAGTCTGAGCCCTCTTCTCCTGACTCCATGATTTTATTTCCTAAGTTTCGTTTTATAGCTCCCCACCATTGCTCAGATGAAATTGTTATTGCTAGATTTATTTTCATATCAGGCCTTTTTTGTTGTGTGTCTAATGCTGTCATTGTGGTAGTCTGGTCTGGTGTATGACCCACTAACTCTCTGCTTTCTTTCAATCTAGTTGACAGTGATGGATAACCCTTTGATTAATCTGCAGTTGGAGTTCACATAGGTGGGAGTGGCACCTTCTGTATTCCCTGTTAGCGCACTAGCCTGCTACTACTACTAACTACCACCCCCTTAAGATGCCACCTTAGGAAATATCCTGCAGAAAGAAGAATTCATCTCTTTATCTATTGAGGTAAGAGAAGAAATATGGATTGAAGTAAACATGTTTAGTTAGTAATGAAGTCCTACTGAAGAACTAGGTTTTTGTAGGCAAAATAGGCAATGGCAATCATCCCTTATTGGTCAATATATAGTTGCAGAGGGTAATAGAGCAAGGGTATTTATAAATGTCATACACTTTTTAACAGGACATTCCAGGGGAGTGGCCAAGATGGCGACCGCGACGGATGCCTGATACATAGGCTCCGTCTTGGTCCCACCAAACATCCTGATCGGCGCCTCCGGGGACGCTGCGGAGTGGCGGACGCTGCCTCTCCGAGCTTCTTGGTCCCAGTGGCGCTTTGAAAAAGAACGTCGAAAGAGCTGAGCGGCTTCTGGAGGATCGCAGATCGCGCAAGGCCTCCGTATCGAGAGATCCCTGGCCCTCGCGCTACGGAAGGAGACGGAGGGCGGACCCGTCTAACTACGGGTGCTCGGGCTGACGTGCCCCTGCGGGACACCCGGAGGGGAGCGGTGAGTGGAGGGGGGATTTTGCAGGGGCCGTCATTACTTTACCGGCCCCCTTCGGTGGATCGCTTGCTCCCTCCTCTCCCCCTGTCCCCCCCGTACAGCAGCACAATATCCGTGCGTGGCTCCAGGAGGAGCCGCGCGTCCTCCAGAGATCAATCAATATCGGACTGGCAGGCCTTGGAGGCCAGCAAAGGATTTTTAATAGCGCTTGGGTCGGCCAAAGACTACAGGAAGGCCTCCCAGCGCAAATTTGCGCATTAAAACTAGTTTTCAGTATCAAAAGGTCCAGGCACAATAAAAGTGTGGAAAAGCACTGCCATAAGTCGCTTACTATGGCCCAAACCACTTAAAGAGTGCCCACTCTGGGCATATAAAAGCCCCCCCTCCTTGATTGTGCTAGTGCATAACCTGTCGGGGCGGTTTACCTCTGCTCTGGAGACCACTACTGCTGTGAGTAAATAGGAAAAGACAGCTAAGGTCAAAGTGAGTGCTGTAACAGACCCGAAGAGACTTTGCCTACTGACCACCTGACAAATTTGCGTAGGAAGTGCCACTAAGCCAACCCGGGGAAATAGACTCCCCCAGTCCCCCTCCTGCGACCGCAGTAATCCATTTAATGAAGCACAGAGGAACACCGTAAAACAGTGACTATGGCAGGGAAATCTAAAGCTGCCAAAGCCCAAGAGCGCTCCGCGCTGGGTCCAACACCAACTGACCAGCAAACAATGCTCAGCCTGTCCTCTTTAGAATCCACACTACAAGCTCACTCAACTCAATTTGAGAAAATCCTGCAGGCAATATTGGACACTAAGGCCCATATTTATACTTTTTTACGCAAAACTGCGCCGGCGCAGTTTTGCGCCAAAAATATTACTGCCGGCTAACGCCGTTTTGGTGCGCCAGGTGGGAGTCATTATTTTTGACACACACCGCGGCGTCAAGTCGTAAAGGAAAACGACGGTAACGTGGCGGAAATTACTGTGGGTCGATTTACGATACTGCAAACCGGATATGCACCGTTTGTTTTTACGCAATAGCGTAAAAAAACACAGCGAACACAGCAATTTCACCAGAGGAGAGCCAAAATGGATCCCAGGCGCCACTACAGACCCCAGGAAGATGACAGCAGACCAGGAACCAGCCAGGAGGACCCACACAAGAACCAGGACACTTTTAAGAAGAAAAGAAAGTGTCGCTTTAGTGCAGAGGAGCAGGAAATTCTGGTTAAAGAGGTGACGGAACACCAGCACCCACTGTTTGTCACATCAAAGTTGCCAATCAGTAGGAGAGAGGCTATAAGGCAACAAATTGTCGACAAGATTAACAGTGTGGCTGAAGTACGCAGAACAGTCATCGAGTGCAAGAAACGCTGGCATGACTGCAAACGCAGGACCAAGGAAAAGATGGCAAGGAACAGGAAGGCAGCACTACAGACTGGAGGGGGGAGTCCAACTCACCAGGAGGCCCTGGATCACATGAAGGAGATGGTCGTAGCTGTCATCCCTGAGGAGATCGTCACAGGGATTCAAGGACAGGACAGCGCCGACTACCAGGAGACAACGCACATGCAGGGTAAGTTGCATGGGGAATTAAAATGCACAAATGTTAACTGCAAGCGGGGGGGATACCGACCACAAAATGCATGGAGGTCAACATATACATGGAGTGGCCTGGGTAAAGGGGCATGGCATTGGGGCATGGCCTGCACAGACAGAAGCTGGGGCACACCATTACACTACACCAACAACAGTCCCATGGGGGCATGCTGTCATGCCAACGATGGAGCAAAGGGAAAGCCATGACAGGAGGGAAGGCCACTACGTCAAACTTACATCCTGGCACTCGTCAGCCAACAAACCTCCTACATTAACTAGGGCCCTATTAGCAATCCTCTAGACAAACCGACAACTGCAATGTAACTACGACAACAGTTGCCACTACCACCTCTGATCTGTGTGCAGCTCAAGTAGCCAATGGCAGTAACCTCCCCATGGATTATACACACCTAAATTAGGGGGTGAGGATGACATCTGCAACAATCCCCAGAAACAAGACAAAGGCCCCAGTACAATCAAATGTCAATGCCCATAGTTGTCACAAACATTAGCCAAAGTAAACAACAATAGGAGCGACACAGCACTAAGGACACACCCATGCTGCATATGTCAGGGTCCATCCTGTGCCTGGGAAACAAGGCAACATCCCAAATGTCATACTGCTCAGACAACAGCATAGAGGAGGGGACACATGTAACTGGTCACTGAAATACACCTGCACAGTCAGAGGAGGAAATAAAACACTGATACGACTATCAGGGAAATCCAATGTAATACACATTACCCAACATCAGGAGGACCCATTAACAATGTCAACATCCATATCGGATCATAACATTGCCATGCATAGGATATGCCACATGTCAATTACATTTAAGTCGACGTGAACGATCAGGGATTTGGGCAGGTCCAGATTGTTAAGTGTGCTGCCAGGGCCATCAGAACACCCACAGCCAGTGAAAGGTCCCACCATGAGAATGGATGTACACGGAGGGTCGAGTAGGAAAAGAAGGTGGCAATTCTCTATTTGGTTAAAATCAACACCTAGAGGCGATGAGGCTGACAAGTCTAATAACTCAATAACATACATGTGACACACGTGGGCCATAGGCCTGAAACAATGCCCATCTGAAGGACTACAGATATTAACACAAAACAAGATCACTAAGTGAATTCATCAAAAGGCAGGCACGTCACATCAAAATTGCCACAACACAGACACACTAATTGTACTGTTTCATTGCATAGGAAAATGGATCTCCTGCCGATATGCCTGTCCCAGATTTCCCTGATGAGATGGATGACGAGCCGATAAACATTCCCCAGGAGACTATCCAAAAGGTCCTTGAAACCCTCCAGACCCCACCTTCTGTCACAAGGAGGAGCACAGAACAAGCAGCCATCGCAGAGGAACCACCTACCACCCCAATTGTAAGACCTGCCAGCTCCAATACAGCTGAGGACTCAGACAACACGGGCACCAGCTTTGAGAGAACTGTAGTTGGAGTACAGCGGGAGCTGGCCAAGGAGGTGCGGGTGGGGATGCAAAATATGGCAGGCAGCCTTGAGGGGGTGCGTTCGTGCATTATGTCATTTGCGGATCAGGCAGCAGCTATGCAAGCCCTAACATCTATCTTGCAGGAACTGCAGAAAACCCAGAAGGAAATCAGCACAGCTGTAATACAGTTGACCCAACACCTACACCAGCAATCCTGTCAACGCGTGCACAAATGCAACATTGAACCCCTCAGGGCCGACCTGGCTGCCTACCATCGTGATGTGGCTGCTATTCTCAAGAACCAGCAGGCCCTCCTTGCAGCAGTACTGCCCTTAAGACGTCACAGGGAGCAGCGACCGGGATGTCTGACTCCACGTCTTCTAACACTGAGGTGTGTGTTGCCCCTTCACAACCAACAACAACAAGGACAAAGCAGGCAACACACACATCAGAAGAAGAAGACATGGAACAGATCACATTCACAAGGAAAAGTACCCGGAAGCACTAGTCCCTGCCACATGGCCAACTATTACCAAAGTCCTGCGTTTTGAAACATGACAGTCTTACAGCAACAGTACTCAAGCACTGTTCTGCTAACCACTGTATATCTTGTCACCCAGCACAGTGATTGTCTCTCTCCTACTCATTGGCTAAGTCTGTCCGTCTGCACTGTCTGAAACAGCAACCCCAGCATGACAAAAACATTTTGGTAAACCCTTGTGTTGGATCACAATGTAAGATGTCACTATAATGGACTCACAATCATGGACAATGTACATATAGCACTACAGCACTTTTCAATAAATAGCACTTACACAACAAATCTGTCCCTGGGTAATGTGACATTTCAACTTTGCAGTAGATAACTGAAATGTGCCTACTGTCAAATTACGTAGCTTGTCAATACAACTGTCCAGATATTATGTAGTTAGAGAAATCTGCACAGTGACCATGATTGCATCATACTCTGCCCATCCTGAGGGAATAATCTGATGAAGTGAGAAACCATACACCACTATGCTGTGTAGGACAGAAGAATGCTTCCTCAGGGGATAACTAAGTCATCAAATAGTGCCCGCTAAATGTTGTCAACATGCAAAAATAACACAATCAACATGCCACACTAATCTAAGTAAATACAAAAAAAACTGCACAAATGAAGGTGTCTGAGTTAACATACAAATAGGTAATCATGCCGAACTGTGTCACAAATGATGTATGAGGGTCATGAAGACAAGAATACAAGATTGCCAATGAGAACTCATCTTATAAGGGTGTGCAGGATCATCACACTGCAGTCAGATCTAAAACTGTTTCCCCAATATCAAGTCTGGAAGCACTGTTAGTGCCTTTGAAAACACACTTATCAACAGAAACACATTGGGAACCATATTAACTGTGATTGGTGGTTGCAACAAAGGGTAGACACTTTGCAAAGTAGCTCTGGGCTAGCTGCCAATCGTACAGCTCAATTGGGATTTGTTTGTAGCATAGGACACAGATGTTATAGTACAAAATACACTGAATCCAAACCCACGATCAAGTACCATTCAACACATACTATTAAGGGGTAACCAAATATTTATTAAAAGCTAACCATAGATGAGGAAACTGAAGGAAAAATCTTACCTACCCTAATCTACCCTGACTACTCATTACCCACAACTGTCCCTAACTATCCTAAGCTACACTTACTAATCACATGTAACGAAACGTTCTAAACATCTACCCCCCACCCCCCTTATGAGACGGGAGACATTGAGGACAACACATACTAACCTAAACACATACTATACTATCCTAAACAAATATATATATTTTTTCTTTTTTTTCTTTTCTTTTTTTGGTATTTTTCTTATTTGTACACACAAGAACCCCAACATAGCCCCCCACCCACTCACCCACCCATGTAATAAGTCAAAAAAGAAACGAGCAGGACCCCCCCACCCACTAACACTAACTAAACTAACAACCTATACTAACCTAACACTAAGCCCCCTAAGCCCACTAACTATAAGAACAAGGAAAGAGGAGGGAGGGGAGGGTATCATGTCCATCAAATCAACTGTCTAGAGGTTGGCCCTCCGGAGGGTCCTCTTTATATCCTTGACCCGCCGTTTAATGTGCCGCACGTCTCGGCTCAGGTGGCTCACCTTGCGCAGCACTTTGTCCATCTTATGTTCAAGTCTATTGAAGGCTGCAGGGTCAACAGCTGGAGCAGTGGCAGTATCGGTACCGATGGAGGAGGTCTGTGTGGGCTGTCCTGCATTGGTGGCAATGCTGGGGCCAGGAAGTCCAGCAGATGTTGGATCCACAGTTGCAGCTGTGGGTGGGGCCACCTGGCTCTGATTGGTGGTTGTTTCTGTGGTGGCTGTGGTGGGCAAAGTAGGCCCAACCTGTGGGAAGGCTCGCCATGCCCGGAGGCACATTGGCGATATCGCCGGGCCATCCTCCGGAACCACGACTCCACCAGCAGGATGTGCTGGTATCGCATGGCCCGACGCTGAAATTCACGGACCTGGTCTGGAGTCATGTTAGCTGCTGTGAAGACAAATGCAGATATGCTTCATTAGTAACTGCATTGTGTAAAACGGCACAGCAAGTTATTCAGACATTACATCTACTGTACTTGTAACAGCTCATATCACGATACAGAGCATTGAATGTCCCTGAGGAAGTATATGGCGGGCCAGACAACAAAGGTGACATCACACAAAGCGCATCCATAACCCACAAGATGGGTAAAAACTGGCTTTGACTTGCAATCTGAGTTCTGACAGTTAACATCTAAGAATCATGCTGCATATCCTCCACCAAGAGCTGGGCTACAAATGTCAGTGTACGGAAAGCAAAACTAAAGCCACATGGTCTGCAAGTTGTATCTGGACTTTCCAGTATGGTACAAAGTGCCAAACCTGAGTGTGTATACTAGTATGCAACCAAACCTTCACTTATTCACAGGTATGTGTAACATACTGGTAGCATCAATACTAGGTACCCTATTCACAAACCCATGGCTGTGTTTGAGGGGGGGCGGTGGATACACAACTATAATTTTCCAACAACATATACACCGAGGAGTGTATAGGCAACTCCACACATGTTTGTCTCTACAGACACACCACAGGTAAGGTCTATCTACAATTTGGTGTCAGCAAACGCTAGATCACTCAAAGGGTCAGACATGTCAGGAAATGCAGAACTTAGTACACAACATATACTTCCAGTGAGGCCTGACTTACATCTGACACAGAGTTGCTAGAACACCCATGATCATGAATTGCATGCACACCTAGGCCATTACACTCAGGTTCCACAGACTTGATGCACTTCATGTGGAAGTATATGCTGCTAGGAGGTTCTACCTACTGTTTCAAACTTACTTAGGTAAATAGTGAAGCAGATGTCTATTGGGAAGCTATTAGCTCCACCAATCTTAGAGAATGTGGGTCTGACAGGCTGACTAAATAGGGGCTGACTTCCATTGCAACTCTTGGTGATACGAGTGTCAGACAAATGACTATCCCCTGTACTCACAGTGGGGCCTACAGGGATGTCCTACAATCCCTACATGATACCATTGGATATGCATTGGCAAACTCAAAACTTGTGAGAACTTTATTCCCACTCATGGAACAAGTGAAAAACTTGCCCAACGCATCACACCTTGCTATGCGTCCAACTCACAAGAGTCCATAACCAGCAAACACAACACATAACAGACATATCAACACTTACTGGAGTGGTCGGGGTCCTCAAATGTCGCCACCTCTCCCACAGTGTAGGGTGCCGGTCCACCTGTAAGGTATGGAAGGAAGAAATGTGCTCAAAATCTGTGCACAGTGCAACAATTTCATAATCATTTACAATGTGTAGGCTGAATAAGGATATGGCAGCCATTCAGACATGATGGTACTGCATCTGATATTTCACGGCCAACTTGTACATAGCATGGGTCTCCTATGACAATTACACACATATCTCCACACATACATTGGCCCTAACTATCATGTGGTTGCAAACTTGCCCCATAATTGGTGAGCACTAAAAAATATGGAGTGTAATCGTCTCATCATGTGCATCCAAGAGAAACATCCAACGCCTGGTTACTTGAGGACTGCATTACCAGTCAAACATGCCTTGTGGCCATGACACATTTATTGCACATAGGCCCAATGTACAGAGGGAGGGGCAGGGACTCATGTAAGCCATTCTGTTGTTACAGTATAGTCAATTGATGTGACCCAGCTATGGTGATTTGCACCAACCATGGAGATGTGAAGCCATGTGCATACACTTGGACTGCCATCCATATTTGGATTGTGGCTCAACTAATTCCAACAAACATCTTAAGATGTTAGCTGAGGGCACCTTACACCTTTTCACAATGTTTTAAAATCCTGAACTGACATGTATCCAAAAAGATCAAGAAACCAAATAATCCCACACATTCATAGTACTTCTGTGAACGCTTTCCTTCCACACTCACCAGACTAACATGAGACCAATGTTTGAGCCACTTTGCTATTATCAATTGACGTGAAGGCAGCACTCATTTTCAGCATCATGTAGTGATTCTAAAGTCAGTCTAGCAATTGCGTCAACATAGTTGGCCTAAATGTTGGTACATCTGTACTTCTCTGTCAATAATACCCTATATAGACATGATTGGCTCCTATTTTGTTAGTTGTGCTGACAAAAAGGCTGCACCAATTTCCTTCATGGTAAAGTTAGCTGTAAGTTTGCTGAGCACGTGCTACCTGACAGCTAGCAATTGTGATCCTTGCCATAGTGCATCAATGATCCCCTTATATTTCCCCAGCATTACACACAGTCATCAAGTTAGCTGGCAGACATTGCACTAATCCCCTGATGTCACTACAGAAAATTTAATTGTGCACATTAACAATTGTCGTACTCACCAACAGTGCCACCAATCATGATTCCCAGGTGGTCCAAGAGATCCTGCTCCCTGGTGCTGAGGTAAGCCCACCAGTGGTTTACCTGGTGGTCACTCCACTGGTTGGCATACACACGCTGCAGGTGATGCAGCACCTTTCCCCACCGGATTCTGCGCTCCTCTGTCGGGTACCCCTGTATGACCCTGCCCCCTGCCTGGATAATGAGCTGCAAGAAATGTGTCACCAGACAGATGAAGCCCCCCAACTCCTCTTCCCCCATCCTGCCGATACGTGGCCTACCAGACATACTTATAGTTGAAGATAAGGAATAGGGGTAAAAGAAATAGAAAGGGGAAATGGGTGAAAGTAGGGGTAAAAAGACAGAAAAAAAGTAAACCTAAACACTAAAAGAGCCCAAATATCCCCAAACTAACACTACCCACAACAGACTCCCACAAACAAGAAATACACAAGATAAATGGACAAATGTAGGTAAAACACAGTAGTACAGTATACACAAACAATATTTATTTCACAAAAGGACTTTACAGATAGCACACAGGACAAATACAGCACAAAATCTCTGGACAACACTCTCTACACAGCCACACAGTCTAGAAGGATCATAGACTGCAAAGTGAAAGTGAAAGTACACCCACTGTACATGATCTGTAAACAGGATATCCTATTACATCACTTCCTGTATGAAAAGTACCGCCTTTACGCATTATGCGTCATTTTTTGTTGCACAAAACTGTATTTGCGTCATTTTTTTTGATGCACAGACGTGAATATTAACCCACATCCACATAATGATACATGGACTGTACAAATATCTGGATGCGGGCTAAATTTCACTCCTGTGTGTCAAAAAAAATTACGCAAATACAGTTTTGGTAAACAAAAAATGACGCACAACGCTAGGGACGTCAAAATTACAGTGCATTAACTGGTTTGGGGCATTTTTACTTGCTTTTTGGTTATTTTACATTTGGAACACATCAGAGATTGGCTAATTGAAGACAGTATGGTGTTGATGGTGTATGTTCACATGTGTGACATCATACTGCAGCGGAACATCATCCACTACACCCTTCACAGTATGTTTACAGTTGGCTGACGTCATAGATGGTCATAAGTGTGGCCTACATATATGTGTGGCACAAATTGTGCATGTTTGTCATAAGGAGAGGATAGCAATGTGACGCACATATGTACATACCTAAATGCCTTTGGCTCAAAGTGTGTGCTTTGACACCTAATGTGTTGGTTGACCAAGTGTGTGTGTATATCACATGAAGCATTATTGTACATTTGGTTGTATGAATGTGACGTCCATGTGTCCAATCCTAAGATGCAAGTCAAATTTGGAATGAGCAAGGGCATGTGTTAGTCATACATGTAACAACACCTGTAAAGTATACTTACAAGTCTTAGGGTCACGTAGACACCACATGTGACATAGCATGCACCAGATGGATGGCAGACGCATGTTCATGTCAATGGTCCACATTTTCTACATCCTATGTCCTAGAGTATTGGTAAGAGCTTCCTAGGCACTAGTTGATGAATCCCACAGTGAGTCATACACATGCATTGAGGAAGTGGGTACCATGTTGTTTGCACAGACAGACAAGGGTCAATCTCATATGTATGATGACACCACAGTTGAGGCCATAGAAGTAAGCCCCAACTATCAAGTGGCTGTGGTGGACCAGCATACAAGACAGCACGTGTCCACATATTTCCAGTGATCAATTGCACATAGGTGTCTTGTTCATGTGTGTGGTCCAATGATGATCCTGTAGATTGTTTGGGGTGTAATTTGTCACAGTTCAGACCAGGACTCATCATGAGTCAGTGGCAGCTATTCCTGTAACTACTGAGTATCCTTGGTTGATCAATGTGAGTAACGTAGATGTGGACATGTGAACCAACATGTGGATGGTCCCACCCTGTCACTAAAGACGTGTAAAGAGACAGTCAACAGGGCAACCTTGGTGTGCTGAGTGAGATAATGTCTCAGGTGTCATGTTTCGGCAGGTGTCATTACAACATTTGTACACAGGTTGGCCTCTGCACTTCCCACTGCATCTGGAAACATCATAGCCTCTGTGCTGTTTATTCTCGCAGCTATTCACCACACACGGCCCATCACTATGTTGTGCGCACTGTGATGCTGTCTGTGAACTGTCATGGTTCTGACATTTGTGTATTATTCATGTACATTATCAGAGGTTGCTGGTTGTGCTGAAAGCCCCGTACCCACTCCCTGCGTATGACCCTGGGACACTGTCACACTTTGTCATTCATGCATATATGCAACCCAGACAAGGGATGGGCCATGAATTTTGCATTTCCAAGAGGATGTAACTCAAATGGTACAGTTAAAAAGCAGATGATGCCATACAATGTATTTGGGTATGCATGGAAGAAGCCCATGCCCAATGCCCCCTGATGAATGGGAGGTTTTCTTACGAACATGTGGTACATATGTAGACACAGGGATACTTTAGTGTGACGCACAGACAGTTGCCAGTCAGGCTGACAGAATGCAAGATGATTCAGGAGACAGCTACTGGACAAGTTACATAATCAGTGGTCTGACTGAGACTGTTTGGAGGACAAAGTAGACAATTGACATGTCAAACTGTGTATGTCCTGTGTTTTTGAAGGTGACAAATTAACCCAAGGGCTGCCTTACACGGCTTAATTAGTATCAATGGTTGACGGTGTATTTGACATAATGGCAACTTCTATGCTGTTCCAGGCATCATCAGGGGCAGTGCTTTTATAAATGGGTGGTGTGCATGGAGGTGATCACATGTGTGGGCTGCATCTGTTTCTCACCAGTCCTGTAGGTGAGACTTGCATTCTAAGGGCCAACAGACATTTTCACAAGGGGAAGCAATCTACATGTACTAACAGGGCTTTGAAACTAGAAGTCAGTGTATAAATTGACCTGACGTCCATGCAGTCAGATGTTCTATGACAATGGCATACCTTAGGAAAGGGTGTAGCACACTGGTTTGCTAATGTTGGTCTGTGTGTGTAGAGGAGCTATTATCAGGGTACACATCTTAGTATTCCAGGGACCTCTTCCGACAGGTGGGTTGTGACCAGGTGCATGGGTGTCAGGAGTTAGGAAATGGGCTGACATGTGCATGGAATGTCATGTGCGCAATGCATGTCATATGTATGGCACTTGTGCTGTCTATGTTCTGCTTCTATGGAACTCTAGTCACAGATATTCCTTGCAAATATTGGATTCAGTTGGACTAACTGCTGTCAAGGGTCTTTTCAGACATTTATGTTAGTGATGCCAAAGCACATTGACTGCCTCATGTATGAGGCTTGTTTTCCCCTTATTGAGTGATGGTGTCATAGTTGTGTGCCATATGCTGCGTTGGACCTTGCTTTCAACATGTATGTGTGAAATAGTTGTGGTCCTCTGCTATAGGCCTTCAAAGGAGATATGTACATGATAGATGTCATTAAGAGTGTGTGTGTATGTGACCATTGTATGTTAGGCATCACATAAGCTCTGGGATGTTCCGTGTCCTACTCAGTATCTCAGCAATGCTCCATGAGTCAACACTCTTATTCTGATAAGTAGAGATGAAGGTGTGTAAAAAGGAATAGCCAGACCATGATATGGTGATTATAATAGGTGTTTATTTAAATTAGTTAACTAAAGTGGTAAAGGTGATCATATTCAGAAGAAAGTATTTACAATCTGTTGCCGCCTGCGTATACCAGCAGCTGTGTTCTGTAGTTCCCCGTCCTGTTGCAGGCCAGCATCCTCCTCTTCCTCCTCTTCAGGCATGTGTGGCTCTGGTTCCAGGAGGGGAATGCTTCTTCTGATGCAAATGTTGTGCAATATTGCACATGTGAGGATGATCCTACAGACCATCTCGGGGGAATATAGGAGGCTACCACCAGTGATGTCGAGGCAGCGGAACCTTGACTTGAGGATGCTGAAGGTCCGCTCGACAATTCTGCGTGTCCTCCTATGGGCCTCGTTGTATGCACGCTCTGCAGCTGTACTCGGGTTGCCAATTGGTGTCATAATCCATGGCTGGATGCCATACCCCTGATCAGCTGCAAGAGAAAATGAATGGGATCATGTTGATGTAGGTGGCACTATTGAAAAGACCTTAAATGGCATTACTTGTCTTGTGTTGTCTGTGACTCTTTTGTGTACTAATGTGACATCCTATGCTTGTAGGCTATACCATTTGCATTGTGTTGTTTCCTTGGCTGAAAAAGTGTTTATCTGCTAACCGTTTGTCAGCAGTATGTTTTGGGATTTGCAGTACAGTGTGTCATCCCTAGCATTGTGACTTGTGATACAGGTGTCCGTGTGTCTTCACTGGGGGTGAGATGATAGTTCCATGCACAGTTAAAATTGAAAGTGTTGTTAACACGTTCATATCAAAGTACCCTGGACATCCCATACCTTTAGACTTAGGTAATGTATTAATGTAAAGGTCATTGGGACACTTACAATTTGCAAGGTGACATTTCGGCAACCACACTCATTGACGTCTTCACTTTAGGCTGTACAGTAAATTCCGATGTGTGACAGGTTCAATGGTGACTTAAGAAACATGGCTAGCGATGTCACGACCTCAGTGTGTTCCTGTCGACATGTTGCTGTTGTGATGTATGTGTTGTGTGTCCTAGAGGGTTGCTGTGCAGTGTATATATATGTAGGTTTTTGTACTTACCAACAAGTAGTCCATTGCCATACCGTCCATCCTGGAAGTGTTCATTGATGGTGCAGTGACGGAAGATGTATGAGTCATGTACACTCCCAGCATATTTAGCCACGATGTTGGTGATCAATCCCCGGTGATCGACAATGGCCTGCACGTTGATGGAATGTGTGTGCTTCCTGTTGCGGTAGAGGTGTTCAGTTGCAGCAGGTGGCACAAGGCGTACATGTGTGCAGTTGACTGCACCAAGGACATGTGGGAAGCCACTGATTGCGTAGAAACCCTGTTTAGTTTCCTGCTGCTTCTGCAGTGTGTTAGCGAAGCAGATGTGGCGGGTGTCAGTCGAATGATGGCGTCCAGTACTTTGGGCAAAAAGGCAGAGAATGATGGTTGTGATATTCTGCCAACCAGGGCACCAGTTGTTTGAAAAGATCCACTTGCCAGCATATGAAGTACGGCAAGCAGCTTGGTTTCTGTTGGGTTTCTGTTGGGAAGGTGCGGGGTGTCAGCAAAGTGGGAGTGTTCAATGTTTCGCAGCAGCTGCTGAATGGCCTGCCAGTTCAACCGGTACCTCTGTATGATGTTGTGTTCCCTGAGGCCCTGAAGGGTTGTTCTTGGGCGGAATATCATCTCCTGCCTTCTGCGCTGCCTTTGGGGTCCCTGCTGGTGTTGTTGTAGCTGCTGTTGTTGCTGCTGGGTCCTGCGTCTGCGTGCACGCTGGATTAGAATCACCTCCATGTCTCCCTGTTGCTGCTCTGCTGCTCTGCTGTTTGTTCTGTGTGTTCTGATTAAATACAGGTGTGTTTGCCCCATTTTAACGCCTGCCCTGACCCAGGCGTTAATTTTGTTACGCAAATCGGGCTGTGCGTCATTTTCTGGCTCCACCTCCCGGCCGTGCGTCATTTTTGGCCGAAAGCATAAATACGACGCATGGCCGTTTAAAAAATGTTTGGGACGGGAACACCTACCTTGCATATAATTAACGCAAGGCGGGTTGCGGCATCCAAAAAATGACGCACACGGTGGAATTTTGTCGTCTGCGGGCGTCAAAGTTTAAATACAGGGCAACGTTTGCGCTGATTGTGCTTCAAAATTTTAGATGCACAATCAGCGCAGACGGAGTATAAATATGCCCCTAAATATGCTCTAATGTTCCCTGCTAAATTACGAATAATATCAGATGACAAAACACATATTTTTCACTCCCCCGAAGATGCGTGGACATGGCTGCACGCCAAAGTGCTGGCACAACCCCGAGAAGGTATGGGAAAGGAGGAGGAACGGACCACACCATCAGATCAAAGGAAAACCAGGAAACGCTCTAAATCACTACCCTCAGTAAAACAGGCGGCAGCCGAGAGGGCAAAGGTATTGCAAGAGACATCGTTACACACACAGAACTCCTTCAGTGCATTGCGGTCCAACGTAAGTGACCACACGGACTCCGAATCAATAAGTTCCGACTCAATGCTACTAGAGGCACTAAGAGGCCTGAAGGTTACTCCCACATCAGCGGATGCACTGTGATGGCGGTTAAGGGAGGGGTTAAAGAGATCTCATCACTTATCGGCTACACCGGGACTTCCACAGAGTATTGATGCAGGAGCTCAAGCCAATACAACTGGGACATGGTTCAAACATGGAAGGTATGGGAGGCTATTTGGCTAGCAGGATAACCTGAGGAGAAGCCCCATTGCTCTGGGTCGATGCTGGGGCCGGCGAGCACCGGAGGTGTCAACACTCGTAATCTGTTTTTTTACTAGATATTTAAACCTTGACCAAAGGTGGAGACCCCCTATAAGGGTCACCTCCAATTGCCATTATGCCTCCCCAGAAGGTACCCGTATGGATACACCCTTTTGTTATTAGAAGTGTTATGCATGCGTTGCTTATGCAAGTTCAGTATTGTGTTGGGGGCTCATTTGGGGTTGGGGGGCAGGATTGGTAGGAAGTTATGTCTCACAGGTCTTTCCGAACAGCGAAACAACTTGATACAGCTAGCAGTTGATGTTGCTAATGCAGAGCGGGTGGCAACGAGGGCGGATGGGCTGGGGGTCTGGTCCGGGGTGCATGGACAAAGATGATTTAAAAGTATACAAGATAAATTATAAATCGTGTCATGCATGAATACAATATAATTACGTGGAATGTGCAGGGAATGGCGTCTCAGGGTAAAAGATATTGTGTGCACGCCCGTCTTAAGCGCCAACGGGTACACATTGCCATACTCCAGGAGACACACTTACTAGAGGCTGACCTAGGGGGACTACGGGGGCGGACAGATTATAGGTACATCATACTCGGCTTCTGCCAGGGGGGTACTTATATGGATATCCCAAGGAGTACCATTTGTGCAACATACACACAAAATAGATCAAGGGGCAGATATGTGGTACTGGAGGGGCGATTGGACGGTAGACAACTCACACTGGTGGGGATCTATGCCCCTAACAGTGCACTATTTGAACTCCTGCGCACTCTTACGCCGGCCCTATTGGTTAATACCGAGGCACCAGTGGTGTGGAGTGAGGATTTTAATAGCACACCAGATAAGACACTCGACCGTTCTACCCCACCTCCGAGTGGATTGACACACAGAAGCACCACCGGCCCATTGGTAGCATGGGCTAGCGATTTGAGACTATATGATATTTGACGTAAAAGCCACCCAACACAGCGGGAATATTCGTTTTATTCTATACCCCACAAAGTGCACACTAGGATAGATATCATATGGGGCACCCACAAAATATGCTCACTAGTCAAGGATGTGGAATACCTAGCTAAAACGCTATCTGATCAGTCACCATTGCTGCTAACATTGCGATGGGGAAGGAGAAGATCCATGAAACCCACGTGGCTCCTGCAGAGGGAGGCCCTCCTAGACCAGGCTTTCAGGGAAGAACTAAACACAACCATAAAAAACTATTGGGAAATTAACAAGGGCTCCACAGACAAAAGAGCGACGGAATGGGATGCTCACAAAGTTATTGTTCTGGGGCACTGTCTGTCTGCTAGCTGGGGGGGTCAGGCGCTCACTACACGTTGAAGTCACCACACTGGAGAAAGAACTGAGAAGGCTACAAATACAACGAGGCGGATTTGAGACTCCGTCGCCACAACTATAACTATTATCTACTACGGCTGCAGACAGAAGGGGATAGATCAGGGAGATTATTGGCGTGGTTACTCCAAGAGGACCGCCAGCATGCTCCAATAGGGGCTATAAGACAGGCAGGTGGAACTATGGCCACTAGCTAAGAAGCAATTAACAAAGCATTTGAAAGTTATTATGCAAGCCTCTATAAGGGACGGGAATCATGCACTAGTCAACAACCTGGGTCCTTTTTAAGGGGAATAAACTTAACACAATTGTCACAACCGGATATTGAGGTGCTAGAAGCCCCTCTGGTGATGGCGGAATTAGAGACAGCCATAGCACAGATAACAAGAAACAAAGCGCCCGGAATAGATGGCTTACCAATAGAATATTATAATATGTACTCCAAACATCTGAAATCACATTTACTAGAGGTGTTTGAAGAAGCATGGACACACAAATTACTCCCATGTTCACAGCTAGAAGCATTAATAGTGGTTCTACCTAAACAAGGCAGTGAGCCCACAGATGTTAGATCTTACACACCACTCTCACTACTAAATCTAGACTGTAAGATACTAGGTACAATCCTAGCAAACAGAATAGCCCCCATAATACACACCCTGGTACACGAAGATCAGAATGGGTTTATCCCAAAACGTAACACATTCTTGAACATTCGCAGACTGCTAAGCATATTAGGAGATACTGTACCAGAGGCACATGATAATGTAGCAATGTCACTGGACATCGAGAAAGCATTCGACACACTGGGTTGGAACTATTTATTTGCAACGATGCAGAGTATGGGGTTTGGACCTAACTACATAGGGTGGGTGCAGACACTATATGCACAACCCAGGGCCAGAGTAAAGACAGGGGACATTATGGGGGTCATTCTGACCCCTGCCGGCGGCGGATGCCGCCGACCTGGCGGGAACCGCCAGAAGACCATACCGCGGTCGAAAGACCGCAGCTGTCATTCTGAGTTTCCCGCTGGGCTGGTGGGCGACCGCCAGAAGGCCGCCCGCCCTCCCAGCGGGAAACCCCCTTCCACGAGGATGCCGGCTCCGAATGGAGCCCGCAGAGTGGAAGGGGTGCGACGGGTGCAGTTGCACCCGTCGCGATTTTCAGTGTCTGCCACACAGACACTGAAAATCTATGTGGGGCCCTGTTAGGGGGCCCCTGCAGTGCCCATGCCAATGGCATGGGCACTGCAGGGGCCCCCAGGGGCCCCACGACACCCGTTCCCGCCAGCCAGGTTCTGGTGGTGGAAACCGCCAGAACCAGGCTGGCGGGAAGGGGGTCGTAATCCCCATGGCGGCGCTGCTTGTTTCCCGTTTCTGACCGCGGCTGTACCGCCGCGGTCAGAATGCCCATGGAAGCACCGCCAGCCTGTTGGCGGTGCTTCCGCGGTCGTTGGCCCTGGCAGTCCATGACCGCCAGGGTCAGAATGACCCCCTATATATGATAGTTTTCCTATTGAAAGGGGCACCAGGCAAGGTTGCCCACTATCTCCTTTATTGTTTGCCATAGCGGTGGAGCCACTGGCGACTAGGTTACGCATGGAAGGGGAACGGTGGGGAGTGATCACCGCGGGGACTCGTCATATAATTTCGTTATATGCAGATGATGCCCTGGTATATGTGAGAAAGTGTAATGAAACAATACTGTTGGTGATATCCCTATTAGAGGAATTTGGCAAAATATCGGGACTAAAGGTAAACTTGGATAAATCATATGTGTTCCCACTGACTATATTGCCTACTGAAAATAGGGATTTAGTACAAGAGGGGTGCTTGAGATGGTGCTTTGACACCTTCAAGTACCTGGGAATCCATATATACCATAAGCCTGAGGACTTGAGCGATGGGAATTTGGGACGCGCATTGAATTCTATAAAGGGGTCTCTGCGGTTCTGGTGCGCACTACCACTATCACCATTAGGTAGAGTGGCGATAGCAAATATGTTGTTGCTCCCCGGACTTTTATACTTCTTCACGGCATTACTGGTGTTAGTCACCAAAAGCTTTTTTCGAGAGTTAAATGCAGCTTTACTGAGACTTATATGGGGGAGTGGTAGAACACGAGTGGCCCTCACCACATTACAGCGCCCATTAAGCGAGGGTGGACTAGGAGCCCCAAACTTTGAACTGTACTTTGCCTCGGCACAGCTACAGTGGATCTTAAACTGGATACACAGACCTGAATCGGCTGAAACCACATGGATCCTGAAGCAGCTGCATGGCAAACCATTGCTGGAGTGGCTGTTTAATGCCCATGCGAATGGGGCAACCAGTAACTTATTAATGATAACCGCACACGAATGCTGGACAAAATACGTACAAAAGGGTCCAAAAGGAAACCCATATTCCCCCTTATCCCTTTGGGGCAAATCCCATGGGAAGGGAACACAGCGGGCATGTATTCCACTGCGATTTGGTCAGAGGCAGGTATATTAACAGTTGGAGACTGTTTTGAGGACGGAAAGCTAATGTCATTTGGAGCTATGAGAGAACTCACCTCAGTAGGAATAGGACAGTTTATGGCATATTACTCTATCTGCCACTTAATTAAAAAGGCATGGTCGTCAGGGGATCAAGAACCTACTAAATCCTCTTTATTACACCACATGCTTACATATGACAACCAGAACAAAGTTATAACAAACACATATAAAGCCTTAAATACATTCCCCATAAACGGACTAGAAAATGTTAGGCCTCGATGGAACACTGTATTACCGAACCAACTGTCGGCTGAAGAGTGGTCTCAGGCTTTAATCCACACTCGTAACGTGTCAAGAAACCCCCGGTTTAGATACACTCAATTCAATTACACACATCAAACATATCTCGCGCCTGCGCAGCTGAAGCGCATGTTCCCCAAGACGGACTTCCAATGCCCCCAATGTAATTCCCCCTCAGCTAATTTTTACCATATGGTCTGGGAGTGTGGTTCCCTGGATTCGGAATGGCAAACGGTAGCGTTTGATATATAAGAGATTACAGACCTTATGTTCACTCTAGATCCTAGCTCCTGTCTGCTCAGAGTCAAGAAGAGGGACAAAAAACATAAACACATACATAGGTTTGCAGATCTAGCTTTTGTAATGAATAAAAGGTTAATCGCTGTGGATTGGAAAGCCTCTAAACCACTGGATCTGAAAACATGGTGTGCCTTGACACTGCGCTTGGCACGCTCAGAGTATCACGAACTACGTAAGATGTCAGATGGAGGCCAGAAACACACTGGGTCTGAAGCTTGGGAAACATTTGTGGCCAAACTGGAGGTAAAAAATGATGAGCGTCCACCATGAAAAATGACAGAGACTCGGAACAGCATACAGGATATAGAGTATATATAAACACAAATGAAACAAAAATATCCCACAGGGCCACAACATGCATTAGAGGAACAAACAAAGACAAAAATAAATAAGTGACCTCTGACCCGGGCCCCAACGCAACTGAGTAACACATGCATAAATGAGAAAGTATACGCCACCTGCTAAGAATGATACTGGAGAGATCAAGCGATTTAACTGTAAGATGTAAAATATGCCAAATAGATGGAGACAAGACCTGTGTTGTTATTGTTATCTTTATTGTTAATCATGTTATATGTTATGCTGGATAAATCCTAAATTATTGTAGCAAACTGTAGATGCTATTGTTTGATGTGCAGAAAATAATAAAAATGATGTTTAAAAAAAATATATATATACACTTTTTAGCAGATTAAAATACAGGCTCCACTAAAAGTCAATGCTAAACTAAAACACCAAAATAAAGATTTGAGATGCAAATGAAGTAAAAACAAATCACCTTTAATTATTTGCAAATAGAAAACTCTCCCTCCCCACCCACAACAGTCCCACTTCTCTCCCCTCACACATAATAACCCTTGCCCCAAAAAGTTCAACAAAAATTCAAAAGTCCATTCCAACTCACTCCCCACCCTCTCTACCCACAACAAGTCTCTCCCATCAAAACAAAAAAATTAAAAAAGGGCTTAAAAATGGCACTGTCAATATGGGTCCGGACCTGGTCAATGCTCTGCTCAATACTGGTGAGCTTGCTCTCCAGAGGGTCCATTCGCTGCAGGATGCAGTTCAGCAATGTTGGAGTAGGAGAGTGCAGCAGCAGATGCTGTCAGGGACCCTGGCAGCTGTCAGCAGCACCGACATTGTACTGGCCAGATGTCTGCGGGCTGGCGCGCTGCTGCACTGGGTTCTGAGTCCATGGCAGCTGTTTTGGGCGCTTCCTCCTCCAGGACCACCAGCCGCCGATATTTAGCCTGGATGTTCCTGTAGGAAAGTAACATCTTGCCTGGCATGTTACCCAAATTTTTTACTTGTATGTACGTTTGTTTTTGCCTGTGTCACTGGGATCCTGCTAGCCAGGACCCCAGTGCTCATAAAGTATGCCCTGTATGTGTTCCCTGTGTGGTGCCCAACTGTTTCACTGAGGCTCTGCTAACCAGAACCTCAGTGTTTATGCTCTCTCTGCTTTTAAAATTGTCACTGCAGGCTAGTGACTAATTTTACCAATTCTTATTGGCACACTGGAACACCCTTATAATTCCCTAGTATATGGTACCTTGGAACCCAGGGTATTGGGGTTCCAGGAGATCCCTATGGGCTGCAGCATTTCTTTTGCCACCCATAGGAAGGTCAGACAATTCTTACACAGGCCTGCCACTGCAGCCTGAGTGAAATAATGTCCACGTTATTTCACAGCCATTTTACACTGCATTTAAGTAACTTATAAGTCACCTATATGTCTAACCTTCACTTAGTGAAGGTTAGGAGCAAAGTTACTTAGTGTGTGGGCACCCTGGCACTAGCCAAGGTGCCCCCACATAGTTCAGGGCAAATTCCCCGAACTTTGTGAGTGCGGGGACACCATTACACGTGTGCACTACATATAGGTCAACACCTATATGTAGCGTCTGAACATGGCCATGTAACATGTCTAGGATCATGGGATTGTCACCCCAATACCATTCTGGTATTGGGGGACAATTCCATGCATCCCTGGGGCTCCAGCATAGAGCCCGGGTACTGCCAAACTAACTTTCCGGGGTTTACTCTGCAGCTACCGCTGCTGCCAACCCTCAGACAGGTTTCTGCCCCCCTGGGGCCTGGGGAGCCCATTCCCAGGAAGGCAGAACAAAGGATTTCCTCTGAGAGAGGGTGTTACACCCTCTCCCTTTGGAAATAGGCGTGAAGGGCCTGGGAGGAGTGGCCTCTCCTGGTCTTTGGAAATGCTTTGAAGGGCACAGATGGTGCCCTCCTTGCATAAGCCAGTTTACACTGATTCAGGGTTCCCCCAGCCCTGCTCTGGCGTGAAACTGGACAAAGGAAAGGGGAGTGACCACTCCCCTGACCAGCACCTCCCAGGGGAGGTGCCCAGAGCTCCTCCAGTGTGTCCCACACCACTGCCATCTTGGATGCAGAGGTGTGAGGGCACAATGGACAGCTCTGAGTGGCCAGGGCCAGCAGTTGACGTCAGAGACCCCTCCTTATAGGTGCATACCTTTCTCTGTAGCCAATCCTCCTCTGAGAGCTATTTAGGGTCTCTCCTGTGGGTATCTCACCATAAAATGAATGCAAGTGCTCACCAGAGTTCCCCTGCACTTCCCTCTTTGACTTCTGCCAAGGAACGACTGCTGACTGCTCCAGGACGCCTGCAAAACCGCAACAAAGTAGCAAGAAGACTACCAGCAACATTGTAGAGCCTCATGCTGCCGGCTTTCTCGACTGTTTCCTGGTGGTGCATGCTCTGAGGGCTGACTGCCATCACCCTGCACTGGAAGCCAAGAAGAAATCTCCCGCCGGTCTACGGAATCTTCCCCCTGCCAACGCAGGCACCAAACATCTGCATCACCGGTCCTCTGGGTCCCCTCTCATCTTGACGAGGGTGGTCCCTGGAACACAGGAGCTAGATCAAGTGTCCCCAATAGTCCAGTGGCCCTCCTGTCCAAATTTGGTTGAAGTAAGTCCTTGCCTCCCCACGCCAGACAGTAATCCTATGTACTGCGTGAAAAGCAGCTGCTCAGGCTTCTGTGCACTTTTGCAAGACTTCCGTCATGCACAGCCTAGCCCAGGTCCCCAGCACTCCGTCCTGCATTGCCCAATTTGCTGAGTTGGACTCCGACTTCATAGGACCCTCTTTTGTTGTGTTGAGTCAAGCGCCGTGCTCAGATCTTCTGAATGCCTGTTCAGGTGCTTCTGCGGGAGCTGCCTGCTTCTGCATGGGCTCTCTGTGTTGCTGAGCGCCCCCTCTGTCTCTTCCTCCAAGGGGTGACATCCTGGTCCTTCCTGAGTCCTGGCAGCACCCAAAATCCTGAACCACATCTCTTGCAGCTAGCAAGGCTTGTTTGTGGTCTTTTTGTTTCAAAATAACTCTGCACCTCCAGCATGCTGTGGAACATCTTATGACCAAAGGAGAAGATCCTGGCACCTTCCGTTGTTGCAAAATGTTTGGCTTCTTCCACCCAGAGGCAGCCAGTTTGCACCTTCATCCGGGGTTTAGTGAGCTCCTGCCCCCCCCTGGACACTTGAGTGACTCTTGGACTTGGTCCCCTTCCTTTGCAGGTCCTCAGATCCAGTAATCCATCTTCAGTGCTTTGCAGCTAGTTGTTGTCCTTGCTGAATCCCCTATCTCGACTTTACTGTCTTTCTGGGGTAGTAGGGTAACTTTACTCCTACTTTTCAGGGTCTTGGGGGGGGGTATCTTGGACACCCTTAGTGTTTTCTTACACTCCCAGCGACCCTCTACACACTACACTAGGCCTGGGGTCCATTTGTGGTTCGCATTCCTCTTTTACAGTATATGGTTTGTGTTGCCCCTAGGCCTATTGTCTCCTATTGAATTCTATTGTGTTCTACAGTGTTTGCACTAATTGTTTACTTACCTGATTTTGGTTTGTGTGTATATTTTGTTTATATTACTTACCTCCTAAGGGAGTATATCCTCTGAGATACTTTTGGCATATTGTCCCTAAAATAAAGTACCTTTATTTTTAGTAACTCTGAGTATTGTGTTTTCCTTTGATATAGTACTCAAGTGATCTAAGTGGTATAGTAAGAGCTTTGCATGTCTCCTAGTTCAGCCTAAGCTGTTCTGCTATAGCTACCTCTATCAGCCTAAGCTGCTAGAACGCCTTTAGTCTACTAATAAGGGATAACTGGACCTGGCACAAGGTGTAAATACCACAAGGTACCCACTATAAGCCAGGCCAGCCTCCTACAGTTCCCCAGCCTCTGCTGCCACAGATGGGCCGTTATCGTTTCATGGTGGTTATCGAGCAGGAGTAGCTATATTGAGAAAAATAATATTAAAAAAGACAAATTGTAAACAATGCTCTGAACAAATACTTTTACAAAAGTAAGTAGTGGGTGGCACAGTAGCACTACATTGCTGGTCCCCTAGGGACATTGGAATTGAATGTGATTATGATGAGAGAGAGTCACAAGGCCATTTTTTTATTTGTTTACCCACACATGCCTCACATAAAAATCACTGACAGTCAGGCAGAAAAGAATTAACCCAGAATAACACCAGACTAAAAAAACTGTGATTTCTTTTTTTAAAGGCTTTTCTAGTAAATAAACTGACACATTTGGTAGAAAACAAATTAATGACTTCTCAGTATGATTAGTAAGGCATAATGCACTATGGTGTACAAGTTGTTGTGCCAAATTATTGGAGGCTTGCTAGCCAGGATACATCACACAAGGCATGTGTAAAATGCAGATATAGTTATCCTGTTTGCAGTGAGTAGATGGTGGGGAAAATGATGCACTGCATTACAGGGAAAGGAACGGGCTAAATAGATTGCATTTGGCACGTTTGTCATCAAGTATCCTTCATGCCAAAGTTGAAATCAAATCTGGCACTTACTAGTCCCACTTTACTCATTGACCTCACCCACCATCACAAATTATATGCAACAAAGTCATTCGCTGGGCTGTAAGGAAAGGAATCTTGACTTACTCTACAGTACGCTAAGACAGAGGGATTCAGCAGATAAGTAGAGCTTTTGCTATAGAAGAATAAAGGGGCGTCACTGATCATCGAGTCATCATGTGCCTATACTTTGGCTTATCGAGTTAATGTATAGCAAAAGTCTAAAGGGAAAACTCTGAACAGGTGTAAAATAAATCTAATATGGGAATGCTACACTGCACTTCTTTGGTCATGGGTGTTACAATGCCATAGGCAGGGAGGGGGTTGATGAATGATGATGGGATACATACCTGCCTCATTTAACAAATACAGTGAGTGAAGGGATTAGAAAACAAACTAAAATACCCCTCTCACTTTTAACCATAGCTTTGATAATCATAAATGATAATCCACAAAGTAAGCTAAGTAAGTAAGCAGCATGCCCCTCTGCAGAAGAACTCCCTTCTTTATTCATTTAAACAATTATTCAGTCATCCCTTCATTCTTGCTACAATATTCACCAATAGCCACCATGATTTAAGCTTTTTCTATCATCCAGGCTTTCACCCAAATTCCCAATCATTTAACCATCCATTCAGTACCTACTATCCACCCTTTTGTTCAATCATCTTTTCACCCATCTTTCCATTTACCTAATACTCACTCACGCACCCTTTTTCATCCACCTACACATCCTTTCTTTTCACTCTTTAACCCACCTTTCTTTTAACCTTCTGTTCTTTCAGGTTTACATCAAGCCATCATTTGTAGCGTATATAATGTGTGCTTTTCTTGAGTTGTTGATAGAAGAGGCCATTAGTAACCCAACCACCGCTACAGCTGTAATGCGGGGGTTCCATGTATCTGATCACAACAAAGCCCTTGTAGCTAGTGAGTAATAGTAGTTGTCAACAAGCAAGTAATCTGACTTACCTTTGCCCCTCCCTGCCGCCACTTCCCCCCTGCTCCATCTGCTCCTGCAGAGGTGGATCTTAAGCTGGCTCCACTGGTCGTAGTGGTTGGTGTGGCTAGACATTTACTGTATACAGTTTTTTAGATGCCAGATACACCTCCCTTTCTTAATTTTAATAATCAAATAAATGCAACTGCAATACTTTGTTACAGTTTGGTAAGAACTGCAAGATCTTCTATCAAAAATATCACTCTGGGCATTTTGTTGCAAAAGCCAAGTAGTCAAGCCAACCAAAAGCTTTGAGTAATGCAGGGGCAGAGGTATAGCCTATGATGATGATGACTCATAATCATTGAAGCGCAACGAAGTGGTGGAATACAAACTGGTTAATGAAAGACAGAAAAATATATTTAAGGGTAACAGGAATTAAACACAACTTGGATAGAGGAGTTGGAAAAAAGGGAGACCATATGAAAATGTAAATAAGGCAAATTTAAAAGTAGTATAAAAGTGGGAAGAGGTAAAAGTTAAGGAAATAATAATGATAACATTTAATAATAGGACTTAATAGATGAGCAGAGCCATCATCATTGATGCTGGTGGTTGGTGCTTCCCCAGCTCCTACTGGACCCACGTGTGCAGTGCCCCTCTTTTTTCCCATGGGTGCTGATGTAAGAAATAAATAAGATAAGAAAAATGCATTAGGGGTACAGTTAATCTCCAGAAAATTATTATATAACAAGCAAATGTAAAAACATTGTACTTAATCAGATCACCTATGGTACTAGTATGATCAACTATCATTGAGTTGGCTATACTACTAAAATCTCTATTCCAAATTTTCTTAACAACTACATTTGAAACTAATGCATTGCAATGTATGATCTTTGAATCTATTCTGATTTCCCAACTCCTTTGATGGACCAACTACATTTCCCTTTTTGCATTGCAAAGAAACATTCCTGCATCACTGTGAAATTTCTTGGGACTGTATGAGCTACATAAAGTCACAGAGAATGCTACGTCACTGATATCGCTAATTCACTATCGAGACAGGAGGACAGGGGAGTCAACTTACCTCTGAGTGCAAGCCACATGTGATTCAGGAAAAAAGTTAGCATTGTAGAACACAAATACAATAATATAACACTCACCAAGCCCCAGAATCTTAACGCTAAACAGGTCCTGCTTGTGGTTGATTATATCCGCCTAATGGTATGTGAGCTGCTGGGTGGTGCCCTGGCGTTGGGTGGTGGCTCTGACACACTGGTGCAACCTTGCCCAATGCAGCTGATGTTCCAGCAGGGGGTAAGGGCTGCCAGGCCTGCCGTCTGCTGCCAGGAAAAGAGGGGGGGTGGTGCTGCACATAAAAGACCAGTGCTGCCATCTCCTCCTCAGAAAAGATTGGGCAGGGATGCACTCGTTGGCTGTGTCACTGCCCACAAGGTAGACAGCTGCTGGTTGTCAGGGGGGCTTAAAGCTGCTGCTACACTGATCGCTGGCACTGCCCTGTTTTGCCATGGTGTTGTGTAAAGAAGAAAATCATTTGTAGGGAGAAGGAAGGAGGAAGAGGGGAAAAATAAAAAAATGTAAAAAAAAGTCCCCCAAAAAATTAAAAGATGTAAAGATACAGAGGAACAAAAAGAGATGCTAATAAAATAAAAATAAATAAGGGGTAGATTAATAAGGAGGGTGGAGGATTGCACAGATAAATTAGGGATGAAAAAAACAGGCCAAGCACCATAAACAGAGTGAAAAACATGATGGCCGCACCCATGTGAACTGTGTGGTCCCGTTCGTGCATGATTTTTAATGCAAGTACGCACTTTGAGTTGCGTTGCATGTCAGTTGCAAAGCAAACAGGTGTGACTGAGAACTCTGTCTGCTTCTGGAACTCCACGTAGCACAGTAGAGTTTTTTTCTACTTCGCGGACATCCACGTAGTACGATTCCACGCATTTCTCCAGGCCTAGACAATATACATTTTTATTATGTATCCAAATTATTGCACACAACACATTGCTCAGACAGTGAATAAGTATATATACAACAAGATAGAGCAAGACACTTAACAGATCCCAAGGTTGCATAGGATTTACCATCAAATGAACATAAGCAGAGATCCTGTCTCTTCACATGTGGTGTCCTCTGCAAATCATTAAGGCCCTCATTACAACCCTGGCGGTAAATCCCGGTTTCTGCCGTGCAGAACACCGCCAACATAGTGTTGCAGCAGCAGAATTCTGCTACAGGTATTACGACTTACAGCTCGGAATCCGCCACAATACAGACACCCACAGAAGTCCGCCACACCAAAGGTCAGTGATAAACTGGCGATCCCAAAACCTACACTGTCACGCCAACAGGAATACGCCCACACTATCACGACCCACGAATCAACGCGGCGGTCTTTCAACCGCGGTAATCCATTGGCGGTACACACCGCTGCGCTCAAAATATACACACATGTACAAAACACAACCACATTGGACAATTCAAAATACACACACCTGACACACATACACATACCACACCCACACACCCAATCCAATATAAAGCACACACCCACATCACCCACAAACACTTACAACCAAAATTCTGAAAGAAGGCCAGAGAGAGAGACTACCCAACACAACACCAGCATCCACAGACACACAACACCATCACTGAAACAACATCCACGCACCTCAAACAACACACACCAACACATCCCCTCACACATCACAACAGACAGCACCTCACACATCACCCACATCACATCATTGCACCTCAAAGACACCCCAGGTTCTCTGAGGAAGAGCTCAGGGTCATGGTATGTTATGCTGGATAAATCCTAAATTATTGTAGCAAACTGTAGATGCTATCGTTTGATGTGCAGAAAATAATAAAAATGATGTTTAAAAAAAATATATATATACACTTTTTAGCAGATTAAAATACAGGCTCCACTAAAAGCCAATGCTAAACTAAAACACCAAAATAAATATTTGAGATGCAAATGAAGTAAAAACAAATCACCTTTAATTATTTGCAAATAGAAAACTCTCCCTCCCCACCCACAACAGTACCACTTCTCTCCCCTCACACATAATAACCCTTGCCCCAAAAAAGTTCAACAAAAATTCAAAAGTCCATTCCAACTCACTCCCCACCCTCTCTACCCACAACAAGTCTCTCCCATCAAAACAGAAAAATTAAAAAAGGGCTTAAAAATGGCACTGTCAATATGGGTCCGGACCTGGTCAATGCTCTGCTCAATACTGGTGAGCTTGCTCTCCAGAGGGTCCATTCGCTGCAGGATGCAGTTCAGCAATGTTGGAGTAGGAGAGTGCAGCAGCAGATGCTGTCAGGGACCCTGGCAGCTGGCAGCAGCACCGACATTGTACTGGCCAGATGTCTGCGGGCTGGTGCACTGCTGCACTGGGTTCTGAGTCCATGGAAGCTGTTTTGGGCGCTTCCTCCTCCAGGACCACCAGCCGCCGATATTCAGCCTGGATGTTCCTGTAGGAAAGTACCATCTTGCCTGGCATGTTACCCAAATTTTTTACTTGTATGTACGTTTGTTTTTGCCTGTGTCACTGGGAACCTGCTAGCCAGGACCCCAGTGCTCATAAAGTATGCCCTGTATGTGTTCCCTGTGTGGTGCCCAACTGTTTCACTGAGGCTCTGCTAACCAGAAACTCAGTGTTTATGCTCTCTCTGCTTTTAAAATGGTCACTGCAGGCTAGTGACTAATTTTACCAATTCTTATTGGCACACTGGAACACCCTTATAATTCCCTAGTATATGGTACCTAGGTACCCAGGGTATTGGGGTTCCAGGAGATCCCTATGGGCTGCAGCATTTCTTTTGCCACCCATAGGAAGGTCAGACAATTCTTACACAGGCCTGCCACTGCAGCCTGAGTGAAATAATGTCCACGTTATTTCACAGCCATTTTACACTGCATTTAAGTAACTTATAAGTCACCTATATGTCTAACCTTCACTTAGTGAAGGTTAGGAACAAAGTTACTTAGTGTGTGGGCACCCTGGCACTAGCCAAGGTGCCCCCACATAGTTCAGGGCAAATTCCCCGAACTTTGTGAGTGCGGGGACACCATTACACGTGTGCACTACATATAGGTCAACACCTATATGTAGCGTCTGAACATGGCCATGTAACATGTCTAGGATCATGGAATTGTCACCCCAATACCATTCTGGTATTGGGGGGACAATTCCATGCATCCCTGGGGCTCCAGCATAGAGCCCGGGTACTGCCAAACTAACTTTCCGGGGTTTACTCTGCAGCTACCGCTGCTGCCAACCCTCAGACAGGTTTCTGCCCCCCTGGGGCCTGGGGAGCCCATTCCCAGGAAGGCAGAACAAAGGATTTCCTCTGAGAGAGGGTGTTACACCCTCTCCCTTTGAAAATAGGCGTGAAGGGCCTGGGAGGAGTAGCCTCTCCTGGTCTTTGGAAATGCTTTGACGGGCACAGATGGTGCCCTCCTTGCATAAGCCAGTTTACACTGGTTCAGGGATCCCCCAGCCCTGCTCTGGCGTGAAACTGGACAAAGGAAAGGGGAGTGACCACTCCCCTGACCAGCATCTCCCAGGGGAGGTGCCCAGAGCTCCTCCAGTGTGTCCCAGACCACTGCCATCTTGGATGCAGAGGTGTGAGGGCACAATGGACAGCTCTGAGTGGCCAGGGCCAGCAGTTGACGTCAGAGACCCCTCCTTATAGGTGCATACCTTTCTCTGTAGCCAATCCTCCTCTGAGAGCTATTTAGGGTCTCTCCTGTGGGTATCTCACCATAAAATGAATGCAAGTGCTCACCAGAGTTCCCCTGCACTTCCCTCTTTGACTTCTGCCAAGGAACGACTGCTGACTGCTCCAGGACGCCTGCAAAACCGCAACAAAGTAGCAAGAAGACTACTAGCAACATTGTAGAGCCTAATGCTGCCGGATTTCTCGACTGTTTCCTGGTGGTGCATGCTCTGAGGGCTGACTGCCATAACCCTGCACTGGAAGCCAAGAAGAAATCTCCCGCCGGTCTACGGAATCTTCCCCCTGCCAACTCAAGCACCAAACATCTGCATCACCGGTCCTCTGGGTCCCCTCTCATCTTGACGAGGGTGGTCCCTGGAACACAGGAGCTAGATCAAGTGTCCCCGATAGTCCAGTGGCCCTCCTGTCCAAATTTGGTTGAAGTAAGTCCTTGCCTCCCCACGCCAGACAGTAATCCTATGTACTGCGTGAAAAGCAGCTGCTCGGGCTTCTGTGCACTTTTGCAAGACTTCCGTCATGCACAGCCTAGCCCAGGTCCCCAGCACTCCGTCCTGCATTGCCCAATTTGCTGAGTTGGACTCCGACTTCATAGGACCCTCTTTTGTTGTGTTGAGTCAAGCGCCGTGCTCAGATCTTCTGAATGCCTGTTCAGGTGCTTCTGCAGGAGCTGCCTGCTTCTGCATGGGCTCTCTGTGTTGCTGAGCGCCCCCTCTGTCTCTTCCTCCAAGGGGTGACATCCTGGTCCTTCCTGAGTCCTGGCAGCACCCAAAATCCTGAACCACAACTCTTGCAGCTAGCAAGGCTTGTTTGTGGTCTTTTTGTTTCAAAATAACTCTGCACCCTCCAGCATGCCGTGGAACATCTTATGACCAAAGGAGAAGTTCCTGGCACCTTCCGTTGTTGCAAAATGTCTGGCTTCTTCCACCCAGAGGCAGCCAGTTTGCACCTTCATCCGGGGTTTAGTGAGCTCCTGCCCCCCCCGGACACTTGCGTGACTCTTGGACTTGGTCCCCTTCCTTTGCAGGTCCTCAGGTCCAGTAATCTATCTTCAGTGCTTTGCAGCTAGTTGTTGTCCTTGCTGAATCCCCTATCTCGACTTTACTGTCTTTCTGGGGTAGTAGGGTAACTTTACTCGTACTTTTCAGGGTCTTGGGGGGGGGTATCTTGGACACCCTTAGTGTTTTCTTACACTCCCAGCGACCCTCTACACACTACACTAGGCCTGGGGTCCATTTGTGGTTCGCATTCCTCTTTTGGAGTATATGGTTTGTGTTGCCCCTAGGCCTATTGTCTCCTATTGAATTCTATTGCGTTCTACAGTGTTTGCACTAATTGTTTACTTACCTGATTTTGGTTTGTGTGTATATTTTGTTTGTATTACTTACCTCCTAAGGGAGTATATCCTCTGAGATACTTTTGGCATATTGTCACTAAAATAAAGTACCTTTATTTTTAGTAACTCTGAGTATTGTGTTTTCCTTTGATATAGTACTCAAGTGATCTAAGTGGTATAGTAAGAGCTTTGCATGTCTCCTAGTTCAGCCTAAGCTGTTCTGCTATAGCTACCTCTATCAGCCTAAGCTGCTAGAACACCTTTAGTATACTAATAAGGGATAAGTGGACCTGGCACAAGGTGTAAATACCACAAGGTACCCACTATAAGCAAGGCCAGCCTCCTACAGTTCCCCAGCCTCTGCTGCCATAGACGGGCCGTCATTTTTTTATTTGTTTACCCACACATGCCTCACATAAAAATCACTGACAGTCAGGCAGAAAAGAATTAAGCCAGAATAACACCAGACTAAAAAAACAGTGATTTCTTTTTTTAAAGGCTTTTCTAGAAAATAAACTGACACATTTGGTAGAAAAAAAATTAATGACTTCTCAGTATGATTAGTAAGGCATAATGCACTATGGTGTACAAGTTGTTGTGCCAAATTATTGGAGGGTTGCTAGCCAGGATACATCACACAAGGCATGTGTAAAATGCAGATATAGTTATCCTGTTTGCAGTGAGTAGATGGTGGGGAAAATGATGCACTGCATTACAGGGAAAGGAACGGGCTAAATAGACTGCATTTGGCACGTTTGTCATCAAGTATCCTTCATGCCAAAGTTGAAATCAAATCTGGCACTTACTAGTCCCACTTTACTCATTGACCTCACCCACCATCACAAATTATATGCAACAAAGTCATTCGCTGGGCTGTAAGGAAAGGAATCTTGACTTACTCTACAGTACGCTAAGACAGAGGGATTCAGCAGATAAGTAGAGCTTTTGCTATAGAAGAATAAAGGGGCGTCACTGATCATCGAGTCATCATGTGCCTATACTTTGGCTTATCGAGTTACTGTATAGCAAAAGTCTAAAGGGAAAACTCTGAACAGGTGTAAAATAAATCTAATATGGGAATGCTACACTGCACTTCTTTGGTCATGGGTGGCATAATGCCATAGGCAGGGAGGGGGTTGATGAATGATGATGGGATACATACCTGCCTCATTTAACAAATACAGTGAGTGAAGGGATTAGAAAACAAACTAAAATACTCCTCTCACTTTTAACCATAGCTTTGATAATCATAAATGATAATCCACAAAGTAAGCTAAGTAAGTAAGCAGCATGCCCCTCTACAGAAGAACTCCCTTCTTTATTCATTTAAACAATTATTCAGTCATCCCTTCATTCTTGCTACAATATTCACCAATAGCCACCATGATTTAAGCTTTTTCTATCATCCAGTCTTTCACCCAAATTCCCAATCATTTAACCATCCATTCAGTACCTACTATCCACCCTTTTGTTCAATCATCTTTTCACCCATCTTTCCATTTACCTAATACTCACTCACGCACCCTTTTTCATACACCTACACATCCTTTCCTTTCACTCTTTAACCCACCTTTCTTTTAACCTTCTGTTCTTTCAGGTTTCCATCAAGCCATCATTTGTAGCGTATATAATGTGTGCTTTTCTTGAGTTGTAGATAGAAGAGGCCATTAGTAACCCAACCACGGCTACAGCTGTAATACGGGGGTTCCATGTATCTGATCACAACAAAGCCCTTGTAGCTAGTGCGTAATAGTAGTTGTCAACAAGCAAGTAATCTGACTTACCTTTGCCCGTCCCTGCCGCCACTTCCCCCCTGCTCCATCTGCTCCTGCAGAGGTGGATCTTAAGCTGGCTCCACTGGTCGTACTGGTTGGTGTGGCTAGACATATACTGTATACAGTTTTTTAGATGCCAGATACACCTCCCTTTCTTAATTTTAATAATCAAATAAATGCAACTGCAATACTTTGTTACAGTTTGGTAAGAACTGCAAGATCTTCTATCAAAAATATCACTCTGGGCATTTTGTTGCAAAAGCCAAGTAGTCAAGCCAACCAAAAGCTTTGAGTAATGCAGGGGCAGAGGTATAGCCTATGATGATGATGACTGATAATCATTGAAGCGCAACGAAGTGGTGGAATACAAACTGGTTAATGAAAGACAGAAAAATATATTTAGGGGTAACAGGAATTAAACACAACTTGGATAGAGGAGTTGGAAAAAAGGGAGACCATATGAAAATGTAAATAAGGCAAATTTAAAAGTAGTATAAAAGTGGGAAGAGGTCAATGTTAAGGAAATAATAATGATAACATTAAATAATAGGACTTAATAGATGAGCAGAGCCATAAGCATTGATGCTGGTGGTTGGTGCTTCCCCAGCTCCTACTGGTCCCACGTGTGCAGTGCCCCTCTTTTTTCCCATGGGTGCTGATGTAAGAAATAAATAAGATAAGAAAAATGCATTAGGGGTACAGTTAATCTCCAGAAAATTATTATATAACAAGCAAATGTAAAAACATTGCACTTAATCAGATCACCTATGGTACTAGTATGATCAACTATCATTGAGTTGGCTATACTACTAAAATCTCTATTCCAAATTTTCTTAACAACTACATTTGAAACTAATGCATTGCAATGTATGATCTTTGAATCTATTCTGATTTCCCAACTCCCTTGATGGACCAACTACATCTCCCTTTTTGCATTGCATAGAAACATTCTTGCATCACTGTGAAATTTCTTGGGACTGTATGAGCTACATAAAGTCACAGAGAATGCTACGTCACTGATATCGCTAATTCACTATCGAGACAGGAGGACAGGGGAGTCAACTTACCTCTGAGTGCAAGCCACATGTGATTCAGGAAAAAAGTTAGTATTGTAAAACACAAATACAATAATATAACACTCACCAAGCCCCAGAATCTTAACGCTAAACAGGTCCTGCTTGTGGTTGATTATATCCGCCTAATGGTATGTGAGCTGCTGGGTGGTGCCCTGGCGTTGGGTGGTGGCTCTGACACACTGGTGCAACCTTGCCCAATGCAGCTGATGTTCCAGCAGGGGATAAGGGCTGCCAGGCCTGCCGTCTGCTGCCAGGAAAAGAGGGGGGGTGGTGCTGCACATAAAAGACCAGTGCTGCCATCTCCTCCTCAGAAAAGATTGGGCAGGGATGCACTCGTTGGCTGTGTCACTGCCCACAAGGTAGACAGCTGCTGGTTGTCAGGGGGGCTTAAAGCTGCTGCTACACTGATCGCTGGCGCTGCCCTGTTTTGCCATGGTGTTGAGTAAAGAAGAAAATCATTGGTAGGGAGAAGGAAGGAGAAAGAGGGGAAAAATAAAAAAATGTAAAAAAAAGTCCCCCCATAAAATTAAAAGATGTAAAGATACAGAGGAACAAAAAGAGATGCTAATAAAATAAAAATAAATGAGGGGTAGATTAATAAGGAGGGTGGAGGATTGCACAGATAAATTAGGGATGAAAAAAACAGGCCAAGCACCATAAACAGAGTGAAAAACATGATGGCCGCACCCATGTGAACTGTGTGGTCCCGTTCGTGCATGATTTTTAATGCAAGTACGCACTTTGAGTTGCGTTGCATGTCAGTTGCAAAGCAAACAGGTGTGACTGAGAATTCTGTCTGCTTCTGGAACTCCACGTAGCACAGTAGAGTTTTTTTCTACTTCGCGGACATCCACGTAGTGCGATTCCACGCATTTCTCCAGGCCTAGACAATATACATTTTTATTATGTATCCAAATTATTGCACACAACACATTGCTCAGACAGTGAATAAGTATATATACAACAAGATAGAGCAAGACACTTAACAGATCCCAAGGTTGCATAGGATTTACCATCAAACGAACATAAGCAGAGATCCTGTCTCTTCACATGTGGTGTCCTCTGCAAATCATTAAGGCCCTCATTACAACCCTTGCGGTAAATCCCAGTTTCCGCCGTGCAGAACACCGCCAACATACTGTTGCAGCAGCAGAATTCTGCTACAGGTATTACGACTTACAGCTCGGAATCCGCCACAATACAGACACCCACAGAAGTCCGCCACACCAAAGGTCAGTGATAAACTGGCGATCCCAAAACCTACACTGTAACGCCAACAGGAATACGCCCACACTATCACGACCCACGAATCAACGCGGCGGTCTTTCAACCGCGGTAATCCATTGGCGGTACACACCGCTGCGCTCAAAATATACACATGTACAAAACACAACCACATTGGACAATTCAAAATACACACACCTGACACACATACACATACCACACCCACACACCCAATCCAATATAAAGCACACACCCACATCACCCACAAACACTTACAACCAAAATTCTGAAAGAAGGCCAGAGAGAGAGACTACCCAACACAACACCAGCATCCACAGACACACAAAACCATCACTGAAACAACATCCACGCACCTCAAACAACACACACCAACACATCCCCTCACACATCACAACAGACAGCACCTCACACATCACCCACATCACATCATTGTACCTCAAAGACACCCCAGGTTCTCTGAGGAAGAGCTCAGGGTCATGGTGGAGGAAATCGTCCGGGTAGAGCCACAGCTATTTGGATCACAGGTGCAGCAGACGTCCATTGCAAGGAAGATGGAGCCATGGCGGAAAATCATCGACAGGGTCAGAGCAGTGGGACGGCATCCGAGAACACGGGATGACATCAGGAAGAGGTGGAACGACCTACGGGGGAAGGTACGTTCCTTGGTATTCAGACACCAGATTGTTGTAAAGAGGACTGGCGGTGGACCCCTCCTCCCCACAACTAACAACATGGGAGGAGCAAGTCTTGGCAAGAATGCATTCTGAAGGCCTCGCAGGAGTAGCAGGAGGACTGGACTCTGGTATGGCAAATCGTTACTACTTTATCCCCCGACCCCACCTGCATGCCATCACATACTCCCACCTTTAACCTCACACCCATCACCCCAACAACCCACAGATACCCCACTAACACAACCCACACCTCCCAAAATCAAGCCCTGCATGTAACACCAATGCATGGACACCCATCACCAAAGCATGTCCAGTAGAAAGACTCACTCATGCCCCAAAATCACCAATCACACAAGGGCCAAGGCAATAATGCAAGCACAGGAGTAGAGGGTAACTCACCCATTGTACAAGATGGCACACACAGATACAATAACTGTGCATTTACACCCCAACCAGACCCATACCCAACGTCACCGGACCGGAGGTGCCAGACATATCCAGACCCCCCACAGAAGAGGCCCACAGTGAGGACAGCAGCTCTGCACGCCTGGATCAAGATGACCAGCCCGGCCCACCAGGGACCTCGGGACAGTCGGTTCCCCTGACACAGTCACAAGCCACCACTGAACCTCCCCCCTCAGGAAACACCATCACAGCTCCCACCCAGCGGGCCCATCCCTCTGTCCCCAGGACACGTCAATCAGCAGTGTGTCCACCTCTACAGGGAACCCAGGCAAACCCACTAACACAGGATGATTAGGGACCTGGGGGCAGTGGCAGTGGGCACACGGTTCAGGGGACAGAGGCACAGGATAACAGAGAAGCTGGGAGTACTGCTCTGCGACGGGGGAGGATAGGCCCAGGGAACCCACTGTCCACGAGGCACTCTCCAACATCATGGGAGCTTACCACCATTCTCAGCAGACCATGGGCACTGTAGTGGCCAAGTTTCAGGAGACCCAGCGGCTGCAGGAGGAACACTACCTGGGGATCAGGGAGGACTTGAAGTTCATCAACACCACCCTGATCACCATTGCAGGGGTACTGGCAGACCTTGTCAACACCAGGAGGGACACAGTGGCACACCAACGGGCCCCTGACACTAGCCTGGACGATGAACAGCCCTCCACCTCCGCCAGCGCTAGTAGACAGGAGGCCCGCCACAGGACTAACAGGCCACCAGCACCCCACCCCTTGCAGAAGGAGAACCAGAGAACCACCCCACAAACGTTCCTTGAGATCCAGGAACAAGACAGAGAACAATGCCAAGACCCCCGCCAGGAAATAAGACACCCCTGAATGTCACCCTTCTGTCTCACTTTGTCACCCTGTCCACCTTAAACTGCCATTGCTCCACTTCCTATGCAACATTGGACAATGCACCTGTGAAACAAATAGACTGGACTCTGCCATGGACATTCCTCCACCATCACCCCAGCCCATTTCACACACCCCTCCACTTATTTGCACAGTAATAAACACAGTTGAGTCACAAAACAATCTGGAGTCTGTCTGTGCTTTCACTAATGTGTAATTGCAAAACCTCTGGAATATAGCAATGTCAATGTACTTGTTCACATACCAATGTGACACAGCTGTAGGACAGCAGTAAACATGCCAGGGGGCACAAAGTGGGACCCAGATCTGTGAAATGGAAAGGCAAAGTAACAAGTCAGGGTCCATACACTGAGTGAAAATGACAGACTTATGCTAGCTACAACAATAGTATGAGAGGTGGGAAGCAGTTACATCTTCTTACCTGTGTCTCACTGGAAGTATTGCATGATGATGTTGTTTCGGTTGTCGACATCTTCTTCTTCTGCCTCTTCTTCACTGTCCACAGGCTCCACAGCTGCCACAAGACCCCCATCTGGCACATCCTCCTGCAGAAAAGGCACCTGGCATCGCAAAGCCAGTTTGTGCAGCATACAGCAGGCCATGATTATCTGGCACACCTTCTTTGGGGAGTAGTGTAGGGAGCCACCTGTAAGATGGAGGCACCGGAATCTGGCCTTCAGGAGGTCGAAGGTGTGTTCTATAATCCTCCTAGTTTGCCCATGTGTCTCATTGTAGCGTTCCTCTGCCCTTGTCCTGGGATTCCTCATTAGGGTCAGTAGCCATGACAGGTTGGGGTAACCAGAGTCACCTGCAAATGTCGAGGGACAACTGTTAGACAGACACTAACCCTTAGGGACAACCCCATACCCATACACCTATGTCAACTGTGTTGGGACCTTGGCCTCACCTAATAGCCACACACGGTGCCTCTGGAGTTGCCCCATCACATAAGGGATGCCTCTATTCCTCAAAATGTAAGCGTCATGCACAGAGCCAGGATACTTGGCATTCACATGGGAGATGTACTGGTCTACCAAACACATCATCTGCACGTTCATCGAATGGTAGCTTTTCCGGTTTCTGTACACCTGTTCATTCCTGGGGGGGGGGGAAATGCCACATGCATACCATCAATGGCACCAATGATGTTGGGGATATGTCCCAGGGCATAGAAGTCACCTTTCACTGTGGGCAAATCCTCCACCTGAGGGAAAACGATGTAGCTGCGCATGTGTTTCAGCAGGGCAGATAACAATCTGGACAACACGTTTGAGAACATTGGCTGGGACATCCCTGATGCCATGGCAACTGTTGTTTGAAAAGACCCACTGGCCAGAAATGGAGTACAGACAGAACCTGCACTAGAGGGGGGATTTCTGTGGGATGGCGGATAGCTGAAATCAGGTCTGCCTCCAACTGGTCACACAGTTCCAGGATTGTTGCACGATCAAGTCTGTATGTGATAATGATGTGTCTCTCTTCCATTGTCGACAGGTCCACCAGGGGTCTGTACATCGGAGAATGCCACCATCTCATCACCTGCCCCAGCATACGAGCCCTATGGAGGAGAACAGCGAGCAGAGAGTTTTCCAACACTTAGGTATCACAATGTGTTATTTGCAAAAACGCTGGGAAATTGCAATGTGCCGGTATCTGTCTGTATTCCAGGCCTAGATAGGTGTTATACAGTTTTTTCCATCCCATGTGGCCCCCTGAAATGGCGGTTGCCTGACCTGTAAGGTGGGACAAGGGGAAAGGAGGGAACTGTGCTGGTGTTGTACAGAGTCGCAGTGGGCGGTCGAAGACCGCGGCACAATTCAGCATTGGTTAACATTGGGCCCTATGGGTCCCAGGAGCCATTGACAATGTACGCCGGCGGTGACGGTACACACCGCCGCAGACGTGGCCACCATTTTCTTACTGTTCCCTCACTTGAAACCTGACATTCAACAGGAGAGGACCTACACTGCAAGTGCTGCTGTGACCTGTGTCTGGAAGCGCCAATGGCTACAGTGTCTGGGGAAAGGGCCCCTGCCTTCACTTTGGAGGAGTTGGAGAAAATGGTGGATGGGGTCCTCTCCCAGTACACGAAACTGTACGGTCCTCCAGACAAACAGGTGAGTGCACTGTTAGCATGGTGGATGGCACCTGAGTGTATGGAGTGTCGTGGATTGAAGAGGGTGAGGAGGGGGACAGGCCAGCATGTCTGGATTGTGTGTGTATGTATGGCTGGGCCAGGGTGGGAGGTGTTTGACAATGCGTGAGATTAAATGTACGGGCTAGAAACATCCATTTTTACTTCACTTTTCCTCTAGGTCAGCGCCCACCAGACGAAAGGTATTTGGCGTGCCATCGCCAAGGACCTCCGGACCCTGGGGATCTACCATAGATGGAGCACCCACTGCCGTAAAAGATGGGAGGACCTGCATCTCTGGAGCAAGAAGACGGCGGAGGCCCAGCTGGGGATGGCCTCCCAAAGTGGAAGGGGTGCCCGTCGCACCCTGACTCCCCTGATGTACCGGATCCTGGCGGTGGCCTATCCGGAGTTGGATGGGCACTTGAGGGCTTCACAGCAGCCACAAGGGGGTGAGTACACTCTAATTCAGCTGACTCTGCGCACTTTACATGGTGTCCGGGTGGTCGAAGTGGGCTGTGGGTTCCCCTAGGCCATGGCGAACTTGGTAGGCTAGGTCCCTTGTTATGCAGGCTCCGTGGCACCCCAACCCCACTACTGGTAATAGCCATCTACACCTAGTCAGGCTTCTGTGACTTCCAGGTGTGCAGCCATGGGGCTTAGGCCTCCTCCCCCATGGGCATGTGAATTCGCTAGGAACTGTTAGTGCATGGCTTAGTGCAGAGGGCTGCTCCCTGTGTGTTGTGTCCGCCAACGGTAGTGGTGTCGCATGCACGTGTTTCTTCTGTCTATCCCCCCAATTTTTGTTTTGTCTCCCTGTTCTTGCGTGCAATAGCATAATCTGGCGGAGGAGCAGTGGCACCGGAGCAGGAGGAAGCTGCAACCCACTTGGCCCTGGAGGGTGAAGCAATGGAGTCTGAAGCCCCCAGTGGGACGGAGGGCGAGGGGAGCTCCACGACGGGGACAGGAGCATACACCAGCGACAGCGACTCTGATGGGAGCTCCCTTGCGGTGGCGGGCACCTCTGTGTCCATGCATCAACAGGTACAGCCGCCACCCCTCCTACCAGCACCACCCTCCCAGCAGCCCCTCAGCGTGTGTCCCGTGCCCGCTCACCCATGAGGGTGGGCATCCCCTTCTCCCCAGGCACCTCAGGCCCTGCCCCAGTCAGCCCTGCTGCCCTCAGTGAGGAGGCTATTGACCTCCTGAGATCCGTCACTGTTAGGCAATCTACCATTTTGAATACCATCCAGGGTGTTGAGAGGCATTTGCAACAAACAAATGCATACCTGGAGGGCATTCATTCTGGGCAGGCGGCCCAACACAGAGCATTTCAGGCTCTGGCCTGAGCACTGATGGCAGCCATTGTCCCTGTGTCCAGCCTCCCCCCTCCAGCTTCCTCTACCCACACCCAATCCAATGTATTATCCCAAGCACACCATCAGACCAGAATGCACACTCATCAACAAACAAGAGTGGAAATGGCAAACATAAGCACCAAACATCCAAGAAGCACGCCCACAAGCACCATCCCCAAAAAACAGAGCAACATCCACTGCCTCCACTGTGTCCCCCTCCTCCACATCCTCCTCCTCCCTCCCTGTCTCGTCTCCACTCACACCTGCATGCACTACATCCTTAGCCACTACCTCCATCACAAGACCGCCCATCACTACACAACCCTCATGTACAATCACCACCCCCACTACCATACACACATCCCCAGTGTCCTCTCCCAGTGTGTCCGTGAGACCTCCTCCCAAAGTACACAAATGCGGGCACACACCCACCCAACAGCCACCCACCTCACAACAGCCTCCGGCCCATGCACCTTCACCCAAATTCAGCAAAAGTACACATCCTACAACCACTACCTCTTCCTCCACTCCCAAACCCCTCCATCTTCCCGTCCCAGTGTGTCTAAGAAGCTTTTCCTGGCTAACATTTACCTCTTCCCTACACCTCCCCATCCTTCCCCTAGGGCCAGGCTTTCCAGGTCCCCGCCCAGCACCTCAGCCACCAAATACCCAGGCACAGTGGTGCCAGCAACTGCTGGGTCATCGTGTGCCACCCATCAGGGCTGCTAGTGTGCCACCTTGTGAGGCCATGGACATTCCACCACCTGCCAAGGTGAAGAAGGTGCCCACATCCCGGAGGGAGAAGCCACACCTACCAGCCACCAAGGGCTCCGCCAAAACAAAAGGAGACAGTGGCAAGACACCTGCGGCACCATCAAATATGTGGAAGGGAGAAAAGCAGAAGAGCAGGCCAGGACAGGGCACGGTGTCACCCACTGAGGGACTAGTGTCACCCCTTCTGTCAACAACTACACCAACCTGTACCGCGGCGAACACTGCAACCTGCCCCGCCACCAGCACCGCCACCTGCACTGCCACCAGCACCACCACCAGCACCGCCATCAGCACTGCCACCTGCACAGCCACCTGCACCACCACCTGCACGTCTGCAGCCTCAGCAACAGTCCCCAGCATCTTCCCAAGTGGGCAGCAGTCCAAGGCTGCAGGAGACGTCCTGCTGTGTCTCTCAACAGGTGCTGACACATTCACCACCGCTAGCACTGCTGCCGCAGATACTGCCGCAAGCACCGCCACCAGCCCCACTAAGATCTCGGACAGTGGCACCACAGCTGACATGGCTACCATGCCCAATGGGCAGCCGTCTGATGCTGGAGGAGACTTCCTGGACCCTGCCCAGCTTTCAAGAGGCATGACTTTCAGCACTGTTTGCACCTGCAGGTGGAAGGCGATGCCGCAGCAGGGTGGGATATGTCTCTGCCTCCATGGTGTATCGTGTTACCTGTTCCTAGGCAATCTCGTGGCACACACACCCAGGTGAGGGAATGGGACCGGCCACACTGCATGTGGAGCACTCTAGACACAAGGCCCCCTCCAGAACCAGTGGAGAATCACATCCACTACCTCAGTCCTTGGCAGGATGAAGCACTCTGGGCACAAGGCCCCTTTCAGAACCAGTGGAGAATCACATCCACTACCTCAGTCCTTGGCAGGATGAAGCACTCTGGACACAAGGCCCCCTCCACAACCAGTGGAGAATCACATCCACTACCTCAGTCCTTGGCAGGATGAAGCACTCTGGGCACAAGGCCCCCTCCAGAACCAGTAGAGAAAAGCATCCACTAACACTGTCCTTGGCAGGATGAAGCACTATGGGCACAAGGCCCCCTCCAGAACCAGTGGAGAAAAGCAACCACTAACACTGTCCTCGGCAGGATGACACACTCTGGGCACAAGGCCCCCTCCAGAACCAGTGGAGAAAATCATCCACTAACACTGTCCTTGGAAGGATGAAGCACTCTGGGCACAAGGCCCACTCCAGAACCAGTAGAGAAAAGCATCCATTAACACTGTCCTTTGCAGGATGAAGCACTCTGGGCACAAGGCCTTTCCAGAACCAGTGGAGAAAAGCATCCACTAACACTGTCCTTGGCAGGATGAAGCACTCTGGGCACAAGGCCCCTGGCAGGATGAAGCACTCTGGGCACAAGGCCCCCTCCAGACCCAGTGGAGAATCCCATCCACTACCTCAGTCCTTGGCAGGATGAAGCACTCTGGGCACAAGGCCCCCTCCAGACCCAGTGGAGAATCCCATCCACTACCTCAGTCCTTGGCAGGATGAAGCACTCTGGGCACAAGGCCCCCTCCAGAACCAGTAGAGAAAAGCATCCACTAACACTGTCCTTGGCAGGATGAAGCACTATGGGCACAAGGCCCCCTCCAGAACCAGTGGAGAAAAGCAACCACTAACACTGTCCTTGGCAGGATGACACACTCTGGGCACAAGGCCCCCTCCAGAACCAGTGGAGAAAATCATCCACTAACACTGTCCTTGGAAGGATGAAGCACTCTGGGCACAAGGCCCACTCCAGAACCAGTAGAGAAAAGCATCCATTAACACTGTCCTTTGCAGGATGAAGCACTCTGGGCACAAGGCCTTTCCAGAACCAGTGGAGAAAAGCATCCACTAACACTGTCCTTGGCAGGATGAAGCACTCTGGGCACAAGGCCCCTGGCAGGATGAAGCACTCTGGGCACAAGGCCCCCTCCAGACCCAGTGGAGAATCCCATCCACTACCTCAGTCCTTGGCAGGATAAAGCACTCTGGACACAAGGCCCCCTTCAGAACCAGGGAGAAAAGCATCCATTAACACTGTCGTTGGAAGGATGAAGCACTCTGGGCACAAGGCCCCCTCCAGAACCAGTGGAGAAAAGCATCCACTAACACTGTCCTTGGCAGGATGAAGCACTCTGGGCACAAGGCCCCCTCCAGAACCAGTGGAGAAAAGCATCCACTAACACTTTCCTTGGAAGGATGAAGCACTCTGGGCACAAGGCCCCCTCCAGAACCAGTGGAGACTGTTATCCACTTGAGAGACTGTGGCTTTTCACTCCCCAGGATAAAGCAGTGGGCAAACCACCCACTGGAAAGACTTGTGAGACTGTGGCTTTGCACTCCCCACGAAAAAGCAGTGGGAAAACCACCCACTTGAGAGACTGTGGCTTTGCACTCCCCAGACCAAGCAGTGGGCAGTGCACACACTTGAGAGACTTTAGAGACTGTGGCTCTGCACTCCCCAGGATAAAGCAGTGAGCAAACCACCCACTGGAAAGACTTGAGAGACTGTGGCTTTGCACTTCCCAGGATACAGCAATGGGCATGGAGCCCCCTCGAGGAGCAGTGGTGTTGTGCGTTCATCTGGCTGAGGTGCCCCCCTCCCCTTCCCCCTGAGGTGCCTGTTTATTTTCGATCTGATGCCACTGCAGTGTTCTCTCCGTTTTGAGTCAGGTATCTTGTGTGGGCTTCGCCCATGCATTTTGGGACCACTGGTCCACAGACAATGATTGGTACACTATCCAGACTTTTGTAGTTGGCGTACAAATTTGTATATACTGATTTTTTAACTTTTACTATCTACTATCTGATTTTTCATGATTACAATCGTTACAATCATTTAATTTTGTCCTTGCGTTCTTCCAGGGGGTGGGGGGTGTATATGTAATGTTTCTGCATGTATTTGTGTGTATGGTGTTGTGGGTGAGGGTGGGGGTATTGCGTGTTGCATGTGTGTTACTCTCTTTTCCCTCCCCCCTCCCCTGTGTTGTAGGTGCAGTACTCACTGTGGTCGTCGACGGCGTCGGTCCTGCTCCTAATTGAGCAGGAGGAAGACCAACATGGGCAGTACGTGTAACTCGGGCTCCATGGCATCCTGGTTCCTCGTTGGGTGTCGAGAGGTGAGTGTTTTCCCTTCTGTGTACTGTTTCCGCCGTGCTTTTGATAGCGTTGTTTCCGCCCCGGAAAAGGTGGCAGATAGGCCTGTTGCAATACAGTGGGCGGTACTTTGCCCTCTGCCTGTCTGTTGGGGTTACCGCCACGGTGTTTGTTTCTACCGCCGTGGAGGTCGGAGTGTTAAAGTGGCTGTCTATGTTGGTGGTTTTACGACATGGTCGTGATTCAATTTTTTTTCTGCTGGCCTGTTGGAGGTATTACCGCTGCTTTACCACAGTCCGCCAGGGTTGTAATGAGGGCCTAAATGTTTTGTAAGCAAATTAGGAAGAGTATGTCGACATTTTGACCAGTAGTTAGTACTTGAGTCTTATGAGAGCAAAAAAAGTCTGTCTAGAGTTCTCTAGAAAAAGTGACATCTTGAGATCTCCAATATGACATCCTGTAAGCAATACTGTAAGAATACTTCAAGACAAAGACTTCAATGTATACAAGACGACTCGGTTAGTCGGACAGTTCAGTGGGGTAAACTAACTCTTAAGGAAAAGTACAGCTTTGTCTTGTGTGGAGAAAGAAGTCAGACCTATACATACAAGAGTATTCCTAGACAAAGCTAACAATGTGAAACAGGCTACTCAGTTCCTTAGATGGCCCCATCAAAGTAAACAGATTACTCAGGAAAAGCACAACTTTTCACTTTGACATGCCCCTGCGTTAACTGAAATCATGTTGGTTGCATGACACTATGTAGAGGTGCCCTTTTCCTGAGTAACCCATTTACCTCTACCGAACCGTCTGTCTAAGAAACCGAGAGGCTCATTTTACATTGTTGGCTTTGCTTCGGAGTACTCCTGTATGTCTAGTTGTGACCACTTTCTCAATGTAATCCAAAGATGAACCTCTCCTAAATAATTTGCTTAACCCACAGGAATTGTCCGACTAACAGAGCAGCCCGATATTCATTATGGACTCTGACCTGAAGTATTTTTTGCACGTATTGCCTACACAATGTTTTATTGAAGATCACGAAATTCCACTGTTTCTAGGGAAATTTAGTCAGACAAATTTTGTCCTGATGATACCTGAAGTTTAACTACAGGTCAGATCATCAACATCCCCTCCCTAAATTGCTTTCAAAACATGCTAAGGCTCTCCAGGAGATACCATTTATGAACATACGGGACTTCCGCTTATGTTTGTTTCATATAAAATCATATACAACCTTGGAATCTGTTCACTAGTCTTGTTCTATGTTATATACACATCAGTTCACTGTCTGAGAACTACATCACCTGCATCAATTTTGATACATACTTGTTGTTCTTATCCACTCCACTCTTGTATTTGTTTTATTCAAGTATATCGGTGGGCTTATGAACTTCGGCCATCCGATCCCAACCTTGACAGGGGAAGTGCTCTCATCATGAATTGTAGTAAGCACATGCACATCATGCCCATCAGAGAACTTGTGTGTGAATAGTTTGTTGGAATGCAATACAGTGCTCTGGGATTCCTGAAGCTTCTTACAAACAAGACCCTGCGGGAATACTTTACAGCAACAACAAACTGTAACACATGCCACAGTGCCAGTGTTGTACAGCTCACTAAAGAGCTCTACTCCTGTATAGGAATAGTTCACATAAAGATTATAGCCTTTGTGAAGTTTGGCTGAACACAATATTCCCTGTGACCCTCAGCACTTATCGATGGGTGAGTGTGTGTGCCTTTGAGATGGTGTGACAGTAAAAAAGTAAAAAACACTCACCTGATTGATGCAGCTTCTCTAAAGTATGTCTTTACCTTACCACATGCAAAATACCACACCACCCTTCAGAGTACAAGGGCGGAGCCCACTCCAGCCACTGTTCATTTATATGGCACTGACATGTAGCAGAGACAACTTTAGGTGAGGGACAACTAACAAAACATATCTAAGTCAGACAGGGCCAAAAACAAAGCTCAAGCACAAAATAAGTGTCCCCCAGTAACAAATCATATATGTAACCAACCATTTTCAGAACCAAAAGGCTGGCAACGATCGCCAGATCTAATGCCAGAGCTGTTTTTTTCATGGCTTATACAAACTTATTTGTTGAGGGGAGACTATAGGCCCAAAGAGGTTTGACCCATGTATTAGGAGGATCAAAACCCTAATAGTTGAGGGGAGCCTATAGGCCCAAAGAGGTTTGACCCATGTGTCAGTAGGGTCAAAACCCTAACAATTATTTCTTAAAAATCATGCTCCCCAAGAGACAGCAAATTTTTCCACAGCCAAACAAAGTATGCCCCACAGGGGTCGGCCCACATGCAAAAAGGGACAACCCCCATAGTTAGTTGTTTCATATGACCACCATTCAGTCGTACTGGCTAATAGTGCAAACAGGCAATGATTGGATGGTCTGGCAGGCCACTGTGTAGGCCAGTTTGTTCGATTATTATTGTCCTGTTTTGTGGCCAGATAGGTTTTTTTCTGTTTCAACAGCTTCTCCTAAGAGCTCCAATTACATTTCTTGTAGTTAGGGTTGGAACTCAAAGAGGGAGAAGGCTGGAACATGGAATGCAACATAAAAGAAAATATACGGTGTAACAGGTAAGTATATATGTACACCAAATAAAGATAGGACTACATTCCAAACACCACATATGCATTTTCCCATTCCCTGCAAAACATCTATTCAGCGTGTCGTAACAAACACAAAACTGGCCATGTATTATTTTGCTGCCCTGGCTTATTCTTATGTTTGTTATTTCTTTGTTGGCCATGGAGATGTTTAACATCCCCAGGAGTGTACACCTGTCTCCCCCAGGAGATAGCAAACATCACTATAGCACAAAAAATGGTCGCCACATAGGCAGAAATGGCCGAACCCCAATCAAGAGTTTATTGCTCTCTAGGAGGTAATCTTTCAATATCAAATATGGCCCCCGGGAGAGGGTTGGCACTTGTGCAGGGTGGGCTGAATCACCAAAGAAAAAACCCTGGTTTATTACTCGCTAAGAGGTTTGGTTTCCCTTGGAGGTGCAATCACGTCTCCAGTGGAAAGTAAACCTCTTCCAAAATCAATTATGCTCCCGAGGGAAGGATGGTTGACACTTGTACCAGGGGGACAAAACCCCCCCCAAAGACAAAGCCCTTGTGTCTAGTGGTATGCTTGCTTGTTGATCGATATGCAACCGCAATCCATAAGCAGGAAAAGGTTTGTGAGAGGCATCGCTGGACAGGGGTGACTCTCGCCTTTCCAACGATGCCTCACACAAACTAGGGGAGGCATCCTCAGGGGAGAAAACCCCACCAGATGCAGGAACAGTTCTCTTACCTGTTGTTTCTCTGCTCTGATGGAGGGTATGTGCCTCATGGTGCGCTGACATCACATATGGGTGTGGCAATGGATGGGGACCAAAGCAGAAGGGATTCCACTTCAACCCCCACCCTTAAATAATAGTTAAGAAAAACCTCCTTTGTGAGCACCAGAGGTTCCTTCAAAGCCCTCCCCAGTTTTGGCCAATAGCCAACACCCGCACTGGGGAGGGTGTGCGAGTATCAGCCATTGCCACACAGAATGGGTTAAAAATTGGATTAAAAAACAACTCCCCCCTCAGCATGGGCTATGGTCCAGGGAGAACCCCCTTCAGAGAACTTCCCCACCCTGGATGCTTCTGTGCATATCGGGGAAGTATACACCACTCTCAGATGGTCCCGCAAAAGTGAGTTGATCTGCACTTGTCCTGTAGCCATCTCTCCATTAGGTTTGTGAAGAGAGAGAATCAGTGGCGAGGGCCTCTCGCATTTGAGCAGCCATGCACCATGACCGGGCTTCCTCTTGGTATAATTGCTGCCTATAATCTTTACGAACATGACAGTCCAGCCAGTCCCAAGTGGCCTTGACCTGTCTGTGTGCCTCTTAGAATCTATGGCTCCCGCAGCCTGTCTTCCCTCCTGCTGCTGTAGTCAGGCAAGAGTATCTTCCTTTTGTGTAAGCGTCTCATTCTAGTTTCTTTGTGAGGCCATAGGACTGATTGAGGCTCTAACCCCCTATGGCCATCTCAAGTGTTCCCCATTGTGCTGCGCGCATCTAAGCTTTGCCCCAGTTGGTGCCAAAGAAACCCTGTACTGCCCTTTGCATATCTTCTCTATATTCAGGGTCCCCATGAGACTCAGGCCTCAAGTCACCACAGGGGCAAAGCCGGCCTATGTGCACGCATGCCGCCTTCGAATAGTGGGGGACATGATCAGGAAGTTTATGGTGCTGCTGTTTGCTAGGAGGAAGCAGTGCAGTCAACTATGTGCCCTGTGTGTGGGTATATAACATGAAAATTCTTTGGGCGTGGGTCTTTCCATACTTCAACAAACTGCAATCATGTGGGGTTTGTTGCCTAGCTTAGGGGGATGCCTGTGTAGACAGCAATTAAGGACACAGTTGAATTCCCCTCCCAGATAACGGAGATTCCAACATAAGGCAGGAGCTCTGTCTCCAGGTCCTTGAAGAACCCATCATCTTTGGAGTTAGGTGAGTATATGTTCAGGAATCAGAGCTCTCAGCCATTGAATACTTAATGGAGGAGCCCAAAACGGCCCACTACATCCGCCACCTTACCTCTTAACTGTACTGGCACCCCAGGGGTGACCCACACAGACAATCCTCTGGCATGAAAGGAGCTTGTGAATTAATATAATTGTCCCCTCCACTTTCTTTGTAGTTTTTGGGCTTTGTCATCTAGCAAGTGTGTCTCCTGTAACAGCGCAATAATCCAGGATTTATAAAGCATGACAAATCACCTATGAGGGCTCTAGGTGCGAAATTGTTGGCACAGGCAGAGTAAATGATTTACCCAGAATGACAGGATGCTGAGCCGACGCTTAGAATCAAACCTAGTTCCCCCAGCTCTTAAGTCTGTAGTTCAGGCACTCCTCTCTCTTTGTCACCTCCTCTCTCAATGTGCACCCCTACGCGCCTGAGGTATGTGTGTATTCTATAGTGCCTAACAAAATAATTCAGTCCTCTCACGTTCCACATGAGTAAATGTATTGGTTCACGTATCCCAGGTAATCTTATCTTGTGCATCCACTTGCTCCCCCTGTCCCCCAAACCCTCAGCCCGCCCCCCACAAGAACAGGACCTGGCAGCTGCCAAGCAGTCAAAATCACAGAACCTCACCACGCTTTCTGAAAAAGTAAAGCTTATCATCCGCTGTTCCAATAATAAGCCCCAATTTTGTGCCCAACCTCCCACCTCCTCCCGGGTAAACAACTCTGAACTCAACTAGTGTCTCCCCAATCATCCCAAAGCCCAACCCACCCAAAGTTAGAACTAAAAGGTGTAGGAGGCTGGCCTGGCTTATAGTGGGTACCCGCTGGAACTTACACCTTGTGCTAGGTCCAGTTATCCCTTATTAGTAGATTAGTAGTGTTCTAGCAGCTTAGGCTGATAGAGGTAGCTATAGCAGAGCAGCTTAGGCTGAACTAGGAGACATGCAAAGATCCTACTATACCACTAATATCATATAGCACTATATCATGAGAATCACAATACTCAGTGTTACCAAAAATAAAGGTACTTTATTTTAGTGACAATGTGCCAAAAATATCGCTGAGGATATACTCCCTAAGGAGGTAAGTAAAATACACAAAATATACACACAAACCAAAATCAGGTAAGTAAACAGTTAGAAAAGTACTGCAAACACTATAGAATACAGTAGGATGCAATAGGCCTAGGGCAACACAAACCATACACTAAGAAAGTGGAATGCGAACCACTTAGGGAACCCAGGCCTAGTGTAGTGTGTAGAGAATCACTGGGAGTGTAAGAAAACACTAAGGGTATCCAAGATTCCCTATCCCAAGACCATGAAAAGTAGGAGTAAAGTGACCCCTCTTCCCCAGAAACACACTAAAGTCCTGATAGGAGATTATGCAAAGACCACAACAGACTGCAAAGCACTGAAGATGGATTTCTGGACCTGAGGACCTACAAAGGAAGGGGACCAAGTTCAAGAGTCCAGGGGGGGCAGGAGCCCACTAAACACCGGATGAAGGTGCAAAATGGCTACCTCTGGGTGGAAGAAGCTGAAGATTATGCAACAACGAAAGATGCCAGGAACTTCTCCTTTACACAAAAGATGTCCCACGGCATGCTGGGGGATGCAGAGTTGTTTCTACGCAAAAAGACTGCAAACAAGCCTTGCTAGCTGCAAAGGTTGCAGTTGAAGAAAATGGGTGCTGCCCGGGCCCAGGAAGGACCAGGAGGTCGCCCCTTGGAGGAGAAGACAGAGGGGCCCTTCAGCATAACAGAGAGCCCACGCAGAAGCAGGCAGCACCCACAGGAGTACTTGAACATAGGTTCAAGAAAACTGTGCATGGCAGTCATCTCAACACTACAACAGAGTCCCACGACGCCAGTGGTCAACTCATTGAGTTGAGCAATGCAGGACAGAGTGCTGGGGACCTGGGCTGTGCTGTGCATGAAGGATTCCTTACAAAAGTGCACAGAAGCCCTAGCAGCTGCAGTTCATGCAGTACACAGGATTACTTTCTGACGTGGGGAGGTAAGGACTTATCTCTACCAAATTTGGACAGATGGACCACTGGTCTGTCTGGGTCACTTGGACCTAGCTCCTGTGTTCCATGGACCACACTCGTCACGATGAGTGGGGACCCAAAGGACATGTGAAGCAGAAGTTTGGTGCCTACGTCAGCAGGGGGAAGATTCCGTCGATCACCTGGAGATTTCTTCTTGGATTCCAGTGCAGGGTGAAGGCAGACAGCCCCCAGAGAATGCACCACCAGGAAACAGTTGAGAAAGCCAGCAGGATTAGGCGCTACAATGTCGCTGGTAGTCTTCTTGCTACTTTGTTGCAGTTTATCAGGCATCCTGGAGCAGTCAAAAGTCGATCCTTGGCAGAAGTCAAAGAGGGAGATGCAGAGGAACTCCATGAGCTCTTGCATTCATTATCTGAAGAGAGCCCACAGGAGAGACCCTAAATAGGCCTCAGAGGAGGATTTGCCACCTAGTCAGGTAAGCACCTATCAGGAGGGTCTCTGACATCACCTGCTGGCACTGGCCACTCAGAGGCCTCCATTGTGCCCTCACACCTCTGCATTCAAGATGGCAGAGGTCTGGGACACACTGGAGGAGCTCTGGGCACCACCCCTGGGGTGGTGATGGACAGGGGAGTAGTCACTCCCCTTTCCTTTGTCCAGTTTCGTGCCAAAGCAGGGGCTGGGGGGATCCCTGAACCGGTGTAGACTGGTTTATGCAAGGAGGGCACCATCTGTGCACTTCAAAGCATTCCCAGAGGCCAGGAGAGGCTACTCCTTTCAGGCCTTTGACATCTATTTCCAAAGGGAGAGGGTGTAACACCCTCTTTCAGAGGAAATCCTTTGTTCTGCCTTTCTGGGACTGGGCTGCCCAGACCCCTGGAGGGCAGAAGCCTGTCTGTGGGTTGGCAGCAGTGGTAGCTGCAGTGAAAACACCAGAGAGCTGGTTTGGCAGTAACCCGGGTCCATGCTGGAGCCCCGGGGATGCATGGGATTGACACCCCAATACCAGATTTGGCATGGGGAGACAATTCCATGATCTTAGACATGTTACATGGCCATATTCGGAGTTACCATTGTGAAGCTACATATAGGTATTGACCTGTATGAAGTGCACGTGTGTAATGGTGTCCCTGCACTCACAAAGTCCGGGGAAATTGCCCTGAACTATGTGGGGGCACATTGGCTAGTGCAAAGGTGCCCTCACACTTAGTAACTTTGCACCTAACCTTAACCAAGTGAGGGTTAGACAAATAGGTGACTTATAAGTCACTTAAGTGCAGTGTAAAATGGCTGTGAAATAACGTGGACGTTATTTCACTCAGGCTGCAGTGGCAGTCCTGTGTATGAATTGTATGAGCACCCTATGGGTGGCAAAAGAAATGCTGCAGCCCATAGGGATCTCCTGGAACCCCAATACCCTGGGTACCTAGGTACCATACACCAGGGAATTATAAGAGTATTTCAGTGTGCCAATCAGAATTGGTAAAAATGGTCACTAGCCTGCAGTGACAATTTTAAAGGCAGAGAGAGCATGAGCACTGAGGTTCTGATTGGCAGAGCCTCACTGACACAGTTAGGAACCACACAGGGAACACTTTCAGGCCACAAACTATGAGCACTGGGGTCCTGGCTAGCACGATCCCAGTAGGACAGGCAAAAACAAACTGACACACAAGTAAAAATGGATGTAACATGCCAGGCAAGATGGTACTTTCCTACACAACCCCCCCAAACGAGGGACAAGAAGGCTAACCTTGCCCAGATGAGTCTTCATTGTCTAGGTGGAAATATCTGGAGAGTCCATCTGCATTGGAGGGGGTACTCCCAGATCTATGTTCCACTGTATAATCCATCCCCTGTAGGGAAAAGGACCACCTCAACAATTTAGGGTTTTCACCTTTCATTTGTTTAAGCCATAATAGAGGTTTGTGGTCTGTCTGAACAATAAAGTGAGTAGCAAACAGGTATGGCCTCAACATTTTCAGTGCCCAGATCACAGCAAAGGACTCCCTCTCTATGGCAGACCAACGCTTTTCTTAAGGGGTCAACCTCCTGCTGATAAAAGCAACAGGTTGACCCTGGCCCTCATTGTTAAGCTGTGATAGCACTGTCCCCACCCTTAATTCAAAAGCATCAGTCCGGACTAAGAACTTCTTGGAGTAACAATGGCTTTGTAGGACAGGTGCAGAGCACATGACCTGTTTTAGCTCATCAAAAGCCTTCTGACAGCTAGCTGTCCATAATAACTTTGTAGGCATCTTCTTACTAGTGAGGTCATTAAGAGGGTCTGCAATGGAGCCATAATTCTTGATAAACCTCCTATAGTACCCTGTGAGGCCTAAGAAGGCTATCACTTGGGTTTGAGTTGTAGGGGGAGTCCATTTCATAATGGTCTGGATCTTCCCCTGCAGTGGTGCAATCTGTTCCCCATCTACCAGGTGGCCAGATAAACCACTTTACCCTGCCCTATCTGGCACTTTGAAGCCTTGATAGTGAGGCCTGCCTTTTGCAGGATCTCAAAACGTTCCATAGGTGGACCAGGTGCTCATCCCAGATGGAGCTAAAGACAGCTATATCATCTAGATATGCTGCACTAAAAGCTTCCAAACCTTGCAGGATTGTGTTCACCAACCTCTGAAAAGTGGCAGGTGCATTCTTCAAACCAAAGGGCAGAACAGGGAACTGATAGTGCCCTCCAATGGTGGAAAATGCAGTTTTAGGTTTAGCATCTTCTGATAATTTAATCTGCCAATACCCTGCAGTTATCTCAAAAGTGCTTAAATACTTGGCAGAAGCCAGTGTATCTATTAGCACATCTGCCCTGGGTATAGGGTGAGCATCAGTTTTGGTTACTTGATTGAGACCTCTGTAGTCAACACAAAAGCTAATTTCTCTTTTACCATCTTTATTGTGGGGTGTGGGGACAAGCACCACTGGGCTAGTGTGAGAAAAGAGGGCTGATTGCAGAGCCCCACTAACTTTTTGCCCCCATTTTCCAATTTTTACTGGTGTTTTCCTGACTCTGATGGTGCCCTGGGTACTGCTAACCAGTCCCAGGGCCTGTGCTCTGTGTAAAATCAGGATGCAAATTAGGCTAATTATAATTGGCTAAGTCAACCTACCTATAAGTCCCTAGTATATGGTAGGGCATGTAGGTTTAGGGATCCCAGCACAGGTAGTGCATGCACTGCTGAGGTGCCCAGTGTCATTTTAAAGGCAGGCCTGCCTTGCTGGCTGCTTTTAAATTAAAGTTATATGCAAACTCGACTTTGGAATTAAAAGTAGTTCCAAAATCTTAAACTACCTTATTTTTACATATAAGTCACCCATAAGGTGTGCCCTATGTGCCCCTAGGGCTGGGTACCATGTAACTATAAGCAGGGACTTTATAAAAATAGTTTTATAAGCGCTGGTGAGGTAAAACAGCCAAATTTGTGTTTCCCTCATTGTAGTGAATGGCCTCCATAGGCTAGAATGGGGAGACTTTATTTTAATTTTAAAAGTTCCCTTAAGTAACAGATACCAAGAGTTTGGTATCAAATGCATTTTTATAACCAAAAACCAAGCCCTGCATATAACACCAATGCATGGACACCTATCACCCAAGCATGTCAACTACAGAAACTCACTCATGCCCCAAAATCACCAATCACACAAGGACCAAACCAATAATGCAAGCACTGGAGTAGAGGGTCACTCACCCATTGCACACAATGGCACACACAGATACAATAATTATGCATTTACACCCCAACAGGACCCCTACCTAACGTCACTGGCCAGGATGTGCCAGACATATCCAGTCCCCCCACAGAAGAGGCCCACAGTGATGACAGCAGCTCTGCACGCCTGATTCAAGATGACCAGCCTGGCCCATCTGGGACCTCGGGACTGTCGGTTCCCTTGACACTGTCACAAGCCACCACCGAGCCTACCCCCTCAGGAAACACCAGCAAAGCACCCACCCAGCGGTCCCAACCCTCTGTCCCCAGGACATTTCAATCAGCAGTGTGTCCACCACTACAGGGAACCCAGGCAAACCCACTAACACATGACAATCAGGGACCTGGGGGCAGTGGGCACACGGTTCAGGGGACAGAGGCACAGGATAACAGGGAAACTGGGAGGACTGCTGTGCGACAGGGGGAGGTCAGGCCCAGAGAACCGACACTCCACAAGGCACTCTCCAACATCATGGGAGCTTACCATCATTCCCAGGAGACTATGGCAACAGTACTGGCCAAGTTTCAGGAGACCCAGCTGCTGCAGGAGGAACACTACCTAGGGATCAGGGAGGACTTGAAGTCCATTAACACCACCCTGGTTACCATTGCAGGGGTGCTGGCAGACCTGATTAACACCAGGAGGGACACAGTGGCACAACAAGGGGCCCCTGACACTAGCCTGGACAATGAACAGCCCTCCACCTCGGCCGGTGCTAGTAGACAGGAGGCACCGCCACAGGAACAAGAGGACACCAGCACCCCACCCCCTGCAGATGGAGAACCACCCTGCAAACGGTCCCTGAGATCCAGGAACAAGACAGAGAACATTGCTAAGACCCCACCCAGGAAATTAGACCCCCCTGAATGTCACCCTTCTGTCCCACTATGTCACCCTGTCCATCCTTAAACTGCCATTGCTCCACTTCCTATGCCCCTTTGGACAATGCACATGTGAAACAAATAGACTGGACTCTGCCATGGACATTCCTCCACCATCCCCCCAGCCCATTTTCCAACCCCTCCACCTGCTAGCACAGGAATAAACACACTTCAATCACAAAACAGTCTGGAGTCAGTCTGTGCTTTCACAAATGTGTAATTGCAATAACTATGGAATATAGCAATGTCAATTTACTGCTTCACACACCAATGTAACACAGCTGTAGGTCAGAATTAAACATGGCAGAGGGCACAAAGTGGGCCTCAGATCTGTGAAAAGTCAGGGTCCATACACTAAATGAAAATGACAGACTTATGCTAGCTCAAACAATAGTATGAGATGTGGGAAGCTGTGACATCTTCTTACTTGTGTCTCACTGGAAGTATTGCATGATCATGTTGTTTCGGTTGTCGATATCCTCTTCTTCTGCCTCCTCTTCTTCACTGTCCACAGGCTCCTCAGCTGCCATAAGACCACCATCTGGCCCATCCTCCTGCAGAAAAGGCACCTGGCTTCGCAAAGCCAGGTTGCGCAGCATACAGGAGGCCACGATTATCTGGCACACCTTCTTCGGTGAGTAGTATAGGGAGCCACCGGTCAGATGGAGGCACCGGAATCTGGCCTTCAGGAGGCTGAAGGTGTGTTTGATCACCCTCCTATTTCGCCCATGTGACTCATTGTTAGCGTTCCTCTGCCCTTGTCCTGGGATTCCTCACTGGGGTCAGTAGCAATGGCAGATTTGGGTAACCAGAGTCACCTGCAAATGTCGAGGGGCAACTGTTAGACACACACTAACCCTTAGGGACAGCCCCATACCCAGACATCTATGTCAACTGTATTGGGACCTTGGCCTCACCTATTAGCCACACACAGTACCTCTGGAGTTGCCCTATCACATAAGGGATGCTGCTATTCCCCAAAATGTAAGCGTCATGCACAGAGCCAGGATACTTGGCATTCACATGGGAGATGTACTGGTCTGCAAAACACACCATCTGCACATTCATAGAATGGTAGCTCTTCCGGTTTCTGTACACCTGTTCATTCCTGCAACGGTGTACAAATGCCACATATGTCCCATCCATGGCACCAATGATGTTGGGGATATGTCCCAGGGCATAGAAGTCACCTTTCACTGTGGGAAAATCCTCCACCTGAGGGAACAGGATGTAGCTACGCATGTGTTTCAGCAGGGCAGACTACACTCTGGACAACACGTTAGAGAACATTGGCTGGGACATCCCTGATGCCATGGCCACTGTTGTTTGAAAAGACCCACTGGCCAGGAAATGGAGTACAGACAGGACCTGCGCTAGAGGGGTATCCCTGTGGGATGAGGGATAGCTGACATCAGGTCTGACTCCAACTGAGCACACAGTTCCTGGATAGTTGCACAATCAAGTCTGTATATGACTAGGATTTGTCTCTCTTCCATTGTCGACAGGTCCACGAGGGGTCTGTACACCGGAGGATGCCGCCATCTCATCACCTGCCCCAGCGGACGTGCCCTGTGGAGGAGAACAGCGAGCAGAGAGTCATCCAACACTGAGGTATCACAATGTGTTATTTGCAGAAACGTTATTAATCTGCAATGTGCCGGTATCTGTTTATATACCCGAACTAGATAGGTGTGACGCAGTTAAAATCCATCCCATGTGGCCTCCTGAAATGGCGGCTGCCTGACCTGTAAGGTGGGACAAGGGGATATGAGGTAACTGCGCTGGCGTTCTACACCGTCGAGATGGGCGGTCGAAGACCGCAGCGCAATTCTGCATTGGTTAACATTGGGCCCTATGGGTCCCAGGAGCCAATGACGATGTATGCCGGCGGTGACGGTATGCACCGCCCCGGACGTGACCGCCATTTTCTGTCTGTTCACTCACTTGATACCTGACCTTCAATTGGAGAGTACCTACACTGCAAGTGGTGCTGTGATCTGTGTCTGGAAGCCACAATGGCTCATGTGTCTGGGGAAAGGGCCCCTGCCTTCACTTAGGAGGAGTTGGAGAAACTAGTGGATGGGGTCCTCCACCAGTACACGCAACTGTACGGTCCTCCAGACAAACAGGTGAGTACACTGTGAACGTGCATGGGCAATGCCTGTTTTGAGTGGTGTGGATGGAAGATACATGGGGGGGCTGAGGCCTGCCTGTGCGGATGGCGAGTGTATGTGCGTCAGGGCATGGGTGGGAACTGGGGGCAATGAGCGACCCTTGACCCAAGGGTAGGTCTCTCCCCCTGCCGCTGCAGCTCCTCCAGGTTCCTGAGTTCCTGAGACCCACCTCACAGTAAGTACCCCCCCCTCCCAGCCCCTCGCTCTGCCCCGCGCTACTCACCCTCTCTCCTGCTCCTGCTTCTTTTCTTCTTTTCTTCTTCTCTGTTCTTCTGTTCTTCCTCCTCGCTCCTCGTCTGTAATCTTCTTCTGTACTCTTCTTTCTCCCGTCTTCACTCTACTTCTCTTCTTCCTCATCTTCTTCTGTGGTCTTCTGCCCTCTGTTCTTCGTTTTCTGTATCTTCTTCTGTGTTCTTCTGTGTTCTTCCGGTCTTCCTTTCTTCTCTCCTTCCGGTCTTCTGATCTTCCTTTCTTCTCTCCTTCCAGTCTTCTGTTCTTCTGTTCTTCTTGTCTTCTTGTCTTCTTGTCTTCTGTTCTTCTTATCTTCTGACTTCGGCTCTTCTGCCTCCTCCGTCCTCTTCTCCCCGCGCCTGCCCTCCTGCTCCTGCCTCATCCCCCTCCCCCACTCGCATCCCCCTCTCTATCTCCCCTATCTAACCCATTCACTATCTACCTCCCTCACTCCTCCTATCTACCTATCTCTCTATCTCTCTATCCCACTATCTAACTCCCTCACTCTCCACCTCCTCCTATCTTCCTATCTCTCTATCTATTTCCCTATCTATCGATTTCCCTATCTATCTATTTTCTCTATCTATTTCTCTATCTCTCCCCCCTCCCTCACGCCCTCTATTACCTATCTTCCTATCCTCTCACTCTACCTCTCACCCTCACCCACCTCTACAACCCCCCTCCCCTATCTTCTCAACCCTACTCCTATCTTTCTCCCTTATCTCCTAAACCTCCTAACACTCACCCCCCTCCACCCTTAAACCCCCCTCCCCCAGCTCTTCTCACTCTACCTGTCGCCCCCTCCCTCGCGCTTTCCCGCCGCGACCTCCTGCACGCCCCAGGCCCCCAGCTCCCATTCGCCCCCACCTGACCCCTCCCCCCCTCCTACCTCATATGGCGGCCGCTGCGCGACAGTGGTAGCGACCCTTGACCCAAGGGTAGGTCGCTCCCCCTGCCGCTGCAGCTCCTCCAGGTTCCTGAGTTCCTGAGTTCCTGAGACCCACCTCACAGTAAGTACCCCCCCAGCCCCTCGCTCTGCCCCGCGCTACTCACCCTCTCTCCTGCTTCTTTTCTTCTTCTCTTTTCTTCTGTTCTTCCTCCTCGCTCCTCATCTGTAATCTTCTTCTGTACTCTTCTTTCCCCCATCTTCACTCTACTTCTCTTCCTCCTCATCTTCTTCTGTGGTCTTCTGCCCTCTGTTCTTCGTTTTCTGTATCTTCTTCTGTGTTCTTCTGTGTTCTTCTGTGTTCTTCCGGTCTTCCTTTCTTCTCTCCTTCCGGTCTTCTGATCTTCCTTTCTTCACTCCTTCCGGTCTTCCTTTCTTCTCTCCTTCCGGTCTTCTGTTCTTCTGTTCTTCTGTTCTTCTTGTCTTCTTGTCTTCTGTTCTTCTTGTCTTCTGACTTCGGCTCTTCTGCCTCCTCTGTCCTCTTCTCCCCGCGTCTGCCCTCCTGCTCCTGCCTCATCCCCCTCCCCCACTCGCATCCCCCTCTCTATCTCCCCTATCTAACCCGTTCACTATCTACCTCCCTCACTCCTCCTATCTACCTATCTCTCTATCTCTCTATCCCACTATCTAACTCCCTCACTCTCCACCTCCTCCTATCTTCCTATCTCTCTATCTATTTCCCTATCTATCGATTTCCCTATCTATCTATTTTCTCTATCTATTTCTCTATCCCTCCCCCCTCCCTTACCCCCTCTATTACCTATCTTCCTATCCTCTCACTCTACCTCTCACCCTCACCCACCTCTACAACGCCCCCTCCCCTATCTTCTCAACCCTACTCCTATCTTTCTCCCTTATCTCCTAAACCTCCTAACACTCACCCCCCTCCACCCTTAAACTCCCCTCCCCCAGCTCTTCTCACTCTACCTGTCCCCCCCTCCCTCGCGCTTTCCCGCCGCGACCTCCTGCACGCCCCCGCCCCCCAGCTCCCATTCGCCCCCACCTGACCCCTCCCCCCCTCCTACCTCATATGGTGGCCGCTGCGCGACTGCACAGCGGGCACGTGAAGCGGGCACGCCGGAGGCGCGCCAGATGCGCACCAGAGGCAAGCCCGTCTGCGCCCGTCCGCGCCTGTCCCGCGCCCAGCGCCACGACCCCTGGTCCCCAGCTCTCCCAAGCCCCGCTGACCCGCTACGACCCCACCACCCTCCACGCCCTCAACCCAGGACGCTCCAACACTTGCTTCCAAGCTCACCCCAAATGCACCCATGGACCCTTCGCCTGCAACTCCTGCAAACGCACCTTCCACCACGCAACAACCATGACCACAAGCCCACGCGCCATCAACCAACTCAAGTGCATCCTAGTCAACGCTCGCTCCGTCCACAAACACGCCGTTGAACTCTGAGACCTCCTAGGCTCCATAGCACCGGACGTCGCCTTCATCACGGAGACCTGGATGAACGCCTCCTCGGCCCCTGACATCGCCACTGCCATCCCCGAAGGCTACAAGATCTCCAGAAAAGACCGCACCAACCAGGTAGGAGGAGGTATCGCCATCGTCTTCAAAGACTCCATCAGCGTCACCACCTCCACCGAAGACACCCCTCTCGCCGCTGAACACCTGTATTTTCAGATTCGCACCGATCTGAGGACCACCCTCAGAGGACCCCTCATCTACCGTCCTCCCGGGCCACGCGCCCCTTTCAGCGACGACATCGCCGACTTCATCTCCCCGCACGCCCTCGCCTCGCCGGACTACATCCTCCTAGGTGACCTCAACTTCCATCTGGAACAAAACAACGACCCCAACACCACCACCCTGCTCGACAACCTCGCCATCCTCGGCCTCAAACAACTGGTGAACAACGCCACCCACATCGCCAGACACACGCTTGACCCCATCTTCTCCGCCAGCAAACACGTCTTCTTCAGCCACGCCTCTGCCCTACACTGGACCGACCACAGCTGCGTCCACTTCACATTCCGACGCGAGACCCGCCACCTCCGCACCCAACCCATCCCTCGTCGACAGTGGAACAAGATCCCCGAAGAGCAACTCTTCTCCGCACTCGCCGCCAATCAACCCACCCTCACCACCGACCCCAACGACGCAGCCCTCAACCTCACAAACTGGATCTCCAACTGCGCAGACATCCTTGCTCCCCTCAAACGCACGCATCGACAGACCAACACCAAAAAACCTCTCTGGTTCTCTGACACCCTCAAAGAATCAAAGAAAACTTGTCGCGCCCTTGAGAAAGCCTGGCGCAAGGACCGCACCGCTGACAACATGACCGCACTCAAGAACGCTACCCGCGAACACCACCACCTGATCCGCGCCGCCAAAAGGAACTTTTTCACCAACAGACTGGACAAAAACAGACACAACAGCAGAGAACTCTTCAGCATCGTCAAGGAGTTCTCCAACCCTAGCGCCAACGCCACACCATCACGCCCTCACAGGATCTGTGCGAATCCCTCGACACTTTCTTCCATCGCAAGATTAGCGACCTCCACGACAGCTTCGGACACCAGACCCAACCAAACACCACCGAACCGGCATCCACGGCCATCACCCTCAACAACTGGTCCCACATCAACACGGAAGAAACCAAATCCATCATGAACTCTATCCACTCCGGCGCCCCTTCGGACCCCTGCCCGCACTTCATCTTTAACAAAGCCGCCGACATCATCGCCCCGCACCTCCAGACCGTCATCAACTCTTCTTTTTCCTCTGCTACCTTCCCCGAATGCTGGAAACACGCCGAAGTCAACGCCCTACTAAAGAAACCTACGGCTGACCCGAGCGACCTGAAAAACTTCCGCCCCATTTCTCTTCTGCCTTTCCCAGCCAAAGTAATAGAGAAGACCGTCAACAAACAGCTGACCACCTTCCTGGAAGACAACAACCTGCTCGACCCCTCAGAAACCGGATTCCGAACCAACCACAGCACTGAAACCGCCCTCATCTCAGTCACTGACGACATCAGAACCCTGATGGACAACGGTGAAACAGTCGCCCTCATTCTGCTCGACCTCTCGGCTGCCTTTGACACCGTCTGTCATCGCACCCTAATCACCCGCCTCCGCTCCACCGGAATCCAAGGCCAGGCCCTGGACTGGATCGCCTCCTTCCTCTCAAACCGTTCCCAAAGAGTTTACCTCCCTCCGTTTCGCTCAGAACCCACCGAGATCATCTGCGGCGTACCCCAAGGCTCATCACTCAGCCCGACACTCTTCAATGTCTACATGAGCCCCCTCGCCAACATCGTACGCAAGCACGACATCATCATCACCTCCTACGCCGACGACACCCAACTTATACTCTCCCTCACCAAGGACCCCGCCAGCGCCAAGACCAACCTACAAGAGGGTATGAAGGACGTCGCAGATTGGATGAGGCTCAGCCGCCTAAAGCTGAACTCTGAAAAAACGGAAGTCCTCATCCTCGGCAACACCCCGTCCGCCTGGGACGACTCCTGGTGGCCCACGGCCCTCGGCACCGCACCGACCCCCACAGACCACGCCCGCAACCTCGGCTTCATCTTGGACCCTCTTCTCATCATGACCAAGCAAGTCAACGCCGTGTCCTCCGCCTGCTTCCTCACCCTCCGCATGCTCCGCAAGATCTTCCACTGGATCCCCGCCGACACCAGAAAAACCGTGACCCACGCCCTCGTCACGAGCCGCCTGGACTACGGCAACACCCTCTACGCCGGGACCACAGCCAACCTCCAAAATCGCATGCAACGCATTCAAAACGCCTCGGCCCGCCTCATCCTCGACATACCCCGCAGCAGCCACATCTCCGCACACCTGAGACACCTGCACTGGCTCCCAGTCAGCAAAAGGATCACCTTCCGACTTCTCACCCACGCACACAAAGCCCTCCACGACAAGGGACCGGAATACCTCAACAGACGCCTCAGCTTCTACGTCCCCACCCGCCTCCTTCGCTCCTCTGGCCTTGCACTCGCTGCTGTCCCTCGCATCTGCCGCTCCACGGCGGGTGGGAGATCTTTCTCCTTCCTGGCGGCCAAGACCTGGAACTCCCTCCCCACCAGCCTCAGGACCACCCAGGACCACTCCGCTTTCCGGAGACTCCTAAAGACCTGGCTGTTCGAGCAGCGATAACCCCCCCTTTTTCCCCTAGCGCCTTGAGACCCGCACGGGTGAGTAGAGCGCTTTATAAATGTTAATGATTTGAATTTGATTCGATTTGAATTTGATTTGAGTATGACGGTCCGGACGGGTAAGTAATTTCCTTTCCCCCTGTACCACTCCTCTAGGTCAGCGGCCACCAGAAGACAGGGTATTTGGCGTGCTATCGCCAATAACGTCCGGACCCTGGGACTCTACCACAGACGGAGCCCCCACTGATGTAAAAGATGGCAGGATCTGCGCCGCTGGAGTAAAAATACGGCGGAGGCCCAGCTGGGGATGGCCTCCCAACGTGGGTGGGGTGCCCATCGCACCATGACCCCACTGATGTTCCGGATCCTGGCGGTGGCCTATCCGGAGTTGGATGGGCGCTTGAGGGCATCACAGCAGCCACAAGGGGGTGAGTACACTCTCATTCAGCTGACTCTGCGCGCATTACAGAGTGTCTGGGTGGGGGAGGTGGGCAGTGGGTTCCCCTAGGCAAGGGCGAACTTGGTAGGCAAGGTCCCTTGTTAGGCAGGCCATGTGGCACCCCAAACCCACCAGTGGTAAGAGGCATCTACACCTAGTCATGCTCCTGTGAGTTCCAGGTGTGCAGCAATTGGTCTTAGGCCTCGTACCCCATGGTCAGCTGAAATTTCTAGGAACTGTCAGTGCATGGAGTAGTGCAGAGGGCTGCTCCCTGTGTGTTGTGTCTGCCAACGGTAGGGGTGTTGCATGCACTGAACATGTCTTTCTTCTGTCTTTCCCCCCCCTTTTTATGGTACCCTGTTCTTGTGTGCAATAGCATCATCAGGCGGAGGAGCATTGGCACCGGAGCAGGAGGGAGATGTAACCCACTTGGTCCTGGAGGGCGAAACAACGGAGTCTGAAGACACCAGTGGGGTGGATGGCGAGGGGAGCTCCACGACAGGAGCAGACAGCAGTGACAGCAACTCTGATGGGAGCTCCCTTGCAGTGGCGGGCACCTCTGTGCCCACTGCATCAACAGGTACAGCCACCACCCCACCTACCTGCACAGCCCTCCCAGCAGCCCCACAGCGTGTGTCCCGTGCCCACTCACCCAGTAGGGTGGGCATCTCCTTAGCCCCAGGCACCTCAGGCTCTGCCTCAGTCAGCCCTGCCGCCCTCAGTGAAGATGCTATTGACCTCCTGAGATCCCTCACTGTTGGGCAATCTTCTATTGTGAATGCCATCCAGGGTGTAGAGAGGCATTTGCAACAAACAAATGCATACCTGGAGGGCATTCATTCTGGGCAGGCAGCCCAACAGAGAGCATTTCAGGGTCTGGCCTCAGCACTGATGGCAGCCATTGTCCCTGTGCCCAGCCTCCCCCCTCCAACTTCCTCCACCCAGACCCAATCCCCTGTACCTCAGCCTATCCTAAGCACACCATCAGACAAGCATGCACACTCATCAACACATAAGAGTGGACATGGCAAACATAAGCACCACATATCCCCACAGGCACTCACACAAGCACCATCCCCATGCAGACACAGCAACATACACTGCCTCCACTGTGTCCCCCTCCTCCACGGCCTCCTTCTCCCTCCCTGCCTCATCTCCACTCACACCTGCAAGCACTACATCCTCAGCCACTGCCTCCATCACCAGCACGCCCATCACCACACACCGCTCACGTGCACTCACCACCCCCACTACCATTCACACATCCCCAGTGTCCTCTCCCAGTGTGTCAGTGAGCCCTCCTCCCAAAGTACACAAACGCAGCTACACACCCACCCAACAGCCATCCACCTCACAACAGCCTCCGGCCCATGCACCTTAACCCAAATTCAGCAGACGTACTCCTCCTACAACCACTACCTCTACCTCCACTCCCAAAACTCCTCCATCTTCCCATCCCAGTGTGTCTAAAAAACTCTTCCTGGCTAACATTGACCTCTTCCCTACACCTCCCCCACCGTCCTTCCCCGAGGGCAAGGCTTTCCAGGTCCCAGCCCAACACCTCAGCCAACACATCCCCAGGCAAAGTGGTGCCAGCAAATGCAGGGTCATCGAGTGCGCCACCCATCAGGGCTGCCAGTGTGCCACATAGCGAGGGCAAGGATATTCCGCCACCTGCCAAGGTGAAAAAGGTGCCTACATCCCAGAGGGAGAAGTCGAAACTACCAGCCACCAAGGGCTCAGCAAGAAACAAAGGGAATAGTGGCAATACAACTGCGGCACCTTCAAAGCTGGGGAAGGGCCAAATGCTGAACAGCAGGTCAGGAGAGGGCATGGTGGCACCAAGTGAGGGACCAGTGTCACACTTTCTGTCCACGACCACGCCACCCTGTACGGCGACAAACACCGCTAGCTGCTCCGCCACCACAACCGCCACCTGCACTGCCACCTGCACCACCACATGCACTGCCCCGGGCACGTCTACAGCCTCAGAGACAGCCCCCAGCCTCTTCCCCAGTGGGCAGCTGTCCGTGGCTGCAGGATACTTTTTTGCATTACGAACGCTTGGTTTTCCAAAGGCTCACACATGTATGAAGAGTGCATTGGATTTGACTGGTGACCGGATATATGGGGGCAATTGGCATGTTGGAAGAAGATTTGATCCCTCATAAATAGATAAAGAAAAAAAGTGGATGAGTCAGAGGATATATTTAGGGACTCCGATCATACTAGTCCTGATGAAGACCCAATGTGGAGCTGCGATGTGGCCCAAGAAATAGAGGGGTCGAAACGTCGACGATTATATGATAGTTTGGATTGGTTTCTGCATAGAACCTGTGGAGGATTGAAGGAATTGATTCAGACTCTTTCTATTTATCACAGGCACTTTTTCTCACACTATTCTTTCTTCGGTGTGTTGTGTTTTTTTAGATGGGTTGTCCGTATAATATAGTAAATTGATATTTATGTAAAAATTAAATGAATGAATATATTTATATTTATATGAATAAATAGTGTTTCTGTCTTCACCTATGTTGTTTTATGAGGTATAAATAACTTGTTGTTCCTTCCCCGTCTGGTCATTGTTTTATGTAATGACTGCTGTGTCCCTCAGCAGATGCTGAGCCATGCACGGCCGCAAGAACCGCCACCACAGACACCGCCGCACACACCGCCGCGACAGACGCTGCCACAAGCACCGCCACTTGCACCGCCCCCGGCAAGTCTACAGACTAAGCGACAGTTCCCAGCCTCTTCCCCAGTGGGCAGCCGCCTGAGGCTGCAGGAGACATCCTGCTGTGTCCCTCAGCAGGTGCTGACCCATGCACCGCTGACAGCACAGCCACCACAGACACCGCCGCAAGCACCGCCACCAGCCCCGTGGCGTCCTGGGACACAGGCACCACCGCTGACATGGCTACCATCAGCAGTGATCAGTCGTCTGAGGCTGGAGGAGAGTTCCTGGACTCGGGGCAGCTTCCATGAGGCATGACTTCCATCACTGTTTGCACCTGCAGGTGGAAGGCGCAGCCGCAGCAGTGTGGGGTATGTAGCTGCCTCCATGGTGAATCATGCTATCTGAACCTCGCAAATCTCGTGGCATGCACACCCAGGTGAGGGAATCGTACTGGCCACACTGCACGTGGAGCTCTCTGGGCACCATGCCCCCTCCAGATCCAGTGGAGAGCTACATCCACTACCTCAGTCCTCGGGCAGGATGAAGCACTCTGGGCACCATGCCCCCTCTAGAACCAGTTGAGTATCACATCCACTACCTCTGTCCTTGGCAGGATGAAGCACTCTGGTCACAAAGCCCCCTCCAGAACCAGTTGAGAGATACATCCACTACCTCAGTCCTTGGCAGGATGAAGCACTCTGGGCACAAAGCCCCCTCCAGAACCAGTGGAGTATCACATCCACTACCTCAGTCCTTGGCAGGATGAAGCACTCTGGGCACTAAGCCCTCTCCAGAAACAGTGGAGAGATACATCCACTACCTCAGTCCTTGGCAGGATGAAGCACTCTGGGCACAAAGCCCCCTCCAGAACCAGTGGAGAATGTTGTCCACTTGAGAAACTGTGGCTTTGCACTCCCTAGGATACAGCAGTGGGCAAGCCACCCACTGGAGAGACTTGAGAGACTGTGGCTTTGCACTCCCGAGGTTACAGCAGTGGGCAACCCACCCACTGGAAAGACTTGAGAGACTGTGGCTTTGCACACCCCAGGATACAGCAGTGGGCAAACCACTCACTGGAGAGACTTGAGAGACTGTGGCTTTGCACTTCCCAGGATACAGCAGTGGGCAACACACCCACTGGAGAGACTTGAGAGACTGTGGCTTTGCACTCCCTAGGATAAAACAGTGGGCAAACCACCCACTGGAGAGACTTGAGAGACTGTGGCTTTGCACTCCAGAGGATACAGCAATGGGCATGGATCCCCCTCTTGCAGCAGTAGCGTTGTGCATTCATCAGGCTGAGGTGCCCCCCCTCCCTCTGAGGTGCCTGTATATTTTTGATGTGATGCCCCAGCAGTGATCTCTCCGTTTCCAGTCCGGTATCATGTGTGGGCTTCGCCCATGCATTTTGGGCCCAGTGGTCCACGGACAATGATTAGTACATATCCGAACTTGTGTAGTTGGTGTACATATTTGTATATACTGATTTTGGAGTTTTGACTAATGGATTTTTAATGAGTACAATTGTTACAATAATTTCTTGTTGTCCTTGCATTCTTCCAGGGAGTGGGAGGGTGTATATGTAATGTTGCTGTATGTATTTGTGTGTATGTTGTTGTGTGTGAGGGTGAGGGTGGGGGTGTTGCCTGTTGCATGTGTGTGTCACTCTCTTTCCTCCCCCCTTCCCTGTGTTGTAGGTGCAGTACTCACCGTGGCCACCAAAGCCGCCATTCATACTCCTGATAGAAGAGGAGGTAAACCAACATGGGTAACAGCTGAAGTTCGGGCTCCATGGCATGCTGGTAAGTGTTTTCCCTTCTGTGTACTGTTTCTGCTGTGCTTTTGATAGTGTTGGCTCAGCGCCAGAAAAAGGTGGCGGATAGGCCTCTTGTAATACAGTGGGCGGTACTTTGTCTTCCTCCTGTCTGTTGGCGGTGTCTGCTGCGCTGTTTGTTTCTACCGCTGTGGCGGTCGGAGTGTTAAAGTGGCTGTCTATGTTGGCAGTTTCCACCACAGTCGTAATACCATTTGTTTTCCGCCGGCCAGTTTGCGGTATTACCGCCGCTTTAACACCGACCGCCAGGGTTGTAATGAGGGCCTAAGTCCGAACGTAGGAATTTGACCGGAACCTCCAAGCCAGCGCATCCGAGGAGGGCTCCAAGGACATCGGATCAAGATCCAGGTTTGCCCTGTTGAAGGATTTTCACCTCGAAAAAAATTACTAAGTCAAAAAGGTAAAAATCTCCACCGAGGGCTCCCGTGACGCGTATCCGGAGAAGAGTTCCAGGAGGTCGGATTGGACTGCCAGGTTCGTCCCGCTGAAGAAAATCTTCTGAAAAATGACTAAGTCCGAAGGTAAACTTTGGACGGGGCCTCCCGCGGGCTGTAGCCGAGCTGGGATCCATCGCGGTCGGCCTTAAAGTTTGACTTTGTCCCGGTCGAGATGCGACCAGATGACCAGATTGGTGTTTTTTGTTTCTAGGTGCTAGAAAACAATAATTCTTTAAAAATTCATATCTCCCGTTCCCCTTAACCAATTTTATTTGTTTTTGTGTCATATTAATGATAAAAATATAATCTATTTTTATAAATTGGTTTTGGACTTTTAAACTGTTTACCGTGTTTTATTTAAATACTGTTTTGTGATATTTGAAAGCTTTACACTCGGTCTCCTAAGTTAAGCCTTCTCGCTCGTTGCCAAGCTACCAAAGGGTTGAGCTGCATTAAATTTACTGATACCTAACTGGACCTAAGAGGAGGTTAGTGGCATATTGTTAAGTGTAGGTACCTACCTGCCCCTACCAATAACCCATTTTCCAACATTTTTGGTGTGCAGTGGTGGGATCCTGTACTTGTGTTCAGTATCACATTACAGTTTTAAGTCAAACAAATTAAAAATCCTTTAAATTGTCCTAGTGCAAAAATAAATTGTTTTACATTTTTAATTTGGATTAATTTCAATTATTGAATATTTGTGATTTTTCCAAATTCTTGTTTCCAATTTTTGCAAAAAGTTTTTGTTGACACAAAACTAGGGAACCATGGAGCTGGCTAGCTTACCCACACTGACAGTAGCATGTCCTGATTAAATCCCTGACAGCATGGGCTGAGGCCCAAGAAGTAGGCTCAGAGGAAGCTCCAGAGGAGGAATAGGCAGGGGAGGATGCTAGCTCAAACCACTCAGGGGAGGGAGAGCATCTGAACCTAAGTGAGGATGAGGAAAACCAGTCCTCACTACACACAGTCACTAGGGTCATACCCAAAGCTAGTTGGGGGAAGGGTGTCCCTTCAGGAGGAGAGAACCTGTCCCTCAGGGAAAGACAGCTAGCATTCATAGCTTTGGAGGCAGAGAAGCTGGCCCTAGAAAAGAAAAAGTGGGCAAGGGAAGAGAAAAGAGATGGTGGAAGCAACAGAGAAGCTGAGGTGTCTATGGGTGTTTTTTTTTTGCCCCAGATTACCCAAGGGGGTGGTTCCTGCTTATGTAGAGGGGGATGACATAGACAAGTGGTTGGAGGCCTTTGAGGGGGCACTCCAAATGAGAAGGGTTAGGCCTCAACACTGGTGGCTCACTTTTATGGGAGTTGGTCCCAACTCAGGTAAGGATAGGCTTCTGATCTCAAGTGGGGAGGAGGCAGATTCATAAACCTAATATGAAGAGGTGCTTAACCACGAAGTTTGGTCTTACCCCAGAGCAATGTAGATTGAATTTCAGGGACACCCAGAAGGTCAGTACCCAGTCTTGGGTTGACTTTGTAGACACCTCACTTAAGGCACTAGAGGGCTGGATTCATGGTAACAAAGTAAGTACTTCTGAGGGGTTATACAATCTGATCATGAGAGAGCACATCTTGAACAATTGTATCCAAGAAAGGTTACGCCAGCATCTAGTGGACTCTAAGCTGACCAACCCTAGAGAGCTGGGGGAGGCAGCTGATGAATGGTTGAGAACAAGGGTGGTTGTCAAGTCCCGGGGGGAGACTCCAAGAAGGGGGGGTCAGGTCCCCAAAAACCTAAGGAGGGAGGTGGTAAGCCCACCACAGAGACTCCCTCTGCACCCCAGAACCTTAAGAAGGAGAAGAGTAAATCCAATCTCCCACTCTAACAAGCAGAGACAGGGAGACCCAGGGTTACAAAAGCTCTTGGACAGTGAGGCTTGCTTTGACTGTCAGCAGACAGGTAATTTCAGGGGCGATGCATCCTGTCCAAAGAAGGTGGTTAGCACTGGGCTGTCCAGTGTAGCCATGGTTGAGGACTCCTCAGATGATGAATTCCTCCTAGCATTGAGCTGTGAGACAGGACCAGATAGTAAGCTAGTGATCCCTCAGGTGAATGGGATCCCTACCACTTGCATGAGAGACACCTGTGCCAGTCACACTATAGTGAGTGACCGGTTAGTAACCCCAGACATGTATGTCCCAGGAGAGACCAGGAAAGTCAGGATAGCCACAGGGGAGGTCACCTCCAAACCTGTAGCCATAGTGACCCTAGAGAGGGAGGGTATTCTTGGCTGGATTAGGGTGGTAGTTAATGCTGACCTCCCCCTAGATTGTATTCTGGGCAATGACCTCCCAGAGGTGAGTCTGGTCCCAGATGGGGCAGTTGCCCAGGGCGCCCCCCCAACCCAAAATCCTGGGGAGTCAGTCCCTACAGTTAGGAGACAAAGGTCCCTAAGAAAAGGGAAGAAAAAAAAGAAGGGTGGGCCACTCTTAAAAAGAGTTCCAGGGAGCCAAAGGCCTTCTGCCCCAGTAGGGGGAAGCCCAGAGTTGGCACTGGTGAAGCCTCACCTGACCCTAAGGAAGTCCTGAGTAATTGGGCATCTGTCCAGATGCAGGGTGTTGCCCCTGCACTGACAGAGGGGAGAGTGGAAGGAGGGTGTCTACAACAGGAGGTGGTAGCCCCCCACTCTAAACAGCAAGAGGGGTGCCAGGGCCCCACAGTTGCCCCTAAAGCAGCTCAGCCACCTGTCAGTGGAGAGCTTAGAGTGTGGTTCTGGGTACTGATAGCCATCAGTAGCCTCCGCTGGGTGCTAGTCTTCCTGGTAGCACTGTACTTGGCCTGGGAGGCAGACCCCAGGGCCAAAAGCAAAGTAGGCCCCCTGACCCTGTTAGTCATGGTGGGGTGACCTCTTGGGTAAGCTAGGTGTTGCCCTAGCAAAGTTAGGGGTAGGTGAGGTGGGCACCTCACTACCCAAGTTGGCAGAGAGAGAGGAGGAAGACCCCACTAGAGGGAAGTTTCAGTTTGAGATTGGTCCTTTCACTGTTGGGATGGATTCACTACCCAGAGGGAGTGACCATGGTAGGAGGAAGTAAGGCAGAGTAGGCCCTGCAAAGGGACAGCCTGTTCTCTTCACTGTCTTCCTTGCCTGACAAGCCAGGAAGACTCTCCCAGGGTTGGGCTGAGTCTCCTGGGCGTGTGGGCTGGGGGGGGCTTGTGTGAGAGAACAGGGCTGATTGCAGAGGCTCCCTAACTTTTTGCCCCCATTTTCCACTTTTTGCTGGTGTTTTCCTTACTCTGATGGTGCCCTGGGTACTGCTAACCAATCCCAGAGCCTGTGCTCTGTGTAAAATCAGTATGCAAATTAGGCTAATTATAATTGGCTAAGTCAACCTACCTATAAGTCCCTAGTATATGGTAGGGCTTGTAGATTTAGGAACCGCAGCACAGGTAGTGCACCCATAGGTGCACTGCTGAGGTGCCCAGTGTCATTTTAAAGGCAGGCCTGCCTTGCTGGCTGCTTTTAAATTAAAGTTATTAGCAAATACGACTTTGGAATTAAAAGTAGTTCCAAAGTCTTAAACTGCCTTATTGTGACATATAAGTCCTCCATTAGGTGTGCCCTATGTGTCCCTAGTGCTGGGTGCCATGTAACTATTAGCAGGAACTTTATAAAAATAGTTTTATAAGCCCTGGTGAGGTAAAACAGCCACATTTGTGTTTCCCTCATTGTAGTGAATGGCCTACATAGGCTAAAATGGGGAGACTTTATTTTAATTTTAAAAGTCCCCTTAAGTAACAGATACCAAGAATTTGGTATCAAATTAATTGTTATAATAAATCCCACAACTTCCAGTTGTGGGATTTAATATAACTTGTTCAGGTAAAGAGTTTTAAACTTTACCTGAAAAGTTGCCAACTTCAGCCCTGCAGTGTTTTTGCTGCTGTGCTCTGATTGGCCAGCCTCTAGCAGCCTGGCCAGGCTGCTTTGATGAGGTGTGAAGTGGCCTGGCTTCACACAAAGAGATGTGCCTGTGGGAGGAGATCTCCCCTCAGCAGATGGTGAGGCAGGAAGGGGGAGGGCTGCCAAACTTTTCTTCAAAGGCAGAGAACCCAGCAACACCCCCACATCCTTGTAGGAAAGTAACATCTTGCCTGGCATGTTACCCCCATTTTTCACTGTATATATGTTGTTTTAGTTGTATATGTCACTGGGACCCTGTCACCCAGGGCCCCAGTGCTCATAAGTGTGCCTGAATGTGTTACCTGTGTAGTGACTAACTGTCTCACTGAGGCTCTGCTAATCAGAACCTCAGTGGTTATGCTCTCTCATTTCTTTCAAATTGTCACTAACAGGCTAGTGACCAATTTTACCAATTTACATTGGCTTACTGGAGCACCCTTAAAATTCCCTAGTATGTGGTACTGAGGTACCCAGGGTATTGGGGTTCCAGGAGATCCCTATGGGCTGCAGCATTTCTTTTGCCACCCATAGGGAGCTCTGACAATTCTTACACAGGCCTGCCACTGCAGCCTGAGTGAAATAACGTCCACGTTATTTCACAGCCATTTTACACTGCACTTAAGTAACTTATAAGTCACCTATATGTCTAACCTTTACCTGGTAAAGGTTGGGGGCTAAGTTACTTAGTGTGTGGGCACCCTGGCACTAGCCAAGGTGCCCCCACATTGTTCAGGGCCAATTCCCCGGACTTTGTGAGTGCGGGGACACCATTACATGCGTGCACTACATATAGGTCACTACCTATATGTAGCTTCACAATGGTAACTCCGAATATGGCCATGTAATATGTCTATGATCATGGAATTGCCCCCTCTATACCATCCTGGCATAGTTGGCACAATCCCATGATCCCAGCGGCCTGTAGCACAGACCCTGGTACTGCCAAACTGCCTTTCCCGGGGTTTCACTGCAGCTGCTGCTGCTGCCAACCCCTCAGACAGGCATCTGCCCTCCTGGGGTCCAGCCAGGCCTGGCCCAGGATGGCAGAACAAAGAACTTCCTCTGAGAGAGGGTGTTACACCCTCTCCCTTTGGAAAATGGTGTGAAGGCAGGGGAGGAGTAGCCTCCCCCAGCCTCTGGAAATGCTTTCATGGGCACATTTGGTGCCCATTTCTGCATAAGCCAGTCTACACCGGTTCAGGGACCCCTTAGCCCTGCTCTGGCGTGAAACTGGACAAAGGAAAGGGGAGTGACCACTCCCCTGACCTGTACCTCCCCTGGGAGGTGCCCAGAGCTCCTCCAGTGTGCTCCAGACCTCTGCCATCTTGGAAACAGAGGGGCTGCTGGCACACTGGACTGCTCTGAGTGGCCAGTGCCACCAGGTGACGTCAGAGACTCCTCCTGATAGGCTCCTTCAGGTGTTGCTAGCCTATCATCTCTCCTAGGTAGCCAAACCCTCTTTTCTGGCTATTTAGGGTGTCTGTCTCTTGGGATTCCTTAGATAACGAATGCAAGAGCTCATCCGAGTTCCTCTGCATCTCTCTCTTCACCTTCTGCCAAGGAATCGACTGCTGACCGCGCTGGAAGCCTGCAAAACTGCACCATAGTAGCAAAGACGACTACTGCAACTCTCTAATACTGATCCTGCCGCCTTCTCAACTGTTTTCCTGGTGGTGCATGCTGTGGGGGTAGTCTGCCTCCTCTCTGCACTAGAAGCTCCGAAGAAATCTCCCGTGGGTCGACGGAATCGTCCCCCTGCAACCGCAGGCACCAAAAAGCTGCATTACCGGTCCCTTGGGTCTCCTCTCAGCACAACGAGTGAGGTCCCTCGAATCCAGCAACTCTGTCCAAGTGACTCCCACAGTCCAGTGACTCTTCAGTCCAAGTTTGGTGGAGGTAAGTCCTTGCCTCCCCACGCCAGACTGCATTGCTGGGAACCGTGACTTTTGCAGCTACTCCGGCCTCCGTGCACTTCCGGCGGAAATCCTTTTTGCACAGTCCAGCCTGGGTCCACGGCACTCTAACCTGCATTGCACGACCTCCTAAGTTGTTCTCCGGCGACGTGGGACTCCTTTGTGCGACTTCGGGTGAGCACCATTTCATGCATCCTCGTAGTGTCTGTTTCTGGCACTTCTCCGGGTGCTACCTGCTGCTGAGAGGGCTCCTTGTCTTGCTCGACCTCCCCTCTGTCTCCTGATGCAATTTGCGATATCCTGGTCCCTCCTGGGCCACAGCAGCGTCCAAAAACCCTCATCGCACGATTTGCAGCTAGCAAGGCTTGTTGGCAGTCTTTTGGCAAAAAAATACTTCTGCACAACTCTCCACAGCTTGAGGGATCCGTCCTCCAAAGGGGAAGTCTCTTGCCCTTGTTGTTCCTGCAGAAACCTAAGCTTCTACAGTCCAGTAGCAGCTTCTTTGCACCCGCAGCTGGCATTTCCTGGGCATCTGCCCATTTCCGACTTGCTTGTGACTTTTGGACTTGGTCCCCTTGTTCCACAGGTACCCTCGACTGGAAATCCATCATTGTTGCATTGCTGGTTTGTGTCTTTCCTGCAGTATTCCCCTATCACGACTTCTTTGTCCTTTGGGGATCTTTAGTGCACTTTGCACTCACTTTTCAGGGTCTTGGGGTGGGCTATTTTTCTAACCCTCACTATTTTCTAATAGTCCCAGCGACCCTCTACAAGGTCACATAGGTTTGGGGTCCATTCGTGGTTCGCATTCCACTTTTGGAGTATATGGTTTGTGTTGCCCCTATCCCTATGTGTCCCCATTGCTTCCTATTGTAACTATACATTGTTTGCACTGTTTTCTAAGACTATTACTGCATATTTTGGTATGGTGTATATATAACTTGTGTATATTTCCTATCCTCTCACTGAGGGTACACTCTGAGATACTTTGGCATATTGTCATAAAAATAAAGTACCTTTATTTTTAGTATAACTGTGTATTGTGTTTACTTATGATATTGTGCATATGACACTGAGTGGTACTGTAGGAGCTTCACTCGTCTCCTAGTTCAGCCTAAGCTGCTCTGCTAAGCTACCATTATCTATCAGCCTATGCTGCTAGACACCCTATACACTAATAAGGGATAACTGGGCCTGGTGCAAGGTGCAAGTACCCCTTGGTACTCACTACAAGCCAGTCCAGCCTCCTACATTGGTTGTGCAGCGGTGGGATAAGTGCTTTGAGACTACTTACCACTCTTGTCATTGTACTTTTCATAAGAGAAAAATATACAAAACAAGTTCAGTGTATATACACATAACCAAAAAGTTTTGCATTTCCTCTTTTCACTCTTTTCTAAGTGCTGAAAAGTACTTCTAACTTTCTAAAAAGTTCTAAAAAGTTTAAAAAGTTTTTTTTTTTCTGTCTTTCTAAAAGTTCTGAAAACTTTTTTCTCTTTTTCTATCACTTTAACTCTCTCTAAAAATGTCTGGCACAGGCCAAAATGTTGATCTGTCCAAACTTGCATATGATCACCTTAGCTGGAAAGGAGCAAGGAGTCTCTGCATAGAGAGAGGTTTGAGTGTAGGGAAGAATCCTTCCTTGGAATTGTTACTTAACATGCTTAGAGAACAAGATAAGGCTAAAAGTGCCCCATCTGTTGAAAAAGTAGCTAATGGTTCCCAATCTGATCCAGGGACACCCCCAGGAAAAGATTCAGGAAATAAACTTCCAAGCCTGCCCATTACTAGACAGTCTAGCATAGTTGGTACTGATGTTGAGTCACACCATACAGATAGTGTTGTCTCACAAATACAGTGTTGTATAACAAGAGCATTCATTCTCATCACAGTAGAAATGATGTTTCTGTTAGCCAAGCTGTTAGGGTGCCCTCTGTAAGGGACTGGTCTCCTTCTGTCCATTCTCATCATACTTCTGTTTCAAGACATGTCCCTCCCACCCACCCTGATGACAGATTGTTAGAAAGGGAGCTCAATAGATTGAGAGTGGAACAAACCAGACTGAAGCTCAAGAAGCAACAGCTGGATTTGGATAGACAGACTTTAGAAGTAGAGAAGGAGAGACAGAAACTGGGTTTAGAAACCCATGGTGGCAGCAGCAGTATTCCCCATAGTCATCCTGCAAAAGAGCATGATTAGTTCCCCCTTATAAGGAGGGGGATGACATTAACAAGTGGTTTGATGCACTTGAGAGGGCCTGTGCTGTACAGGATGTCCCTCAAAGGCAGTGGGTTTCTATCCTATGGCTATCATTTAGTGGAAAAGGTAGGGATAGGCTCCTTACTGTGAAAGAAAATGAAGCTAATGATTACAAAGTTCTTAAGAATGCACTCCTGGATGGTTATGGCTTAACCACTGAACAATACAGTATAAAGTTCAGAGAGACAAAAAAGGAGTCTTCACAAGACTGGGTTGATTTCATTGACCATTCAGTGAAGGCCTTGGAGGGGTGGTTACATGGCAGTAAAGTTACTGATTATGACAGCCTGTATAACTTGATCCTGAGAGAGCATATTCTTAATAATTGTGTGTCTGATTTGTTGCACCAGTACTTGGTGGACTCTGATCTGACCTCTCCCCAATAATTGGGAAAGAAGGCAGACAAATGGGTCAGAACAAGGGTGAACAGAAAAGTTCATACAGGGGGTGACAAAGATGGCAAGAAGAAGGATGGTAAGTCTTCTGACAAGGGTGGGGACACATCTAAAAATGAGTCTTCATCAGGCCCACAAAAACACTCTGGTGGGGGTGGTGGGCCCAAACCCTCTTCTAATCAAAACAAAGAAAAGAAAACATGGTGCTATTTATGTAAAATAAAAGGCCATTGGACAACAGATCCCAGTTGTCCAAAGAAAAGCACCAAGCCTCCTACCACTACAACCCCTACTGCTACACCTAGTGTCCCTACTAATAGCAGTGGTGGTGGGAGCAAACCTACTAATAGCCAATCCAAGGGAGCAGCTGGGCTCACTATTGGTAACTTAGTTGGGGTTGGTCTTGTTAGGGAGACCACAGAGGCTATATTAGTCTCTGAGGGGGCTATTGATTTAGCCACCTTAGTTGCTTGTCCCCTTAATATGGATAAGTACAAGCAGCTACCCCTAATAAATGGTGTTGAGGTTCAGGCCTACAGGGACACTGGAGCCAGTGTGACTATGATCATAGAGAAACTGGTCCACCCTGAACAACACCTACTTGGTCACCAGTACCAAGTAACCGATGCTCACAACAACACACTTAGCCACCCCATGGCTGTTGTAAATCTCAACTGGGGGGGGGTTACTGGTCCAAAGAAAGTTGTGGTAGCCACAGATTTACCTGTAGACTGTCTACTAGGAAATGATTTGGAGACATCAGCTTGGTCAGATGTGGAGTTGGAGGCCCATGCAGCAATGGTGGGCATCCCAGGGCATATTTTTGCTTTAACCAGGGCTCAGGCCAAAAAAGCAAAAAGGACAGGGAAGCTTGGATCCTGGAACAATGGACCAAGTGCTCCCTAAAGCTAGGGCTAGTAGAAGCAAACCACTTCCTACTATCCCTCCCTCTACAGTGGATTCTACTTCTGAGGAAGAAGAATTTCCACCCTGTGCAGAACCTACACCAGAGGAGCTGGAAGCAGACACTGCTGAGCTTTTGGGTGAAGGGGGGCCTGCCAGGGAGGAGCTGAGTGTGGCACAGCAAACCTGTCCCACACTAGAGGGTCTAAGACAGCAAGCTGTCAAACAGGCTAATGGGGATGTCAGTGACTCTCACAGAGTTTACTGGGAGGACAACCTCTTGTACACTGAAGCAAGGGATCCTAAACCTGGAACTGCCAGGAGGTTAGTGATTCCTCAGGAGTACAGAAAGTTCCTCCTAACTCTAGCCCACGACATTCCGCTAGCTGGACATCTGGGGCAAATGAAAACTTGGGACAGACTTGTTCCCCTGTTTCATTGGCCTAGGATGTCTGAGGACACAAAATAATTTTGTAAGTCCTGTGAAACCTGTCAAGCCAGTGGCAAGACAGGTGGCACTCCAAAGGCACCCCTTATCCCAATGCCTGTGGTTGGGGTTCCCTTTGAAAGGGTAGGGGTTGACATAGTTGGCCCCCTTGACCCTCCTACTGCTTCAGGCAATAGGTTTATCTTGGTGGTAGTGGACCATGCCACAAGATATCCTGAAGCAATTCCTTTAAGGAGCACTACAGCACCTGCAGTGGCAAAGGCCCTCCTGGGAATATTTTCTAGGGTGGGCTTCCCAAAGGAAGTAGTATCAGACAGGGGAAGCAATTTCATGTCTGCATACTTAAAGGCCATGTGGAAGGAGTGTGGTGTGACTTACAAGTTCACTACACCCTATCATCCTCAAACAAATGGACTGGTGGAGAGATTTAATAAAACTCTCAAAGGCATGATTATGGGTCTCCCTGAAAAACTCAGCAGGAGATGGGATATCCTGATACCATGCCTCCTTTTTGCCTACAGGGAGGTACCCCAGAAAGGAGTGGGCTTCAGCCCCTTTGAACTCCTCTTTGGTCACCCTGTTAGGGGTCCACTAACACTTGTCAAGGAGGGTTGGGAACAACCTTTAAAAGCTCCAAAGCCAGATATTGTGGATTATGTACTTGGCCTCAGATCAAGGATGGCTGAGTATATGAAAAAGGCCAGTAAAAACCTTCAGGCCAGCCAAGAGCTCCAGAAGCAATGGCATGATCAGAAGGCTGTTTTGGTTCAGTACAAACCAGGGCAGAAAGTGTGGGTCTTGGAGCCTGTGGCCCCAAGAGCACTCCAAGATAAATGGAGTGGACCCCACACAATTGTTGAGAAAAAGGGTGAAGTCACCTATTTAGTTGACTTAGGCACTGCCAGGAGTCCCCTTAGGGTGCTCCAGGTCAACCGCCTAAAACCCTACTATGACAGGGCTGATCTCACCCTGCTCATGGCAACTGATGAGGGACAGGAAGAAGACAGTGATCCTCTACCTGATCTCTTCTCTTCCACAGAACAAGATGCTCTAGTGGAAGGGGTAGTTTTGGCTGATTGTCTTACTGCTGAGCAGAAAGACCATTGCATAAATCTCCTGGGTCAGGTTTCTGAACTCTTCTCTACTGTGCCAGGTACCACTTCTTGGTGTGAGCACACTATAGATACTGGAGACAGTTTACCTGTCAAAAGTAAGATCTATAGGCAGCCTGAGCATGTCAGGGACTGCATAAAGCAAGAGGTGCAGAAAATGCTAGAACTGGGAGTGGTTGAGCACTCTGAAAGTCCATGGGCTTCTCCTGTGGTACTTGTACCAAAACCCCATTCCAAAGATGGAAAGAAGGAAATGCGGTTTTGTGTAGACTACAGAGGTCTCAACCTGGTAACCAAAACTGATGCTCACCCTATACCCAGGGCAGATGAGCTCATAGATACACTGGCATCTGCCAAGTATCTAAGCACTTTTGATTTGACTGCAGGGTTTTGGCAGATCAAATTATCAGAAGATGCTAAACCTAAAACTGCATTTTCAACCATTGGAGGCCATTACCAGTTCACTGTAATGCCTTTTGGATTGAAAAATGCACCTGCCACTTTTCAGAGGTTGGTGAACACAGTCCTGCAAGGGCTGGAAGCTTTCAGTGCAGCATATTTGGGCGATATAGCTGTCTTTAGCTCCAGCTGGGATGATCAACTGGTCCACCTATGGAAAGTTTTGGAGGCCCTGCAAAAGGCAGGCCTCACTATCAAGGCTTCAAAGTGCCAGATAGGGCAGGGTAAGGTGGTTTATCTGGGACACCTTGTTGGTGGGGAACAGATTGCACCACTTCAGGGGAAAATCCAAACAATTATTGATTGGGTTCCCCCTACCACTCAGACTCAGGTGGGAGCCTTCCTAGGCCTCACTGGGTATTACAGGAGGTTCATTAAGAACTATGGCTCCATTGCAGCCCCTCTTAATGACCTCACATCCAAGAAAATGCCTAAAAAGGTATTATGGACAGCAAACTGTCAGAAAGCTTTTGAGGAGCTGAAGCAGGCCATGTGCTCTGCACCTGTCCTGAAAAGCCCTTGTTACTCTAAAAAATTCTATGTCCAAACTGATGCATCTGAATTAGGAGTAGGGGCAGTCTTCACCTTCTGCCAAGGAATCGACTGCTGACCGCGCTGGAAGCCTGCAAAACTGCAACATAGTAGCAAAGACGACTACTGCAACTCTGTAACGCTGATCCTGCCGCCTTCTCGACTGTTTTCCTGGTGGTGCATGCTGTGGGGGTAGTCTGCCTCCTCTCTGCACTAGAAGCTCCAAAGAAATCTCCTGTGGGTCGACGGAATCGTCCCCCTGCAACCGCAGGCACCAAAAAGCTGCATTACCGGTCCCTTGGGTCTCCTCTCAGCACGACGAGCGAGGTCCCTCGAATCCAGCAACTCTGTCCAAGTGACTCCCACAGTCCAGTGACTCTTCAGTCCAAGTTTGGTGGAGGTAAGTCCTTGCCTCCCCACGCCAGACTGCATTGCTGGGAACTGCGACTTTTGCAGCTACTCCGGCCTCCATGCACTTCTGGCGGAAATCCTTTTTGCACAGTCCAGCCTGGGTCCACGGCACTCTAACCTGCATTGCACGACCTCCTAAGTTGTTCTCCGGCGACGTGGGACTCCTTTGTGCGACTTCGGGTGAGCACCGTTTCACGCATCCTTGTAGTGCCTGTTTCTGGCACTTCTCTGGGTGCTACCTGCTGCTGAGAGGGCTCCTTGTCTTGCTCGACATCCCCTCTGTCTCCTGACACAATTTGCGACATCCTGGTCCCTCCTGGGCCACAGCAGCGTCCAAAAAGCCTTACCACACGATTTGCAGCTAGCAAGGCTTGTTGGCGGTCTTTTGGCGAAAAAACACTTCTGCACAACTCTCCACGGCGTGAGGGATCTGTCCTCCAAAGGGGAAGTCTCTAGCCCTTGTTGTTACTGCAGAAACCTAAGCTTCTACAGTCCAGTAGCAGCTTCTTTGCACCGCAGTTGGCATTTCCTGGGCATCTGCCCATCTCTGACTTGCTTGTGACTTTTGGACTTGGTCCCCTTGTTCCACAGGTACCCTTGACTGGAAATCCATCGTTGTTGCATTGCTGGTTTGTGTCTTTCCTGCAGTATTCCCCTATCACGACTTCTTTGTCCTTTGGGGATCTTTAGTGCACTTTGCACTCACTTTTCAGGGTCTTGGGGTGGGCTATTTTTCTAACCCTCACTATTTTCTAATAGTCCCAGCTACCCTCTACAAGGTCACATAGGTTTGGGGTCCATTCGTGGTTCGCATTCCACTTTTGGAGTATATGGTTTGTGTTGCCCCTATCCCTATGTGTCCCCATTGCATCCTATTGTAACTATACATTGTTTGCACTTTTTTCTAAGACTATTACTGCATATTTTGGTATTGTGTATATATATCTTGTGTATATTTCCTATCCTCTCACTGAGGGTAAACTCTGAGATACTTTGGCATATTGTCATAAAAATAAAGTACCTTTATTTTTAGTATAACTGTGTATTGTGTTTTCTTATGATATTGTGCATATGACACTGAGTGGTACTGTAGGAGCTTCACTCGTCTCCTAGTTCAGCCTAAGCTGCTCTGCTAAGCTACCATTATCTATCAGCCTATGCTGCTAGACACCCTATACACTAATAAAGGATAACTGGGCCTGGTGCAAGGTGCAAGTACCCCTAGGTACTCACTACAAGCCAGTCCAGCCTCCTACAATCCTGTAAACCCAGACAATTAGGTGCCCCCTTGGTTTGAATAGGAGAGGCAGGAGAGGGGTGTGTTTAGGATTTTTAGCCACACCAGTGGGTGGGCTCCGCCAAATGTAACCTCCCCAAATCACTTTAGCAGCCATGATGGATTTTTGAGGAATGTTGCTCCCTGTGATTGATTTTTCATCACAGGGGGAAGGACCCTGCACCTGATTGGAGAACCAGGCCCCCCCCGTTTTTCACCCGGGATCAGGGATAAAACTGACAGACCTGCACCCACACCTCAGTTTCCTATCAGATCCCCTTCAGATTCCAACAAGGAAGAACTACAGGAGAAGAAGGACTGCCCTGCTGGACCCCTGGCCTGCACCTAGACCCCGTACTCTGAAGGACTGCACTAGCTGCACACTTGGGCTTCACCACAAGAAGGACTTTGCCTGGCTTCAACTGGTTCAAGGAGGGACTCCCTGTTTGCTACAGGTGACAAATTGCTAACCAGAGTCCCCTGCACAAACTCCTGAAGAAACCAACCAGCTGACCACTGCCCAGTGGCCAAAAAGGAGTTTGCACCAGGTGCATTCTGGGAGTTGTAGTCCACACCGCCAAGGAGCATCTCAGAGTTTCTGGAACCTTGGGGTGAGCTGTGGACCCCAAAAGAACCTTAAAGGAACATCTGGAAGAAGATCCAGAAGTTTGGAGAAGTTTGGAGAACTTTTGAAAAAAAGCTCCATAGAGGGACAGACCCGCTGCGGCAACTCTAGCCGGCTTGCCTCAACCGCGACCCGCCCTGACTTGCAGGTTCGTCCTGGTGAAGAAAATCTCCAAAAAGGAGACTAAGGCGGTCATTACAACCCTGGCAGACGGTGTTAAAGCGGCGGCAAGACCGCCAACAGGCCGGCAGTAAATAATTTGCAATTATGACTGTGGCGGAAACCGTCAACAAAGACAGCCACTTTAACACTCTGACCGCCACGGCGGTACAGACAAACAGCGTGGCGGTCAATGCCAATAGACAGGCGGAGGACAATGTACCGCCCACACTATTACAACCCACCAATCCGCCACCTTTTCCGGGGCAGATTCACCGCGGATAAACCACGGCGGAAACAGGAATTCCGAAGGGAATGCGCTCACCTCTACACACCCCACGAGGAACGAGGACACCATGGACCCGGAACTCCAAATTCTCCCTGCGATAGTCTTCCTGCTCCTCTACCAGGAGCACGAACGCTGGCGGCGAAGACCACGGTGAGTACTGCACCCACGACACAGGGGAGGGAGGAGGGAAAAAACAGGGACACACACACACACAACACCCTCACCCTCACCCACTACAACACACACACTAATGCATATTGATACATCACAGTTACACACCCCAACCCCCGGGAAGAATGCAAAAGACAATAGAAAATGAGTGTAACCATTGTAAACTATTAAAATCAAGTAGGCAAAAATATATATATACACCATAAACAAAATATACACCAAGCATAGTAGTCCAGGTAGTGCTCCAATTAAGTCCGTGGCACACTGGGCCCACACGATATGGGCGAGGCCCACACAAGATCCCCGACCATGACAGAGAGAACACTGCAGGGGCATCAGAGAGCAACTAAACAGGCACCTCAGGGGGAGGGAAAGGGGGGCACCTCAGCCGCTTGAGTGCACGATGCCAAATCCACGAGGGGGCCACTGTACAATCCTGGGGAGTGCAAAGCCACAGTCTCTGAAGTCTATACAGTGGGTGGCTTGCCCACTGTTCCATCCTGGGGAGTACAAAGCCACAGTCTCTCAAGTCTCTACAGTGGGTGGTTTGCCCACTGTTCAATCCTGGGGAGTGTAAAGCCACAGTCTCTCAAGTCTCTACAGTGGGTGGTTTGCCCACTGTTCAATCCTGGGGAGTGCAAAGCCACAGTCTCTCAAATCTATACGGTGGGTGGTTTGCCCACAGTTCAATCCTGGGGAGTGCAAAGCCACAGTCTCTCAAGTCTCTACAGTGGGTGGTTTGCCCACTGTTCAATCCTGGGGAGTGCAAAGCCACAGTCTCTCAAGTGGATAACAGTCTCCACTGGTTCTGGAGGGGGCATGGTGCCCAGAGTGCTTCATCCTGATAAGGACAGAGGTAGCGGATAAATCTCTCCACTGGTTCTGGAGGGGGCCTTGTGCCCAGAGTGCTTAATCCTGCTAAGGACAGAGTTAGTGGATGCATCTCTCCACTGGTTCTGGAGGGGGCCTTGTGCCCAGAGTGCTTCATCCTGCCAAGGACAGAGTTAGTGGATGCATCTCTCCACTGGTTCTGGAGGGGGCTTTGTGCCCAGAGTGCTTCATCCTGCTAAGGTCAGAGGTAGTGGATGCATCTCTCCACTGGTTCTGGAGGGGGGCTTGTGCCCAGAGTGCTTCATCCTGCTAAGGACAGAGGTAGTGGATGTATCTCTCCACTGGTTCTGGAGGGGGCTTTGTGCCCAGAGTGCTTCATCCTGCTAAGGACAGAGGTAGTGGATGACAGTCTCCACTGGTTCTGGAGGGGGCTTTGTGCCCAGAGTGCTTCATCCTGCTAAGGACAGAGGTAGTGGATGCATCTCTCCACTGGTTCTGGAGGGGGCATTGTGCCCAGAGTGCTTTAGCCTGCTAAGGACAGAGGTAGTGGATAGATCTCTCCACTGGTTCTGGAGGGGGCATGGTGCCCAGAGTGCTTCATCCTGCTAAGGACAGAGGTAGTGGATGACAGTCTCCACTGGTTTTGGAGGGGGCTTTGTGCCCAGAGTCCTTCATCCTGCTAAGGACAGAGGTAGTGGATGCATCTCTCCACTGGTTCCGGAGGGGGCATTGTGCCCAGAGTGCTTCATTCTGCCCGTGATGGACTCAGTAGCGTCAGTGCCCTTGGCGCTCATGGGCCAGCGGTGCCTGAGATGGGAGTGCCCTGTTCAGCGGTGCTTGAGACGGCGGTGCCCTGTTCAGCGGTGCCTGAGATGGAGGTGCCCTGTTCAGCGGTGCTTGAGACGGCGGTGCCCTGTTCAGGCGATGCCTGAGACAGCGGTGCCGTGTTCAGTGGTGCCTGAGACGGCAGTGCCCTGTTCAGCGGTGCCTGAGACGGCGGTGCCCTGTTCAGCGGTGCTTGAGACGGCGGTGCCCTGTTCAGCGGTGCTTGAGACGGCGTGCCCTGTTCAGCGGTGCTTGAGACGGCGGTGCCCTGTTCAGAGGTGCTTGAGACGGCGTGCCCTGTTCAGCGGTGCTTGAGTCGGCAGTGCCCTGTTCAGGGATGCTTGAGACGGCGTGCCCTGTTCAGCGGTGCTTGAGACGGCGGTGCCCTGTACAGCGGTGCTTGAGACGGCGTGCCCTGTTCAGCGGTGCTTGAGACGGCGGTGCCCTGTTCAGCGGTGCTTGAGACGGGGGTGCCCTGTTCAGCGGTGCCTGAGACGGCGGTGCCCTGTTCAGTGGTGCTTGAGACGGCGTGCCCTGTTCAGCGGTGCTTGAGACGGCGGTGCCCTGTACAGTTGTGCTTGAGACGGCGGTGCCCTGTTCAGCAGTGCCTGAGACGGCGGTGCCCTGTTCAGCGGTGCTTGAGACGGCGGTCTCCATTGTAGTGACTCAGCTGCTGGCAGACCTTCATGGCCCAGCGGGGCTTTTGCTGGCGGTCCTTCATGGCCCAGCGGGGCTTTTGCTGGCGGTCCTTAATGGACCAGCGGGGCTTGTGCTGGCAGTGGCCTCCTGGGCAGCTGGGCTTGTACTGGCAGTGGCCTCCTGGGCAGCTGGGCTGGTGCTGGTGGTGGCCTCCTGGGCAGCTGGGATGATGGCGGTCTTTTCCGCCGTGCTACTCTTCCCAGACTTGCTGACCTTCTTGTGGCCCTTCCCCACCTTGGAAGGTGTTTAAGCTGACTCCACACTCCCACCTGTACCCCTGGGAGCTGCTTTGGTGGCTGGAGTCTTCCCCCTCTCCAGCCGGGCACTGGCCAACTTCTGATGCTTCACAGGTGGGAGACTGTCTGTGCTTTGGCTCCGTGCCACACTGCCTGCCGTGGTGGTCGGTGCACTCCAGATTCCAGTGACTACAGGCACCACGGGTCCCGGAGATGTTGTGGCTGAGGTGCTAGTTCGTGAACTATGAGACGGACAGGGTGGGAGAGGTGTGGGAAAGAGGTCAAGGTTGGACAGGAAAACATTTTTGGAGACACTGGGACGGTTAGCTGGAGTGGGTTTGGGAGTGGAGGAAGAGGTTGTGGTTGTAGGAGGTGTTCCTTTGCTGACTTTGGGTGAATGTGCATGTGCTGGAGGCTGTCGTGAGGTGGATGGCTGTTGGGTGGGTGTGTGCCTGAGTTTGTGTATCTTGGGAGGGGGTGTCACAGACACACTGGGAGAGGACACAGGGGACGTGTGAATGGTAGTGGGGGTGGTGACTGCACGTGAGCGGGGTGTGGTGGTGGGTGTGCTGGTGATGGTAGTAGTGACTGTAGAGGTAGTGCATGCAGGTGTGAGTGTAGACGAGACAGGGAGGGAGGAGGGAGACGAGGAGGAGGGGGACACAGTGGAGGCAGTGGATGTTGCTATGTCTGCATGTGTGTGATGCTTGCGTGAGTGCCTGTGGGATGTATGGTGCTTATGTTTGCCTGAGCTTCCCTTGTGTGTTGACTTGTGTGCATGCTTGTCTGTAGGTGTGCTTGGGATAGGCTGAGGTACAGGCCATTGGGTTGGAGTGGAGGAAGTTGGAGGGGGGAGGCTAGACACAGGGACAATGGCTGCTATCAGTGCTGAGGCCAGAGTCTGAAAAGCTCGCTGAAGGGCCGCCTGACCAGAATGAATTCCCTCCAGGAATGCATTTGTTTGTTGCAACTGCCTTTCTACACCCTGGATGGCATTCACAATGGTAGACTGCCCAACAGTGAGGGACCTGAGGAGGTCAATGGCCTCCTCACTGAGGGCAGAAGGGGTGACAGGGGCAGGGCCTGAGGTGCCTGGGGCGAAGGTGATGCCCACCCTCCCGGGTGAGCGGGCACGGGGCGAAGGCTGAGGGGCTGTTGGGAGGGCAGTGCTGGAAGGGGGGGTGGCAGCTGTACCTGTAGATGTGGGGGGCACAGATGTTGCCGCCACCACAAGGGAGCTCCAATCAGAGGACGAGTCCGTGTCACTGGTTTCAGCTCCTGTCCCCGCTGTGGAGCTCCCCTCGTCCTCCGTCCCACTGGTGAAGTCCGATTCCGTGGAGTGGCCCTCCAGGGCCATGGATGCAGCCCCCTCGTGCTCCGGTGCCACTGCTCCTCCGCCTGATGATGCTAATTCACACAAGAACAGGGAGACCACAAAAAGGGGGGGATGACAGAAGAAAGACATGTTGAGTGCATGCATTACCACTACCGTTGGCGGATACGACAGACACATAAGCCCCCTGCACTACGCCGTGCTCTTGGGCTCCACTGTTCAGTTCCTGGGAAATGGCCTACAAGACTACGGACGACATCTGCAGACATGGATGACACAGGGGCATGACTAGGTGTACTTGGCACTCTACAGAGGTGGTGTGGGGTGCCACATGGCCTGCCTTACGGAGGGACCTTGCCTACTCAACTTGCCCTGGCCTAGGGAAACCCACAGCCCAACTCCCCCACCCAGACACCTCCACTGCGAGCCAATTCAGCAGAATTCTAGTGTACTCACCCCCTTGCGGCTGCTGTGATGCCCTCAAGCGTCCATCCAACTCCGGGTACGCCGCCACCAGGATCCTGAACATCAGGAGGGTCATGGTGCGACGGGCACCCCTCCCACGTTGGGAAGCCATCCCCAGCTGAGCCTCCGCCGTCTTCTTGCACCAGCGGCGAATGTCCTCCCATCTTTTCCGGCAGTGGGTGCTCCGTCTGTGGTAGACCTCCAGGGTCCGGACGTCCTTGGCGATGGCACGCCAAATATGTTTTTTCTGGTGGGCGCTGACCTACATGATTTGTACAGGGGGAAGAGAAACTTATTACCAACTGCACAGTCAAAGTGATTGGCCCCCAGCCCTACCCTTGCCGTGTGGCACATGCACTCACTGATGTTTCATGTACGCCGCACTCTCCCCCCTTCCTTCTTACATCTACCCCTCTCCACACAGGCATAGCCCATACAGCATGCTCCCAGTGTACCACCGTAGAGTAGCGTGTACTGAGGGAGGACCCCGTCCACGAATTTATCCAACTCCACCGATGTGAAGGCAGGGGCCCTTTCCCCAGACACTCGAGCCATTGTCTCTTCCAGACCGATGTCACAGCAGCACTTGCAGTGTAGGTCCTCTCCTGTCGAAGATCAGGTATCGAGTGATTGTACAGATAGAAAATGGCGGTCACGTCCACGGCGGTGTGTACCGTCACCGCCGGCGTACATCGTCATTGGGTCCTGGGACCCATAGGGTCCAATGTTAACCAATGCGGTATTGCGCCGCGGTCTTCGACCGCCTACCACAACAGTGTACAACGCCAGCGCAGTTACCTCACATCCCATTGTCCCACTTTACAGGTCAGGCAGCCACCATTTCAGGGGGCCACATGGCCTTATTTTCAGCTGTGTCACACATACCTAGGCCTAGACTCAACACACACACAGGCCACTTTTTGATTATGAATGGTGTTCTGTGTCAGCTGTGGGTACGTACCTCTGAGTTGTTTGACTATGTGCTTGCTGTTGTCCTTCATAGGCACCGTCTGCTGGGACATGTGAGGAGATGGCGTCATCCTTCGGTGTACCGACCGTTGGTGGACCTGTCGACAATGGAGGAAAGACATGTGATAATCACATACAGGCTTGACCGTGCCACAATCCAGGAACTGTGTACCCAGTTGGAGCCAAACCTGATGTTAGCTATCCGCCATCCCACAGGAATCCCCCCGCAAGTGCAGGTGCTGTCAGTGCTCCATTTCCTTGCAAGTGGGTCATTTCAAACAACAGTGGCCATAGCATAAGGGATGTCCCAGCCTATGTTCTCCAACGTGTTGTCCAGAGTGTTGTCTGCCCTGCTGAAACACATGCGGAGCTACATCGTTTTCCCTCAGGTGGAGGATTTGCAGTGAAAGGTGATTTCTATGCCCTGGGACATATCCCCAACATCATAGGTGCCATTGATGGGACACATGTGGCTTTGGTACCCCCCCACAGGAGTGAACAGGTGTACAGAAACCGGAAGAGTTATCATTCCATGAATGTACAGATAGTATGTTTGGCAGACCAGTACATCTCCCATGTCAATGCCATGTTCCCTGGCTCAGTGCATGACGTCTACATCCTGCGGAATAGCAGCATCCCTTATGTGATGGGTCAACTCGAGAGGCACCGTGTGTGGCTATTACCTGAGCACCTGGAAGCCAGTCAGTGGGAATGGTTGTCTGGGTCTGGGGATATCCCTCCAGGTTAGTGTGTGTCTAACAGTTGTTCCTTCGCCATTTGCAGGTGACTCTGGTTACCCCAACCTGTCATGGCTACTGACCCCAGTGAGGAATCCCAGGACAAGGGCAGAGGAACACTAGAATGAGGCCCACAGGCGAACTAGGAGGGTGATCGAGCGGACCTTCAGCCTCCTGAAGGCCAGGTTCAGGTGCCTCCATATGACAGGTGGATCCCTATTCTTCTCACCAAAGAAGGTGTGCCAGATCATCGTGGCCTGCTGTATGCTTCACAACTTGCCTTTGCGGCGACAGGTGCCTTTTCTGCAGGAGGATGGTCCAGATGGCGGTGTTGTTGCAGCTGTGGAGCCTGTGGACAGTGAAGACGAGGAAGCAGAGGAAGGAGACATGGACAACAGGGACTCAGTGATCTAGCAACATTTCGAGTGAGACACAGGTAAGAATACAAACCTGCCTACTACATGTACTTAAACACTACTACCTCTCTACTGTCTGTCGTTTTCACCCAGTGTATGGTCACTGAGTTGTCACTTTCCCTTATGATTTCACAGATGTGGGACCCACTGTGCGACATCTGCTTTGAATCCTCATGGACTAGAGCTGTGTGACATAGGTATGTTGACATTACCAATGAAAATGCTTTTTGCCACAGTTATTGCTAATACAGTATTCCAAAATCACAGACAGACTCCAGATTGTTTTGTGCTTTAAGGGTGTTTATTTCAGTGCTCAATATTGGAGGGGGTTGTAAAATGGTGAGGGGTGATGGCAGAGGAATGTCCATGGCAGAGTCCAGTCTATTAGTCTCACAGGTGTATTGCCCATATGGGCATAGGAAGTGGATCTGGGGCAGTTTAAGGATGGACAGGGTGACAAAGTGGGACAGTAGGATGACAATCAGGTTGGTCTAATTTCTTGGCGGGGGTCTTGGCATCATTCTCTGTCTTTGTCCTGGATCTCACGGACCGTTTGCGAGGTGGTTCTCCCTCTGCAGGGGTTGGGGTGCTGGTGTGGTGGTCCTGTGGCGGTGCCTCCTGTCCACTAGCGCCGGCAGAGGTGGTGGGCAGTTCATCGTCCATGCTAGTGTCAGGGGCCCCTTGTAGTGCCACAGTCTCCATCCTGGTGTTGAGTACTTCCTTCAGCACGCCTACGATGGTGCCCAGGGTGGAATTGATGGTTCTGAGTTCCTCCCTGAAGCCCATATACTGTTCCTCCTGCAGGCGCTGGGTCTCCTGAAACTTGGCCAGTACCGTTGCCATCGTCTCTTGGGAGTGGTGGTAGGCTCCCATGATGGAGGAGAGGGCCTCATGGAGAGTGGGTTCCCTGGGCCTGTCCGCCCCATGTCGCACAGCAGCCCTCCCAGTTCACCTGTGTTCCCGGGCCTCCGTCCCCTGGACTGTGTGCCCACTACCACTACCCCCAGGTCCCTGTTGTTATTGGGGTGGTGGGTTAGCCTGGGTTCCCTGTAGTGGTGGACACACAGCTGATTGACGTGTCCTGGGGACAGAGTTATGGGCCCGCTGGGTGGGTGCTGTGCTGGTGTTTCCAGAGGGGGGAAGCTCTGTAGTGGCCTGTGACTGTGTGAGGGGAACCGACTGTCACGAGGTCCCCGATGGGCCGGGCTGGTCATCTAGATCCAGTTGGACAGAGGTGCTGTCATCACTGTGGGCCTCTTCTGTTGGTGGTGTGGACATGTGTGGTCCCTCTTGTCCAGTGACATCGGGTAGGGGTCCTGCAGGGGTACAAAAGCATGATTATTGCATCTGTGTGTGTGTCATGGTGTGCAATGGGTGGGTGACCGTGTACCCCAGTGCTAGCATTCCTGTGTGGGACCTTGTGTGATGATGGTTTAGGGGGGTATATGGGTATGTGCAGTGGGCATGCTTTAGTGATGGGTGTCCATGCTTTGTTGTTGCATGCAGGGCTTGGTGTTAGGCTGTGTGGTTTGTGATGTTGGAACATTTGTGAGGAGTTGGAGTGATGGGGGTGAGGGTGGGGTTATGTGGTCGCATGCAGGTAGGGTGGGGGATGTAATAGTTAAGATTTGACTTACCAGAGTCCATTCCTCCACCTACTCCTGCGAGGCCCTCAGATTGCAGAATCGCCAAGACCTGCTCCTCCCATGTTGTTAGTTGTGGGGGAGGAGGTGGGGGTCCGCCACCAGTCCGCCGAAACGCCAGGTGGTGTCTTGAGCCCACGGAACGCACCTTCCCCGTAGGTCGTTCCACTTCTTCCTGATGTCCTCCCGATTTCTTGGGTGCTGTCCCACTGCGTTGACCCTGTCCACTATTCTTCGCCATAGAACTATCTTCTTTACAATGAAGGTGTGCTGCACCTGTGATCCGAATAGCTGTGGCTCTACCCGGACGATTTCCCTCCAGCATGACCCTGAGCTCCTCCTCCGAGAACCTGGGGTGTGGGGTGGTGTGTGGGGTGATAAGTGTGCTGATATGTAGTGGGGTGTATTGTGAGGTGCGTGGAAGTTATGTGGGTGATGGTGTTGTGTGCCTGTGGATGCTAGTGTTGTTGATGGTGGTGTCTCTCTCTGGCTTTTGTTCATGAATTTTGGTCGTAAGGGTTTGTGGGTGATGTGGGTGTGTGTTTCATATTGTATTGGGTGTGTGGGAGTGGTGTGTGTATGTGTATCAGGTGTGTGTATTTGGAACTGTTCAATGTAGTTGTGTTTTGTAAGTGTGTGTGTATTTTGAGCGCGGAGGTGTGTACCGCCAATGGAATACCGTAGTTGAAAGACCGCCGCGTGGATTCGTGTGTCGTGATAGTGTGGGCGTATTCCTGTTGGCGTGATGGTGGAGGTTTTGTTATCGGCAGTTTATCACTGACCTTAGGTGTGGCGGACTTGTGTGGGTGTCTGAATTTTGGTGGATTCCGAGCTGTGGGTCATAATAGCTGTGGCGGAATTCCGTGGCTGCGGCGGTGTGTTGCAGGCCTTCTGCACGGCGGTAAGAGGCTTTTACCGCCAATGTTGTAATGAGGGCCTAAGTCCGAACGTAGGAAGTTGACCGGGACCTCCCAGCCAGTGTACCCGAGGAGGGCTCCAAGGACGTCAGATCAAAATGCAGGTTTGCCCCCGTCAAAGGATTTTCACCTCGAAAAAACTACTAAGTCCGAAGGTAAAAATCTCCACCGAGGGCTCCCGCGATGCGTATCCGGAGGAGAGTTCCTGGAGTTCGGATTGGACTGGCAGGTTCGATGCGCTTAAGAAAATCTCAGAAAAACGGCTAAGTCCGGAGGTAAACTTTGGACCAGGGCCTCCTGCGGGCTGTAGCCGAGATAGGCTTCATCGCGGTCGGCCTTAAACATTGACTTTGCCCCAGTCGAAGTTCGACCAGATGACCAGATTGGTGCTTTTTGTTTCTAGGCACTAGAAAACAATAATTCTTTAAAAATTCATATCTCCCGTTCCCCTTATCCAATTTTATTTGTTTTTGTGTCATTTTAAAGATAGAAGTATAATCTATTTTTATAAATTGGTTTTGGATTTTTAAACTGTTTCCTGTGTTTTATGTAATTACTGTTTTGTGATATTTGAATGCTTTACAGTCAGGCTTCTAAGTTAAGCCTTGTCGCTTGTTGCCAAGCTACCAAGGGTTGAGCTGGGTTTAATTTACTGAGACCTAACTGGACCTAAGTGGAGATTAGTGGCCTATTGCTAAGTGTAGGTACCTACCTGCCCTTACCAATAACCCATTTTCAACAGCTAGCCCATGGGTTTTTAGAAGGTTCAATCACTCCCAGATCTTACATTTTCTGTCCTTCTTGTTTTATGCAATCTCTGACATGGTCAGGCTGCCTACAAATCTTACTTTTGACAGGTAAACTGTCTCCAGTGTCAATTGTGTGCCCACACCAGGTAGTTCTACCTGGGATCAGTGAGAAGAGGTCAGAGAACTGGTATAGGACATTTATGCAGTTGTCCTTCTGCTCAGCAGTAAGGCAGTCTTCAAAAACAACTCCCTCCACTAAGCCATCAGCTTCAGTGGTGGAGAAGAGGTCAGGGAGAGGGTCACTCTCTTCTTCCTGCCCCTCATCAGTCACCATGAGCAGGGTTTAGTCAGCCCTGCCATAATAAGTTTTCAGGCGATTGACATGGAGCACCCTAAGGAGACTCCTTGCAGTGCCCAGGTCAACCAAATAGGTGACCTCACCTTTCATTTCTACTATGAGATGGGGTCCACTCCATTTGTCCTGGAGTGCTCTTGGGGCTACAGACTCCAATATCCACACCTTCAGTCCTGGGTGGTACTGAGTCAGGACAGCCTTCTGGTCATGCCTTTGTTTTTGGAACTCTTGGCTGGCCTGAAGGTTTTTACTGGCCTTTTTCATGTACTCAGCCATTCTGGATCTTAGGCCAAGTACATAGTCCACGATGTCTTGCTTGGGAGCATTTAAAGGATGTTCCCAACCCTCCTTCACAAAAGCAAGGGGACCTCTTACAGGGTGCCCAAAGAGACATTCAAAGGGGCTAAAGGCCACTCCTTTTTGGGGTACCTCCCTGTAAGCAAAAAGGAGGCATGGCAACAGGACATCCCATCTCCTTCTGAGTTTTTCAGGGAGTCCCATGATCATACCTTTATTAAACCTCTCAACCAGACCATTTGTCTATGGATGATAAGGAGTTGTGAATTTGTAAGTTATACCACACTCCTTCCACATAGCTTTGAGGTATGCAGACATGAAGTTACTACCTCTGTCTGATACCACTTCCTTAGGGAAACTCACTCTGGAAAAGATTCCAAGGAGGGCTTTTGCCACTGCAGGCGCTGTAGTGGTCCTTAAGGGTATAGCTTCAGGATACCTAGTGGAATGGTCTACCACCACAAGGATAAACCTATTGCCTGAAGCTGTTGGAGTGTCAAGGGGGGCAACTATGTCAGCCCCTACCCTTTCAAAGGGGACCCCAACCACTGGGAGTGGAATTAAGGGGGGCGTAGGTGTGCCACCAGTCTTGCCACTGGCTTGGCAGGTCACACAGGAGAGAAACACTCCATAGTGTCCTCTGACATGTGAGGCCAGTGAAACAATGGAACAAGCCTGTCCCAAGTTTTACTCTGGCCCAAATGCCCAGCCAAAGGAATATCATGTGCCAACGTCAGAAGAAACCCCCTATGCTGCAAAGGGATGACCAATCTCCTGGCAGCTCCAGGTTTAGGGTCCCTTGACTCAGTGTAGAGGAGGTTATCTTCCCAATAGACTTTATGGCTATCAGTGATATCCCCATTCTGCTGTTTGACAGCTTGCTGTCTTACACCCTGTAGTGTGGGACAGGTATGCTATGCCAAAATCAGCTACCTGGCAGGCCCCCCTGCTCCCAAAAGCTCAGCAGTGTCTGCTGCCAGCTCCTCTGGTGTAGGTTCTGCACAGGGAGAGGATTCCTCTTCATCAAAAGAGGAATCTTCTGAAAAGGGAGGGATAGTGGGCAAGGATGTACCCTTTCTACCCCTAGATTTTGGGAGCACTTGGTCCATTTTTCCAGGGTCCAAGTTTCCCTGTCCTCTTTGTTTTTCTGGATTGAGCCCTTGTGAGAGCAAAGATATGCCCTGGAATGCCCAGCATTGCTGCATGAGCCTCCAAACCCACTTCAGCCCAAGCTGATGTCTCCAAAAAATTGCCTAGTAAGCAGTCTACAGGTAAATCAGTTGCTACCACAACTTTCTTTGGACCAGTAATCCCCCCACTTGGTACTGCTGACCAAGTAGGTGTTGTCCAGGGTGAACCACTTTCTCAATCATCATAGTGACACTAGATCCTGTATCCCTGTAGGCTTCAACCTCAACACCATTTATTAGGGGAAGTTGCTGGTACTTATCCATATTGAGGGGACAAGCAACCAAGGTGGCAAAGTCAATACCACCATCAGAGACTAAAACAGCCTCTGTGGTCTCCCTAACAAGACCAACCCCAACTACATTGCTACCTACATTACCAATGGTGAGCCCAGCTACACCCTTTGATTGGCTATTTGTAGAATTCTTCCCACTGCCACTGCTATTACTAGGGGCACTAAAGGATGCAGTTGGGGTTGTGGTGGTGGGAGCCTTGGTGTTTTTCTTTGGACAAGTGGAATCACTTGCCCAATGGCATTTACTTTTACATAAATAACCCCATGTCTTATTTTTATTGTTAGAGGCAGATTTGGACCCACCTCCCCAAGAGGATTTTTGTGGGCCTGATGAAGACTCAGAATGCTTTTTATCTTTGTCCCCACCCTTGTCAGAAGACTTGCCATCCTTCTTCTTGCCATCCTTGTCACCACCTGTATGAGCTTTTCTGCTCACTCTTGATCTGACCCATTTGTCTGCCTTCTTTCCCAATTCTTGGGGAGATGTCAGATCTGAGTCTACCAGGTACTGATGTAACAAGTCAGACACACAATTATTCAAAATATGCTTTCTCAAAACAAGATTATGTAGGCTTTCATAGTCAGTCACCTTACTGCCATGTAACCATCCATCCAAGGCCTTCACTGAACAGTCCACAAAGTCTGTTGAGTCTTGAGAGGACTCTTTTCTGGTATCTCTGAACTTTATCCTGTATTGTTCTGTGGTTAAGCCAAATCCATCTAAGAGTGCATCTTTGAAAACTTTGTAGTTGTTGGCATCACTCTCTCTGAGAGTAAGGAGCCTATACCTACCTTTGCCAGTGAAAGATAGCCACAAGATAGCAGCCCACTGCCTTTGAGGGACCAACTGTACCATACAGGCCCTCCCAAGTGCAGCAAACCACTTGTTCATGTCATCAACCTCCTTGGTAAGGGGGACAATTTTGTGCAGGTTTCTTGAATCGGTTTCTCTTACAGGATGACTGTCAAGAACACTGCTGCTGCCACCATGGGGAACTAACCCCATCTAGAGACTCCCTGTCTAAGGCCAACTGCTGCTGTCTCAGCTTCCGTCTGGCATCTTCCAACCTCAGCTTTCTGAGTTCCCTGTCTAGGGTGTTATCCTCAGGGTGGGAGACTTGGGAATGCTCTGAAACAGAGGTGATGTAGGAATTGGCAGAAGTGGACCTGTCTCTAACTTCCTGAACTCTAGTTACCTGGCCTTTTGGAGTAAAATGTGCCCTACTGATGTGTGACCCCCTCCCACTACCAGCTTCACTAGATGGCTTGTTAGCTGACAGGTCCTTAGAAGAACCGTCCCCAGAGTCCTCAGGGCCCTCCCCTGATTCTACCTGGGTACCCTCCTCCTCTACCTAAATCAGGTAAGTAAAACAGTCAGAAAGTAGTGCAAACACTGTAGAACACAATAGGATGCAATAGGCCTAGGGGCAACACAAACCATATACTAAGAAAGTGGAATGCGAATCACGAATGGACCCCTAGGCTAGTGTAGTGTGAAGAGGGTCGCTGGGAGTGTAAGATACCCCAACCCAAGACTCTGAAAAATAGGAGTAAAGTGTGACTACTTCCCCAGAAACACACTAAACTCGTGATAGAGGATTCTGCAAAGACCACAACAGACTGCAAAGCACTGAAGACGGATTCCTGGACCTGCAAAGTAAGGGGACTAAGTCAAAGAGCTGTGAAAGTGTCCAGGGGTGGCAGGAGCCCACTAAACCCTGGATGAAGGTGCCAAATGGCTGCCTCTGGATGGAAGAAGCTGAAGATTCTACAGCAACGAAAGGAGCTAGGAACTTCTTCATGCAGAAGATGTCCAACAGTGCTGGAGGATGCCGAGTTGTTTCTTTGGAGAAAGACTGTAAACAAGCCTTGATAGCTGCAAAGGTTGCAGTTAAAGAAAAAGGGTGCTGCCCGGGCCCAGGAAGGTCCACGGTGTCGCCACATGGGAAAGGAGACAGAAGGTGTCCTTAGCAACACAGAGAGCCCATGCACAAGAAGGCAGCAGCCACAGAAGTCCCTGAACACAAGTTCAAGAAGACTGAGCACAGCAGTCATCGCAACACTACAAAAGAGGGTGCCACGAAGCCGGTGGTCAACTCAACAAGTTGAGCAATGCAGGACCGAGTGCTGGGGACCTGGGCTTGGTTGTGCACAAAGGATTCCTTGCAAAAATGCACAGAAGCCCTAGCAGCTGCAGTTCATGCGGTGCACAGGATTACTGTCTGGAGAGGGGAGGCAAGGACTTACCTCCTCCAAATGTGGACAGTTGGACCACTGGACAGTCTGGGTCACTTGGGTCCACCACCTGTGTTCCAGAGGCCACACTCGTTAGGAGGAGAGGGGTCCCAGATTACCAGTGATGTTGAAGTTTGGTGCCTGCTGGACCAGGGGGAAGATTCTGTCGACCCACAGAAGATTTCTTCATGGCTTCCAGTGCACGATTAAGGCAGGCAGCCCTCAAATCATGCACCACCAGGAAACAGTCGAGAAAGCTGGCAGGATTAGGCGCTACTATGTCGCTGGTAGTCTTCTTGCTACTTTTTTGCAGTTTTGCAGGCATCCTGGAGCAGTGAGCGGTCAATCCTTGGCAGAAGTCGAAGAGAGAGGTGCAGATGAACTCTGGTGAATTCTTGCATTCGTTATCTGAGGAAAAGCCCTCTGGAGAGACCCTAAATAGCCCTCAGAGGAGGATTGGCCTCCTAGTCAGGTAAGCACCTATCAGGAGGGGTCTCTGACATCCCCTGCCGGCACTGGCCACTCAGAGGCCTCCAGTGTGCCTTCTCACCTCTGTATTCAAGATGGCAGAGGTCTGAGACACACTGGAGGAGCTCTGGGCACCACCCATTGGGGTGGTGATGGACAGCGGAGTGGTCACTCCCCTTTCCCTTGTTCAGGTTTGCACCAGAGCAGGGACTGGGGGTTCCCTGAACTGGTGTAGACTGGCTTATGCAAGGAGGGCACCATCTGTGCCCTTCAAAGCATTTCCAGAGGCTGGGGGAGGCTACTCCTCCCCAGCCCTTGACACCTATTTCCAAAGGGAGAGGGTGGGAAATTCTTTGAACTGCCTTCCTGGGACTGGGCTGCTCAGACCCCTAGAGGGCAGAACCCTGTCTGTGGGTTGGCAGCAGCGGTAGCTGCAGAGAAAACCCCAGAGACCTGGTTTGGCAGTACCCGGGGTCCATAGTAAAGCCCCGGGGATGCATGGAATTGGCACCCCAATACCAGATTTGGCATGGGGGGACAATTCCATGATCTTAGACATGTTACATGGCCATATTCGGAGTTACCGTTGTGAAGCTACATATAGGTATTGACCTAGATGTAGTGCACGTGTTTAATGGTGCCCCCGCACTCACAAAGTCCGTGGAAATTGCCCTGAACTATGTGGACTTTGTTAGTGCAAGGGTGCCCTCACACTTAGTAACTTTGCACCTAACCTCCACTAAGTGAGGGTTACACATATAGGTGACTTATAAGTTACTTAAGTGTAGTGTAAAATGGCTGTGAAATAAGGTGTGCGTTATTTCACTCAGGCTGCGATGGCAGACATGTGTAAGATTTGTCTGAGCTCCCTATGAGTGGCAAAAGAAATGCTGCAGCCCATAGGGATCTCTTGGAACCCCAATACCCTGGGTACCTAGGTATTATATACTAAGGAATTATAAGGGTGTTCCAGTGTGCCAATTAGAATTGGTGAAAATGGTCACTAGCCTATAGTGACCATTTTAAAGGCAGAGAGAGCATAAGCTCTGAGGTTCTGCTCAGCAGATTCCTCAGTGACACAGTTAGTCACTACACAGGTATACACACTCAGGTCACAAATCATGAGCACTGGGGTCCTGACTAGCAGAATCCCAGTGAGACAGGCAAAAACAAACTGACATACATGTAAAAATTGGGGTAACATGCCAGGCAAGATGGTACTTTCCTACAGTTATCATGTTTAAAGGGAGAGAGCAAAGTGTGCAGAGTCTTAAAACCAGCAAAAACGGTATCGAAAAAGTAGAGGGAGGCAGGCAAAAAGGTTGGGGTGACCACCCTAAGGCTGTCAGATCTGGGTGAGCTACCCAACCTCCTGGGAGCTCTCATCGCTAAGGTGGAAGTATCTGGAGAAACCATCAGCGTTGAGGTGGTCAATCCCCGGGCGATGCTCCACCGTAAAGTCCATCCCCTGTAGTGAATAGTGAAGTGGACCACCTCAAGAGTGTAGGATTCTCACCCCTCATCTCCATGAGCCATTTGAGGGGCCTGTGGTCTGTCTGAACCCGGAAGTGAGTCCCAAACAGGTATGGTTTCAACTTCTTCAGTGCCCAGACCATAGCAAATGCCTCTCTGTCAATAGCACTCCACCTTTGTTCCCCTGGTAATAGTCTTCTGCTAATAAAGACTACTGGTTGGTCTAGGCCCTCCTCATTTAGCTGTGCTAGAACAGCCCTTATGCCATGCTCTGAAGCGTCTGTCTGCACAATACATTCCTGGGAGTAGTCAGGTGCCTTGAGCACGGGGGCCGTGCACATGGCTTCCTTCAGGGAGTCAAAGGCTTTCTGACAATCTTTTGTCAAATTCACCAACCTAGTTTGCTTTTTGGAAGTAAGTTCTGTCAAGGGTGTCACAATGGATCCATAGCCCTTGACAAACCTACATTAGTATCCAATGAGGCCTAAGAAGGCTCTCACTTCTGCCTGTGTTCTAGATGGTTGCCAGGCCTTGATAGTTTCAATCTTGGCCTGGAGTGGCTGCACCTTGCCACCACCTACTAGGGCCCATATTTATACTTTTTGACGCTAAACTGCGCTAACGCAGTTTAGCGTCAAAAAGTTTTGCGCCGTCTAACGCCATTCTGAAGCGCCAAGCGGGCGCCGTATTTATGGAATGGCGTTAGACGGCGCAATCAGACCGGCGCTGCCTGGTTTGCGTGGGAAAAAACCACGTAGACCAGACAGCGCCGGCGTAGGGGGAAAATGGCGCATGGGCGTCTTAAAATGGGGCAAGTCAGGTTACGTCGAAAAAATCGTCTTAACCCAACTTGCGCCATTTTTTAACGACGCCCATCCCCCATCAACATGACTCCTATCATTGTAAAGATAGGAGTCATGCCCCCTTGCCCAATGGCCATGCCCAGGGGACTTCTGTCCCCTGGGCATGGTCATTGGGCATAGTGGCATGTAGGGGGGCACAAATAAGGCCCCCCTATGCCACCAAAAAAAAATATAAAAAATAAAAAATTATACTTACCTGAACTTACCTGAATGTCCCTGGGGTGGGTCCCTCCATCCTTGGGGGTCCTCCTGGGGTGGGCAAGGGTGGCAGGGGGGGTCCCTGGGGGCATGGGAGGGCACCTGTGGGCTCATTTTGAGCCCACAGGCCCCTTAACGCCTGCCCTGAGCAGGCGTTAAAAAGTGGCGCAAATGCGCCGTTTTTAGCCACGCCAACTCCCGGGCGTCTCTTTTGCCCGGGAGTATAAATACCACGTAAAGGCCTGGGAGTCATTTTTTAGACGGGAACGCCTCCCTTGCATATCATTAACGCAAGGAAGGGGTTCACGCTAAAAAATGACGCACATTCCGGGAACTTTGGCGCTATTCGCCTCTAACGCCATAGTATAAATATGGCGTTAGTTGGCGTTAGTTTTGCGTCGAAATTGCGTCAAAAAAAACGACGCAATTTCGGCGCAAACGGAGTATAAATATGGCCCTAGGTGTCCCAAGTACACCATGGAACCCTGCCCAATCTGGCCCTTACTAGCCTTGATGGTCAGGCCTGCCTGTTGCACCTCCTTGAGGTGGAGCAGGTGTTCCTCCCAGCTGGAACTATAGACGACTATGTCATCCAGGTAGGCTGCACAGAAGGCATCCTTGCTAGCTAGGACCCCGTTAACCTACCTTTGGAAGGTAGCCGGGGAATTTGTCAACCCAAAGGGCATTACCCGGAACTGGGAATGACACTCAAGTGTGAAAAATGCATATCTCTCTTTAGCCCCCTCAGTCAAGGTGATTTGCCAGAACCCTGATGTGAGATCAAAAGTACTCAGGAATTTGGCAGTGCCTAGTCTGTCTAAGACCTCATCAGCTCGGGGGATGGGGTAAGCGTCAGTCCGTGTGACTGAGTTGAGACCCCGGTAGTCCACACAGAACCGGAGTTTTGGCTTGGCACCGGGTACAGCAGCCTTGGGTACCAGCACCACAGGGCTTGCCCAGGGACTGCTGGACTTCTCAAAAACAACTAGGGCCAGCATCTTGGCAACTTCCTCCTTGATGCTGGCCTTTACCTTATTCGACAACCTGTAAATTTTGTTTAAACAAGATGGCCACAGCACACAGAATATATAGTCCAATAGTGTGACAGGGATAAGTATCCCTGATAGTATATTGTTGAAGTGAAAAGTAGACTGGAGTCCCAGGTCTTGTTTTGCAGATGTTGTCTTTATTTGTAGATGCTAGAGACCATTGTGTCATCAACGAGATAAAGCCAACACGTGTTTCGTCACACAAGTGACTTCATCAAGGCTGCAAAACAGTAATGAGATAAAGAAAAATGGAAAAATTCTAACGTTTTGTCAAACAAAAGTGTATGGAATTGAGCGTGAGCTCATAGGTGAACAAACGGAAGAGACTCCAAGTAGTTGGGTAAAAAGCCCAGTGATCTGTGTGTGAACTCAGTGGACCTTAAAAGGTGAGTAAGTGAATGTTGGAAAAACACAGCAAATAAAGGTACGTGATTGGGACCCTAAGTGAAGAGCATGAGAAAGAGAGTGAATCACTGTAGCTGAGTAATATGTGACCCAGAACCAATAGTTCCAGGAGGTATACATAAAGAGTTTAGGGTGGACAAGTGCAGAAGTATCCTGGAGTGCTATCCACGTGTCTATAAAGTGAAAAGTAACAGGTAGATGGGAGGAGAAGGGCTGAGAGAGAGATCCGAAAGACGGATGGGTAAGGGCACAGGAGTAAATCAAGTGAGTGGACCGAAGAGAGGGGTAGCAGGAACTAAGTAAGAAAATCATACCTGGGCCGTCCGGCCAGAATGGTACGTGACAAAGGTAGGTAACGAGGGAGCCCCGTGATCAGGTAGCTGGGCTCCAGAAGGTTAATTGGAACTAGTAGGAGAGACAGCAAAGACTTAGAATACACAAAGAAACAGTATACAGTTAAAGTGAAGAATGAAAGAGAAAAAGGGGGAGGAAGGATGAAGTCTAGATGAACGGTGCGTAGATAGAGAAGGAGGAAATCTTATAGAAGGAATAGGTCACACAATACATACCTTTTAGGAGTGGACCTATCGGTAGTGTGCCTTGGTAAGGAAATGGACACGTAAGAAAGAGCAGTAGTGGTAGGCCTTGATAAGCCTGTGGTCAAGTACCTATGGTAATGTCGGAGAAAAGGGGAAAAGGGAACAAGAAATTAGCGAATAAGTCCTAAAAGAGGAAAACAGGAACATAAGTATCTGGTATGATTCCAGGTCAAGCTGTGGGGGTGTAGAGTACGAAAATTAATCAGTTAGAAAGGGAGATCTTGTTCAGATGGTGAGGTGGTCATGGCGTAATGAGTTGTGACCATGGATAACAGGTAATTGCTTAATTGAAAAGAGCTAAGGTAAAACCCAGCGCGGTACGAACAGCTAGGATAAGTTATACTAGTACCAAAGCAAGCCGACCAGTAACAGCAATGCGGGTAGAAAGTTGTAAAACATGTCGAAACAAGCCCATGTGTGCAGGGCTACGCTGTCGGCGTGGAAACTAGTAGTTCCTGAACAAGAAATAATAATGGTAGCGAGGTGAGAGTTAAAGAAGCCCATGTGTCTAGGGCTGCGCTGTTACCGTGGAAACTTGTAATTGCCAAATGAGAAATAATAACAGTGGTGGGGTCAGAGTTAAAATAAGGCAAGTCGGCAGCGCGGTATGGAACACAGTCAGAGAGCGCTATTTAGAGATAGAGCAGAAATTGAGTGCGCACACCAGGACGATTTAAACAGGAGAATGGGCTGTGTGCAAATAAAAACTGACAAGGATGTGGTAAAACCGTGAACCGCTAAGTTGCACGTGAAGTAGAACGATATCGGCGTAAGGCAGGGAGGCATCAAGACAGAAAAAGAAGGCATACCTGGAAGCTGGAGGATTGTGGCACCAAGAAGTCGGAACGTAGTAATGGTCCGAGAGGACGATGGATCCCGTTTAAAGAACGCAGAAGGGAGCATTGTAGAGATAAAGGAAGGACTAGAATTTAGATGACTGGGCAGCGTGGCGGCCATATTGGGTGTGAGAAATAGAAGTTCAAGCACCTAGATTTGAAGACGACCACATAGATCAATGTGCTGTCGATGAGGCGGCCATATTGTAAAGTGAAGAAGCATAGGATAGAAGACTGGGCGTACAAGGCAATGTATGTGATAAATGTCGAAGAGTAAGGTCAGGACGATGAACTGAAAGATAAGAAGAATGTAGGTAAAACACGATTAGTTGATTAACAATAGTAACTAGAAGGTAAAGTGAATGACAGTTCGATTTGGTGCACGTCAAGAGGTGTAGGTTGTAAGTTGGTGCAATAAGTGTGAGTAAGAAGCGAGGTATATAACGTTGGTGTAGTGTTGGAAGAAAGTGATAGTACAGGTTAATTCAGGAATGTATTAATACATGGTTATGGTAAGTAAAAAAAAACGGGTATAGCAGTACAAATATTAGGTCATAGTAGTACAAAGACTGCAATACAAATAGCAAAACAGAAGCCACGGAGCATAATATAGATGTTAGGTGCAACATAACAAGGGCAACGGAGCATATAGAGACAGAGACCTTGGAGCATAGTAATTTAGTACAGTAGATGGTGATATAAGGGCATGAGTAGGTAGTGAAACATATGTACAAAATGACATGTTTGATACAGGAATGTCATACCACGTAAAAAGTAATGTATATATACGTAAACACGCAAGGGTGTTGGCCACGCAGGGGCCCAATTCATCAATGCAAGACAATGGGGGAGTGGATCTCAAAACTCATGTAAGGAAATAATGTAGCTCACGGTCTGTGTTTAGGCCTGATTCAACTGTGCGGAGTTTTAAGATCCACTTGGCCTCACATCTTCGCAAGTCCCTTGTTCTGTCCCCCCATCTTGGGGAGTTGGAAACATGCATTATGCCATGGAATCTAATGTTTAAAAGATCTTTTTCCCTGTGCAGGGTGTTAAAATGGACAGCAAGAGGATAGTTGGTGTTGACATTTCTGATGGCTCTGACATGTTCCTGTATTTGTTCCTTGAGTGGGCGTATGGAGCTTCCAATGTAGATCAGACCACATACACATATCAAGCAGTAAACAGTGAACTTTGTGTTACAATTCATGAAGGTCTTGATTTGATACGTAATCCCAGTGTTGTAGGAGAATGAAACAGTTTTCTTAAGGGCCAATTGACATGATATGCAGCAGCCACGTTTGTGAAAACCGTTAGGTTTCTCTGGAAACCATCCCTGTGAGCGAGTTAAGGGGGAGGGGCAGAGAAAACTGGGGCAAAGAATGTTCCTGAGCGTGCGACCTCTAGTATGCACAATAGTGGGTGACATCCCTACTGAATTTTTGAGGCAGGTGTCCAACATTAACAAGTGCCAATGTTTCTTAAGAATGCGCAGTACCGCCTTGCTCACAGCCTTGCTCTCCTGTTGGGAGAGCCACTGGTGGTAGATTCTTTGGTTTTTTTTAGCAGTAAGGCATGTTGATTCTTGTTAGAGATGCGTTTACTGGCAACCGAGATGAGTTTATCAGAGTAACCCCTAGCTCGGAAGCGGTGAGTTAGGCTTTTTAGTTCTTGTTTGAAGACATTCGTGTCAGTGCAGTTACGTCTAATCCTGACCATTTCTCCATATGGAATGGCCCTGATCTGTGTGAGGGGATGAGCGCTCTGAGCATGCAGAATGGAATTGCAGGCTGTGGGTTTCCTGTAGAGTCTTGACATGATCTTATTGTTGGTAATGTACAGCAGTAAGTCCAAAAACTCAATTTGGGTAGTATCCACTTTATGAGTGAACACTAGGTTGAACTCATTGATGTTAAGGTGTTGTATAAGTCCATTGAGGTCAGGGATGTCAACAGTCCAGATGACAAGAATATCATCAATGTATCTCCCCCAGTACAGGATATGTTCTGTGATGTGTGTCGGACAGTTGGACCACAGGTGGATTTTCTCATATTGGCCCATGTAGAGATTAGCATATGATGGAGAGAATTTAGCTCCCATGGCTACACCCTGACACTGCCGAAACCATCTACCATCATGTAAAAAGACATTATTTTCTAGCACCAACTGGGTGAGGTCAAGAAGCATGCGCGTGTGTTCATAAAGTGTAGCGTCACGGGCGTTGAGCGTCAGTTGGAGCATTTCCAGACCCTTTTCCAGGGGAATGGAGGTGTAGAGAGAGCTAACGTCAAGGCAGACAAACACACACCCTTCTGTCCATTCGATGTCCTCAAGTTGACACAGCAAGTCCCTAGTGTCCTGTATGTATGAGGGTAAGTTGTGTCCCAAGGGTTGGAGAAAAGAATCGATGTACTCAGAAATGTGTTCCGTAGGAGAACCTATCCCCGAGATGATGGGTCTTCCAGGGGGAAAGCCCCCTGGTTTGTGGGCCTTGGGTAGAATGTAAATGCAGGGGGCCCAAGGCGCCTCTGTGTACAAAAATCTATATTCAGTGTCGGTTAGGAGACAGAGGTTCTTCCAGTTCGTCCTGACGTCTGTTTTCGTAAAACAGAGGAAGTCATGAGGCAAAATAGTAAAGCCGGCAGTATCTTACTTCAGAGTTCAATTAAAAATCACCCGTGCCGGTCGCGTCGGGAAACAGCAATGTGTTGTATAAATGTGCAAATTGGCATTTATAAAGGCTGAGACCGGTGGGGTCGAGAAAAGGTGAAAATAGAGAAAGGACTAAAAGTAGATGGCAAGGAGCTAGAGAGGCCCGGGGTGGGGGCCATTTTAAGACGGAGTGAATAATCATGTAGATTGGTGCTGTGTAAAGAAAATACATAGCCAAAGAGAGGTGTAGAGGTCAGATGTAAAAGAGGTGCCACTGAGTACAAAGAAGCAAATGTATTATGTAAGCAATACAACAATAAAAATATTTACAGATAATGAGACAATGGCGGTGAAAATAACTGAAAACAAATTCTATATGCATACAAAGCAAAGAACAATAGGGCAGAATGACTAGGGTAACAAACTCATCTTGTAAGTACAATAATCTTATTGTAGTTGAATAAAACAGGAATTGACAGGTCAATAACACGTATGTACATATACCCTGGTATATATAGTATATGGCATTGAGTATTGTGTTCAAACGGTATTAAAGAAAAGTGTAAAGATCTTTGTCGACATTAATGCCCTTCTCCACCGCTCTAAGTCTAATAATCCAACTGCTTTCTAGTTGTCTGAGCCGTAGCGTTTTATTGCCCCCTCTGGGTAGCGAATTTACTGTATCAATACCATGTATACTAATATCCAGAATATCTTGCTGTCCATGCTTGGCATTATAGTGTACGGCAAAGGGATAGTTTACGTTATTATAGCGGATGGCTCTGATGTGTTCTTGTAGTCTCTCCTTAAGTGGTCGGATGGTACTACCCACATAGATGAGACTACACGTACAGATAATGCAGTAAACTACAAATTTGGTGTTACAGTTGATGAATTTATTAATCTTGTAAGTCACTGGCGATTTATATTGAAACTTGATGAGCTTATCTTTGATAAAGCAGCACATATTACAATGTCCACATTTGAAGGATCCTTGTGGAGCTGTTGGTAACCAAGTCTCTGTTTGTTTAGGTTGAAGAAAACTTTGACACAAGTGATTTCGGAGGGCAGGTCCTCTGCTGTAAGTGATGTTAGGTTTGGGAGGGAGGTTCGTTTTGAGAAATCCATCCGCTAAGAGGAAGGGCCAATGTTTATGAGGAATCTAATATATGTTAGAACTCAGTGCATTATAGGGAGTAATGAACGATGGAGGTCTAGCCAAGTCACTCTTTTTGGTGGATGCAACCAACAGATCTGATCTTTTCACATGGTGTATTCTATTGTTGGCTCGTGATAGTGTGTCAGGTGAGTAGCCCCTCCGTAGGAATCATGTGTTCATTATTTTGGATTCATCATGAAAAACTGAATCTTCACTGCAGTTTCTCCTGATCCTGGTGAGCTCTCCATATGGAATAGCCTTGATTTGAGAGGCCGGGTGTGAGCTACTAGCATGTAAGATGGCATTACATGCTGTGGGTTTTCTGTATAGTTTAGAGCAGATTTTGTCACCCTTAATGTAAAGTGTCAAGTCCAGAAAATTGACATGTGACATGCTGTGTTCACCAGTGAAGGTGATGTTGTAGGAGTTGGTGTTGAGATGTTGTACAAACAGGTCAAATGTATCACAGCTCCCTGACCAAAAAAGGAGGACGTCATCAATGTACCTGCCCCAGTAAAGTATGTGTTGAGTCAAGTCAGGTGGACACTCTCTCCATATATGTAGCCATTCAAAAAAGCCCATATATAAATTTGCAAAGGAGAGGGAACATTTCGCCCCCATTGCTACACCTTGGATCTGTTTGAACCATGTGCCTTCATGGACAAAAAAATTATTGTCCTAAACCAGTTCTATCAAATCTAGAAGCATGTTGGAGTGTTCTAGGAATGATGCTTCACGTGTATCTAAAAAGTGCTGAATAGCGAGTAGGCCCTTGTCTCGTGGTATGCAGGTGTAAAGTGAAGATACGTCTAAAGTTGCTGGGATATGTCCATCTGTCCAGTCAAAGTCGCTAAGTTTGCTTAGCAAATCCTTCGTATCTCTGATGAAGGAAGGAAGGTTGCTAACAAAAGGTTGTAAAAAAAGGTCAATGTATTCAGAAATTCTTTCTGTCAGTGAGCCAATTCCTGAATTAATCGGTCTCACTGGCGGAAAGGGACCTGGTTTATGTATTTTGGGTAAAGTGTAAATGCAAGGGGAACTAGGGGTGGGATTATACATGTATTTAAATTCCAGATCAGTGAGGAGACACTTGTCTTTCCACATAGGTAGTGTATGCAGTATGTGTTCATTCGCTTTGACCAATGGGTTGAATGACAGGACAGAGTATGCGGTAGCATTATTTAATTGCCGGTCAATTTCCTTGATGTAATCTGATTTGTTCATGATAACAATGTTTCCCCCTTTGTCAGCTTCCTTAATGATAATATCCTTATTTTGAGCAAGGGAGTGCAGGGCTTCTCTCTCAGGGATGGTAATATTGTGTGTGATATTTTTATGTCCTGAACAATATAAATCCTCAAGTTGATAAAAGTCAGCCGTAACTTGCTTATAAAAAATATTGATGACGTTATCACTTCCTAGATTGGGAGTAAATTTAGAGGAGGTTTTGAGACCACTGTCAAGGTGTGCATATGGATCAATGTTTAAGTCAGATGTGATCTCTGAGAAAGATGGAGGTAAGTCAGAGGAGGACTCGAGGGAAAGAAGGGTCTGAATGTCTTTCACGTCTTTGATGGTGATGTTACCGCTAGGTAGAGCGACTGGAGCAGGTAGGTTCGTCTGTGCTGGTCTGTCTGCAAAAAAATATTTTAATTTGCATTTGCGAATAAATTTGAAAAGATTTATATGTAGTTCAGTGAAGTTAGGTAAAGACGATGGCACAAAACCCAAACCTTTACTCAATATATTTTTTTTGTTGCATGTTCAATTCAATGTTCGTTAGGTTAACAATAGAAATCTCCTTATTAGTACTCAAGTTGGAGTGAGTCATTTCTGGTTGCGGGTTGTGGACCTCGTGGTGACCCCTTCTCTTTCCTTTGTTATGTCTATATGTCTTTCTCTTGCCTCTCCTAATGTATTGGTGTGAGATTCCTCTCTTCTTCGGTTGAGTATCTGGCCCTTTCTGTATCTTTCTAATTCCACTAAAAAAGGAGATTTGTGGTTGGATGGAATAGTAGATTGTCGTGTAGTGATGCAACTGTCACTCCCACTGAAACTGGAAGTGCTAGAGAGGTCTGTCTCACTTGTAGAGTAGGTGGAGGTAGCATCGTTATTGGGTGGGTGTGAAGAGGTTTCTTGTCTGTCTAGTTTGATGTTATCAAATTTGCTGGAGTAAGTAAAAACTCTCCCATTTTTGTAGTCCCCATCATCCCTCTTAAGTTTGCGTGTTTTTTTCTCTTTAATGTATTCTTGATGTTTAAGTAGTACTTCCTTGAGAATTCTATAATTTCTTTCTTTGGCCTCAGGTAGGTTAATCTCTTTGATTTCTTTTTCCAAAGTGAGGATTTCCTCAATAAGTTTCTCTCTTTTGGCACGAGCATCCCTGATTAATATGTCCATCATGCCAAAGGAGGAGGTTACTAAAAGGTGTTCCCACTCCTTTAAGAGTTCAGGACTAAGATCTTCAAATGAAGGGAATAGAATAACACGTAAGCCCCTAGGGATTTGTTTGTTGTCGATATATTTCTGTAGGATGGTGTAGTCCCACCATCTTGAGAGCTCTTTTCTTAGACGTTCTAGTTTTACAAATTTCATTTTTAAACCCTCTTGTTTATTAGGTAAGTTGTGAGTGGTAGGAAGGCTAGTGCCTGTTTGAAATATTTCCTCAAGTAGCGCATCCCTTTTGTCATCAAATGTGTCCATGTTACGTCAGTAAACAAAATGCAAATGCAACAACGATAAAACACACGTAATATGAATGTAAACAACAGTAAGGTGGTCATTCTGACCTCGGCGGTAAAAGGCGCCTACCGCCGGTCAGAAATCCTCCATAATTCCGCCGCGGTCGCGGTAACCCGCCACGGTCATTCTGACCCGCAGCAGCCAAACCTCCGAAAATCCGACAGCCACAACAGACCGCCAGACCAGCGGTCGGCGGAAAAGTGGAGGTGACCAAACCTCCACCGTCACGCCAACAGAAATACGCCCATGCCATTACGACCCACGAATCCACGGGGCGGTCTTTCAAACGCGGTTTTCCATTGGCGGTACACACCGCCGCGGTCAGAATACACACAAACGAACAAAACTCAGCCACATTGGACGATTTGAATTCCACACACCTGATACACATACACACACCACTCCCACACACACAATACAATATAAAACACACACCCACATCACCCACAAACCCCTACGACCAAAAATTCAGAAAGAAGCACTGAGAGACACATCAGCGATCACAGAATACCATCACACAGAGGCACACTACACCATCACCCACACAATATCCACACACAAAACAACACACACCACCACACTCAACACACTTAACTACACATACTCCACCCCACACATCATACACACCACTCCATGGCACCCCAAAGACACCCCCGCTTCTCAGACGAAGAACTCAGGGTCATGGTGGAGGAAATTGTTCGGGTAGAGCCCCAGCTCTTCGGCATACAGGTCCAATACACCAGCATTGCCCGGAGGACGGAGCTATGGCAGAGGATTGTCGACAGGGTCAACGCTGTGGGACAGCACCCCAGAAATCGGGAAGACATCAGGAAGCGATGGAACGACCTACGGGGGAAGGTGCGTTCCATGGTATCCAGGCACAACATCGCCGTGCAGAAGACTGGCGGAGGACCCCCACCTCAACCCCCACAATTTACAACATGGGAGGAGGAAGTCTTGAACATCCTGCATCCTGACGGCCTCGCAGGAGTCGGCGGAGGAATGGATACTGGTAAGTTGAAGCTTCACTACTGCTTCCCCCCACCTGCATGCCAAATCATACCCCAACCCTCACCCCCATCCTCGAACCCCACCCTCACCCCCACCCCCATCCTCACCCCCACCCTCACCCCCACCACCATCCTCACCCCCACCACCATCCTCACCCCCACCACCATCCTCACCCCCACCCCCAGCACACCTATTCCCTGCCAATGTCTCACCATCACAACCCACACATCCCAAAACCTAGGCCTGCATGCGTCCACTAAGCATGGACACCCATCACCAAAGCATGCCCAATGCATATACACATCCCCCCCACAAGCCACCCTCACCAAAGCCCCCACACACGAATGCCAGCACTTGGGGACACGGGAACCCACAGATACACCCATATGCCACACATTGAAACTATAACCATACCTCTATACCCCTGCAGGACCCGACCGTCAACACACCGCCACGGAGGGCCCAGAATTCTCCACACCCCCCACCCAAGAGGCCGTCAGCGATGACAGCAGCTCTGTCGACCTGGACACTGATGACCAGCCCGGACCATCGGGGACCTCTGGACAGTCGGTTCCCCTCACACAGGCACAGGCCACTACAGACCCAAACCCCTCTGGGAACACCAGCACAGCTCCCCCCCAGCGGGCCCATGCCTCTGTCTCCAGGGCGCGTCAATCTGCGGTGTGTCTACCACTACAGGGCACCCAGGATAACCCACCACCCCAACAACAACAGGGACCTGGGGGCAGTGGTAGTGGGCACACCGGCCAGGGGGCAGAGGCCCAGGGAAACAGGGCAACTCGGAGGGCAGCTGTGCGACAGGGGGGGGATGGGCCCAGGGAACCCACTCTCCACGAGGCCCTCACCACCATCATGGGAGCATACAACCGCTCCCAGGAGACGATGGTGACGGTACTGGCCCGGTTCCTGGAGATCCAGGTACTGCAGGAGGAACACTATCGGGGGTACAGGGAGGACATCAGAGCCCTCACCTCCACCCTGGTTACCATGGTAGGGCTGCTGCAGGACCTCATCAACACCAGGACGGACACTCAACAACAACAAAGGGCCCCTGCCACTAGCCTGGACCAAGAACAGCCAACCACCTCCGCCGGCGCTAGTGGACAGGAGGCCCCAGCACAACAGCAGCCCACCAGACCCCCACCTCCAGCAGGAGAAGAACCACCCCGCAAGAGGGCCCTGAGATCTCGCAAGAAGACAGAGTAGGATGTCAAGACCCCCGCCAGCAAAGGATACCACCTGATGTCATCCCACTGTCCCACATTGTCACCCTGTCCATCCTTGAACTGCCCATGCTCCATCTCTCCACAGGCCTCTGGACAATGCACCTGTGTGACTGTTACTCTGGACTCTGCCATGGACATTCCTTCACCATAGCCCCCACCCACTTGAAACCACCCATCCCATTTTGAGCACTGAAATAAACACCTATTTTGCACAAAACTATCTGGCCTTATATGGCGACCGTGCAACGCAGGTGAGTGTGACCCACTTGTGGGACACCCCCGCGCCGCACGGCCACCAGCTGCTGTGTGTGCCCCCTCGCCTTGCCCCTGCCTCGCTGCCTGCCTCGCTGCCGGCTGACGCCGCTGGCGTCGGTTTTGCTTGTTTTGTCTAGCATTTGTGCTTGTTTGAACTGCATTTTCCTCCCGTGTTAGCAGCTTTTGCCTGACTTTTGTGCCTGTATTTTTTTCTAATCAGTTTCTTCATTTTCCTCCCGTGTTACCAGCGTTTGTCTGACTTTTGTGCCTGTATTTTTTCTAGTCAGTTTCAGCCCTTTGCGTTCTCCTGCCTGTCTGCCCACCTCCCTCCCCGCTCCCCGCTTCCCGCCACCACCGCTGACCACGCCCCTTTTTCCTTTCTGTTCCCTCCCCGCTCCCGCCTCCCAGCTGCCCCGCCCACCCGCGCACTTGGCCTTATATGGCGACCGTGCAACGCAGGTGAGTGTGACCCACTTGTGGGACACCCCCGCGCCGCACGGCCACCAGCTGCTATGTGTGCCCCCTCGCCTTGCCCCTGCCTCGCTGCCTGCCTCGCTGCCGGCTGACGCCGCTGGCGTCGGTTTTGCTTGTTTTGTCTAGCATTTGTGCTTGTTTGAACTGCATTTTCCTCCCGTGTTAGCAGCTTTTGCCTGACTTTTGTGCCTGTATTTTTTTCTAATCAGTTTCTTCATTTTCCTCCCGTGTTACCAGCGTTTGTCTGACTTTTGTGCCTGTATTTTTTCTAGTCAGTTTCAGCCCTTTGCGTTCTCCTGCCTGTCTGCCCACCTCCCTCCCCGCTCCCCGCTTCCCGCCACCACCGCTGACCACGCCCCTTTTTCCTTTCTGTTCCCTCCCCGCTCCCGCCTCCCAGCTGCCCCGCCCACCCGCGCACTTGGCCTTATATGGCGACCGTGCAACGCAGGTGAGTGTGACCCACTTGTGGGACACCCCCGCGCCGCACGGCCACCAGCTGCTATGTGTGCCCCCTCGCCTTGCCCCTGCCTCGCTGCCTGCCTCGCTGCCGGCTGACGCCGCTGCCGGCTGACGCCGCTGGCGTCGGTTTTGCTTGTTTTGTCTAGCATTTGTGCTTGTTTGAACTGCATTTTCCTCCCGTGTTAGCAGCTTTTGCCTGACTTTTGTGCCTGTATTTTTTCTAGTCAGTTTCAGCCCTTTGCGTTCTCCTGCCTGTCTGCCCACCTCCCTCCCCGCTCCCCGCTTCCCGCCACCACCGCTGACCACGCCCCTTTTTCCTTTCTGTTCCCTCCCCGCTCCCGCCTCCCAGCTGCCCCGCCCACCCGCGCACTTCGCCTTATATGGCGACCGTGCGAACGCGCAGCGGTCACGCGCAGCGGGCGCGCCGAAGGCGCGCCAAAGGTAAGCCCGTCTGCGCCCATCCGCGACCGGATCGCGTCCAGCGCCAGGACCCCTGGCCAAAGAAGATCCAGACGGACCCGCCTGACGTACTCCGCCGCCACCCTCATCGCTCTCAACACCGGCCGACTCCCAGACTGCCACCAAGCCACACCACGACGCACCCACGGACCCTTCAGCTGCCACGCCTGCAAGTTCTCCCGCACCCAGACCAGACGCACACCAGCACCCGCCAAGTCGAACACCAGCAGCACCCACCTCAAGTGCATCCTGCTCAACACCCGCTCCGTCAACAGACACGCCATCGAACTCTGGAACCTCCTAGACGCCACCGCCCCGGACGTTGCCTTCCTCACGGAGACCTGGATGAACGCCTCTTCAGCTCCCGACATCGCCATCGCTATCCCAGAGGGCTACAAGATCGTCCGGAGGGACCGAAACGCCAACCAGATGGGAGGAGGCATCGCCATCATCCACAGAAACACCATCCGGATCACGACCAGCACTGACATCACCCTGACCAGCGCCGAACACCTGCACTTCCAGATCCACACCAACCCGAACACCACCCTCAGAGGCACCCTGATCTACCGACCCCCTGGTCCACGCACGCAATTCAGCGAGGACATCGCCGACTTCGTCAGCCCGCATGCCCTCCCCTCCGCTGACTACATCCTCCTGGGAGACCTCAACTACCATCTGGAGAACAACAACGACCACAACACCAGCACCCTGCTCGACAACCTCGCCAACCTGGGACTCAAGCAACTGGTGTCCACCCCCACCCACCTCGCCGGACACACACTCGACGCCGTCTTCTCATCCAGCACAGACATCCTCTTCAGCCACGCCACAGAGCTTCAATGGACGGACCACAGCTGCGTCCACTTCACCTTCAAGAGAACGACGACCCACCAACACCAGCAACAAGCCGCCCACAGAAGCTGGAACAAGATCACAGCAGACCAGCTCGCCACCTCCCTGAGCCAGCACCCTCCTGCCAGCTCAGCGAACCCCAGCCAGGCCGCCGACAACCTCACGAAGTGGATCAGCAACTGCGCGGACGAGCTCGCCCCGCTGAGGACCCCGCCTAGCAGACCCGGCAGCAAGAAGGCCTCATGGTTCACCGACGAACTCAAGTGCTCCAAGAAGAACCTCCGAGCCCTCGAGAAAGTCTGGAAAAGGGAACCAACACCGGACAACAGGACCTCCTACAAACTTGCCACCCGGAAACACCACCAGCTGATCCGCGCCGCCAAGAAAACAGCATTCAAGGACCGGTTGGACAACAACGCACACAACAGCAAGGAACTCTTCAACATCGTGAATGAGCTCTCCAACCCCAGCGCAGGAAACAACGAAATCACCCCATCACAAGACCTTGCAACTCCCTCGCTTCATACTTCCACAACAAGATCGCGGACATACACAACAGCTTCAACAACCAACCAACGCACACCATGACCGAACAACCACCCCCCACCACCACCCTCCACGCCTGGACCCCGATCAGCACCGAAGACACCATCCGCACGATGAACTCCATCCACTCCAGATCACCGACCGACCCCTGCCCTCACCACGTCTTCAACAAGGCCGACGCTGTCATCGCACCCCACCTGCGAGACATCATCAACACATCCTTCGACACCACCATCTTCCCCGAGAGCTGGAAACACGCCGAACTCAGCGCTCTACTCAAGAAACCAACAGCGGACCCCACCGACCTCAAGAATCACTGCCCCATCTCGCTTCTCCCGTTTCCAGCCAAAGTCATCGAGAAGACCGTCAACAAGCAGATGGCCGCCTTCCTCGAGACGAACGGATCCCTCGACCCCTCACAGTCCGGCTTCCGAGCCAACCACAGCACCGAGACCGCCCTCATCGCCGCCACCGATGACATCCGAGCCCTGATGGACAATGGAGAAACAGCGGCCCTCATCCTCCTAGACCTCTCCGCGGCATTCGACACGGTCTGCCACCGCACCCTAGTACGGCGCCTCAGCAACATCGGAATCAAGGACAAGGCGCTGGAATGGATCATCTCCTTCCTCGACGGAAGAACACAGAGAGTCCGCCTACCACCGTACAAGTCAGAGGCCTCCGAAGTCATCTGCGGCGTCCCACAAGGATCATCTCTGAGCCCCACCCTCTTCAACGTCTACATGAGCCCCCTCGCGGCCATCGTACGCAAACACAACCTCAGCATAATCTCCTACGCCGATGACACCCAGCTGATCCTCTCCCTGACCAACGACCCCGCCGCCGCCAGAGCCAACCTGCACGAAGGGATGAAAGAGGTAGCCGAGTGGATGACAACCAGCCGCCTGAAACTGAACTCGGACAAGACGGAGGTTCTCATCCTGGGCTCTTCACCCTCCGCCTGGGACGACTCCTGGTGGCCTCCCGCCCTGGGCACCGCACCCAAACCGACAGACCATGCACGCAACCTGGGCTTCATCCTGGACTCCTCCCTCTCCATGACCAGGCAGGTCAACAACGTTTCCTCGGCGTGCTTCAACATCCTACGCACACTTCGGAAGATCTTCTGGTGGATCCACACCGAGACCAGGAGGACCGTCACCCAGGCCCTCGTCACCAGCCGACTGGACTACGGTAACGCCCTCTACGCCGGTACCACCGCCAAGCTCCAGAAGAGACTCCAGCGGATCCAGAACGCCTCAGCCAGACTCATCCTCGACATCCCACGATCCAGCCACATCTCCGGACATCTGAGAGACCTGCACTGGCTCCCCGTCAACAAGAGAATCACCTTCCGCCTCCTCACCCACGCACACAAAGCCCTACACGACCAAGGCCCGAGCTACCTCAACAGCCGAGTCAACTTCTACGCTCCCACGCGCCACCTCCGATCAGCCAACCACGCCCTCGCCGCCGTCCCCCGCATCCGAAGAGCGACTACAGGAGGAAGGTCCTTCTCCTACCTGGCCGCCAAGAACTGGAACTCCCTCCCGACCGACCTGCGCCTGACCCAAGACCACCTCTCCTTCAGGAAGAAGCTGAAGACCTGGCTATTCGAGCAGTAGCGGCACCCCCCCCCCAGCGCCTTGAGACCCTACGGGTATGTAGCGCGCTCTATAAGTGTCATTGATTGATTGATTGATTGAGTCTGGCTGTGATTTCAAAATATTGTAATTGACATGACAGTGCAAATATGTCCTTGTACATAGTGAAGTCAACAAACAGCTGCCACAAAGCTGTAGTCCATGGGGAAACGAAGCACAGGACTCGTAGTGGGGACCCCAGATCTGAAATAGGGAGGGAAAAGCCACAACTCAGTCATCATACACTGGGGCAAATAGACAGGCAGCAGAGATGCAGGAGAGTAGTTCAGATTTACTAAATTATGTTTGAATTGTTACCTGTGTCCTATTGGAAGTACTGTTCAATGATTCTGTCCCTGTTGTCTGTTGCAGCCCCGTCGTCTTCCTCCTCGTCACTCTCCACAGGTTCCACCGCTGCCACAACACCACCGTCTCGACCATCCTCCTGCAGGAAAGGCACCTGGCGGCGCAAAGCCAGGTTGTGAAGCATGCAGCAGGCCACGATGATGTGACACACCTTCTTAGGTGAGTACATTAGGGATCCACCTGTCATATGCAGGCACCTAAACCTGGCCTTTAGGAGGCCAAAGGTGCGTTCGATCACCCTCCTAGTACGCCCATGGGCCTCATTGTACCGTTCCTCTGCCCTGGTCCGGGGATTCCTTACTGGGGTCAGTAGCCACGACAGGTTGGGGTACCCAGAGTCCCCCAATAGCCATACACGGTGTCTCTCTAGCTGTTCCATCACGTAAGGGATGCTGCTATTCCTCAGGATGTAGGCGTCATGCACTGACCCTGGGAATTTGGCATTTACATGCGAGATGTACTGGTCAGCCAAACACACCACCTGGATGTTCATGGAATGGTAACTTTTTCTGTTCCTGTACACCTGCTCCCTGTCTCTTGGGGGAACCAAAGCCACATAGGTCCCATCAATGGCACCAATGACGTTGGGAATATGTCCAAGGGCGTAGAAATCACCCTTCACTGTAGCCAATTCGCCCACCTCAGGGAAAATGATGTAGCTCCTCACGTATTTCATCAGAGCAGACAACACTCTGGATAATGACCTTCGAAAACATGGGCTGAGACATCTCAGAAGCAATTCCCACTGTTGTCTGAAATGACCCACTTGCCAAGAAATGGAGTACTGACAGGACCTGCACCAGAGGGGGAATCCCTGTGGGTTGGCGGATGGGGGACATCAGGTCGGGCTCCAGCTGGGCACACAGTTCATGTATAGTGGCACGGTCAAGCCGGTAGGTCAGGATAATGTGGCGTTCTTCCATTGTCGACAGGTCCACCAGCGGTCGGTACACGCGAGGATTCATCCGTCTCCTCGCCAAACCCAGCGGACGGTGCCTAGGAAGGACAACATGGTGCACACAGTCAAGCAACCCACAGGTACGTACTCACAGCTTGCACAGTAAACGATTCTCTATGCAGTGAATGGCGTGTCTGAGTGGCTATGCAAGGCCTAGGCCTGTGTGACGCAGTTGAATTTGAGCCATGTGGACCCTCGAAATGGCGGCTGCCTGACCTGTGAAGTGTGACAATGGGATGTGAGGTCAATGCGCTGGCGTGGCACACCGCGGCGGTCGGCGGTCGAAGACCGCGGCGCGAAGCCACATTGGTTAACATTGAAGCCTATGGGTTTCAGGAGCCAATGGCGAAGGGCGCCGGCGGTGGCGGTACGCACCGCCGCGGTACGCACCGCCGCGGTACGCACCGCCGCGGACGTGACCGCCATTTTCTATCTACTTATCCACTTGCGACTTGAACTTTCACAGGAGAGGACCTATACTGCAAGTGTTGCTGTGACCTCCGTCTGGAAGGGACAATGGCTGCTGCGACTGGGGAAAGGGCCCCTGCCTTCACTGGAGAGGAGTTGGAGAAACTTGTGGATGGGGTCCTCCCCCAGTATGCGCTACTCTACGGTCCTCCAGACCAACAAGTGAGTTTAATTCAATATGGATTTGGGGCCACTGTCTGGCTTGGGGGCCTGGCGGGGATGGGGGGCATGTTGGGCCTGGCGGGGGGCCTGGAGGGGGGCCTGGCGGGGATGGGGGGCATGTTGGGCCTGGCGGGGGGCATGGCGGGGGGCCTGGCGGGGATGGGGGGCATGTTGGGGCTGGCGGGGGGCATGGCGGGGGGCCTGGCGGGGATGGGGGGCATGTTGGGCCTGGCGGGTGGCCTGGCGGGGATGGGGGGCATGTTGGGCCTGGCGGGGGCCTGGCGGGGGGCCTGGCGGGGATGGGGGGCATGTTGGGCCTGGCGGGGGCCTGGCGGGGGGCCTGGCGGGGATGGGGGGCGTTGGGCCACTGGCAACGAAAATGCAGACAAACTTGAACGTGGTATTTCTCCCTCCCTGTACGTGTCACATAGGTCCACGCCCATGAGAAGATCGGGATTTGGCGTGCCATCGCCAAGGAAGTCCGGACCCTGGGGGTCCACCATTGACGGGGCACCCACTGCCGCAAGAGGTGGGAGGACATCCGCCGCGGGACCAAGAAGACCGCTGAGTCTCTGCTGGGGATGGCCTCCCAACGTAGGCGGGGTGCCTGCCGTCAACTGACCCCCCTGATGTTCCGGATCCTGGCGGTGGCCTACCCTGATTTGGATGGGCGCGTGAGGGCAGCACAGCAGACACAAGGGGGTGAGTACAAGCATTATCTACTCTGTTGTCGCGCAGTGGAGGTGTCTGGGTGGGGGAGGAGGGCTGGGGGTCCCCCTAGGCCAGGGCGATATCTGTAGGCTGGGCACCCCCGTAAGCCCCTGTGTCCCCAGCCACCACCCTCAGTAGTGTGTCAGTACAGCCATCCCTGGGCCGTGTCATCCATGGGTGCAGTTGTCAACTCTAGGCGTGTAGGGCATGTTCCACGGAATGCGTAGCGGACCCCAAGTGCGCAACTTAGTGCAGGGGGCATCTGTGTCTGTCATGTCCGCTAACTGTACCGGTGATCCATGTACTCAAAATCTCTTTATTTCTCTCTCCCCCCCCCCTTTTTGTTTGTCTTTCTGTGCTTGTGTGCATCAGCATCATCAGGTGGAGGAGAAGTGGCATCGGGGCAGGAGGGAGCTGCATCTCACATGGCCCAGGAGGGCCATGCCACAGAGTCTGACTGGACCAGTGAGACGGAGGGCGAGGGGAGCTCCACAACGGGGACGACTGGACCCTGCAGCGACACGGACACGTCCTCGGGAGGGAGCTCCCTTGCGGGGGTGGCACCATCCGTGCCCCCCGCCATTACAGGTACAGCCGCCACCCAGCGCACCATCTCCGCCCTCCCAGCAGCCCCTCAGCGTTCGCCCCGTGCCCGCTCTGCCAGGAAGCCTGGCATCTCCTTCGCCCCAGGCACCTCAGGCCCTGCCCCTGTTACCCCCGCTGCCCTCAGTGAGGAGGTCATTGACCTCCTCCGAACGCTCATTGTTGGGCAGACTACCCTTTTGAATGCCATCCAGGGGGTGGAGAGGGAGGTTCATCGCAGCAATGCGTACCTGGAGGGCATTCATTCGGGTCAGGCTGCCCATCAGCGATCGTTCCAGGCTCTGGCCTCAGCACTGACGGCAGCCATTGTCCCTGTCTCCTGCCTCCCTCTACTAACTCCCTCCTCCCAGTCTCCTGTTCCTCTGCCTGTCCCACCCACACCATCAGACCAGCCTGCACACACCTCAACACCCAAGAGCAGCTCATCCAAACATAAGCACCACAGATCACGCAGACATTCACACAAGCAACATTCCGATGCAGACATGCCAACAGTCACTACCACCTCTGTGACCCCCACCTCCTCGTCTCCCTCCTCCCTCCCTGTGACGTCTACACTCACACCTTCATTCACCTCACCATCAGCCAGTGTTTCCATCACCAGCACACCCTCCAGTCCAGTCCGCACACGTGCAGTCACCACCCCCACTGCCATTTACACGTCCCCTGTGTCCTCTCCCACTGTGTCTGTCACCCCCTCTTCCACACCACACAAACGCAGACACCCACCCACCCAACAGCCATCCACCTCACGACAGCCTCCCGCTCCTGCACCTGCACCCAAAGACAGCAAACTTGTCTCGCCTACAACCACATCCTCTCCCTCCACTCCCATACCCACTGTACCTACCACTATCCATTGTCCCAAGAAAATCTATCTCTCTACTGCTACCTTCTTTCCTGACCCTGAGCCCCCCCCTCCTTCTCGTCGGGGTAAGAAGAGCACCTCAGCCACCACCAGCCCTGCAGCCCCCTTGACAAGGGTGCAGGGGTATTGGAGACCACCAGCCCGCAGGTCTGGATCTTCGCCCAGCAGCAAGGGGACAGCCAGCCCACCCCCTGGGAAGAGGAGCAGAAGGCGGAAGGGCCGCCGCCGGAGCCCGGATTCTATATCCCCCCAGGACACTAGCCAGCCACCGTAAACAGCCACAGCTCCAAAGGGAGGAAAGGGCCACAGACTCCCGACTAAGGAGGGCAAGGGCAGCAAGGCGGAGAAGTCAGGCAGCAGGCCTGCTGCCCATGGAGGACCCGTCACAGCTGCCCAGGAGGAGCCCGCAACCCCCATAGCCGCTGCCCCGGGAGGAACCGGCACAGCTGCCCCGGGAGAGCCCACCACCCCCATAGCCGCTGCCCAGGGAGGACCCAGCCCAGCTGGCCAGGAGGGCCCCACCACCCACAGCCCAGGTGGGCATTGAAGGAGCACCATCCCCGCTGCCCAGGAGGGCACCACCAGGCAATGAGCAGTTGGCCATAGAATGTCCGCCGTCTCCAGCACCGCTCCGCTGGGGACCGCCGTCTCAAGAACCGCTGAACTGGGCCCTTCAAGGCAAGGACCGCTGAACTGGGCCCTTCAAGGCAAGGACCGCTGAACTGGGCCCTTCAAGGCAAGGACCGCTGAACTGGGCCCTTCAAGGCAAGGACCGCTGAACTGGGCCCTTCAAGGCAAGAACCGCTGAACTGGGCCCTTCAAGGCAAGGACCGCTGAACTGGGCCCTTCAAGGCAAGAACCGCTGAACTGGGCCCTTCAAGGCAAGAAGCGCTGAACTGGGCCCCGCCGTCTCCAGCACCGCTCCGCTGGGGACCGCCGTCTCAAGAACCGCTGAACTGGGCCCTTCAAGGCAAGAACCGCTGAACTGGGCCCTTCAAGGCAAGGACCGCTGAACTGGGCCCTTCAAGGCAAGGACCGCTGAACTGGGCCCTTCAAGGCAAGGACCGCTGAACTGGGCCCTTCAAGGCAAGAACCGCTGAACTGGGCCCTTCAAGGCAAGAAGCGCTGAACTGGGCCCGCCGTCTCCAGCACCGCTCCGCTGGGGACCGCCGTCTCAAGAACCGCTGAACTGGGCCCTTCAAGGCAAGAACCGCTGAACTGGGCCCTTCAAGGCAAGGACCGCTGAACTGGGCCCTTCAAGGCAAGGACCGCTGAACTGGGCCCTTCAAGGCAAGGACCGCTGAACTGGGCCCTTCAAGGCAAGAACCGCTGAACTGGTCCCTTCCAGGCAGGAACCGCTGGCCCTTTGGCAGACGTGGCAGGGCAGGATCTGTCTCGGGCAGGGCTGCAGGATGTCCTCTGGCCAACATGCCTCCTCCAGTGGCAGTGGAGTCTGTTATGGACTGTTTGGACTGTGGCTTTGCTCTCCCCAGGATGGCCCAGTGGGCAGGCCACCCACTGTATGGACTGTATGGACTGTGGCTTTGCTCTCCCCAGGATGGCCCAGTGGGCAGGCCACCCACTGTATGGACTGTATGGACTGTGGCTTTGCTCTCCCCAGGATGGCCCAGTGGGCAGGCCACCCACTGTATGGACTGTATGGACTGTGGCTTTGCTCTCCCCAGGATGGCCCAGTGGGCAGGCCACCCACTGTATGGACTGTATGGACTGTGGCTTTGCTCTCCCCAGGATGGGCCAGTGGTCATGGAGTCCCCTCGTGGATCTGGCGTCGTGTACTCAAGTGGCTGAGGTGCCCCCCCTTCCCTTCCCCCTGAGGTGCCTGTCCTTTTTTCTTTCTGATGCCCCTGCAGTGTTCTCTCCGTGGAGTTCTTGTCGTGGGACTGGGCCTTGCCCCTTTGCTCAGGACCCCTGTGGTCCACGGACAGTGGTTGGACTACATTTAGTAGATGTATATATTTTGTACATAGTTTATTTATTTATTGGGATTACTGCTGTCCATTTTTCAATATATCTGCCCGTTTAAGATCTCTTCTTTTGGTCTTTGCATTATTTAGGAGGGGGGGTTTGTGGGTTGTGACAGTGATCTGTGGGAATGCATTGATGTGTGTGTTGTAGTGGGTGTGGGTGGGTGGGTGTGTGCCGGTAATCTTTTCCCTCCCCTGTGTCGTAGGTGCAGTACTCACCGATGTCTTCCGCGCCGCCGGGCGTGCTCCTGGTACAGGAGCAGGTATAGGAGTGCGGGAATGACCTGCAACTCGGGTTCCATACTGCCGGAATCTTGCGTGGAGTATGTGGAGGTGAGCGTTTTCCCGTTCGTAGTCTGTTTCCGCCGTGTTTTTATCGGCGGTGCTCCCGCCCCGGAAAAGGTGGCGGATTGGTGGGTCGTGAATGGGTGGGCGGTACATTGTCTGCCGCCTGGCTGTTGGCGGGGACCGCCGCGTTGTTTGTTTGTTCCGCCGTGGCGGTCGGAGTGTTAATGCGGCGGGCTGTGTTGGCGGTTCCCGCCAGGGTCAGAATTGCATATTTTGGACCGCCGGCCTGTTAGCGGGTTGGCCGCCGCTTTATCACCGACCGCCAGGGTCAGAATGAGGGCCTAAATATTGATCAGCCAATTGAGTGCAGAGCTGGCATCAATAAGGTAAGTCAAGCGCAAGAGGTGGAGAATGCCATTCTTCTTTTGCTATACAGGCAACCACCCACTCCTCAGAGTGTGGCCCTCCAACACCTGTGGTGGCAGGTGTTTCTGGCTAGCCTGGCACCCACTACTATATTGTTCTCTCAAATGACTACTTTCTGATTGTATAGCTGATATACTTATTGTTGATGTGCGAGCACCTGTTGGCATTCTCCACCTCTTGCGCTTGAATCATCTCCATATCTCCCAGGGTTACTAGGGACACCTTTATCTGCCCACCAAAGCTAACTGGGACTGTCTACCCCCCGAGCACTACACTAGCCAACTCAGGTGTCGGCCCTCCAGTGATGGGCTGTGCTCTATTGGAACACTAGGAGTCACCCTTAGAGTGTCCATGCTGGTAGCATTCTAAGCATTTGGGGTGAACTTCCCTATCTTCTTTTCGAAGTACCCTGGTTTCTTCCCAAACTTAGAAGAGGAATGGTTAAACGGGAATTACTTTGGGGGCCTTTTGAGAGTTCCTTATCTTTAAGTTTTTCTCTCCCCTTCTTTCTTCTGTTGGGAACCCTGACCACCTATGTGGGTACCTTTTTGGACACTCAAGTTCTAACCCAGAGGTCTGCCTCCTCAGCAAGCTTCCTGGGATCAGTCAGCTTTCTGTCTATTAAGTGCTGGCACAACTCTGTGAAAGAAATAATGAGCATATGCTCTCTCAGAATCAAATCGTATAATCCTTTGTAATCATTTACTTTGCTGCCTACAACCATCCAAACAGTGCCTTATTAGAGAAATCAAACAGTCTACCCAAGTCTGTGTGGAAAGCTTGGTGCTGTCCCTAAAACTTTGACAGTATTTTTCAGGGGTCAGCCCAAACTTGGCCAGTAAAGAGGCTTTCATGGGTGTATAGACATTCTGATCATGTGGATCTAGTGTAAGGAGTGTGTCCCTCCCCACTGCTGGTACATAAAACCACAAAGCCGTCCCCCATTGCTCCTCAGAGGTCCCATGAGCCCTTAGTGCAACTTCATAGGCAGCCAACCACTTATCAATTTCATCTCCCACCACAAAACGTGGCACCACATTTTTGGGTATACAAACCTTTTTCTCCTCAACAGGTCCTGCATTAATGCTGCCACCATCACTGCTGGACTCAGACTGTCTCACCTTGATCTCCAGCTCCTTGAGACTCAGTTCATGAGCCAACAAACGTTTCTTTTCAGCCAAGGCTCTCTCAGCTGCAGACTCAGCTCTCTCAGGTTCAATTTGCTTAGCTGCTCTTTCACCTTCAGCCTGTTTGGCCTCTCTTTCTGCCCTCCTCTCCTCCTGTTGAGCTGCAATTTTTAACCTTGCCATTTGCAATTGGAATTCTCTCTCCTCTCTCCTTTCCTCTGCGGTCAGGCCCTGATCAGAGACACTGCTCCCTGGTTTGGCAGGGGTCACAATTGCAGTGGTAACATCCTTCAGCAATAGCAAAAAATCCTCTGAGGGACCATCCTCTGGACCCTCCTCCTAAACATTCTCATCGGAATGGGCTTCTGCCCAGGTCCTCAGCGCCATTTGGAATTCCTCCTTTCAGGAGGCTTTCTGGGTAGGTACTCCCATATCCCTGGAGAGCGCCTTCAGCTGTTTAACAGCTGTAGGTCTCCAGCATGGCAAGATCAAAATCATCTCCTGCTTGAGGCCCAGCTAGAGACATGTTGAATGAGGATTTTAGTTAAAAAATGTCAGGTAGAAAAACTAAATTGCAGAAAAAGATAAAAAAATCAAGTTGACCTTCAAACGTGGTTAGGTAGTGAACACTTAGCATATGTTGAGATATCACTGCAAAGTGATATAAAGTGTCTTTAGTCTATTAAAAACAATAAATGTCTCTTTCAAGCACAAAGTAGCTGGTTTGCGTTCAAAATCTCAGCAAAGAACCGCAGAGGAGGCGATGTGTGGAAAACAGGGAGATGTGCGTCGATTTCTCAGGCCGCACACGGCGTTGCGTCATTTAGTTTTCACGCAGGGACGGCTGTGTGTCAATTTCTGTCGGTTGTGGATCCTCTTCGGGTTGTGGGGATTTCTGATGTCCCGGGGATGATGCGTAGATTTCTGGCCCTGAAAGGACAGTCACAGGGGCTGCATCGATCCGGTTGGCGTTGCGTAGAAATTTGTACCGCATGGCAGGAGCTGCGTTGATTCTTCTCTGGAAATCAGGCTGCGTCATTCCGGCTCAGCTGTGCATCGATGCAGTGGGCCGTGCGTCGAATTTCCAGTTGCTACACTAGTGCTGCGTTGATCATCTTGTTGCAAAGTCTGGCTGCGTCATTCTGGTTCAGCGTGCTGTGAATTTTTCACTGCGGTGCAGGCTGTGCATCGTTTCTGGCAAGCTGTGTGTCGATTTTCACCACACAAGGAGTCCTTCTTGTAGCGATGAAGTATTTTTCGTCCTGAGACTTCAGGGAACTGAAGGCAAGCTCTATCCAAGCCCCAGGGGAGAACTTCTCACCCCAGCCAGAGAGCAGCAAGACAGCAGGGCAACAACAAGCAGCAGTCTTTCACAGAAAGTAGTCAGGTGAGTCCTTTTGGCAGCCATGCAGTTCTTCTTGGCGGGATGCAGGTTCTGGTTCAGGTTCTCTTCTCCAGGAAGTGTCTTGATGAAGTAGAGTGTCTAACTCAAAAGTGTCTGAGTTGGTAGGGACAGAGACCCTGTTTAAATACCCAAATATGCCTTTTAAGTGGGGGAGACTTCAAAGAGTGGCCTAGAAGTGCACAAGGTCCCCTTTCAGTTCAATCCTGTCTGCCAGGGTCCCAGTAGGGTGCGTGGCAGTCATTTGTGTAAGGGCAGGCTACTGTCCTTTGACATGCAAGTGACAGGCCCTCCACCCTCACGGCCCAGGAAGACCCATTCAAAATACAGATGTATGCAAGTGAGGCTGAGTATCCTGTGTTTGTGGTGTGTCTGAGTGAATGCACAAGGGAGCTGTCAACTGAACCCAGCCAGATGTGGATTGTAAGGCACAGAAGGATTTAAGTGCAGAGAAATGCTCACTTTCTAAAAGTGGCATTTCTAAAATTGTAATATTAATTCCAACTTCAACAGTCAGCAGGATTTTGTATCACCATTCTGGCCTCACTAAATATGACTTTCCAACTCCTTTCATATCAGCAGCTACTATTCAAACAGTATATGAGGGTAGCTCCAATGTTAACCTATGAAGGGAGCAGGCCTCACACCAGTTTAAAAACAAATTTAGGAGTTTTACACTACCAGGACATGTAACGTGTATATGTCCTGCCTTTTGCCTACCCAGCACCCTGTCCTGTGGGTTAACTAGGGCACACCTTAGGGGTGACTTATATGTAGAAAAAGGGGAGTTTTAGGCTTGGCAAGTACTTTTACATGCCAAGTTGAATTGGCAGTGAAACTGCACACACAGCCCTTGCAAAGGCAGGCCTGAGACAAGTTGAAGGAGCTAGTAGTATTTAACCTACATGCCCTGGCATAGTACACTTTCCGGTGTTCCAACTCCAGAATTGAATAGATGCAATCATGTCTCTGCAGTCTAGGCAGATACGATTTTTTTCAGTAGGTAGTCTTCTATCTACAACAGTTCAAGTCAGTTCTCTGGCCAGAAAATACCTGATTAATATTTTTGAAAGATTTCCCCCCATGTGTTTGAGTAACACCTTCTAGATAAATAAGAGTCAATCTTCCAATTTAGCCACTCCTATGTTTACGACACTAAAATATGGCATGCCTCATTCATGCACTTTATGTTAAAAGGATTGCCTTGCACTCCAGAATTTCAAAATAGTAAGTCTAAGGACCCTATTACGAGTCTGAGGACTGCCAACTCTGGGGTGGTCGTAGGATTGCTGCACTCCCAGATTATGAACCTAGCAGCTGAGGTTATGGCCAACATTAAGAATAAGGTATCCAAAATGTTAGCGCTTGCGGTTATTGGGTTCTCCAGTAGCCCCTGGGCCAGGCCTGTGGTCTTCATCCCAAAAGCTGCTGCTTCTGCTGCCCATCTAGAACTCAGGTTCTCTGTGGATTATGGGGGCTCAATGTGGTCGCTAAGACTAACGTGCACCGCATCCTCTGAGCTGATGAACTCATTGATCCTTTAGGGGCTGCCTCATATCCCAGCACATTCAACTTAGCACCAGGATGTTGACAGATTGCTCTGACTGAGGGGGCTAAGGAGAGGTCTGCATTTTCTACCCCAGATGGACACTACCAGTTTACAGTGATGTCTTTTCAGGATGAAAAATGCCTCTACCACTTTTCAGAGGCTGGTTAACCAGGTGTTGGCTGGATTGGATGATATCAGTGCCTAGATGACATTGCTGTGATCAGCTCCACTTGGGAGAAATACTTGCAGCACCTCTGCAAAGTGTTAGAGGCACTGAACAAAGCATGCAGCACTATTAAGGCAAGCAAATGCCAAATAGGGCAGAGTTCTGTGGTATTCTTGGGACACCAGGTGGGGAGTGGCCAGGTGGCACCCCTACAGCCACAGATTGTTACCATTCTGGCTTGGGAGCCTCCCAAGACCCAGACTGAGGTAACAGCCTTTTTAGTTCTCACGGGTTACTATAGGAGATGTGTTAAGGGGTATGGTACCATTGTTTTTCCCTTAAGAGAGTTAACTTCCAAGAAACAACTAAAGAAAGTGATTTGAACTGAGGCATGCCAGACAGCTTTTGATGCCCTGAAGGCAGCCAGGTGCACTGCTTCCGTGCTGAAGGCACCTGATTTTTCATAAGAATTTGTCATGCAGACTTATGCTTCAGAGCGTAGTGTATGAGTAATATTGTCACAGCTAAATGAAGAGGGCCTATACCAACCTATAGTCTTCATTAGTAGGAGGTTACTTCCCTGGGAACATAGGTGGAGAGCAATTAAGTGTGAGGTTTTTTCTGTGGTCTGGGTACTGAAGAAGATAAGACTCTACTTGTTTTTGGCTCACTTTCGGGTTCAAACAGATCACAGGCCCCTCATATGGTTAATGCAGATGAGGGGTGAGAACCCAAAACTTTTGACGTGGCCTATCTCCCTACAGGGAGTGGACTTTATGGTGGAACACCGCCCTGGAACAGAACACGCCAATGCTGATGGTCTGTCCAGATCCTTAAGCTTTAGTGATGAGAACTCAGATGAGGTTGGGTAGTTCTCCCCACTTTCAGCTAGGGGGGTACACATGTTAGACTTGGCATCCTTGGATTGGTCTCCCCTGTCTTTTTTGCCTCTCCTTCCCATGTTTTGACTGTGTGCTGGACTCTATTTTTAGTGTTTTGGGTATTCTGGGCACTTTACCACTGCTGACCAGAGCTAAAGTGCTCCCTGTGTGCATTGTATGTGTAATTGGCTTTTCCATGATTGGCATATTTGTTTACTAGCATGTCCCTAGTATACTGCACTAGAGGAGTCCAGGGCCTGTAAATGAACGCCACTAGTCGCCCTATAGCACTGATTGTGCCACCCACATGAGTAGCCCTGTAAACATGGCTCAGACCTGCCACCACAGTGTCTGTGTGTGCAGTTTTAAACTGCCAATTCGACCTGGTAAGTGTGCCCACTTGCCAGGCCTAAACCTTCCCTTTTTATACATGTAAGGCACACCTAAGGTAGGCCCTTGGTAGCCACAGTTGCAGGTTGCAGTGTATGTTAAAAGTGGGACATGTACTGATGTGTTTTACATGTCCTAACAGTGAAATACTGCTAAAGTTGGTTTTACTGTTGCAAGGCCTATCGCTCTCATGAGGGCTTCCTTTAAATATCTTTAAGTTCAGTTTCCCTTTGGGGGCAGATACACATTTACGATTTGGTGTCTCTGAACTCCCGATTTAAAAATACATCTTTTGGTAAAGTTGTTTTTTAAATTGTCAGTTTGAAAATGCCACTTTTAGGAAGTGGGCATTTTCTTGATTTAACCATTCTGTGACTCTGCCTGCCTGTGTATTCTCTGTCTGGGTCAGACTGACAGTTGGGCTGTTTGCGAATCCCCTCTAGACAGTGACCCAAAGGGAGTTGGGGTGTAGCCTGTATATCCCGATGGGCCATCTGGGCTAGAGTGGAGGGAGGATTGGTCACCTACACCTGAATGGGCTGTGCCTGCCATCACACAATTCAGTCTCCAAGCCCCTGGTGCGATTCTGGGTCCAGGCCTGGGCAAGGCAGGATCTTGTGAACAACAGAGACGTTCCTTTAAAGTTTGCCAACTTCAAAGGCAGAAAGGGGTATAAGTAATGGACCCAAAACCCCAGATTTTCACAGTACTTCTGGAACCAAGAGAAACCTCTGCCAAGGAGAAGAGCTTAGGAGCTGGAGGAGGAGTACTGCCCCTTTGCATGTGACTGTGCTTTGCTGGGTTGGCATTCAGTTGCTATCTCTGCCTGAAAGAGGACAAAGATAGAACTTTGTGGTATATTCCTGCTTGTGAAGAATCACCAACGGCTTGGACTGAATTTGCCTCCTGTTTTGAAGCCTCAGGTCCATCAAAGACTTCCTCTGCCAGGACCTGGATTCTCTGCTGAGACTCCTGCCCTGCAAAGTGGTGTCCTATCCAGTCCTTGGGCCCTTGAAAGGTGAAGCTGATAGAACAGGGATTAAAATCCATGCACAGGGAGCCGTGCAGGGCAAATTTTGACCCACCACCTGCAATGCGGCTGTGAAAACAGTGAGCCACCCACTTCACGGCTGAAATCGATGCACCACCCACATCACAGCTGGAAAATTGACACATCACTTGCATCACGGCTGGATGAATGACGCAACACCCTCAGAACAGTTTTCCATCACTGTGCAGGCGAATTTCTCACGTATCATCGCTGGACATCAAAGTCATTGTGAACCTGCGTGGATCGGAGGTGCCCTGTCTGGAAATCAACAAATTGGTCTCTTGTGGTAGAGAAAAACAATACATCACCTACCAAACGAAGATGAAACAACGCACGGCCTCACTTGCGAGTAAGGAATCAACGGATCACTGACTTTTTCGGCGCATGCTCACCCATACTGCTTTATTTTTTACACAAACCAGGTACTTTGTGTAAAAGCAACTTTTCCATTGTTTTCTATGGATTAGGACTCTATTCTTTTGAAAATTCATAAATTTACTTGTGTATGTTGGATTTTTGTCATTTTGGTCTTGTTTGATTTAGATGAATATCTACTATTTTTCTAACCTGGTATGGTGTCCATTCTGTAGTGTTTTCACTGTATTACTGTGTGTGTTGGGACCAATACTTTGCACATTGCCTTTGAGATAAGCCCATATGCTTGTGTCAAGCTACCAAGGGGGTGAGCAGGGCTTGTCTTAGTCGTGTAACTCCCTTATTCTGACTAGAGTGAGGGTCCCTGCTTGGACAGAGTGCAAACTGAATGCCAACCAGAGACCCCCATTCTAACAGATATGATGGCAGCCTCCTCCCCACGGCTTTGCTGGTCGGCTGTGTCCAACCGCAAAAATTGTAATGAGGCCCTGAGTTTTACTGAGATTTCTCATCTCTTGTCAAACTCCACATAAAGCATGCCCAATATGACCAGCAGCAAAGATGGTTTCCCGACTAGAGAGTACCTTGCATGTTGGTGTGGCAAAACAAGGTCATCCTCCAAACTCAGAAAATAAATGAATCTACAATGGCCATACGACCACCACACTCCTGTGGGTCTGACTGCCAGATTACAACCCTAGCAGTGGCAAGGCCAAGGGGCTGTCATCACCACCAGGATCATAGATCCTGTTGGGGTGGTCCGAGTGGTGGTCAGCCACAGCGGCGCTGTGTTCAGCACCACTGTGTTGATCACAAGTCCTCTTTCTGCCTGCCTTTTCATGGTGGGGTCCGCACCATGAAAAGGCTAGTGGAAAGCCAGTGCCAGGGCTACAGGGGGTACCCTGCACTGCCCATGGCATGAGCAGTGCAGGGGCCACCCTGCCAGCACCCTTGGAATGGGCACTGTCTGCTCTGTCCTGCACACAGTGCGCATTCCAAGGGTGCTGTGGCACTGTTTCTGCTGGTCTGACTGGCAGAAACATTGTAATACAATGTTTCCAGTGGTCAGTCCAGTGAAAACATTATAATATGACTGGGGGTGAGGCCGCTGTTATGACAGCAGCCTCCTCCCCACGGCTTTGGCGGTCATCTCATTCTAACCACCAAAGTCGTAATAAGGTCTAAGTTTTATAGAAATTTCACGTCTCTTGTCAAATTCCACATAACGCAGGCCCAATATGACCAACAGCAATGATGGTTTCACTACCAAAGAGTACCTCACATGGTTGGTATGGCAAAACAAGGTCATCCGCCAAACTCTGAAAATAAATAATACAACTTCCATCTCTTATATTCAAGGAAGTAATCCCACATTTAACATCTTACAATGTATTCCCTTTAATTGTGCAAGCAGTTTAAACAACAGTTTAGTTGACAACGTCATCTCATGATCCATGTGTCCCCATATTGTGTCTAAATACAAAACCAAAGTGATAGAGGACTCATTTGGAATGCTTGAACTAAAATAGATACTGATCAGACATTTAGATATGAGTTTACGAAATTTTTCTCAATCAATTGTCAAAGACACAATTCATATCAGAGTTGTCACACATAACTACGTTATTTCACTCAAATGCTCAACAAATTAATTGAATTCATCAAATGAATCAGATAACGGTGTTGTCGATTTGAGTGATAGCTGTCAACTCATGAAAAACATGTATTCTATCATCCATGAAAAAATATACTCACAGTCCTACATGCTGATAGCATAACAATTAAGGTCAAGCCCCGGTGTGCAATTAACGTATAAGGATTAATTACCAAATTATCGTATGATACAGCATAAAAATTATGTATGAGTTACTATCGAGACTTCAGCAACACCAAAATATAACAATGGCAATCAAGCTAAACGGGGCAAATAGCTGGCATGTATGCTTTTGTTAGACAACTTTTTATAAAGCAAAACAAGTTGCAATCCAGAAATCCTCGATTTTAAAGTCAAAGTGGACCAGCTCATTCATTTAATCTAAAATAAGGTGTCAATCTGTAGGAAAAAAACTAATTTTAAACAATACCTCAATCAAGTCAAGTCAAGAAAAACTTTATTAGGCCAGGATGGCAATAAAAGCTTGATAAAATCAGTAAGAAAATATTTACACAAGCATTAAAATACAAACATTATAAAATAAATATTGTGAATACAATATTAACATTATACATCTTGCTGGACAGCCTGTATCATACCAGAACAGAAATGGCAAACCAGAATATAAAAACTAGAGCCGATGAGACACACACTAGACAGGCATTTCATACCAACCAGAAACGAACAGTGTGAGATAAGACACCGGTGATATAAGGAATACAATGTAAACAGCTATGAATTAGCAAAACACAAGTGTCCTAAATTGTTTCCGTATCCAGAGGGCATACGTATAAAGCTGATGGTAGCAAAACAGACAGTTGCAGTGGACAAAGACTGCAGGATTTTAAGGTTTTGTCTAGCTGATTTGCAATTAAAAGATTGCAAAATAGAGCGAATAAAATTATTTTGGGGGATGGTATAAAACTTGCAGAAAAACATAAAATTCAAACAAGATTGTTGATTCACATTATCAAAAAATTGGCACTACTAACCTAAAACGGGTAAGATAAACACGATGCTCCTGATTGGAGATCCAAACCAAATAAGGCTCTGCCTGGACACAAGACGAAATCTGTATTGTGGCGCCCCTTAGACTTATTAGTCCTCATTAGGTCGCTCTTGGTTTGAAAACGAGAGTGAGTTAAAGACTTCGAATTCGTGTTGATTTCACTGGGCGTATAATGAAGGTATTTTGATTAATAATTAAGTGGAGGTCAGCCATAAAATCATTTTAAGAATCCAGCAACATTTGTTGCGTGTGACATTGACATCACATCGTCCGTGTACAAAAGTACAGGGACAAATTGGTCCCCTAATCTAGGCAGATCAATTTTTTTTGACACAGGGATTGATCGAGAGAATTAATATAAAAAGGAACGAAAAGGAGACCCTGTCTCACCCCCCTATGAACTGTAAAAGGTGATGTGCACTAGCCCTTTGGCCCAAAGCGGACTTGGGCAGAGGTTTTCCAATGCAGGTGCTTTAATAGATCAAGGAGGCAGATATCAACCCCAGCCTTTGCTATAGGGTCCCACAGCCTGCCCCTGTCCAAGAGGTTGAACACACTGGATTGGTCCATAAAGGCCATATGTAATTAGCCGGCCTTAGCCTGTGCGTATTTCCCCTTGATCAGGAACAGTTGAGGGATTGCTCTACAGGTCCCACACTTGGACGGAAGCCAAACTGGACTTCAGAACGGAAGCCCTTCACCTCCATCCAAGACTCAAGTTTCTGAAGATTCACCCTAATGAGAATTTTGAAGGAGTCCAACAATTAAATCTGGTGATTGCCTCTGTAGCCCTTTTTAAAAATAGGCATGATAATAGACTTCTCCCATGAGCTAGCCATCTCGGCTTCAATTATGGCATGGAACTGATTGGTTAAGAGGGTGTCCCAGAAGAAGATATTGTGCCTAGAATATCTATTGGGACCCCATCAGGGCCAGGAGCCTTGCCAGGACTCCTCTCTGAGATAGCCAAAATTACATCTCTCACATCAACAGGAAACAAATTACTGACAGACAGAATAGTGGTGGGGTCATTCACTCTCGGTGTAGCTGTCCTGGTAGGCATATATCAGGGTGACTAGGGGAAGTTTCCGCAAACGTATTAGAAAAATACAAGAGCCAATCTTCTAGGGAAACATGGCATGTAATTTTCGGCTTGGTATCAACAGAGAAGTAAGGATGATAAATCACTTCCCAAAATGCCCTAAAGTCCCTGAATTTGGATGCAAGAAGTAGATCCTCCAAGGCCTCCTCTCTAATTTACCTCCTCCTAGATTTCAATGTCACCTTTTAGGTCCTTCTAGCATGCCTTAAATTCTCGCTATTTCTTTAATCAAAGTGAAATGAAGGTGGGGATGAGACAGTATATGAATGATTTAAATAGGAACCTAATCTTCACCAAAGTGAACTTGTGGCTCTTATACCAACATCTCAATTATGCATTGCATCACAGATAGTTCAATTGTAATATTATATTGCCTCCTTGAATTATTTGGAGAAGCAGTCGCTGACAAACTAATGTAAATTGTTGAAAATACCGAGGCACTGGATAATTGTCGTTTTTCTTGTGTGTAGCATGGATATGTTCCAGAACTTGTTTATTCACTGGAAAAATTGTGCTGCCCACGTATATGTTTTGACAAGCGCAGTCCACAATCCAAAAATTCAGCCTCTTATCTATTTATCTAATTATTTTTGTTAAGGGCTAACAAAAGAAGTGCAAGAGATTCATATTGTGCAGGCCTTACAGTTTCGTCTTTTTACAAAGCCCACCTTCTGTTGCAACCAGTTCTCAACTCCCTTATCCTCTTGGAAATAACTCTGAAATTAACTCTTCCATTAATTATTTCGGCCTCTGGAAAGTAATCATGGGATTATTAGTGAGAATGTCATCAGTGATATAGTCTAAATTAGGAATATGTCAATGCTTTGTCATACTACAGCTCGTCCTGGTGTTCCTTTATATAAGTACCCATCTATCCATGTTGAATTGTACTAGATTCAGGCGTGGCATGTTTGGTAGCAAAGACAAGGTCATTTCTCTTTTTTAGCTTGACATTTTCCTGTCAGCAATCACAATTCACTCCTTGTTTATCCTGGCTCTAAATCTGGCTTGTGCTGCTTTCTTTTTTCAATTTTTTGTTCTTCTGGATGAAATTTCTTTTTGATTCACAGCGCTTCCCCATATGGGATACTATTCTTGAGGGTTGAGGGATGACCGCTATTGTAGTGGAAAATACCCTTCCCGGGGGTCACTTTTCTGTATAGTGCTGCATGTATCTTATCTTTCACAAAAAGTATACATACATCTATGTAGGAAACTCCATTTTATCTGGTAGTACTGATCCAGCACTGGGTCCTATCTATAAATCTGGTGTCCGATTAATCTTTACTTCTCAATTCCAAGGGATGAGGAGAATATGCATCAAATTATTCAAAGCAATTATAGTGTAAATCAGTGAGCCACACACTAAGGTGGACATTGTAAGTTTGGCGGACACATGACCCCTACGCCTGCGGTGGCTATCCGACCACCAACAGGCTGGTGGTGCAGACTGCTGTAATACGACTGTGATGGTGAACAGGCCAGCACACACCCATGACACTGACTGTACCGCCAGTGTGGGCCACTGCCGCCAATGAAAGATGCCATCTACAGGTGGGCGGAAAGGACCTTACCGCCCACCGTATTAGGGATCAGCACACCGCCACGATTTCTGGGGCGGTCTAACCTCCACTGTAGTTCTGCTTGGCAGAAAGGAACAGTATAAAAGGAAACACTCACCGTAGGGGCACAGAGGAGGCTGTCGACGACATGGAGCATGAACTGGAGATCTTCCCAGTGCTGGTACTTGCTATGCACCTCTGCGACATACAGTGCAGAAGAAGATGACAATGGTGAGTACACTGCCTACCATGCAGGGGAGGGAAGGGGAAAATTACACACCCACACGCCACACACACACACACACCCAACACCGACTGCCACGCCCACACACAAACACACCCACAACAATGCCCCTACCCATAGACACACACACATAGACACACACATGTGCACTCACAATACACTCACGTACAACCAGAACACACACCACGCCCCACGCACACGACACACACAGACACCAAACAACACTAACCATAAACACTTCACAACACCCATAATCAGCCACACACAAACTGATCACAAAACCACAGCCGACACAGACACCAGGTAGAAGACAGCATACTAGACACACCTACAAGTGCCAACCACACATACACTCGTACCATACCATGACGCCATCGTCCATACCACTCACTCCACCCACATCATGCACAACAACTGAACACACATCACAAATACCCACACACATACCATCCACACCAACTTCCAAAACTATCACCACACAAACAGCATTGCACACACAAATACAGATGGGGCAACATTGAAAAATATAATTGATGCACCCACACAAGCACAGTATACATGCACAGATGGGGACAATGATGCACATATCTGTGCACACAAGGCAGCCATAGTGAAATGCAGGACAACGTGATCAAAGTGCACCAACTGTGCAGGTTGGCCATATATATTAATTTAAAGTTAGCAATCATGAACTATTTACAAATGGGCCCATTGAGCAGTTCTGAAGTCCATGACCATGTGACCAAACAGGCACAACAAGGCCCCAACCTGACTCCTGACACAACCATGGTCTCCACAGGGCAGAGGCATCAATAAGGCAGGCACCTCAGGGCACAGGGGGAGGGGCTGATGGTGGGGGCTCAGGTCATGAAGGGTGGGCTTGGGCTTTGGTGGGGGTGGCTTGGGCTTGGGCTTTGGTGGGGGTGGATTTGGCTTTGGCTTGGGAGGGGATGGCTTTGTCATCGGCTTGGGTGGGGGGGCTTGGCCTCAGTACCTGATGGAGAACAGTGGGTGTTAGCGGGATCAGTGATCTTGCCTGGTGTCTTCTTGGAGGGGGAAGGGACATTGGATCTGGACAGAAGGTCCAGGGAGGAACATGAGGCAGAGGAACTGATTTTGGGGAGGCCCCAGGAACACGCAGGGACAAGAAGGGGTGGGCCAGGAGGTTCAAAAAAGGTCAATGCAGGAAAGGAAAAGTTTCTTAGGAGCACAGGGAGGGGCTGAGGAAACAGAGGTAGAGGGAGTGGTCGTAGGACGTGTAGATGTGCTGGACGTGGATGCAGGTGGGTGCTCATTCTGCTTGTGTATGGTGGATGAATGTGGGGTGCCTGAGTGGGTGCGTTTATGTGTGTTGGGAGGAGGTGGATGAAAAAGAGTAGGAGAGGACAAACAGGTCATGTGAATGTAAGTTGTGGTGATGTCTGCATGTCAGGTGTGTGTGCTGCAGGTGTCTGTAATGGTTGTTGTGGTGAGTACGGGTGTGGCGTCTGGGGTGCATGTTTCGGTGACTGCTGTTGTGGTGACTATGTCAATGGGGTCAGGAACTAGAAATAAGGATGCAGTGCTTGCAGGTGTGTGTGGTGAGGTCACTGTAAGGATGGAGTTGTAGGGGAAACAGTGGAGGTTGTGGCTGTTGCTGTGTTTGCATCTGTATATTGAGTGTGTGCATGGCTGTGGTGTGACTTGTGGTGCCTGTGTGTGTTCTTGTGTGGCATGTGTGTTGTTCTGTGTGCATGCTTTTTGGCTTGTGTGCTTGGGATGGGTGAGGGGTGCTGGATGGGGCACATGTGGTTGGAGGGGGACAGAGGTATCAGGGACACTGGCTGCCATCAATGAGGAGGCCAGAGCCTAGAACGATCTCTGGAGGCCAGACAAGGCACCATGAATGCCTTCCAGGTACGCATTGCTCTGCTGCATCTGGGATGCCATCCCCTGGATGACATTCACAATGGTTCTCTGTCCCACAGAGATGGTCCTCAGGAGGACAATAGCCTCCTCATTGAGGGCAGCAGGGACAAGGGCTCGGTGGGGAGCTACTGGGAGGGCGGTGCCGGTACAGGGGTGGTGGACGAAGATGTTGTTGGGGTGGTTCCAGAGGGGATCACCACCACCAGGGAGCTGCCATTGGAGGTTGAATCTGAGTCTGATGTTGCTGTGGTAGTGGGCTCCCCTGTGGTGAACCCCTCACCCTCCAACCCACTGGTTCCCTCAGCATCAGAGGACTGTTCCTCCTGAGTCCTGTGGGCTGCAGCATCCCCACTCCCGGGTGCCTCTGCTCCTTTGCCTGATGATGCTGATGCCCACAAGAACACAATAAAACAGAGAGGGAGGGGGAGACAAAGCAAAGGATGCAGGCTGTGAGCAACTCAACTATGATGTAGGTAGGCACACATGCAGTACACTTTAGTCCCAGAGCTCACCTTCCAATAACCTTTCCTCTACAGGAATGTACCACTGATAGGGAGTACACCTGCCTCTTTGGAGTACACTACATTGACAGTGGTGCCCTACAGATTCAATGCACATGTCCTGGAACTCCAACTGAGTTATCCATTTAATGCTCAGATGTCATGAGTACCACTACGTCACTTAGCAGGACAACCAGTACACTACTTGACTGACTGTACTATATAATTTCCACATTACCTGGGTACACTTGCCCCCTACGCAACAAAAAAACGTAACCTGGTCAAGAAGGTGAACACCTGCATTCCATGATACCTATGAGTTACTGTAACAGCAACATTTCTCCACATTGCCCACCATCCCCCAATACACTTGGCATGCAGGACAGTGTGAAAACTCACCCCCTTGTCGCTGCTGTGATGCCTTCAAGTGACAACCATCCAAGGCTGGGTAGGCCACTGACAGTATGCGGGCCATTAAGGAGGTCAGGGTCTGACGTGCACCTCTCCCTGGTTGGGAGGCCACCCCCACTGGGCTTCTGCGTTGTTCCGGGCCCAGCATCTCAGATCCACCCACCGTTTCCTGCAGTGGGTGCTCTGCTGGCTATAGACCCCCAGGGTCCACTCGTCCTCGGCGATGTTTCGCCAAAACCCCATCTTCTGATGGGCGCTGACCTGCATGGGAGAAATGTGGAATGCACATTAATGTAGACTGACCACACGCATGCTGACATAGGATACAATCACACTGACAGTTGACAACAATACATTCCATCATCTTCCTACAGGTACACATTGATAGCCTACTCCACTACTCCTACACGCTTGGTAAGCCTACATTCACACACACCTGCACCCAAGTCATCACACTCACTGCTAGGACACTGTTCATCCACTTACCTGCTCATCTGGTCGCCCATACAACTTTTCATATAGGGGTTGAACCCCGTCCACAAGTCTTGTCAGCTCCTCCTGTGTAAATGCTGGGGCCCTCACCCCTGTAGCACGTGCCATCTTTGTGACCAGATGCAGGACACAGCAGCACACCCAGTAGAGTACTGGTCGTGGTGAGTGCCGGAGTCAAGTGGCTAAGGGAAATCAAAATGGCCGTGAACACCGCAGTGGTACTCACCGTCACCGCCGGCGATCGTCATTGGCTCCTGATCCCCATAGACACCAATGTTAACCAATGGGGAATTGCACAGCGGTACATACCACCTAACGCAATGACAATTTACGCCAGCTGAATCATGTCACTTCCATCTGTCCTCAGCATTAAGGGGAGGTGACCACCATTTGAAGTGTAAAATGCAATAGGGTGCAATCTTTACGCACCCTCCATGCTGTCATATCTTACTGAACATGTTATGCACACCAGTCATACACAGCAATACATGCCATATGTGATGTGTGGTATCAGTTATCTGCATTTGTAGGTTGCATGGCACCATATACACACGTCAATTGTCATGATGTTAGCTGCATGCAACCCTTCCATGATGTGAAGGCTACGTTTGTGCAGTTGTGTGTGCATTGACATCATCTGTATTGTGTGAAATATGTGTGTTGTCCCTCCCTTGGTACCGAACCCTGTAGATTCTGAGGAATGCACTGGAGTATCGGCCCCTAGTTGACCTGGCAACCATGGAGGAATGACACATCATGCTGACCTACAGTCTGAACCGGATGACTATACCTGAATTGTGTGCCCAATTGGAGACAGATCTACTGCCAGGTCTACCTAATCCATATGCTATTCCACCTACTGTGCAGGTACTGTCTGTGCTACAACTCTTGACCAGTGGGTCATTTCAAGTGGCAGTCACCTTGGCACCATGTGTGCCACAGCCAATGTTCAGTAACATCTTAAGGGATGCCCTAGCCGCCTTGCTGAAACACCTCCACACCTGCATCTACTTTCCCCAACCTGCTGTCTTCCCCACTGTGAAATCAGATTTCTATGCCATTGCATGGATTCCACATGTGATTGGGGCCATAGATGGCACCCATATTCCATTGATCCCTCCCTGGGTAAATGAACAAGTGTACAGGAATAGGAAAAGTTATCACTCCATTAATGTACAGGTGGTGTGTCTTGCAGACCAGTACATCTCCCAAGTAATTGCCAAATTCCCTGGATCTGTGCATGACTCTTACATTTTGAGGAACAGCAGCGTCCCACACCTAATGTCACAGCTGCAAGGAGAGAGAGCCTGGCTTGTGGTTGAGTGAGATGTGACAATGCAGTAGCTAACAACCTGCCTTTCTAACTCTTTGCCCTCTACACAATTCCCACATTTCCCAGTTGATTCTGATTATACAAACCTGTTCTGGCTGTTGACACCAGTGAGGTATCCCAGGTCATGGGGTGACATTCGCTACAGTGAGGCACATGGTAGGACAAGTAAAGTTATCGAAAGGACCTTCGGCCTCCTGTAGGCAAGATTCCGATGCCTGCATTTGTCAGGCAGATCCCTGTACTACTCCCCAAACAAAGTTTGCCAGATCATCGTGGCCTGCTGTATGCTGCACAACTTGGCACTAGGGAGACCTGTACCCCTACTGGAAGATGAGGAACAACATGATCCACTAGTGGCAGCTGAGGGGACAGAGGACAGCGATGAAGAAGGGTAGAATGATGTGGACTCCAGTACTCAGCTCATTCAGCTATACTTCCAATGAGTTCAAGATACATTTAGCCAAATGTTTCCTAAAACATTTCCTATGTAGAGTTGTGTACAATTGTAAGACTGCTGGAGTGCTGGAGACACAGCGGTGTGTGTGTGGTGCAATGTGTGTACTGTCACATACCCCTTACTGCTTCAAGTGCTTGATGTCTCCCAAAGCTAGTGCACACACATGAGTTTTGTTTTCCTGGATGTGTTTCCTGCCTTCACCTGTATGGACTGTTGGACCTACAGTTGTACTAATTTTGAAAGCTGCATATGTATGTGCATAACTGGTGTGTAGTACAACAAACAAATGATAATACTGGTCAGTGTATAAGTGACAGTACTCTGGCAATGATGTTCAACTTTGGACACAAAGCAGGTACATGTGCAATTGAGCAAACTGTACCTAATTGTATGCTTCATATCTGTTCCTCGCAGGTCTTACTATGGTGGGATACCCTTTGCCATGCCGTGTACAAGGAGGATTGGGACATTCTTGGTGCAAGTGTGAGGAAGCCATTTCTTGGATTCAGAATGTTACATGCCTGCAGACATTTGCCCTAGCCAATTTCTGGTACTATTTAACATTTGACACAGAGAAAGTAATACATCACATGCATGCATTACGAATAAAGCACACATACATTGGGTGTGAATGTAAAACTTTTAATTAAGTGCAGCAAAATAAGGGATGGTGAAATACAAGGGAGTGGGCAGATGGACAAAATAGTCAGATTTCACAGCTGTTGGTAGCACAGGTCCAGAGTCTATGGGGCTATTGGGAAATGGAGCACAGACAGTAGATGGTCAACAAGGTGTGTAAGTGGCACACAAGGGAGACAGTACAAGAACGGATCACTTCCTGGTGGTGGGTTTGGTCATGGCTACAGTGTCTGAGGTATGTCTGGTCAGACGGCCACCTTTTCAAGGGGGTTTTTGGGCAGCAGAGGAAGGGGTGCTGGTGTCCTGTGAGTTCCCTGAGGGCCACCAGTCCACTACCAGCAGCAGATACGGAGGGCTGGGGTGTCTCGTGTCTTGTGGATGGGGCCTGCATGCGGGTGGAGATCTCACGCAGTCATGTCCTGCAGCACCCCTTTGATGGAGGTCATGGTGGCATTGTGGGTCTGCCATTGCTCCCTGGTCTCTTGATAGTGTTCACTCTGCAGCCTCGGAATCTCCTGCAAAGTGGGCAGAATCTGGCCCATCCTGTCTGGGGTGTGCTGGTATGCTGATAGGATTTGGGAAATGGCCTCCTGGCCAGTCGTTACCCTTGTTTGGCTCCCCACTTGTCCCTCAGATTGCCTCCCGCTGGCCCGGACCTCCTGTGCCTGTGACCCCGTTACAGTCACCCCACTCCCACTTGCACCAGGACCTTCATCGTCCTGCCTGGTGACAGGTGGTGGCTCCGGTCTCTGTACAGGTGGGCACACAGTGGCTGAGCCAGAGACACTGGTTTGGGGGCATTGGGCCACAGCTGTTGGTGGCGGCTGCGTAGTGGGAGTCTGTCTGGTGGGCTGGGTGGGACTTCTAGAGGGTGACTGACCACTGTAGTGTCATCACTAGGGCCTTCTTCTGCTGTGGGACTGGCACTTCCTGGCACCTCCTGGCGGCTGCCATGGGCAGTGTCACCTGTGGAGTAAAACGAATCAAGTTGATTGTGTGTCCTGCAGAGTGTTTGACTGTGCATTAGCTGAGTGGCAGTAGTGTTCAACAACTTCACGAGATATGGCAGTGACAGTCAGTTAGTTGTCAATGGTGGACATTGCCTATGTGCATTGCTTGCACATATTTGCAGTGGCATGTGTTTCCTTCTGTTTCTGTCCTCTGTCCTGTCATTGCCATTACCCTGTCAGCCTCTGCCACAAGTTGATGGTGCTTACATCCCCATACATCTGCATGCAGGACTCCCATTGCGATGGGTGCAGTGCATGGAATTAGTGGGATGGGTGATGCATTGTGGGACTTGCGTTTCAAGCATTACAGGCAGGGACTGGTGGTTGTGTGCACATTGGTTGGGCATGCAGGAGATGGGTGTGGGTGGTTTATGGGGTGTGATGGATGTGGAATAGGGACATGGGGAGAGGGGGACATGCCTTTCCAGTGCAGGTGGTGGGAGGGGTGTGTCATTGACTTACCAGAGTTAAGTACTCCAGTTAGCCCAGTGAAGCCCTCAGGAAAAAGGATTGCCATGACCTTTTCCTCCCACTCAGTCAACTCGGGGGGAAGTGGTGGGGGACCACCTCCAGTACTCTGGATGGCAATCTGGTTTTGTGATGCTGTTGTCCAGACTTTCCCCCGCATGTCGTTCCACCTCTTTCTGATGTCGTCCCTTGTGTTTAGATGGTTTCCCACTGCATTCACCCTGTTGACGATCGTCTGCCATAGCTCCATCTTCCTGGCTATGGATGTCTGCTGGACATGTGCTCCGAAAAGCTGTGGCTCCTCCCATATTATTTCATCCACCATGGTCTGCAACTCCCTGTCAGTGAAACAGGAGTTCTTAGGGGGTGCCATAGTGGATTGTGTGGGGAGATGTGTGCAGTGATATGGTGGTGTTGTTTGGGGTTCTGCAGTGTGTGAGTGGGTTGGTGGCGGGTGTGGTGAAATTTGAAGATGCAGTTGTGGGATGCGTAGCTGTGTGTTTGTGAGTTATATGTGGCGTGCGGTGTACAAAAACGTGAATTGAGTTTGTGGTGTTCCTTTCCAGTTGGCCGGTAGTTGTGTGGCAGCAGGTAGGAATAGCTCGGGATTGCGGGTTTTGTTGGTGTGTGTTTTATAGTGGGGTGTGTGGGTATGTGTCTCGGGTGTAGGGTTTTGAAATTGTCCAATGTGGGGTGTTGTTGTTGGAGAGTCCATTTCGTGACTTCAGCAGTCCGTACCGCCAATGGCGTACTGCCATTGCACGACCGCTATGCTGATTTCTGAGTCGTATTTGGGAGGGCAGTTGAGTTTTTGCCGTGACGGTGGTGGATTCTGTGCAGCCTGTTTCCCGCCATCGTTCAGCCTGGCGGGGTCAGATACCTTGCTCTTTTCTGGTGGATTTTGCCTTTGGGGTTGTAGTACGGTGGTACGTTTTCCGCATGCATGCCGGTCTTTTCACAACAGACTGCACCACAGTTGGTGGTAATTACCGCCAAACTGGTAAATACCACCTAAGTCTCAGAGACCATCTTAAAGCTTCTAAGGGCTTTATTACAGTCTCAAAGTCAAACTTACATAAATGAGCCTCAAAACAACAGTAAAGAGGTACAAAATCACTAAATGAAGGTTGAAGTGTAATACAATATTAAACTTTACAAGCATATGAAAGACAGGTATCTCAATAGCTACAATGCAGAAAGTCGGAAACAAAGACTAATGTTTAAAATCTAAAATCAAATTCTCCTGCCTAACCATTGAATCTAAGGGCCTGATAACGACCATTGCGGATGGGACACTGTGTCACAAACGTGACGGATATCCCGCCCACCGTTTTACAAGTTCCATAGGGTTTATTGGATCTTATAATATGAACAACAGGATATCTGTCACATTTGTGACAGAATATCCTTCTGCGAAGATCGTTATCAGGCCCAAAGTTCTTAACTATTCTATTACTAAATATTTTAGAGAAAAGTATCAGCAAACAGAAGCTCTGTAGAAGTTTCCATTAAGAGAGGTGCAGCGGCATGAAGACACATGAGACTCTAAATCTAAGGGATAAATCTCAGCAGGGTCCGCAATCAGCAAGGAAAAAGGGAATGTGGCTCTTCCAAGCTAAACCACACTTAAATCTCAATTCTTCGCTTGCACAGGCTGGAAGGCACTCTAGAATTGCCTGGAAGATATTAACACATCCGTTTGAACAGGTTGGGTTGGTGGCATCAGATATGGCTCTGTACTACTACTGTGCGGAGGCACAATTTGCACACTACTAGCCACATCCCATCCCGTATCTTACTCACACCACACCTAAACACGACAATGCAGACCCATGCCCTCTTCATGTGGCCCTTTAATATAACCCCGAGGCACCTGAGAGCCACACTTGACACTTGCGGTGCACAATTTGGGCGTGGAATGAATTGAGGAAATTAGCCCAACTGAGTGGCCCTCTCTTCTTCCCCTCCATCCTGGTGGTGGGCCATCCTGCGTTGCTCTTCACGAATGATGCTGGTGCAGGCAGTCAGTTGCGCAGGTTGAAACTTGTCACCATGGGCGACATTTACTCAAAGGGCTCTTTTATAACATTACGGCAGGCGCTGAAGGATTCAGCAGCTGCAACACTAGACACATATACATATTTTCAGCTGCAGGCGGTGGTCCGTGAACTACACACCTCGTTCCCCAAGGTGCCCCCTACGTTCCAAAAGCTTGAAGCTTTCATTGTGAATCCAGTTCCACGCAAGCTCAAACAGAAACAGTGGCGATATTGCTGCACTCAGGCCAAGGTACCTTTCACCCAACTACCGCCTACACCTCATCCATTTCAAGTACTTTCACATGCTGTAGTGTACTTCAGAGCGCCTTCACAAAATATGCCTCCGTCAAGAGGCATGATTTATTCCTTGCTCAGTAGAATGTGCTAATTTTTTACTCTTAGCCTGAGACTGCCTGGAGGTGGGGAGATTTTAGCATGCTGTGTTTGGCACAATTGACAAGATCTCCACCCAATATATTCAGAAGACTCCCCCGGTTTGTGTTGCTGTGTTATGTAAGGGACATAACCTCGGGTTCGCACACGCTGACCGTGCTTTTGTTGTTATTAGCTAAGCGGCGAGTGGTGATGCACTGGGGGTGACGCACTGCTCCAGACAAAAAAAAAACTAGCTCAGAGACACATCGTACTGCCAAGAGAACCTCACAGCTTTTGAGACCTGATGCTAGTGAAATCATGCCCCAAGGACATTTGGAGTCATACCTGCGTGAGGTGGCTGGAGACAATGCGGGGGTTACTGCACCCTGACTGATTGATAGAGATTGTGCTCAGTGGGCATGCTTTCTGTGTAGATATAGCCCTGGCAAATGCAGGCTGCGTGTTATTAGAATCCTTGCATGGAGCATCCAGCGATATGAATAGAGCAACCTTCTTTCCCCCCCACATTGTTGTGCATTCTGGTTTTTAATAAGGAGGTGTACCTCAACGTGCTGAAGGTATTGATTATATGATATGTTGTTTCTATAAATCTTACTGAGTATGTGGTCAAAATGCTCGACCATGTCTGAGTTCCTCCTATTTTTCATTCTGATCTCTGTATTTGAAATACCAATAAATAAAAAAATAAAATGATAAAAAAACTAAGGTGGTCATTATGAACATGGTGGTCTGGACTGCCGCACCTGCGGTGGCAGTCATTACCACCAACGGCATGGCGGTCCAGACCACCATATTCTGAACACAGTAGTGAACTGGCTGCAAAGTCCAGCAAGTCCAGAATCGACCACCGGGCCAACTGTAGGCACATTCAACCCAGCGGTGGAGGCCAGACCGGTGGGATTATGATCCCATTTCCACCAGGGATTTCCTGGTGGGATACCCTGCCAAGTAATCCCTGGCAGAAAGCATACAGGTGACAGGAATACTCATTCCTGTCACCTGTATGTGACATGCCAGCACCCTTGCCACTACCCCCACCCCCACAATCTCCTAGATCCGACCCCACCCCTGAACCCAAAAAACAAACCTACCCAAACCTCCACCCCCAAAACCCCATGTAGGCCCCCAGCTCAACCCTCACCATCCCCCATACCCCACCCCTACATACAAGTCCCCCCAAACACAACCCCCCACATCCTCATGCACCCATCCACCTAAATGCACACATGCATACATACACTCAGACACTCATCCCCCCACACATACACTCACGCACACCCCCATGCAGACACACACTCATTCACACACCCCCATCCCCTTCTTCCCTCTTGGACAGCACTTACCTCTTCTGTTGTGCTTCTCCAGGAGGGAACAGCCTCCCTGGGTGCTGCTCTGCCTTCTTTGCAGCCTCTCCATACACCGCACACCTATGAATGCATATAATTGAAATTGCCTGATGCTTTACCTCCTGTGTTGATTCGTCTCCGGAGTGTACCTGATCAGAAGACTGGTCTGTCCCTCCCCCATGGGATCATAACAGGGAGGGCAATGAGACTGCCAGTGATTCCTGTGAATGCACTTGTGAATGTTACTGATGACATGGTCGTAGACAATTGCAAAGTACTTGCTAATATGGTGGGTTGTGTGTCTCACCAGTTTGGAGCAGCAAAAACTCCAGTGAATCAAGAGAAGTTCCATGACCTAAATATCAGCGATTGGGTCTTGGTGAAGAAACATGCCAGAAAAACATGTCTGGAGCCTCGTTGGTGTGGGCCATACCGGGTGACCCAGGTTACCACATCTGCTGCGAATTGTGGAGGAGTTCTCAACTGCATCCACGCTTCCCATACTTGCAGATTCCAGCATCCTTCGATATGACAGTACCTGCTCCAGAAGAGCCAGTGGTATGAGAACGACAACAGGGGCAGGCCAGCCAAGCTGTCGGGGACTGAACTGAGCCTGAAACAGCACATTTTGTCATGTAGAAAGGGGTCTTGCATTAGTCACAACTGAGACCAAAGCAGAGAAAAATAAGCTTTGCCTTGTGCTCAATGAGTTGGACTCAGAACAAGACCATGACAAAGAGACTAGTGCTGGGAGAAAGCAAGTTAAGGCTGAAGACCATTGGCCCAGAAGACAAGTTAGGAGACAAGTGAATGTGTCTACAGAACAAGTGCCACCAAAAGGTGTTAAAGAAACAGACAGTTCAGACCTGAGTGAAAGTTAAGACAAAGGTGTGCCACGAAAAGGTCAAGGAGAACAAGAGTGCCTAGTCACAGATAAAGAGTTATGTAAATCTTGCGATTAACACATCAGTTTGGATGAACTGTCATGGAATGAATGTGGTTGGTGAACTGCACACCGAATTCTCATTGTCATCAATGAGCTTGGTTTGTGTAGATGTTAAAGACATTTACATTGATTGGGATAGGGAACTGATAAGACTACCTAGGCCCGAGAAGATGAAGAATAAGGGTTATCATTTAGTATAACAAGGAGTAGGCTAGGAAAGCCTCATGAAGGTTTATATATTGCTGCTAAACAAACTTTGAACATTTCAACTCTGTTTGCTGTTCTCATTGGTGAACTCAATGAAGCAAGACTTAGGGCCAGATGTAGCAAGATATGCTTTTGCGATTCTAAAATTGCGAGTCGGTGCGACTCGCAATTTCCGAGTCACAAAAGCATATGCAGAATGGTGTCTCAGACACCTTCTGCTAATCGATATGGGGTCGCAAAGACCCACCTCATTAATATTAATGCGACCCCTTAGCGATTCCCTGCACTGACAGGGATGGTGGCCTGCTGAAGACAGCAGACCTCCATGTCTGTGACTGCTTTTTAAATAAAGCAGTTTTTTTTTTATTTTGCAGCCCGTTTTCCTTAAAGGAAAACGAGTTGCAAAATAAAAAAAATACCGAAACCATTTGGTTTCGTTTTTTCAGTGTAGGCAGTGGTCCATTGGACCACTGCCTGCTCTGAAAAAACATTCTGGGCAACATTCACAAAGGGGAAGGGGTCCCACAGGGACCCCTTCCCTTTTGCGAATGGGTTACCACCAGTGTGACTCTGGTGGTAACTGCAAATTGCTTTGCGACCACATTCGCGGTCACAAAGCAATTTAGCATAGCGATGCGAGTCGCAAATATGAAGGGAACACCCCTTCCTATTTGCGAGTCACATTCACAATTTGCGAGTCGGTACCGACTCACAAATTGTGAATGTGCATCGCAAAAGGCATTTTGAATGGCGCAAACTGCGATTTTCGCAGTTTGCACCATGCAAAATGCTTTCTACATCTGGCCCTTACTGTTGCTGCTATACATATCTGGAAAAAATCAATCTGATTCAAAAGACATAATGGAGCCAAATAAAAAAATGGATGTAGATACATGTTAGGTCCTTTATCACTTATTTTTCTAATAGTATGAGTAGTGTTGCTAACATGAATATTTCCACTAGAAGAACCTCTCCCCTAGTGTTACCCCACAAACTATTAGTCCTCACAACAAAAATAATTATATTTTAAATGAGAAAGCATTATGCTTAGATGTGTCTAGAGGAGATTATTCAGCAAATGTATATTTTAAATTGTTTCTATGAGTGCGTTGATATGATAAATGCAAGGGACTGTTACACTTGTACACAGTTACCTACTTCTGTGTCAGATGGTATCACATATCATATCCTGTTAACCTATGGTATTTCTTGCAGTCTGTTGTTAGGCATATTTTACAAAAGAGGGAAGTTTTCAGTATTATTTCTCAAATTCTGACCTTGTGTTGCCAGAAGCTCCTTTGTTTAAGCATCTGAAAAATAAAACATATTTTAAAAGAGCAGAACTTGCAGGGAATTACTTTTTCTACTGAAAACGTTAGACACTCCATATGCACACAGACACAATTTGACCTGTTCAATGACTGAGATTGAGAAGAAATTCTTGAATTTAGTTCAGGATTGAAGGAAGGAAATTAGAAACCAAATCCAAAAACAGATAAAGACCTTAGGTCAAAACATTAATGGAAGAAGGAAGAAATAGAATATCATGTTCAAGAGAATTTACCAGCTTTAACTTTAGACTGGCAGTACAAAGGGAATGTGCGAGTACATAGAGAACAGAGCTGCACAGAAATATTATTCACAGGTAAGAGTGATTGTGAGCATGTTTTTCATGTCAGAGGAAAAAATGAATTCTTTTTGGATGGAAAGGATCCTGTGATCCCTAGAGTGTATTTTATTTGTGGAACAAATGCATATTTTAAGTTGCCGAAAGGCTGGAATGGTACGTGTTATCAAGCAATAGTGTTTCCAAAGATAAATCACGTGGAACATCTTGAAGAGCCTATGAAGGAGACAAAACATAGAACGAAAGAAGGAGATAGTGGCACAGAAATAGTGATAGATATTTTTGGTGCATCATCAGTGGGAGTCATTTGAAGTGATTTGAAGATTAGAATGCTGTCCACAATACTAGAACAGTGAATACATTAGCTACTAGCACAGCAAATTCATTGTTGTTGATAAACAGAGATAGCAGCAATAATATCAATAGTTTTGGAAAAATATCTTGCGCTAGATTTGTTGCTCACAAGAGAGGGAGGAGTCTGTCGGATTTTGAGGGTTTAACAAAGTTGTACCTATATTCCTGATAAAAGTAAGGATTTGCAGAAGTATAACCAGAATATTTCAGGGTTGACGAAGGATTTGAAAGAGTTGGATGCATCTGGTGCATGGGAAGCTAATGGAGATGGATGTTTTGCTATAGGGAGACAGTTTGGTAATTTGGGAAGTGAAGTTGTAAATTTTGAGGTGAGGCCATTGTTGGTCATTTCAATAGTGGCAATCGTTTTTTGGTTTGAATACAAACATTTTTAGAGAAAAAGGATTCAGAAGGGTCAGAAGAGAAAAAGAGCAGAGGTTGAGATGGAAGATAGTCAGTGTAAATATTAAAATGATATGAAGAGCTTGGAGGATTCAAGGCAACAGCTGTTCAAACAACCAGGTTTTAGAACGTCTCATTCAAGAATGAAAAGGGATTAATGATGGCTCTAAAAGTCATCAGAGGGAGGGTTGAGACAGTGTACTTTGCGTGTCCACTATGCCTCTTAAACAGGAAAGTGAAAGGATGGTTCTTTATCTATATAATGTGAAGATAAGTTTTCATTTAAATGATACACTGCAATACTTACAAATAAAGGGCACAGTTGGATGTAACATTTTAAGCAAGCTACTTTTCATCATCATTTTGAAAGCATGGTATGTTAGTGTTTTAGAAGTATTATTCTATATAATCATTTTGTATTTCATCATAAGCATTAGAATTCATTTAAACTGAAAGTATATTTGTGTTTCATTAGGTTGGCTAGGGTGAAGGGCACACATTTTTCTGTGCCTAATCTTCAATGTGAAGTTTGCTTTTGCATGTTTTTCTACGAGCTGCAGGTGTCAGGACCTGAGACCGAATTAATGAGTAGCACATCGTTCTCAAGAGATAAGAACATCTGCGAGAAGCTCCACAAGGAAAAAGGATTACCCTGGAAAGATGGTTGTAATTTATCTGAAATTCCTGAGAACACAAGGGTGTACAACGTCAATGCAGAAGGCTTCAGAAGGTTTCAGAAAGTTAAAATGTGAATTAGTTTAATTGAAATAATTGTTTTTCAATAAGGATGTTTTTGCAATGATGTAAGCCTCTGGAAGAATTAGGGGGTAATTTTGAATTTTGGCGGGATGCCCCACCACCAACCATGCCTGCCAAATAATGACGCATGGATCCTCACCACCATTGATGGTGGTGAGGGCCGCCATCGGTCATGCTGGTAGTCAGTGGCGGGGGTGGATGATGCTCCACCCTCACTGCCACATCAGTCCAGACACCGCCACACCTATGATGATGCCTTCATAGGTGTGCGGTGTATGGAGAGGCTGTAAAGGCAGCAGAGCAGCACCCAGGGAGGCCGTTCCCTCCATCTATTGAAAACCAAATGTTATAATCTATTTTAACACAACCTGCTCTAACTGAACTCTGCTGTTCTTCCTCAGACGCTTCCTCTTGAAGCCTTTTCACTTCATCCCAAGTAACAACGTTGTCAACAAGAGGTTAAAGTTAGTCTCATCCATTGTCTCATTTGTATATTCACCATTAAATGCACAAATGTTGTAAGCACGGTACTTGGCAACCTCGTCTGCATTTCTATTGCCCAGGGTCACATGATCATCTCCAGAAAGATGTGCAGGGCACTGAGCCACTCAGGCAATTGTAATATGTCAAAGAGGTTTCTTACTTGTACACCTTTCCAGATCAGTGATCCAGAGGACGTCATAATACTCCTCTGAGACCACAGTTGTCCAAAGTCATGGACAACACCAAAGCTGTTCTGACTCACAATAAAAATTGTCACTTTCAATTGATCAGAGACACAGCATGGCCTAGTAAGAGCAATCAGTTCAGAAACTTCAGCTGAGAATATTCCTTGATGCCAGGAAGCTTCAACCACTCAAGAAAGAGTACATACAGCATATGCTTCTCTCACCACTCAAACATGAACCATCAGCAAAAAGGACATAATTATATTCAGGAAATGGTTAATCTTGTATGTCTGGTCTCAGCTTGGCACATAGTTCAGTAACATCTAGACAATTGTAGTCCCATTCACAATCTCCAACATTTTACTGATTCAGTATTGGCAATAGAGTAGCAGGATTCAGAATTCCACAGTATTTAAGCGTCACATTCTCTGCAGCTAACCCTATCTAATCGTACTTAGTAAGTCGGCTGCTGGTAGGATATTGTTCTCTGGTTCTAGTTCGGAAAGGCTCAATTGAATGGAGCATGTATACAGGTAATGGGTGACCCCTAATATTATTCTTGCACCTCTCAATGCTTGTACTAACTGCTGCTGCAGATTTTAGGCAGCCAGGTAAAGCAGAAGAAACAGGATCTAATGTGGCTGAAAAATATGCCACTAGTCTCTCAGCATTTCCATGCATTTGAGTCAGCATTGAGAGAGCACAGCCCTCTGTTTCACTGCAGAAAAGTACAAAACATAGTATGATTGGGCATCCCTAGAGCCGGGGCACAACAAAGACATTCTCTCAGTGCTAGAAACTTGACAAGACAATTGTTATACCATGGTACCAGATCAGACGCATCCCTCTGTGTCAGCCTCTGTAAAGGATTAGCAACAAGGGAAAAGTTGGGTATGCACTGTCTACAGTAGCCCACTATTCCCGGAAACATCCGACATCTCTCTGTGTAGTTGGTGAACTCATTTGCAGTATGGCTGAGATTCTCTCTTGTGACACTTTTTTCGCTCCTTTTTCAATGTGATGTCCAAGGTATTAGACATCTTTTTGACAGTATTGCAACTTTCCTGGGAACACTTCATGTCCATTCTCAGCTAGGTGCCTCAGTAATGCAATGGTATCCTGTTTCCAAGCTTCTTGAGTATTTGATGCTACTATCAGGTCATCGAATTGCTGGATCAGGACTGAATTACTTGGCATGACCAAAGATTCCAGATTTTTCTTTAGAATCTGATGAAAGATTAATGATCATTAAGTATACCTGACTGACTGTCGTCATGCAGTGGCATCAAAAAGAAAACCTGGCGCAAGTCAATAACAGTAAACCACTCAGCCTCATATAGAATCTGAAACAATATTACATCTCGTTTCAGTAACACGGGGCAATAAGGAACAAGAAGGTTATTTATTTTTCTAAGAACTTGTACAATTTTATATTTCCCACTTGATTTCTAAAGACCCATAATAGGAGAGCTACAAGGACTTCCCATTACCTCCTTCAGAATTCCCTGATGTATCATGGACCCGATTACAGGAGGTATTTTCAGCAATCATTTCGGGTGTCAAGCTATATTGTGGGTCGTTCTTTGGAATTCAACATTAGATTTAACAATCATTTGGACAGGTTCTATACCTTTGATCAGTCCAATGTCTTGTCCTGAAAAATCCTACACTTCATGTTTGACAGTCTCTCTCAATTCTGGGGGCAACTCATCCGCTGTTAGCAAAACCAGTAACATGCAATGTGATTTATGTTTCCTTAATTTAAAAGCAGCATCCTCATCTTGGGTTTACACACAGTTCATCTTGGAGAGCAAATCTATCCCCAAGAGATTCACTGGACTGCAATCACATTTTATGAAATTGTGTTTGTCCTTAAAAGATCCTATTTTCACTGACACTGAAGCGGTTTCTTGGCTGACATTTGTTTACTCTCTATGCCAAAAACTTGGAGAATTTTTCTTGAGAGGGGTAGGCTTAGGACCTCTACCTTTGTGCGGAGTAGAACGGGTAGCACCAGTATCAACTAACAATGACACAGGATGGCCATCCACTTCACTATCTATGAATGGTCTGCTCTGGTCTACCTCTTCTAAAGCTATGCCAAGTATACAGTCTCCCCCCTCTTAGGCACTATCAGACTGACTGATCAGAGCCATTTCTCTCAAATGAATCAAACAAAGGAAACTGTTGAAACATATTACTATCTTGTGTCTGATTCACATTCATTCTCAAATCCTGATTCACATTTTGTTGCGGTCCAACAGCATATTGTTGTGGCATTGGAGACTGAGGAACTTGTATTATTGGTGCTTGAGGTACATTAAAATTTTGACTCCTGGGTCTTTGCACACCCTGCATCTGGTTAGAATTATTATTCTTAGAAAGCAACATTCCCACTTCCAATGTCCCATCTTATTGCACAGGTTAAAAGAAGTTAAACTTGTTATGCTATATACAACCATTACTGTATCAGGATCTATTGGGGCTCCTTGACCTCTACGATTTATTGTATTCTGTAGCTGTTGATACACACCTTGCATTGTACCTGCATTGTTTACAGCTATGGGCATCTGGCTAGTTCTTTGGGCTGCATTCATATGGAAAAGCTTCAGCTTTTCCTTTAACTTTTTCGGTGTTAACTCTATTTCGTCATGACAATATTTCACGTACCTCATAATCTCATCAATTGACTTGTTCACCCAACAAATAAAATGCTGCTTAATCATCAAGATAATTGCTGGTTTCAATCCTGTCACAAATCCTGACACAAAATGTCCCATATCCTTTGTTTCTAACACCTTGACACCACTGTACTGTTCGAAAGCCTGCAACCATCTCTCATAGAAAGCATGAATCATCTCCTTCGATTCTTGAGTCCTCCAAGCGGTCTTCACCCAATCAACATCCTGAGGAAGCACTTTCCCTTTGAGGTCACAATGATCACATTACCTACAATGCACATGTCCTAGTAATCGTGCCATCCTAAATGATCTTACAAGAAAAATAAGTGAGCACAAGCGCACGTCATAAAAAACATATCCATATTTGCATGAGTCATAGGGAACATATACTCATAAATGCCCATGTTAGGAACATAGATCATCAGCATACTGCATCACCATGCACATAAAGATACCATAGTTCCCAGAATGCTTATGTCAGCCTAATAGCTAGAACTGCCATGCCCTAGGTGACAAAAGGGATGTCCGTGTCCCGATCCTAGAGCTCTCTCGCTCTGAGGCACTATGGGGCACAGACTAGCTCTTAGCGGGATGAGGCCTCTGTCCGTCCTGCAAGCAATACTCTCGACAATCAAGGATCCCCCTGCAATCAACAAATTATACTAGGGGGGGTGAAAACAAAGGGAGCCCACAACCAACAAGGGAGTTGACCCTACCCCTCACACAGGGGGCCGCCTTCCAAACAAGAGCCTCATGGTTCTGGGGGCCACAATCGGCATTGAGCCCTCTGACTCTTGGGCCATAATCCACAAGTCAGTCAACTGGGGGGGTTGGGAGAGAGGTGGCCTAGCTCACCTCTCCAGGGGATGGGCGAGACCTCACATGGCCTCATCTCCTCCTCCAATGTGGAAGGGAGTGGGACGCGCCAAGAGCCTTCCTGGGCATGGAGCCTCACTTCCCCGCACAGTCCGGCACGCTTACACCCAATCCTAGTGCACAAGCTCCCGGGCCGCAGCGCTGTTTGCACTGAGGCAGGTGCCTGCTTGTCCCCCGGGGGCACTCCTATCAGTGTGTTTCACCAAGGGGGCACCACTAGAAGCGCATTTGCTCCAGCCTTCGTTTGCCCGTGCCCCAGGGGCATGTTGAAAGGGGCAATGTGAATAGACTAGTGTATCCCAGATTGCCGCAGTGAATTCTCCAGGCGGCAACCATGGATAAGCGCTCCTCATGTGCTTCGACTCAAATAAAGTAGGGCCAAACACTCTTCCAATAAAGAGAGGCCAAGAGCTCTTCTTGCTACCCAGGGAACAAACGGCAGATCGATTCTTAATGTGCTTCAGGGGACGGAGAAACGCGCTTTGCTCCAGCACAGGAGCTTTCAGATTTAGCGATGGGAGCAAGGAGTTGCAGGGGTGCAGGGGCCACAGCACCCAGCCCCTGGGGACACCAGTGGAATCACATGGTGGTTGGGTCCCACCAAGCAGGCCAGCACAAGGGGTTTGCAGTCAATGGCAGTTCCTCCTAGTGACTCAGCACGTCACAGGTCAGCACAGCAGCAGCAGTCCAACGCTGTTTCTGGTGAGTTCCTCCAGCAGCATTCTGTGTCCCAAAAATGTCTCTTCTTGTTTCATGGATGTCTCTTTTAACATGGGGTAAATCCCCTGTACTTATACTCAATTTTGCACAACACTTACAAAGAGGGAGAGAAGAGGTTCCAACCAGTTACAACTGGTTCTAGGAGTGCCCCTTTTTTCCTCCAGCACAGGCTCCAGACATCAGTTGGGGATAGACAAGCCATTTGTGAGAGGCCAGGGCACAGCCTTTACAAATGCAGGTGTGCCCTACCTCTCCTTCTCTCAGCCCAGGAAGACCATTCAACATGCAGATGCTCCTCTGTGACAACTCCTCCCTCCCTGTGTACAGGTTATCTGAAAAGTGTACACAAAGTCCAGCTGTCACTCTGCCCCAAACGTGGATTGGAGTCAAGCTGCAAAACACCAGAGTCATAAACTCAGAGAAATGCTCACTTTCTAGAAGTGGCATTACGATTATGGTAAAAAAGAAATCACCTACACCAGTCAGCAGCATTTCTCACTACCCTTACAACCATACCAAACATGCCTACGCTACCCCTCATATATCAGACAATACCCCCTAGACATAAAGCAGGGCATTTCCAATGCAATCCTATGAGCAAGGCAGCATTCACTGCAGTGAGAAACCAAATAGGCTGTTTGTCACTACCAGGACAGGCCACAAAACCAGGCATATGTCCTGCCTCTTGTATGCATAGTACCCTGCCCATAGGGCTAGCTAGGGCCTACCTTAGTGGTGACATATGTAGCAAAAGGCAAGTAAATTTAGATGCCAGGACCCTGTGGCAGTAAATTGCACATGCAGGCCCTACACTAGCAGGCTTGAAATAGGTTTGAAAGGCTACTTCTGTGGGTGGCCCAAGCAGCGCTGCAGGCCCACTAGTAGCATTTAATTTACAGGCCCTGGGCATAGGAATATCACTGTACATGGGACTTACAGTTACATTAAATGTACCAATTAGGTGGAAGCCAACTTTAGAAGGGACAGCAGCTGCACTTTAGCACTGATCAGTACTCAGAGTCCTAGAGCCAACAGCAACAGGTCAGAAATAATAGGTGGAAGGAGGCAAAAAGTTTAGGGATGACCCTGCAAAAATGGCCAGGTCCAACACTTCTTTTACCTGAGTTTTCAATCCAGTTTCTTACTGAACCACACTCAATAGCTTATCTGCAGAGCCTTAGTCTTATTTAAATCAACATCACATTTCTGAGCCAATTCAGTCAATCTATCATGAACTTAACCTGCTTGCCTAGTGATGTCCGTACGCATAAATGCAAGCTCATCTTCTTAGTAAGTCTGTAATTGTTCTAGATCAAAATTTCCAACAATCATTGCATCCAAGACTACTGTCAGCTTCACTACATCCAGAGTCTTTTCTCTCTGTGTCGATTTATTGTTCCCTGACTCACTCCTGTTCTTGTACTCTCTTTAGATAGAGTGCTTCCTTTAAAAACTTGCACTCATTCATCTATTTCCTTCACACTAATGGTTCTAGTCACAGGAGGAACCCTAAGTGTAAAATCACTTCCCTGAACATCACTCCCCAAATTAGGGTGGTTTCCATACAGGAGTGGTATATGTGGGATTCTACTGATAAATCCCTATTGAAGTGCATCCTGACACATTCCGTGTTGTATCTGTACTTGCTCCATATGGAGTACTTGCATGTGTTGGAAATTAAAGGAACAAAATACCTAGCATCTGGACTGCTCAGGGCCATAGTCATTCCTCCATCATTGGTAGGTACAGTCAAATTCTATGCATTTTTCCCGAAACCTTCTGATTTATACATAGGTACTACTGGACTAATAGTTACTGGAATGATAATGGCATCAACAGTACTCACAGTGGGATCAACCGGGACACATCCTTTCAACCCCTTGCTTCTTGGTTCACAAGGCACACTATGGGGAATGGGCCCCTCAGGACTGGAAGCTGTTCTTGTGGGTGCAGTAGGAAAGGAAATTATGCCACTGCTTCCAGTACTATTTATTGTCCACACCCTCACTTCTAGCTTCATTGTTCGTGGGTGGACGTTCAGATAGTAACACATCTAGAAGACTTTGGGGGTCATTCCAACCTTGGCGGTCGGTGTTAAAGCGGCGGCTAAACCGCCAACAGTCTGGCGTTAAAAAAAATGGAATTCCGACACTGGCGGAAACCGCCAACAGAGACCGCCACTTCAACACACCGCCCACCACGGCGGGAAAAATAAACAGCGCGGCAGTCACCGCCAACAGACAGGCGAGAGTCAATGTACCGCCCACTCCATCACAACCTACCAATCCGCCACCTTTTCCGGGGCGGTAGCCCCGCCGATAAAAACACAGCGGAAACAGCCATTTTGAACGGAAAACGCTCACCTCCATACACCCCACGAGGAATCTGGACAGCATGGAACCCGAACTCCACATCCTCCCAGCAATTGTCTTCCTGCTCCTCTACCAGGAGCACGAACGCCGGCACAGAAGACAACGGTGAGTACTGCACCTACGACACAGGGGAGGGGGGAGGGAAAAAATTACGGGGACACACATATGCGACACCACCACCCCCACCCTCACCCACTACAACACACACATCAATGCATAGCAACAACTCAGAGTTACACCCCCCAAACCCCCCGGAAGAATGCAAAGACAAAAGGAAATGATTCTAAACATTGAAATATATTGTATCACTGGCTTAAAAATATATCACACATCTAAAACCTTTATATACATAAATTTGAAAGTCCGATCATTGTAGCAGGCATTGTCCGTGGACCATTGGGCCCAAATCACATGGGCAAAGCCCACACAGGATACCTGACTCCAACGGAGAGAACACTGTAGGGGCATCAGATAGCAAAACTACAGGCACCTCAGGGGGAAGGGAAGGGGGGGCACCTCAGCCAGATGAGTCCACTACGCCAGATCCACGAGGGGCCTCCATGCCCACTGTTCCATCCTGGGGAGTGCAAAGCCACAGTTTCTCAAGTCTCTACAATGGGTGGGTTGCCCACTGCATTATCCTGGGGATTGCAAAGCCACAGTCTCTCAAGTCTCTACATTGGGTGGCTTGCCCACTGCATTATCCTGGGGAGTGCAAAGCCACAGTCTCTCAAGTCTCTACATTGGGTGGTTTGCCCACTGTTACATCCTGGGGAGTGCAAAGCCACAGTCTCACAAGTGGATAACAGTCTCCACTGGTTCTGGAGGGGGACTGGTGCCCAGAGTGCTTTGGGGAGCCCTGCCCGACACAGAGGCGGGCCTGCCCCTTCCGCCAATGGGCCAGCGGTGCTTGAGACGACGGTGCCCAGTTCAGCGGTGATTGAGATGGCCTTACCCAGTTCAGAGGTGCTTGAGACGGCGGTGCCCAGTTCAGCGGTGCTTGAGATGGCCTTACCCAGTTCAGAGGTGCTTGAGACGGCGGTGCCCTGTTCAGCGGTGCTTGAGACGGCGGTGCCCAGTTCAGCGGTGCTTGAGATGGCCTTGCCCAGTTCAGCGGTGCTTGAGATGGCCTTGCCCTGTTCAGCGGTGCTTGAGACGGCGGTGCCCAGTTCAGCGGTGCTTGAGATGAAGGGCCCAGTTCAGCGGTGCTTGAGTGGAAGGGCCCAGTTCAGCGGTGCTTGAGACGGCGGTGCCCAGTTCAGCGGTGCTTGAGATGAAGGGACCAGTTCAGCGGTGCTTGAGACAGCGGTACCCAGTTCAGCGGTGCTTGAGATGAAGGGCCCAGTTCAGCGGTGCTTCAGATGAAGGGCCCAGTTCAGCGGTGCTTGAGACGGCGGTGCCCTGTTCAGCGGTGCTTGAGATGGCCTTGCCCTGTTCAGCGGTGCTTGAGACGGTGGTGCCCAGTTCAGCGGTGCTTGAGATGGCCTTGCCCTGTTCAGCGGTGCTTGAGACGGAGGTGCCCTGTTCAGCGGTGCTTGAGATGAAGGGCCCAGTTCAGCGGTGCTTGAGACAGTGGTGCCCAGTTCAGCGGTGCTTGAGATGAAGGGCCCAGTTCAGCGGTGCTTGAGACGGCGGTGCCCAGTTCAGCGGTGCTTGAGATGAAGGGCCCAGTTCAGCTGTGCTTGAGACGGCGGTGCCCTGTTCAGCGGTGCTTGAGATGGCCTTGCCCTGTTCAGCGGTGCTTGAGACAGCGGTACCCAGTTCAGCGGTGCTTGAGATGAAGGGCCCTGTTCAGCGGTGATTGAGACGGCGGTGCCCAGTTCAGCGGTGCTTGAGATGAAGGGCCCAGTTCAGCGGTGCTTGAGACGGCGGTGCCCTGTTCAGCGGTGCTTGAGATGGCCTTGCCCAGTGCAGCGGTGCTTGAGATGGCCTTGCCCAGTTCAGCGGTGCCCTGTTCAGCGGTGCTTTAGACGGCGGTGCCCTGTTCAGCAGTGCTTGAGATGGCGATGCCCAGTGCAGCGGTGCATCGGATGAGTGTCCAGCTCAGCGGATCTGGCCATGGCATGGAGGTCATTCGCTACCTGACTTGTGGCTGGCGGTGCCTTCCTGCCCATCTGTTGTGTGGTTGGCGGGGCCCTCCTGGGCTGCAGTACCGGGCCTGTGGGTGTCCTCGTGCCCACCTTGGATGGGGCTTGCGGGGCCCTCCTGGGCTGCAGTACCAGGCCTGTGGGTGTCCTCCTGCCCACCTGGGATGGGGCTGGCGGGGCCCTCCTGGCCAGCTGGGCTGCTGGCGGACTTGTCGGGCGTGCTGCCCTTCCCAGCCTTCCCTGTTCGCCTGTGGCCCTTCCCCACCTTTGGTGGTGTGCCAGGTGGCACCACACTTCCTGCCGGAGCCATGGTAGGGATTTTGGTCCCTGGTGTCTTCGGCCTCTCGCGCCGGCCACTGACAATCTTCGGATGTTTTACCGGTGGTGGGCTGGCCATGCCTTGGCTCCTTACTGAACTGGCTGCCCTTGAGGGTGGGGGACTCCACAGTCCATGCACACTGTCATTACAGGTCCCGCTTTTGTGGTGGCTGAGGTGCTGACTGGAGTCCTATGAGATGGACGGGGTGGGGGAGTTGTTGGAAAGAGGTCAAGTTTGGAAAGGAAAAGCAATTTAGGAACAGAGGGACGGGTAGGTGTAGTGGGTATGGGAGTGGAGGAAGAGGTGGTTGTAGGAGTTTTCAGTCTGGTGTCTTTGGGTGCAGGTGCTTGGGCTGGATGCTGTCGTGAGGTGGATGGCTGTTGGGTGGGTGGCTGCCTGCGTTTGTGTAGCTTGGAAGAGGGGGTCACAGACACAGTGGGAGAGGACACAGGGGACGTGTAAATGGCAGTGGGGGTGGTGACTGCACGTGTGCGGGGGGTTCTGGTGGGTGTGCTGGTGATGGACGTAGTGGCTGAAGATGTTTTGCATGCAGGTGTGAGTGGAGACGTGACAGGGAGGGAGGAGGGAGACGAGGAGGAGGGGGACAGAGTGGAGGCAGTGGGTGTTGGTATGTCTGTATGTGGATGTTGCTTGTGTGAATGCTTGTGTGATGTGTGGTGCTTATGTCTAAATGAGCTTCCCTTGGGTGTTGAGGTGTGTGCAGGCTGGTCTGATGGTGTGTCTGGGATAGGCAGAGGTACAGGTGATAGGGTATGGGTGTAGGAAGTTGGAGGGGGGAGGCTAGAGACAGGGACAATTGCTGCCATCAGTGCTGAGGGCAGAGTGTTGAACAATCGCTGATGGGCAGCCTGACCAGAATGAATGCCCTCCAGGTATGCATTACTCTGGTGCACCTCCCTTTCTACACCCTGGATGGCATTCAAAAGGGTAGACTGCCCAACAATGAGCGACCTCAGGAGGTCAATGACCTCCTCACTGAGGGCAGCAGGGGTGACAGGGGCAGGGCCTGAGGTGCCTGGGGTGAAGGAGATGCCCACCTTCCTGGGTGAGCGGGCACGGGCCAAACGCTAAGGGGCTGCTGGGAGGGCGGTGCTGGTGCGCTGGGTGGCGGCTGTACCTGTTGCCGCCACCACAAGGGAGCTCCCTTCAGAGGACGAGTCTGTGTCACTAATGTCTGCACGAGTCCCCGCTGTGGAGCTCCCCTCGCCCTCCGTCCCACTGGTGTATTCGGAATCCGTTGCATGGCCCTCCATGTGGGATGCAGCTCCCTCGTTCTCCGATGCCACTTCTCCTCCGCCTGATGATGCTAATGCACACATGAACAGGAAGACCACAAAAGAGGGGGGGGGGGCAAATAACGACATGTTGAGTGCATGCATTGGCGACACTGTTGGCGGAGAGGACAGACACAGAAGCCCCCTGCACTACGCCGCGCACTTGGGGTCCACTACTCAATCCGTGGGACATGGCCTACAAGCCTATGGACGACAACTGCACACATAGATGACACAGGGCCATGGATAACTGTACTTGGCACCCTGCAGAGCTGGGGGGCAGGGGCACAGGGCCATGCCTTACGGAGGGGCCTAGCCTACAGGAATCACCCTGGCCTAGGGATACCCACAGCCCTCCTCCCCCACCCAGACACCTCCACTGCGTGCAAAGTCAGCAGAATGAGGTTGTACTCACCCCCTTGTGTCTGCTGTGATGTCCTCACGCGCCCATCCAACTCGGAGTAGGCCACCGCCAGGATCCGGGACATCAGGGGGGTCAAAGTATGACTGGCACCCCTCCCACGTTGGGAGGCCATCCCCAGATGAGCCTCCGCCGTCTTCCTGCTCCAGTGTTGGATGTCCTCCCATCTCTTCCGGCAGTGGGGGCCCCGTCTGTGGTGGACCCCCAGGGCCCAGACGTCCTTGGCAATGGCACGCCAAATATCTATCTTCTGGTGGGCGCTGACCCATGTGAAATGTACAGGGGGAGAAAAAGAGTCATCACCTTCTGCACCCTCAATGTGAGTGGCCCCCCATCCCTACCCTTGCCATGTGGCACATCCTGTCATCCGTCGTCTGATGCATGCCTTATTCGCTCCCCTCCCACCATCTTTCATCCACCCGACTCAACACAGGCATTGGCCACAAAGCATGGTCCCAGTGTACTTACCTGTTGGTCTGGAGAACTGTAGAGTAGCGCATACTGGGGGAGGACCCCATCCACGAGTTTCTCCAATTCCTGAGCAGTGAACGCAGGGGCCCTTTCCCCAGTCACATGAGCCATTGTCTCTTCCAGACCGAGGTCACAGCAGCACTTGCAGTGTAGGTCCTCTCCTGTCGAAGATCAGGTATCGAGTGATTAAGCAGATATAAAATGGCGGTCACGCCCGCGGTGGTGCGTACCGCGGCGGTGCGTACCGCGACCACCGGCGCACATCGTCATTGGCTCCTGAGACCCATAGGGTTCAATGTTAACCAATGCTGCTTTGCGCCGCGGTCTTCGACAGCCTACCGCCACGGTGTGCCACGCCAGCGCATTGACCTCACATCCCATTGTCACACTTCACAGGTCAGGCAGCCGCCATTTCAAGGGCCCACATGGCTTACTTTTAACTGCGTCACACATACCTAGGCCTTGCATCAACACTCCTACAAACCATTCAATGCATTGGGAATTGGGTTTTGTGCAAACTGTGGTTACGTACCTGTGGGCTGATGGACTCTGTGCTCGCTGTTGTCCTTCATAGGCACCGTCCGCTGGGACATGCGAGGAGATGGTGGAATCTTCCCGTGTACAGACCGCTGGTAAACCTGTCGACAATGGAGGAAAGACATGTCATACTGACATACAGGCTTGACTGAGCCACTATTCAGGAACTGTGTGCCCAGCTGGAGCCAGACCTGATGTCACCCATCCGCCAACCCACAGGGATCCCACCTCTAGTGCAGGTGCTGTCAGTACTCCATTTCTTTGCAAGTGGGTCATTTCAAACAACAGTGGCCATGTCATCAGGGATGTCCCAGCCTATGTTTTCCAAGGTGTGGTCCAGAGTGTTGTCTGCCCTTCTGAAATACATGCAGAGCTACATTGTTTTCCCTGAGGTGGAGGATTTGCCTACAGTGAAAGGTGATTTCTATGCCCTTGGACACATCCCCAACATCATAGGTGCCATTGATGGGACACATGTGGCTTTAGTACCCCCCAGCAGGAGTGAACAAGTGTACAGAAACAGAAAGAGTTATCATTCCATGAATGTACAGATGGTGTGTTTGGCAGACCAGTACATCTCCCATGTTAATGCCAAGTTCCCTGGCTCTGTGCATGACGCCTACATCATGCGGAATAGCAGCATCCCTTACGTGATGGGTCAACTCCAGAGGCACCGTGTGTGGCTAATTGGTGACTCTGGTTACCCCAACCTGTCATGGCTACTGACCCCAGTGAGGAATCCCCGGACAAGGGCAGAGGAACGGTACATTGAGGCCCATGGGCGAACTAGGAGGGTGATCGAGCGGACCTTCGGCCTTCTGAAGGCCAGGTTCCGCTGCCTCCATATGACAGGTAGATCCCTATTGTACTCACCAAAGAAGGTGTGCCAGATCATCGTGGACTGCTGTATGCTTCACAACCTGGCTTTGCGACGCCAGGTGCCTTTTCTGCAGGAGGATGGTCCAGATGGTGGTGTTGTAGCAGCTGTGGAGCCTGTGGAGAGTGAAGAAGAGGAAGCCGAAGAGGACGACATAGACAACAGGAACACAGTAATACAGCAGTATTTTCAATGACACACAGGTAAGAGTCTAACCCGTCATATTACATATACTTAACCCCTACTACCTCTCTACTGTCTGACCTTTTTCCCCTGTGTATGGTAACTGAGTTGTGACTTTCCCTTCCAATTTCAGAGATGTGGGCCATACTGCGTGACATCTGCTTTGTTTCCCCATGGACTACAGCTGTGTGACAGTGGTATGTTGGCATCACAATGTAAATATGCATTTTGGGACGGTAATGTCTGATACATTAGTACAAAATCACAGCCACACATCTGATTGTTTTGTCGAATAACTGTTTATTTCAGTGTCCTATATTGGTGGGTGGTTGCAAGTCGGTGAGGGGTGATGGTGGAGGATTGTCCATGGCAGAGTGCAGACTATTAGTCTCACAGGTGCAATGTCCAAATGCCTGTGGAAAGTGGAGCATGGGCAGTATAAGAATGGACAGGGTGTCAATGTGGGACAGTGGGATGACAATCATGGAGGTATCCTTTCCTGGTGGGGGTCTTGGCATCTTACTCTGTCTTCTTCCTGGATCTCAGGGCCCGCTTGCGGGGTGGTTCTCCTTCTGCAGGGTGTGGGGTGCTGGTGGCCTGTTGGTCCTGTGAGGGGCCTCCTGTCCACTAGCGCCGACGGAGGTGGTAGGCAGTTCTTGGTCCATGCTAGTATCAGGGGCCCTTTGTCCTGCCACAGTGTCCCGCAATGTGGTGACTACCTGATTCAGAGCCCCTACAATGGTGGCCAGGGCGGAACTGATGTTTCGTAGTTCCTCCCTGAACCCCGAATACTGTTCCTCCTGCAGAAGCTGGATCTCCTGAAACCCGGCCAGGACCGTCGCCATCGTCTCCTGGGAGTGGTGGTAGGCTCCCATGATGGAGGAGAGGGCCTCGTGGAGAGTGGGTTCCCTGGGCCTGTCCCCCCCGTCGCACAGCAGCCCTCCCAGTTCCCCTGTTTCCCTGTGCCTCTGTCCCTTGGACCGTGTGCCCACTACCACTGCCCCCAGGTCCCTGTTGTTGTTGGGGCGGGGGGTTAACCTGGGTGCCCTGTAGTGGTGGACACACCGCTGATTGACGTGTCCTGGGGACTGAGGGATGGGCCCGCTGGGTGGGTGCTGTGCTGGTGTTGCCAGAGGGGGGAAGGTCTGCTATGGGCTGTGGCTGTCTGAGGGGAACCGACTGTCCTGAGGTCCCCGATGGGCCGGGCTGGTCATCTAGATCCAGGTCGACAGAGGTGCTGTCCTCACTGTGGGCCTCTTCTGGGGGTGGAGTGGACATTTGTGGACCCTCCTGCGTGGTGACGTGGCGTTCGGGTCCTGCAGGAGTATAAGAGTATGGTTATTGCATTTGTGTGTGCCATAGCGTGTAATGGGTGGCTGCCCTTGTACCCCAGTGCTGGCATTCCCATGTGGGGGCTTTTGTGACGGTGATTTGGTGGGGGATGGGTATGTGCAGTGGGCATGCTTTGGTGATGGGTGTCCATGCTTTGTGGTCGCATGCAGGGCTTGGTGTTGGGATGGGTGGGCTGTGATGTGAGACATTTGCAAGGAGCAGGATGTGATGGGGGTGAGGGTGGGGGTATGAGTTGGCATGCTGGTGGGGTGGGGGGGATGAAGTAGTGAAGATGAGACTTACCAGAGTCCATTCCTCCGCCTACTCCTGCGAGGCCGTCAGGATGCAGGATCGCCAAGACTTGCTCCTCCCATGTTGTTAATTCTGGGGGAGGAGGTGGCGGTCCGCCGCCAGTCCGCTGCACCGCGATGTTGTGCCTGTATACCATTGAACGCACCTTCCCCCGTAGGTCGTTCCACCGCTTCCTGATGTCGTCCCTATTTCTTGGGTGCTGTCCCACAGCGTTGACCCTATCGACTATTCTGCTCCATTGCTCCATCTTCCTGGCAATGGTGGTGTGCTGCACCTGTGTCCCGAAGAGCTGTGGCTCTACCCGTACAATTTCCTCCACCATGACCCTGAGTTCATCCTCTGGCACCTGGGGTGTCTTTGCGGTGCCATGGGGTGGTGTGGGTGATGTGTGGGGTGGATTGTGTGGTGATGTGTATTGGTGTGTTGTGTGAAGTGCGTGGAAATATTGCTGGGTGAAAGTAAAATGCGCATCTGGGTGCTCAGTTCTTTTTTTCTCAGCGCGTGGTCCCGATTCTGTAGAAGTGGGGGTTTGTGGGTGATGTGGGTGTGTGTTTTATATTGTGTTGGGTGTGTGGGAGTGGTGTGTGTATGTGTATCAGGTGTGTGTTTTTCGATTTGTCCAATGTGGATGTGTTTTGTAAATGTGTGTGTATTTTGAGCGTGGCGGTATGTACCGCCAATGGATTACCGTGGTTGAAAGACCGCCGCGTGGATTCATGGGTCATGATAGTGTGGGCGTATTTCTGTTGGCGTGACGGTGGAGGTTTGGTCATTGCCAGTTTCTCGCTGGCCTTTGGTGTGGCAGACTTTTATGGATGTCTGCATTTTGGCGGTTTGACTGTTGTGGGTCAGAATGACCGTGGCGGTTTACCGCGGCCGCGGCGGTATGTTGGCGGTCTTCTGACAGCGGTAAGTGGCTTTTACCGCCAAGGTTGGAATGACCCCCTATGTCCAGAATCATCACTGTCCATACTCATGCTGTCTGGCTCTTTTTGTTTCTTCTCTTTCTGTTATCAAATTGGTTTCGGTTCCCCATTCTCTCTTGGTCTCGTCTGTGGTTGAAGCCAGATACACCTTAACCCCGCCTATCATGTCCATTCTCCACCTCCTCAGCTCAGCATCCCATCTAGCATCTGCATAAGTATGAATAGCTTTTGTCGCTCTGCCCTTATGTTCCTTTTTTATCCCTCACATAGGCAGCTCATTCCCAAGCATTAACTGTCTCGTATTGTGCAGGTCTAGGAGGCAATTTCATTTCATACAGTATACTCCTCAAATTTTAAATAACTCACAAATTAAATGTGGTAATCTCAATGGACCTTCCTTTTCTGTGATTGTGTACCATTGACCGAGCCAAACATATATGTGTGAAGCCCTGCCTTTACTGCCACATAATGACCTGGAGTACCTTGGGGAGGTGCCATTTCACCCTCTCCACTGGGGATATGAACATCATCTCTAAACCAATCTCGCACAACTTTAAAGTATTTCATTTTTCACAAATAAATGTCAACAAGTACAGTGAAATTTCAACTCAAAACTGCGTTGTATACACAATCCTTTACTTTGACACACCCACCAATTGCAGGCTTGCTCTTGATGATGTTTTCAACCAACAGCAGCACGGTACCACACCAACCAACCTAGACCAGCACAGCACACTGTGACTTAGTTCCTGCTCTTTGCGCACTTCCTCTCCTTTACAAACTGCATGCACACTTGCTCCGCCACGTCACACATGTATTCAAAATACAATACAACCACTTTGTGTCTGCTCCACTAAGGAATTAATTGTTTCAAACCCACAAGAAAGTTTCCCAAACACTTCCAAATAAACTCGACCTGCGGGGTGTCACCTAGATCATTACAGCTTCACTGTGCGCATTAGGATCCGCTATACCAATCGTCTCACATTCACACAAACTAAACCCCTATCTTAAACGTGTCATTGACGGCACCCGACAATGGACACAACCTCTGAGGAGACAATATAATTTGCTGTCTTTTAGACCTTTTAAACTATCCCAAGATCTTAGGCTATGATAACCTCTTCAACTTCCTAATAAATCACCACATTCACACAAAAAGCAAAACATCACAGCAAGACACTATCCAACTTTACAATCACTGCAAGTTAATTGCAAACTGCTGTAATGCACAGCCCTATTTATATTCATTTTCTCGCTACCAATATGGCTCTCTTCCCATGCGCCATGACTTCATCAATTCTCCAAATCTGGACATGGACACTAGTACTTGACTCTGGGGACTAACTGCTCTAGAATACGGTTGTAGTTCTCCCTTTTTTGGAAAGAGAATCATCCACTGCAACCATCTGATCAAGCACTGGGCTATATCTTTAAATATTGGGTCAGATGAATCTTTACTTCTCAGTTTGGAGGGATGAGGAGAGCCTACATCAAATTATTCAGAGCAATTACAGTGCAACTCAGCGAGCCACACTCTAAGTTGTGGAGACCATCTGAACGTTTTGAAGGACTTTATTACAGACCCAAAGTTAAACTCACTGACACAAACCTCAAAATCATAGTATAGATATACAAAATCACCAAAGCAGAGTTAAATCATAGTACAATATTAAACTTTACAAGCATATGGAAGGCAAGTATCTCAATAGTGATAGTGCAGAAAATAATAAACAAAGACTGATACTTAAAATCAAAAATCAAATTCTCCTGCCTAATCATTGAATCTAAGTTCTTAACTTTTCTAATACTAAAGATTTTAGAGAAAAGGGTCAGCAAACAGAACCTCTATAGAAGTTTCAATTAGGAGGGCTGCGGTAGCATGAAGACACATAACAATCTAAGTCTAAGGGATATATCTCAGCAGGGTCCACTCTCAGAAAAGGACAAAGGGAATCTGGCGTTTCCATTGGCTAAACCACATTAAAATCTCAATCCTTCCAGTGGCTTACATCATTGTAAAAACATCCTCACTAAAAAACAAGTCTTTAAATTATAATTAATGGACACTTTAACTTTCTGAAACCTTCTGAAGCCTTCTGCATTGACCTTCTACACCCTCCCACTCTCAGGAATTCAGAAAAGTTACGACCATCATCCTATATTACCCCTTTCATTCTTGTGATGCTTTCGCAGATCTTCTTATCTCTTGAGCACAATGGGCTCCTCATTATTTCGGTCTCAGATTCTCATACCTGCAGCTCATAGAAAAACATGCTAAAGCAAACTTCACATTGAAGATTAGGTACAGAATAAATATGTGTGGCCTTCACTCCAACCAAGCTAATGCAACACAAATATACTTTCAGTTTAAATTAATTATATTGTTTATGATGAAATACAAAATGATTATATAGAAAAATACTTCTAAAACACTATGGGGGTCATTCTGACCTCGGCGGTAAAAGGCGCTTTCCGCCGGTCAGAAGACTGCCATAACACCGCCGTGGGCGCGGTAAACCGCCACGGTCATTCTGACCCGCAACTGGCAAACCGCCAAAAACCCGACATCCACAAAAGTCCGCCACACCAACGGCCAGCGAAAAACTGGCGATGACCAAACCTCCACCGTCACGCCAACACAAATACGCCCATGCCATTACGACCCACAAATCCCCGCAGCGGTCTTTCAGCAGCGGTATTCCATTGGCGGTACACACCGCCGCGCTCAAAATACACACACCTTTACAAAACACAGCCACATTGGACAATTCAAAATACGCACACCTGAGACACACACACACAACACTCCCACACACCCAATACAATATAAAACACACACCCACATCACCCACAAACCCTTACGACAAAACATTCTGACAGAAGGCCAGAGAGAGACAGCACAGAATAGAGTACACCATCACACAGAGGCAAATCACAACATCACCCACACAATATCCACGCACAAAACACCACACACCACCACACTCAGCACACTCTACAACACATACACCACCCCACACCTCATCCACACCACCCCATGGCACCCCAAAGACACCCCAGGTTTTCTGACGCTGAACTCAGGGTCATGGTGGAGGAAATAGTTCGGGTAGAGCCCCAGCTCTTCGGGACACAGGTGCAGCACACCACCATTGCCAGGAAGATGGAGCTATGGCAAAGAATAGTGGACAGGGTCAACGCTGTGGGACAGCATCCACGAAATCGGGACGACATCAAGAAGCGGTGGAACGACCTACGGGGGAAGGTGCGTTCCATGGTATCAAGGCACAACATCGCAGTGCAGAAGACTGGCGGCGGACCCCCACCTACTCCCCCAGAATTCACAGCATGGGAGGAGCAAGTCTTGCACATCCTGCATCCTGAAGGCCTCACAGGAGTAGCTGGAGGAATGGACTCTGGTAAGTCAAATCTTCACTACTTCATTCCCCCCACCCCACCTGCATGCCAATTCATACCCCCACCATCACCCCCAGCCCCATCACACCAACTCCTTGCAAATGGCTCACCATCACAACCCACCCATCCCAACACCTAGGCCTGCATGCGTCCACAAAGCATGGACACCCATCACCAAAGCATGCCCACTGCACATACCCATCTCCCCCACAAGCCACCGTCACAACAACCCCCACAAGGGAATGCCAGCACTGGGGTACACGGGCACCCACCCATTGCACACTATGGCACACACAGAAGCAATAACCATACCCTTATACCCCTGCAGGACCCGAACGCCACCACACCGCCCAGGAGGGTCCAGAAATGTCCATCCCACCCCCAGAAGAGGCCCCCAGTTATGACAGCAGCTCTGTCTCCCTGGACCCAGATCACCAGCCCGGCCCATCGGGGACCTCTGGCCAGTCGGTTCCCCTCACACAGCCACAGGCCACAGCAGACCTACCCCCCTCTGGGAACACCAGCACAGCTCCCACCCAGCGGGCCCATGCCTCTGTCTCCAGGACACGTCAATCAGCGGTGTGTCCACCACTACAGGGCACCCAGGTTGACCCACCACCCCAACAACAGCAGGGATCTGGGGGCAGTGGTAGTGGGCACACGGTCCAGGGGACAGAGGCCCAGGGAAACAGGGGAACTGGGAGGGCTGCTGTGCGACAGTGGGGGGACAGGCCCAGGGAACCCACTCTCCACGAGGCCCTCTCCTCCATCATGGCAGCATACCACCACTCCCAGGAGACGATGGCTACGGTACTGGCCAGGTTCCAGGAGATCCAGGTACTGCAGGAGGAACAGTACATGGGGTTCAGGGAAGAACTACGAACCATTAGATCCGCAATGGGGACCATCGTCGTGGCTCTTAACTAGATTGTCACCACATTGCGGGACCATGTGGCACCACAAAGGGCCCCTGTCACTAGCATGGACCAAGAACAGGCTACCACCTCCGCCGGCGCTAGTGGACAGGAGGCCCCCACACAACAACAGGCCACCAGAACCCCACCTCCTGCAGAAGAAGAACCACCCCGCAAGCGGGGCCTGAGATCTCGCAAGAAGACAGTGTAGGATGCCAAGACCCCCGCCAGCAAAGGATACCCCCTGATGTCATCCCACTGTCCCACATTGTCACCCTGTCCAACCTTAAACTGCCCCTGCTCCATCCTTCCACAGGCATATGGACAATGCACCTGTGAGACAGAAAATCTGGACTCTGCCATGGACAATACTCCACCATCACCCATCACCGATTTTCAACCATGTCCCTAAATTTAGCACTTAAATAAAATCACTTATTGCACAAAAATAATCTGGAGTCTGCTTGTATTTTGAACAAATGTATTAGACATAATGGTGCCAAAATAGTCAGTTACATTGTGATGACAACATACCATTGTCACACAGCTGTAGTCCATGGGCAAACAAAGCAGAGATCACGCAGTGGGGCCCACATCTCTGAAAACGGATGGGAAAGTCACAACTCAGTTAACATACACTGGGGGGAAACTCAGACAGTAGAGAGGCAGGAGACTGTAAGTAAATGTAAAATGGCGGTGTTGATTCTTACCTGTGTGTTATTGAAAATACTGTTGTATCACTGTGTCCCTGTTGTCTGTGTCGTCCCCGTCGTCTTCCTCCTCTTCACTCTCCACAGGCTCCACAGCTGCCACAACACCATCATCTGGACCATCCTCCTGCAGGAAAGGCACCTGGCGTCGCAAAGCCAGGTTGTGAAGCATACAGCAGGTCACGATGATGTGGCACACCTTCTTTGGTGAGTACATTAGGGACCCACCTGTCATATGCAGGCACCTAAACCTGGCCTTCAGGAGGCCGAAGGTGCGTTCGATCACTCTCCTAGTACGCCCATGGGCCTCATTGTACCGTTCCTCTGCCCTGGTCCGGGGATTCCTCACTGGGGTCAGTAGCCATGACAGGTTGGGGTAACCAGAGTCACCAATTAGCCACACACGGTGTCTCTGTAGCTGTTCCATCACATAAGGGGTGCTGCTATTTTGCAAGATGTACGCGTCATGCACTGACCCAGGGAACTTGGCATTTACATGGGAGATGTACTGGTCAGCCAAACAGACCACCTGGACATTCATCGAATGATAACTTTTTCTGTTCCTGTACACCTGTTCACTTCCTCTGGGGGGTACCAAAGTCACATGGGTCCCATCAATGGCACCAATGATGTTGGGAATATGTCCAAGGGCATAGAAATCACCCTTCACTGTAGCCAAATCGCCCACCTCAGGGAAAACAATGTAGCTCCGCATGTATTTCATCAGGGCAGACAACACTCTGGACAACACATTTGAAAACATAGGCTGAGACATCCCTGATGAAATGGCCACTGTTGTTTGAAATGACCCACTTGCAAAAAAATGGAGTACTGACAGAACCTGCACTAGAGGGGGAATCCCTGTGGGTTGGCGGATGGGTGACATCAGGTCTGGCTCCAGCTGGGCACACAGTTCCTGTATAGTGGCTCTGTCAAGTCTGTATGTCAGTATGACATGTCTTTCTTCCATTGTCGACAGGTCCACCAGCGGTCTGTACACGGGAAGATTCCTCCATCTCCTCGCAAGTCCCAGCGGACGGTGCTAGGAAGGACTACATGGAGCACAGAGTCAATCAACCCACAGGTACGTTCCCACAGCTTGCACAGTACACGAATCTCTATGTATTGAATGGCTTGTATGAGTGGCGATGCAAGGCCTAGACCTGTGTGACGCAGTAGAATTTAAGCCATGTGGGCCCTTGAAATGGCGGCTGCCTGACCTGTGAAGTGTGACAGTGGGATGAGAGGTCAATGCGCTGGCGTGGCACACCGTGGCGGTCGAAGACCGCGGTGCAAAGCCGCATTGGTTAACATTGAACCCTATGGGTTTCAGGAGCCAATGACGATGTGCGCCAGCGGTCGCGGTACGCACCGCCACGGTACGCACCACCGCGGGCGTGACCGCCATTTTCTATCTGCTTAATCACTCGAGACCTGATCATCCACAGGAGAGGACCTATACTGCAAGTGCTGCTGTGACCTCGGTCTGGAAGAGAGAATGGCTGCTGCGACTGGGGAAAGGGCCCCTGCCTTCACTTCTGAAGAATTGGAGAAACTCGTGGATGGGGTCCTCCCCCAGTTTGCGCTACTCTACGGTCCTCCAGACCAACAGGTAAGTACACTGGGACCATGCTTTACAGCCAATGCCTGGGTTGAGTGGGGTGAATGAACGATGGTGGGGAGGTGAGCGAATGAGGCATGCATCAAACGACAGATGAGAGCATGTGCCATATGGCAAGGGTGGGGAGGGGGGGCCACTCACATCGAGCATGCAGAAAATGATGATTTTTTATTTCCTCTCCCTGTACATGTCACATAGGTCAGCGCCCATCAGAAAATCGAAATTTGGCGTGCCATCGCCAAGGACGTCCGGACCCTGGGGGTCCACAACAGACGGGGCACCCACTGCCGCAAGAGGTGGGAGGACATCCGCCGCGGGAGCAGAAAGACCGCGGAGGCTCTGCTGGGGATGGCCTCCCAACGTAGGAGGGGTGCCACTCATCAATTGACCCCCCTGATGTCTCGGATCCTGGCGGTGGCCTACCCAGATTTGGATGGGCGCGTGAGGACATCACAGCAGACACAAGGGGGTGAGTACCAGCACATTCTGCTGATATTGCGCGCAGTGGAGGTGTCTGGGTGGGGGAGGAGGGCTGTGGGTATCCCTGGCCAAGGCGATTTCTGTAGGCTAGTTCCACCCATAAGGCATGGCCCTGTACCCCCGCCCCCCACCTCTGTAGGGTGCCAAGTACAGCTATCCATGGCCCTGTGTCACCTATGTGTGCAGTTGTCGTCCATTGGCTTGTAGGGCAAGTCTCACTGATTGAGTAGTGTACCCCAAGTGCGCGGCGTAGTGCAGGGGGCTTCTGTGTCTGTCCTCTCCGCCAACTGTGTTGCCAATTCATGCACTCAATATGTCTTTATGTTCCCCCCCCCTTTTATTGCTGCTCTTCCTGTTCATGTGTGCATTCGCATCATCAGGCGGAGGAGAAGTGGCATTGGAGCACGAGGGAGCTGCATCTCACATAGCCCCGGAGGGCCATGCAACAGACTCTGATTTCACCAGTGAGACGGAGGGCGAGGGGGGCTCCACAACGGGGACCCGTGGAGACATCAGCGACACAGACACGTCCTCGGAAGGGAGCTCCCTTGTGGTGGCGGCAACATCCGTGCCCACCGCAACAACAGGTACAGCCGCCACCCAGCGCACCAGCACCGCCCTCCAAGCAGCCACTCAGCGTTCGCCCCGTGCCCGCTCGCACACCAAGGCGGGCATCTCCTTCGCCCCAGGCACCTCAGGCCCTGCCCCAGTTACCCCTGCTGCCCTCAGTGAGGAGGTCATTGACCTCCTCCGGACGCTCATTGTTGGGCAGTCTACCCTTTTGAATGCCATCCAGGGGGTAGAAAGGGAGGTGCACTGGAGCAATGCATACCTGGAGGGCATTTATTCGGGTCAGGCTGCCCATCAGCGATCGTTCAACGCTCTGGCCTCAGCACTGACGGCAGCAATTGTCCCTGTCTCCTGCCTCCCTCCTCCAACTCCTTCCACCCAGTCCCACTCCCCTGTTCCTCTGCCTATCCCAGACACACCTACAGACCAGCCTGCACACACCTCAACACCCAAGGGCAGCTCATCCAGACATAAGCACCACACATCACACAAGCATTCACACAAGCAACAGCCACATGCAGACATACCAACAGCCACTGCCTCCTCTGTGTCCCCCTCCTCCTCGTCTCCCTCCTCCCTCCCTGTGACGTCTCCACTCACACTTGCATGCACAACATCCTCAGCCACTACGTCCATCGCCAGCACACCCACCAGAACACTCCGCACACGTGCAGTCACTACCCCCACTGCCATTTACACGTCCCCTGTGTCCTCTCCCACTGTGTCTGTCACTCCCTCTTCTAAACCACACAAACGCAGGCAGCCACCCACCCAACAGCCATCCACCTCACGACAGCCTCCAGCACAAGCACCTGCACCCAAAGACAGCACACTTGACTCTCCTACAACCACATCCTCTTCCTCCACTCCCATACCCACTGCCCCTACCCTTCCCATTGCTCCTAAAAAGTTTTTCCTGTCGAAAATTAACCTCTTTCCATCACCTGACCCACCCCCTCCATCTTGTAAGAGTCCAATCAGCACCTCAGCCACCACAACCCCTGGACCTACAAGGACCATCGTCCAGGGATATTGGAGTCCACCACCTTCAAGGGCAGGTACATCGGCCAGCGGTAAAGGGACAGCCAGCCCACCCCCTGGGAAGAAATCCAAAAAAGGTAAGGCCCGGTGCGAGAGGACAGAGACGGCAGCCTCCACAGGCACTACCCTGGCATCGTCAGGAAGTGGGGTGCCACCTAGCACATCTACAAAGGGAGGCAAGGGCCACAGAGACTCACGGAAGGATGGCAAGGGCAGCACGGCCGACAAGTCCGGCAGCAGGCGAGCTGCACAGGAGGGGCCAACCAGCCCCATTTCGGGGTTGAAGGAGGACACCCACAGGCATGGGACACCAGCACATGAGGGACCCGCAAGAGAGAAGTCGGATAACGAGTGAACACCATATATTGGCCGGATCTGGTGCCCTGGAGACACATGTCAAGCACCGCTGAACAGGGCCCTTCAAGACAAGAACCGCTGAACAGGGCCCTTTAAGACAAGAACCGCTGAACAGGGCCCTTCAAGACAAGCACCGCTGAACAGGGCACCGCCGTCTCGGGAACCGCTGAACAGGGCCCTTCAAGACAAGAACCGCTGAACAGGGCCCTTCAAGACAAGCACCGCTGAACAGGGCACCGCCGTCTCGGGAACCGCTGAACAGGGCCCTTCAAAACAAGCACCGCTGAACAGGGCCCTTCAAGACAAGCACTGCTGAACAGGGCCCTTCAAGACAAGCACCGCTGAACAGGGCCCTTCAAGACAAGCACCATTGAACAGGGCCCTTCAAGACAAGCACCGCTGATCAGGGCCCTTCAAGACAAGAACCGCTGAACAGGGCCCTTCAAGACAAGAACCGCTGAACAGGGCCCTTCAAGACAAGCACCGCTGAACAGGGCACCGCCGTCTCGGGAACCGCTGAAGAGGGCCCTTCAAGACAAGTACCGCTGAACAGGGCCCTTCAAGACAAGCACCGCTGAACAGGGCCCTTCAAGACAAGCACCACTGAACAGGGCCCTTCAAGACAAGCACCGCTGAACAGGGCCCTTCAAGACAAGCACCGCTGAACAGGGCCCTTCAAGACAAGAACCGCTGAACAGGGCCCTTCAAGACAAGCACCGCTGAACAGCGCCCTTCAAGACAAGCACCGCTGAACAGGGCCCTTCAAGACAAGCACTGCTGAACAGGGCCCTTCAAGACAAGAACCGCTGAACAGGGCCCTTCAAGACAAGAACCGCTGAACAGGGCCCTTCAAGACAAGAACTGCTGAACAGGGCACCGCCGTCTCTGCACCGCTCCGCTGGGCCCTTCCTCTCAAGCACCGCTCCGCTGGGCCCTTCATCTCAAGCACCGCTCCGCTGGGCCCTTCCTCTCAAGCACTGCTCCGCTGGCCACCGCCGTCTATGCACCGCTCCGCTGGGCCCTTCCTCTCAAGCACCGCTCCGCTGGGCCCTTCATCTCAAGCACCGCTCCGCTGGGCCCTTCCTCTCAAGCACTGCTCCGCTGGCCATCGCCTTCTCTGCACCGCTCCGCTGGGCCCTTCCTCTCAAGGACCGCTCCGCTGGGCCCTTCCTCTCAAGCACAGCTCCGCTGGGCCCTTCATCTCAAGCACCGCTCCGCTGGGCCCTTCATCTCAAGCACCGCTCCGCTGGGACCTTCCTCTCAAGCACCGCTCCGCTGGCTACCGCCGTCTCTGCCCCGCTCCGCTGGGCCTTTCCTCTCAAGCACCGCTCCGCTGGGCCCTTCATCTCAAGCACCGCTCCGCTGGGCCCTTCCTCTCAAGCACCGCTCCGCTGGCCACCGCCGTCTCTGCACCACTCCGCTGGGCCCTTCCTCTCAAGCACCGCTCCGCTGGGCCCTTCCTCTCAAGCACCGCTCCGCTGGCCACTGCCGTATCTGCACCGCTCCGCTGGCCCCTTCCTCTCAAGCACCGCTCCGCTGGGCCCTTCATCTCAAGCACCGCTCCGCTGGGCCCTTCCTCTCAAGCACCGCTCCGCTGGCCACCGCCGTCTCTGCACCGCTCCGCTGGGCCCTTCCTTTCAAGCACCGCTCCGCTGGCCACCGCCGTCTCTGCACCGCTCCGCTGGGCCCTTCCTCTCAAGCACCGCTCCGCTGGGCCCTTCATTTCAAGCACCACTCCGCTGGGCCCTTCCTCTCAAGCACCGCTCTGCTGGCCACCGCCGTCTCTGCACCGCTCCGCTGGGCCCTTCATCTCAAGCACCGCTCCGCTGGGCCCATCCTCTCAAGCACCGCTGGCCCATTGGCAGAAGGGGCAGGCCCGGATCTGTGTCGGGCAGGGCTGCACGATACACTCTGGGCACCAAGACTCCTCCAGTACCAGTGGAGTCTGTAATCCACTTGAGTGACTGTGGCTTTGCACTCCCCAGGATTGAACAGTGGGCAAACCACCCACTGTATAGACTTGAGAGACTGTGGCTTTGCACTCCCCAGGATTGAACAGTGGGCAAACCACCCACTGTATAGACTTGAGAGACTGTGGCTTTGCACTCCCCAGGATGGCAAGTGGGCAACCCACCCACTGTATAGACTTGAGAGACTGTGGCTTTGCACTCCCCAGGATGGAACAGTGGCCATGGAGGCCCCTCGTGGATCTGGCGTCGTGGACTCATGTGGCTGAGGTGCCCCCCCTTCCCTTCCCCCTGAGGTGCCTGTAGTTTTGCTATCTGATGCCCCTGCAGTGTTCTCTCCTATGGATTCGGGTCTCCTGTGTGGGCTTTGCCCATGTGTTGAGGACCATTGGCCCAAGTACAATGACTGAAAGCCTATTTTGACAGGACAATTTACATATGTGTATATAGTTATAAGATGTTCAAATTATTTTTTACTTTGCCTTACAATATATTTGAATTTCATGATAATATTATTTTGTCTTTGCATTCTTTCGGGGGGCTTGGGGGGTGTCACTCTGAGTTGTTGCTCTGCATTGATTGGGTGTGTCGCGTATGTGTGTGCCCGTAATCTTTTCTCCTCCCCCCTCCCCTGTGTCGTAGGTGCAGTACTCACCGTTGTCTTCTGCGCCGGCGTTCGTGCTCCTGGTAGAGGAGCAGGTAGACAATAGCTGATAGGATGTGTAGTTCTGGTTCCATGCTGTCCAGATTCCTCGTGGAGTGTGTAGAGGTGAGCGTTTTCCCGTTCGTAGTCTGTTTCCGCCGTGTTTTTATCGGCGGGGCTCCCGCCCCGGAAAAGGTGGCGGATTGGTGAGTTGTGATAGGGTGGGCGGTACATTGTCTGCCGCCTGTCTGATGGCGGTGACCGCCGCGCTGTTTGTTTGTCCCGCCGTGGCGGTCGGAGTGTTAAAGTGGCAGGCTGTGTTGGCGGTTTCCGCCAGGGTCAGAATTCCATTTTTTTTACTGCCTGCCTGTTGGCGGGTTGGCTGCCGCTTTAACACCGACCGCCAGGGTTGGAATGACCCCCTATATCATAACAAGCTTTCAAAATGGCGATTAAATGTAGCTTACTTAAAACCTTACATCCAACTGTGCACTATATTTGTATGTATTGTAGTGCATCATTTAATTGAAAGCGTCTCTTCACGTTCTATAGAAAAATAACCACCCTTTCACATTCATGTTTAATAGGTATAGTGGCACAGCAAAACCTAGCTCTCTCAGTATCAACCTGCATAATGTCATAATCATTGTCACTGAGTTTCTCAGTGAACTCTGTGGCAATTTCTCAGTTGTCCTACATATTAGAAAAGATCATCTATACCTCTCACAAGAGTACCACACGTGATATATATTCAGAGATTTCAGTGTTCCAGACCAACTGCTCCTTCCACCAGTCTATGAACAGATTGAAGTAGCTGGGGTTGACACAGGTGCACGTTGCAACTTCCTGTAGCTGTCCATACAAATGACTCTCAAAAAGAAAATATATTCTGGATTAGACTGATATGCACCTTCTGTAGTAACACCTTATTATAATGGAATACATGAAGGGGCCTTGATCTAAAAATTGTATAACTAAATGTTTCCTCAAATAGACTGGCTGTGTTGAGATTATAGGGGTTCCTGGTAGCTTGATGACATTCTTATCACTTTTGTGTATTAAAAAGAGTGTAAGTAACATGGAGATCTTGTTCCTAAGATATTGACATTTCTTTACTTGCAAAACACCACCACTGCACCACTCACTCAACACATCAAATAATTCATGCTTGACATTGTTAAAATGTTCCATGGTGGTTACTTCATAACATGTTTCCACAGTAAAATGTTTTTATACTTCTTTCAAATGTAAGTCTTTGGCCCAAAGGTCTATATTACCACCTTTATCCGATCATTTATTATTAATAAAATCGTTGTTTTGCAGACCTTGCAGAGAATCATTACTCATACCAAACATTCTCATGGGTATCTTTAGAGTTCCAACGTGTTTATTCTTGAGATCTGCATCTGCGTCTTTTTGGAAGACAGCTATTATGTCATGCGGCATAGATGGCATATACTTTGATAAAGGTTTGAAATGACTGCCACTGCTGGCTTTCAATGAAATACCTTTTAAATGGTCTGAAATAGAAACTTCATCAATGACTTCACCCAGTTCAAGATTCGCCTTACAGCCTGTATGTAAGCCTATAGCGGTAGGGACTACAATAGTCTGTTCCTTGTACACGGCACATTTTTATTCTATGAATTGCTACCCACTGGCCAAACATACATTAGAGATTCATGACTTTCTTAGTCATTAAACCCTGGATGCCATTTTACAAACAGAAACATGGCTCATGGATTTGTCAGCACCTGATGTGCTTACAGCCATACCACAGGGATATGCTAGGGTTAGGAGGGATAGGGCCACACAAAGTGGTGGTGGGATTGCCATTATAATTAAGCAAACACTGCGGTGCACCATTACTGAAGTTGGGATTGTTGACTGTGAAGCTGCCTTCTTTCGGCAGGCTTTATCTGGAAATCTTTTTGAAGCAGGCTTTCTAATATTGTTTCCCTTGGCCCAGTTTCAGACTTCATGACCTCCCTCACTGATGTGTTTCCAGGGTATGAGGTAGCTAACTTTACTATCATTGGGGATCTCCATCTTCATTTTCATGATGGAGGCTGCCAATTAGCAGCTGCCTTGATGGCAGATCTAGAGGCTTTTCTAATGAGTCAATTGTTTCAGGCTACGCAGTACAATCTTCGCCATACTTTAGTCCCCATCTTCTCTAACTTAGTCGAGCTAAAGATGGACCCTCCACTCCCCTTATCATGTTCTGACCACTTGGCACTTCCTTTCTAAATTCACTCACTATCTGAACCCTTGTCACCAGGCTACAGGCAATCAGTGATGACAAGGAAATGGATGAAGGTGACCCAGAGCGCCTTCTCCCAGGCTCTTGAGGCAAATCGTCCGATATTAGACAAGTGTCTGGATAGAGCGGACTCTCAACTGACAAAGTGGATAAAGGCCGCTCTGGATTATGTGGCACTGCAGGTAAAGTGGACCATACAAAGGTCAAGGCCATTTGTGGCTTGGTTGAATGAGGACCTAGTGGCACAAAAAAACTGTAGATTACTCTAACGAATCTGGCGCAGTAATTATGAGCCTACCAGTAAGACCACATATCTAAACGCCATGGAACAGTATCATAGGCAGATTAAAAGGACGCGGCTGGATTACTTTTCTGTCAGGATCGAGAGAGTGAAAAATTCCTCTTAAGAACTTTTCGTGATAGTTAAGTCATTAACCTTGCTGGAGCAAGTGTCAGTAGTGACCCTGTCATCAGAAGAGCATTGCAATACCTTGGCCCAATATGTTTATGACAAGGTGGCTACGATTTATGTCTCCTTCCCCACAAAGGTAAAAGAGCCTCTCTGCCTCAATGCATTATTTGACTCAACAGATGATAAGTTCTGACCCAGGTTAGGGAAGTTCTGACCCAGCTTAAGGTCTGTGACAGCAGGAGCTCCTTCTGACCCTGCCTTGTTTTAGAACAGGGGTTGGAGGTATTGGTCCCCTTCTCGGGGAGCTACTTAACAACATTTTCAGGACGGGACTGATCCCTCAAGCATAGAAACATACTATCATAGTGCCTCTCCTAAACAAACCTTTATTGGATCCAGCAAAACCGGAATATTTTTGAGCATTGCCATTTCTCCCTTTTTTCTCCAAAGTAACTGAAAAATAAGTTAAAGCTCAACTCTCAACATTCATGAAAGAAAGGGATCTTCTCCATAAGGCCCAATCTGGTTTATGACCACAGTATAGTACAGAGTCAGCTCTCTTGCTAGACTCTGAAACCATCCGTCATAGTGGAGTGAGGAGACAAGGCTGCTTTATTACTTTTGAATCTCAGCGCAGCCTTTGACATGGTATCTCATAGCCTTCTGTCGGAGAGGCTTTTGAGGAATGGTATAGGAGGCAAAGCCCTGCGGTTGATTGCCTCTTTTCTCTAAAATAGCACATTCCAGGTGTCTCAAAAACCTTGCTGCCCTAAATCCCCCCTCTCCAAGAGGGGATACCTCAGGGCTCTTCTTTGAGCCCTACATTGTTTAATGTTTACATGCGCCCCCTGCCTGATATCATTGAGCAAAGTGACTTTAACATTGTGTCATATGCCAATAATATACAATTCATTATTACTCTATCCCAGGATGCTAGGAACACGGCAGCTCATTTAAACTGAAGCTGTTATCTTTGGTAAGCAACTGTCAATCTGGTTTTCAGCGTGGTAACCTGAATCACTGGGACCTGTGCCTACCCCGAAGCCGAAAATTAGGAATCTTGGGATCTGGTTTGACTCACAGCTTTCATTTGAGCACCAAATTGCAAGCCCAGCAGGTCAATGTTTTGTGATTTTGAGATCCTTAAAAAGAATCATAAACCTATTCCCAGAGGCTGCTAGGAAGAAGAGTGATTGAGTCATTAGTAATATCAAACCTGGAGTATTGTAATGTTCTTCATCTAGGGGTTTTACAAACCTGCTTGAAAAGGTTGCAGTGGGTACAAAACACAGCTGCCTCATTATTACAAAAATTTCCAAAAAGGACCAGGATGGGCCAAGCATTAGCACAACTGCAGTAGATTCCTTCAAAGGAAAGGGTTGCCTTTAAGGCAATGTGCTACTGGCACAAAATGTTCAACATTAAAAGGCCTACGATACTTGCATTAGCTGATTAAGCCTTATGTCCCCAGCAGGAATTTATAGTCAGCAGAAGCTTGTCTGGCCATGATCCCTACTTTTAAAAAGGTGTGTATCGGTGGTACCTCAGGTTCTAAGTGGCAAAACGCTGGAACTTCCTCTCTCTCTCTCAGGAAAGAGCACTGTGAAACTGTCTTCCATACGAGTCTGAAAACAAAGATGCAAGATATCACTTAGTATAGGTGGTTTGGAGATCCTTACCTAAAGTGTTTCGTATAGCGCTGGTACACCTCTATATGAGATAGCTATGCGCTTTATACAATCTGTTATTATTATTATTATAATTAGACTTGCTAATGTGTTAAGGTATTCTATATGTGAATTATGTAAGCCTGTGTTTAAGTGTGGTTGTGGCCTCTCTTTTACAGATTTAAGTAGAAAAATGTTTCATTTATTTAAGAATGCTAAAAAATTAAAAACATCCATTCTGGTTTGAGCAAAGATAATGGTAGATTTAGGTCAAAATGACAAATCCATATTCAAAATCAGGATTTGAGTTATTGTCAGTGGCCTCCTGTAATTTTCGTAGGGAGGGAGATGGACAGGACACATGTGCACACTAATTCATTCACACACACGCAAGCACACACACACATCCATTCACAACACTCATTACCAAATATTCATACATTCATGCACGCACCAAACATTCATAAAAGAACACACACACTTACCTACAGCTCAGCCTCAGACATCCCAGGAGGGTTGGGAAAGCTGCCTTCCCTTATTAGCTCAACTAAGGTCAGCCAATGAGGGAAGGCAGCAGTCCCAAATCTCTGAGGTCCCTGAAGGGTTGGACTGCTACCTTCCCTCATTGCCTGACCTTAGGTCAGCCATCGAGGGCAGACAGGAGTCCCAAGCTCATCATAGAGTGGGATGGGGTCAGTGGGACTACTGACCTCATTCCACTTTGTGATAAGGTGTCACTGATTGACACAAAGGCCTGGGCACTTCAAGGCTCAAAACTGAATCACCCAGATCAAAGTCAATGAGTTACACTACCCCTTGCCACCCAGGGAGAGGGCCTCAAGGACCTTTGCTGAGGCAGAGAAGGTCACATCCACTGGAGCTGTGACCTCCTCAGCCCAGCAGAGTTCAACTCAGGCAGCCAGGAGCCTGCGTAAATAGCGCATTTCTATCTCCTGGCTGCCTGACCTGAAAATGAAGAGTTTGTCAGGCTTGTCATAGTTGGACTCTCACTCCTTAGCGAGACTGCTGGTTTAGGGGCAGCAGCACTTCAATTTTTAGGCAACTGAGTCACTCCTACAACAAGTCGGTACTATCAGCCCAACCCTCCTGGCCCACAAGCAGCACCTCACCAAAACTCAGACAGTAAAGGTGATTTCTAGCAGCCTTATGCATGGACTCTAAATGCAACTTCTCAGGGAAGTTGTGGTGGAATGGAAGTTACCCTTTTCTCTTGTTAGCAATAAGTCCCATACACACACAGGCAATGAAGGAGATGCAGGAGAGTTTTCAATATATTTCTTGAAAAGACGTACAGTAAAACACATGAATTGCAATGATTGAGGTAATAAGCAATAATAAAAGCAAAATCATTAAGATGAGAGTTGTGAATATGAAACCCCCAACCATAGTGCAATAAACATAAGATATGCAGTTCTTAGAAGAGCTAGGTGAGATAACCCTAATCTGTCAATACCATGTCTAGATGAGACACCCCCTGCCCTCCTTACTTTGGAATGAGGTCACTCAGTCAGATTCCAGGGAAACACAAAGGTTGAGTTCTGCAGCAAGGTGATGTGTAGCATAGATGACATCTGGAAGGACCCCTCTAATGACCTTGAGCGTGTGAGGTGTATTTATATGGCTCATGTAGGATCCCTTACACAGGTATGTTCCTAAACAACTGATAATGTGGCAGACCTGTGGCAGCAATTACATAAACAATCCCTAACAAGTACACATTATGTTCCTGTCAAACCTAAGTGAGAAAGGAACATAATGACAATACCTACCTACATCACTGATAATGACTCCTTCTCAGAATGGCACTGATAAGCAAAAGCAAGGTCGGCAGCACCAAAGTGCAAAAATAAATAATAAAATAAATGGAATAAAGTTGAGCATGCTAAGTGGGTAAAAGGTCACAAGTTAACGGAGGTAACAGGCCTACAGGCCAAGGGCTAAGATAACTCCTGTGCCCATTGGGGAACTAAAATGGATTCATGACTCTGTCCCCATTGCTGGAACAAGGATGCTAACTCACTAGCGAGGGAGCATGAGTCCAAGTCTAAAAATGCTCTAAACTAAAAGCCTACAATATAGTTAAAAGTCAAGCTAAAAATATGCAAAAGAGATGTAATGTCAACCCATGACATGCAAGGCAGGCCCAATAGAGGCCAAATTTAAAAAGCCAATTTGGTGTTACATTGTGACTAGTTATAAATAAGCCAATGGTCTAATTTCTCAACAATAGATATGGTTTTGTAGAAGGTCTCCAAAGTCATCAAACTAGAGTGTGTCCAGGAAGGACTCCATATCGGCAGATGTCAAATCGATCACAGGACTGGGAGAAGAACCCATGGAGCAGAATTGCGCTGATGCCTCATAGGCAGGATCACCCTCGTAGGCACCACCATTCATTTTGCCATACTTTGAAGGAGCCAAGTAGTTCACAAGCTGTGGCTCATAAGTGGCCTCGCAAATCAACCTCAGTCTTTTGGGGCATAACCGTGAATGAACCCTCATCAGGAACATTAACAGTTCCTTATCCACAGGGGGCACTGGCTGTGCAGCAAGACACACTCTAAGAGTACATTCAAAGAGGCACCAGTCAATGAAAGACAGGTTGCACGCACCACAGGACTGGCCGGAATGACAATGAAGATTCATGCTCCTGTTCTTCTATCAACAGAGCTCCGAAGTACTCAACAATGCGGTCACAACACAGCTGAGCTGGTAGTAGCTTCATCACTCCGCTTAGCTGTGAAAGCACAACCACTGCGTATCAGGAATAGGAGTAGCAGTACTCTGCCAATCAGTGTCAAAGTTCTAGGAAACCTGCCAAACACACTCAAAAAGAGTGCATTGATAGCTGAAGGAATGACTCCAAAGACGGTCAGGAAGGTGGAAACAAATCCAGAACTGACAGCCTTAAAAAAGTATATAAACTCTGCAGTGCTTGAGGCATTCAAAATCCTGCTGACCAGTTCTCCAAAGTGTTTGGGGAAGTTGGTATTTTATAAGGATTGCATCTCCGCTGATGATCTCGCTATCTGGAGAGTATACGTCTCCTTGGCCGATGTCAACCCACTTGTTTTTTAAACAGTAGCACCTTTAGTCTGGTCAGCTTGTCAAAAGTTACATTAGTAGTATCAATGTGAGGCCACATTTCTGCTACTCTTATCTTTGTGTGTGGGGGAATAAAACATGGCCACATCAAGTTACTATTTGAGAAACTGAATTTGCATATGCAGTACCCTTCAGAAAGCATGCCAAGTTTGTGACCTCCGCATTGTAAAAACCGTGAAGGGACACATGCTTGCAAATCATTGAATGACTAACAGTTGTCTCACATTTGCTTCCATTCAGAAAGACCTCTGTTTTGCTGTTCATATATTTGAACTCGAAATGCAACTCCCACCCTTCCTTAATATAGCTAACTCCTAGCCACTCGTATCTGCCTACAGCAAAATGTTTCAAACATTTTGTGAAACGAAAGGTGGAAATCGGCAGAGTTAAAACCCTATGTGCTAACCATACTGTTGATGGTGTATCTGTTACAGTGAAAGGTAACTTTTCTCCTTTTCCGATGTTAAGCGTGATGTAACTTGTTTCCTTTTTATCCATTATCTGTTGTTCCCTGGACAAACTAAAAGCATCAAACAATTCACTACTGTTTATATATTTCCAAGGTACGCAGACGTTTATCAGAATCTGCAATGTCCAACCCAACTGTATAATGGAACACAGCTAACTTTGCCCATGTTGTAAATGGGACATGTCATTCTGCATGATGTCAATTGAAAAGACACAATGTGAAGTGTGTATATTCTGTCAGTCAGAGTGCTCATGTCATTATCAACAACAGCTAAAGTATTTTCAATATTTTCTTTATCTATCTCCCTTTAACAACCAGGCACTTCCATTTGAGAAAGATTCCAAATCTCATTGTATATGGCATACAGGAATTGTTTAGAGCGGGATTTTCTTAGATCTAGCAAGAAATCCTGCAAGTCAATTTTCTATGACAGGAGACTAAGATGTTCTTTAACTGCTGTTAAGGTGTTGGTGCATAACTATTATTGGCACAGTTGTCTCTCACTGTGGCCCATATTTATACTTTTTGATGCAAAACTGCGCTAACGCAGTTTTGTGTCAAAAAAATTAGCGCCGGCTAACGCCATTCTGAAGCACCATGCAGGCGCCGTATTTATTGAATGACGTTAGCCGGCGTTAGCCGCCGGCGCCGTCTGGTGTGCGTTAAAAAAAACGACGTACACCAGGCAGCGCCGGCGTAGGGGGAAATGGGGCTTGGGCGTCAAGAAATGGGGCAAGTCAGGTTGAGGCAATTTTTTCGCCTCAACCCGATTTGCGCCATTTTTTTTCACTCCCAACCCCCATAGAAATGACTCCTGTCTTAGCAAAGACAGGAGTCATGCCCCCTTGCCCAATGGCCATGCCCAGGGGACTTATGTCCCCTGGGCATGGTCATTGGGCATAGTGGCATGTAGGGGGGCACAAATCAGGCCCCCCTATGCCAAAAAAAAAAAAAAAAACACTTACCTGAACTTATCAAATGTCCCTGGGATGGGTCCCTCTAGCCTTGGGTGTCCTCCTGGGGTGGGCAAGGGTGACAGGGGGGGTCCCTGGGGGCATGGGAGGGCACCTCTGGGTTCCTTCAGAGCCCACAGGTCCCTTAACGGCTGCCTTTTGCAGGCGCTAAAAAACGGCGCAAAAGCGGCCGTACGTCATTTTTTTTGACCCGCCCACTCCCGGGTGTGATTTTTGCCCGGGAGTATAAATCCAACGCACATGCCTCGGAGTCGATTTTTTAGACGGGAACGCCTACCTTGCATATAATTAACGCAAAGTAGGTGTCCACGCTAAAAAATGACGCTAACTCCATGGACTTTGGCGCTAGACGCGTCTAACGCCAAAGTATAAATATGGAGTTCGTTTTGTGTCGAAATTGCGTAAAAAAAAAACGACGCAATTCCGGCGCAAACGGAGTATAAATATGCCCCTGTATGTAGTAATTATTATCAAAAGTGTTGACCAAAGACATAGCAAGGGTCTGGCCAGCTAATCTTGAAACCCCCTGAGGAATTTACAAAATGTGCCTGACAACCATGTGTGTCCAAAGGCCACAATAACCACCCACCAGGACTTGAAAGTGTGGAATCAAAAGTATGATTATGGACCCAGGCAGAGCAGGTTAGGCTGAACTAGGAGACATGCAAAGCTCATGCAATACCACTTATAGTTACACAGTACTTATTCACAAGTAAAGACAATACTCAGTGTTACCAAAAATAAAGGTATTTATTTGGGTGACACAGAATAAAAAATATCTTAGAGACAATTCTCCTTCTGGAGGTAAGTAGTATACACAATATATACAGTAGACACCAAAATTAGACAAGTAAATAGTCATAGAACAATGCAAACAGTAGGAAATTCTATAGAATGCAATGGGAGAAAATAGGTCTGGGGGCAACACAAACCATATACTAAAAAAGTGGAATGTGAATCACAAATTCCCCCCTAGAAAAGTGCAGTGTGTGCAGAATCACTGGGAGAGTAAGAATACAGTAAAGGTAAGTACATTTCCCCACCTCAGAGCCCATAAAAGCAAGAGTAAGTTTCCTTAGGACACACTACACCTTGTTTTGGGGATTTTGCAGCAGCCAACCAAGTCTGCAAAGAACAACTGCTGGATTATTGCACCTGAAGACCTGCAAAGGAAGGGGACCAAGTCCAGAAGTCGAAAGAAGTTCCAGGAAGGACAGGAGCCCCTGCCAACCCAGAAGAGGGTGTAAAAAAGAAGAGTCCCTGGTTAGTCGAAGACTGCAGGAATGCACCCTAGTAAGAGGCCAGCGGGTTCCTACATGAGGCAAAAGATGTCCCACGGTGTGAAGATTGTTGCAGATTAGAATTTGTGTCAGAAGTTGCCAACAAGCCTTGGCTATGACAAAAGTGCATTTGGCATCAAAATGGTGCTGTATGGACCCAGGAGGGACCTGGGGTCCTCAACTCTGTGTGAGGAGGAAGAGGGGCGCTCAGCACCTTAGAGAGCCCTCAGGATGCCAGCCAGCAGCCCCAGGAGCTGCAGGACCGGGGTTCAAAGGAGGTGTAAAATGCAGTTGATGTAGCACAGCAGAAGAAGGTCCCATGCCGCTGGAGAACAACTCAGCGAGTTGAGTGTCACAGGATGGAGTGCTGGGGACCTGGGCCAGGCTGTGCATGTAGGAATTTTGCAAAAAATGCTCAGAGACCTCAGGAGGCAAAGAAGACACAGTACACCGGGGTACCATCATTCTCAGGGAAGGCAAGGTCTTACCTCCTCCAAATTGCATCAGCTGAACCTCAGGACAGTCTATGTTGATGATGTCCACTCTCTGTGTCCTTAGGAGTATGCATATCAATATGTGTGATTCCAAGGTGGTGCTGTGGTGTTACAGTACAAAGGCTTTACTTTATTTTTGGAAGAGAAATGGGTACCTCTAGAGCCCTTGCAAAGCATGCACTATTACAGAGTAAGAGTCTGATTTAGACCATGGTGATTAGCCCGCTGTTTGTCAGAGTGGCAAATGTCATCTCCTCTGTCAACGCGCAAGAGCCGCTACCTGCCAAATTAAGAGTTCTGCCTGCTAAATTAGGAGACTACTGCTTGCACTATGGTGATCTTGGTGCCTGTACAGGAGCCTCAACCATTGAAGCTCTTGTAAAGAGACTGAGGGGCTCATTTTGAGTTTGACTTATAGAAAAGGCCATCCACCATACTTCCATGGTCAGGTTGCCTCCTGTGCAGCTGCCTTCCCTCACGCCCCATTAAGAGTTCCCTACTGGGCCAGCGGGCTGACTCAGTGTTTCTGCCCACTTGCCCAGAGGGGAACAGCCTACAACATTGACGCTGGCTCATAACTGAGCAGGCGGCAATGATACGTTGCACTGGTTACTGTCTGCAGTGCAGACAGTAAATTGCGAGATTAGGCTGGCCACGGAGGCTCCCATCACTGCCCATGCCAAGTGCATGGGCAGTGCAGGGCCATCCCTGGGGCCCTGTGAACCCTGTCTCCACCAGCCTTTTCATGGCAGTACTTCCGCCATGTAAAAGCTGGCAGAGAGGGGGGTCGTAACCCCTAGGGTGGCTTTGCATGCAGTGCTGCCCTGGCAGATTAGGACCGTCACCTGCTCCTGTGGAGGGAAACTGGCGGTGCTGGTGGTCTGACTGTGGCACAACCGCCACAAACATAATGTGGCGGTCAGACTGCCTCAAAAGTGGTCGGACCATGTTGCTCCGTTCACTGTCTGCAATGCAGACAGTAAATTGCGTGATGGGGCTAGCCATGGGGGTCCCCTACACCCCGTCTACACCAGCCTTTACATGACGGTACTACTGCCATGTAAAAGCTGGCGGGGAGGGGGGGTCATAATCCCCAAGGTTGTGCTGCATGCTGCTCTGTCCTGGCGGATTAGGACTGCTGTGGAGGGAAACTGGCAGTGCTGGCAGTACAACAGTAGCACAACCTGCCACGGGCATAATATGGCAGTCAGACGGCCGCCAAAGTGGTTGGACCACCACTTTAGTGGCGGTCAGACAGCTACCGCCACCCGTAATGACCCCCTGAATGTTTAGTGTGCTACTACATCTTTTAGGCGGCCCAGCCCAAACATTTTTGTTTCTCATAAAAACAGAATCAATATTCTCTCACACACTGATAGTTTACTTACAGGGTTTGGGGCCATTTTTTTTTTCTGTTCTTGACCTCCAGACAGACCGTCTGCTCTAAATAGAGCAGGAGGTCTGATGCCCTTGCTCTGATGGCCCTACACTGTTGGGCCGTATGAGTATATTTTCAGACAGTAGACCCTGTGGGAGCACAAACATCAGAAAACTGAAGGTCCAACAGACTCATAATTGAGTAAGCAGACTCAGAGTTTAGCTGAGTACTGTCCAACAAACTCTAAATCAGGCTTTAAATGCCCAAGTATACCGTTTCTATGCGCCCTTCTTATTGGTAAACCATGTTGACTTTCCACAATAATCTTGTTTCTTTTTTCCTAATTTTAAACCTTACATTTTTAGATACTGAGCAATTGTCAAAAAAGGCATTATTTTTTTAAATACTAGAAATTTATGAAAAATAACTAGTGTATCAAAATAATATTTTTTATCATAAATACTTAAAATCGCTTAAAGCTTGAGGATCCTGTTTCTGTTCTAAATAAATATTGTTTCTAATGTTACAATATTAGTTATTATAAAATGTTTGGCTATGAAGATGACAGAAGTCAATTGAACGGTGACAAAATGAGCTGAAGACTTTGTGAATGAAAACAAGTAACCTCCAATAGCACACATGAATTAAAAAATACTTAAAACCCCAGGGACATCAATTACCGTTACTCTGTGTGACAGATGATTCAAAAGAAAACAAATAGTTTAGCTGCTATGTTATTTACTCCTGGATAAATTAGTCAATTTAAATTCCCCAAGCTGTCAAGACCAACAAGATGTTTCAAGGGACATATTAATCATTCATGAGAAAAGTGTTATGAAACTGATTCTGAAATAAATCTCTTACTGTCAAGTCTCAAATGTGAATATCAATGGTTCTAAATAATTACAGTTATATTAAGGCAAGTCCAAATGTTTTCAGAATTCTTTCAGATCACACATTCATAATAATAGGAAAAGTGGGGGATGAATGAGATTATAATTCAAAAGCAATAGAGGCTATTTATGCTTTCAAGCATGTTCAACTGTATATGGATGTTATAGGGGACAGGACATCGCATGAGAACTCATTCATTAGCAGCTTGCATTGATTTTGAAAGTTTGAGGAAAAATACATTGTAATCTGTGTTTGTCTTGTGGGATAACATGCACCATATTATGGAAACCAGACCACTAGGTGGTCTATAACACAGTACATCATCACTGGTCATGCTCAACAGATACCAGGACTATTCTCATGTTTCCTTGGAGTCCTACACGCTTCCTGCTCCAAGTGGAAGATCATCTGCTGGCCTCGCTCCCTGCGCATCTTAAAACAGCGTGTACAACTCTTGCAATCTACTTGGGTGCTGAGAGTGCTCATGCCCCTGGCGACTGTGGATCTCAGCCAGTGAAGGCAGCTCCGATACACTTGGTAATCAGCACAGCTGGACATCGTTAAAGTTTCATTAAAGTATCATCAAAGCATCAAGGCTTCTGGGCTGATATCCCAATCAATTCTCAATACTTCATTCAATGTCTAATAATAAGTTTCAAAGTGATAGAGTAAAACATAGTGGCCAGGTCAAGGTAATGTCAAGGGTCACAAGGAGTAAGAGGCAAAATAAGCTGCTGCATATAAGAATATGTGCTCTCTCCAAAACAATTGTGAACTTTTTAGGTAGGTAGGACATAGCAGTGAACATGGACTAGCAGTTTCAAGCCATTCCTATTTCTTTCACTTAATAGGGCTCAGTTTGACTTTGAAGAATAGTTTACTTCCTCCCCACACAGATGGGTGTGGTGGTGATTGTAACCCCTATGCACAGGGCATGAGGGTTTCCACTGGATGCCTGGTCCTACTCTCAAGATGAGCCTCAGGGAGTATAGTAAAAGTGAATCACTTCCTAAATAAGTCAAACTTCTTGCAAATCTTGAGAGCCTTCTTGGTTCTAAACCATCATCATTACTTTGTCACAGTCAAAATGGCAAGGTCTCCTCAATTATGTTATGTGACACTGCCGCTAGTTTGGCATCATGGCACTCAAACTATCCAATGCAAATACAATGGGACCTAAATGCTTGGTTGTAGAAGTGTGTGACTATAAGATGAGTGAATAGGGAAAGGTGCATAAGGTCCTGACATGTGGGCTTCCCATGTTGCAGGAAACTTGTCACTGGTTGCATGTATGATTATGTTTAAATGGTATTTGAGAGAGATATGGGGGGTTATTCTAACTTTGGAGGAGGTGTTAATCCGTCCCAAAAGTGACAGAAAAGTGACGGATTTACCACCAGCCGTATTACGAGTCCATTATATCCTATGGAACTCGTAATACGGCTGGTGGTATATCCGTCACTTTACCGTCACTTTTGGGACGGATTAACACTCCTCCAAAGTTAGAATAACCCCCATAGTGTGCCTTATGCTGCCTAATTTATTTGAATTTTTATGGGATTTTTAACAATGTATTACCCTGGTTTGAATTGCAGTTCATTTGATTCGTAGATGATGGGTATTTTCTTGCAAATTGGTTTGCTATCACCAGGGACTTGGACATTTGAAAGACACACATTTTTCCAGCATTCTGAAAAGAAACATAATTGCCTACATTTTTACTGAACAGTGGCAATTTAAATTTGAACCACTCCAGGTAAGAGAGGAGAAGTACTAGCGTAGATTGTTCTCTCAGGGAGAAACCAACGTAGGAGAAATTTTGCCCAACGATGTTAAGTTATTTTCGAGGATTTCACTCCAGCATCTTAATACTGTTCCAGAGTTTGTTGTGTTCAGTTGTGGGGCCCTGCACCTTTGTGAGGCTCTGCACCTAGATCTGCCCACCAGGCCTGCTAACGTGTGCAGATGGCCAGTTTACACATGGAAATATTTCAGTTTTGTCTGGGATGAGTTTAAGCTGGCTTGCAGTCACCTAGGGCCAGATGTAGCAAAGTCCCAAATTGCGAGTTGCAATTTGCGAGTCCCAGCGACTCGCAAATTGCAACTCGCAATTTGGGATGCAGAAAGGTGTCTCAGACACCTTCTGCGAGTCGCTATGGGGTCGCAAAGACCCACCTCATTAATATTAATGAGGTGGGTCGCAATTTGCGACCCCATAGCGATTCAGGGCACTCACGGGGATGGTGGCCTGCTGGGAACAGCAGACCACCATGTCCGTGACTGCTTTTAAAAAAAGCAGTTTTTTTTTCCTAAGTGCAACCCGTTTTCCTTAAAGGAAAACAAGCTGCACTTTGAAAAAAAAAACTGAAACCTTTTGTTTCGGTATTTTTCAGGGTTCTGCTCTGAAAAATTTATTTTTGTGCCAGACACAAAGGGGAAGAGGTCCCATGGGGACCCCTTCCCATTTGCGCCTGGGTTACCATCCACTTCATGTGGATGGTAACTGCGCTTTCATTTGTGACCGCAATCGCGGTCACAAATGAAAATGCATACCAGTGCGACTCGCAAATAGAAAGGGAACACCCCTTCCTATTTGCGACTCAGAAATGCATTTTGCGAGTCGGTTCCGACTCGCAAAATGCATTTCTACATCTGAAAGTGGCTTTAGCGACTCGCAAACTGTGATTTTCGCCGTTTGCGAGTCGCTAAAGCTTTGCTACATCTGGCCCTTAGTGTTTTATAGCCAAGAGACATGGGCAGTCATTACAACATTGGCGGTAAAAGCCGCTTACCGCTGTGCAGAAGACAGCCAACACACCGCTGCGGCCGCAGAATTCCGCCACAGCTATTATGACCCACAGCACGGAATCTGCCAAAATTCAGACACCCACACAAGTCCGCCACACCAAAGGTCAGTGATAAACTGGCGATAACAAAACCTCCACCGTCACGCCAACAGCAATACGCCCACACTATCACGACCCACGAATCCACGCGGTGGTCTTTCAACCGCAGTATTCCATTGGCGGTACACACCGCCGCGCTCAAAATACACACACATATACAAAACACAGCCACATTGGACAATTCCAAATACACACACCTGATGCACATACACACACAACTCCCACACATCCACTACAATATAAAACAAACACGCACATAACCCACAAACCCTTACGACCACAAATCACGAACGAAAGCCAGAGAGAGACACCACCAGCAACAACACTAGCATCCACAGGCACACAACACCATCACCCACATAACTTCTACGCACCTCACACAACACCCCACTACATATCAGCACACTTATCACCACAAACACCACCCCACACATCACCCACACCACCCCATGGCATGGCAAAGATACCCCAGGTTCTCGGAGGAGGAGCTCAGGGTCATGGTGGAGGAAATCGCCCGGTTAGAGCCACAGCTATTCGGATCACAGGTGCAGTACACCTCCATTGCAAGGAAGATAGAGCTATGGCGAAGAATAGTGGACAGGGTCAACGCAGTGGGACAACACCCAAGAAATCGGGAGGACGTCAGGAAGAGGTGGAACGACCTACGGGGAAGGTGCGTTCCGTGGTCTCCAGACACCACCTGGAGGTTCAGCGGACTGGCGGAAGACCCCCACCTCCCCCCCCACAACTAACAACATGGGAGGAGCAGGTCTTGGCGATTCAGCATCCTGAGGGACTCGCAGGAATAGGTGGAGGAATGGACTCTGGTAAGTCAAAGCTTTACTATTACATCCCCCACCCTACCTGCATGCTATCACATACCCCCACACTCGCCCTCACCCCCATCATTCCTACTCCTCACAAATGTCCCAACATCACAAACCACACATCCCAACACCAAGCCCTGCATGCAACAACAAAGCATGGACACCCATCACTAAAGCATGCCCACTGCACATACCTATACACCCCCCTAAACCATCATCACACAAGGTCCCACACAGGAATGCTAGCACTGGGGTACACGGTCACCCACCCATTGCACACCTTGACACACACAGATGCAATAATCATGCCTTTATACCCCTGCAGGACCCCTACCCAACGTCACCGGACAGGAGGGTCCACACATGTCCACACCACCAACAGTAGAGGCCCACAGTGATGACAGCACCTCTGTCCAACTGGATCTAGATGACCAGCCCGGCCCATCGGGGACCTCGGGACAGTCGCTTCCCCACACCCAGTCACAGGCCACTACAGAACTTCCTCCCTCTGGAAACACCAGCACAGCACCCACCCAGCGGGCCCATACCTCCGTCCCCAGGACACGTCAATCAGCTGTGTGTCTACCACTACAGGGAACCCAGGCTAACCCACCACCCCAACAACAACAGGGACCTGGGGGCAGGGGTAGTGGGCACACGGTCCAGGGCACGGAGGCCCAGGAACACAGGGGAACTGGGAGGGCTGCTGTGCGACAGGGGGCGGACAGGCCCAGGGAACCCACTCTCCACGAGGCCCTCTCCAACATCATGGGAGCCTACCACCACTCCCAGGAGACGATGGCAACAGTACTGGCCAAGTTTCAGGAGACCCAGTGCCTGAAGGAGGAACAGTATATGAGCTTCAGGGAGGAACTCAGAACCATCAATTCCACCCTGGGCACCATTGTAGAGGTGCTGAAGGAAGTACTCAACACCAGGAGGGACACTGTGGCACAACAAGGGGCCCCTGACACCAGCTTGGACGATGAACTGCCCACCACCTCCGCTGGCGCTAGTGGACAGGACGCCCTGCCACAGGACTACCACACCAGCACCCCCCCCCTGCAGAGGGAGAACCACCTCGCAGACGGTCCCTAAGATCCAGGAACAAGACAGAGAACAATGCCAAGACCCCCGCCAAGAAATTAGACCACCCTGATTGTCATCCTACTGTCCCACTTTGTCACCCTGTCCATACTTAAACTGCCCCAGCTCTGCCATGGACATTCCTCCGCCATCACCCCTCACCATTTTGCTTCCCCCTCCAATTTTGAGCACTAAAATAAACACCCTTAAAGCACAAAACAATCTGGAGTCTGTCTGTGATTTCGGAATACTATATTAGCAATAACTGGGGCAAAAAGCTCTTTCATTTGTAATGTCAACATACCTATGTCACACAGCTCTAGTCCATGAGGAATCACATCAGATGTCTCACTGTGGGACCCAGATCTGTGAAATCACTGGGTGAAAAAGACAGACAGTAGAGAGGCAGTAGTGTTTAAGTACATGTAGTAGGCAGGTTTATATTCTTACCTGTGTTTCACTGGAAATATTGCTGGATCACTGAGTCCCTGTTGTCCATGTCTTCTTCCTCTGCTTCCTCGTCTTCACTGCCCACAGGCTCCACAGCTGCAACAACACTGCCATCTGGAACATCCTCCTGCAGAAAGGGTATCTGTCGTCGCAAAGCCAAGTTGTGAAGCATACAGCAGGCCACCATGATCTGGCACACCTTCTTTGGTGAGTAGAATAGGGATCCACCTGTCATATGGAGGCACCTGAACCTGGCCTTCAGGAGGCCGAAGTTCCGCTCGATCACCCTCCTAGTTCGCCCATGGGCCTCATTGTAGCGTTCCTCTGCCCTTGTCCTGGGACTCCTCACTGGGGTCAGTAGCCATGACAGGTTGGGGTAACCAGAGTCACCTGCAAATGTCGAGGGACAACTGTTAGACACACACTAACCTGGAGGGATATCCCCAGACCCAGACAACCATTCCCACTGTCTTCCTTCCAGGTGCTCACCTAATAGCCACACACGGTGCCTCTGGAGTTACCCCATCACATAAGGGATGCTGCTATTCCGCAGGATGTAAGCGTCATGCACTGAGCCAGGGAACATGGCATTCACATGGGAGATGTACTGTTCTGCCAAACATACCATCTGTACATTTATTGAATGATAACTCTTGTGGTTTCTGTACACCTGTTCACTCCTGTGGGGGGCGACCAAAGCCACATGTGTCCCATCAATGACACCTATGATGTTGGGGATATGTCCCAGGGCATAGAAATCACCTTTCACTGTAGGCAAATCCTCCACCTGAGGGAAAACGATGTAGCTCCGCATGTGTTTCAGCAGGGCAGACCACACTCTGGACAACACGTTGGAAAACATAGGCTGGGACATCCCTGATGCTATGGCCACTGTTGTTTGAAATGACCCACTTGCAAGGAAATGGAGCACTGACAGTGTAGTGTGGTCAATTTAATGTATCCTTTGCGCGTTAGCTTCAGGCGTTAGGCGCCTGAAGCTAACGCGCAAAGGATACATTAAATTGACCACACTTCAACAGCACCTGCACTTGAGGGGGGATTCCTGTGGGATGGCGGATATCTGACATCAGGTCTGGCTCCAGTTGGGTACACAGTTCCTGGATTGTGGCACGGTCAAGCCTGTGTGTGATTAAAACATGTCTTTCCTCCATTGTTGACAGGTCCACCAATGGTCGGTACACCGGAGGATGCCACCATCTCCTCACATGTCCCAGCGGATGGTGCCTATGAAGGACAACAGCGAGCACAGAGTCAAACAACTCAGAGGTACGTACCCACAGCTTACACAGAACACCATTCATACTCAAAAAGTGGCCTGTATGTGTGTTGAGTCTAGGCCTAGGTATGTGTGACGCAGTTGAAAATTAAGCCATGTGGGCCCCTGAAATGGCGGCTGCCTGACCTCTAAAGTGGGACAATGGGATGTGAGGTAACTGCGCTGGCATTGTACACCATCGCGGTAGGCGGTCGAAGACCGTGGCACAATGCTGCATTGGTTAACATTGGACCCTATGGGTACTAGGAGCCAATGACGATGTATGCCGGTGGTGACGGTACGCACCGCCGCGGACGTGACCGCCATTTTCTATCTGTTCAATCACTCGATACCTGATCTTCGACAGGAGAGGACCTACACTGCAAGTGCTGCTGTGACCTCGGTCTGGAAGAGACAATGGCTCGAGTGTCTGGGGAAAGGGCCCCTGCCTTTACATCGGAGGAGTTGGAGAAACTCATGGACGGGGTCCTCCCCAGTCCACGCTACTCTACGGTCCTGCAGACAAACAGTTAAGTACACTGGGAGCATGCTGTATGGGCTATGCCTGTGTGGAGAGGGGTGGATGTAAGAAGGAAGGGGGGAGAGTGCGGCGTGTATGAAACAACTGTGAGTGCATGTGCCACATGGCAAGGGTAGGGATGGGGGCCAATCACTTTGACGGTGCAGTTGGTAATTACTTTCTCTTTCCCCTGTACAAATCATGTAGGTCAGCGCCCACCAGAAAAAACATATTTGGCGTGCCATCGCCAAGGACGTCCGGACCCTGGGGGTCTACCACAGACGGAGCACCCACTGCTGGAAAAGATGGGAGGACATTCGCCGCTGGAGCAAGAAGACGACGGAGGCTCAGCTGGGGATGGCCTCCCAACGTGGGAGGGGTGCCCGTCGCACCATGACACCCCTGATGTTCAGTATCCTGGCGGTGGCGTACCCAGAGTTGGATGGGCGCTTGAGGGCATCACAGCAGCTGCAAGGGGGTGAGTACACTTGCATTCTGCTGACTTTGCGCACAGTGAAGGGGTCTGGGTGGGGGAGGTGGGCTGTGGGTTTCCCTAGGCCAGGGCGAGTTCCGTAGGCAAGGTCCCTCTGTAAGGCAGCCCATGTGGCACCCCACCCCACCTCTGTAGAGTGACAACTACACCTAGTCATGCCCCTGTGCCATCTATGTGTGCAGATGTCGTCCATAGCCTAGTAGGCCATTTCCCATGGATTGAACAATGGAGGCCAAGAGCGCGGCGTAGTGCAGGGGGCTTCTGTGTCTGTCGTGTCTGCCAACGGTAGCGGTAATGCATGTACTCAACATGTCTTTCTTCTGTCGTCCCCCCCCCTTTTTGTGGTCTCCCTGTTCTTGTGTGCATTAGCATCATCAGGCGGAGGAGCAGTGGCCCCGAAGCACAAGGGGGCTGCATTCCACATGGCCATGGAGGGCGAGATTATGGACTCAGAGTTCACCAGTGGGACGGAGGGCGAGGGGAGCTCCACGGCGGGGACAGGAGCTGACACCAGCGACACAGACTCGTCCTCTGATGGGAGCTCCCTTGTGGTGGTGGCAAAATCTGTGCCCCCGCATCTACAGGTATAGCCGCCACCCCCCCTACCAGCACCGCCCTCCCAGCAGCCCCTCAGCCTTTTCCCCGTGCCCGCTCACCCAGGAGGGTGGGCATCACCTTCGCCCCAGGCACCTCAGGCCCTGCCCCAATCACCCCTGCTACCCTCAGTGAGGAGGCCATTGACCTCCTCAGGTCCATCACTGTTGGGAAGTCTACCATTTTGAATGCCATCCAGGGTGTAGAGAGGCAGTTGCAACAAACAAATGAATTCCTGGAGGGCATTCATTCTGGTCAGACGGCCCTTCAGCGAGCTTTTCAGACTCTCGCCTCAGCACTGATGGCAGCCATTGTCCCCGTCTCTAGCCTCCCCCCTCCAACTTCCTCCACCCAGACCCAATCCCCTGTACCTCAGCCTATCCCAAGCACACCTACAGACCAGCATGCACACACGTCAACACACAAAGGAAGCTCTGGCAAACATAAGCACCACACATCCCACAGGCACTCACGCAAGCATCACACACATGATGACACACCAACATCCACTGCCTCCACTGTGTCCCCCTCCTCCTCGTCTCCCTCTTCCCTCCCAGTTTCGTCTACACTCACACCTGCATGCACTACCTCTACAGCCACTAGGTCCCTCTCCAGCACACCCACCACCACACCCCGCTCACGAGCAGTCACCAGCCCCACTACCATTAACACGTCCCCTGTGTCCTCTCCCAGTGTGTCTGTGACGCCCCCTCCCAAGATACACAAACGCAGGCACCCACCCACCCAACAGCCATCCACCTCACGACAGCCTTCAGCGCACCCAAAGTCACCAAACGTACACCTCCTACAGCACCACCTCTTCCTCCACTCCCAAGCCCCCCCAGTTACCAGTCCCAGTGTGTCAAAAAAACGTTTCGTGTCCAACCTTGACCTCTTTCCCACACCTCCCCCACCCCGTCCGTCTCATAGGTCCTGAACTAGCACCTCAGCCACAACATCATCTCCGGGACCAGTGGTGCCTGTAGTCACCGGAATCTGGAGTGCACCGGCCACCAGGGCAGCCAGTGTGGCACAGAGCCACAGCACAGACAGTCCCCCACCTGTGAAGCATCAGAAGTTGGCCAGTGCCCGGCGGGAGAGGGGGAAGACTCCAGCCACCAAAGCCGCTCCCAGTGGTCCCGGTGGGAGTGTGGAGTCAGCTGTGACACCTTCCAAGGTGGGGAAGGGCCACATGAAACCCGGCAAGTCTGGGAAGAGCAGCACGGCGGAGAAGACCGCCATCATCCCCGATGCCCCGGAGCCCACCTCCAGCACAAGTCCAGCTGCCCAGGACAGGACAGCCAGCACTAGCCCACCTGCCCAGGAGGCCAGCACCAGCCCACCTGCCCAGGAGGCCACCGCCAGCACCAGCCCACCTGCCCAGGAGGCCATCACCAGCACTAGCCCCGTTGGGCCATAAAGGACCGCCAGCACAAGCACCGCTGGGCCATGAAGGACTGCCAGCACAAGCCCCGCTGGGCCATGAAGGACCGCCAGCAGAAGCCCCGCCGGCCATGGAGGACCGCCAGCAAAAGACCCGCTGGGCCATGAAGGACCACCAGCACAAGCCCCGCCGGGCCATGAAGGACCGCCAGCAAAAGCCCAGCTGGGCCATGAAGGACCAACAGCACAAGCCCCGCCGGGCCATGAAGGACCGCCAGCAAAAGCCCCGCTGGGTCATGAAGGACCGCCAGCAAAAGCCCCGCCGGGCCATGAAGGATCGCCAGCAGCTGAGACCCGGCAATAGAGACCACCATCTCAAGCACCGACTGTAGAGACTTGAGAGACTGTGGCTTTGCACTCCCCAGGATTGAACAGTGGGCAAACCACCCACTATAGAGACTTGAGAGACTGTGGCTTTGCACTCCCCAGGATTGAACAGTGGGTATGTGGCCCCCTCGTGGATTTGGCGTTGTGCACTCAAGCGGCTGAGGTGCCCCCCCTTTCCCTCCCCCTGAGGTGCCTGTTTAGTTGCTCTCTGATGCCCCTGCAGTGTTCTCTCCATCATGGTCGGGGATCTTGTGTGGGCCTCGCCCATACCGTGTGGGCCTAGTGTTCCACGGACTTTCTTAGAGCACTACCTGGACTAGTATGCTTGGTATATATTATGTACATGGTGTTTATATATATTTCTGCCCACTTCCTTTTAATATATTACAATGGTTACACTCATTTTCTATTGTCTTTGCATTCTTCCGGGGGGTTTGGGGGGGTGTAACTGTGATGTATTGATATGCATTAGTGTGTGTGTTGTAGTGGGTGAGGGTGGGGGTGTTGCGTGTGTGTGTCCCTGTTTTTTCCCTCCCCCCTCCTCTGTGTCGTAGGTGCAGTACTCACCATGGTCTTCCCCGCCAGTGTTCGTGCTCCTGGTAGAGGAGCAGGAAGACTATTGCAGGTAGAATTTGGAGTTCCGGGTCCATGGCGTCCTCATTCCTCGTAGGGTGTGTAGAGGTGAGCGTTTTTCCTTCGGGATTCCTGTTTCCGCTGTTTTTTTATCCGCGGTGAATCCGCCCCAGAAAAGGTGACGGATTGGCTTGTCATAATAGTGTGGGCGGTACATTGTCTCCCGCCTGTCTGTTGGTGGTGACCGCCGCGCTGTTTGTTTGTACCGCCGCGATTTCCGCCACGGTCGTAATTGCAAATTATTTACCCCCGGCCTGTTGGCGGTCTTACCGCCGCTTTAACACCGACCGCCAGGGTTGTAATGACCACCATATTCTTTTACCAGGATTGTGACATCAGTCTAATGGAAACATAACGGATGAGAAAACATTTTATTTGCACAATATTAAAATAATCTTATTTTAAATACTTCACAATACTACGAACCTACTGAATATCAAACACTTTACGAAGAGGCAAATGTGCAGACTCTCTCTGCAATATGTTCATCTGTTCATTAATACTTGGATGTATCATGTGCTAAAGTGTGGCTACCAAATTAGGAGCAGAAGTAATGTCTTGTAAGGGTTAAAGGTCTTTAAAACAGTTTCTTTATCAATGTGTTGCAAGAAACTAACTTATAATTCACATACTACCTACTAGCTGGATTTCAAAGTAACAATGTATTACATGAAAGAGTTCCAAGTAATACTGTTGTCCCACAGTGCTCTGACAAGGTTGTACTGAGTTTGTCAACAACAATGTTGCTCCACAGTTTTGAGGGAAGAGACATGTTTATTCAATGTTCACATACAGTACTACATTCTTTCAAAAGCTAATGGAACTATGTAGGAGGCTGGCCTGGTTTGTAGTGGGTGCCTTGGGTACGTACACCGTATACCAGGTCCTGTTATCGCTTATTGGTGAAGTAGTAATGTTCTAGCAGCTTAGGCTGATAGAGGTAGCTATAGCACAGCAGGGTAGGCTGAACTAGGAGACATGCAAAGCTCATGCAATACCACTTATAGTTACACAGTACTTATACACAAGTAAAGACAATACTCACTGTTACCAAAAATAAAGGTATTTATTTGGGTGACACAGTACCAAAAATATCTTAGAGACAATTCACCTTCTGGAGGTAAGTATTATACACAACATATACACTAGACACCAAAATTAGACAAGTAAATAGTCATAGAACAATGCAAACAGTAGGAAATCCTATAGAATGCAATGGGAGAAAATAGTTCTAGGGGTAAAACAAACCATATACTAAAAAGGTGGAATGTGAATCATGAATCCCCCCCTAGAAAAGTGTAGTGTGTGCAGAATCGCTGGGAGAGTAAGAATACAGTAAAGGTAAGTAAATTCCCCCTCCCCAGAACCCAGAAAAGCAGGAATAAAGTACTGCAAGTTTCCTTAGGACACACTACACCTTGTTTTGGGGATTTTGCAGCAGCCAACAAAGCCTGCAAAGAACAACTGCTGGATTATTGGACCTGAAGACCTGCAATGGAAGGGGACCAATTCCAGAAGTCGAAAGAAGTTCCAGGAAGGACAGGAGTCCCTGCCAACCCAGAAGAGGGTGTAAACGAAGAGTCCCTGGTTAGGCGAAGACTACAGGAATGCACCCTAGGAAGATGCCAGTAGGTTCCTACATGATGCAAGAGATGTCCCACGGTGTGAAGATTGTTGAAGATGACATTTCATGTCATAAGTTGCCAACAAGCCTTGGCTATGACAAAAGTGCATTTTGCATCAAAATGGTGCTGTGTGGACCCAGGAGGGACCTGGCGGCCTCAACGCTGTGTGAGGAGGAAGAGGGGGCTTGCAGCACTTTAGAGAGCCCTCAGAATGCCAGCCAGCAATCCCAGGAGCTGCAGGACCCAGGTTCAAAGGAGGTGCAAAATGCAGTTGATGCAGCACAACAGAAGAAGGTCCCACACCGCCGAAGAACAACTCAGTGAGTTGAGCATTGCAGGATGGAGTGCTGGGTACCTGTGCCAGGCTGTGCATGAATGACTTTTGCAAAGAATGCACAGAGACCTCAGGAGACGAAGAAGATACAGTGCACATGGGGACTGTCGTTCTCGGGGAAGGCACGGTCGTACCTCCTCCAAATTGCATCAGCAGGACCTCTGTACAGTCTATGTTGATGATGTCCACCCTCTGTGTCCTTAGGAGCACACTCATCACTGTGAGAGGAGTCCCAGGGTACCGGTCATCGTCTTGAAAGGTGCCTTCTTGGAGCAGGGGAGTGACTCCATCACTCCACGGGAGATTTCTTCGGTCCTTCTGGTGCAGGATGAAGACAGGGAGTCCCCAGAGCGTGCACACCGTGGAAACTGTTGCAGTTGCTGACTTGGAGCTGAGGTTGCTGAAGAAAAGTGTATCTTGTAGACACTTTGTTGCAGTTACAGCATTTCTTGGAGCAGGCTGTGGTTGATCCGAGGTCAAAGGAGTCTGAAGTTGTTGCAGAGGATTCCTGAAGGAAACTTGCAAGCAGAATCTGAAGTGAACCCACATGAGAGACTCTAATTAGCCCTGAGAGGGGGATTGGCTACCTTATCAGGTATGGACCTATCAGGAGGGTTCTCTGACGTCACCTAATGGTACTGGCCAATCAGAGCCCTCCAGAGTGCTCCCACACCTTGTAAAGCAAGATGGCTGAAGGCTGGGTTACATTGGAGGAGCTCTGGTCACCACCCCTGGGGTGGTGATGGACAGGGGAGTGGTCACTCCCCTTTCCTTTGTCCAGTTTCCCACCAGAGCAAGGGAGAAGGGGTCCCTGAACTGGTGTAGACTGGTTTATGCAAAGATCTGTGCCCTTCAAAGCATTTCCAGAGGCTGTGGGAGGCTAACCCTCCCCAGCCTGTAACACCTATTTCCAAAGGGAGAGGGTATAACACCCTGCTCTCGGAGGAGATACTTTGTTCTGATTTCGTGGGACTGGGCTGCCCAGACCCCAGGAGGGCAGAACCCTGTCTGTGAGGTGGCAGCAACTGTAGCTGCAGTGAATGCCTCAGGGGGCTGGTTTGGCAGTACTGAGTGTCCATGGTGGAGCCCCCAGGATGCATGGAATTGGCTCCCCAATACCAGATTTGGAATGGGGGGGACAATTCCCTGATCTTAGACATGTTACATGACCATATTCGGAGTTACCATTGTGGAGCTAAATATAGGTATTGACCTATTTGTAGTGCACGCGTGTAATGGCGTCCCCGCACTCACAAAGTCTGGGGAAATGGCCCTGAACTATGTGGGGGCACCTTTGCTAGTGTAAGGGTGCCCTCACCTCTAGATTCTAACCTTCAGCAAGTGAAGTGTAGACATATAGGTGACTTATAAGTTACTTAAGTGCAGTCATAATGGCTGTGAATTAACATGTCCGGTATTTCATGCAGGCTGCAATGGCAGTTCTGTGTAAGGGTTTGTCTGAGCTCCATATGGGTGGCAAAAAAAATGCTGCAGCCCATATGGATATCCCGGAACCCCAATGCCCTGGGTACCTAGGTACCATGTACTAGGGACTTATAAGGGGGGTCCAGTATGCCAATTGAAATTGGTAAATGAAGTCACTGGCCTACAGTGACAAATTTAAAAGCAGAGAGAGCATAAGCACTGAGGTTCTGGTTAGTAGAGCCTCAGTGACAAAGTTAGGCACTACACAGGCATACATATTAGGCCACAAACCGTGAGCACTGGGGTCTTGGCTAGCAGGATCCCAGTGAGACAGGCAAAACACACTGACATATAGGTATTCTATCTATGAGCACTGGGGTCCTGGCTAGCAGGATCCCAGTGACACAGTAAAAGCACACTGACATACAGTCACAAACAGGACAAAAGTGGGAGTAACCATGCTAGAAAGAGGCTACTTTCCTACAGATTATGGCACAGGAGACTACTTTGAAATGGTATTACCTACCACAACAAGTAATCAGACACAAATAACATGTGCAAGGTGTCACAAGTGCCTGCAATCCGGGATGGAAGATCCTGGGGATTGTAGGAAGGAGACTAGTTGCTTAATGTGGAGTGGGAATAGTAAATCTTCTTCCACTGCCCCCACAATCCAACACTTTCATCAGTGCTGTTCCACTTTGGAGTGTTAATACCAAATGTCACACCTCTAGATTCTAACACTTTCTCCAGTATTGCTTAGTCTGGAGAGGTAATAGTAAATCTCACCCCCTGCAGAATTCAAAACTTTCCCCAATGTTACTTTGTTGGGAGTGGGAAGAGTAAATCTCACCCCTAGAGTGCAAAGCTTTCCCCAGTTATGCTTAGTTTGCTTTGGGAATATTTAACGTGACACCCCAGAGTCCAACACTTTTTCAAATGCTACTTCCTTTGTAGAGGGAATCATTAACCTCATGATCATGGGTCCAACAATTTTGCTACTGTTGCTTAGTTTAGAAAAAGAATAGTAAATCTCTCTCCACCATCATCCCGAGCCCAACACTTTCCCCAGACTTCGTTACTTTGGAGTGGGAATAGTAAACCAGAACCCTCCTTATTCCAACACTTTCCACAAAGCTGCTTCCTTTGGAGTTGCAATAGTAAATCTTCTTGCTCCAGAGTCCAGCACTGTCCCCACTACTGAAACAAAAGAGGCACAGTCCTTTCACCTCCAAAGTTGTGTCATAAGTACCAGACTCCAGAGTTTCAACATTCCCGTTCATATACAATGAAAGTTTCAAAAGGCATTGGAGCCAGCCCTGTCAAACTCCTTTGTTATCAGGCAATGGTCTAGTGTAGTTCTTCAAAAACTTTTTAGAATCACAATCCACTTTTTAGTACAAGAAAATATTGAGACCCACCCAGGTTACACAAGGACATAAGGTGTTTATTTTTAATGTAACTAAAGCATTGTGTGGTAAGGCGCTGTAATTTATAGACAGCACTTATTTAATTTAAATGGTCATTAAATTTGCAGAGGCATACTGTTTTACTGGTAAAGATATATTGCACACGAATGATAATGTGTCGAAATCAGGTTAAATCAGGATTCAGTCAATATTTATTATCTGTGCATCACCAAGTAAAGTGCCTTAATTTGTTTTGAGCAAATTAAAATCTCTGTTTCCTTCAGACTTCAGAATCCCAAAATCAGTAATCATTTTTGCTTTCATAACTGATGAATGGGTACCTTTCGTTTACAAGTATTTCATTTTGTTATGTGTTACAATAAAATAACACCCTACAGCCTTTCCTTTCTTACTTCGGCCCTAATTATGAGTTTGGTGGGTGGAAAAGGCCATCCGCCAAACATCCGCGGGGTTCCCACCAGTACAGTCCTCTTCCAGCAGCCCTTATTAAGTTTTTCCCACTAGGTCATTGGGCTGAAGCAGAGTTTCAGCCCGCTGGCCCAGCGGGAAACAGCCCACAAGATTGACGCTGACTCATAATTGAGCTGGCGGCAATGTTGCGGCGTGCACGGTGCATTGACACCCATTGCGCTTTTCACTGCCTGCAATGCAGACAGTGCAAAGCATGATGGGGCCACCATGGGGGCCCCTGAACCCAGTCTCCACAAGCCTTTACATGGCAGGGCTACCGCCGTGTAAAAGCTGGCAGACAGAGGACTCGTAATCCCCGGGGCAGTGCTGCCATGGTAGATCAGGACCGCCATCACGGTCATCGTCTCCAGTAGAGGAGAAGTGTCGGTGCTGGCGGTCCGACCGTGGCATAACTGCCACGGTCATAATTGTGAATGTCAAACTACCACATTGGCAGTGGTCTGACTGCCACCATGGCCCTTGCAGTCTTAAGATCGCCAGGGTCATAACGAGGGGCATCATGTACCCCAGCAAGATTGTTACATAATTCACTTTGCTTTTCTTTTTCTAATTGCAGAGTAACAGGAATTTGTAAACAAAAGTCCCCATGTTAAAAAATAAGCAGTAGAAGACATAGCATGACATTTTACCTGTTTTTTTTAAATGCAGCGAATGTAACAGATGAATTAATACAGAACCCAAGGGCATCTTTATTTAATGCTTGCATTTTAACAACCCAACAAAAATTGGCTTATGATCCACCAATGGGTCGCAACCCACAGTTTGGGAAACACTGGTCTAGTGGATTCCCAGGCAAGCCCCCAGGCAAAATTTCCCCCACGAAGTCTCATCAGCATATATGAAATACCAGATGGAATTCCTTGTTCTAATCGACTGTAAGACGTGTTTAGTTATGCCATTAAAGACACACCCTATGTTATTAACAAAGCATGTTGGCATCTTAGAATCCATGATAATAGGATGCTTCTTAAAAATCTTCCAGAATTTTATGGATCTTAATATAAGACCAATAAATGCACACCACAACAAGACACCTTTAACCATGAACAATAGAGTTTTCTACAAGAACAAAGTTCGATTGCCCCCGTTGAATTCCCCCGTCCTGAACTGTCAACCCCAGCACATATGTACATAGTCAGTCAGGCTCTGTTTCCCAGGCCTGAAAGAAAATGACTGACAGGTCACAGGTGGGGCAACACTTAGCCAACAGCCAAACACACAAGCTTACATCAGATCCCACGGATGGGCAGGAACGCTTCAATGGTCCCTGGAGATTGGTCCCAATAAAGCTCTTATGGCCAGAGGGACCATGCATTCCCAAAACACCATAAAGGTAGATGTGTCATATAGTTAGGAACACTTAGCCAATCATGATAGTGCCCACATAGTGCAAGTAGCGACCACGCACCCCTCAGGCCAGACATCTGGACATGTACTCACTGGCCTACATAGGGTCCAGGCCAGGCCACAGCACACCTGCATTCCCTATTTGGACATGGTAACTGTGACTCCTTGTCAATAGTTTGCATATTTCACCAGGAAAAAAATGCTTGTGTTTGTTGCTCTCAGAAAAATGTTTAAAACGTTGCTCATTTTGATGCTCTGTTCGAGACAGTGCTGTAACTGCTCTCTCGGCTGTATTGTTCTATTTAAATGAACCTTTCCTGTGCAGGCGTTCCTTAACACTGGTGGTATTTGAAAGAAGCGAGAGGTGTGCTTTGCTTGGACTGCTGGGCATGACACAAATGGTACACAAAATCCCTGGCTGACATAGGGGTACTAAAGAGATTGGGAGCCTGGAGATTAGGCATAGGCATAGGTGTGTTTTGCCAAGAAGGGTCTGTGGTCACTGAAGTAAATCCTTTCTATCGCCATATAAGTTGTTGCAATCTTTCCCCAAAGCAGGTATCAACAAGAATATCGGACTCCCCTAGCCTCACAAAGCGCAGAGCTTCCCTTGGTCAAGGGATAATGTACATTAAGAGTGACATGCCCCTCAAACCTGGACTTGTGTTCTGTCATAATTATATGGATTTCACAAATGGGGTCACTGACCTGGACATTGTAAATATCACACTACAACACTTGAAAATAAACACCTCCTACACAAACACCATGTCTTTGTGTATTGTGATCCATCTACTACGCTTAGTAATTGTGATGTGTGTAACCATGTCATTAGTCACAGAATATCAGTACAAGGGTGAAGGATTGTGGGGACAGATGCCTACACACAAGGCCCCTAACTTGACAAATGTTGATGCTGGTCTCATCCCCTACAAGCAATTCACTGAGTATGTCACAAATGAAGAACACATGTATGCTTCACTCACTACATATGGCAGGAATGGCTGTAAAACAGTTCTAGGGCAATATCGTCCACTGGGAGTACCAGTAGAACATATTGGTGTGGTACAGAGGTACTTAACCTCATTAGTGATTGCCACCGGTCAGTTTTGCAAGATAGAGTTCAAATTTAGGCTGTTGTCAGATGTGCCACAGTTCCCAACATTCCTACACAGGATCCCAACACTGACAGCTGAAGTACCACACCTACCTGTCCAATACAAAGTAAACAAAGTCACCTTAAGTGGTGGATGCACTGGATGGCAGATGCATGGACAAGTAGATGTGTTGTTGCTGCCAATGTGACAGCTCAGTTGTCAATAGGTGATTCACATGTCAAGAGAGGTATTCGGAGGCAGGATGGAGTCCCTAGGCCAACACACAATTTACACTGCATACTCATGGGAAGACTCTAAGACACAAGCATATAACATAAAATATATAGGAGTACCAAAAATGTTTATTAAAATTTCAACCAACCTAAAAAAAAAAAAAAACTACCCTATCCTAAACTAACCTAGTCTAACTATACTTATCCAACAACTAAAGCTATCTACCCTATGCTAAGCTTAACTAACACATTTCATACCACACTCTAAACATTGGCCCTGCCCCCCCCTTAAGTTAGAAGACACATGCAGGGCAACATAGATTAATACTACACATATACTAACTAATTCTAAACAAATATGTTTTTGTATTTTTTTTATTTTCTTTTCTTTTCCATTTTTTTATTATAGAAAACACATAGATACCCCAACATGACCCCCCACCCACTCACCAATTAACACACAATAACCAAAAAACTCTTCTGAAATGCATGCTGCTCATCATTGGTCATGTTGGCAGCTGTTAAGTGGAGACAGGCAACCATCAGTGTCAACATTGTGTGGAGTCTGTACAGACTAGTAGCTTACACTGCTACATCTAATTACACATGCACTCCAACTCACCTTCCAGGAAAAACAATGGCCATGATAAATGTAACGTCAACGTTGCCTTAGGATCATATTTTTGACACTTAAGCAACGCAAACTTAGAAAATTAATCAGACTTTTGGAAGTGTGCACCGCTTTTGCGTAAAAAAGAATAATGCAAAGCCAGCACTAACTTTATATAGATCAGGCCCAAACTTCCTCATCAACTGTGTCTATTCCCAACCATACATCACCAGTAACTTGGACATGTCATTGGGAAGATGGGATGCTGTTGGTAACCATAAGGGGTTAGAGCTGATAGGTACACATGCAAGCCTGATCAATATGACTGTCACCTACACTGTGAGCATCACATCTACCTACAATTGTGGTATTCCTCTCCCCCAAGCCTAAGGGGGGATGGCCATGCAATCCATCATGACAACTGTCCTGGTCATCCACCAAGGCCTGCCCACTCATACATGGAGTCCAGGAGTGGACCATATGTTAGGAGGGCTGATAACTAGGAATCTGGTATCTAAAGGTCTATCACATATATATTCATGTGTCCAGGTGTAGACACCCATCAATACCATATCTGCCACTACTATTCCTTTCACACCCATTTCCATGCCAGCACACTTTTGGCCTTGACCTGCTTGCAAGCCAATCACATTGCACACAAGTGTAACATACATGGAATGCAAAACACAGAGCACCAATGCTGGGGAACAATTGCCAGCCCAGTCCTCCATCTTCTTGACAATACAGGGATGCACCAAATTGGGTTCAATATGATGCTTCCCTGTGTTGTGAGAATGATGGAGTGCACCACTGCCAATTTTCTCACAGTGTTGCATTCTGTAATTCTTAGTCACGTATGGCCCTACATTGGGCTTGTCACCACCTTGTGTACACAATGCTGGCCATAGTGCACCACGAGTCTCCCAAGATGTGACTCTCTGGTGGTGCATGGGGATCCTTTAAATGGGCCTTAATGTCACAATACAGCCTACTTTGATATCTGATCATTGGACAGCTTATCACATCTGGCATTGAATTCAATACACATGACTCAGTCACACCAAAACCCTGGATTACTTCACAGGACACACATTATCATACTTACTGGATACATTTGGGTCTTCCAATCGTGCCACTTCACCAGTCGTGTAGGGGGCTTGTCCATCTGTAAGTCATGAATGATAAACCATGCTTAGTGTCAAATCATAGTCACTGCGAGTAGATAACAAATTGTAGTCTGAACTAGTTGAGAGGAGTGAGTTGTTTATCCTAGTGGAAAACAGTGCAACGGACACGCCACTACGATCACACAATGACACAGACACAGACACTGAGGTGAGTTAGCGCCACACATGTGAACACTAGCACTGGGCCAGAGACTCATGTAGTGCTACACCCTGCAACATTCATATGTGGCATTTTCATGCAGCTGTCTGTGGGCATGACACCTCCATTGCTAAATGGGACTGTTTGATCATGTATTTTCCATCTGGGGGTCATGCTATGGTTGTAGCAGTGGCAGGACCATTGTCACACCCATGACATTTCTGTCTACCACAGGTATAGGTAACAACTATGTGATCATCATAGCTCACAGGTATGCCACGACCGTGGGATTGTGTGGGTATTGCAAGCTGTTAGGGATTTGCATTACACACCCTGCAATGAACAGAGTTAAAATGTGTGCCATCACAAGACAGACACTCTTAAGGAATTGTCATGGCTGTGGACTAATGTGCAGTTGCTTTGTCTACTTGCACATTGACTGCATTGTGACATGTATGTATTGCAAATACTGGTTGCCCTGCCGCCGTTGCCATTGTACACTATTGTCAATCCAGTGAGGGAGAAGTACATGGGCATAGACAAAGGGTTCAACACAGACACACTTGCTCTGTGGTCAGAGGATATATCTGGAGTTGCAGGTTAGTGAGCGATGCACAGAGATAGAGCTGATGCAGTGCAGCCTCATACTGTCAGTGAGGAGCTGTAGGCTAGTACAGCACACGCTGCACATGTGTGTGGCATGGGGGTGATAGAGGCAGTCTGTGACAGAACATGAACTGGAACATAGAACTGCCAGCAGTTTGCCAAACCATATGCAACACTAATTTACAAATTTTGTGTTTGTGGTTTAATTTGTGCTGCTAATGCCTCACACAGTGATGCACGAGCGGCACTACCCTCTCATTATTCCGGCCCATAGTGCTGCCCCACATGATGTGTGTCTCTTAGCACACGCCTGACAACACCATGTGTGGGCCATCTATAGAAGACGGCACAACATGGTATAAGGGGGAGTTGTGTAAAAAACATGGCACTACCCTGGCGCTTTGCAAGACTTATAACTCAGGTACTCAAGCTTGTCCTGCAAAGCACCCAGAGGTGCTTTGTGATAGAAATGCAGCTCAATTGTAAGTCTGCAGTTATCATGCATTGTTTAATTCATGACTGATGTTACAAAGTTGTCTAATGGTATCAAATGCCCCATATTGATTGCCCCCTGTGGCGGGTAAACCCCCTTTGCTAACATAATGACTGGGGCAGGGGTCATGTGTGTGAAATGTTGAAAAAGTAGCGCTGTGCATGCATTGTGCCACTTTGTTGGCACAATCCAGGGAAAATATGGTAGGCTGGTCGTGACTTGGCATTTCGTACATGATACAATGCCGGGGCACATGGGCTCTGAAATGTGTGCCTTCGTGATAGTTGTGCAGGACTCATCAGACATCTGACCTGCATTGGTATCATTGTTGGAGATGTGAAATCCAGGCCTATACTGGCACCAATACTCTTCATTCTGGTTGCATACAACCTGTCCAGAAGCATTGCATGCAGCACTCCAACTCATCTGCTACTGTCATTCAGAGCAGTGAACAGTCAACAGTATGCCAATGTGAGACTCTCTAACAGGTCCGCCGATCTCGGTACCAAGGTGATCGAGCAGATCTTGCTCCTTTGCCACTAGATCTGCCCAGCGACGCTTTAGCTGGTGCTCATTCCTGCCGGTCCAGTAATTTCGCTTCAGGTGGTGGAGCACCTTGCCCCACCTTAGCCGCCTGGACTCGGTCCGGTATCCAAGGATTACCCGGCCACCCATCTCAAGCATCATTGTTAGATAGTGGAATACCAGCCACACAAATCCACCAAGCTCATCTTCTGACATTCTGGTCATCTCCCCCTTCCAGACATGTCCAATTATGATCAGAGCTGACCCCAAATATTAAGAATGAAAAATACATGGAAACTTAACCCCACTAACTTATCCCAACTATCCCAAATGACTAACAACCCCGAACAGACACCCCACAGTACAAATGCAAATGTAGACAAAAACTACACAAAATCACAACTTCTGGGACAAAATGCACACAAAATACAACAGGACACTACAAAAGGGACACCACCAACTTCAAAATACAACCAAGACTCAACCACAAGCTCCAAAACACAACCACACGGTGACAAAGGCACAGACTGTAAAGAGAAAGTGAAACTACACCCACTGTACCATGCTTGTAGACAGGATTTCCTATTACATCACTTCCTGTCCCCGTGCATCAAATTTTTCAGTTATGCGTGTTTTAATTTGATGCATTTGACATTTGCGTAAGTTTTTTAGACGCATAACGCACGTGTGTCATTACATTGACACATGACGGCAGTGCTTTGATTTCACAGAAGGCTACATTATGAGAAGTGTGAGGTAGAATTCATGCTAAGGGCCCATGTGTCATTTTCTTTGCGTTTGTGGATGTTTTAGACACATTTGCATGACATTTTTTTACTTATTTCCTGATTGTGTGTTTTCTGCATTGTCCTTAGATTCACCCTGAATCAACCTACATATGACATGGGCTGTGCAACAGTGTGGCATATTGTGTATGGCCAAATGTGGTAGTCCATGCAACAATGTGGTAAGGGTGTGACTGGTCTGTTCCACCAATGTGTGTATTACGGAGTCAACAGCAGGCAAATGCACGTCGTGGATATATATGCATGTGTGACAAAATGTATCCACATATGTTTGGCATTCATTACAATGCAATACTTCTGATATTTGATTGTGTATTGTGTATTGGTATGTGATGTGTGGTGTTGTCATACAGAGCATACTATTTGAAGCTGCACATGCAGGTCAGGCATTGTTGATGATGGGTGAACTATTGCTACTGTGGAAATGTGACCCATCATCTGTCTCCATATTTGGATTTAGAGCTTATGGAGAGCTGTGTGAAGATAGCATATTTGCCTGACATGTGTAAATCTTTGGTACATACTGTGTGTGACACCCAGAATATGGTAGGATCACATATTTTGGATTTCACTTGTTGCATTTACCAATGGTTGTTGCTTTTTGTAGGGTGGACCTGCAGCCCTAGCTGTATATGTCCTTATAGCTACTAATATGCACACCACAGATGCGTCTATGCAATGAGTGAGGTCATGTTAACCCTGTGTCAAGGTTGTGCAACTTCTTCCATTGGTTAATATCACTGGGCAAGTCATGATGACAATAGTTGCCAATTATGTCCCCCCTTGTCACACATGTTCCATGCAGCTATTGTCACTCTCACACTGAGTTGTGACAATGTTCAGTTCCAACACGACAATTTCTATTTACTACATTCCCAACCTCAGGTGTGGGCCCCCTGCATACATCTTATTGGGACATGATGTCATTGCGTGTGATGAGCTATTGATTAGCAAGTTGTCAACGTGACTGTACAATATATGTTGTGGTCCATGGATTGTGTCCTTCAGTTGTCACATACTAGTGATCAGGCTGTAAGTGATTTGTGTGATTGTGGCAGTACAATGTTACACATCACATATGATGTCACAACATCACTTTTCAGATTAGTAACTGTTACATACTCCCTAAGGCAAGACTCACATTCCTATGGTATATGTAGTGGAGCTTGAATAGAGCAAAGCTGGATTGGTTGTATATGTGAAGTGTTTAAAGTTGTCAACAATTTACTCTCTCCGGCATACCCCAGCAGCTCTGTAGTGCTGTTCCCCCCCCATATTGTCAACACCATCCTCCTCTTCCTCCACAGTCAGGTCAGCAACCTGGTCATACATTGCCACGTGAAATCGCACACATATGTTATGCAGGATAAAACATGTAAGGATAATTTTACACACAATGTGTGGGGCGTAAAGGAGGCTTCCTCATGTCAGGTCCAGGCACCTGAATCTAGATTTCAGGATCCCAAATATCCTTTCCACCACATTGTATGTCTGACGGTGTCCCTCATTGTAGGCATGCTCTGCTGCTGTGTTTGGATTTGCAAATGGGGTCATCACCCACAGCTGCATGCCGTAACCTTGATCCGTTGCAAAGGATGAAAGATGTAAGTTGTTGTTAAAGCTTGCAACAGATTTAGGGGGTCATTCCAACCTCGGCTGTCGGTGTTAAAGCGGCGGCAAAACCGCTAACAGGCTGGCGGTAAAAAAAATGGAATTCCAACCCTGGCGGAAACCGCCAACAGAGCCCGCCACTTCAACACACCGCCCGCCACGGTGGGACAAACAAACAGTGCGGCGGTCACCGCCAACAGACAGGCGGGAGAAAATGTACCGCCCACCCTATCACAACCCACCAATCCGCCACCTTTTCCGGGGCGGTAGCCCCGCCGATAAAAACACGGCGGAAACAGCCATTTCAAACGGAAAACGCTCACCTCCATACACCCCACGAGGAATCTGGACAGCATGGAACCCGAACTCCACATCCTCCCAGCGATTGTCTTCCTGCTCCTCTACCAGGAGCACGAACGCCGGCGCAGAAGACAACGGTGAGTACTGCACCTACGACACAGGGGAGGGGGGAGGCAAAAAATTATGGGGACACACATATGCAACACACCCACCATCACCCTCACCCACTACAACACACACATCAATGCATAGCAACACATCACAGTTACCCCCCCAAACCCCGCGGAAGAATGCAAAGACAAAAGGAAATGATTATAAACTTTGGAATATATTGTATGACTGAGTATAAAATATATCACACATCTAAAACTTTATATATATAAATTGTCAAGTCCTATATGTGTATCAGGCAGTGTTCGTGGGCCACTGGGCCCAAATCACATGGGCAAAGCCCACACAGGATACCTGACTCCAACGCAGAGAACACTGCAGGGGGATCAGATAGGAAAACTACAGGCACCTCAGGGGGAAGGGAAGGGGGGGCACCTCAACCAGATGAGTCCACGACGCCAGATCCACGAGGGGCCTCCATGGCCACTGTTCCATCCTGGGGAGTGCAAAGCCACAGTCTCTCAAGTCTCTACAGTGGGTGGCTTGCCCACTGTGCCATCCTGGGGAGTGCAAAGCCACAGTCTCTCAAGTCTCTACAGTGGGTGGCTTGCCCACTGTGCCACCCTGGGGAGTGCAAAGCCACAGTGTCTCAAGTCTCTACAGTGGGTGGCTTGCCCACCGTGCCATCCTGGGGAGTGCAAAGCCACAGTCTCTCAAGTCTCTACAGTGGTTGGCTTGCCCACTGTTACATCCTGGGGAGTGCAAAGCCACAGTCTCTCAAGTAAATATCAGTTTCCACTGGTACTGGAGGGGGACTAGTGCCCAGAGTGCTTCGTGCAGCCCTGCCCGACACAGATGTGGGCCTGCCCCTTCCGCCAATGGGCCAGCGGTGCTTGAGATGAAGGGACAAGCGGAGCGGTGCTTGAGACAGCGGTGCCCAGCGGAGCGGTGCTTGAGATGAAGGGCCCAGCGGAGCGGTGCTTGAGATGAAGGGCCCAGTTCAGCGGTGCTTGAGATGAAGGGCCCAGCGGAGCGGTGCTGGAGACGGCGGTGCCCAGCGGAGCGGTGCTTGAGATGAAGGGCCCAGTTCAGCGGTGCTTGAGATGAAGGGCCCAGCGGAGCGGTGCTTGAGACGGCGGTGCCCAGCGGAGTGGTGCTTGAGATGAAGGGCCCAGTGGAGCGGTGCTTGAGATGAAGGGCCCAGTTCAGCGGTGCTTGAGATGAAGGGCCCAGCGGAGCGGTGCTTGAGATGAAGGGCCCAGTTCAGCGGTGCTTGAGATGAAGGGCCCAGCGGAGCAGTGCTTGAGACGGCGGTGCCCAGCAGAGAGGTGCTTGAGATGAAGGGCCCAGTTCAGCAGTGCTTGAGATGAAGGGCCCAGCGGAGCGGTGCTTGAGATGAAGGGCCCAGCGGAGCGGTGCTTGAGATGAAGGGCCCAGCGGAGCGGTGCTTGAGACGGCGGTGCCCAGCGGAGCAGTGCTTGAGATGAAGGGCCCAGCGGAGCGGTGCTTGAGATGAAGGGCCCAGCGGAGCGGTGCTTGAGATGAAGGGCCCAGTTCAGCGGTGCTTGAGACGGCAGTGCCCAGTTCAGCGGATCAGCCCATGGCGTGGAGGTCATTCGCCACCTGACCTGTGGCTGGCTGCGCCTTCCTGCCCACCTGGGATGGGCCTGGTGGGGCCCTCCTGGGCTGCAGTACCGGGCCTGTTGGTGTCCTCCTGCCCACCTGGGCTGCTGGTGGTGTTGTCAGGCGTGCTGCCCTTCCCAGCCTTCCCTGGTCACCTGTGGCCCTTCCCCACCTTTAGCGGTGTGCCAGGTGGCACCACACTCCCTGCCGGAGCCATGGTAGGGATTTTGGTCCCAGGTGTTTTAGGTCTCGCGCTGGGCACTGACAATCTTCGCATGTTTTTTTGGTGGTGGGCTGACCGTGCCTCGGCTCCCTACTGAGCTGTCTGCCCTTGAGGGTGGGGGACTCCACAGTCCATGGCAGACTGTCTTCACAGGACCCGCTGTTGTGGTGGCTGAGGTGCTGTCTGGAGTCTTTTTAGATGGACGGGGTGGGGGAGTTGTTGGGAAGAGGTCAAGTTTGGAAAGGAAAATAAGTTTAGTAAGAGAGGGACGGGTAGGTGTAGTAGGTATGGGAGTGGAGGAAGAGGTTGTGGTTAAGAGTTTGAAGTCTGGTGTCTTTGGGTGCAGGTGCTTGGGCTGGAGGCTGTCGTGAGGTGGATGGCTGTTGGGTGGGTGGCTGCCTGCGTTTGTGTATCTTGGAAGAGGGGGTGACAGACACACTGGGAGAGGACACAGGGGACGTGTGAATGGTAGTGGGGGTGGTGACTGCACGTGTGCAGGGGGTTCTGGTGGGTGTGCTGGTGATGGACGTAGTGGCTGAAGATGTTGTGCATGCAGGTGTGAGTGGAGACGTGACAGGGAGGGAGGAGGGAGATGAGGAGGAGGGGGACACAGTGGAGGCAGTGGGTGTTGGTATGTCTGTATGTGGATGTTGCTTGTGTGAATGCTTGTGTGATGTGTGGTGCTTATGTCTGGATGAGCTTCCCTTGGGTGTTGAGGTGTGTGCAGGCTGGTCTGATGGTGTGTCTGGGATAGGCAGAGGTACAGGGGATTGGGTCTGGGTGGAGGAAGTTGGAGGGGGGAGGCTAGAGACAGGGACAATTGCTGCCATCAGTGCTGAGGCCAGAGTGTTGAATGATCGCTGATGGGCAGCCTGACCCGAATGAATGCCCTCCAGGTATGCATTACTCTGGTGCACCTCCCTTTCTACACCCTGGATGGCATTCAAAAGGGTAGAATGCCCAACAATGATCGTCCTCAGGAGGTCCATGACCTCCTCACTGAGGGCAGCAGGGGTGACAGGGGCAGGGCCTGAAGTGACTGGGGCGAAGGAGATGCCCACCTTCCTGGGTGAGCGGGCACGGGGCAAATGCTGAGGGGCTGCTGGGAGGGCGGTGCTGGTGCGCTGGGTGGCGGCTGTACCTGTTGTAGCGGGGGGCACGGATGTTGCCGCCACCACAAGGGAGCTCCCTTCAGAGGACGAGTCGCTGTCACTGACATCCGCACGAGTCCCTGCTGTGGAGCTCCACTCGCCCTCCGTCTCACTGGTGAAATCCGAGTCAGTTGCATGGCCTGTCATGGCCATGTGAGATGCAGCTCCCTTGTGCTCCGATGCCACTTCTCCTCCGCCTGATGATGCTAATGCACAAATGAACAGGAAGACAACAAAAATAGGGGGGTGGGGAAAAATAAAGAAATGTTGAGTGCATGCATTGGCGACACCGTTGGCGGACAGGACAGACACAGAAGCCCCCTGCACTACGCCGTGCACTTGGGGTCCACTACGCAATCCGTGGGACATGGCCTACAAGCCTATGGGTGACCCCTGCTCACATACATGACACAGGGCAATGAATAGCTGCACGTGGCACCCAACAGAGGTGGTGGGCGGGGGCACAGGGCCATGCCTTACGGAGGGGCCTAGCCTACAGATGTCGCCCTGGCCTAGGGATACCCACAGCCCTCCTCCCCCACCCAGACACCTCCACTGCGCGCAAAGTCACCAGGATTTGAGTGTATTCACCCCCTTGTGTCTGCTGTGATGTCCTCACGCGCCCATCCAAATCGGGGAAGGCCACCGCCAGGATCCAGGACATCAGGGGGGTCAAAGTACGACTGGCACCCCTCCCACGTTGGGAGGCCATCCCCTGCTGAGCCTCCGCCGTCTTCCTGCTCCAGCGTCGGATGTCCTCCCATCTCTTCCTGCAGTGGGTTCCCCGTCTCTGATGGACCCCCAGGGTCCGGACGTCCTTGGCGATGGCACGCCAAATAGCGATTTTCTGGTGGGCGCTGACCTATGTGACATGTACAGGGAGAGAAGATTAATCATCACATTCTGAATGCTCGATGTGAGTGGCCCCCCCATCCCCACCCTTGCCATGTGGCACATGCTCTCATCCCTCGTTTGATGCATGCCTCAATCGCTCCCCTCACCACCATCTTTCATCCACCCCACTCAACACAGGCATTGGCCACAAAGCATGGTCCCAGTGTACTTACCTGTTGGTCTGGAGGACCGTAGAGTAGCGCATACTGGGGGAGGACCCCATCCACGAGTTTCTCCAACTCCTGAGCAGTGAAGGCAGGGGCCCTTTTCCCAGTCGCATGAGCCATTGTCTCTTCCAGACCGTGGTCACAGCAGCACTTGCAGTGTAGGTCCTCTCCTGTGGAAGATAAGGTATCGAGTGATTAAGCAGATAGAAAATGGCGGTCACGCCCGCGGCGGTGCATACCGCGGCGGTGCGTACCGCGACCGCCGGCGCACATCGTCATTGGCTCCTGAGACCCATAGGCTTCAATGTTAACCAATGCAGATTTGCGCCGCGGTCTTCGACCGTCTACCGCCACGGTGTCCCACGCCAGCGCATTGATCTCACATCCCATTGTCGCACTTCACAGGTCAGGCAGCCGCCATTTCAAGGGCCCACATGCCTTATTTTATACTGCGTCACACATACCTAGGCCTTGCATCGACACAAGCCATTCAATGCATTGGGAATCGTGTTATGTACAAGCTGTGGTTACGTACCTGTGGGTTGTTTGACTCTGTGCTCGCTGTTGTCCTTCATAGGCACCGTCTGCTGGGACATGCGAGGAGATGGAGAAATCTTCCCGTGTACAGACCGCTGGTGGACCTGTCGACAATGGAGGAAAGACATGTCATACTGACATACAGGCTTGAACGAGCCACTATACAGGAACTATGTATCCAGTTGGAGCCAGACCTGATGTCACCAATCCGCCAACCCACAGGGATCCCCCCTCTAGTGCAGGTGCTGTCAGTACTCCATTTCCTAGCAAGTGGATCATTTCAAACAACATTGGCCATATCATCAGGGATGTCCCAGCCTATGTTTTCCAAGGTGTTGTCCAGAGTGTTGTCTGCCCTGCTCAAACACATGCGGAGCTTCATCGTCTTCCCTGAGGTGGGGGATTTGGCTACAGTGAAGGCTGATTTCTATGCCCTTGGACATATACCCAACATCATTGGTGCCATTGATGGGACACATGTTGCTTTGGTCCCCCCCAGCCAGAATGAACAGGTGTACAGGAACAGGAAGAGTTATCATTCCATGAATGTCCAGATGGTGTGTTTGGCTGACCAGTACATCTCCCATGTTAATGCCAAGTTCCCTGGGTCAGTGCATGACGCGTACATCATGCGGAATAGCAGCATCCCTTACGTGATGGGTCAACTCCAGAGGCACCGTGTGTGGCTATTAGGAGACTCTGGTTACCCCAACCTGTCATGGCTACTGACCCCATTGAGGAATCCCAGGACAAGGGCAGAGGAACGGTACAATGAGGCGTATGGGAAAACTAGGAGGGTGATAGAGCGGACCTTCGGCCTCCTGAAGGCCAGGTTTAGGTGCCTCCATATGACTGGTGGATCCCTAATGTACTCACCAAAGAAGGTGTGTCAGATCATCGTGGCCTGCTGTATGCTTCACAACCTGTCTTTGCGGCGCCAGGTGCCTTTTCTGCAGAAGGATGGTCCAGATGGTGGTGTTGTAGCAGCTGTGGAGCCTGTGGAGAGTGAAGAGGAGGAAGGCGAAGAGGACGACATAGACAACAGGAACACAGTAATACACCAGTATTTTCAATGACACACAGGTAAGAATCCACACCGGCATATTACATATACTTAACCCCTACTACCTCTCTACTGTCTGTCCTTTTCCCCCAGTGTATGGTAACTGAGTTGTGACTTTCCCTTCCGATTTCAGAGATGTGGGCCCCACTGCGTGACATCTGCTTTATTTCCCCATGGACTACAGCTGTGTGACATTGGTATGTTGGCATCACAATGTGAATATGCCATTTGGCACGGTAATGTCTAATACATTTGTACAAAATCCCAGCCAGACTCCAGATTGTTTTATGCAATAAGTGTGTTTATTACAGTGCTCAAAATTGGTGGGTGGTTGCAAATCGTTGCGGTGTGATGGTGAGGATTGTCCAGGGCAGAGTCCAGACTATCAGTATCACAGGTGCATTGTCCAGATGCCTGTGGAAAATGGAGCAGGGGCAGTGTAAGGTTGGACAGGGTGTCAATGTGGGACAGTGGGATGACAATCAGGGAGGTATCCTTTGCTGGCGGGGGTCTTTCCCTCTTACTCTGTCTTCTTCCTGGATCTCAGGGCCCGCTTGCGGGTTGGTTCTCCTTCTGCAGGGGGTGGGGTTCTGGTGGCCTGTTGGTCTTGTGTCGGGGCCTCCTGTCCACTAGCGCCGGCGGAGGTGGTAGGCAGTTCTCGGTCTATGCTAGTGTCAGGGGCCCTTTGTGGTGCAACAGTGTCCCGCAACGTGGTGACTACCTGATTCAGAGCCACTACGATGGTGCCCATGGCGGTACTGATGTTTCTTAGTTCTTCCCTGAACCCCATATACTGTTGCTCCTGCAGAAGCTGGATCTCCTGAAACCTTGCTAGGACCGTCGCCATCGTCTCCTGGGAGTGGTGTTATGCTCCCATGATGGAGGAGAGGGCCTCGTGGAGGGGGGGTTCCCTGGCCCTGTCCCCCCCTGTCGCACAGCAGCCCTCCCAGTTCCCCTGTTTCCGTGTGCCTCTGTCCCCTGGACTGTGTGCCCACTACCACTGCCCCTGGTCCCTGTTGTTGTTGGGGTGGTGGGTTAACCTGGGTGCCCTGTAGGGGTGGACACACCGCTGATTGACGTGTCCTGGGGACAGAGATATGGGCCCGCTGGGTGGGTGCTGTGCTGGTGTTCCCAGAGGGGGGAAGGTCTGCTGTGGCCTGTGGCTGTCTGAGGGGAACCGACTGTCCAGAGGTCTCCGATGGGCCGGGCTGGTCATCTAGATCCAGGGAGACAGAGATGCTGTCATCACTGTGGGCCTCTTCTGGGGGTGGAGTGGACATTTGTGGACCCTCCTGCACGGTGATGTGGCATTCGGGTCCTGCAGGGGTATAAAAGTATAATTATTGCTTCTGTGTGTGCCATAGCGTGCAATGGGTGGGTGCCCGGGTACCCCTGTGCTTGCATTCCTGTGTGGGGGCTTTTGCGATGGTGGTTTGGGGGGGGATGGGTATGTGCAGTGGGCATGCTTGGGTGATGGGTGTCCATGCTTTGTGGTCGCATGCAGGGCTTGGGGTTGGGATGGGTGGGTTATGAGGGTGAGACATTTGCAAGGAGTAGGTGTGATGGGGGTGGGGGTGAGGGTGGGGGTATGAGTTGGCATGCTGGTGTGGTTGGGGGGATGAAGTAGTTAAGATTTGACTTACCAGAGTCCATTCCTCCGCCTACTCCTGCGAGGCCCTCAGGATGCAGGATCGCCAAGACCTGCTCCTCCCATGTTGTAAATTCTGGGGGAGGAGGTGGGGGTCTGCCGCCAGTCTTCTGCACCGCGATGTTGTGCCTGGATACCATGGAACGCACCTTCCCCCGTAGGTCGTTCCACCGCTTCCTGATGTCGTCCCTATTTCTTGGGTGCTGTCCCACAGCGTTGACCCTGTCCACTATTCTGCTCCATAGCTCCATCTTCCTGGCAATGGTGGTGTGCTGTACCTGTGTCCCGAAGAGCTGTGGCTCTACCCGTACAATTTCCTCCACCATGACCCTGAGTTCATCGTCAGAAAACCTGGGGTGTCTTTGCGGTGCCATGGGGTGGTTTGGGTGATGTGTGGGGTGGATTGTGTGGTGCTAAGTGTGGTGATGTGTATTGGTGTGTAGTTTGAAGTGCGTGGTAATATTGCTGGGTGACAGTGAATTGCGCGTCTGGGTGCTCGGGTCTCTTATCTCTGTGCGTGTTCACGATTCTCTAGGAGTAGGGGTTTGTGGGTGATGTGGGTGTGTGTTTTATATTTAATTGGGTGTGTGGAAGTGGTGTTTGTATGTGTCTCAGGTGTGTGTATTTTGATTTATCCAATGTGGCTGTGTTTAGTAAGAGTATGTGTATTTTGAGCGCGGCGGTGTGTACCGCCAATGGAATACCGCGGTTGAAAGACCACCGCGTGGATTCGTGTGTCGTGATAGTGTGGGCGTATTTCTGTTGGCGTGACGGTGGAGGTTTGGTCATTGCCAGTTTCTCGCTGGCCTTTGGTGTGGCGGACTTGTGTGGATGTCTGTATTTTGGCGGTTTGCCTGTTGTGGGTCAGAATGACCGTGGCGGTTTACCGCAGCCCCGGCGGTGTTATGGCGGTCTTCTGCACGGTGGTAAGCGCCTTTTACCGCCGAGGTTGGAATGACCCCCTTAGTATGTAACATGGCAGTTGTTAGTTGGAGTTGGTTGTGACTCAGACATGTTTGTGTATGGTGTGAGTTCCTGGCCTTTAGCCAAGTTTTCCTAGCACTTTGTTGTTGGACATGACAATCTTGGGAATTGGCTCACGGACTTGGGACACATAATTAGGATTCCTAACTGATGCTCAGTGTGTATGGTGCATGTGTTGTACAGTGCATCTTTGTAGCAGTGCGCTATCACTAGAGGGGACATGACACATCCTTACAGCACAATGGGGTCAGATGCAGTGACAACATGGTAGCGCTCTACAAGCCTGGATATCATAGCCATTTTGACATGTGTCAGTACGGATGAGGTGCAATACTTAGGCCCATTTTAATGAGTAAGTGACAGTGCAGAACACAGCTCCAAATTTGCCTGCGCTGTACTGCATCATTTTAACTATGCAGGAATGCACCATGTGTAGTATTTTGCAAGGCAACCCTTTGTTCTCTCCTGCGCCGGCACCTAATATGCAAACGTGCACCAACACTGCCAACCTTGCACCAGGGTGCTTGGCCGGCTGCCCTGTAGAGGTGGATTTATCTGTGCAGGAAGAGACACCTTCCTATTCATATACTATTTTCATGGGAAATTACCTCATTCTGTGTGTGCAGCAGTATGCAGCATGCATAGGTGGCACGTTGATATGAGGTCAAATACCAGTCAATTGCCTTATTTCAACCTGCAAACACCACCCCTCGGGTACTGTTTGATGTTGGTACTGCCTCAGGTTTTAGGTGACACCTACATGTGAGTCAGCGTCATCATGCTATGTATATTGTGGTGACATACCTACGGCAACACACATTGCACGCCCCTCCACACAAAGTGCAGCGTGAGAGAGGGAGGCCTATTTCCAATGTGGTTTCAAGTCACAAAAGAGTGGTCATCTGCCAACTTGTACAGACAGTGCAGGCCAGGACAATGGAACTAGGGGCTCTTACATATGTCCCTTAGTGATCTTGAGTGGCAGCTGATGTTTGTGCCAGCCATCAGGTATCCAAGGGTGTGTTTCCCTTTGTTTCTGGATAATCTACATCACTACCAGTGCCTCTCCTATCTTCCAATACATGAATCATCATTTATACTGTCAGCACATGCTCAGTGCAGGGTATGGATGGGGCTAAGCTACTTTGCAAATATGTCCCTTAGCACAGTGCATGTAAGGTCAGTGATGTCCTAAATACTCCTACAGGGTCCCACTATAGCATCCAGAACCTGCACTAACAGTGACTCTGCCCCATGGTGGGCCATTCATTGTTTGCGGTACAAACATGATGATGTTGTGGGTCAGAAAAGTGGTGCATGTGAGGTGACACTACAGTAGGTCTGGTGCCACTTCTCACAAATCTGGCACAGAATATGTGATGACTGTTATATTTTATTCCTATGTGTGTGACCAAATGCATCAGGCATATGTATATGCACATTAAAGGTAAGTCAGGTATGTGTTGATGACATGTAGTTGGTATTGGCACCAGTTGTCTGGCACTGGATGTTTGTTCTGGCAGAGACTTGCACAGCATGAATTAAGGGGTCTATGCCTATATGACTTTCGTTACATGAGCTTGGTGAATGCCATTGACATTGCTGTGCTATTCTTTGTTTGGTGCAATGTGTGTGTGAAGTGTATGTAGTGGCCAACCTATGGGCATTTGTAGTGGTTTGTGGACATCTTCTGTTAGCAAAGGATACATATCTCCACCTGTTCTTCACGTGGTGTGCCTGTCAAATTGTGGGTATGTTACGCACATGTGGATGCATGTGTTTATGCTGTGCATTGATTGTGCTGTACTACAGCATGATGCATATGCATTGTTACCTGCACGTCTGTGTAACCCTGGCCATGTGTTTTTGGAGTGGTATATGTCTTGTGTGTCCTACAGGGTTGGTGTATTGTGTGTACACTGCTAGGTTTGTTGACTTATCCACAAGTAGGCCATTGCCATATTGGCCATCCTAGAAGTGTTCATTGATCCTGCTGTGCCTAAATATGTAGGTGTCATGGATTCTACCAGGATACTTGGCTAAAACGTTTGTAAATAGTCTACGGTGGTTCACTATGGCCTGCACATTTATGGAATGCGTATGCTTCTGTTTTCTGTATAAATGTTTTGTTGCTGCAGGTGGGACAAGTCGGACATGGGTGCAGTCCATTGCACCCAGCATATGTGGGAAGCCAACAAAATCCATGTTTCCTCTCCTGCTGCATTTAATGGGTGTTGGGGAAGCAGAAATGGCGGGGTGCCAGAGAGATGATTGCGTCTAACAACTTTGGCAGGAAGACTGAGAAAGACAGCTGTGATACACCAACAACCAGTGCACCCATTGCCTGGAATGAGCCACTTGCCAGCATAGGAATGACAGCTGGCAGCTTTGTGGCAGGTGGCATATTATGTGGTGTCTGCAGGCTTGCTGTGATCTGTGGCTCAATGTGGTGCAGCAGGTGTAGCGTGGCTTGCCAGTTGAATCGGTATGTACTAATGAAGTCTTGTTACCTGAGGCCAAGGAGGGTTGTCCTGTTCCTGAATATCCTCTCCTGCCTTCTGCGTTGTCTTTGTGGGTGGTGTAGTGGTGGTTGCTGCAGTAGTGTTGGTGGCTGCTGTTGTGGTTGTTGTCCTCTGTGTCGTCTCCCGAGCTGGAGCAGTAGCACTTCCATCTTGTCCTTGCCAATGTTGCTTCTGTGTATTTTCCTTAAGTAGTGGTGTGTGGGCCTCATGTTTACACCTGGTCTGACCCAGGTGTTAAAATTTAATGCAAATCAGGGTTAACGTAATTTTTTGGGTCTGCCTCTCACCCATACGTCATTTTTACACGGGTGGATAAATATTGCGCAAAGGGCCTAGAGTCATTTGTTGGACATCTCATTGATGCAAGGTGGTTTCAGGCATCCATAAAATGATGCTAACTCCAATATTTTGATGCTAGACGGTTCTAGCATCAAAATATAAATATGGAGTTAAGTTTGCACTGAATTAGCGTAAACAAAAATTACGCTATTTCAGTGAAAACTGAGTATAAATAAGGGCCTAAGAGTCACTCACCTCAAGGTGATGTAACATCTGTAAATCTTGGATTGATAACCACAATGGAGGGTGCGGTGTGTGTCAAGATCAGCACATCCTGCTGCACTTTCATGCCTTTCAATGACATGGACAATGGAACTTTATCACTTGCCGTTCAAGCACTGCACCAATTGTCAAAAGACATGCTTGAGGAGGGAGGTGCACTTGAGCAGGAGTGATTCATGAACTGGTTCTCTTGGCTCCCCTGGTGGCTGACCAGTATGTGCACATCATTGTTGCCTGTTTTTGTCATGTTACTGTTTTTTGTGGTTTTCTACAGTTGGAGGTTACCTGCTGTAAAAACGCAGTTCCCAGATTGGGTGGGGTACAAGTAGCAAGGGAGGTGAGACAACAAAGTGCAAACACTGTGAATGTCATTTTTTGTGGGGTTGATGGTGTAGATGAAAATTCAGCTAGAGGGGGGAGTGTTATTATCAGACCAATCGATGCGCACAACAACAAGGCATCTTTATACACAAACAATACATTTTGCACACAAATAAGTCACATCGCCCCTGTTGGATTCCCCCGCCATGAGCTCTCTGTCAACCCCAGCACGTAGGTATGTGGTCAGGCAGGCTCTGCAGCTAAGGCCTGAAGGTTAATGACTGACAGGCCACAGGTGGGTTAACACTTAGCTGACACCCAACACACAAGCTTAGATCAGATCCCACAGCAACACTACAATGGCCCCGAGAGACTGGCCCCATTAAAAGAAAAATGGCTAGAGGGACCATGTATTTCCAAAAGATCCTAAAGTTGGATGTCACATGTAGTTAGGTACACTCAGGAAACAGCCCACGCAGTGCACACAGCAACCACACGCTCCTCAGGCTGGACATCTGGACACGTACTCACTGGCACACATAGGCCCTCATTTTGACAATGGAAGTAAATACCGCCTACCGCCACGGTGACGGGGGTCAGAACACTGTTGCCATGGCTACCAGCCGTCTGCCGTATTATGACCACAGCCAGATTTCCGCCAGAAGGATGGCGGAAATCTGGCTGTGCCCATGCTGGTGGACGGCGGTAAGGTGGTTCTGCTGCCACCATCAGCGCCATGGCAGTAGACCGTCGCCAGCCATATTATGACCCATAATATGTCCTGGTGGTGTTCTGCTGGCGCACGCTGCTAGTGGCACCAGCGCCTAGTCCCGTCTCCTGCCGGAGGAACACCTGAACACAGGAAAGTTGGGTCTCCAGCAGGGGAGGGCGTGGGGGGTGTTGTGTGTGTGTTTATGTTTGTGTGTGCGTGGATGCGGGCGGGTGAGTGTGTAGTATTGAATGCGAGTGTGCATGTATGGGGGTGTGAGTGCGTGTATGTTGTGTTTTGCGACTGCATGTCTGCGTGTATGTTTGCAAGTGTGTGCGGATGTGTGTGAGTGGATGTATGCATGCGTGGGTGTTTGTGGGTAAAGGGTGTGTGTATGTGTGCGTGTGTGAAGGGGGCATGCCTCTTGTGTTTTTTAAGGTAAATCCTAATACGAGCAACATGGATTCACCATCAACATTTTTCAGTCAACCAGTTTGTTTCTGTGGTGGCATTTAATATATTAATTTCAAGGTACTAGCAAGCTGCCATACCAGTGCTATTCTCCTTTCACCACAGGAATATGGAAAGTAGACTACTGAAGTCTTCTTACTCCAATTGTTACTTACTTCCAGACTGCAGACATACTTTATGGAAATTGCCCAAACCATTGAAGCCCAACATAAAAGCTTCTTTCCGACTGCAGCTTTGGTTTCATCTCAGACACTCACCACTCTTAACTACCAGTCTTTCCAGGAGGGAGATGAAATGAGGCATCTTCTGTGACATGAGGGGAAAAACTGAAAAAATAGTGAGTTGACATGGTCAACAACTGTAACTTGTGGCATGGTCAACAACTGTACCTTGTGGCAACTCACAAGCAAATGTAGAATCCAAGAGGTTTATTACGTAGACATCAATCGTCATCCTATTTTTATAATGTTTTCAGGAGAGTGGAGAGTCCCTGATTAAAGGACTTTGTGGATTAATGGGAATTTTTTAGCAAGCTGTTTCCCCACCACTGTTTCAGAAAAAAAGCTTGTGCTTCCTAAATAGAAATATCTGACATCACGGCCCTCTTTAGGACGGGAAACCACCACTCCAGTTTTCTGCCTGCTGGCACTATTACGAGTTTCCCGGGAAACTGGCCACAACATTGACGCCGGCTGGAAATCGAACCAGCGGCAATGTTGCGGTGTGTCAGTTGAGACAGCACCAGTCGCACTTTTCACTGCCAGTAACTCAGGGCAGTGCAGAGGCCCCCATAGGGCCCCCCATCTCTATCAGCTTTTGCTTAGCGGCGTAACTTGCATGCAAAAGCAGGTAAAGAGGGGACTTGTAATCACCAGAGCAACGCCGGCGGTATGACTGCCATGGTCATAATGTGGAGGCCGGACCACTGCTTTTCCGGGGTTCTGACCAACACCACCAGTCTGGCGGTCCTAGGACCACAAGACTTGTATTGAGCACCCAAGTGTCAGTCTCTTGATAGCTTTGGTGATGGGAGTAATATCCCTTACTAAAAATGGGGTGAAGATGATTTGCGCCCATTCTAGGCTATCACTCTGTTAGATTAGCATGCAACAGAACAATGTATGGAATACCTCTCAGAAGACTACTGACACGTTTCCTTAGATCGGGAGTGGTACCAGATAAGTCTAAATGATGAATTAAGTGCAGGGTGGCACAACTCCACAGACGTCCCACCCTACGTATATGTAATGTCATTTTATAGCTGCCTCACTGCTGTCATTAATGATATAATTTGTGATGTAGTATGTGAGGTCATAAACAGTCCCATGGGGAATTATGATGACGTGACTAACCACAATTGGGCAATTTCACTATGAGTTTTGGCTTTGCATTGGAAACAAAACGCTTCTTCAAATGCATTGGTTATGTAAATTTTTGTTGTTGTTTATAACGTTGATTAGTTATTGATCTAGGAAGACAAACACAAAATTCTATGTTTTTTTATTATTTTTATACATAGGCGTATTATACATTAGATTAAGAGATTAAATACATGTGTACCAAAAGATAAAGATGTTGCTCAGGGAGAAAGGGATGTATTTCTATTTCATTGGTAAATTTCAAAATAACACTGCAGGCACCCCGCTTCTGCTCCAGGTTATGTATGTATTTTATCAAGTAATCCAGGTTATGTATATATCTTATCAAGTAATTAGAGTAAAATAGAAGTAGGCCAGAAGAAAAAATAGGTTGATGAGGTGGCATACGTTTCTAAATACAAAAATAGATAAAAGCAAAGAAATTGCGAGAGGTGCAAAAAACGTGTAACTTATAAACCATCTGAATTTCAGATAATTTTGTCATTAAATGATGTGACAGAAACTTTAAGTAGATAGATAAAAATCTTCCTAAAATGTATTGAAGTGTACAATATTGATTTAGAATGACACTTTATATTTACAGGAGATGTATTTTGCAATATCAGTTTCAATTAACGTTTACAATGATGAGAGAACAAGGAATGTGCACTGGCAAGTTTTAAGAATGACCTAGCTTCATAACAATAGTAATGGCACACTTTAGGAAGGTATTTCATAGAATATCTCTTATCCACTTCAATAACATTTATTTGACTCTTACCCGTTTCCATTATTGTTTTCGATTACTCTCTGAATGTTCTCCTCAATTTCAATGTGATCGTTCACTGCACAACCATTTAGGCCCATATTTAACAGAAAATGACAGAGTGCCACGCTGCACCTAAATGTGCAGTGCCGCACACTTTCATTTTCAGAACACGAGGATGCACCATATTTAATTGAATACGGCACATCCCTGTGTTGTCTCCTACACTGGCACTAAATTTGCAGCCGAGCACCAACGCAGCCACCCTTGCACTATGGTGCAAGGATGGCTTCATTGAGGGGGAGATTTTTTTGTGCATGAAGGGACACCTTCCTACACAAAACAATCTTAAATGGTGGTTTGCTCTTTCTATGTGTGCTACATTTTGCAAATAAAAGCATTTCTCCTCGTTGTGCCCTGCCGACGCCACCCCTGAAATAGCATTAGATTTTGGCGCTGCCTCAGGTTTACGAAAACTCATAAATCTGTGGCAGCATCAAAACGCCCACAGCAACACCCATTGCATGCCCCTTCCATGCAAAGTGCTGCGTGTGAAGAGGAAGTATTTACAAGGTTGTGTTAAGCCACAAAAAATGTCTTAATTCCACCTTGTATGTACGGTGAAGTGTGTAGTGCCACCGGAGCATCATGAAAAGTGACACTCCGATGGCACTAGGGGCTCTTAAATATGCCCCTTAATGTTTTTGTGATGGTGCCAAAAGGTGTCAGTGCGCTTTGCAAAAAGAGGAGTAAAAAATCTAAATAAAGTGTGTGTATTTGCAGATAAACATCCACAGCATAATTACTTGGTCACAGTCAGAAGAAATGAAACTTAGATAACACAGTGATGTTCAGTTCACATTACATTAACGGGGTGGAGTAGGATGAGGGGAATAAGAAAAGTGAATTATAGCATCAAATGAAAATAGTGCAAGGTTCAACTGCATCTTTTCCTATCAGCATTACGTGTCACAGACTGCCCAGGGTCCCTGGAGGAGGTCCCTGGGACTGCTAACACCTGCTGCCACAAGTGCTATATAGCGCAATTGTCACTCCTGCAGCATGGGTCACATGTTTGTGTACCTAGGTGAAGCCCAGGCCAAAAACAAGCCAGTCTTGGGCCCATCATCACCAGAAAGAGGCAGGGCAGGGCCAACCCCCTTGGCTTTCTTCTTTTGATTCTTCTCCTTTAATGTTGATAAGCCTAATATGACTGTGCAGCTGGTACTTGGAAGTTCCCCATGCTTGCGCCGCTCTGAGTCTAAAACAAGGGTAATACCTCGGCCTCCTTTCCTGACTGGTCCTAGAAGGAAGGCTGGCTGTGTGCGTCCTGACTGTCTAATTGTTTGCTGACTGAGACCTTGTTTGTTGCTCCCCCTTTGGTGGTTGTAACTTTTCTTGTGGTTTGGAAAAGTATTGTCCCCTCTTTTTATCTGGGTCTCTGCTCATACGAGGTCTGAAACTTAAAAGATTGATTATTGGACCAAATGATGGGCAATTATTGATTCCACCAGCTCGCTATAACTTTGACTTAAAATCAAAGGGGCATGTTTAAGAAAAGTGGCGCTGCACTGTGTTATGGACAGGAAATTTGTTAGATTTTCTTGCGCTATTTTTTCACACCCCCTAACGGAGGAACACCCTTTTTTCATATATTATTCCTGGCGCAGGCATAATGTAGTGCAAAGGGTTACAAAGTGCTGCAATGCATACATTGCGCCACTTTGTAAATAAGGCTCTGCGTTTCTTGCCTTCTAATGCCACATTAGCAAATATAATTGACACCAATGTAGTGTTAGAATGGGGCTAGGGGGCTCTTAAATGTGCACCAAAGTTTGTAGCTGTAGGTTGGGTGGGTTATAGTCTTTATAATTGCAATGATGTCTTAATTTCTGATGGGTCATTACAGGGGTTTGAAAGATACCCTCTAGCCGCTGCCTAACTAGTAAGGCAAAAAGTGTTTACCATGCCTTATTTGAACACAAATAGCTGGTTGTTCAGGGATTGCATTGTCTTAGTTTAATTACTCTTGTCTATTAGGCAAGGCTTATTTTTGATAACTTGCTTTATCTTGAAGTAGGTGCTAACATTTAGCTGAAATGGAAACAAGGAAGTGCCTTGACAAACACACTGGTGAACCTACTAAGAAAAAAACTCCTTATCATCCCTCCAAGAATTGCACCTTGCAAGGCCTAGACAATCTCACTGAGAAAGTGAAGTACATTTTGCTTCATGATGCCCTAACACCACTAGAAGCTAAAACTAAAAAAAACAAAGTAGCCCCTTCATTTAATAAAAAAGAGCAACAATTCTAAATCATTGTCCCTTCCAGATGCCACTTCTCAAGTGATTGACCAAGAGAGCTCTCCTGGAGCAACTATTCACCCTTATAGTCATTTAATCCTACACCTCCTCTAAACCCTTCAATATCATGCACAAATCATTTCCTCCCCCTGGCTCCTAGTGAACAGCTTATAACTGACTCCAGTGTGAAAGAGCTTTCCTCAGCCCAGGCGACAGTGGCCAGTGAGACCAGTGCACAGATAAATGACGTTTGGAAAATTGTCAACATTCTAAGGGAAGAAATAATGGATTTAAGGGGGAAGGTATAGTTACTGATAGAATCCCACCTCCCAGGGCTCTTGCACGTAGTTTGCAAAGTGTGATGATGTCACCCCCATAGCAAGGGGCTTCCATCCTACCCTATCTCTTTTCTAATACATTACCTCACAGACAATAGAGCAAAATGCATTGAGCCCTTTATACCATGCTAGGGCTATTAATCTGCAACTCCCATTGCCTTCGCCCACAGACGCTTGTCAAAAAGCCTCTAGGCCTATTGTGAATTCCCAACCCATCTATCCAAGTTCCCTCCAAAGGGAACAGTTGAGAGCATTACCATTAAAGTCAGACCATTTATCGAACCATTCAATTTATAAACCAGCTGTAACCAAAGCCCCACCCTTTCACACCTTTCCGTGCCCCACACGCACAACCACTGGGAGATCCATATAATTGTGATACTTTCTCCCACAAAGGATAATTAATAAGACAGGAGTCCCCAAACTTCAGGTACACGCCAAGAAAAATTAGACTTCATTGTCGATCAAAGTCATTCATTGGATCAGGGAAAACCGGAAGTGTCACAGTTTTCTTCGCTCTGATATCACCATGGCCATTCCATCTTCCATCCCCAGACAACAATTTTGATTGATCAAGCTATAATTTTCATATCCTTCTATTTTAAGTAGCCTACTGTCCCTAGAAGCACAAACTTTTTCTCCATCACCTAACTCCTTGATTCAGTTTAAATCCAATATATCTCCTTTGTGGAGGACCGACCAACGTCGTTCTACCTCATCTCTCTCTCATGTCGACTGACTGGGGAGCCCAAGGGACCATGCCCCAAGCACTTGACCAGGTTGCAAATCTTGCTCATCCCAAGGGCTTATTGCTGGCTCTTGCGCTAACTCTACCATCCTGCCAATGATACTCTCTACCCAGTCTCAACTAGTTAGTCTGGAAGCGGGATTCTATTAACATGCTCTTCCAGTGAATCTACTAACTTATCCCAGGGAGTTCCAGTTACTCTGTTGTTTGGGTCTAATAATAACTCATCACTAGTCTCCTGGAACATTGCCAAGCTTAGGAGTAAGATCGGCCAAGAGGACTGCCATGCCTTTATTGGTAGGGGCAACATTGTCATGTTCCAAAAAAATTGGGAAATGTACCTTCTCACAAGCAAGGCTTCCAACCCTTCTATGTCCCAGCACATAAGTTCCAAGCTTTTGGACCTTTTGGGGTACCTTGTCATTTGGTTTAATACCTCGCTGGACTGCCATAGGTAGCAGTTATCAATAGATTATCCTGACCTACTTGGGCTCAAAGTCTGTTTCTGAATAGGGTAAAACTATTTTTTTTAATGTTTGTAGTAGGAGTGTCCCTAAGACAGTTGAGTCCCCTGTCTTACACCTACTGAGAGATTATCTAAAAGATGGGGAAGGAGGCTGCTGTGGTAGTAGAAGGGGACTTCACCGTAAGATTTAAACCTTTAGCCAGCCCTTGTAAAGGTGATAGTAGGTGAGGAAGAGCAACTCGGGGTTATCCTGTAACCTACAGGCCATTTCATTCTGTCCCATTCCAAGTTTGCTCTGCAGTTGCTGGACCTCTGCTAGTACTGTCATCTGAGAGCCAGCAAAGGGAGAACAATGTCTGTTGTAGAGAGGCGCCTCGCCTTTAAAAGGAGTTTGTACCAGAGTCATATTGATTACATTCTTGTAGACTCACATTCTTAAGTAAGTCTTATTGATATTGAGGTCTTGCCGCGGTATGAAAGTGACCATTTTCCTTTCCATCTTACCCTGTGAGCAATTTAGTCAAAGCAGCTGGCTATATAGTTTGTCCTGCGGGGACTTAATGTCCTCTAACAACAGGAAGAAGGTTTAGTGGGGGAGTGTTATTCACAACGAGAGTGTATATGCTGACCTGTATCAAGAGTTGGTTCTCATCCTGCTTACTGTAGCCAAGCCTAAGTCTGCATCCCACAACATTATGGACATTCATGCCAAGTGTTTTGATGAAATGAGATTTTTTTTTTTACCAAACATCCTCCCAAAAGGAGACTGCTACCAGCTTCATACCCCATTTGGCAAGATAGGGACTAAAGAACAGCGAAATGCCACCTAATTAATGCCCTTAAAGGTAGTTCTTCTCGAAAAATCAAAGCAGCTAGAGCCACCTACAAATCTGTCCACAATAAATGTAAAAGTATCGCAGGACACAACTATCTGGAATAATGTTCTGAGTGCTACGTGATCTGAGAACCAGCTGGCTTTTTGGCACATGATAACCCATGGTGATCAGTCAAGCAGAATGAGACCAGAGGTTAATGTCCTCCAGCAAGATCGGGTAATTCACTTTCTATCACTTTGCAGTGAATCTTTGGCTTCATACTCTTTTTCTACAGATTGTGATGAGCTAGGAAATACTTTCATAACATCATTCTGCCTGAGTATCCAGGACCTATAACAAGCTAAAGTGGCAGGATTATTTTCTGTGACAAAAACAAAAAATGCTATTTGTTTGCAGAAGGCGGTCAGTGCTCTGAGAGCAGATAGCATCCCTGAGGAGTTACTTATATCTCAACCCATTATTTGGGTGCCTTATTTAACTCACATTAACAGTGCCATCATGGCGGTTGCCGAACATCCTGTAACCTGCAAAGATTTAAAGATTGTTCCTATTTTTAATAAAGGCCTTAAATACAATCCAGCAAATTTCTGCCCACCAAGTCTAATAGACTGTAAACTTCTGCATACAAATTCTACACTGTCTCTTAACCTGGATTGATGACAATAAGATTCTTTCTCAATTCCTGGCAGGATTTAATTTTAAGATAGGTGCTGGTGATCATGTTTTCAGGTTACAACTCATCAGATGGAAAGTGGTTGATATGTATAATGACATATTATGGATATGAATATTGCCTTTGGTGACCTAAAAGCAACACTCTGGTGTACGCTTAGGTACTTAGGTCTCCCCAGCCCCCTTCTAGATATTATAATTCACCTCCACTGTAACAACTTTGTGCAGGTTCACTGGGGAGTCAATGGAGAAACAACTGACCTTATGAAAGTCGACAAGGGGGTTCGGCGGCGTTGTGTCTTAGCTCCAACACTGTTCCTTCTTCTTTTTATCAATGGCTGCATAGACTTCCTTATGGACTGTGACAATGATGTACCCATTCTTTGGGGTTTAAAAACACCAGCTTTATTCTGCGCAGATGAACTCTGTTAATGTCTAAGGGCATGATTTAGATTTTGGAGGAGGGGGTCACTCCATTACAATGGTGATGGATATCCTGTCCACCAAATATAAATCCCATTATTTCCTATACGATTTATATCTTGGCAGAAAGGATATCCATCACTGTTGTGACGGAGTAACCCATCCACCAAAATCTGAATCAGGCCCTAAGACACCTAAAGGAATTGATACCTTACTGTCAAGCTTTAATCTCTTTTGCACCAACCATGGGCTGGCCATTAATACAAGTAAAATGAAGTTTATGGTAAGTCTCCAGTATAGGAGATTTGAGGGGCTTCAAGTCTGAAGGATGTAGAACCCAACCAGTCCTGGATTTTGATTATTTAGGAATCCTTTTATTTATTGTCAACACATGGGACAGCAGGTCTCAAAAAGCGTGCTCCTGCTGAAACTGAGGGTGGCTGTAATTTTAAGATTCACAAATAACACCTCTTTCCACTCTGTTTCCCCCCTCCTTGAAGTTTGGAGAGCCCAGGCAGTGGTGGCTGCAACCTATAGTGCAGAGGCAAAAGTAAAATTGATGCAATGGGGGTAGAAGAAAATAAATTCCTGAGGGTGTCCCTTAAAACTTCCCCAAAGCACCCCAGTAGTTTTCAAACAAGATCCAGGCATCTAATCTATCATTCCAAACATTTGTTATAAACCCATTATGTACTGGCTGAAGATTTGGTCTACCGTTGAGCTAGAAATTTATAGAGTGGGTCTTAGAGATATCCTGGACAGACAACAGATAAAAGTGGCGTTTCCCTGGCTAAAATATGTGAGGCAGGCTCTAGGTTCCCTGGGCCAGTCAGAATACTGGTCAGACCCAAGAGTTATTGTGTCCTCTTCCATCAAAAAGATGAAGTCCCTTTTTTGGGAGCTAGATGAGACAAAGTTGACCCAGTTTTCATGTTTGGGATCTCTAACTACAATTTCCTAGAGATAAAGCCACCCACCACCATTGAACCGTATATGGACAAGATTGTCCATCCTTTTACAAAAGCCCTTTTCATAAAGTTCAGACTGTGTACCCTTCCTCTCACTACTTTTACTACCAACTGGAAGGGCCCCCAGAAGCGTAGTACAGCTTGCCCAGCTTGTAGAGGAAGTGATGAAACTGATGACATTTATTACAGTATTTGTTGTCCCAGTTATTCCAAGCATCGTAAGCACTGGATTGCTCCCTTAGGTCATTCTCTGGGTATACACCAGCCTTGGGTCACTCTTTGAATTTGTAGGTCTGACACTACTCCTTTTATTGTATTTTCAATTACAAAATACCTAGAGTGTACCTGGTCTATTCAGTCGAAGATCCTTTCTCATACAGCTCCCTCAGAACCAGATAGATTCAATGAACTGATCTACTGGATAAGTTTCATTTAGGAGAAACCAAAGGCTTAGTGGGTTGGATGTTTCACAGTCGGAGAGGGTTCCATTCCCAAAGCAATTAACAATTATAATTCTTGGTTGATGTTTCCAGAGAGCTAAACATTTTTTTTGATTATTCCAAGCACTTTATTGTTGAGCTTTTGTTCTTCTTTCTATCAGAATTCTGAATTGTATTTTGCTATGTGATTTTAATGACTTTTAAACTCTTGTTGTTCTGTTTTTATGCACAGATTTATACATTGTATGTTGATAACATTGTTTTATATATTATTGTGTTTCTATGATCATGCTTTTATATTGTTTATTTATTGTGTTGCTTTTATGGCCTCTGACTGAAATAAAGTGCTTTAATTGGAACTGGAAAAAAAGGCAAAAGGGGTAAGGGAAAACGGGGACGAGAAGCAATTCATACAAAATATACCTTGTCATCAGAGGAGTGTTAATCAATGTGCTGTAAATATGTACTCTCAATCATTGTGAACACTCATTGAAAGTTGAAAGAGAATCCGTGGCCTAGCACAGAACGATTCCACTTGCACCCTCGTATGAGGGGGCCCGTAGTACCCTATATCTGAAGTGGCCTTGGGCTCCATAAAGGGTTATGCCCCCGAAGAGTTTAGAATTTACTTCAGAACTATAACCCACTGTCCTGGATTATTTTTATTTTTTAGCAATTTGGCCTGAAGGCATCAGAGCAATTTACATGAGTACAAGAATAGGGCCCTCATTATGAACACGGTGGTAAACACCGTCGACCGCTGTGGCGACGGCGAACAGAAGACCTTCATTGGGGGTGAACAGAAACCCTCCATATAATGATGAAAAAAACTGAATTCGACAAAAATCACCCTGCCACCAGTCACCACCAGGATCTTGTCAGCAGAAATGCTAGACCTCCCACCCCGCCACCACCGAGCACACCAGCACCCCACCCATCAAATAATGAAGCACAAATCACCGCAGCGGTCAGTGGAAGCCGAATGACCATTGGCGGTACAGACCGCCATGGGCGGCAAGAGGACCCAACAGTCACAGTCAGAAGTGCACACATTGGATAAGTTAGAAACCCACACACCTGACACACATCCACAACACTATAAAACACTCACAGACACACCCCACAATCCTTTGCAATTAAAGTAGGCCAACAAAGACAGAGAACACCGGAAGCAGACACTGAACGCCACAATCCAAGATACTTACACCCAACCACACAAGAGCACCCTCACCTAGATCCACACAATACACCATTCACAACACTCATCATGGCACCCCGCAAACACCCACGCTTCACAGAAAGAGAGCTAAGGACCATGATGGATGAGATCCTGAAGGTCGAGCCACAACTATTCGAGGCTCAGGTGCAGCACACACCCATCGCCAGGAAGATGGAGCTATGGCAGACAAAAGTCAACAGGGTCAATGTAGTGGGACACCATCCACGCACCAGGGACAACATCTGAAAGAGTTGGAATGACCTGCGGGGGAATGTCAGGGCCATGGCATCCAGGCACCACATTCCAGTCCAGAAGACTGGGGGAGGACCTCCACCAACACTACCCGACTACACTGACTGGGAGGAAAAGGTACTGGCCATCTTGCACCCTGAGGGCCTCACTGGACTCACTGGAGGAATGGACTCGGGTAAGTCGTCAACAATTACCCTATATCCATCACACTTGTAATGCATGCACCACCCCACCCCTCCAACCCCCACCTGGACCACTACCCCACCCAACCCACAAGCACTCAATCCAGTCACCCTGCATGCCCACTAACCCACTAACAGGCCCACATCCCTCCCCATGTGCACAGACACCCACCCCTGCAAGGAAACACAATGGACTACATCACCCACAATGCACCTCCACATCCCAAGCTAAAAGCAATGCTAATCTCATAAAAGCATCCTGCATGGCCCCAAAGTGTGTAACCTACACAAACCCACCCAGGCCTGTGCACCCCATCTGACCATGCTAATGTAACAGACATGTCCATTCCTCCCAACAGGCACCACCAGCCATGCCACCCTGACGGACAGGACAAGAAGTGGCAGTGCCCCACAGGGTGACAGAGGCACCTTCCAGTACACTGGGGATGGAACCCTGGACACTGACGATCAGTCTGGCCCCTCACACAGTCCTGGCCAGTCACCATCCAGCAGCCCCAACCAGGATACCACTGACACCCCTACCACCCAGGCAATAACATCAGCCCAGGGCAACGTCCACACACCTGTGTATCCAGGCCACATACTGGTGGAACACAAGTACAGAGGCCACAGTCACCCCTACCAACAGGCAGGAAGATGATGGCCCCAGTACAAGTGGGACTGCCAGACCTGTGCAGAGGACACAGGGGGCTAGGCCCAGTGGGAGGGCATCAATGGTCCAGGGGGGAGGCCACAGGGTGGATGCTGCAGCCCATGACATGATTTCGGAGGTCCTGGGACCATATCATAATACCCAGGACAGATTGGCCCAGATAGTATCCACCCTGGAGCAGATTCAGAGGATACAGCAAACACACTACCAAGATGCCATGGAGCAGTGGAAACTGCACAATGCCACTATGGCCAGCATAGCAGGTACGCTGCTGCAGCTTGTCAAAACACAGCCTGAGGCCCACACAGAACAGGAAACCCCTACTACAGCAAAGGATACAGACCGGACAACAAGAGCATCAGCAGCAACTTCACATGAACCACCCTCCGGGGACACACAGGGGGCATCCATCTCAACCCCTACAGGCCAAAAACAGGTGCCCAGTCGGACCCTCAGGCCAAGATATGGCACAGGAACACCTGCCAAGAACAAGGCCCCCTCTAAGAAGTGACTCTGCCAAAAACTGTCTTCCAAGTGTCCCACTTAATCCACCACCAAACAGTGCTACAAATACTACAAACTCATGTAAGCCTGGATGGACTTAACCACTACTGCCAACAATGCTGCAACCATGTTGCCATATTGGACAACCACTATTAGCCCACTCCCATCACTGTAATCTGCACAAGTTAACCCCTGCACCAAATAAAACACCTTTTCACCTGTTACAATGTCCCCTGTCATTAAGTTTGAACAAAGTGAAGTATGGATGCAACTGGTTGATAACTCCTTTATTGATATCTGAGTAGCATGAAAAGCACCACACGCCTTACATGTTGTTGTGCCGACATATGTGTTGACTAAATTGTAATCTGTCCTATGTAGACCTGGTCACAGTGGCAATTAGTATTGACCCAACACCCCCCTATATGACAAGGCACACTGACAGTATGATGCACAGACACCAATCTCATCCAATTGTCCCACATAGTTATTGGAAGTAGAGTTGTATCAGTTGGGTCCTGGAAGTTACATCTCCCCCTTCCTCATCATCACCATCACTCTCACCCCCTCTCTGAGGAAGTTGGTCTGGATATAGAGCACCCTTCTCCTCCAAGAGGGGTATGGAATTTCTCACAGTCACGTTGTGCAGCATGCAGCAGGCCACCACTATTCTACACACCTTTGCAGGCCCATAGGCCAGGGAACTGCCGGAGATATGTAGACAACAAAATCTAGCCTTCAGGAGACCTATTGTGTGCTCTATCTATCACCCTTCTAGTACGCCCATGGGCCTCATTGTAATTCCTCTCTGCATCTGTTCTAGGATTCCTCACTGGTGTCAGGAGCCAACGCAAGTTGGGATAGCCAGAATCACCTAGAAAAAGGTACAAAACAGAGCTTTGATTGACAAGCCTCAGAGGCAGACAGCCTGGCTGTCTGCTATGTGGCAATAAGTGACAGAAACACCTACCTATGATCCACCCTCTGTCCTCTTGTAGTTGTTCCTTCTTGTGTGGCACACTACTGTTCCTCAGCACAAATAAATCATGGACTGAACCAGGGAACATGGCATTAACATGTGTGGTGTACTAGTGTGCAGTACACACCAATTGAATGTTCATGGAATGAAAGCTCTTCCTGTTTTTGTACACCTGGGCACTGATCCTTGGGGGGATGATAGCTATGTGGGTGCCATCGATGGCACCTATCAGATGGGGTATGTTGGCAAAGCATAGAAGTCCAACTTGATGGCAGGCAGGTCAGCACTTTGGGGAAACCTAACATAGGACTACAGGTGTCGTGCAAACGCATTCAGGAATCTTGACAGTATTATGCTAAACATTGGCAGTGAAAAACCTGCACCCATGCCCACTGTCACTTGAAATGGGCCCGTGGCCAGCAAATGGAGTGCAGAGAGCACTTGCACTTCAGTAGAGATGGCATGCTGATTACGATTTGCTGGTGTCTGTGCAGGATCCAGTCATGCACAAAGTTCAAGAATAGTTGCACGAGAGAGTCTGTAATTGATAATGATTTGACGCTCCACAATGGTCCACAAATCAACAAGTGGTCTGTACACTGATTGGGCCCTTCCTCGCCACAAGGGTCTGTACCTAGGAGGAGTTGAAAACACGTGTGAGGAACACACATACATCTGCACACATTGTTATTCATTCAGCACTGCTGGCATTATTCTCTTCGACACTAATGCATAGTGTGTGTGCCATTACAGCAACATGACCACAATGATAGTTCAGGGCTGGTCAGGTGAAATCATTTTATTTGTCACAAGCCTATAGGTGTTTAGGGCACAATAGGGCCTGCATTGTGCAGATGAGAGTTTTACAAATGTGTCATTTTGGCCAATATGTCTGACCCCTGTAATCCAGAACTGTTGTTGTTGAAGTGACTTCATACCGCTAGCGGTTGACTTAACAGCGTAAGGTGGTGTTTACCGCCATGCGCAAATTCATTGGTTAACACGGATTTCAATGAGGAATCCTAGCATATCATGATCGCAAACTCATCACCCCAACTTCACTTGACTCCCTGATCTCGTGCAAGCAGTTACTCCACTGGGTGTACTGCTGTGTCCCGCCTCTGGTCATTGAAGTGGCACCTGTTGCAGGGGAAAGGGCCCCGGCCTTCACCCAAGAGGAACTGGAGAGGCTTGTGGATGGGGTCCTGCTCCATACACCAAGCTCTACGATCGGCCAGAGGTACAGGTGAGTAGGAGGATTGGGGGCTATGGATGTGTGTAGTGGTTGGTGTTGGTTGCATACATGTGTGCACCTCTGACACTGGATGGTCCAGGGTTCCTGACATGCTGCGTGTGTGTGTGCTGTTAGTCGGTTTGAACTGTTCATCCCATAGTGGACGTGTAGCCAGCTGTATATAATTGTCCAGTGTCTGACCTCAGTGTTACATTTCTGTGTGTCCCTTATAGGTAAGCGCCCACCAGAAGAGGGGACTTTGGCATGCCATTGCCAAGGAGGTGCAGACCTTGGGGGTTTACAACCGGCAGAGCACCCACTGCAGGAAGAGGTGGGAGGACCTGCAGCACTGGGCGTGAAAGATCTGCGAGGCCCAGCTGGGGAAGTCCTCCCAACGGGGAAGGGGTGCCTTATGCAACGCATCCTGGCGGTGGCATACCCGGACTGGGATGAGCGCTTGAATGCTGCACAGCAGTCACAAGGGGGTGAGTACACATACCATATTTTTGACCCTTAATGGATGTTTTGTGTATGCATTCGGATTTATGCTGCCTAGTTGCAGGGACTATGACTGATGTCCATCTACATCATGGCCCCCGGGGGGGCGTAGGGGTGTTTTGGTCAGGTCTACTACACATCATGACCTTCAGTTATTTGGGGAATGGCTGTAGAGCAGGGTTCTGGCCACTAGTCAGGGACATAGCCATGGGCATAGCGGTAGGTGCTGCCTGTTGGAGGTTTTTCTGGGTGGGTGTATGTGTGAACCACTATTGTACCTCCATTCTGCTATTTACAAAATCTCTCCTGTTTTGTCCCCGATCCCTGTTCTCTTATGTTGTCTGTGTACATCAGCATCATCTGGTGAGGGAGCTGAGGCACCGGCGAGTGGGGATGCATCGGCCCAATGGAGACTCGGAGGCAGAGTTGTCCGACGCCAAGAGGACCAGTGTGTTGAAGGGAGTACCACGGGGGAGGCAACTACCACTAGAGGTAGTGACTCTGATACCTCCTCCGATGGGAGCTCCCTGGCAGTGGTGGACCCTAGTGGGCCCACACCTACTGTTTCATCTTCCGCCACCCCCATACCATCACCGCCCTCCCATTTGCTCCCTACCGAGTTGCCTGTGCCCGCTCACCCAGAAGGGTGGGCATCTCCTTCGCCCCAGGCACCTCCTCCCCTGCCCCAGTCAGCCCTGTTGCCCTCACGGAGGAGGCTATTGACCTCCTGAGAACCATCTCTGTAGGGCAGACAACCATCGTCAATGCCATCCAGGGCCTAGCATCAGAGATGCAGAAGACCAATGCCTATCTGGATGGCATTCACGGTGCCGTGTCTGGCCTACAGAGATCTTTTCAGGCTCTGGCCTCCTCTTGGATGGCAGCCAGTGTCCCTGGTCATTCCGTCCCCCCTCCAACCTCCTCTACCCCTTCCAGCACCCCACTCCCTTCACCCGTCCAAAGCACACATTCTGACATGCAGGCACACACCTCAACACACAAGAAGCACACTTCAAAATACAAGCACCACACCTCCCACCACAAGCATACACACAGCAAACATACACATGCACACACAACAACATCCACTTCCCCCAGTGTGTCCACCTCTTCCGCCGCCCTGTCTGTCCCAAGTACATGCACACCCCCAGACACTGCACCTTCATTCACTGTTGCTGACCCTATTCCTGCAGTCACCACAATAGCACACATCCATTCATGAACCCCAGGCACCACACCTGCACTCACCAAAACTACTTTAGTTGACACATGCAGCACACTCACCAGACTTGCAGACACCCAGACAATGTACATTCACATTGGCAGCCTTTCTTGTCCCACTGTGTCCCCCTCCTCCCAAGACACTCAAACGCACAGAAACACCCACCCATCAAACATCCACCACACCTCAGCATACTGTCCAGTCACCTGCACCCACATCACGCACAACTACACCACTTACGACCACTCCCTTTACCTCCACTCCCACGCCTTCCTCCAGGTCCACCCCAATTGCACCTAAGAAACTTTTCCTCTCCCGTTTTGACCTCTTCCAACCCACTGGACCATCCTGTCTCATCCCTAAACATGCTCACCTCCTTGCCCTGTCCACTCCTTCCACGTCACAGCCTGCCCCTCTCTGCCCTTCACATTCCCGTGCCATTTCCCCAGAGGTGCTGAACCTGTTCCATCTGCCACCACCAGGTCCAAGCACATTCCCCCACCTTCCAAGGCCAAACTCAAACCCCCTCCACCTTCCGATCGCAAATGTAAGCCCCACCCGTCATAAATCCCCACACCCACCACTCACTGCCCCTGTTCCCTGAGGTGCCTGGATACCCCAGTGTTGCCCCTATGAGGTGGAGTACCGTAGCACTTGTGGGTGTCAGGTTGGGGCCATTGTGGCCCGTCAGACTTGTTTTATGATGGATTGGACATTGGCCTTATATGCACTTCGGTTGCTCAGTGAGCATAATAAAGGTTAATGTGTGGCCTGTGTTTATGGAGGCACACTCTGGAGCTGTGGGCTCACGTTTCATTGTTTGTGGGTGTTGGGCACATGTATGAACTTTGGTCAGGTTGGATTGGCCTTGTGTCTGGTAAGTACCTCTTGCTGTGGGGTGTATGGCTTGTGCTGCTGTGAAGGGTTGGGGGAGCATTTCAGGGTGGGTGGAGTGGGTGGGTATGTAACTATGCCCTTTCTTCCCTTGTTTAGAAGGTAGTGGTACTTACCGTCGTCATCTTCATCGGCGGTCTCGGTTGTGGAGGTATATTGCAAGGAGCAGGGCTGGCATGATCTGCAGCTCTCTATCCATTTCTGCTTCGTCATGTTGTGTAAACCTCCAGTGAGTGTCTCCTTATATTTGGTTTGTTTCCGTCTGACTTGGCGTGGCGGTGGTTCCCGCCTCGGAACTGACGGTGGTCTAGTGCTTCACTATTTGGTGGGCCGGTAGGGCCTTTCCGTCGGCCTGTGGGCAGGCTCTGCGGTCGTTGTCAGCTTTCCTTTCCTGGCGGTGAGTGGTTTTCAGGATGCCTGTGTTTCAGTTGGTTCATTATTTGGCGTACAGACCGCACGTCTGATGGCGGTTGTTACCGCCACAGCCTGCGGTGCGGTGTTTACCTCCGTGTTCATAATGAGGGCCTTAATCACACAAATTTTTAGGTCTGGGGAGATTCAGTGATTCTGCCCAGAATCACAGGTTTTAGAGTCAATGCCCTGATTCGAACTTAGAGCCAGATGTACTAAGAAAGTGTTAGAAATTGAGTTTCTGGTTGGCTAGGGTATGCACCTAAGACAGGCAGAACCCGCCCACTCTAGTCAGGGTAAGGGAGATACACTTCCAAGATAACCCCTGCACACCCCCTTGGTAGCTTGGCACGAGCAGTCAGGCCTAACGTGGAGGCAATGTGTAAAGCGTTTGCACAACACTCGCAACACATGTGACGCAATATGTACACCACAAAGTAAACACAACACTGAGCTATGTCAAAATAAACTGTACTGCACAAAACATAATTAGACCAAACATTACATGCCAGTAATACCCTCCTACCTTAGCAGTTGTCAGAACGTTACACAGGTTACTAATACTCTGCAAGAATAAGCAGTAGTTACATTAGAACACATAAGTACTCAGGTGATCATATCAGACCCATAATGCCCATAGTAGAAACATTTGAAAAAGGATGGGTAGTCTCTGAAAAGTACCTGTTTTCTTCTAGCAGGCACCTCCTGTGCCCAGATCGATATAGGGGCCCCCGGCCCTCATATGCACAAAATGGGGGCCATTTATATCCGGAAAAGTCAATGGTGGGACAGCACGCACCACCTCTGTTTATTCTATTGGGGCCCCTCCTGGGGACCCATGATCTCTTAGGGAGCCCCTTCCTGGGCCCCTGCTGGCCTCTCCACCAAATGGGGGAGAAGAAGAGACCTGGCGATGCAGGGGCCTCCGATGAGGCATCCATCCGCTCCCGATCTCTGGTGCCAATAAAGAGGAGGGGAGCCGCCGTTGAGGACTCCCTCCTCACCTAGCACTCCTTAGGGACTCATAGTCCTCAAGTTAATGAGGCCTGGGGGAGAAGGGGGGCCTCTCCAATAAGGCTTCCCCTCTGTTCACGAAGCGGCCGCACCCGACACGGTGTGCAAGCCGCTCTGCTGCCCTTCCTGGGCCGCGGTGGAAGAAGCACCAAAGCAGGTGCTGGTGTGTGCCCCGGGGGCGCTCATCAGAGCGAGTGTTTGCCCCAGAAGCAGTAGGACCGTGCTCGCTCCTTTTACCTAATCCAGGGTGCCCTGGGGTCCCAGGGGTAGTGCAGCGCTTACGCTTAAGGAATGCAGTCTCCCGGGCTGCGGCGGTGATTCGGGCAACAACGAGCTCACAAGAGCTAAGTCACTTCAAGAAGCCCGGGTCGTGGCAGCGTTTTAGTGATGGCAACAAGCACTCTCCAGTACTGAGGGGCTAGAAAATAAAGCGTTTTCCAAGGTGCTGCCCTCTGCGTATGTCCCAAAACAATGAAGCTGGAGCACTCCTCATGCTCTGGATAGTTACAGGGCTCAGGGGCCACGTCACCCTGCCCCTGGAGACAGAAAAGTGGGGAGAGAATCACAGGGCTAGCAGTCCCCAACAACAGGCCAGCACAAGGGATGAAGATGGTGGCAGTTCATTCTAGAGACCTAGCAGGTCACAGGTCAGCACAGCAGAAGCAGTCCAAGGTGGGTCCTGGTGAGTCCTGTTCCACAGCGTCCTGTGTCCAGTTCCAAGTCTCTTCATGTCTAACTTGTGGGGAAAATTCCCCTGTACTTATACTCAGTTTACAGTGTGTTTTCAATGAGGAGGAGAGGGGGTTTCAACCAGTTACAACTGGTTCTAGGAGTGTCTCCTCTCTCCTCTCTCCTCCAGCACAGGCTCCAAACATCAGTTGGGGGTAAACGACCCTATTGTGTGAGGCCAGGGCACAGCCTTTACAAATGCAGGTGTGTGCCGCCTCTCCCTTCTCTCAGCCCAGGAAGACTATTCAGTATGTAGATGCACCTTTGTGACACCTGCACCTTCCTGTGTATAGGCTGTCTGAAAAGTATGCACAAAGCCCAACTGTCACTCTGCCCAGACATGGATTGGAGTCAAGCTGCAAAACACCAGAGTCATGCACAGAGAAATGCTCACTTTCTAGAAGTGGCATTTCTGTAATGATAATAAAAAATCGAACTACACCAGTAAGCAGAATTTCTCACTACCATTACAACCGTACTAAACATGCCTACGCTACTCCTCATAAATCAGACAATACCCCTTACACTTAAGGCAGGGCATTTCCAATACAATCCTATGAGAAGGCAGCACTCACAGCAGTGAGAAACCAAATAAGCTGTTTGTCACTACCCGGACAGACGACATTACCAGGCACATGTCCTGCCCTCTACATACATGGCACCCGGCCCATACGGCTAGCTAGGGCGTGTCTTAGGGGTGACTTACATGTAGTAAAAGGGGAGTTCTGGGCCTGGCAAGTAAATTTAGATGCCAGGTCCCTGTAGCAGAAAACTGCGCACACAGGCCTTGCGCCAGCAGGCCTGAGACAGGTTTGAAAGGCTACTTCAGTGGGTGGAGCAAGCAGCGCTGCAGGACCACTAGTAGAATTTAATTTACAGGCCCTGGGTATAGGGATACCACTTTACAAGGGACTTATAGGTAAATTCAACTATGCCACTTAAGTGTAAGCCAATCATACCTAGTTTACATGGAAGAGCATATGCACTTTAGCACTGATTAGCAGTCATAGCGTCAGCCAACAATGGTCAGAAAACTAAGGAGGAAAAAGACAAAAAGTTTGGGGAATGACCCTGTAAAATGGCCAGGTCCAACAGAAAGGATCCCAAAAAAGTGATTGCAATTTCTATACTGACTTTTTGCAAACCCTATGGCATGTTGAGAACCGATTGATGAGCTAATAGGTCAGATTCACAAAATACTGAAGATCACTGGGTCGCTATTTGTCCTACCCCATGAATACTAATGAGGTAGATCTCAAACTGGATCCACTGAAAATCAGAGGCATCACAGCAATGGCAGCCTTATGTCTTCAGCAGACCGTCATGGCCGTGAATGCTGTCAAATAAAGCAGTCATATTTATTTAAATGTAGCCTGTTTTCCTTGGAGGAAAACAGGATATGTTTAACAAAACAAAAAGAAAGGTTTTCTAAACTATTTTTAAGAGTAGGCAGTAGTCCATGAGACCACTGCATACTCCAACAAGCATTGGCAATGCAATGGGTCTCACATTTGCTCGAGTTAGAGTCAGTAGCATTTTAAACTCTAACTGGACTTTTCTTGCCGCATAAACTGAAAATGAAAAGTAAAACTATTTCACATAAGCGAGCCGACGGCCGCCATGAGCATGACAGAGGCTCACAAAAGGAAACAGAAGTTCCCTTGCACTCAAACCTATAGGCAAAAGTGCAATTATCCATGTAACCGGCAATAATGCAATCATCCATGTAGCAGGGTCGATGTCATGCAAAGCGCTTGACTACTGCCCAACGAGATCGCGCTGCGTAAGAAAGAAAAAGAAAAAGTAGTCCAGAAGCCATGCCGAAGGCACAGAGCCTTGTATGTTTTCAGTAGTTTACCAGAGCTCTCGAGAGGGGCTAAACACCAGAAAAGACATGACGTATGCATGCCTTTCACTAATTAAATCATGCAAATTTTAAATGGCAAGTCCACAAACCAACCAAACTGATGGGCATGTCATGAGTTTGGTTAAAAGCCCACAGAGAGATTACAACAGGAGCCACAGCACTTGCACGCTCGACCCTAAAAATGGTTCTTTTGACTATCCGACTGTTCACAAAGGGGAAGGGTTCCCTTGGGAGCCCTTTCCCTTTTTAAAACGTGTTACCACTACCATTTAGTAATCTGGAAAATAAGGGTGCCTTTCTTGTATAAAATGCTATGCTTAGACCTAGTTTACAACATTTCACACTATTTATGTGTGCTGTATGGCACTTAGACACAGTAACCTCAGTGAACATTTGTATTTGGCCAGCAAGAGTGATGCTGATCAACCTTCTCCCCCTAAGACTCCCACAAAGGTCTGATTTAACCTCCTGTCAAGGGGAGATGGGAATGGGACAGAGATCCTGGCTCGGAGTTGAGCCGCCTTGCGACTTGTCCATTCTCTCCTTATAATTGCAGCTAGTTCCTAAAGGCACATGATAGGCCACCTCCACTAGCACCAAATTATAGTCTTCTCAATAGTAACAATAGCATTTACATTTTTGTCAGGGCACCTCTGTATTTGAAGAACAAACATCAAAGTGCACTATTTGCTCCTGAATGTGTTTTAAACAGTCTGTAATAGCAAGTCACAAAACGAATGCGTCTTCCTTTGCTCGTCCATTTTTGCTGAAATCATTACCTTATGTAATTATCGGTCTCAAATCTTGTATACCTTTCTTTACAGGTGAAGGGTTCTTGTCTACAATCAGAAATAGGTGGGTACTTAACTGCCTTACTAGTTAGAACTTATTTACTTCACCGGTATAGGAGAAGCCCTTCTCTTCGACTGTTTATTCTCTTTACAAGCTGGCATTCATATGCATACCAATAAGTGTGATTGATTTTTTAAACATTCTCATGTTTAATACAAATTAATCTCTTTTCCTCTTCTCTTCCTTACAGGTTCGGCAATTTATTCTGCAAGTAGACTTTCTTAAGGGTTCTGAACGCAGACTCCCAGTTTCAGGGGGTGTTGGACTTTTTTGCTTATGCAGGGTCATCCCCAGTCTTTTTGCCTCCTATTTTTTCTGACCTGTTGCTGTTGGCTTTTGAACTCTGAGCATTTTACCACTGCTAACCAGTGCTAAAGTGCATATGCTCTCTGTGTAAATTGTATGTAATTGGTTTATCCATGATTGGCATATTTGATTTACTGATAAGTCCCTAGTAAAGTGCACTACTTTTTCCAGGGCCTGTAAATCAAATGCTACTAATGGGCCTGCAGCACTGGTTGTGCCACCCACATAAGTAACTCTGTAATCATGTCTCAGACCTGCCACTGCAGTGTCTGTGTGTGCAGTAAATTCGACTTGGCAAGTGTACCCACTTGCCAGGCCTAAGCCTTCCCTTTTCTTACATGTCAGGCACCCCTAAGGTGTGCCCTAGGTAGCCCCAAGGGCAGGGTGCAGTGTATGTTTAAGGTAGGACATATAGTAATGTGTTTACATGTCCTAACAGTGAAATATTGCTAAATTTGTTTTTCACTGTTGCAAGGCCTGTCCCTCTCATAGGTTAACATGGGGGCTACCCTTAAATCTGATTAAAGTGTAGATTCCCTTTGGGAACGGATGGACATGTGGAGTTTGGGGTCTCTGAGCTCACAATTTAAAAATACATCTTTTAGTAAAGTTTATTTTAAGATTGTGTGTTTGAAAATGCCACTTTTAGAAAGTGGACATTTTCTTGCCTATACCATTGTCTGTGACTCTGCCTGTTTGTGGATTCCCTGTCTGGGTCAGTTTGACAGTTGGGCTGGTTGCACCTCACACTGGACAGTGACACAAAAGGAGCTGGGGTGTAGTCTGCATTTCCTGATGAGCCATCTGTGCTAGGAGGGAGGGGAGGAGTGGTCACTTACACCTGAAAGGGCTGTGCCTGTCCTCACACAATGCAGTCTCCGAGCCCCTGGTAAGCATCTGGGACCTGGCCTGGGCAAGGCAGGATTTCACATTCACTAGAGACTTTGCTTTGAAGTAGGCCTACTTCAAATGAGAAATTGGGTATAAGAAGGGCACCCAAAACCACAGACTTTAGAAACACTTCTGGAACCAAGAGGAACCTTTGCCTGGAGAAGAGCTGAATAGCTGAGGAAGAGGAGCTGCCCTGCCTGTGACTGTGCTTTGTGGAGCTATCCTGCAGTTGCTGCTTCTGCCAGAGTAAGAGGGCAAAGACTGGACTTTGTGTGCCTTCCATCTTGAGAAGAAATCTCCAAGGGCTTGATCTAGAGCTTGCCTCCTGTTGTTTGAAGTCTCAGGGACAGCAAAGACTTCTCTCTGCCAGCACCTGGAGTCTTTGGAGAGACTCCTACTCTGAGCTGTGGTGCCCATCCAGTTCCTGGGACCCTGAAAGGAGAAGCTGGCAGCCTAAAGACAAGAAAATCTACGCACAGAGCGCCGTGCGGGGAAAAGATTGACGCGAATCCGATCTGCGGCTGAAAAACAACGCGCTGCCGGCTCCGCAGCTGAGAAACGACGCTCGCAGGAAACGCGACCGAAGAATCGACGAACGGAGCAGGGTAAACGATGCGCAGCATCGCTGACGGAGGCTGGGAGATCACAACCTGCGCTGTGGGATTTTCGGATCATCGTGCGGCTGGATTTTTGACTCAAGTACCGCTGTGTGGAGCTATTTTTGACGCACACCCGCCCGTGCGGGGTTATTTTTGACGCGCACCAGGTACATTTTCACTCTAGCAGCGCTAGTGTGTGTTTAAAACTACTTAAAGACTCTTTTTGCATTTTTATTGATAACTTGACTTTTGTATGGTGGATTTTTGTCGTTTTGGACTTGTTTTGTTTAGATAAATATTTCCTATTTTTCTAAACTGGTGTTGTGTCATTTCGTAGTGTTTTCATTAAGTTACTGTGTGTATTGGTACAAATACTTTCCACCTAGCACTCTGAAGTTAAGCCTACTGCTCTGCCAAGATACCAAGGGAGTAAGCAGGGGTTAGCTGAGGGTGATTCTCTTTTACCCTGACTAGAGTGAGGGTCCTTGATGAACAGGGGGTAACCTGACTGTCAACCAAAGACCCCATTTCTAATAGGTTTTTTTGGCTGGGTTGTTGAAGAAATGGAAGTTCTCCTTCCAGTAAGGTCTCAGAGTTGAATACCTTTGATCGGGTTCCAATTGCCAAGGAAAGGCACTTCAGATGATGCCTATTTGAATACCTATTACCAGCAAAATGGCCTCTGAGAGTTGAATTGGAAGTTTTGTGTGATTTCTCATTAGGCTTTCATTCCAGACATACAACAATGTAATAGATTCTTAAACCAACTGAACCAGTCCCACACACGTCACATGCCTTACAGCCTTATCTGAATCAGTTACAGCTGTCTCTCTGAGCTGCCTTCTCCATGCGCTTATGCTAGCAGTCCAATAAACTGAATATTTGAGCTCTCAAGGTGCTGCACATGGCACTTGTTTTAGTTGACCGTATCAAGCATCAAGGATATCTAGCTCACCTTCCAGGCAAATGTCAACAGGTGCTAAACACTGCTATGCCTGGTTCATGACAGACCACCCATAAACTTTTGCAAGTATGAACTAGCCTCTATCTGGTGCTGAAAGAGCACAGACCTCATCCCCTGTATGAGGTTAAAGTGGTTATCAATAGCAAGTAGTACACAGCAGAACCAAATGTGACAGGTATATCCTGTAGTGGGTCCTGTGCTTACAATGCCAGAGTACTCAAAATATACCTTTGTAAGGAGGCTTGACTAGGTTGCAACCAGGCTAGGAAATCTTGTGTTTTTGTTTAGGGGTGGCGAGGCTAGGCAGTTGGGGCTGGACAGTTCTTTTTGGAGCAGGACATGGCTGACCTTTCTATGGCCGGTTCCAGCCTGAAGTGGCATGCTGGGCAAACAATGGGCTGCAATATGGCTTGAATAATTACCAGTGGCTGAGACTAATTGCACCCATCACTAATTTGTTCTCTTCAGTGTGATAGCCTAAATGTTGAAATTACATTTGGGTAAACTTAAACGATTAGACTGGCATGTCGATCTAATGGATTGAGTTTGCAAAAACATGATTTCAAGACCATACATTAGGAATCCTTGTGAATTATATCAAGAAAAGGGAAAAACTTGCAGGAACACTTTTCAATCAATCAGGGAAAGCCGTTGCTAAAACTACTTTGAAACCAAAAGGCATGAACGGACTGTTCATAATTTATGTTATGGATTTACTATTACCATGTTTTCAGTCTCAAAAAGCTTTTTTTTTGTTTCACTAAGTGAGATTAAGGCATTGGAATAATATTGGGACTTAAAAATAATACCAAAACTAATTCCTGTCAGCAGATGATACAAGTGAAAAGATGGCAGAAAAAGAGGAAAACGTCTTGTGAACTACTTCATTTGAAATTTATGAGACTATTGATAGAACAAGCAGAGGAACAGACTGAGAAACTAATTACTGATATAAATGATGATTGAAACAAATTGAAGAAGTAAATATGGAAGAAGTGGCAAGAAAATATTACAACATTTTGGATGATTTTCTTGATATATTTCAGGAAGACCAGAGAAATAGAAAGATTTTTTTTTTTAGCGAACAGCAAGATTATAGACAGGTCAGAAAGTATAGATGTGTGAAAAAAATATGATTTGATTAATGGTACAAAAATGAAGACCCGTGTGGGTATAGTTCTTTCCCAATACAGTTACTTTGTTAGAAGAACTAAACAAATGATATCTGTGCAACACAACTACAGCACCAAAGAGGTAGAGATTCGAAAGAAAGGAAACTCAAGAAAAGAGATCAGAAAGAAGAAGATGTAGCAGTAGGTGTAAGAACCAGGGCACAGACCAGAGTAGAAAGGAAAATGCATTGAACGTAGTTTTGAATCTGTCAGACAGACAATTACTATCCCCAGAAATTAAATTGTTAAATAAGGGAATAACATCCTGTCCGGTCTCAGAATTCAATTTGTTTTAGTTTGAAATCGATTTTTTAGGTTTATAAGGAAACTTAAATTGAAAAACATCTTTGATCTTAAGTCACCTAAAGAAACTGAAATCAACGTAGGGCAGGGGCCTCAGACAATCAGTGAAAAATCAGATTGACTTACAGACCTTGATGACTCTAGATGGGAGAGAAGATATTGACCTAACATCTTGCATCAGAGTTGAATATCGATTGGTATAAATTGATGAAATCCTCATTCGTACCAAATATGCCTTGTAAAGATTATATTGATGTCTTTCACGCAGTGTATTTTGGAAGATCTAGAAATGAGAATTAAAAGATGTACTACTGATAATTTGACAAAGGAAGAGAGGCATGCACTGAAAATATTGATGAGTAATGAACATATTATTTTATGCAAAGCTGACAAAGAAGGACATGTGGTGGTTCTTAACCACAGGGATTACCATACAGAAGCAGAGAGACAGTTAAAAGAGAAAGAGTGTTATGAACTAGTGTGAATAGAGATGTACCTTTCAGTAAGAACTTAATTAGGGGAATTGTTAAAAATTGTATGATTAGGAGATGTTTACGGACTATGCGATTTACATTTTTAAAAAACAAAACACCTACAATACCATCATCTATGTTTTGCCCAAGGTACATAAGCAGACTCCACCTCTACCAGAATGACCTATAATCTCCGGTTTTGGTTCCTTCACAGAAATATGTTTCAGAATGTATAGAAGCATTTCTTCAGCCACTAGTAAGTACACTGCCTTCAATCATTCAGGACACCAATAATTACCTCCAAAGGACATATCATATACTATGGGAAACAGATTATTGTCTAACTACTATGGATATCAAGTCTCTATAGACATGCACAGTTCATAAAAAAGACCTGGAAGCTATGAACATGTTTCTAGAAATGAAATCAGCTAAGTATTTTATGCAAAATAGGATGCTTTAGGAACTGGCAGAATTTATTTGAGCAATAATTACTATCAAGGGTGCTTGTACAGGCAAGTAAAAGGAACTGCTATGGGGGCATGTTTTGCACCCTCATATGCTAATCTACTTATGGGTCTTTTTGAGAGGCATTTTTGAAGACTGAATACTCACATGAATTTGAAGTTGTGGGGCCCACTTCACAAAGGGACTTTACGATTTGTAAAGTTATGAGTGTGAAGTCTCCACGCTTGTGGTGTAATCTCTGCACTCAAGGTGGACTCTATGCTGTGTGCACTGTAGTGGGGAGATTTCACCCCAAGTGCAGTGAGTCTACCATAAGTGTAGAGACTCCACTCTCCTAACTTTATGAGTCATAAGTCCCTTTGTGAATTATGCCCAATGTGGTCCAATGGTGTCATTTGTTTGTACACACATTTACAATTTGGAATGAATCAACAGAGAAACTGACATATTTTCATGACAATTGACATTTAAATGATGCCAATAGTTAATTGAGTCTATATTAAGGAGAAAATCAATTTTTGGGACTGTACACTGTTTATTGGTGAGGCCAAACTGTGCAGCAAATTACACAGAACAGAGACTGACTCTAATAGTTTACCGCATGCTACTTCTTCTCATCCCAAATTTCTTATAAGCAAAATGCTGTATGGCCTTTTTGTGATTAATATTTTGGACTAAATTAATATTTCTCTACTGTGAAAAAATGGATTGTGCCTCTCAGCTGTTAGTTTATGCAGTTGATACCCTACATTTGACAGATATGCCCAGACATGGGTGCCATGGTCATCGTGCCACATAACTTAACCTATTCCTCGCAGACAAAGCTTAACTAGGCTGAAACCAGTCTGTGGTTCCTTATGTTAATGTTAAGAGGTGACTTACCCTGACAGATTTGTCTGGACTGTTCATTGCAGAAGGACCAATGTTGATTTGCATGTTGTTGATTCCTAGCTGATTTACGACGATGGTCAAAAAATGACAGACTTGGATGTGACCTTAGAAATAACCAGTGGTTGAGATTAGTTCAACATTCTATACATTACTTTTTTGTTCTACTATACAATCATGGTATTTGAATTTGATCTCAACAGAACTTTGAAGTAGCCACGAGGCAATACGTCGTGCTTTATAAAATGGTCAAAAAAATTTGATGACCATATTTTCAGTCCAAAAATGTTCATGATCGTTTTCGTGAGCCAACACCTTGTCTCCCATGGGTCTTGCCAGTCCCCTTCATACCTGTCTTCAAAATTATAAACGTTAGCTAGGTTTAGGAATTGTGAATAAATGTCAGCTGGCTTAGAGAAAGAGCTGCACCAGAAAAACACACAAAAAACACACACAAAACATGTGCAGGGTAAGGACAGGGAAAGAGAGTTGCAAATGTTTATAGCTATGATGACTGTTGGAACATTGTATTCCAGGAAAATTAAAGCACTAATGGGCTCTGATAATCTTACATTTGCCTCCTGGATGGCTATCAGCATAAATGCCCTGAGGTCTCTTCCATATCTATACAAAATGTTTTTGACCTGAATTGCAAAGTTATTATCGATTTTGTGAGTAGAATGAAAGAGATTTTAAATTCCCAGTTCATGGAAGACTTGCATAACATAGGCTAGCAATGGAATCAAGTCAGTGTTGTCCTGTGTGATGCAGTCTTGAAGTATCAGACGAAGAAATGTGGTCTCAGGGGTGTGCCACATCTTAGCCAAAGGAGTAGGGGTGCAAAATTACAGTGTCTTCAAGGTAGAATAAATCTAAGTCTGAATGCACAATTGTAGGAGGCTGGCCTGGTTTGTAGTGGGTACCTTGGGTACTTACACCTTATACCAGGTCCAGTTATCACTTATTAGTGAAATATAGTAGTATTCTAGCAGTTTAGGCTGATACCGGTAGCTAAGGCAGAGCAGCTTAGGCTGAACTAGGAGACATGCAAAGCTCATGCAATACCACTTATAGTTACACAGTACTTATACTCAAGTAAAGACAATACTCAGTGTTACCAAACATAAAGGTATTTATTTGGGTGACACAGTACCAAAATAAATCTTAGAGATAATTCCCCTTCTGGAGGTAAGTATTATACACAATATATACACTAGACACCAAAAATTAGACAAGTAAATAGTCATAGAACAATGCAAATAGTAGGAAATCCTATAGAATGCAATGGGACAAAATAGGTCTAGGGGCATCACAAACCATATACTAAGAAAGTGGAATGTGAATCACAAATTCCCCCCTAGACAAGTGTAGTGTGTGCAGAATCGCTGGGAAAGTAAGAATACAGTAAAGGTAAGTAAAGTGCCCCAACCCAGAGCCCAGAAAAGCAGGAGTAAAGTAATGCAAGTTTCCTTAGGACACACTACACCTCATTTTTGGGATTTTTCAGCAACCAACCAAGTCTGCAAAGATCAACTGCTGGATTATTGGACCTGAAAACCTGCAAAGGAAGGAGACCAAGACCAGAAGTCTAAAGAAGTTCCAGGAAGGACAGGAGCCCCTTGTCAACCCAGAAGAGGGTGCAAGAGAAGAGTCCCCAGTTAGTTGAAGACTGCAGGAATGCACTCTAGGAAGATGCCAGTGGGTTCCTGCATGATGGTGCTGGATGGAACCAGGAGGGACCTGGTGTCTCAACTCTATGTGAGGAGGAAGAGGGCACTCTCAGCACTTTAAAGAGCCCCCAGGATGCCAGCCAGCACCCCCAGAAGGGGCAGGATCTGGGTTGAAAGGAGATGCAAAATGCAGTTGATAAAGCACAACAAAAGAAGGACCCACGCCGCCTGAGAACAACTCAGCGAGTTGAGCATCACAGGATGGAGTGCTGGGGACCTGGGCCAGGCGGTGCATGAAAGAATTTTGCAAAGAGTGCACAGAGGCCTCAGGAGGGGAGGAAGACGCAGAACACAGGAGTACCATCGCTCTCGGGAAGGCAAGGTCTTACCTTCTCCAAATTGCATCAGCAGGACCTCAGGACAGTCTATGTCAATGATGTCCACCCTCTGTGTCCTTAGGAGCATGCTCGTCACTGTGAGAGGAGTCCCAGGGTACCGATCGTTGCCTTGGAAGGTGCCTGCTTGGAGCAGGGGAGTGACTCTGTCACTCCACTGGAGATTTCTTTGTTCCTTCTGGTGCAGGATAAAGACAGGGAGTCTCCAGAGCATGCCCACCATGGAAACTGTTGCAGTTGCTATCTTGGAGCTGAGGTTGCTAAAGAAAAGTGTCTCTTGTAGACACTTTGTTGCAGTTACAGCGTTTCTTGGAGCAGGCTGCGGATGATCTGAGGTCAGAAGAGTCTGAAGTTATTGCAGAGGATTCCTGAAGGAAACTTGCAAGCAGAATCTGAAGATAATCCACAGGAGAGATCATAAATAGCCCTGAGAGGGAGGGGTCTCTGACGTCACCTGCTGGCCCTGGCCACTCAGAGCCCTCCAGAGTGCCCCTACACCTTGTAAAGCAAGATGGCTGAAGTCTGGGACACACTGGAGGAGCTCTGGGCCCCACCCCTGTGGTGGTGATGGACAGTGGAGTGGCCACTTTCCTTTGTTCGCTTCCCCACCAGATCAGGGGAGAAGGGGTCCCTTAATGGGTGTAGACTGGTTTATGCAAGGAGGGCACCATCTGTGCCCTTCAAAGCATTTCCAGAGGCTGGGGAGGCTCCCCCTCCCCAGCCTGTAACACCTATTTCCAAAGGGAGAGGGTGGAACACCCTGCTCTCAGAGGAAATGCTTTGTTCTGCCTTCCTGGGACTGGGCTGCCCAGACCCCAGGAGGGCAGAACCCTGTCTGTCAGGTAGCAGCAGCTGTAGCTGCAGTGCAAGCCTCAGAGAGCTGGTTTGGCAGTACTGGGGGTGCATGGTGGAGCCCCCAGGATGCATAGAATTGGCTCCTCAATACCAGATTTGGAATGGGGGGACAATTCCATGATCTTAGACATGTTACATGGCCATATTCAGAGTTACCATTGTGAAGCTACCTATAGGTATTGACCTATATGTAGTGCACATATGTTATGCCTTCCCCACACTCACAAAGTCCGGGGAAATGGCCCTGAACTATGTGGGGCACCTTTGCCAGTGCAAGGGTGCCCTCACACTTATAAACTTTGCACCTAACCTTCAGCAAGTGAAGGGTAGACATATAGGTGACGTATAAGTTACTTAAGTGCAGTGAAAATGGCTGTGAAATAGTGTGTGCACTATTTCACACAGGCTGCAATGGCAGTCCTGTGTATGGGTTTGTCTGAGGTCCTTATGAGTGGCAAAAGAAATGCTGCATCCCATATGGATCTCCTGGCACCCCAATGCCCTGGGATCCTAGGTACGATATACCAGGGACTTATAGAGGGGGTCCACTATGGCACTTGAAATTGGTAAATGAAGTCACTGGCCTACAGTGACAAATTAAAAAGCAGAGAGAGCATATGCACTGAGGTTCTGGTTAGCAGAGCCTCAGTGACACAGTTAGGCACTACACAGGCATACACATTAGGCCACAAACTATGAGCACGGGGGTCCTGGCTAGCAGGATCCCAGTGAGACAGGCAAAACATACTGACACATAGGTTCATAGGTTTTTATCTATGAACACTGGGGTCCTGGCTAGCAGGATCCCAGTGACACAGTAAAAACACACTGACACACACTCACAAACAGGCCAAATTTGGGGGTGACCATGCTAGAAAGAGGCTACTTTCCTACAACAAGGTGTAAGATCCAACCTGTTAATATAAAATAGAAATAAAAAAGGGTGCAAAGATAGAATCCTGCCTGACCCCACAATTAGACCTGATAAACGGGGTGCATTCACAATACTGACAATAACGTACTTTTTCAATCGTTCCCCAGTTTAGTAGTTTGAGTAGGTGTAACAGGGAACTTTCAACACCCAACCTGCCTATTAAGTCCCATGACTTCTCCCTATTCATCATGTCAAAAGCACAGGAGAGGTCCATGAATGCCATGCATAAAAGGCCTCTCCTGGCTATGACATATTTCCTAATTAATAGGGTTAAGTTTAGGGATTGTTCCACTGTGTCTAGGCAGGGTTTTGAAACCATATTGGATTTCAGAGAGGTAGTTATTTTCTTCTGCCGACATCTCTAATTATTAAAGGATTACCATTCCCTACAATGTTATTACTATAATCCAAAAGAGATATGGGATTATAGCAGGTGGTCACTCTTCTATTTTAGACTCGGGGCCCAAGGTGGTGTGCTTATTAGGGGTACACGGCAATCCTATAGCATATTTAGAAACTCTGTGCCCCCTTAATAATTTAAGAAGGTCCATCTAAAGGTCAGACATTCAGTTGCTAAAACCGGGGTTGAAATTAGAAGTTTGTGGGGAGCCCATACTATAGAATGAGTAATCCAGTTTGTGACTCGCCTTACACTCCTGAAGGCTTAAACTATGATTTTCCTCCCACTGTGGTTGACTGGCGTAATTCTTTAGGGATTTCATACTTGACTGCCTGCTTTGATCATTGTAGTCACTTTTCCCTACCACTAAGGGTAGGTTGTGTACGTTTAAACCTGCATCTGGCAACCGTACTGCTGTAGTACTGGCCTTTGAGCTAACCTTGTACTTTTCATACCATTTTCTATGTTACTACTTGGCCAGAGTTTCATTTTGCCAATACTTTAACAATTTGTAGTAAATCTCTATGGGTTTCTCCCTGTTACTCTCAATTAGCCTTTTTCCATTTCAATACTTTTCAATTGTAAGTTCAAATTGCACCAACAATTCATGATCAAGGACACCTCAGTAAAGGTGAAAGATTGACAGCTATGCTACACATATACAATACTGTTTAAATCATATGTTCTCCTTCTCTTAATTGATTTCGGACATAACTTAGCAATTGAAAATATGTAACTTTCTTCTTCTTGATAGTGTTTTTGCATATTAAAGTGAACATTTTATAGGTTTCTATCTAGAAAGTAGTTCAGTTCATGTTTGATATTAGAAAAACTCTTTTAATTCAATAGGACGTAAACGACACAGACATTAGCCACGACGGGATAGATACTTCAACGTGTTGACGGTTGTCACTGAGATGTGTAGTTACCTAAAATAAACAATTTTTACCATTTTGAGGTCAGCAGATCGAGTATCATTTAGCTCTGTAACTATAGCATCTGCTGTTTTTGAAACAGTAGAAGGGCTTCCTGAAGCACTGCGGAAAAATAACTTTTTTTTAATAGTGTAGTTGAAAGGGGGCGATAATATACTGTATTAACTTCGAATAAATGTGTGTTTCTGCGAATTTGTCATCTCATTTCTATTTCAATAAACTTGCTTTGAAGCCTCAGTTCCTAAGCAATTTACTGGATTCCTTAATTCTTGAGCATTCCTTGGTGGGCAAGAAAGAAACTAGTTTTTTTCTTTGTCTCTCTCATGAACTCGGGTGATCTGTGACTTGTTATATATCCAACAGTTTTTGTAATTGCAACTAAGTCAGTAGTTTTATAGGTTGTGTCTAGGGTGAGTATTCCTTTTCTTTTAATTAAAGCCAAGTGTTTCCTAAATATAATCCGTGTGGATTTCATCTGCCTAATTGAGTAAAAGACTGGCATTATTCCACTCTAGAGTGTTGTATCCCTACTTCCTGTTTCCACGTTTGTTTTACAAGCATGAAACGAGCCTGCTAACAGTTTTAGTTTGGTTAATCATTATGCTGCTTCGCAGTACTACCGCCGCATCCAAATTAGACGTTCTTACCTTTCCTTCCTCGAATAAATGGTGTTGGGAAACATTATACGACCGTATCTGTGTTAAAAAGATGACATTGCTGAAGTTCGTCGCATGAAAAGCATGTTTTTATTATCTTTATGGAATTGAGTATCGCTATATTACAGAATATATATTTAGTGGTATCTTCAGCCTTTTTCAACGACAAGGGAGACAATGCTGACATGATACTATATTGGTGATGTCCTTTCCCACTGTAGATTGCTCCTACCGGATAATTAGACATCAGAAATCGACTAGGGAGCTAAAAGCAGCCGGGAAAATGCTGAGACCAGCCACGCTCCCCTATCTATGTTTCCATCTATCCTCTTTCTATCCTTCTCTCCTCGTCTCCCTCCTTGATCTATTTTTTCCATCACCGCGATCTCCCTCTCAGTTTTGAAGTGCCCCTGTGCCTGCTGCAATAAACCTCGGGGAACTGGGTAACGTGGCAGCGTCACCAGCAGCAGCGCTGAGCTTTTAATGCCAATCTCTAATGACTCCAGCCGTTTAGGGAAAGGCTCGATGGAATAAAAGGCCAGTCCGACACTGTAGGCCATTCAACGCTCAACCCTTAGCACATGTCTGAGTGTGGTGTGTTCACAAGCCCTGACAAGGGAGGCATTCATTTGTTTCCTATCTATTTCTTGTACCTCTTGTTGAGGTTTCGTCGATGGCCTTACCTATCACTGCGAGAATATCGATTAGACGGATGGCAATATACGTTACTTTAAACCCACGTACGTACGTTTGCATGAAGTCTCTGTGTTGGACCTTTGCATTTTTTTTGGTGTGCTGTGTGCTTTTTATTAATGTTAGGATCACTGATGTTGAGCTGTTCTTTTCCTCGTCTTCTGAAATATGGTTATGTTCAACGGCCTACTTGCACTTCCTTAATGCAAACAAAAACAACTTTAAACGCTTGCACTAGTGAAGTAGCGTCATCTTCACCCTCCTCGCCAAATTAATCTCATTTGGTCAGACAGCAATGGCCAACCGTCAATCACAGTGGATCTGAATGAAGATGAAACAATATTATTATCACATTAGAAGTTCCATGGTCATACAGTTCCTTTCCCCTCAATAATTATTTTTTTTATGTTTTGTGTTGGTCCTTAGCATAGTATTGAACTACTGTGGCTTTTTGGTACAGTTAGGTATGGAGGATGGTGTGTACTAATGCTGAATTCTGTTCTATTCAAGTTACTTTGGTAGAAATAGTGAGATGATCTGCTGTATTATGGTTTGTATGGTAGGTTGTGTTATTGTTATGTGTGGTGTTAGGGCGTCAGACCTTTATAAGTAAACTTACAAGGGGACGCAAATAGGTTGATGAACTTTTTGACTTGCAATTAAGTTCTTACCATAGCTCCAGTACATCATCAGTAATCGATACACAATAATCAAAAATAATTAGTAATCAATAAAATCAATAATAAATGAAGTCAGAAATTGTTACGCACCATAACCTTTCAGTCATGAAGTAACTACACCTTTAGTAAAAGTTTAGAATATTTATTTCCCTATATTATCAATGCTAAAGTCATGTAGATTAATCTCATAATCAAATGGAACACATATAAAAACAACACTGGTTGTCCAAAGCGGCGGAAGAAACGCAATATAATCAAAGCTTGAACTACAACACATTCTAGAGTTACAGTACAAATTAATATCAGAGTCAGCTGCATTAAAGAGATGAAATACATGTAGTTTAGCAGAGAAATCATTCAAGCATTAGTCTCTTTCGTCATAAATCAGAATCCTCAACTAACACCAGATTAGCATCAGCATGTTGGGCTTCATGTAAAACAATTTAGTAACACAAATTTGGAAAAACATCTAACTATGATAGAGTCATAGACAAAACAGCACATTTGGTACCTTGAAACAAATAGCAAATATGCATAGAAATCACACTTTATCACATTATACCTATGCTCGGTATTGCTCAGCAAAGCAGAATCAGTCTTTGTCCTCAAGACATCAGTCGTTCAGCAAGGAATCAGGCTCTCAGTCAAGAATATGAGCCCAAAGTTGGAAGGAATGTCTCCCTCTCTAAAATCTGTAAATTCTCTCAAAATCTGAATAAGTCCTCTGAAAATGTTCCCTCTGCAGCGTTGTTATATCAAAGTCACCTAAACTATCCCCTAATACCCTATTGGTCAGTTAGTCGCATGTTCACACTCTGTCCAATAACATTACTATACCAAATCTATGAACTCTAATATTTCTACGTTCTCATACAGTTGATTGGTCCATCCTACGATGTTCTCATCATCCGGCTTGTCAGGTAACAATATTGTTGCAGCTTCCATTCTAGTCAGTATCTTCATTGTTCTTGTCCTGGGAAAGTCAGTCTCACACACATTACACATAAAATGTTGCATTAGCAAGAACGTCATCTCCTAGCAGTCGGTTCTCACGGAAAGCTTCCGTTAAGCACATTTAACAATACAATAGACATTTCACAGTTCAATTCACTTGGTCAGCATTTTTATTAAACACCAAGAAATACAGCTTCTACATGAGGCCTGGCAAAATAGGCCAAGACACTCGCTAAGTTAAGGCCTATAATTAATAAAGCTAAAGCACACTTCATAACCCTTAATATGGCATATTACTGCATTACTCTAACACATATTCAATATTTCATAAGTATTAATAATTAATTACTACATTTCGTGATCATTGGTGGCCATTCTATGAGGTCACATTTTCAAATGTCTGCATTATGTTTCTACGTTATTTCATTTTCTACATACACTCATTATTCAAAACACATAAACACTAATAAAATTAAAGACACCTGTGCTAGCAATCCCTCCTTTGATGACTAAATGTGTCATCACAATAACTATTTCCCACAAATTTCACACCAGCTAAACTTTTATAACTCAATTTCTTCATAATATTGTCTTCCCCTTGAATTTTCCCTGTAAAATCTTTCCCTTTTCTTTTCTTCCCTCCTCTGATTATCGGTAGACCATTTCAATTTAATCCTTTTACATAATTTACACAATCCCCATATGCCCAATAAACAAACCACAACAATTAATATTCCCTGTAATATTTTCAAGAGTGCCCCATTCCAAATATTTCTTATCACATTTTTCAGTGAAGCAAACCCTTTGCCAACCGTTTCCCACACACCAGTTTTTTTAAAACTCAGATTAGTAAGTAAGGGCCAGATGTAGGTAGCTAAAATATTGTGAGTCGGAAATTGCGAGTCGTTGCGACTTGCAATTTCCGACTCACAAAATGGTATCCAACAAGAAAAAGCGACTTCACTTTCGACTCGCAAATGAAGTCGCACCACAGATTGCGAGTCCGCTGTTTATGAGGTCGCTGTTTGCGACCTTGCTAAAAACGAACGCGCAAATTGCGAGTGGGTGTCGCAAATTGCGACTGTGCCGCAAATTGCATGCAAGTGCAGCAGAACACTTCCTCGCTCTTGATGATGACATCACAGCCAGGAAGTTTACTAATACACCTGGGAGGAGGGAGGACCACACTCATTTCCAACTGCTGAACAGCCAACAGGAGGAACAGCAGCAAAAATGGAGGAATCAGCCAGAAAGAGAAAGATCACATTTTCTGAAAAAGAACTGGAGGTGCTGACGGATGAATGCTGCCAGCACCATGGTCAACTCTTTGGGAGAGCAGCCCTCAGTGTGCCAGAGCTGGAGAAAAGGAGGATTTGGACTGAAATCCAAGACAAAGTGAATGCAATGGGTGTGAGCCACAGGACCATTGATGAACTTAAAAAAAGGTGGTATGACCTGTGCTCCCAGACCAAGGAGAGGGTGGCAGAGCAGCTCCGGGAGATGAGGGGCACTGGAGGATGACCATCTACCATACCACCACCCACACCCTTGGAGGAAAGAGTGGAAGAGACCCTGGAGCCAGAGGCACTGTCTGGAATAGGAGAGCTGGACACGTCAGCGCCAGGACCATCAACCAGTGAGTACCATGAAACATACATGTACACCCATATCTGCCATACCCCCACCCACCTAGTACACAGCAGCATGCACAACCAAAAGAGCTCCATTTCAGAGTAGCAACCACTAGAATGGTGCATTATGGGCAATGTAGTCAAGTAGGCAGCTGATAGGCAACAGTTTATTAGGAAGCATACAACAGATGGTAGATACTGACAGTGTGTTCCCTATGTCCCACAGGTCTCCCACAAGACACCACCTCCAGCCACACCGTCCAGGGGCCAGAGGTCAGCCAACAGGCAGCACAGGACCCAGGAGCAGCCAACACAGGGACCTGCACCACCCAACCACAGTCCCCTCCAGATGCACCAGTGGCCATAGTAGAGATAGAGGCAGCACCCGGTCCCAGCCACAGTGCCAGCGTACAGGACACAGATCCAACACCACGTCGCAGGCGACGTGTCATTGTCCCTACAGTGTCACAGGGAGAAGTAGGGGACGCCTCCATTTCCGCCGCCGAGGCTGCACTCATCCATGGTCAGCGCCTGCAGACAAGGCAAATGAGACTGATTTCAGGGGCCATGCAGCGAATGGAGAGGAATCAAACAACAGGGCTGCAACAGGTCCACACAGAGCTACAACACCTGAACAGCAATGTAGGGGACCTTGCGCTCTCAATCAGACAACTAGTGGCTGAACTTGTCACGGAGAGAGAGGGTGCAAGGCACCGTGACCGGCAACTAATCCACCGCCTAGACCGCATGGCTGCCTCCATCGTTCGCCTGGCTGTAAATACCACAGGGCTATCACGCCACACAGTCAGCCTACAGGTGGACATGGGTCACTTTGCCAGCGATGTGGCTCGTGGGCTGGGACGCATAAGCTACGCAGTGGACGTGATGGAGGCACAACAGGTGGCTAGGGGCGTGGCAGACACGTAGACGTATAGTGGAAGTGCGCGGCAGGGAACTGCAGACGCTCTAGGAACCAGCCATGCTGGGCGTCCCAGGCATAGGGTGTGAGCTACGCACTAACATACAATGGAGGCACATGAGGTTAATGTGTCCTCATAGCAGGTGGACTTTTACAGCCCCTGATCAATAGTTCATTTAAATAGTTTATTGGTTCACATCATTAAAGTTCTTGTTTGTTCCACTTCACACCTGGGCTCTTTGTGTGTGACATTCGTGTGTGTGGTGACAGTTACCACGTACCTTCCAAAGTATTGGTTTGCAATGTGGTCCCGTCTCTATCTGCCTTGATTTGCAATGCTTCTATCCCCATGATGGCGATGTGGCAGCTCTTGCTCGTCATTCTCCGAATCTGGGTCTGCAGGGGTGAGATGTAGCCCACGTCTGGTGGCAATGTTGTGCAGTATAGCGCATGCGCCAACGATCTTAAATGCTGTTATTGGGGCATACTGGAAGGCACCTCCACTACTGTGGAGGCATCTGAATCTTGCTTTCAACAGTCCAAAGGTCCTCTCTATAATATTTCGGGTCCTCCTATGTGCATTGTTGTATCGCCTCTCTGTCTCATTGCTGGGTGTTAAGTATGGGGTAAGTATCCATGGTCGTATTGCATATACATTGTCACCTGTTTGGCACAAAATTAACAATGTTAGCTGGGCATAGATGGGTTCCACATTGACCTGTGTGTATGTCTTCAAGGTGTATTCAGCTATACCTAGGAGGTATCCATCTCCAAACTCCCCACGTTCTAGGCGTCATGTGTACTTCCAGGAAATTTGGCAACCATGTCAGTTATAACATAATGGGCGTCACATACCACCTGGATGTTCAGTGAGTGGGTACACTTCCGGTTGCGGAACAGATATTCCAGATTTGCAGGAGGGCATATTTTTACATGTGTCCCGTCTACACACCCTATTACATGCAGGAAGTTGGCAATCCTTTAGAATTCCAACTTGGTGCTGTTGATTTCTGCCTCATTCCTGGGTAGGTATATGTATCTGGACATGTGTGTGAGTATGGCATCTAGGAATGCTCCGAAGAACCGTGAGAGGGCACTTTGAGATACTCCACCTGCCACAGCAATGACCCCCTGATAGCTACCCGAGGCGAAGAGGTGCAGAGAGCATAGCACTTGCACATGTGTGGGGATGGCGCTGCCACGCACAGTCTGGCGTTGAAGCTGCGGATTGAGTAGATCTATTAATTCTAATATTGCTGCACTGCTGAGTCTGTATTTATCATATATCTCCTCCTCTGTTTGTTGGAAAAGTGTCTGTCTGGTTCTGTATATCTTCTCCTGTCTCTGGCTCCTCCTCCTCATCTGCTGTGCGGCGTGGGCTCTCCTCCTCCTTGCTATCACATATATCTCCACCATCTTGAGTGACCCAGGTGCCTTCTGGGTCCCCTTTTATACTTTGGTTATGGTTACCACCTGCTCTAAGTTAGTGGTAAATTGGAAGTGCAAAATGGGCTTTTTGCAACTAGTCGCAATTTGCGAGTGGCTATTTCATATGGTTTGCGACTCGCAAATTGCGACTTCCTATTTGCGGGTCGCAAAATGGGGTCGCAATTTTTGCGAGTCGGTAATGGCTTGCGTCGCAATTTGCGATTAGGAAATGGGGTTTTTGCATCCCATCTCCGATTTTGCGGGGTCGCAAATTGCGATTCGGGCCATTTGCGACTCGCAAAAGTTTGCTACATCTGGCCCTAAGTCTCTTATTTCTTTACTATTATTTGGTATATATGAACAACAATGCCTAGAGTTAATCATTCTACAGACTTTGCAGTCCTTCGCTAAAAGAATGTCTAAAGCAAAACAATTTTAAAGAGTCATAGCTCTATCAGCAGCTAATTCAGTATCTATCAGGAGTATGGCTCCTGAAAAATTTGTCAGCATGTTATCCACAATAGTAGACAATTTTTAAATCTTAATTGAATTCATAATGACTCCCACTGAAGAAATCACTGCTCTAAATATATCTCCCACTATAGCAGAAGAGGATTCCCTCCTCTGTCTCTTATGATGTAATTTTGCCACTTTTGGAAACCTTTTTCAAATCCTCCATTTGATCAATCTTTGGGAAAACTATCCACAAATAACATGTTCCATACCATCCTCTTGGAAGACGGTAAAAAGTATTAAGTCCACAAATATAGTATATCCCTGGAATTGCAGTGTCCTGCCCATTCAACATAAAAGTCCATTTACTAGGAAGCAAAAACACATATCTACATTCACTCATACCCACAAATCAAGTGTCAGTGCGCAATTTAGGACTATGGGTCTCATTACAACCTCAGCGGTCTTTTGTAAACACCCCCGAGGCTGCAGGCACCAGTATACCGCCAGTGCTGGAGGTATATCTGGCTCCCTATTTTGACCTTTCCGCTGGCCCAGCGAAAAAGTCACATCAACATTGCAACCGGCTCGTAATAGAGCCTGCTGCAATGCTGATGTGCAGCGGGTGCAGTAGCACCCGTCGTGCATTTCGCTGCCCGAAATTCGGGCAGTGAATTACGTGATGGGGCTGTGCCTGGGGGCCCCTGCACTGCCCATGCCTAATGCATGGGCAGTGCAGGGGCCCCCAGGGGCACCCCAAGTCCCCTTACTGCCAGCCTTTACCGCCATGGACAGGCTGGCGGTAAGGGGGAGTTGAAATTACAACCACCAGGGTTATAATGAGGGCCTCTATATACAAAGCTTCCCTACATGTTGTGCATCTAAAGCAAATTTCCCTTACGTTTTAATTGCACTATAAGCATAATCATTTTTGTAAGTCCTTTTCTCTAAGCCTTTTTCTAATTTCTCCTTCAATGCTTTCCTTCTATCATCAGTGTGATCCAAGAAGCTCTTCTCTAAAGGTGTAAGAAAGCATGCCAGATTATTGTGGTGTGCGTATGCTGTGCCAAACATCAGTGTAGGTTCAAAGAACCCTCTAACTAATACTATGTCATTAACCTTAGCTAATTTACTCAAATAACTAATTATAGAAATAAATGAAAACACAAGATCATGATTTGAATAGAAGTACTGAATGTACTCCTGGTTTAGAACATTGTCAGTAACAAACTACACCTTATCCCGTATGTTAAAGGTAAGCTATGATACGTGACTCCTTCCTCGACTGATGAAGGAATCTGTGTACAAACAAAACAATTCTTCGCATCCATTGTCTCAACATACTCACTCAATAAGCGATAGAAAACGTTAGAAGAAAACTCTCCCTGCACATTAGTATAGTCATATTTCTCATCTAACTTAAACTTCTCTAGTGCCGTTAGTGCAGTGGTCGTTTCAAAAGCAGAAGTATGGTTGGCTCCTTTCGTACCAAGAACAGACGTACCCACAATCAACACCACAAACAATATCCCACACATAATTGCCAAACCAATGCTCATATTTTTACAGCGCCTAGTACCTCTACCTTGTTGGCTAAAGTCAGCCATGATCTGTAAAGGATCAGAAAGCAGAAGAAATTTTAGAAAAACTTGCAGCAAAACTAAAAAATAGACAATTGTTCTTTCAGCAGTTCAGTTTCACTTCTAGGAAACCTTGTCAAAATCAGTTAGCAGCTTTGTCAAAATCAAGCTATCAATGTCTCTTCCGGTTATTTCAACAGTCTTTTCTCAAAACTTTTCTCTCAGATTGTTTCAACGGTTCAGTTCATTAGCTCTCCTTGTGTGCCAAAATACTGACCCGGAACTTCTCTATCAAAACAAAAAGTAAAAAACTATTGCTGCCATTCATTTTTAGCTGCATACGCCCATTCAAGACCTGCGTATCTTCGACTTGCTATTCTCTTTTTCTTCAATTTTCAATCACCATTCAGCTCTCCCTCACTGAAATCTTCTTTCCTCATGGTATCTATTTCTTCCTCTATTATTAGTTCGACAACCAACTCTTTCCCTTTTTCCACTTGCGATTCCAGCCACTTATCTCCTTTCAGTGGACCCTTTGTCAGTATTCTCTTCAAGATTGAACTTGAACCTTTTCCTTGTTCTGTGGTGTTTTCTCTTCACAGACCTGCAACCGGTTCAGGAGGAGTCAGATCACCTTGACTTTGATCCACCTCAACTCCTTCCCCTTCAGGGTCTGGTAATGGCTCTGTTTGTCTCTCAAGATTGTCTGCTTCTGGAAAAGCCCTCCTCTGACTAGGGTCTCCTGCTGCTACAGTTGAGATAGGCTCTCCGTCACCCTCCTGGAGGCTTGCGCTCTCGTCTCTCACAGGAGTGACTGAACCGTCCACAACAAGCTCCTATCCGGTCTCAGTTCCCCTTTGCTCTCCTTCCGACCCTGAGACTTGTCTCACTGTGGTTGGAACTCTCAACAATGCTTCTGCATGATCCAGTGGACATGCCACTTTCTTCGTGTGGCTGGTGTGAATCCAGTTCAGAATTCCAGCACACTTCACAGCTGTAGTAGTTGTTAAGGTCACTTGAAACGGTCCCTTCCAACGAGACTCCAAACACGTCTGTCTCACGTGCTTTTGGATGACAACCCAGTCTCCAGCTCTCAGGTTGTGCCCTGGGTCATGGATCTGTGGCAGTGTGGTGGCTTCCACCTGCTGAGAAAAAGAGTGGACTAAATCAGCCAGACCCTTGCAGTAATCCAACACCACATCATCTGTAATGTTGACAAGTGCATGTGCTGGCACCACTGGTAACCTCATTGCCCTGCCTATGAGGATCTCATGGGGCGACAGTCCTATCTTACTGTCAGGTGTGTTTCTCATTGACATCAACACTAGAGGCAACGCATCAGGCCATTTCAAATTTGTAGCTGCACACATCTTTGCAACTCTTGACTTCAAGGTACCATTCATCTGTTCCACTAGTTCTGATGCTTCAGGGTGCTAACCACAATGCAACATCTGCTCAATGTTCAATGGTGCACACAGTAATTTAATTATTATGTTATTGAAGTGACTTCCCTTATCTGATCCTAAAGAGATTGGAAACCCGAAAAGAAGTATCAGTTCCCTAAGCAGTAGTTTTGCTACTGTGAGACTATCATTTCTTCGTGTAGGGTAAGCTTCAATCCAGTGACTAAAGATGCAAACAATCACCAACACATATCTCAAACCACCACACTCAGGCATCTCAATAAAATCCATTTGCATTCTGCTGAATGGACCTCCTGCTCTTCCAATGTGGCTCAAGTTGACCATTGTCCCTTTCACTGCATTTAACTGTTGGCAAATGACACATCGATGGCAAATTGCTTCAGCAACTTGTCTAAACTTTGGGTTGAACCAATCTTGTTTGAACAGATGAACCATGGCATGCCTCCGAATATGTGCTTGTCTATGATAGTACCTCGCCATTTGAGACAACAGGCTATTCGGAAAGACCAATTGACCCTCCTCAGAAACCCTCAATTCATCTTGTCTTTTTACACATTTCAATTTGCTCCATTAACGTTTCTCCTCCCTGTCAACATTAATCTTTAAAGATTTTAATTCTTCCAAAGTGTCAATTATTTTCAATGCATAGCTTGTACACCTTTCGTCTTCTTCAGGTAACAGTTCCCACTTGTCTTTGAATGAAATACAGTTCAATGCGCAAAACCTTGCAACTTGATCCACATATCCATTTCCCAATGATACATAGTCCTGCAACTTCAGATGTGCACTGCATTTTAACACAGCAATCTTTTCAGGCATCTGAATTGCATGTAAAAGTTCTTTTATTCTCTCACCATTTCTCACTGGTGAACCAGAAGAGGTCAGGAAACCTCTCTGTGACCACAATTGACCAAAATCATGAACAATTCCAAATCCATACTGGCTATCTGTATAGATGGCAACTGTCAATTGAGCAGAAACATGGCATGCTCTACTAAGGGCTACCAGTTCCACTACTTAGGCAGAATACACTCCTTAAATGCCAAGACGCTTCCAAGGTACCTGTATTTGTGCACACAGCATATCCTGCTCTCAGTGTCCCTGTATTATCTCACAGACAAGAACCATCAACAAAGATAATTTGGTCATGTTCTCCCAATTGGGTATCTCTAATATCAGGTGTCGTTTTTGTGCACAAATCATTTACTTCGAGACAGTCATGTTCCACATCTTCCTCTTTTTCAATTTCAGCATTTTCATTACAAAGTAAGGTTGCCGGGTTCAGCACTGTACAGCTTTTCAAGGTTACATTTGGTGACCCCAAAATGCTTGTTTCATATTTAGTCAACCTCACACCAGTTAAGTATTGGGTTTTCGTCCTTGTCAGTAAAATCTCAATAGAGTGAGGGATCATTACAGTCAGGGGATATCACATCACCATTCCTTCACTGTGAAAGAGTTTGACCAACTGCAGCAACTGCATGCAAACAACCTGGTAAGGCTACTGCAACTGGGTCCAAGGTAGCTGAAAAATATGCTACAGGGCGATGAGCACCTCAATGGACCTGTGTCAAGACAGACAGTGAACATGCATCATACTCAAGACAAAACAAGGTGAAAGGCTTCGTGTAGTGTCAGAGTCACCAGATCCTCGGGGTCTGTGCATGTTCCCAACATGTCCACCACTGAACAGCTCCAAGACTGTGATAGATAAATTACAGAGAATGAGAGAGTTCAAGAGGGGAAGAGGGGATTAGGAAGAGAACGGCTGGGAAGTAGACCTGTAGTAAGAAAAAGGTTAGAACACACAATCTGAAAATTATATCTCCTGAAATCAATACTAAACTATGATTCTAAGCCTAGTCACTCTGAAAACATAAACAATCTAAGAGTTAAGTTTAAAATGACTAAGTTTCAAAATGGCCGGATACCTGTAGGGGAATCAAGATGAATTAAATGAAAACTTTCTTATTCAAGTACTTTCCTTTACATGAAAATCAGAAAAAACATTCTGACTAAATTTTAAACCAGTCATATAAACCCTGTTTTGAGAATGTATACTAGGACCATACATTATTGCATCTAGAAACTATGGCCTTCTGAGTACTCTTCAAATGTTTCAACATAAATTGCGAATATTGCAGATATATATATATATAGTAAACACCATAAAAGGATTGTGCACCATGAATAACACAATATGGAATCAGGAAACAAATCACATAACTTGTCAATTCAAATATTACATAATAAATATCTTAGAATAGTGGTATACAATAAACAACATGAATTAAACTCGAGGAGAGAATCGTGCGTCTTGCCAAGTAAAATGCCAAGAAATGGTAACATGCAATGAATATCAAAGTCAAATCCTCATTAATCGAATCGCGTGTCTTGCCGATTTGTAAAACACGATATAAATGTCAAGGATTAACAGCTCACAGTAAATAACAAGATCAAAGTACAATGAAACAAATCGCACTTCTTTTGCCGATTCTTAAGCCACCATGTAAATGTCAAGAAATGGTAGCGCGCAATGAACAACAAAGTTAAATGCTCATGAAACGAGTTGCGCGTCTTGCCAACTCGTAAAACATCATGTAAATGTCAAGAAATATCAGCGCGCAATGGACAACAATGTCAAACACCATAAAACGAAACGACGTCTCTCTGTGGTTGGGGGACATATCTGCAATATCGTTATAATCCTTTCTCTGGATATTTTTCTCAACCCTTTCTCAATCTGGTGACCCAAATATTTCACTACTTTCTGACAGTACTGCAATTTCAGTGGAGACACTTTATGACCATTCTTTCCCAAAAGGTTCAACAGGGCAATCAGATCATACTTGCACTCGTCCCTTGTTTTGGACGCAATCAGTAAGTCATGAATGTACTGCACCAAAGTTGATTGGAAAGGCAATTCTAACGACTCTAAATTCTTCTTCAAGATCTGATTAATATTGAAAGTGACTCTGAATACCCTTGAGGAATCCTGCAGCAGCAATTGCCTTGATCCGGGAATTTGAAACAAAAGAGAAATTGGCTATCCTCATGAAGAAGCACAGAAAAGAACGCTTGTGACAAATCAATGACTGTGAACCACTCGGCATCACATGGAATTTGGAACATTATCACAGCTGGATTGGGTACTACGGGACAACATTTGACCACAATCTCATTTATTTTTCTCAGATCCTGAACAATCCAAACCTTCCCACAAGGCTTCTTCAAATTCATTATTGGTGAGTTACACTGACTGCTCAACACTTCCTTCAGAAACCCTTGCTTCTCAAAATCTGCAATTATCTGAGCCACTTTCATCAGGACATCTTGTGGCATGTGGTATTGCGGAAGTTGGGGAAAAACTGCATTCGGTTTTATGGTAACCTTGATTGGCTTCACTCCCTTAATCAGACCTACTTCATTTCTTGTCAAATCCCACACCTTCTCTTGTACTGTTCCCTGCAGATAAGGATGGAGCTCTTTCACTGTGAACATCGGGAAAAACTCAGTCAAAGAGTACTCCTCATTGGTAGTTTCACACTCTATTTCTGTGGCTTGGTCTTCTTCATCATCAATATTCGTCTGAATCTTAATTCTGTCATTTGAGCAAGAAATCAAACATTTTGTATTACAAAGCAAGTCTCTTCCCAATAGGGATACTGGACTTGAGTCACAGACTACAAATGTATGCAATCCCTGAAAACCATCAACCTCGACTTGAACTGTATCTGCAATTGGGTTTGTCAAATACTGGTTTGCTACCCCCACAGCCTGAACTGTTCTACTTGAAAGGGGCAAATTCTGAACCTCTGCACTTCTCACTGTAGAGCACATAGCTCCTGTGTCCACCAAGAATGAAACTCTATGACCCATAACCTTTCCTTTCCCATAGGGTCCTCTCTGATTTACTTCTAAAGAAGTCACAAGCACACATGGCACCTCATCTGAACTGCCACTCGTCCATTCATCATTTATTCCATCCTCACTGTATAACGGGAATTGATGCACTGCATTACTACTTCTGTTTTGCCTCTGTCCGTGACCTGTTGAGAAAGCATCATCTGTTGCTGCTCCATCAGGGCTTGAGCTATTCACATTTGCAGTCTAGGCACAAATGGGAGCTGCTGCTGCATCAGCTGCAACTGTGACACTTGTGCGCGGGGCATTTGAACCTGCTGCATCGGCTGAAACTTTTGCACTTGATTCACATTATTCTGAAAATATGGATTAGGACCCCTCAATCTCAGTCCTCTCACATTCTGAAATGAATTGATGTAATTGCTCTGCTGAACAACACCTTCCTGCATTATCTTCGGACACTCCCGTTTCCAATGTCCCACGGCTCCACAAATGTCACATGACAATAGCTTCTTCATTCCCTGCACATCATTCTGAAGCACTATGGAATTCAAATCCAGACCACGATTCATATTACCACCATGACCTCTACCTCTCATCTGTGGCTAAAACATGATATTTCCCTGCTGCTGTGGCATCTGCTGTGAAAACTTCCCTTGCACTCCTGTTTGAGCTGCTTTAATCCGCATCACCATCGGTTTCTCTTTCAACTTTTTCTGTGTCAACTCAATTTCATCACTACAGTATTTCACATACTGCAACACATCATCGATCGGCTTTGCTTGCCAGCAAATCAAATGACTCTGAATCATCTGGCTAATTTCAGGTCTCAATCCTTCCACAAATCTGAAGACAAAATGTAGCATGTCTTTTGTCTCGCTTTTTTCTGTACCATTCTAATGGTTGAATGCCTGAAACAATCTCTCATAATACACATGAATCAACTCTTTTGCTTCCTGAGCTGTCCTGTCAATCCTCTGCCAATCGATATTCTTGGGCAAAATTCTTGATTTTCAGAAACTCAATCAACTTTTAGTAATATTTCATTTCTTCAGGAGATGGTGCTCCTGTATTCTTATCTCTCTCCGGTTCACTTGTTGGCCGGTCTACACTCCTCTTACACTCGATCCACAAATCAGCTGGGACCACTATATCTAGTAATGTGTTCATGACCTCCCACAAACACTTTGCAAGTTTCACGAACCTGTCTGTCTGCAGATACCACTCTACTGGCTTTTCTCTAAATTTTGGATAATCATTTGTAAATGATAGAATGTCACCTCTTCTCCAAGGGTTGTGAACAAAAGTTTCCCCTGGAATCTCCCTCATTAGTAAATTCTTTACTGGATCTTTATCCTGCTGTACATTCTCAGCTCCAAAGAATCCCTTTTCATCTTGTCTCTTTTCTTTACCCATCTGCCTTCCCATTTGCCTGGTGCTCCCCAGGTCTGAGCACTCTGCAGTAATTCTTTGAGGTGTGCCTTCATTCCGGCCGACCGCATATGTTCAAAATCTTTCACCTCAAAATCTAATCTGTGGCTCCTTTTCAAATGCTTCATTTTCTCAATCTGTATGTCATATTTCTCTGCCAAATGTGCTAATCTCTGATGCACTCTGCTCACTCCTCTGGTAAACATTTGGCACAAATCTCTCAATTCTGCCTCTGTGTGGGATTCTAACCTATTCACCCCCATCGTTCCCTCAATGAGTTCACCCACTTCCATGCTTAGCCTAGCACAATTCAAATACTGCTCTCCTTTAGGGGTACTCTGTGGGGTATTCAGCTTGTCTAACCATTAAATCAATTTCTGAGCTGCCAGTCCCTGTAACAAAATGTTACTCGCTTGGACTGGGGGGCACCTTCTGTGCAACTGCATTTGGAGTCTAAAGCGTCAATAATTTCAAACTCTGGCTAACATTGGGTCCTGTCACAGCATCTGGAAGTGCAACAAGTGGACTAAAATCTAACAATGATCTTGATCCGTCAAAAGTCTGACTCACAGGAGATACTACCTGAACATGTTCATTAGGTCCTCCCCTCATTAAGCTCTGGGTCATTGCTCCCTGTTCACGTACAGTCAGTTTCATTTGTGCAAATAATGGTACTGCTGGTCCAACAGTAATTGGTAGCGAAATAGCATCCGGGACTGCTCTGGCACCTACACTCTGTGGGAGAGTAACTCCCATATTCTGATTCATCATCAGAGTCATGTCTGACTGTGTCTCTGTCACTGGCATAAATCTTGGCATTACTTGCGGCTGCACTTGGGGAAACAAAAACGGAGTCGGCTCAGTCTGAGCCAGTATTGGTCTCGGAATCACCTCCTCTGTGGGCACCACTAAGTTCGAAGTAGTTTCTAAAATGGGCACATCAGGATATATTCTCTGTACCTGTGGGGGCTGCATCTGACAGTTAGAACTACTTTGCTCCGCATTCTGTGTCATGTTAGCATTGACCTGCATTTGACTCGCAGCCCCATTAACCTGTGTCGAGGCTTTCGGATCAGCACTAGTACTCCGACCACTCTCATGTGCTGTATTTGGTGTTGGTCGATCTCTCAATAACTGTGTTAGGAACTCATCGTCGCCTGATTCCTCCTCTACTGTTGAGGACTTTCTAGTTCCCTCACTTTCGGACGGACTTCTCTTCATCTTCCTAGTCGCTTTCTTTCCTCCCTTCTCATCTTCTTGCGTAATTGCCGGAAACAACTTAACTCCTTGCAAAGTCTCTGTTCTCCATACCTTCTGATCCCAATCCCATTTAGCCTCTGCTAGAGTCTTTGCTTCCTTTATCATCCTTCTCTCGAATTTCAGTTGCTGTTGCTGTCTGGCCACTAGTTCCCAGATCGCTAATGCTTCAAACTGAGCTAGTCTTAGACGGGGCGTTGATTCATATAGCACCATCCGTAAATGCTTCAAAACTCTCAAATTGAACGTCCCATTTGTAGGAAATGCTAAGTTCCCATCTTTCTCTGTCAATTTGCACCATTGCTTTAACCAAAGACATGGCGCAACACCTCTCTCTTCCATTACAATGTAAGCCGGTGTAGGCTCCCTAACCCGCTGTAATATACATATCTCCCCATAGGGCACTTCTCAAAGCTTTAAAAAACATAGGGGGTTATTACAACTTTGGAGGAGGTGTTAATCCGTCCCAAATGTGACGGATATACCACCAGCCGTATTACGAGTTCCATAGGATATAATGGACTCGTAATACGGCTGGTGGTATATCCGTCACTTTACCGTCACTTTTGGGACGGATTAACACCGTCCTCCAAAGTTGTAATAACCCCCATAATCTTTTCTACTTTTTACTCATTTAAAATCAAATCAGGAAGTGACTTTTAATCCCAAGATTCCTTTCACCCATGTTCTCAACCAATTGCCTCTCACGGATGGCTGCCAATCCGTGCGCGACCCTTCTCACTAACTGACCGATCCCAGTGCGGCTCCAATGATATCACACCTACACACACTGCGGCTGACAAAGTCTTGCGGCTCGTCCTCCTAAACTCCAAACCACACAAAACTAATGCAAAATATTGCGAGCACTAATCAAAAAACAAAAAGCTAATAACAAATCTGCTGGTTTACTGCAGGAAAGGTAACACAAGAACTTCAGAAACCTTATGGATTTTCACTGATGGCTCTTCCCGCACTTACAGCTATTCCTCTTTCTCGAGTCCCAGATTCGAAAGCAACATTCGACCTGCAAATTTTACTCCCAACTGATTAATGGGTCTGCACATAGGACACGCCAAATCTCAGTCAAAATTTCCTCTTGCCCACTTTAACACACACACTGACTCTTTGACCACGCCCGATCAACCTACTAAACCAGACAAATTACAACATGTAACTAAGGCCCTCATTACAACATTGGCAGTAAATCCCGCTTACCGGTGTGCAGAAGACCGCCAACACACCGCCACCGCAGCAGAATTCCGCTACAGCTATTACGACCCACAGCTCGGAATCCGCCAAAATCCAGACACCCACACAAGTCCGCCATACCAAAGGTCAGTGATAAACTGGCGATAACAACCGCAGTATTCCACACCGCCGCGCTCAAAATACACACACATTTACAAAACACGACGACATTGGACGAATCGAAATACACACACCTGATACACATACACACACCACTCCCACACACCCAACCCTTTATAAATCATACTCCCACATCACCCACAAACCCTTACTACCAAAATTGAGAAAGAAGGCCAGAGAGAAACACCCCCAGAAACAACACTAGCATCCATAGGCACACAACACCATCACTCACACAACATCCACGCACCTGAGACAACACACACAAACACATCCCCCCACACATCACAACTGACACCACCTCACACATCACCCTTACCACATCATGGCACCTCAGCGACACCCCAGGTTCTCTGAGGAGGAGCTCAGGGTCATGGTGGAGGAAATCGTCCAGGTAGAGCAACAGCTATTCGGAACACAGGTGCAGCCCACCTCCATTGCTAGGAAGATGGAGCTATGGCGCAGAATCGTCAACAGGGTCAACGCAATGGGACAGCATCCAAGAACACGGGATGACATAAGGAAGAGGTGGAACGACCTTCAGGGGAAGGTGCGTTCCGTGGTCTCAAGACACCAGATTGCAGTACAGAAGACTGGCGGCGGACCCCCACCTCCTCCCCCACAACGAACAACATGGGAGGAGCAAGTCTTGGCTATACTGCATCCTGAGGGCCTCGCAGGAGTAGCAGGACGAATGGACTCTGGTAAGCCAAATCCTAACTATTACATCCCCAACCCTACCTGCATGCTATCACATACCCCACCCTCACCTCATCACTCCAACACCTCACAAATGTCCCACTATCACAACCCACACATCCCAACCCCAAGCCCTGCATGCAACAACAAAGCATGGACACCCATCAACAAAGCATGTCCACTACAGATACCCACACAGACCCCAAACCAATTATCACACAAGGTCCTAGACAAAAATGCAAGCGCTGGAGTACAGGGTCACCCACCCATTGCACACAATGGCACACACAGATGCAATAATCATGCCTTTACACCCCTGCAGGAGCCCTACCCAACGTCACCGCACAGGAGGTTCCAGATATGTCCACTCCCCACACAGAATAGGCCCACAGTGATGACAGCAGCTCTGTCCAACTGGATCAAGATGACAAGCCCGGCCCATCTGGCACCTCGGGACAATCGGTTCCCCTGACACTGGCACATGCCACCACAGAGCCTTCCCCTCAGGAAACACCAGCACAGCACCCACCCAGCGGGCCCATACCTCTGTCCCCAGGACACGTCAAGCAGCAGTGTGTCCACCACTACAAGGAACCCCGGCAAACCCACCAACCTAAGAAAATCAGGGACCTGGGGGCAGTGGCAGTGGGCACACGGTTCAGGGGACAGAGGCACAGGAAAACAGGGGAACTGGGAGGACTGCTGTGCGACAGGAGGAGGACAGGCCCAGGGAACCCACTCTCCACGAGCCCCTCTCCAACATCATGGGAGCGTACCATCATTCCCAGGAGATAATGGCAATGGTACTGGCCAAGTTTCAGGAGACCCAGCGGCTGCAGGAGGAACACTATCTGGGGATCAGGGAGGAACTCAAGTCCATCAACACCACCCTGGTCACCATTGTAGGGGTACTGAAGGACCTTGTGAACACCAAGAGGGACACTGTGGCATAACAAGGGGCTCGTGACACAAGTCTAGATGATGAACAGCCCACCACCTCCGCCGGCGTTAGTGGACAGGAGGCAGATGGAGAACCGCCCTGCAAATGGTCCCTGAGATCCAGGAACAAGACAGAGAACAATGCCAAGACCCCCGCCAGGAAATGAGACCCCCCTGAATGTCATCCTTCTGTCCCACTTTGTCACCCTGTCCATCCATCAACTGCCCTAGCTCCACTTCCTATGCCCCTTTGGACAATGCACCTGTGAAACAAATAGACTGGACTCTGCCATGGACATTCCTCCACCATCTCCCCTGCCCATTTTACAACCCCCTCCACTAATTTGCACTGAAATAAACACCCTTGAATCACAAAACAATCTGGAGTCAGTCTGTGCTTTCACAAATGTGTATTTGCAATAACTATGGAATATAGCAACGTCAATTGTATTGTCAACATACCAATGTAACACAGCTCTAGTCCATGAGGTAATATAGCAGAGGTCACACAGTGGGACCCACATCTGTTAAATGGAAAGGCAAAGTGACAAGTCAGGGCCCATACACTGGGTGAAAGTGACAGACTTCTGATAGGTCTAACAATTGTTTGAGATGTTTGAGGCAGTGACATCTTCTTACCTGTGTCTCACTGGAAGTATTGCTGGATAACAGTGTTTCTGTTGTCGATATCCTCTTCTTCTGCCTCCTCTTCTTCACTGTCCACAGGCTCCACAGCTGCCACAAGACCTCCTTCTGGACCATCCTCCTGCAGAAATGGCACCTGTTGTCGTAAAGCCAGGTTGTGCAGCATACAGCAGGCCACGATGATCTGGCACACCTTCTTTGGTGAATAGTAGAGAGAACCACCTGTCATATGGAGGCACCGGAACCTGAAATTCAGGAGTCCGAATGTCCGTTCGATCACCCTCCTAGTTTGCCCATGTGCCTCATTGTAGCGTTCCTCTGCCATTGTCCTGGGATTTCTCACCGTGGTCAGTAGCCATGACAGGTTGGGGTACCCAGAGTCACCTGCAAATGTCGAGGGACAACTGTCAGACACACACTAACCCTTAGGGACAACCCCATACCCACACACCAACATGTACTGGATGGGGACTTTCGGCTCACCTATTAGCCACAGGGATAACCCCAGACAACTATTCACAGGGTATAGGGTCCTTGTCCTCACCTATTAGCCACACACGGTGCCTCTGGAGTTGCCCCATCACATAAAGGATGCTGCTATTCCTCAGAATGTAAGCGTCATGCACTGATCCAGGAAACTTTGCATTCACATGGGAGATGTACTGGTCGGACAAACACACCATCTGCAAATTCATAGAATGGTAGCTCTTCTGGTTTCTGTACAACTGTTCACTCCTGCGGGGGGGTACCAAGGCCACATGTCTCCCATCAATGGCACCTATGATGTTGGGGATATGTCCCAGGGCATAGAAGTCACCTTTCACTGTAGGCAAATCCTCCACCTGAGGGAACACAATGTAGCTGCACATGTGTTTCAGCAGGGCAGACAATACTCTGGACAACATGTTTGAGAACATTGGCTGCGACATCCCTGATGCAATGGCCACTGTAGTTTGAAAAGAACCACTTGCCAGGCAAAGGAGTACTGAAAGGACCTGCACTAGAGGGGTTATCCCTGTGGGATGGCAGATTGCTGACATCGGGTCTGGCTCCAACTGGGCACACAGTTCATGGATTGTTGCACGATCAAGTCTGTAGGTGACTATTACGTGTCTCTCTTCCATTGTCAACAGGTCCACCAGCGATCTGTACACCGGAGGATGCCGCCATCTTATCACCTGCCCCAGCGGGCGTGCCCTATGGACGAAAACAGCGATCAGAGAGTGAGCCAACACTGAGGTATTCCAAAATGCCATTAGCAAACATTTGTTAATCCGCAATGTGGCTGTTACTGTGTGTATGCAAGGCCTAGATAGGTGATGCCATGTGGCCCCCTAAAATGGCGCCTGCCTAACCTGTAAGGTGGGACAAGGGGATATGAGGTAACTGTGCTGGCGTTGTACACCATCGCGGTAGGGGTCGAAGACCGCGGTGCAATCCTGCATTGGTTAACATTGGACCCTATGGGTCCCAGGAGCCAATGACGATGTACACCGGCGGTGACGGTACGCACCGCTGTGGACGTGACCAGCATTTTCTGTCTGTTCACTCACTTGATACCTGACATTCGACAGGAGAGGACCTACACTGCAAGTGCTGCTATGACCTCAGTCTGGAAACAACAATGGCTCATGTGTCTGCGGAAAGGGCCCCTGCCTTCACTTCGGAGGAGTTGGAGAAGTTAGTGGATGGGGTCCTCCCCCAGTACACGCTAATCCACAGGTGAGTACACTGTGAGCATGCTGCATGGTCAATGCCTGTTTGGAGTGGTGTGGATGGAAGATTCATCGGGGGGGACTGAGCCCTGCATGAGCGGACGGTGAGTGTATGTGCGTCAGGGCAAGGTTGGGAACGTGGGTAAATGGCTGTGACGGTCTGAACGGTTATAGTTTCCTTTTCCCCTATGCTATTCCTCTAGGTCAGCGCCCACCAGAAGAAGGATATTTGGCGTGCCATCGCCAAGGACGTCTGGACCCTGGGGGTCCACCACAGACAGAGCACCCACTGCCAGAAAAGATGTGAGGACATTCGCCGCTGGAGCAAGAAGACGGCGTAGGCCCAGCTGGGGATGGTCTCCCAACGTGGGAGGGGTGCCCGTCGCAGCATGACCCCACTGATGTTCCGGATCCTGGCGGTGGCGTATCCGGAGTTGGATGGGCGCTTGAGGGCATCACAGCAGCCACAAGGCGGTGAGTACTGTCACATCCATCTGACTCTGCACGCATCATGAGGTATCTGGGTGAGGGAGGTGGGCAGTGGGTTTTCCTAGGCCAGGGCGAGCTTTGTAGGCAATGACCCTTTGTGGGGCAGGTTATGTGGGACCCCAACCTCACCAGTGGTAAGAGCCAACTACACCTAGTCAGGCTCCTGTGACTTCCATGTGTGCAACAATTGGACATAGGCCTTGTACCCCATGGGCATGTGATTAATCTAGGAACCATAAGTGCATGGCGTAGTGCAGAGGGCTGTTGTGTCTGTAGTGTCTGCCAACGGTAGTGGTATTGCATGCACTGAACATGTCTTTCTTCTGTCTTCCCCCCCCTTTTTGTGCTCTCCCTGTTCTTGTGTGCAATAGCATCATCAGGCGGAAGAGCAGTGGCACCGGAGCAGGAGGGAGCTACATCCCATTTGGCCCTGGAGGGCGAGACAGCAGAGTCTAAAGCCACCAGTGGGACGGAGGGTGAGGGGAGCTCCACTGCGGGGACAGGAGGTGACAGCAGCGACTTCTCCTCTGATGGGAGCTCCCTTGCAGCGGCCGGCCCCTCTGTGCCCACTGCATCAACAGGTACAGCCGCCACCCCCCCTACCAGCACCACCCTCCCAGCAGCCCCTCAGCATGTGTCCCGTGGCCGCTCACCCAGGAGGGTGGGCATCTCCTTCGCACCAGGCACCTCGGGTGGAGAAGTGTGGCACAATGGTTAGAGCAGCAGACCCTGATGCAGAGATCTGGTCCGGGACCAGGGTTCAATTACCACCTTGGTGGGTCTTCGGCTCAATTCCCTTGGACCAGAAAATTCTCGCCTCTGTACCTAATCTAATTAATGGGTCCCACTCTGTAACTCTGGGCAATAGCTTGCTTAATCGCCACAATGGCCCTCACAGCGCTTGGATGCTTGGCTTCACCCTGGGGCTGTCCAGGAGTGGGTGCCTCACAGGGAAAAGCCAGGAGGGGTTCTACAGCGGTATGGGTACAGCTCCTTGAGACCCTAATGGGTGAGTAGTGCGCTATACAAGTGCAAAGTTTACAGTTTAAAGTTTACAGGCCCTGCCCCAGTCAGCCCTGCTGCCCTCAGTGAGGAGGCTATTGATCTCCTGAGATACCTCACTGTTGGGCAATCTACCATTGTGAATGCCATCTAGGGTGTCGAGAGGCATTTACAACAAACAAATGCATACCTGGAGGGCATTCATTTGTGGGCAGGCAGCCCAACAGAGAGCATTTCAGGCTCTGGTCTCAGCACTGATGGCAGCCATTGTCCCTGTGTCCAGCCTCCCCCTCCTACTTCCTCCACCCAGACCCAATCCCCTGTACCTCAGCCTATCCCAAGCAAACCATCAGACCAGCATGCACACACCTCAACACACAAGGGTGGCTCTGGCAAACATAAGCACCATACCCCCCACAGGCACTCACACAAGCATCATACCGATGCACACATACCAACATCCACTGCCTCCACTGTGTCCCCCTCCTCCACGTCATCTTCCTCCCTCCCTGTCTCGTCTCTACTCACACCTGCATGCACTACACCTTTAGCTACTGCCTCCATCACCAGCACGCCCATCACCACACACCGCTCACGTGCACTCACCACCCCCACTACCATTCACACATCCCCTGTGTCCTCTCCCAGTGTGTCAGTGAGCCCTCCTCCCAAAGTACACAAACACAGGCACACACCCATCCAACAGCCATCCACCTCACAACAGCCTCCAGCATATGCACCTTCACCCAAATTCAGCAAACTTACACCTCCTACAACCACTACCTCTTCCTCCACTCCCAAACCCACTCCATCTACCCGTCCCAGTGTGTCTAAAAAACTTTTCCTGGCTAATACTGACCTCTTCCCTACACCTCCCCCCCAGTCTGTCCCCTACGGCTAGGCTTTCCTGGTCCCACCTGTACTGCAACCTGCACCGCCACATGCAACTCCACCAGCACTGCAGTCACTGAGCCCGCCACCAGCACTGCTGCCACAGAGCCCACCACCAGCTCCAATGCCACAGAGCCCACCGCAAGCACCGATGCCACAGACCCCGCCGCAAGCACCACTGCCACAGAGACCGCCACCAACACTGATGCCAAAGAGCCCGCTGCAAGCACCGCTGCCACAGAAACCGCCACCAGCAGCGCCACGACTGACACCACCGCAAGCACCGCCAGCGGCCCCATGACATCTTGAGCCAGTGGCACCACCGCAGACATGGCTGCCATCCCCACTGGCCTAGGCAGCTTCCATGATGCACCACTTTCAGTGGAGAAAGGCACCCACTACCTCTGTCCTTGGCAGGATGAAGCACTCTGGGCACAAAGCCCCTCCGGAACCAGTGGAGTATCACATCCACTATATCTGTCCTTGGCAGGATGAAGCACTCTGGGCACAAAGCCCCCTCCAGAACCAGTGGAGAAAGGTACCCACTTGAGTGACTGTGGCTTTGCACTCCCCAGGATAAAGCAGTGAGCAAACCACCCACTGGAGGGACTTGAGAGACTGTGACTTTGCACTCCCCAGGATGCAGCAGTGTGCAAACCACCCACTGGAGAGTCTTGCGAGACTGTGGCTTTGCATTCCCCAGGATGCAGCAGTGGGCAAACCACCCACTGGAGAGACTTGAGACACTGTGGCTTTGCACTCCCCAAGATAAAGCAGTGGGCAAACCACCCACTGAAGAGACTTGAGACACTGTGGCTTTGCACTCCCAGGGATAGCGCAGTGGGCATTGAGCCCCCTTGTGGAGCAGTGGTGTCATGCACTCATCTGGCTGAGGTGCTACCCCTTCCCCCTGAAGTGCCTGTTTCATTTCGATCTCATGCCCCTGCAGTGTTCTCTCCGTTGAAAGTCTGGTATCATGTGTGGGCCTCGCCCATGCATTTTGGGCCTAGTGGTCCACGGACAATAGTTGGTGCACTATCCGGACTTGTGTAGTTTGTGTACATAAGTGTATATACTGTATTTGTTTTGACTACTAGTTTTTTCATTAATACGATCGTTCAACTCATTTCCTTTTGTACTTGCGTTTTTCCAGAGGGGGTGGGAAGGTGTAAATGTAATGTTGCAGCATGCATTTGTGTGTATGTTGTTGTTGGTGAGGGTTGTGGTGGAGGTTTTGCATGTTGCGTGTGTGTGTCACTCTCTTTTCCCTTCCTTTTCCCTGTGTTGTAAGTGCAGTACTCACCGTGGTCGTCGCCACCGTCTTTGGTGCTCCTGATAGGGGAGCAGGATACCATCGCATGGAGTATTTAGAGTTCTGGCTCCATGGCGTCCTGGTTCCTCGTGGGGCACGGAGAGGGGAGCGTTTTCCCTTCCAAGTCCTGTTCCGCCGTGATTTTGTTCACGTTGCTACCGCCCCAGAAAGGGTGGCGGATTGGCATCTTCTGATAGGGTGGGCGGCACATTGTCTTCCGCCTGTTTGTTGGCGGTGACCGCTGCGCTGTTTGTTTGTACCGCCGTGGCGGTCGGAGTGTTAAAGTGGCTGTCTATGTTGGCCGTTTCCGCCATGGTCGTGATTCAATTTTTTTTCCGCTGGCCTGTTGGCGGTATTACTGCTGCTTTAACACTGACCGCAAGGGTTGTAATGAGGGCCTTAGTGTCTCATACACTTTTCAATATACTCCGGAGTCTTAGACCACGCAGGGTCCATTCATCAACAACCACATGGACATTTTTTTAGCACAAAGTGCCACACACACATATGAAGTTCGAGGACTTCCCTACACTCATACTGCGGAGTAAGCACACTCCTACTACAACTTCATTTGGAGTACGCAAACTCCCTAAAACCCTCACAAACTCCACAATTCACCTGCGATTTGCATAAGCTGTGCAAGAGCAACCTATTTCTATCACGCTATTCACTAGAACAAAGGGAACATCCTCAAACACCCATTAGCAGGATCCAAGATCTGGGAAAGTCATGTCTAGCCTTAAGGGAACATCATTTTCTCTCCAATTATCATAACTGAAAAACAAAATCCAAATCTCAATAATAATGACTCTCAAAAGAACCAGCTTCAAACTGCTACCATCACGGGAACACCTGTCACTATATACTGCACTTCTATGGTAAGCTCCTAAGGAGACGAACCATCGGTCTCTTACTGTCTCTGTTATCACTCTGTAGGGACATCTATGGAAAGTTCTGAAGGAGACTAACCATCAGTCTGATATCATACCTGTTAGTGCGTCAGACCTTTATAAGTAAACTTAGGAAAAGTTGATGAATCTTTTGACTCGCAATTAAGAAGTTCTTACCATAGCTCCAGTACATCATCAATAATCAATACAGAACAGTAGAATTCTAATATTTCTACGTTCTCATACAATTGATTGGTCCGTCCTACAATGTTCTCATCATCCGGCTTGTCAGGTAACAATATTGTTGCAGCTTCCACTCTAGTCAGAGCTTCTCGAACTTTTGGGTGAGCTGTGGACTCCTAGAGGAAATTCAAAGACCTTCCGGAAGATCCAGAAGTTTAGAGAAGATTGAAGAACTTTTGGTAAAAAACTCCATGAAGGAACCGACCCACCGTGGTGAGTCAAGCCAGCTTACCTCAACTGGTACCTGGCCTGACTTGCAGGTTCATCCAGCTGAAAAGCTCCAATGCCAAGACATCCAGGATTTCACCGGAGGCTCCTGGAAAAGTAATTCAACAAGCTTGCATCGAAATCAGCTTGCTGTGGAGGACCGACCCCCGTCAGAAGGAAACAGCTTCAAAAGGTGACAAAGTCAGATTGTAAAAAGTACTCCTGGACTTCCTGTGCAGTGTATCTGAGGAGGAAGTTGGATCAAGATTCAGCTTTGGCCCGGACAAAGATTTCCAATCTTAAAAACTGTTTTAAGTCCAAAAGCAGGATTCTTTGCCAAAGTCTCCGGCAACGCTTATCCGAAGAAGGCTCAAGGGAGGTGGGATTGTATTGGTGACTTTGTCCTGCTGAAGAAAATCTTCAAGAAAAAGACTAAGGCCCATATTATGACCCTGGCAGTCTACTGACCACCAGGGCAACGGAGCAGGGCTGGTGGTGGAACTGTCCCTGAGCCTCCACCCGCCAGCATGACTACTGCTGAATTTCCACCCAAAATGTGGTGGAAATCCAGCAGTACTTGCAATATGGCGGTCTTCTGGCACCCGTGACTTTTGCGGTCTTGCTAAAAGATCACCAAAGTCATAATGAGGACCTAAGTCGAAGGTAAACTTTTGACTGAGACCTCCAGCTTGCTGTAGCCGAGCAGGACTCCGTTGCAGTCAGCGTTAAACTTTGACTTTGCCTCGGTCGAAGTGAAACCAGATATCCTGAGTGGCACTTTTAGTTTCTATGTGCTAAAAAACATTTAGGGGGTCATTCCGACCCTGGCGGTCATGGACCGCCAGGGCCGGGGATGGAGGAAGCACCGCCAACAGGCTGGCGGTGCTTCAGGGGCAATTCTGACCGCGGCGGTAAAGCCGCGGTCAGAAAAGGGAAACCGGCGGTTTCCCGCCGGTTTTCCCCTGCCCCAGGGAATCCTCCACGGCGGCGCTGCAAGCAGCGCCGCCATGGGGATTCCGACCCCCTTCCCGCCAGCCTGTTCCTGGCGGTTTACACCGCCAGGAAGAGGCTTGCGGAAACGGGTGTCGTGGGGCTCCCTAACAGGGCCCCATTAAGATTTTCAGTGTCTGCAAAGCAGACACTGAAAATCGCGACGGGTGCCACTGCACCCGTCGCCCATTCGGAGCCGGCTTCATCGTTGCTGGGGCTTTCCCGCTGGGCGGGTAGGCGGCCTTTTGCCGGTCGCCCGCCCGCCCAGCGGGAAAGTCAAAATGACCGCCGCGGTCATTTGACCGCGCTACGATCTTTTGGCAGTCTCCGCCCGGCGGGCGGCACCCGCCGCCCGCCGGGGTCAGAATGACCCCCTTAGTATTTAAAAATGCACATCTCTGGTTCCTCTTTATTCTTTTCGTTGTCAAATTAAAGATAAAAATATTTTCTATTTTTATTTAATTGGCTTTGGACTTTTAAACTGTTTCCTGTGTTTTATTTTATGACTGTTTTGTGATACTAGAATGCTTTGGGGGTCATTATGACCCTGGTGGTCCTACCCTGCCACGCCGGCGGTGGCAGCCAGACCGCCGACAGCGTGGCGGTGCAGGATCGCCAAATTATGACAAGGGAAGTGAACTGGCTGCATTGGGGGGTTAGGACCGCCTTGCCAAAGGTTGACCATCTTTGGCCCGGTGGCCCACCTAAGACTGCCAATGGTATTTTGAGTATCCTTACTGGCAGGTATTCCCTGGCAGCAGCCCCGCCACACAATCCCTGGTGGTAAGAAAACTGGCAACAGGAATACTAATTCCTGTCGCCACTATAGGACTCCCCAACACCCCCTCCCTGTAGGAGGCCCCCACCCACTCCCGACCCCATCAGGAGCCATCCACTGCCCAAAACAGCAACGCCCCCTCCCCCAATCCTGATACTGACCCCCCCACCCCGATCCCTGTACTGATCCCCGATCCACGCATGCACCACACATACAGACATACATGCACACATCCACACATACATACATACACGCACACATTCATTCACACACACACATGGCCACAACACTCCCCCTGCACCCGCATACACGCATTCACACAAGCACACAGAAACTTACACACACAAGCACACAAACATACACAACAACCTCCACCCCCCTCAGTTCACAACCCCCCATTCATGCACACAACATTCAACAACCCCTCTCCCCTGTCGGTTGATCTTCTTACACAAACATTGAAAATTATTAAGTTTTAGTTATGTTTTCACTTGCAAGTTATCCACCACCTTCAAATTATTATAGTTAGTGGACTTTGTGACACACTCTTTTCAGTTCGCTAACCAGACAACACTAACTATAACTCACTGCTCTACAATACACTGTGTTGTAACAAATAATATCATTTGAGAAGTTATGTGTTGTTATAATTGCTATGGCTTCCCTTACTTATACAGTCATCATCAAAAATACACCATCTACCCCCAGTACAAATGTCTTTCAACTCTGTGTCCCTTGCACCAAGCACAGATAAATCGATGACTGTTCTTTGTCAATCTGAGCAGCAAAACATTTGAATTATCTACTTGTTTTAATTTCCACTGTCCCCAACCTCATGACTTTCAACAAGCTTTTCAGGGAATCATTACATCTATGCTGTCTGCTTGTCCCTCAATGCCTAGACTCCCTTTAGGAGATTTGCTGTACTATATAAAAAGTGACAAGACACTGTAGTCAAAGTTTAGAGGGGCTGTTAATTCACCAAAAAAGCCAAAACGTGAACACTATTTATCATGGCCTGATGTACATTTGGTATTGGTCTGAATCCCACTGACCCAACTTTTTTAATCTTAGCAGAGATTAAGCCATATTTAAATGCTGAAGTTGCTGCTCTGATTCAGAAGGAGTGTTTGGAGATGTGTTTGTATGTGTTGCCTGAAAATTGCAGGCAGGACTTCACTATCTGCTTAAACTGATACCTGGTAAGTGGTTTCCATCTGCATGGTATTGCACATAAATAGATGCTATACTTTTAAGTATGTTGTGACTAAGACTACTGGACAATAGACAGGGTCCCCAAAGGGTTTAAAAAAAAAAGTGGTCCTACCATTTCTCCTTTGCCCAGTCTTAGATCTGTGGACCCTTAGCTCCAAGCCACCATTTGTTACAGCAAAGCTATCCACAGAGAGGGCTTGCGTTCTGCACCTAAAACACCAACGACACCTAATCAAAAGGCTGTTGAAAACAGAACTGTCTCATAGGTTGAATGGATGACTCTTTGTACCGAGTTGAGCATGTCCATCTAAACATGGATGTCAGTAGGGCTCTACTATCAACTCTTTATGTTCAGACCTCACCTGCCATTTAGTGTTGCTGTGAGTGGGAAGAACCATGAGAGGTCTGAGTAAGCATTCAGCTTTGCCACCTCAGCTTTGTGGCATGCTACCCTTGCATTGGTTTTGGTCCCTATGTCATACAACACTGCCTTGCACTCTTGCTTCTAAGGGAAAGACAGTAATGGCCCTTAGAGCCAAAACCATGAGAAATACATCTACATAGTTTCAGTAGTAAACACAGGTCCCCGGGGAGTATAATAGCTCCCCTCATTCTCAAGCGCTGCTGTTTCTACTGCAGTATGTGTAACATATCTGGTGGAAAGAGTGTGATTATGAGGTTAGCTTGATGCCAGACTTCTAAGAACTGTTGCTACTGGAAATGAGATTGTCCTTCAATGGCATTATCCTTGGCAACCCCTGCATGCAAGCCTTGCACTCATGTTACTAAACAAATAGTTCCACACAGCCCTTTCAACAAACTCAGTAGTACCAGGAAAGTTGTTGATTGTAGAGTGATAACATTTCTATACCTCTTTGCATACTGAGGCTTGGTGAAAACCCTAACCCTTTGAGCAACTTTATTTGCATTTTACCCCAGGGGTAGCAAATAGTATTGAAAAGCCTGCAGGCTTCCTGTGAAGACTTTCTTTAAATACTTCTGTCCTCTCCCATCTACCACAATCCCCAAAAAGGCAGCTTGAAATTTTGCTTAATGTATGGGTTTAGAAGATTCCTGTTTGTGTTGCTGTTCACTTGGGGAATACTTCTGTGGAGTTGGGGATGAACTTGCCCATATACTGTTTTCATAACCAGACAGCCTTCTAGTCCTTCCCCCAACAAGTCCAGGCACATGACAACTTTTTGGAGAACTCGGTATCAGAGAGGAACTAACCCGTACCCCTCCTTTTCACAGACATAGGGCTGTCCTTTTGTCAAGATATATTTCCCTGATTATGGCTGACAGTATGGAAAATACCTCAAGAAAGTTTTCCATGTTTTTCCAGACCAATAATTACATGTCCGCTTCCTATAATGCCCACCACAGCCCCTTGTGCCTGTTGTCTGAGTCATCTTTGACGTGCATTGGAAGTGCAAAAATATCTATACATGCATCTCCAAATCACTTATTTTGCTGCTAAATGTATTTTCCATGTTAAGGAGCAGTTAGCAGCTACTAATAGTGTGATGGTTATCTATGCTTTGGCTTGAGATGGGGCCCCTTTTACACCCTGGTCCAGAGCTTTTGGAAAGAGTGGGGTGTATGCTACTGTACCAATATCCAACTGCGAGTCACAAGTGTCTTATATAGGCACAGAAACAGCTAGGCAAATAGAAACCGGGGTCTAATACTGGGGTGGGATCAGGGGTGTGAAGTGCCATGCCTGGCTTGATGTGATTGAAGGACTGAATAATAAAGTAACAGTTCTTGGCATTGTGCTCCCTCCCAGCCCATGTGCCCTTAAGGACCTTTGTTCTTTTGGGTGTTGCCTGGTGCTAAGCAGAGAATCCCCTTCTTCTTCAGCCTTAGAGTCTGCCACTTCTTTTTCATAAGTCCTCGTCAGCTCCAATACTCAGTGTAGCCCTTTTGCATCTCTTTAAACGGAGGCCATGCTGCTGCTTGAGATGTGCCAGGTTGAGAGTCATCCACTGATGTCACATGTTTGACGAAGAGGGTTTTCCCTTACTGGCTATGGTCCTGTGCCAGACTGGGAGCTCTTAAGCAAGAACCAGTACTAACACATGCTAATTGTGAGCTAAATTGAGAAAAGGGTTCCTACAACAGAGGCAAGGATGACAGACGATGGGGAGATTATAGCTAGGGACTAGATACAATACATATAGTTAACATCTCTTAGCAAGTGTACGATGTTGAACATTATGCTTTCCTCCAAGAGTGCCTTTATCCCCAGTAGCCTAACTAAAACAAGGCTCTGATTTCAGCCCTTCAAGATATTATAAAACAAATGTCAGCTGAAGATAACTTAGAATCCTGTGCAATGTTTAGCAACCCTGAGTGTGCTTATGACATTGACGTGCTCATGTTGTACTATGGGAGGATGGATGGCAAAGACAGTAAAGATTGATCAAACACACTGAAACAAATCTATGTGTTGATCAATGACAGAGTGGAATAAATTATGACCCCCTACTGTCAATCACAACCATGGCATGAATCCAATCCCATATGGGATGAAATCTGTCTGATTATATTTCACAGAACACTCAACTAAATGTGGGTTGTGATGTTATGGCTCGGAAGGCCCAAATCAAAATCCAAGTGGTTGAGGAAGCTTGTACGACTGAGGAGATGAAAGGGAATTAATACACCCAGTGGGGTCCTACATGCCTGCTCAGCTCCAGACTCCTCTCTACTATACAGTAGCCCAGGAGGTGAAGGGGCATGGGTCAGGCTGGGGCACTACCTACTCATAACGCAAATGTCAAGAATCTCCAAGGTGCCTACTGTGTTATCTGTCAGCATCCCCAGGGATTAGGGTTAAATCATATCTCTGTTCCTGGTTAAACCTTCATGTTTCTAAGTAAACATAATGTGCTGGGTTACACATTTGGTTTTATCAATGCCTGTTTTACCAATACTTGTTTACTAATGTGAGCAAGTGTAGACATGTGCTTTTAATTGGGTGTGGGATAGACATGTGCTTCTAATTGGGTGTGGTGACTCATCCACAGGTGGAAACTCAACTGCTTTCCTGATTCGCTATAAATAGCTGACTGAAGCATGCCTCCCTGCTTGGCTTTGTTTTGCATCCTGATCTCAGCATCTGATTTGGCAGTCCAGCCCTTGCTGTCATCCTTGTATTCAGGACTTTTGAGGCAATTCTTTTCTTCATTCCTGTACCAGCTGACACCAGGCATTCCTCCAGCACTTCAGAAAAGACTGCAGCTAAGTGATTAGTATTCTCCAGGGAGTTTGTTCTTTTAGCGCTGCGCTTTCCTAGAACAGCTGGTATATTTCAGACCTCATATTTTGGCAGGTTGCTTATCTTGAAGAGACAAATGCATTTCTGAACATTCTACATTATTACTGTAGTTAGTTGCCTAAATGTGCTTCAGTAAATCTGCTGAGCCCAAGTACTACAAAAAGTGACAGTGCAATTTTAAAAGTGCATTTACTGGACTTTTCCTTCTCTAATAGCATAACTCTTGGATTTAAATTGTGTCATTCATGCTTGTGTTTTAGGTTTGAGGAATTTGCTTTTGAAGGGTTTTTCACACACACAGTGAAATCAAACCAAACTGTGCCACCCTAACTGTTTAAACCTAGTGTGGACATTTGTATTTCTTGGATTGTTTTTGTTCTTTTTAGTTTAACCCTATGCATGCAGGAAAGTTCTAAGTGATATAATTAATGCCCTTGTTTGTCTTTCTTGTACATGATAAGTGCAACCACAGTTCTAATTGTAGTGTGCAACGGTGAATCTCTGTGAAGCCAGCCCTAGTGTTGCAGTACTTATTGTTATGTACTCAGTTTGGGTTTTTGGTAATGCAGTGTTAGTAATTGTGCCAACAGTGATTATTATGCAAGACAAGTGCTGGAGCATCCTGGTGTTCTTCTGTAGGAAAGTACCATCTTACCTGGCATGTTACCCCCATTTTTCACTGTATATATGTTGTTTTAGTTGTATGTGTCACTGGGACCCTGGTAACCCAGGGCCCCAGTGCTCATAAGTGTGCCTGAATGTGTTACCTGTGTAGTGACTAACTGTCTCACTGAGGCTCTGCTAATCAGAACCTCAGTGGTTATGCTCTCTCATTTCTTTCCAAATTGTCACTAACAGGCTAGTGACCATTTTTACCAATTTACATTGGCTTACTGGAACACCCTTATAATTCCCTAGTATACGGTACTGAGGTACCCAGGGTATTGGGGTTCCAGGAGATCCCTATGGGCTGCAGCATTTCTTTTGCCACCCATAGGGAGCTCTGACAATTCGTACACAGGCCTGCCACTGCAGCCTGAGTGAAATAACGTCCACGTTATTTCACAGCCATTTTACACTGCACTTAAGTAACTTATAAGTCACCTATATGTCTAACCTTTACCTGGTAAAGGTTAGGTGCAAAGTTACTTAGTGTGAGGGCACCCTGGCACTAGCCAAGGTGCCCCCACATTGTTCAGAGCCAATTCCCTGAACTTTGTGAGTGCGGGGACACCATTACACGCTTGCACTACATATAGGTCACTACCTATATGTGGCTTCACAATGGTAACTCCGAATATGGCCATGTAACATGTCTATGATCATGGAATTGCCCCCTCTATGCCATCCTGGCATAGTTGGCACAATCCCATGATCCCAGTGGTCTGTAGCACAGACCCTGGTACTGCCAAACTGCCCTTCCTGGGGTTTCACTGCAGCTGCTGCTGCTGCCAACCCCTCAGACAGGCATCTGCCCTCCTGGGGTCCAGCCAGGCCTGGCCCAGGATGGCAGAACAAAGGACTTCCTCTGAGAGAGGGTGTTACACCCTCTCCCTTTGGAAAATGGTGTGAAGGCAGGGGAGGAGTAGCCTCCCCCAGCCTCTGGAAATGCTTTGTTGGGCACAGATGTGTCCAATTCTGCATAAGCCAGTCTACACCGGTTCAGGGGACCCCTTAGCCCTGCTCTGGCGCGAAACTGGACAAAGGAAAGGTGAGTGACCACTCCCCTGACCTGCACCTCCCCTGGGAGGTGTCCAGAGCTCCTCCAGTGTGCTCCAGACCTCTGCCATCTTGGAAACAGAGGTGCTGCTGGCACACTGGACTGCTCTGAGTGGCCAGTGGCACCAGGTGACGTCAGAGACTCCTTCTGATAGGCTCCTTCAGGTGTTAGTAGCCTATCCTCTCTCCTAGGTAGCCAAACCCTCTTTTCTGGCTATTTAGGGTCTCTGTCTCTGGGGAAACTTTAGATAACGAATGCAAGAGCTCATCCGAGTTCCTCTGCATCTCTCTCTTCACCGTCTGCCAAGGAATCGACTGCTGACCGCGCTGGAAGCCTGCAAACCTGCAACATAGTAGTAAAGACGACTACTGCAACTCTGTAACGCTGATCCTGCCGCCTTCTCGACTGTTTTCCTGCTTGTGCATGCTGTGGGGGTAGTCTGCCTCCTCTCTGCACCAGAAGCTCCGAAGAAATTTCCCGTGGGTCGACGGAATCGTCCCCCTGCAACCGCAGGCACCAAAAAGCTGCATTACCGGTCCCTTGGGTCTCCTCTCAGCACGACGAGCGAGGTCCCTCGAATCCAGCGACTCTGTCCAAGTGACCCCCACAGTCCAGTGACTCTTCAGTCCAAGTTTGGTGGAGGTAAGTCCTTGCCTCACCTCACTGGGCTGCATTGCTGGGAACCGCGACTTTTGCAGCTACTCCGGCCCCTGTGCACTTCCGGCGGAAATCCTTTGTGCACAGCCAAGCCTGGGTCCACGGCACTCTAACCTGCATTGCACGACTTTCTAAGTTGGTCTCCGGCGACGTGGGACTCCTTTGTGCGACTTCGGGTGAGCACCGTTTCACGCATCCTTGTAGTGCCTGTTTCTGGCACTTCTCCGGGTGCTACCTGCTGCTGAGAGGGCTTCTTGTCTTGCATGACGTCCCCTCTCTCTCCTGGTCCAATTTGCGACCTCCTGGTCCCTCCTGGACCACAGCAGCATCCAAAAACGCTAACTGCACAATTTGCAGCTAGCAAGGTTTGTTGGCGTTCTTTCGGCGGGAAAGTACTTCTGCACGACTCTCCACAGCGAGAGGGATCCGTCCACCAAAGGGGAAGTCTCTAACCCTTTTCGTTCCTGCAGAAACCGGAACTTCAGTGTACTTTGCACTCACTTTTCAGGGTCTTGAGGAGGGTTATTTTTCTAACTCTCACTATTTTCTAATAGTCCCAGCGACCCTCTACAAGGTCACATAGGATTGGGGTCCATTCGTGGTTCGCATTCCACTTTTGGAGTATATGGTTTGTGTTGCCCCTATCCCTATGTTTCCCCATTGCATCCTATTGTAACTATACATTGTTTGCACTGTTTTCTAAGACTATACTGCATATTTTTGCTATTGTGTATATATATCTCGTGTATATTTCCTATCCTCTCACTGAGGGTACACTCTAAGATACTTTGGCATATTGTCATAAAAATAAAGTACCTTTATTTTTAGTATAACTGTGTATTGTGTTTTCTTATGATATTGTGCATATGACACTAGGTGGTACTGTAGTAGCTTCACCCGTCTCCTAGTTCAGCCTAAGCTGCTCTGCTAAGCTACCATTATCTATCAGCCTAAGCTGCTAGACACCCTATACACTAATAAGGGATAACTGGGCCTGGTGCAAGGTGCAAGTACCCCTTGGTACTCACTACAAGCCAGTCCAGCCTCCTACATTGGTTGTGCAGTGGTGGGATAAGTGCTTTGAGACTACTTACCACTCTTGTCATTGTACTTTTCATAAGAGAAAAATATACAAAACAAGGTCAGTGTATATACACATAGCCAAAAAGTTTTGCATTTCCTCTTTTCACTCTTTTCTAAGTGCTGAAAAGTACTTCTAAACTTTCAAAAAGTTCTTAAAAGTTGAAAAAGTTTATTTTTCTGTCTTTCCAAAAAGTTCTGAAAACTTTTTTCTCTTTTTCTATCACTTTAACTCTCTCTAAAAATGTCTGGCACAGGCCAAAATGTTGATCTGTCCAAACTTGCATATGATCACCTTAGCTGGAAAGGAGCAAGGAGTCTCTGCATAGAGAGAGGTTTGAGTGTAGGGAAGAATCCTTCCTTGGAATTGTTAATTAACATGCTTAGAGAACAAGATAAGGCTATAAGTGCCCCATCTGTTGAAAAAGTACCTAATAGTCCCCAATCTGATTCAGGGACTCCCCCAGGAAAAGATTCAGGAAAGAAACTTCCTAGCACGCCCATTACTAGACAGTCTAGCATAGTTGGTAATGATGGAGAGCCACACCATACAAATAGTGTTATCTCACATCATAGCAAAAGCATTTATTCTCACCATACTGGTAGTGATGTTTCTGTTAGCCAAGCTGTTAGGGTGGCTTCTGTAAGGGACAGGTCTCCTTCTGTTCATTCCCATCACACCTCTGTATCTAGGAATGTCCCTCCCACCAACCCTGATGACAGAATGTTAGAGAGGGAACTCAATAAGTTGAGGGTGGAACAAACCAGACTGAAGCTTAAAAAGCAACAGCTGGATTTGGATAGACAGTCTTTTGAATTAGAGAAGGAAAGACAGAAGTTGGGTTTAGAAACCCATGGTGGCAGCAGCAGTATTCCCCATAGTCATCCTGCAAAAGAGCATGATTCCAGGAATCTGCACAAGATAGTTCCCCCTTACAAGGAGGGGGATGACATTAACAAGTGGTTTGCTGCACTTGAGAGGGCCTGTGTTGTACAGGATGTCCCTCAAAGGCAGTGGGCTGCTATCCTATGGCTATCATTTAGTGGAAAAGGTAGGGATAGGCTCCTTACTGTGAAAGAAAATGATGCTAATAATTTCCAAGTTCTTAAGAATGCACTCCTGGATGGTTATGGCTTAACCACTGAACAATACAGGATAAAGTTCAGAGAGACCAAAAAGGAGTCTTCACAAGACTGGGTTGATTTCATTGACCATTCAGTGAAGGCCTTGGAGGGGTGGTTACATGGCAGTAAAGTTACTGATTATGACAGCCTGTATAACTTGATCCTGAGAGAGCATATTCTTAATAATTGTGTGTCTGATTTGTTGCACCAGTACTTGGTGGACTCTGATCTGACCTCTCCCCAAGAATTGGGAAAGAAGGCAGACAAATGGGTCAGAACAAGGGTGAACAGAAAAGTTCATACAGGGGGTGACAAAGATGGCAACAAAAAGAAGGATGGTAAGTCTTCTGACAAGGGTGGGGACAAATCTAAAAATGAGTCTTCATCAGGCCCACAAAAACACTCTGGTGGGGGTGGTGGGCCCAAATCCTCTTTTAATCAGAACAAGGAAAAGAAACCATGGTGCTATTTATGTAAAATAAAAGGCCATTGGACAACAGATCCCAGTTGTCCAAAGAAAAGCACCAATGCTCCTACCACTACAACCCCTACTGCTACCCCTAGTGTCCCTACTAATAGCAGTGGTGGTGGGAGCAAACCTACTAATAGCCAATCCAAGGGAGTAGCTGGGCTCACTATTGGTAACTTAGTTGGGGTTGGCCTTGTTAGGGAGGCCACAGAGGCTGTGTTAGTCTCTGAGGGGGCTATTGATTTAGCCACCTTAGTTGCTTGTCCCCTTAATATGGATAAGTACAAGCAGCTACCCATAATAAATGGTGTTGAGGTTCAGGCCTACAGGGACACTGGAGCCAGTGTGACTATGGTCATAGAGAAACTGGTCCACCCTGAACAACACCTACTTGGTCACCAGTACCAAGTAACCGATGCTCACAACAACACACTTAGCCACCCCATGGCTGTTGTTAATCTCAACTGGGGGGGGTTACTGGTCCAAAGAAAGTTGTGGTAGCCACAGATTTACCTGTAGACTGTCTACTAGGAAATGATTTGGAGACATCAGCTTGGTCAGATGTGGAGTTGGAGGCCCATGCAGCAATGCTGGGCATCCCAGGGCATATTTTTGCTTTGACAAGGGCTCAGGCCAAAAAGCAAAAAGGACAGGGAAGCTTGGATCCTGGAACAATGGACCAAGTGCTCCCTAAAGCTAGGGCTAGTAGAAGCAAACCACTTCCAACTATCCCTCCCTCTACAGTGGATTCAACTTCTGAGGAAGAAGAATTCCCTCCCTGTGCAGAACCTACACCAGAGGAGCTGGAAGCAGACACTGCTGAGCTTTTGGGTGAAGGGGGGCCTGCCAGAGAGGAGCTGAGTGTGGCACAGCAAACCTGTCCCACATTAGAGGGTCTCAGACAGCAAGCTGTCAAACAGGCTAATGGGGATGTCAGTGACTCTCACAGAGTTTACTGGGAGGACAACCTCTTGTACACTGAGCATAGGGATCCTAAACCTGGAGCTGCCAGGAGATTAGTGATTCCTCAGGAGTACAGAAAGTTCCTCCTAACCCTGGCACATGACATTCCCCTAGCTGGGTATCTAGGACAAATGAAAACTTGGGACAGGCTTGTTCCCCTGTTTCATTGGCCTAGAATGTCTGAGGACACAAAGGAATTTTGTAAGTCCTGTGAAACCTGTCAAGCCAGTGGCAAGACAGGTGGCACCCCAAAGGCACCCCTTATCCCACTGCCTGTGGTTGGGGTTCCCTTTGAAAGGGTAGGGGTTGACATAGTTGGCCCCCTTGACCCTCCTACTGCTTCAGGCAATAGGTTTATCTTGGTGGTAGTGGACCATGCCACAAGATATCCTGAAGCTATTCCTTTAAGGACCACTACAGCACCTGCAGTGGCAAAGGCCCTCCTGGGAATATTTTCCAGGGTGGGATTCCCAAAGGAAGTAGTATCAGACAGGGGAAGCAATTTCATGTCTGCATACTTAAAGGCCATGTGGAAGGAGTGTGGTGTAAAGTACAAGTTCACAACACCCTATCATCCACAAACAAATGGACTGGTGGAGAGATTTAATAAAACTCTCAAAGGCATGATTATGGGTCTCCCTGAAAAACTCCGCTGGAGATGGGATATCCTTCTACCATGCCTCCTTTTTGCCTACAGGGAGGTACCCCAGAAAGGAGTGGGCTTCAGCCCCTTTGAACTTCTTTTTGGACACCCTGTTAGGGGTCCACTCACACTTGTAAAGGAGGGTTGGGAACAACCTTTAAAAGCTCCTAAGCAGGATATTGTGGATTATGTACTTGGCCTCAGATCAAGGATGGCTGAGTACATGAAAAAGGCCAGTAAAAACCTTCAGGCCAGCCAAGAGCTCCAGAAGCAATGGCATGATCAGAAGGCTGTTTTGGTTCAGTACCAACCAGGGCAGAAAGTGTGGGTCTTGGAGCCTGTGGCCCCAAGAGCACTCCAAGATAAATGGAGTGGACCCCACACAATTGTTGAAAAGAAGGGAAAAGTCACCTATTTAGTTGACTTAGGCACTGCAAGGAGTCCCCTTAGGGTACTCCATGTAAACCGCCTGAAACCCTACTATGACAGGGCTGATCTCACCCTGCTCATGGCAACAGATGAGGGACAGGAAGAAGACAGTGATCCTCTACCTGATCTCTTCTCTTCCACAGAACAAGATGCTCTGGTGGAAGGTGTAGTTTTGGCTGATTGTCTTACTGCTGAGCAGAAAGACAATTGCATAAACCTCCTAGATCAATTCTCTGAACTCTTCTCTACTGTGCCAGGTACCACTTCTTGGTGTGAGCACACTATAGATACTGGAGACAGCTTGCCTGTCAAAAGTAAGATCTATAGGCAGCCTGACCATGTCAGGGACTGCATAAAGCAAGAGGTCCAGAAAATGTTAGAACTAGGAGTGGTTGAGCACTCTGACAGTCCATGGGCTTCTCCTGTGGTACTGGTACCAAAACCCCATTCCAAAGATGGAAAGAAGGAAATGTGGTTTTGTGTAGACTATAGAGGTCTCAACTTGGTAACCAAAACTGATGCTCACCCTATACCCAGGGCAGATGAGCTCGTAGATACACTGGCATCTGCCAAGTATCTGAGCACTTTTGATTTGACTGCAGGGTATTGGCAGATCAAATTGTCAGAAGATGCTAAACCTAAGACTGCATTTTCAACCATTGGAGGACATTACCAGTTTACTGTAATGCCTTTTGGTTTGAAAAATGCACCTGCCACTTTTCAGAGGTTGGTGAACACAGTCCTGCAAGGGCTGGAAGCTTTCAGTGCAGCATATTTGGACGATATAGCTGTCTTTAGCTCCAGCTGGGATGATCACCTGGTCCACCTATGGAAAGTTTTGGAGGCCCTGCAAAAGGCAGGCCTCACTATCAAGGCTTCAAAGTGCCAGATAGGGCAGGGTAAGGTGGTTTGTCTGGGACACCTTGTTGGTGGGGAACAGATTGCACCACTTCAGGGGAAAATCCAAACAATTATTGATTGGGTTCCCCCTACTACTCAGACTCAGGTGAGAGCCTTCCTAGGCCTCACTGGGTATTACAGGAGGTTCATTAAGAACTATGGCTCCATTGCAGCCCCTCTTAATGACCTCACATCCAAGAAAATGCCTAAAAAGGTATTATGGACAGCAAACTGTCAGAAATCTTTTGAGGAGCTGAAGCAGGCCATGTGCTCTGCACCTGTCCTGAAAAGCCCTTGTTACTCTAAAAAATTCTATGTCCAAACTGATGCATCTCAATTAGGAGTAGGGGCAGTCCTATCACAACTTAATTCTGAGGGCCAGGATCAACCTGTTGCTTTTATCAGTAGGAGGTTGACCCTAGAGAAAAGCGTTGGTCTGCCATAGAGAGGGAGGCCTTTGCTGTGGTCTGGGCTCTGAAGAAGTTGAGGCCATACCTGTTTGGCACTCACTTCATTGTTCAGACAGACCACAAACCTCTACTTTGGCTAAAACAAATGAAAGGTGAAAATCCTAAATTGTTGAGGTGGTCCATATCCCTACAGGGAATGGACTATACAGTGGAACATAGACCTGGGAGTAGCCACTCCAATGCAGATGGACTCTCCAGATATTTCCACTTAGACAATGAAGACTCATCAGGTCATGGCTAGTCTTATTGTCCTTCGTTTGGGGGGTGGGTTGTGTAGGAAAGTACCATCTTGCCTGGCATGTTACCCCCATTTTTCACTGTATATATGTTGTTTTAGTTGTATGTGTCACTGGGACCCTGGTAACCCAGGGCCCCAGTGCTCATAAGTGTGCCTGAATGTGTTACCTGTGTAGTGACTAACTGTCTCACTGAGGCTCTGCTAATCAGAACCTCAGTGGTTATGCTCTCTCATTTCTTTCCAAATTGTCACTAACAGGCTAGTGACCATTTTTACCAATTTACATTGGCTTACTGGAACACCCTTATAATTCCCTAGTATATGGTACTGAGGTACCCAGGGTATTGGGGTTCCAGGAGATCCCTATGGGCTGCAGAATTTCTTTTGCCACCCATAGGGAGCTCTGACAATTCTTACACAGGCCTGCCACTGCAGCCTGAGTGAAATAACATCCACGTTATTTCACAGCCATTTTACACTGCACTTAAGTAACTTATAAGTCACCTATATGTCTAACCTTTACTTGGTAAAGGTTAGGTGCAAAGTTACTTAGTGTGAGGGCACCCTGGCACTAGCCAAGGTGCCCCCACATTGTTCAGAGCCAATTCCCTGAACTTTGTGAGTGCGGGGACACCATTACACGCGTGCACTACATATAGGTCACTACCTATATGTGGCTTCACAATGGTAACTCCGAATATGGCCATGTAACATGTCTATGATCATGGAATTGCCCCCTCTATGCCATCCTGGCATAGTTGGCACAATCCCATGATCCCAGTGGTCTGTAGCACAGACCCTGGTACTGCCAAACTGCCCTTCCTGGGGTTTCACTGCAGCTGCTGCTGCTGCCAACCCCTCAGACAGGCATCTGCCCTCCTGGGGTCCAGCCAGGCCTGGCCCAGGATGGCAGAACAAAGGACTTCCTCTGAGAGAGGGTGTTACACCCTCTCCCTTTGGAAAATGGTGTGAAGGCAGGGGAGGAGTAGCCTCCCCCAGCCTCTGGAAATGCTTTGTTGGGCACAGATGTGCCCAATTCTGCATAAGCCAGTCTACACCGGTTCAGGGGACCCGTTAGCCCTGCTCTGGCGTGAAACTGGACAAAGGAAAGGGGAGTGACCACTCCCCTGACCTGCACCTCCCCTGGGAGGTGTCCAGAGCTCCTCCAGTGTGCTCCAGACCTTTGCCATCTTGGAAACAGAGGTGCTGCTGGCACACTGGACTGCTCTGAGTGGCCAGTGCCACCAGGTGACGTCAGAGACTCCTTCTGATAGGCTCCTTCAGGTGTTAGTAGCCTATCCTCTCTCCTAGGTAGCCAAACCCTCTTTTCTGGCTATTTAGGGTCTCTGTCTCTGGGGAAACTTTAGATAACGAATGCAAGAGCTCATCCGAGTTCCTCTGCATCTCTCTCTTCACCTTCTGCCAAGGAATCGACTGCTGACCGCGCTGGAAGCCTGCAAACCTGCAACATAGTAGCAAAGACGACTACTGCAACTCTGTAACGCTGATCCTGCCGCCTTCTCGACTGTTTTCCTGCTTGTGCATGCTGTGGGGGTAGTCTGCCTCCTCTCTGCCCCAGAAGCTCCGAAGAAATCTCCTGTGGGTCGACGGAATCTTCCCCCTGCAACCGCAGGCACCAAAAAGCTGCATTACGGGTCCCTTGGGTCTCCTCTCAGCACGACGAGCGAGGTCCCTCGAATCCAGTGACTCTGTCCAAGTGACCCCCACAGTCCAGTGACTCTTCAGTCCAAGTTTGGTGGAGGTAAGTCCTTGCCTCACCTCACTGGGCTGCATTGCTGGGAACCGCGACTTTTGCAGCTACTCCGGCCCCTGTGCACTTCCGGCGGAAATCCTTTGTGCACAGCCAAGCCTGGGTCCACGGCACTCTAACCTGCATTGCACGACTTTCTAAGTTGGTCTCCGGCGACGTGGGACTCCTTTGTGCGACTTCGGGTGAGCACCATTTCATGCATCCTTGTAGTGCCTGTTTCTGGCACTTCTTCGGGTGCTACCTGCTGCTGAGAGGGCTCCTTGTCTTGCTCGACGTCCCCTCTCTCTCCTGGTCCAATTTGCGACCTCCTGGTCCCTCCTGGGCCACAGCAGCGTCCAAAAATGCTAACTGCACTATTTGCAGCTAGCAAGGCTTGTTGGCATTCTTTTGGCGGGAAAACACTTCTGTACAACTCTCCAAGGCGAGAGGGATCCGTCCACCAAAGGGGAAGTCTCTAGCCTATTTCGTTCCTACAGAAACTGCAGCTTCTTCTGTCCAGTAGAAGCTTCTTTGCACCCGCAGCTGGCATTTCCTGGGCATCTGCCCATCTCCGACTTGCTTGTGACTTTTGGACTTGGTCCCCTTGTTCCACAGGTACCCTAGATTGGAAATCCCCAGTTGTTGCATTGTTGGTTTGTGTCTTTCCTGCATTATTCCTCTAATACGACTTCTTTGTCCTTAGGGGAACTTCAGTGCACTTTGCACTCACTTTTTAGGGTCTTGGGGAGGGTTATTTTTCAAACTCTCACTATTTTCTAATAGTCCCAGCGACCCTCTACAAGGTCACATAGGTTTGGGGTCCATTCGTGGTTCGCATTCCACTTTTGGAGTATATGGTTTGTGTTGCCCCTATCCCTATGTTTCCCCATTGCATCCTATTGTAACTATACATTGTTTGCACTGTTTTCTAAGACTATACTGCATATTTTTGCTATTGTGTATATATATCTTGTGTATATTTCCTATCCTCTCACTGAGGGTACACTCTAAGATACTTTGGCATATTGTCATAAAAATAAAGTACCTTTATTTTTAGTATAACTGTGTATTGTGTTTTCTTATAATATTGTGCATATGACACTAGGTGGTACTGTAGTAGCTTCACCCGTCTCCTAGTTCAGCCTCAGCTGCTCTGCTAAGCTACCATTATCTATCAGCCTAAGCTGCTAGACACCCTATACACTAATAAGGGATAACTGGGCCTGGTGCAAGGTGCAAGTACCCCTTGGTACTCACTACAAGCCAGTCCAGCCTCCTACATCTTCTACCTCTCCCATTCCCATATCAGAAAGAGAGATTCAGTTTCAAGGAAGTTGAGTGCACTCACTCTACTATCACTCTGTCAACAACGACCTGCCCCCCAAAGATGCAGGGTGCCTGGCTGGACCGGCAGGAAGTGGCAGTGTTTTGTCTCTTCACTCCCCCTTTCCTTTTGGGACACATGCCGGGGTTTTTGTGTCCACCATGAAGTACTGAGAGGTGTTCCAGGAGGTCGGGGTATACCACCACCCCTGCACACATCCTACTTTCCATGTGAGTGGCCCGTCACAACAGCAAATAGCACCAACCTATGCCATAACTTCCCAACAATTAACTTTGTCTGATGCAAACGTGTTGAACTGCTGCTGAGGATGTGGGTGATTCTGGTCATCTGTAACAAAAGGTAAATTATTTGTTACTGTTAATTGCTTTAGCATCCAGCACTTTAATGTTCAAAGCTGAAAGCAAACATTTTATACTGCTGTTCCTTCAACTTGACCCCAGTCTGCTGGGGTCCTCATTGTTGATACACTTCATCAGAAAATCACCTATAATCCAGCAAGCAATATAATGGCAGATTGATTGTTTGCTGAACTAAGCCCAATGATAGTACCACCTCATTATCTGGATGCATCTCTAATAAGCATAATAATGTCATAAGGACTGTTAGACCTGACAGCCTTTGGGTGGTCACCGCTAACTTTTTGCCTGCCTTCCTCCGCATTTTGGATACTGTTTTTGCTGGTTTTTAGACTCTGCACACTTTACCACTGCTAACCAGTGCTAAAGTGCATATGATCTCTCCCTTTAAACATGATGACATTGGATCATACGCAGTTGTATTATTTAGTTTACTTCTAAGTCCCTAGTAAAGTGCCCAGGACCTGTAGATTAAATACTACTAGTGGGCCTGTAGCACTGATTGTGCCACCCACTTCAGTAGCCCCTTAACCATGTCTCAGGCCTGCCATTGCAAGGCCTGTGTGTGCTGTTGCCCTGCCAATTCAACTTGGCATTTAAAAGTACTTGCCAAGCCTAAAACTCCCCTTTTTCTACATATAAGTCACCCCTAAATTAAGCCCTAGGTAACCGATAGGGCAGGGTGCTATGTAGACAAAAGGCATGACATGTACCTGTGTAGTTTACATGTCCTGGTAGTATAAAACTCCTAAATTCGTTTTGTACTGCTGTGAGGCCTGCTCCTTCCACAAGCTAACATTAGAGCTACCCTCATATACTGTTTGAGTGGTAGCTGCTGATCTGAAAGGAGTAGGAAGGTTATATTTAGTATGGCCAGAATAGTAATTCAAAATCCTGCTGACTGGTGAAGTTGGATTTAATATTACTATTTTAGAAGTGCCACTTTCAGAAAGTGAGCATTTCTCCACACTTTAATCCTTCTGTGCCTTACAATCCACGTCTGGCTAGGTTCAGTTGACAGCTCCCTTGTGCATTCACTCAGACAAACCCCAAACACAGGATACACAGCCTCACTTGCATATACCTGCATTTTGAATGAGTCTTCCTGGGCTGGGAGGGTGGAGGGCCTGACACTTACATGTCAAAAGACAGTAGCCTGCCCTCACACAAAGGACTGCCACACCTCCTACTGGGACCCTGGCAGACATGATTGAACTGAAAGGGGACCTTGGGCACTTCTAAGCCACTCTTTGAAGTCTCCCACACTTCAAAGGCACATTTGGGTTTTTAAACAAGGCCTCTGCCCCTACCAACTCAGACACTTCCTAGAGAAAAGAACCTGAACCAGAACCTGCAACCTGCCAAGAAGAACTGCCTGGCTGCCCAAAGGACTCACCTGACTGCTTTCTGTGAAGGACTGCTGCCTTACTGTTGCCCTTCTGCCTTACTGCTCTTTGGCTGTGCTGAGAAGTGCTCTCCAAGGGCTTGGATAGAGCTTGCCTCATGTTCCCTGAAGTCTCAGGACCAAAACAACTTCATCTCTACAAGAAGAACTGACTGTGAGGCGAAAACTGACACACAGCCTGCCAGAAACAACGCACAGCCTGCATTGTGGTGAAAAATTCACTGCACGGCAAACTAGAATGACGCAGCCCAACTTCACAACGAGAAGATGGATGCAGCGTAGCGACTGTAACTTGGACACACAGCCCACTGGATCGATGCAGAGCCAAGCCGGAACGATGCAGCCCGACTTCCTGAGAGGAATCGACGCAGTGACTGCTGTGTGGTAGAAATTTCCATGCAACGGCCACTGGATCGACGCAGACCCCGTGACTTCATCCTGTCCGCGCCGGATTTCAACGCATCATCCCTGGGGTGTCTGAAAACCCCGCAACCCATAGCGGATCCAAGCCCTGGCACTGGAAATCGACGCAAAGCCTTCCCTGCGTGAAAAATAAACAACACAATGCCGTGTGTGGCCCAAGAAATCGAAGCACACCTCCGTGCATTGCTCGCATCTCCTCCTCTGCGGTTCCTTGCGGAGATGTTGAATGCAAACCAGGTACGTTGTGCTTGCAAGAGACATTTGTTACTTTTATGGCACTAAAGACACTTTATATAATTTTTACAGTGATATTCCTAAATATACTTCTTGCATTTTCATCGTTTTTACCTGCAACTTTTCAGATAAATATTATATATTTTTCTAAACACTGTGTGGTGTATTTTTGTGGTGTTCTACTGTGTTATTGCATGATGTATTGCGCACATACTTTACACATTCTAAGTTAAGCCTAAATACTCGGTGCCAAGCTACCAGAGGATGGGCACAAGATAATTTGGATTGTGTGTTACTTAGCCTGACTAGAGTGAGGATCCTTGCTTGGACAGGGGGTAACCTGACTGCCAACCAAAGATCCCATTTCTAACAAGAACATTGTATATTAAGAAGTTCAATGGACTGATTACCTTGATAGCTTTGTTGTGACGTATCCTGGCCAAACACCACAGGTGCTCCTGTGCCTGCCTTTTGCAATGCAATATAGATGATCTCTTGAAAGAGAAAACATGATTTGTAAATGAGCTTTATCCACAGAGCACTGTATCATGCTTTGTGTTATTCATATCCCGCTTGTGTATCTTTGTGTGCCTTTCTAACTGCAATATAGGTAATGTCTGCTAGACCTGGTACCCTTGGCATGGCTTTCCAATAACATTTTATCTTCAGACTTCCTGTTTTTGCTGACATTTTCTTGCTGGCCTTAAAGCTCTGCACATTTTACCACTGCTAACTAGTGATAAAGCACTTGTACTCTCTCAGTAAACATATTAGATTGGTTTATACCCTAATGGCTTATTTAATTTACTCTCAGGTCCCTTGTAAAGTGGCATTACAGGGGCCCAGGGCTGGTAACTAGTGTGCCTGTGTAGGAAGTTGGCTCTGTATGTACTATTTCAAAGTAAGAAATAGCATGCACAGAGTCCAAGGGTTCCCCTTAGAGGTAAGATAGTGGCAAAAAGAGATAATTCTAATGCTCTATTTTGTGGTAGTGTGGTCGAGCAGTAGGCTTATCAGAGGGTAGTGTTAAGCATTTGTTGTACACACACAGGCAATAAATGAGGAACACACACTCAAAAGACCATTCCAGGCCAAAAGGTTTTTATATGGAAAAATATATTTTCGCAGTTTATTTTAAGAACCACAGGTTCAAGATTTACAAGTAATACTTCAAATAAAAGGTATTTCACTCAGGTATCATAGGAACTTTGAATCAACACAATATCATGTACAGTTTTAGCAAAAATGGCAATAAGCTACTTTAAAACTAGACAGTGCAATTTTCAATAGTTCCTGGGGGAGGTAAGTTTTGGTTAGTTTTGCAGGTAAGTAAAACACCTACAGGTTTCAAAGTTGGGTCCAAGGTACCCCACCGTTGGGGGTTCAGGGCAACCCCAAAGTTACCACACCAGCAGCTCAGGGCCGGTCAGGTGCAGAGGTCAAAGTGGTGCCCAAAACGCATAGGCTTCAATGGAGAAGATGGTGCCCCGGTTCCAGTCTGCCAGCAGGTAAGTACCCGCAACTTCGGAGGGCAGACCAGGGGGGTTTTGTAGGGCACCGGGGGGGACACAAGTCAGCACAGAAAGTACACCCTCAGCGGCACAGGGGTGGCCGGGTTCAGTGTGCAAACAGGCGTTGGGTTCGCATTAGGTTTCAATGGGAGACCCAGAGGTCTCTTCAGCTATGCCGGATAGGCAAGGGGGGACTCCTTGGGGTAGCCACCACCTGGGCTAGGGAGGGGGCCTCCTGGGGGTCACTCCTGCACTGGAGTGCAGATCCTTCAGGTCCTGGGGGCTGCGGGTGCAGTGTCTTTACCAGGCGTCGGATTCCGTGAAACAGGCAGTCGCGGTCAGGGGGAACCTCTGGATTCCCTCTGCAGGGGTCGCTGTGGGGGCTCAGGGGGGTCAACTCTGGCTACTCACGGGCTCACAGTCGCCGGGGAGTCCTCCCTGTAGAGTTAGTTTTCCGCAGGTCGAGCCGGGGGCGTCGGGTGCAGAGTGGGAAGTCTCACGCTTCCGGCGGGAAACGTGTGGTCTTTAAAAGTTGCTTCTTTGTTGCAAAGTTGCAGTTTCTTTGGAACAGGGCCGCTGTCCTCGGGAGCTCTTGGTCCTTTTTGATGCAGGGTAGTCCTCTGAGGCTTCAGAGGTCGCTGGACCCTGGGGGACGCGTCACTGTTGCAGTTTTTCTTGAAGTGGGGAGGCAGGCCGGAAGGGCTGGCGTCAAAGCAGTTGTTGTCTCTGTCTTCCCTGCAGAGCTTCAGGTCAGCAGTCCTCCTTCGTCTTCAGGTTGCAGGAATGTAGGTTCCTAGGTTCTGGGGAGCTCCTAAATTCTGAATTTAGGGGTGTGTTTAGGTCTGGGAGGGTAGTAGCCAATGGCTACTGTCCTTGAGGGTGGCTACACCCTCTTTGTGCCTCCTCCCTGAGGGGAGGGTGGCACATCCCTATTCCTATTGGGGGAATCCTCTAAAATCAAGATGGAGGATTTCTAAAGGCAGGGGTCACCTCAGCTCAGGACACCTTAGGGGCTGTCCTGACTGGTGGGTGACTCCTTGTTTTTCTCATTATCTCCCCTGGACTTGCCGCCAAAAGTGGGGGCTGTGTCCAGGTGGCGGGCTTCTCCACTAGCTGGAGTGCCCTGGGGCATTGTAACACGAAGCCTGAGCCTTTGAGGCTCACTGCTAGGTGTTACAGTTCCTGCAGAGGGGAGGTGTGAAGCACCTCCACCCGGAGCAGGCTTTTGTTTCTGTCCTCAGAGAGCACAAAGGCCCTCACCACATGGGGTCAGAAACTCATCTCTCAGCAGCAGGCTGGCAAAGACCAGTCAGTCCTGCACTGAACAATTGGGTAAAATACAGGGGGAATCTCTAAGATGCCCTCTGTGTGCATTTTTTAATAAATCCAACACTGGAATCAGTTTGGGTTTATTATTCTGAGAAGTTTGATACAAAACTTCCCAGTATTCAGTGTAGCCAATATGGATCTGTGGAGTTCGTTTTTGACAAACACCCAGACCATATACTTAATATGGCCACAACTGTACTTACAATGTCTAAGAATAGACTTAGACATTGTAGAGGCATATTGCTCATACCTGTGGTATTGTGCACCCTGCCTTAGGGCTGTAAGGCCTACTAGAGGGGTGACTTACCTATGCCACAGGCAGTATTTTGTGGGCATGGCATCCTGAGGGGGATGCCATGTCGACTTTGCCTTTTTCTCCCCACCAACACACACAATCTGCAATGGCAGTGTGCATGTGTTAGGTGCGGGGTCCTTAGGGTGGCACAACATATGCTGCAGCCCTTAGGGACCTTCCCTGGTCACAGGGCCCTTGGTACCACTGGTACCTTTTACAAGGGACTTATCTGTGTGCCAGGGGTGTGCCAATTGTGGAAACAATGGTACATTTTAGGTGAAAGAACACTGGTGCTGGGGCCTGGTTAGCAGGGTCCCAGCACACTTCTCATTCAAGTCAGCATCAGTATCAGGCAAAAAGTGGGGGGTAACTGCAACAGGGAACTATTTCCTTACAGCCTGCACTACTGATTGTGCTTCCCACTGAAATAGCACTTTTAACGTCTTTGATGTTGGGCGGCTGGGAGCTGTCTGACGCATCGTGCTCATTTGCATCAACGGCTCCCGGCTGTCTGAAATACACAGCACTGGAAAGCCCTCTGCTGCAGGCAATAGCCCTCATCTGCCCCCCCAAGTGGAAGAAAGCCCACTAGCACACCAGAGAATTTCATTCCCACTAGTGTAGGGGTGGGGGCTAGCCATGATAGCCTTGTAAATGCCCCACCCCAAACATTTTTATAAAGTGTGGACAGGCCATGATGGCCCTGTCAAAGCCCCTATACCAAAAAAAGGGCACAGTCTTTCCACCCTTTCAAGTGGGCAGATGGGGGCAAAACCCCCTTATCTGCCACCCCCCCATGGTGACAGAAAGCCAACTAGCACACCAGATAATACTTTTTTATTATTAGTGTAGGGGTGGGAGCTGGCCATGATGGCCCTGTCAATGCCCCTACCCCAAACAAATAGGCACAGTGTTTATGTTCCCCCTTGAGGTGCAGATGGGGTCAATGATCCATGATCTGCCTGACTAGAGGGCAGAAAGTCCACTATGCACCAGGATTATTTTTTTATTAGTGGTGGCAGCTGACCAGTAAAGCCATGGCAATGCAACCACCCTAAAAAAAAACTGGGCACAGTCTTGCTGTCCCCCTTAGGGGGCAGATGGGGGCTATAGCCCCTGATCTGTCCCCTGAGGGGGTAGAAAGTCTACTAGGCACTAGGGACTTTTAAGGGTGGGGGCTGCCCAGAATGGGCATGGCAATGCCCCACCCCCCAAAATGGACATAGTCTTTCTGCCACCCTACTGGCTAAACATCTCATCCTAATGGCAAGTAGAAGGGGATTTGACTGATTTGGGTGTTGATTTCACATGTGGGCCAGCAGAGCTTGGCTAACTCCCAATATCGTCCCACTTGCAATGGTGAGCAGCTGCACTTTTTGGGCTTTGGTAGGCTGCTACCTGGAAAAACCTACCAGACTCAGTCACGTCTGCAAAGTAGACATCTGGGGAAATCCAAGTTGGCCACTAAACCCCACTAGGTCCAGTTAGGCCTCTAAAAATAATCCCAGCTCAAACCTTGGTAGCTTGGTGACAAGGCTTAACTTAATTGGGAGGTATGTAAAGCATTTAAAATCACAATACAGTGAATAAGTAAAATGGAAACACAATAAAAACCCAATACCAATTTATTAAAAAGATGTTTATCTTTAAAATGACACCAAAACGTTTAAAATTGGATAAGGGGAACCGGAGATACAACTTTTTAAGGAATAAATGTTTTTAATGCATAGAAACTAAAAGCACCAATCTGGTCATACTCGACCAAGGCAAAGTCAAAATTTGAGGCCGACCGCGTTGGAACCCTGCTCGGCTGAAGCAAGCGGAAGGCTTCAGTCAAACGTTTACCTTTGGATTAAGTCTTTTTCTTGAAGATTTTTCTCACGGGGATGAAGTCACCAATCCGATCCAACCTCCCTGGAGCCCTCTTCGGATAAGCGTTGCATGAGACCTCGGTGAAGAATTATACCTTCGGATTTAGGGGATTTTTTGTCTGGATGGAAATCTTCATCCGGGCCACATTTTCATTGACACAGGTGGGGCAGTGCTGGACGGTAGGAATTTTGTGGATTCCTGCAGATTCCAGAAGTTTACCTCACAGATGTGGAAGAAAAATTGGTGATTTCAGGAAAAGTTTGAGGTTTGCAGGGCATTGTGGTAAGATAACCCAATGGGATCCACTCAAGTCACACCCTCCTGGATTCCCATAGGTAAAATGGTTTTTAAAAGGTACAGGTTGGCTCAGTTTCCCTATGTGCGGACTGATATAGGATTCAAAATCTAGAGCTATCCACATGGAAAAAACAGTCCATTTTCAGTGGGAAAATGTGCTGCATACATGTTGTGTTTTAGGTCGTATCCTGTTGCAGGCACTAGGTCTACCCACACAAGTGAGGTACCATTTTTAGTAGGAGACTTGAGGGAATGCTAGGTTGAAGGAAGTTTGTGGCTGCCCACAGTTTCCAGAACTTTCCATCATAGAGATGTGAGGAAAATTAGTTTTTTCTCTTACCGTTTCAGGCTTGTAAGGGATTCTGAGTAAAAAACTGTGGAAAGAAAAACACGTCAGCCCACCCTGGATACCCATACGTGTCTAGTTTTTAAAAATGTATAGGTTGGCTAGATTTCCATAGGTGCTGGCTGAGCTAGAGCCCAAAATCCACAGCTATACATATTGCAAAAAGCAAGTCAGTTTTCAGTGGAAAAATGTGATGAGTCCACATTGCGTTTTGGGGCATTTCCTTTTGCGAGCACACAAGTGAGGTGCCATTTTTAATGGGAGACTTGGGGGAATTCTGGGTGGGATGATGTTGGTGGCTCCCCGCAGATTCCAGGAATTTGCATCACAGGAATGTGAGGAAAATGTATGTTTTTTAGACACATTTTGAGGTTTGCAAGAGATTCTGGGAAAATAAGTGTGTTGAAAACCATACAGGTCTGTCCACCATGGATTCCTCCATGATTCTAGTTTTCAAAAATTTACATGTTGGCTAAGTTTTAGTAGGTCACAGCTGACCTAGAGTCCGAAATCTAGAGCTACCCTCCTTGGAAAAAAGGGTCAGTTTTCAGTGGAAGATTTTGATGTGTCCATGTTTCCTTTTGAGCTGTTTCTTGTCGCACGCTCTAGGCCTACCCACACAAGTGAGGTACCATTTTTTCAGGAGTTTTGGGGGAATGCCAGTTGGATGTGAATATATGTCTCTCTACAGATTCCAGAACTTTCTTTCACAGAAAAATGAGGAAAATATGTTTGTAAGTCAAAGTTTGAGGTTTGAAAGGCATTCTGGGAGAAAAAACATGGTTCGACCCACATAAGTCAGCTCACCCTAGATAATTCCAGGTTACTAATTTAAAAAAATTTACAGGTTTGCTAGGTTTCCCTAGGTTCCGACTGAGCTAGGGCCCAAAATCTAGGGCTACCCACATTGGAAAAAGAGGGTCAGTTTTCGGTGGAAAAATGTGATGTGTCCATGTCGCGTTTTGGGTTGATTCCTGTCAGTGTATCTTGGCCTACCTGCACAGGTGAGGTACAATTTTTATCGGGAGACTAGGAGAAATACCAGGTGCATGGAGGTCTGTGGCTTCACACAGACTCCAGAACTTTGCAGCACATAATGTGTGGAAAAATGTGAAGTGTACATGTAGCATTTTGGGCCATTTCTTGTCACAGATCCCAAGCCTACACACACAACTGAGGTGCCATTTTTATTGGGAGACTTGTGGGAGCATAGAATAGTAGAACATTTGTTATGACCAAATGGAGTTTGATGCATTTGGGCTTTTCAAATGTAGTTCAGTGTGTAACAAAGATGACATATTTTGGAAAATACCCTCTAAATCATACGTTAGTATGGGTATCCATAAATTCAAAGATGTATAAATAACCACTCCTGCTAAACTCCATATTTTGTGTCCATTTCAGAAATACATAGGTTTCCTTGATATCCATTTTTCACTTCTCTCTATATATGAATTATTCTGTACTCAATGAAAAAACATTGTACGGAGCAGATCAGTTGTTGGCTCTGGGTACTTTGAGTCCTATAAACACTATGGTGGTCATTATGACATTGGCAGTGACTGTTAAAGAGGTGGTAATACCACCAACAGGCTGGTGGTAATTACCACCAAATTATGACCATGATGGCTATAACTCCCATAGACAGCCAATGTACCACAGCATCCGCCAGGGCATTAACACCGCTGACCAAGGCGGTAGCCATCAACAGCCAGGCAGAAGACAAGGTACCACCCACCATATTATGACACTGCAAACCGCCACGATTTCTGGGACGGTACGAACGCCATCAAAAGCCTGGTGGGAATATATCACATTAGAACAAAGACTCACCAACAGAGACACAGAGACCAACGCCGCCATGGAACCTGAACTGCAAGTCTTCCCGATGCTCTTCTACACCATGCTCCACCTGGAACATCAACACCGACGAAGACAATGACAGTGAGTACAGCCACCTAGCATGCAAGGGAGGGAGGGAGGAAAAGGAGAGTGACACACACACGCAGAACAGACACCAGACACACACACACTATACACACATCCAGCTGCAGACGTAAACCAATGGCACACGATGTACGGCATAATAATACAAGGACCACAAGTCAACAGTACTGATATTGTAATAGCAAGGCAACACATACCATAAGAACCAATTTTAGAACAAAGATACATGAACAATTGCCCAGAAAAGGCCAATGCCCAGTCCAAAGTACATAAGGCCCACATGGCCACAGGGCACAGTCCAAGCCCCAACTTAATCCTGACGAACTCCGAACAACACTGTACAGGGTCAATATCTTGGAAGTGGACAGGCACCTCTGGGGTAAGTGGGGTGGGGGGCACCTTAGCTGAAGTCAGGAACTGACCCACTGCTCCATGCCCATTTCCCAATGCTGGGGAGTGCAAGGTCATAGTCTCTGAGGTGGGAACCTGCCTACTGCTTCTGGAGGGGGCTCCATGCCAATCACAGTCTCTGAGGTGGGGAACTTACCCACTGCTCCTGGAGAGGACTCCATGTCCATTTCCCAATGCTGGGGAGTGCAAGGTCACAGTCTCTGAGATGGGGAACCTGCCCACTGCTCCTGGAGAGGACTCCATGCCCATTTCTAAATGCTGGGGAGTGCAAGGTCATAGTCTCTGAGGAGGGAACCTGCCCACTGCTTCTGGAGGGGGCTCCATGCCCATTTCCCAAAGCTGGGGAGTGCAAGGTCACAGTCTCTGACGTGGGGAACTTACCCACTGCTCCTGGAGAGGACTCCATGTCCATTTCCCAATGCTGGGGAGTGCAAGGTCACAGTCTCTGAGTTGGGGAACTTGCCCCCTGCTTCTGGAGGGGGCTCCATGTACAACAGTCTCTCTCTGAAGGGTGGGCTACATGCCCTCTGCTGGAGGTGAGGGTTGCATTGTCTCTGCCGGGGGAGGTGTCTCATGGTCAGCCTCTGCTGGAGGTGAGGGCTGCTGTGACTCTGCTGGGGGAGGTGTCTCCTGGGCAGTCTCTGCTGGAGGCGAGGGCTACTGTGTCCCTGCTGGAGGTGAGGGCTTCTTGTCTGTCATTGGTGGTTGAGTGGGAACCTTTTCTGACTCTGGTGGTTGAGTGGGAACCTCTTTTGTCATTGGTGGTTGAGTGGGAACCTTTTCTGACACTAGTGGTTGAGTGGGAACCTCTTCTGTCATTGGTGGTTGAGTGAGAACCTCTTCTGTCATTGGTGGTTGAGTGGGAACCTTTTCTGACATTGGGGGTTGAGTGGGAAGCTTTTCTGACATCGGTGGGGAAGTGGGATTCTTCCCTTTCCTGGCTGTGGAGTGGGATCCTTCTCTTTCCAGGCTGGTGGAGTGGGATCCTCTCCTGTCCTGGCTGGTGGAGTGGGATCCTTCCCTTTCCTGACTGGTGGAGTGGGATTCATCCCTCTCCTGGCTGGTGGAGTGGGATCTTTGCCTTTACTGGCTGATGGAGTGGGTTCCTTCTCGGCCCTGGCTGGTAGAGTGGGATCCTTCCCTTTCCTGGCTGGTGAGTGGGATCCTTCCTTTTCCTTGCTGGTGGAGTGGGATCCTTCACTGTCTTGCCTCCACAACTAGGAGGTTCCTCCACTGTCCACATGGACTGTTTGGCTGAGGTGATGAGCTGGGTCGTTGGGACCCTGCTCTTACAGGCAGACGGGAGGATTGGGAATTATGCATTGCACTGGCATTGAATTGGCTAGATGCCACAGTAAGATGAGGGCTAAACGCCACCAACTGCACACCTCCTGGGACCTTCTTTTGATGGGTGCTGACCTGCAGAGGTAATACAGAGAGCATTACACATACAATCCAGCCTGTCACACATATGGCCCCCAAATCCTGTTTCCAAATCCATTGGCACACACATCGCCCGGCGCACACCATGTACACTACCATCAGACATACCACCCCACATATGACACAATGCCTGCACACACATCTCCGGTCGGTGCATGACGCCTTCATTATGAGGAATAGCAGCATCCCAAATATGATGGCCTAACTAGAGAGGCACAGGGTGAGGCTAATAGATGAGCCAGAGTCCCCATCCACTGTATGTCAGTGTATGTCTTCAAGTGTTATCCCCATAGCATTGTGTAATGCTAAATTTTGTCCCCCAATACTTGCAGGTGACTCTGGCTACCCAAACCTATCATGACTCCTGGCCCCTGTGAGGAATGCTAGGACAGGGGTCAGGAACCTTTATAATGATGCACATGGGTGAACCAGGAGAATAATAGAGAGGACCTTCAGCCTCCTCAAGGAAGGTTCAGATGCTAGCTGCTGATAGGTGGATCTCTGTGCTACTCACCCAAGAAGGTCTGCCAGATAATAGTGACATGCTGCATGTTTCACAACCTGGCCCTCAGACAACATGTGCCTTTTCTGCAAGAGGAGGGGACTGGAGATGACCTTGTGACCGCAGTGGACCCTCAGGACAGTGAGAATGAGGAGGATGAGGATGAGGACAACAGAACAACAGTTAGACGACAATACTTCCAATGACACACAGGTGAGACAGTGGAACTGACCATTACTCTGACTATTGATGTTTTCTGTGTGGCTGTATCATGAATGCATTCATTTCCTTTGCATCTCGACTTAATGTCACCCATGGCTTGTCATTTTACAGATGTTGGTGATATGAAAACAGTGTCTTGATGTGTTTACTGCAGACAGCTACAGGTCATTATTTGTATGCTATCACAGTGTTCAGATCATTTGCACTATATGTGACACATAAAACAGTGCCACTCGAATTTTGTTCAAGGGTGTTTATTGTAGTACAAATAATTGACTGAAAAGTGCAATGGAATGGGGTGATGATAGAGGAAAGTCTAGGGTATTGTTCCAGTCTGTTTGTGACACAGGTCCAGTGTCCAAGGGGCCAGAGGAAGGGGAGCAAAGGCAGGAGGAAGGGGAGCAAAGGCAGTTCAAAGTGAGCAAGGTGACAAGGTGGGACACAAGGGGGACAATCAGGAGAGTCTCATTTTATGGCAGTGATCTTTGTCTTGGCAAGTGTCTCTGGCGCCTGTCTGGGTCGCAGGGAATGTTTGCGGGGTGGTTCTCCTTCTGCGGGGAGGGGTGCTGGTTGCCTGTGGGTCCTGTGGCGGGGCCTCCTGCCCACTAGCTGCAACAGAAGTGGAGGGTTGGTCAATTGACTGGCTAGTGGTAGGGGCCTGCTGGTGTGCTGTTGATTCCCTCATGACGTTGGCCATTTCTTCCAGAACCCCTGCTATGGAGATCACAGGGGTGTTGAGAGCCTGCAAGTCCTCCCTGATCTCCTGATGGTGTTCCTCCTGCAGCCGCTTGTTCTCCTGCCTGTTGTTATGAATCTGGCCCATCATGTCCTGGGATTGTTGGTAGGCTCCCAGGATCTTGGTGAGTGCCTCCTGGAGAGTCAGTTCCCTGGGACTGTCCTCCCCCTGACGCACAGCAGTCCTTCCAGTGTCCCTGATCCCTTGTGCCTCTCTCCCATAAATGGTGTGCCCACTGCCACTGACCCCATGTCCCTGATTGTCTTGGGGGCGAGGTGTGGACTGGGGTCCCTGCACAGGTGGGCACACTGCTGATTGACATGTCCCGGGGACAGAGGTGTGGGGACACTGGGTGGGTGCTGTGGTGTTGGATACTGATGGGGGAGGCTCTGTTGTTGACTGGCAGTGGGCTGGGGGACCCTGATGGGCCAGGTAGTTCATCCAAATCCAGAAGTCAAGGGTTACTCTCATCACTGGGGACATTCTGTTGGGGGAATGGTTTGTTGTGGCACCTCCTCTCCGCTGACATTGGCACTTGTGGGATGTAAGTGGTGTATTATGCTTCATGTCTGTGACATATAGTACAACCCTATCTTCTCCTCTATCGTTGCTGTTGCCCTGCTACCTTTGTTTGTGTATGGTGATGTATTGTGTGATTGTTAGTTCTCCATGCTGTGCATGCTTTTATGATGGGTTTCCATGCAGGGCTGGGAGGGATGTCCATGCATTGGTATAGCATGCAGGGCTTGGCATTGGGGTTAGTCAAATGTGTAGGTGCAGTGTGTGGGATGGAGTGGAGTGATGGGAGTGAGATGGCATGCAGGTATGGGGGTTGATAATTAGTAAATGTTGACTCACCCGTGTCCAGTCCTCCAGCAACTCCAGTGAGTCCCTCAGGATGCAGTAATGCCAAGACTGTGGCCCTCATTACAACATTGGCGGTAAATGCCGCTTACTGCCATGCTGACGGCTGCCAACATACTGTGACCGCGCCGGTATACTGCTACAGGTATTATGACCCACACAGAGAAATCCGCCACTATACAGACACCCACACAAGTCTGCCAGACCAAAAGTCAGAGATAAACAGGCGGTACCAAAACCCACACCATCACGCCAACAGAAATACGCCCACAGCATCATGACCCACGAACCACTGCAGCGGTCATTCAACCGTGGTAAACCATTGGCGGTAAACACTGCCACACTCAAAATACACACACACTAACACAACATGACCACATTGGACAATTCAAAATGCACACACCTGACACACATACACACACCACACCCACACACCCAATCCAAAATAAAATACACACACACATTACCCACAACCCCTTACAACGAAAAAAAAATATTGCCAACTGAGAGAGACAAGCCAGGAGCACCCACTGAATCTGAGCTATATAACACTATCACCCATACACCATCCACGCACCTCACAGCACACACCCCAATACATCACCCCACACACCCTCACACATACTACTCACACTACACCCATGGCACGACAAAGACACCCCAGGGTCTCAGAGGAGGAGCTAAGGGTCATGGTGGAGTAAATCATCCTGGTAGAGCCACATCTATTCAGATCACAGGTGCAGCAGACATCCAATGCTAGGAAGAAGGAGCAATGGCGGAGGATAGTGGACAGGGTCAACGCTATGGGACAGCACCCAAGAACAAGGGATGACATCAGGAAGAGGTGGAATGACCTACGGGGGAAGGTGTATTCCGTGGTTGCAAGACACCAGGTAGCTGTTCATAGGACGGGCGGTGGACCCCCACCTCCTCCCCAACAACTAACAACATCGGAGGAGCAAGTCTTGGCGATCTTGCATCCTGGGAGCCTCACAGGAGTAGCAGGAGGACTGGACTCTGGTAAGTCAAATCTTTACTACTCCCCACCTACCTGCATGCCATCACAAACTCCTACCCCTACTATGACCCCCATCACTCCACCACCTCACATTTACCCCACCATCAAAACCCACCCATCCCAATACCAAGCCCTGCATGCAACACCAATGCATGGACCCCCATCACAGACCTGCATGGACACCCATCCCCACAGCATGCACACTAGTGACAATCACTTAGCCAAACCAAGCACAACTCACACAGCCAAAGATGCCTTGCTAATAACAACCATAGAGGGAAACATATCCATGCACAAGACACCACATGCAGATACAATAACACTGCATTTACATCCCCACAGGACCCCCACTCAACATCACCGGAGAGGAGGTGCCAGCAATATCCAGTCCACCGACAGAAGAGGCCCACAGTGATGACAGCAGCTCTGCACGCCTGATCATGATGACCAACCTGGCCCATCAGGGACCTCTGGACAGTAGGTTACCCAGCCACAGTCCCAAACCACTACAGACCACCATTCTCTATCTGTCCACTCACTTGCTACCTGACCTTCAACAGGAAAGGACCTACACTGCAAGTGCTGCTGTGCCCTGTTTCTAGAGGTGACAGTGGCTCGAATGTCTGGGGAAAGGCCCCCCCGCCTTCACTTCGGAGGAGTTGGAGAGAGTGGAGGATGGGGTCCTACCCCTGTACACTTTACTCTATGGTCCTCCAGACAAACAGGTGAGTACACTGTAAGCATGATGTGTGGGGCATGAATGTATGGATTGCTGTGTGTGTAAACCTCGTGTAGAGTGGGTCTGAGGGGTCCTGGGCAGAGTGCTGCATGTCTGGTGGTCAATGTCTCTGCGTAAGGGGATGGGAGGTATATGGTGGGCCAGGAGGGTAACAGGCCGGACAGTATGACTCATACCCTTTTCATGCATATTTTTCTGCAGGTCAGCGCCCATCAGGAAAAGTGTATTTGGTGTGCCATCACCAAGGAGGTGCAGACCCTGGGGGTCTTTGACAGGCGGAGCACCCACTGCTGCAAATGGTGGGAGGACCTGCGCTGCTGGGCGAGGAAAACGGTGGAGATCCAGCTGGGGCTGGCCTCCCAACCAGGAAAGGGTGCCCGTCATACCCTGGCATCCACCTAACAACAGCATCCAGCCCATGCACCTGCACCCAAACACAGCAAACTGACACCTCCTACAACCACTCCCTCTTCCTCCACTCCCAAACCTTCACCCTGTTCCCACCCCAGTGTCCCTAAGAAGCTTTTCCTCACCAACATTGACATATTCCCTACCCCTCCACCCTCGTCCTTCCCCTCGGGCCAGGGTGGCCAGAACCCAGCTGAGCACCTCAGCCACCCAGTCCACGGCCACTGTGGTTTCTACAGCTGTGAGAGGCTCCAAGGAGGCACCCGTCAGCCCAGCTAGTGTGCCACCAACACCTGCAAAGGCCAAGAAGGGTCCACCACCTGGCAAGGGCAAGAAGGGGACAGCATCCAGCAAGAGGAAGGAGGCCCAACCAGCAATCAAGGCCAAGTCAAAGACTCCAGCTGGCAGAAGCAAGGAGGCACTACCATCTGCCCATGGTAGGAGGGGGCACAGAACACCAGCCATGGCACTTCAGCCATCCGAGGCTGCAGGTGAAGGCCTGGAGGCTACCACCACAACTCCCAGTATCGCCACCGGCACCGCGGCCAGCACCGCCATAAGCAGCACCACTGCCAGCAGCAGCAGCCCCAGTAGGCAGCCGTTCAAGGCTGCAGGTGAAGGTCTGGAGGCTACCACCACAACTGCAGGCACCACCACCTGCACCGCGGCCAGCACTGCCACCTACACCGCTGCAAACAGCACCACTGCCAGCAGCTTCAGTCGGCAGCCGTCCGAGGCTGCAGGTGAAGGCCTGGAGGCTACCACCACAACTGCCAGCACCCCCACCTGCAGCACAACTGGCATACACTGAGCAGCCATCACCACCGGAGAGCTGTGTGTAGTGGTGACTAAATGGGCTGCAGTGCGTCCTGGCCCCTTCAAAAGCTGTCTTTGTGACACCCAGGTGAGAGACTGTGTCCTTTCACTCCAAAAGATCTGCATCACAGGGGGCAATGTCCCCTCCAGAACCAGTGGAAGAAGCCATCCACTCAGCCCCTCCTTGCCAGGATGAAGCACACTGGGCACAAGGCCCCCTCCAGAACCAGTGGAAGAAGCCATCCACTCAGTCCCTCCTTGCCAGGATAAACCACACTGGGCCCAAGGCCCCCTCCAGAACCTGTGCAAGAAGGCATCCACTCAGCCCCTCCTTGCCAAGATGAAGCAAACTGGGCACAAGACCCCCTCCAGAACCAGTGGAAGAAGGCATCCACTCAGCCCCTCCTTGCCAGGATGAAGCACGCTGGGCACAAGGTCCCCTCCAGAACCAGTGGAAGAGGGCATCCACTCAGCCCCTCCTTGCCAGGATGAAGCACGCTGGGCACAGGGCCCCCTCCAGAACCAGTAGAGAACCCATCCACTTGAGAGACTGTGGCCTTGCACTCCCCAGGACCCAGCAGTGGGCAAACCACCCACTTGAGAGACTGTGGCTTTGCACTCCCCAGGACCAAGCAGTGGGCAAACCACCCACTTGAGAGACTGTGGCTTTGCACTCCCCAGGACCTAGCATTGGTAATGGAACCCCCTCCAGGAGCAGTGGCGTTGTACCATCTTCCGGGCTGAGGTCCCCCCCATCCCCCTTCCTCCTGAGGTGCCTGTGTATTTTCAACCTGATGCCCCTGCAGTGTTCTCTCCATATTGAGGCAGAAGTCAAGTGTGGCCTTGGCCTATGTGTTTTGGCCCAGTGGACCACGGCCAATTTTTGAGTGGGCATTGTCTCTCCTTTTGTATAAATTGTATATATTGTACATACAGCTATTTTTTTATGAACGTGTTTCTAAGTATTACTAATAATACACTCATTTTACTCCATTCCTACCCTGCGTTATTCCAGGTTACGGGGTATATATGTAATGTTGTTGCATGTGTTTGTGTTTATGGTGTTGCGGGTGAGGGTGGGGGTGGGGGTGCTGCGTGTTGTGTGTCTGTCACTCTCTTTTTCCTCCCCCCTCCCCTGTGTGCTAGGTGCAGCACTCGCTGTGGTCGTCATCGTCGGCTTTCATGTTCATGGTGTATGGGAAGATACACCAGCATGGGGAACACCTGCAGATCGGGCTCCATGACATCCTGGTTCTTCCTCGAGTGTCGAAAGGTGAGTTGTTTCCCTTCAGTGTTCTGTTTCTGCTGTGCTTTTGATGGCATTGGCACCACCCCGAAAAAGCTGGCGGATGGGCGGTTTGTAATGCAGGGGGCGGTACATTGTCTTCCGCATGGCTGTTGGAGGTAAGTGCCGCAGTGTTTGTTGCTACCGCTGTGGCGGCCAGAGTGTTAAAGTGGCTGTATGTGTTGGTGGTTTCCGCCGTGGTCATGATTCCATTTTTTTTACCACAGGCCTGTTGGCGATGTTACCGCTGCTTTATCACCGACCGCCAGGGTTGTAATGAGGGCCTGTCTCCTCCCATGCTGTGAGCTGTGGGGTTGGAGGTGGGGGTCCACTGCCAGTCCTCTGTATGGCAAGCTGGTGCCTTGCTGCCACAGAACGTACCATTCCCCGTAGGTTGTTCCACCTCTTCCTGATGACGTCCCTGGTTCTTGGATGCTGTCCCATGGCGTTCACCCTGTCCACAAGTCTCCGCCATAGCTCCATCTTCCTGGCAATGGATATTTGCTGTACCTTTGCTCCAAAAAGCTGTGGCTCTACCCTGACTATTTCCTCTACTATAACCCACAACTCCTCATCTGTGAAACGGGGGTGCATTTGTGGGGACATGGGTGTTGTGTGGTGTGTGTGTGTGTGTGTTGGGTACTATGGTTGGGTATGTGAAGTGGGGTGCGTGAGGGATGTATGGGTGTATGTGGTGTGTGTGTCTAGTTGTCGAAGGGATCTTCGTGTCAGTTTGGTGGCAATAATTTGTATTCTTAAAGGGTTGTGGGTAATGTGGGTGTGTGTTTTATAGTGCTGTAGGTGGGTTGGTATGGTGTGTGTATGAGTGTCAAGTATGTGTTTTTGGTATTGGCCCATGTTGTGTAGTTTAGTATGTGGGTGTTTATTCTGAGCGCGCGGGTGTGTACCGCCAATGGTTTACTGCCATTGACTGTCGTGGTGATTCGTGGGTCATAATGTGGTGGGCGTTGTTTTGTTGGCATAACGGTATGGGTGTTTTTACCGCCACTTTAGCACTGACCTTTGGGCTGGCGGATTTGTGTATGTGACAGTATTCTGTTGGATTGGTGTGTGTGTGTCATAATTTGGCAAACTGATGTTCGCCTCCACGGCGGTATGTTGGTGGCCGTCACTAAGGTGGTAAGCTGGATTTACCACCAATGTCATAATGAGGGCCTATATTTCCAACAACCAGAAGGATGTAGCAGATGTCATGGTATATTGTTTTTTTTTAAATTGGCCATTGTGACAAAATACAGATAATAAGTATTTTCTTTCTAATTTTCAATCTTTCTTCATTTCAACAGTTATTTTTCTTGAGAAAACTGTGAGAGATCCACACACATAACTCCTATATCCCCTTCTGTGCCCAGGAGGTAATGGTTACGTCCTGAGGCACAGTGCTGCTGTGCCCAGGAAGTAACCGTTACGTCCTGGGCACACAGCCCAGAGGGAGCGCTAGCGCTCCCTCTTTGGGGTTCCACCCCGCCCCCCCTGTGACGTCAGCGCACGATTGCGCGCTGTTTGTCACAGGGCCTCCTCCCATTGCTCTGGAAGCTCAGCTTTCAGCGCGATCGGAAGAGAAATGCTTTGCATTTCTCTTCCAATCACGTTGGGGAGGCCGAGAGAGGCTTCAAAGGGAAGGAAAGTTATTTCCTTCCCTTTGAAGTCTCTCTCTGCATTTTGGCAGCCGGATTGAAAGCAATCCGGCTGTCAAAACGCCCACTAGACACCAGGGATTTTATTTAAAAAAGGAAACTCGCATGAGGGAGCGACCCCTTGGGCAAGGGTCGCTCCCGGGGGGGGGGGGGGGTTTAAGGCCTTTACTGCCCCCCCTGGCACCAGGGATACCTTTTTGTTTTCTTTTGTTTTTGTTTAGTTTTTTGTTTTAGAGGTGGGGAGCGACCCCTTAGGCAAAGGTAACTCCCATAGGGGGCAAATTATTATTTCTACCCCCCTTGGGGGCAGATTGGCCTATTTTTATGAGGCCAATCTGCCCCCAAGGGGGACAGAAACCACTAGACACCAGGGAGGGTTTTTTTTTGTTCGTGAATTTCACGTAAGGGGAGTGACCCCTTAGGCAAGGGTCGTTCCCCTGGGGGGCAAATTTATTTTAGGCCATTTCTGCCCCCCAGGAGGGCAGATCAGCCTATTTTAATTAGGCCGATCTACCCCCAAGGGGGGCAGAAACCACTAGGCACCGGCATCGGGGATTTTTGTTGTTGTTGTTGTTTTACAAATGGGGAGCATCCCCATAGGCGAGGGTGGCTCCCCTGGAGGGGCAAATTGTATTTAGGACATTTCTGCCCCCTTTTGGGGCAGATCAGCTGATTTTAGGTCAATCTGCCCCCAAGGGGGACAGAAACCACTAAGCACCAGTGAACTTTTTTTTTGTTCCGTCACGCAAGGGGAGCGACCCCGTAGGCAAGGGTCGCTCCCCGGGGGGGGGGGAAATTTATTTTAGGCCATTCCTACCCCCCCTGGGGCCGGCTGAGCTAGAGGCAAAAATCCACAGGTAGGCACTTTGCAAAAAACACCTCTGTTTTCTGTGAAAAAATGTGATGTGTCCACATTGTGTTTTGGGCCATTTCCTTTTGTGGACACTAGGCCCACCCACACAAGCGAGGTACCATTTTTATCGGGAAACTTGGGGGAACCCTGGGTGGAAGGACATTTGTGGCTCCTCTCAGATTCCAGAACTTTCTGTCACCGAAATGAGAGGAAAAATAGTTTTTTTGGCCAAATTTTGAGGTTTGCAAAGGATTCTGGGTAACAGAACCTGGTCAGAGCCCCGCAAGTCACCACATCTTGGATTCCCCTAGGTGTCTAGTTTTCTGAAATGTGCTGGTTTGCTAGGTTTCCACAGGTGCCGGCTGAGCTAGAGGCCAAAATCCACAGGTAGGCACTGTTTCCTGTGAAAAAATGTGATCTGTCCATGTTGTGTTTTGGGCCATTTCCTTTTGTGGGCGCTAGGCCTACCCACACAAGTGAGGTGCCATTTTTATCGGTAGGCTTGGGGGAACGCTGGGTGAAAGGAAATTTGTGGCTCCTCTCAGATTCCAGAGCTTTCTGTCACCGAAATTTGAGGAAAATTTGTTTTTTTAGCCAAATTTTGAGGTTTGGAAAGGATTCTGGGTAACAGAACCTGGTCAGAGCCCCACAAGTCACCCCGTCTTGGATTCCCCTAGGTCTCTAGTTTTCAATAATGCACAGGTTTGGTAGGTTTCCCTTAGGTGCCGGCTGAGCTAGAGGCCAAAATCTACAGGTAGGCACTTTGCAAAAAACACATCTGTTTTCTGTCAAAAAATGGGATGTGTCCACGTTGTGTTTTGGGGCATTTCCTGTCGCGGGCACTAGGCCTACCCACACAAGTGAGGTATCATTTTTATCGGGAGACTTGGGGGAATGCTGGGTGGAAGGAAATTTGTGGCTGCTCTCAGATTCCAGAACTGTCTGTCACCGAAATGTGAGGAAAATGTGTTTTTTTAGCCAAATGTTGAGGTTTGCAAAGGATTCTGGGTAACAGAACCTGGTCAGAGCCCCACAAGTCACCCCATCTTGGATTCCCCTAGGTCTCTAGTTTTACAAAATGCACAGGTTTGGTAGGTTTCCCTAGGTGCCGGCTGAGCCAGGGGCCAAAATCTACAGGTAGGCACTTTGCCAAAAACACCCCTGTTTTCTGTCAAAAAATGGGATGTGTCCACGTTGTGTTTTGGCCCATTTCCTTTCATGGGCGCTAGGCCTACCCACACAAGTGAGGTGCCATTTTTATCGGGAGACTTGGGGGAACGCTGGGTGGAAGGACATTTGTGGCTCCTCTCAGATTCCAGAACTTTCTGTCACCGAAATGTGAGGAAAATGTATTTTTTAGCCAAATTCTGAGGTTTGCAGAGGATTCTGGGTAACAGAACCTGGTCAGAGCCCCACAAGTCACCCAATCTTGGATTCCCCTAGGTCTCTAGTTTTCAAAAATGCACAGGTTTGGTAGCTTTCCCTAGGTGCCGGCTGAGCTAGAGGCCAAAATCTACAGGTAGGAACTTTGCAAAAAACACCTCTGTTTTCTGTCAAAAAATGGGATGTGTCCACGTTGTGTTTTGGGGCATTTCCTGTCGCGGGCGCAAGGCCTACCCACACAAGTGAGGTATCATTTTTATCGGGAGGCTTGGGGGAACGCTGGGTAGAAGGAAATTTGTGGCTCCTCTCAGATTCCAGAACTTTCTGTCACCGAAATGTGAGGAATATGTGTTTTTTTGGCCAAATTTTGAGGTTTGCAAAGGATTCTGGGTAACAGAACCTGGTCAGAGCCCCACAAGTCACCCCATCTTGGATTCCCCTAGGTCTCTAGTTTTAAAAAATGCACAGGTTTGGTAGGTTCCCCTAGGTGCCGGCTGAGCCAGGGGCCAAAATCTACAGGTAGGCACTTTGCAAAAAACACCTCTGTTTTCTGTCAAAAAATGGGATGTGTCCACGTTGTGTTTTGGGCCATTTCCTTTCGTGGGCGCTAGGCCTACCCACACAAGTGAGGTATCATTTTTATTGGGAGACTTGGGGGAACGCTGGGTGGAAGGACATTTGTGGCTCCTCTCAGATTCCAGAACTTTCTGTCACCGAAATGTGAGGAATATGTGTTTGTTTAGCCAAATTCTGAGGTTTGCAAAGGATTCTGGGTAACAGAACCTGGTCAGAGCCCCACAAGTCACCCCATCTTGGATTCCCCTAGGTCTCTAGTTTTCAAAATGCACAGGTTTGGTAGGTTTCCCTAGGTGCTGGCTGAGCTAGAGGCCAAAATCTACAGGTAGGCACTTTGCAAAAAACACCTCTGTTTTTTGTCAAAAAATGGGATGTGTCCACGTTGTGTTTTGGGCCATTTCCTGTTGCGGGCGCTAGGCCTACTCACACAAGTGAGGTATAATTTTTATCGGGAGACTTGGGGGAACATAGAATGCAAAGCAAATGTTTTTGCCCCTTGTATTTCTCTACATTTTTTCCTTCCAAATTTAAGAGAGTGTGTAAAAAAGACTTCTATTTGAGAAATGCCCTGTAATTCACATGCTAGTATGGGCACCCCGGAATTCTGAGATGTGCAAATAACCACTGCTCCTCAACACCTTATCTTGTGCCCATTTTGGTAATACAAAGGTTTTCTTGATAGATATTTTTTACTCTTTATATTTCAGCAAATGAATTGCTGTATGCCCGGTATAGAATGAAAATCCACTGCAGGGAGCAGGTCATTTATTGGCTCTGGGTACCTAGAGTTCTTGATTAATCTACAAGCCCTATATATCCCCGCAACCAGAGGAGACAGCAGACATAACAGTATATTGCTTTCAAAAATCTAACATTGCCGGAAAAAGTTACAGAGTAAAATGTAGAGAAAAATGAAAGTTTTTTTCACCTCAATTTCAAATATTTTTTTTTCCAGTTGTTATTTTCTGTAGGAAACCCTTGTAGGATCTACCCAAATAACCCCTTGCTGAATTCAGATTTTTGTATGCTTTTCAGAAATGTTTTGGTTTCTGTGATCCAGTATTGGTTTAATGCCCATTTCTGTAACTGACTGGCAGGAGGCTGAAAGCACAACAAATCGTAAAAATGGGGTTTGTCCCAGTAAAATGCCAAATTTGTGTTGAAAAATTGGGTTTTATGATTTAAGTCTGCCTGTTTCTGAAAGCTGGGAATCTGGTGATTTTAGCACCGCAAACCCTTTGTTGATGCCATTTTCAGGGAAAAAACCACAAGCCTTCTTCTGCAGCCCCTTTTTCCCATTTGTTTGAAAAAAACGAAATTTCCATTATATTTTGGCTAATTTCTTGGCCTCCTTCTGGGGAACCCACAAAGTCTGAGTACCTCTAGAATCCATAAGATGTTGGAAAAAAAGGCCGCAAATTTGGTGTAGGTAGCTTATGTGTACAAAAAGTTAGGAGGGCCTAAGCGCAATTTGGCCCAAATAGCCAAAAAAAAGGCTCGGCACAGGAGGGGGGAAAAGGCCTGGCAGCGAAGGGAAAAAGAACTGTCATGTTGGCATAGATTTTGTGATAAGTTTTTGGGCCTTTGGTAGGTTTCTATTTCTTTTATAATCTGCTTTTAGTTATCAGTTCTAAGTAACTTAGGGCCAGATGTAGGTAAGTTTGAGTTTGCGACTCGCAAATTGCGAGTTTGAGCGACTCACAATTTGCGAGTTGCAAACCCATATGCAGGATGGTGTCCCAGACACCATCTGCGAATTGCAAGGGGGTTGCAAAGACCCACCTCATTAATATTAATGAGGCGGTTCGCAATTTGCGACCCCCTTGCGATTCGCTGCTCTCACAGGGATGGTGGCCTGCTGGAGACAGCAGACCACCATGTCTGTGACTGCTTTTTAATAAAGCAGTTTTTTTTTGTATTGCAGCCTAGTTTGCCTTAAAGGAAAACGAGTTGCAATGCACTCAAGAAAATGAAACTTTTTTGTTTCAATTTTTCAGAGCCATTCACAAAGGGGAAGGGGTCCTATAGGGACCCCTTCCTGTTTGCGAATGGGTTAGCACCCATTTGTAATGGGTGCTAACTGCGAATTGCTTTGCGACCGCGTTCGCGGTCACAAAGCAATTCTGCTTTGCGATGCAAATCACAAATAGGAAGGGGAACACCCCTTCCAATTTGCGAGTCGCATTCCCATTTTGCTAAAAATTTGAATGAGCATCGCGATGCACGTTTTGCATGCCGCAAACAGCAAAATTTGCTGTTTGCACCATGCAAAACGTTTTGTACATCTGGCCCTTACTCTTTTGCATTTATGAAGAATTTGACTTTAAATTGTGGCTTTTGGTCTGTTTGTTAAGTTAATGGGCAATTTGGCTAACAGATTGGTCTATTTATAGGGTCTGATTTAGATTTCAGCAGACAGGTTACTCCTTCACAATGGTGACGGATATTGCATCTGTCAAAACATAAATCCCATTATTTCCAATGGGAATTATATTATGGCGTACGTAATATCTGTCCCCGTTGTGATGGAGTAACCTGTCCATTTATATCAGGCCCATAGTTATTGGTAGATTTGCTCTTTTTGTATTACTTCTATAAAATTATGGAGTGTAGGCTGGGGTCTGCCTAGTGTAGATTGGAAGGCATTGTGCCATATTTCTACTATGTTATTGTTTTGGCTGCCTGTCCCAAGGTGCTGTCATAGATTTTCCTCCATGGTATTTGGAATTTGGATTGATGTCTGTATCCGGATCAATACGGTCTGCCAAACCAAATGTCTTCGAAGTAGTCCATTAGGGGATTAATTTGTCTTCATTTTGTTGGTAGAAAGGGCTTTCTATTAGTAAATTGTAGTGATTAGCTACCTCTGTGACAGGAGCATATGTTAGTGCTGTTATTTGTTTAATTTCAAAGGAAAACTAGGTTTGTTGAATATTCTATACTTAGTGCAAATGCTGGAGGTGTCTCCATATGCTTTGATTGACATGATACTAACAGCCTTGTATGGCTGTCTAGGGGTAACTTGTTAAAACAGTTTGATCCATGGCGTGCTCAAAGTATTTGGTTATTTTTTGGGAGCAGTAGTTGTTTATTTAATGTTTTATGTGCATTAGTAGGACATAACAAGTGCGCTTTTGTTAATTTGCTGGTAGAGCTTATATAATAGGGATATTTGTGTTTTACAATTCAACATGTATGCTGTATATCTGAGGGAATGTTTGGGATACATTTTAAGGGTACCATCCATCATCCAAGTTTGACAATGCTTTAGTAAGTTAGTTGATGTTGATAATGTTAGGATTTGTTTCTCCTTGTTTAGATTATTATATATATGTTATGTGTTATTGATAAATGTTCAAGTATTCCCATTGTCTAGAGGCAGAAGGAGTATCGCTGGTGGATTTTTAGTTCAGGCAATTAAACTTTCTAAAGTGGGTATAGGTGGTAGTTGGCTTTTGATGTGTTTGGAACTTTAGGTAGTACATTTATAAGGATTTAGGCTGTGGGTTCCTGGTAGCTAATGCTTATCTCTCGTATGTCCTACAATACCTCCCTTACTTCTATTACTGTCACATTTTGGTGTTGGTTGTACTCTCTTGCATGAAATACAACATCTTCTTTTGTAGTTTCCCTCTCATAGTGTGCATTAGAATACTATTTGGTAAATTTCCAATTTTCTGTTGATGCACTTTCTTGGCTGTAGGTGTAGCCCAAGTAATGTAGTAATTGCTTTTGGTTCTGCAATTTTATGTATTTTGCTGCATTTTGCTGAATTTGGCTGCCTTCTTTCATGGTCTGGTCAGACCATCTGTCAGAATTTCCTAGTCCTGCAGCAGTTGTCAGTTTTGAAGTATTTATTTGCTTAAATCATCATGCTTTTTGTGGTGTCGATTTAATTGCTTTCCAGATTTTTTAGGTTAAAGATGTTTATGCTGTTATTTTGTTGATTGGTTTAGTTTTACTTTGGTTGTTTTTTATCAGTTATGTCCTACTATGGTAAACGCTAATTTAGGTGTTATCTAAAATGTATGATGTATAATTTGATTGTTTTGATTATACATTTAGGTCCCCTGAGCAGATTAATAGATCCCGCCTCCCATCCTCCCAATACTTTGTCATATTTGCGGGCCATCCCTTACCATCATAGACCAGTTTTTCTTTGATCCTGCATAGTTCTATCCCATCCCTCCACTCAAGGAGTCCTGTGCAGCATGTACAGCCCCAATTTTGGGCAATATCTCTTTTTTGTTACCATGTAACCAGGTTGATCAGTAATTCATCATAAGGTGTAACCTCAGAGTCCATCCACACTTCTGGATGTGCCTTCAATGTGGACCCCCACAGCCTCTGCCAGAGATTTTGTCACTTCCTCCCAGAAGGCACTGGACATCTGAGGCCGTACCTATTTTATGTAGTGATACAGGAGTGTAGTAGTTCTGGTGGTAGGTTTAATTATATTAGATGGAAGCTGGTTCTGACAGCTGCTTTCCTTGGAAATTGTAGGCCATTGGCCTCCAGCTCCTCCATATCTTCGTGCCATTTTGTCCCCGACGTGTTAGCTCTCCCTGTATGTTTCTCATCAGTATAAGATATGAAAGGGAGAAGGGTTTGGTGGCCAAGCGTCCATCTAACAGTTGTTGTTCTTCTCTGGGAATCCTAGCCTACAGGGCATGTCTTATCTACAGGTATTTAAATATCTGGGTGTTGGTTATTTTATCATCATCTCGTAGGTTTGCAAACTGAAGCATTCAATTAGCATCCCTTACATCCTACAGTTCTGAAAGACTGATCAGGTCTGTTAGAAATTGGATCTTTGGTTGGCAGTCAGGTTACCCCCTGCCCAAGCAAGGACCCTCACTCGAGTCAAGGTAAGTCACACATAATGCAAATTATCCTGTGCCCAACCTATGGTAGTTAGGCACTGAGCAGTCAGGCTTAACTTATAAGGCAATGTGTAAAGTATTTGTGCAATAAATCATGAAATACCACAGTAGAACACCACAAAATACACCACACAGAGTTTAGAAAAATATATAATATTTATCTAGTAAGATGCAGGTCAAAACAATTAAGATGCAATAAGTATGTGTTTAAATATCACTGTAAAAATGATATAAAGTGTCTTTAGTCTCTTAAAAATGACAATTGTCTCTTGCAAGCACAAAGTACCTGGTTGTGTGGAAAACAGAGAGGTGTGTGTTGATTTCTCGGGCCTCACATGACGATGCATCATTTATTTTTCATGCAGGGTAGGCTTTGCGTTGATTTCCGGCACCCGGTCTTGGGTCCTCTTCGGGTTGCGGGGTTTTCAGACGCACCTGTGATGATGAGTTGAAATCTGGTGCTTGCAGGATGAAGTCACAGGGCTGCATTGATCCAGTGGAGTTGCATGGAAATTTCTACAGCACAGCAGGTGCTGCATCAATTCCTCTCAGGAAGTCGGCTGTATCATTCCGGCTCAGCTTTGAGTCGATCCACTGGACCGTGCATCGAAAGTCCGGTCACCACTCTGGCGATGCATACATCTTCTCCTTGCAAAGTTGGGCTGCATCGTTCCAGTTTGGGGTGCAGTGATTTTTTTATCACGATGCAGGCTGTGCGTCATTTTCTGCAGGCTGTGCATCGATTTCTGCCGCCCAGGGAGTCCTTCTTGCAGGAATGAAGTCTTTTTGGTCCTGGGACATCAGGCAACAGGAGGCAAGCTCTATCTAAGCCCTTGGAGAGCACTTCTTAGCACAGCCAGAGAGCAGCAAGGCAGCAGGGCAACAGCAAGGTTGTCTGAGTGAGTGCACAAGGGAGATGTCAACTAAACCTAGCCAGATGTGGATTGGAAGGCACAGAAGGATTTGAGTGTAGAGAAATGCTCACTTTCTAAAAGTAGCCTTCCTAAAATAGTAATATAAAATCAAACTTCACCATTAAGCAGGATTTTGTATCACCATTCTGGCCATACTAAATATGACCTTCCCACTCATTTCAGATCAGGATCTACCACTCAACCAGTATATGAGGGTAACCCTAATGCTATCCTATGAAAGGAGCAGGCCTCACAGCAGTGTAAAAACTAATTTAGGAGTTTTACACTACCAGGACACATAGAACACACATGTTCAAGTCCTGCCTTTTACCTACATAGCACTCTGCCCTATGGGTTACATAGGGCCTACCTTAGGGGTGACGTATATGTAGAAAAAGGGGAATTTAAGGCTTTTCAAGTACTTTTAAATACCAAGTCGAAGTGGCAATGTAACTGCACCCACAGGCACTGCAGAGGCAGGCCTGAGACATGGTTAGGGGGCTACTTATGTGGGTGGCACAACCAGTGTTGCAGCCCACTAGTAGCATTTAATTTACAGGCCATGGGCACATGTAGTGTACTTGGCTAGGGATTTCCAAGTAAATTAAATAAGCCAATTGGGTATGAGCCAATGTCACCATGTTTTAAGGAGAGAGCATATGCACTTAAGCACTGATTAGCAGTGGTAAAGTGCGCAGACTCCTAAAGCCAGCAAAAATGAGGTCAGAAAAAGAGAAGGAGGAAGGCAAAAAGTTTGGGGGTGACCCTGCAGAAAGGCCATTTCAAACAAGGTCCTATTGTTTAAAGTCTGGCAAGTCCAGTACTAGGTGGAGGCTTATGCCCGCACCGAGCAGGATTCTTGGTGTTAATTGCTTTACCCACCCCATTTCTCTAGTCAGTTTATACCTTATGGATATGACCATGGCAGTGAGGGCTGTGGTGGTATTTCCCCCATACATTATACGGAGGTATCCCCTTCTGCCAAATATTTCTCGATCCATCTTAAATGTGTGGTTCTTCAGTGGGGTGTATGCCCACTTGTTTATGATGTGTACCATTGCTGCTTCATAGTATTTCTGAATGTATGGTAGTGCAATGCCCCCGGTGCATACTCTGCAGTATGGAGAGCATGATTCATGCCGGCCACTGACCAAATGAACAACCACAGTCCCCTGTACATGATCTGACAGAAGGTGTCAGGGATTTCATAGGGGCTGTTTTGCACGATGTAGGTAAATCTGTGTAGTAAAATTATCTTGAATAAAACTTCTTCCCATAAGTGAAAGTGCAGGTCTGTCTAGTATTTTATGTCAGTCTCTAGATTCCACAGCAGTGGTCCTATATTATCTTTGTATTATGTACATTACTCTCTGAAGATCCACACTGAATTATCACTTTCAGCAGAAGGGGTAGTGTGTCCTCCGCTAAGGGGAATATCAGGAATTTCTCTGAGTTAATCCCCAGCCCAGAGTAAGTGACATAAATTATGAATATTTTCTGAAGGCGCTTTAGTGAGATGTCTAGTTCTGCTATGTAAAGCAGGATATCATCAACGGACAGCAACATCCAGTCCTTCCTGAATTGCTCCAGCGCTAGTCCCATAGCTGGGAATCAACCTGGATCTACTCAGCAAGTGCCTCTATAGTGATGGCAAACAGCTTCATTGACATGGGACATCCCTGTCTCTTACCCTTCCGAATGGGGAATTCCTTGAATAGGATTCCATTCACCTTAATTATGGCCCTGGGCTTTGCATACAAGAAGCACATTAGTGAACAAAAAGGGACATTATATGGAGTAAAATGCTTTGCTCATGTCTAGCGAAGCAATGGCCAGTGGGATCCCCAAGTTATCTGCAGCCTCTATGCCATTGTACAGCCTTAGGAGATTCAATCTAGTCTACCTGCAGGAAATAAACCTGTTCTGGCCTGGGTGGATCAGATCCAAGATAATGCCCTGTGGTTTGTTCACAAAGGCATTGGTGAGAATGTTTGTATCTGCGTTAAGGAGAGAGATTGGTCTCTACGAGTACCAATGTTCTTGAGGCTTGCCTGTCTTGGAGATCAAAACTGTCGTCCCAGTTCAGAGATCTCTTGGACACTCCCCTCATGTATACTGTGGTATGCCCCTCATCTATTGGGTCTGCTACTCTACCCTCCATTTGCATGAAAAATTCTACCGGGAGCCCATTTGGACCTGGGTCCTCCCAGAGAGGAGCTGGGTGACTGCCAAGATTATTTCATCATGTGTGAAGTTGACCTCTAATTATAGATCAGCTGTACTCTCTAGTCACTTACAGGGACAAAAACCCCTCGCACATTTCCCTTGTTCCGATTCCAAGAATGTCAACTGCTGTAGAAGTTCTTCATATATTTGGCCATTGTGTCCAAGATGTCCTCACTGATGGTCAGGCCATTTGATGCAATAATGCCTTCAATATGATTCCTTTACCAGTTGGCCGCACTCAGCCATGGCAGACGTTTCTCTACCTAGTCCCCTAGTTATATACATTTCTTCTGGGTGATATTTGCCTGCTTAACTTCTTCTGTGACCAGAGAGCTGAATTGTTCCATTTTGGTCAAGATGCTCAGCCTGGTGGTGACTGCTGGATTTGTGGGATACTGTGCCTCCAAGTCCTTAAGTTCCAGGTCTAGGTCTAGGGGATGTCAAGTTCTTTTTATTTTTTCCTATATCTCATCTGCCATGATTACCCCCTTGATGGTGGCTTTGTATGCCTCCCACCTGATCAGTGCATCTACCTAAGTCTCAGGGTTTTCTTTGAAATAATACTCTGTGCATTGTCAAGAAATTCCAGTACCTCCTCATTGGACTGGTGCCACAATGCCTTTCTCCATTTTGTCTGGTCTCACAGTTTTGATCTTTTAATTTTTTCCTGTATCTCGGCTGCCATGATTACCCCCTTGATGGTGGCTTTGTATGCCTCCCACCTGATCAGTGCATCTACCTAAGTCTCAGGGTTTTCTTTGAAATAATACTCTGTGCATTGTCAAGAAATTCCACTACCTCCTCATTGGACTGGTGCCACAATGCCTTTCTCCATTTTGTCTGGTCTCACAGTTTTGTTGTCACCAATATGATACTTAGCAGTGAGTGGTATGATATCCCCCATGCCATAAATTCTGCCTTGGGGAACCTGTGGAGTGTCTGCAATAGTGTAAGAAAGTAGTCTAGTCATGAGGGGGTGTTGTGTGCCCCAGAGAAGTAAGAGTATTCTTCTTCCTTCCTATGCAGTGATCTCTATATCCTCCAGTCCCATTGCTTTCACAAAATCACCCAGTGTCCCAGCACAGGGGTTGCTGATCTGAGTGGAGGAGGTCCTATCTAGTTGTGGGTGCATTTTCATTAGACCTGGGTGGAGCTTACAGAATTTTACTCAGCGCAATTCCTCAGAGTTGCAAAAACTCTCCACAGGATTCTGCGCAGCTCCGCAAATGGGCTAATATTGCTCGTCTACCTGTTCAAGCTGCTTTTTCAGAGCAGTAACATGTTCGCACTGAAAAATCATCACAAACGGCACCACGTGGTGTGCAAGGGCATGACCATTTTGTTTTGCTTGCTTCTGTCTTTTCTTGATGCCTGCATTTAATATTGTCTATCCCAATCCATTCAACCCCATCTGCTCTGTCCTATTCCTCCATCCCTACATTTCCATTCTTAGTTTGTTTTTGTGTCACTGTACCTGTGTTTATTTTTGTGTTTACTTTAGGTCTTGGCAATTTGTTTCTACTTTATTTTTTTTCTGCTCCTCTTTCACTTCAGTCTCACTCGACTTCCTTCTTTCCTTCTTCATTAACTCTACTCTATGGCAGAAGCAGGCAGCACGAACGCCACCTGAACACAATGTGTGGAGCGCACAAGGGAAGGAGTGTGGCCCGCCACATCATTTGTGAGGTGGAAGTGGTGGCACTCAATTTTTGGGTGCAGCTCCACCTTCCTCACTGGACAACAGCAGACGGCAGGCTTGGCAAGGGCTATGCCCTATGGGAGCATCAGCTGCTATGGGGGCAAATGTGGAGGTGTGTGCACCTACTATTCTGTCTGCCAGCTTATTGTGGTCGGACCTGAGTAGGTTCACCTCCTAATAGACTGAGTCAATTTTATGTTCCAGAGCCACCTTGGTCTTTTTTATCACCATCAGTATGGTTTTTGTATGTGTTTGTAGGCCGCTTTCAGAAAGTCAGGGGCATTTGTTCATTGCCCCAGGCATCTGTGCATGAAGTGTCATCCCCTGCTAGTTTGATAATTTTGTTGCAGACCATAGTGTTTCCGTATCGTGTCGGTCCTGTTTCACCAAGTGTCCAGGTATGTTGCCCAGATGTGGCTTCCTGAGTCTCATGTGAACCGCTACCGATGGGTGCTGTGATTTCACTCCCTTGGGAGAGCTGCCCCACTCAGTCTAATCGGGGGTTATTGGCCTCATTTAATTGTGTGGTGGGCTGATGGTGGTATCCCCCAAATTCTAATGTTCCCTCTGCAGCAGCCTGGGCACAACATCTCTCTTCTACTTGCCATACCTATGCTTGTTGGTGGGCTGTGGAGCAACTGTCATCCCTCACAAGAGGCCTCAAAGATAACCGGTCTTCCAATGTCACAGGGAGGCTGTCCAGTCCCCTAGCACCGCAGCAGCAAAGTGTGGTGGCCTCTTCCCAACTGGTGGCAAGGTAGGGTGGGAGCCAAAACCCGCCCCAGGCACAGCAATCAATAGGCCACTAGTGTGTTGTTCTCTCAAGCAGCTGTTCAGTTTTCAGATGATTGTTATTGGCCTCAGTGCACAATGGCAATACTCAGGGCCTCCAGAGCACCGGGGGCATGCCCTGTGTTGGGAGCCACAGCATCGTATCGACATTCACCTGTGCGCAGGTTCTCCTCTGTGCCTTCTCCGCTCTCTGGGTCTTTTCACCCACTGCAGTATTGAGAGTTTCAGAGGCAAGGGGAGGACCAAACTCCCAGCTCCAGTTGTTGTTTTCCTCACTGCTCTCTCTTGTGCGGGTATGAGCACACGGTCAGTGTGACAGGCAAAGATGGCAGTTGTCCCTCTTTGTGTCAATCAGGGCTGGCTTTAGCACTGGTGGCATCCCGTGTGACATTCTTTTTGGCACCTCCTCCACCCCATGACTATCTCCTCATCTCTCCTTAATCCCTCTTTCACATACATTCATTTGTTTTAAAGCACTTGTAAATGCATGCTGGCTTTACTAATTCACTCAGCTGTCCTCATAGAATACAGATCTGTTCTTTGCTGTAGGTTTATAAGCCCTCTATGCTACTTTATGTTGAGTCAAAGCTGTTGTTAGATAAAACTCCCATCTCTCTCCCTACCAGGGACATTAATCAAAAGAGTTATCTTGACATTGTAATTGCTTACTGAAGGCTGGACGCAAAAGGAACTTTTCAGCAGGTGCTTTTAAAATGCAAGATTCGTAAGTTATTGCTTAACACAGTACCCCCCTGAGGTCAGCACCCTCCAATCCAGGTCAGCAACCAGTGCGGTTGCACTGCTTGCACCGCCATAAGGCCGGCCCTGGTGTCAGTCCAAGAGTAGTTTGGCAGGTACTTCCTGCCTCACCTCTGTCTCTCTTGGTGTCCCCTGGGTAATCTTCATTCTCTGAGAAACAGATCCCCATGATTGACAATCCTGGCGGGGCCAGGATGGTGTCACTCATGGGCCATGGCATGGGAGTTCAAGCCTTAGGCAGCCATTAGCATGCTACTCCAAGCCCCATAGCATTATTTATATTTCTTAATGATAATTTAATTACTTTGATGATGCTGAAGAAGATGTCTTAATTAGAAATTATCAATGAGTGCTTATGTATTTTGAATAATGAATTTTGTAGGAAATGAAATAACATAGAGAAAAATCAAATAATATGCATGTTTGAAAAAGTGACCTCGAAGAATGGCCACCAGTGTTCATGAAATCTACTAATTAATGATTAATATGTATGAAATATTGAAAATATATTAATTTAATGTAGTAATGTAGTAATGTCATATTAAAGGTTGTGCAGTATGTTCTTATGTATTAATTGTAGGACTTAACTTAGCGAGTGTCTTGGCCTACTTTGTCTCATACAGAAGTTGTATTTCTTAGCGTTTAATAAAAAATGCTGACAGAGTGAACTAACTATGAAATGTTCATTGTCTATTTGAAAATGCTTAGCAGAAGCTTTCCATGAGAACCGACTAACAGGAGACAGTGTCCTTAAAATGTATCGAGCTGTATGTAATGTGAGCAAGAGGTTCTTTCCCCGGATGCGAACAATGAAGACACTGACTGGAGAAGAAGATGCAACAAATTCGATACCTGACGAGCCGGTTGATCAGAACATCGTAAAACAGACCAATCAACAACGTGTGAAGGAAGAAATATTAGAATTCATAGATTTGGTATAGAAGAATTATTGGGTAGAGTAAAAAGTACGATCAATTGACCAATAGGGAATTAGGGGATAGTTTGGGTGACTTTGATATAACAACGCGACAAAGGGAACTTAGACAGATTGAAGATTGCAAGACTGGAGATCTAGAGTGATGGAGCGAGAAGAAGAGACTCAAGACTATGTCATTGGGCTCATACTCTCTGACTGAGAGCTTGATGTGTTGCTGATTGATTGATGACCTGAGGACGAAGACTGTTTCTGTTCCATGGATAGATAAATACGACAATATGACTGAAATGCATTTTTATGCCTTTTCTTTCTAGGTACCAACTGCGCTGTCTAGATTAGTTTTCCTTAGCTAGATGTTTTCTAAATTAATGTTTTCAATTGTTTTGCATGAAGCCCCACATGCTGATGCTAATCTGGGATAGTTGAGGTTATCTATATGACGGTTGACAAATTGCAGAGACAAATGGTTGACAAACTATTTTGCTGAACTCTATGGATTATGTAGCACTATTGAAGCTAACTTTGCTGATGATTTGCACTGATGCTTTAGAATGTATTATGATTCAAGCATTGATTGGGTTGTGCTTCTTGTGTCTTTTTGGTTAACCAATATTAGTATTATTTTCATTTGATTCGATTATTGAGATTAATCTACATGATTTTAGCAAGCATTGTTAATATAAGGGAATTAAACTTACTAAACTTACTAATGGTGTGGTTAATCATGACTGAAAATTCATGGTGCATGACAATTACTGACTCCATTGATTTTTGATTTGACTAATGATTATTGATTATTGTGTATTGATTAATGTTTCTGTTCTCGAGCCATGGTAAGAACATATTTAACGAGTCCAAAGATTAATCGACGTACACGTGTCCCCTTGTAAATTTACTTATTAAGGACCGATGCGCTAACAGTTATGGTAGCAGATCGATGGTTAGTCTCTTTAAGAGCTTGCCATAGGTGTTAAGTACAAAGTGACAGGTGTTAACAGTTATGGTGGAGGGACCGATTGGTAGGTCTCTTTGAGAGCTTGCCGTAGGTGTCCAGGGCGGAGTAATAGGCGTTAACAGTTGTGGTAAGAGACAGATGGACAGGTATTCCTAGTTATGGTGATAGTTTAAGATTGATCCATTAAGAGTTCACTATTTTTGAGATTTTATTTTGTTTTTCAAAATGATAATTGGAGAGAAAATGATGTTCCCCTCAACCTAGAAATGACTTTCCCAGATCCTGGATCCTGCTAGTAGTGTTGGATATGTTCTCAGTGTACTAGTGACAGAGTGAGTGAAATAGGTTGCGCTTGCACAGCTTATGCAAATTGCAAGTGAATTGTGACGTATGTGAGGATTTAGGGAGTCTGCATACTCCAAATGAAGTTTTAGTAGGAGTGTCCGTACTCCATAGTATGAGAATAGGGAAGTCGTCAAACTTCACATGTGTGTGGCGCTTTGTGCTCAGAAATTGTCCAGGTGGTTGTTTATGTATTGACCCTGCGTGGTCTAAGACTCTGGAGTATATTGAAAAGTGTATGAGACACTTGGTTATATGTTATAATCTGTCTGGTTTAGTAGGTGGATCGGGTGTGGTCAACGAGTCAGTGTGTGAGTTAAGTGGGTGTAAGAAAATTTTGACTGAGATTTGGGAGTTCTATGTGCACCAGGACAACCCATTAATCAGTTGAGGGTAAAATTTGCGGGTCAAATTTTGCTTGTGAATCTGGGAGACCAAGAAAGAGGAATAGCTGTATGAGTGAAACGGCCATCAGTGAAAATCCATAAGGATTCTGAAGCAATTGTGCTACCTTTCCTGTAGTAAAACAGCAGATTTGTTTTTGTTTTTTGATTAGTGCTCGCAATATTTTGCATTAGTTTTGTGTGGATTGGAGTTTAGGAGGACGAGCCTCAAGACTTTGTCAGCTGCAGTACATGTGAGTGTGACGTTATTACAGTCACGCAGGGATAGGTCAGTTAGCGTGAAGGGTCACGCACGGATTGGCAGCCGTCCGTGAGAGGCAATTGGTTGAGAACATGGGTGAAAGGAATCTTGGGAGTAAAAGTCATTTCCTTATTTGATTTTGAATAAACAGAAATAGAAAAGATGATGCTTTTTAAGGCATTGAAGAGTGCTCGAAGGGGATATACGTACATTAGAGCAAATGTAGGAGAGCCTACCCTGCCAGAGAATACACCAGCTTACATTGTAATGGAGGAACGAGGTGCCGCACCATATCTTTGGTTAAAGCAATGGTGCAAGTTAACAGAGAAAAATGGGAATTTAGCATTGCCAGAGAATGGGATGTTCAATTTGAGAATTTTTGAGCAATTGCAGATGGGGCTATATGAATCGAAGCCCCTGTCGAGACCAGCACAGTTTGAGGCATTAGCAGTGTAGGAGCTGGTAGCTCGACAGCAGTAGCAAATGAAATTCGAGAGGAGAATGAGAAGGGTAGAAAATACTTTAGCAGAGGCTAAATGGGATTGGGAGCAGAAAAGATGGAGATCAAAGACTTTGCAGGGAGTTAAATTGTTCCCTGCCATTACACAGGAGGATGAGACTGAAGCAAAGGAAATGACTAGAAAAACTAATAAGAGTCCGTCTTAGAGTAAGGGAGATAAAAGGTCTTCCATAGTGGAGGAATAATCAGATGCTGAGGATCTTGTTACAGAGGTATTGAGAGATCGACCACCACTGTATGCGGTGCATGAGAGTGGTTCGAGTACTAGTGCTCATCAAACAGCCCCTGCACAGGCAATGGGGACAGTGAGTATGGTACAGGTTAATGCTAGCCAGACACAGGGTGTGGTGCATGATAGTCCCAATGTGCTGATTACTCCAGAAGTTCAGTCACAGATGCATCTGCCACTGATGCAAAGAATTTATCTTGATGTGCCTATTTTGGAGACAACTTCAAACTTAGTGGTACCTATGGAGCAAGTGGTTCCGAGACCGATGTTGGTCCAGACTGAGCCGACACCAATCTTGTTGCCTCAAGTGCAGCTGCAGGTAATCCCAAGATTTATGCCAATGACAGGGACACAGTCAGACTTGAGTCCGGTAGTGAGTATGGGAGTTACTCTCCTACAGATTACAGGTGACAGAGCAGCCCCAGATGCAATATTGCTGCCGGTAACTGTTGGTCCAGCGGTACCATTATTCATGCAAAGGAATCCGATTGTGAACGAACAAGGAGCAATGCCCCAGAGTCTAATGAGGAGGGGACTAAATGAGCAAGTTCAGGTAGTCTCTTCTGTGGGCCAGACCTTTGATGGATCGAGATCCTTGTTAGATCTCAGTCCACTTGTTACACTTCCAGATACTGTGAATGGACCTGGTGCAGGTCAGAGCTTGAAGTTATTGACACTGCAGACACCAAATGCAGTTTTACAACAGGTGCCACTGGTGCACTTAAGTAACATTTCATTACAAGGACTGACACCTCAGCAGTTGACTGAATGGTTAGACAAGCTGAATACCCCCCAGAATGCCTCTAAGGGTGAGGAACCAATAAATTGTGTCAGATCGGGCATGGAAGCAGGTGAATTAGTTGAGGGAACAATGGGGGTGAATGGATTAGAGTACTACACAGATGCAGAGTTAAGATCTTTATGCCTGAGAATCACAAGAGAGGTGGGCAAGGTGCACCAGAGATTGACAGTTTGGCAGAGAAACATGGCATAGAAATTGAGAAAACAAAGCATCTGAAGAGAAGTTCCCGGTTAGATTTTGAGGCACAGTATTTTGAACACATGAGGTCTGCCGGAATGAAGGCACACCTTAAAGAATTATTGTAGAGTGCTCAGGTTTGGGGAGCATTAGAGAAGTGGGAATGGAGATGGGTGAAGAAAAGAGACAACGGGAAAAGAGAGTCTGTAGAAGTGATCGAAATCGTACAACAGGACAAGGATCCGGTGAAGATTTTACCAATGAGGGAAATCCCAGAGGGAAATTTTGGTCATGTTCCTTGGAGCAGGAGTAATATTCTATCATTTACGAAGGATTATCCAAATTTGAGGGAGAAGCCAGTAGGGTGGTATCAGCAGACAAACAGGTTTGTGAAGCTCGCAAAGTATTTGTGGTAAGACTTGAACACCTTTCTGGAGATAGTGGTTCCAGCTGATTTGTGGGTTGAGTGTAAGAGAGCGGTAGATTGGCCAACAAGTGAACTGGAGAGGGATAAGAGTATAGCTGCACCATTTCCTGAGGTAATGAAATATTACTACATGGTGATTGAGTTTCTGAAGACAAGGATTTTGCCCAAAAACATTGATTGGCAGAGGATTGATAGCACGGTGCAAGAAGTAAAGGAGTCGATACATGTGTATTATGAGAGATTGTTGAAGGCGTTCACGGAGTACAGTGGCAAGGAAGAGATTGAACCGAAGGACATGTTGCATTTTGTGTTCAGATTTGTGGAAGGACTAAAACCTGAGATAGGTCAGATGATTAAGAGTCATTTGATTTGCTTGCAGGCAAAGACGATTGAAGAGGTGTTGCAGTATGTAACGTACTGTAGTGATGAAATTGAGTTGAAGCAGAAGAAGTTGAAAGAGAAGGTTATGGTGATGCAGATTAAGGCAGCTCAAACAGGAGTGCAAGGGAGTTTTGTGCAGCAGATAACGCAGCAGCAGGGAAACGTCATGTTTAAGTCTCAGATGAGAGGTAGGGGTCGTGGAGTCAATATGAATCATGGTCCGGATTTGAATACTATAATGGTTCAGAATGATGTGCAGGGGATGAAGAAGCTATTGCTGTGTCACATTTGGGGAGCAGTGGGACACTGGAAGAGGGAGTGTCCGATGATGGCACAAGAGGGTGTTGTTAAGCAAGGTAGGGACGTCAACATATTTCAGAATGTGAGAGGACCAAGATTAAGGGGTCCCAATCCAAATGTTCAGAATAATGTGAATCAAGTGCAAAATTTCAACCAATGCAGCCGGTGCAAATGCCCTGTGCACAAGTGTCACAGTTACAGCTGATGCAGCAGTAGGTTCCCATGGTACCTAGAGAGCAAATGTAGATACCTCAAGCCCTGATGTAGCAGCAACAAATGTGCTTTCTCAACAGGTCACAGGTCAGAGACAAGACAGAAATACTTACACAGTGCACCAATTCCCGTTACACAGTGAGAATTAAATAAATGGTGAATGGATAAGTGACAGTTCAGATGAGGAGCCTTGTGTGCTTGTGACTTCTTTAGAAGTGAATCAGAGGGGACCGTATGTGAGGGGAAGGGTTATGAGTCACAGAGTTTCATTTCTGGTGGACACAAGAGCTACACGCTCTACTGTAAGAAATGCAGAGGTCCCAGTTCTGCCCCTTTCATGAAGAACAGTTGAAGTTGGAGGAGTAGAAAACACGTATTTGACAAACCCGATCACAGATCCAGTGAAAGTAGAGATTTGCAATTTTCAGGTACTGTATATGTTTGTGGTCTGCGATTCGAGTCCGGTATCTCTACTGGGAAGTGACTTGTGGCCAGATGTACCAAAGGATTTTACCCATTCTGTGTCTATGGGAAAATGCTTTAGTACATATTGCCCTTGCTGTATAAGACAAGGTGTTTGATTACTTGTTCAAATGATGGAATCGAGATCCAGACAAATAGTGATGATGAGGAAGACCCAGCTCCAGAGACTGAGTGTGAAACTACAAATGAGCAATACCCCTTAATTGAGTTTTTTCCAATGTTCACAGTGAGAGAGCTTCATTGCAATTTACAGGGAACAGTGCAAGAGAACGTGTGGGACATGACAGGGAAAGAAGTGGGTTTGATCAAGGGAGTGGAGCCCATTAAAGTTACCTTGAAGCCAAAAGCAATGTTTCCACAGCTTCCACAGTACAACATGCCACAAGATGTCCTGATGAAGGTGGCTCAGATAATTGCTGATTTTGTGAAGCAGGGAGTTTTGAAGAAGGTGTTGAGCATTCAATGTAATTCACCAATAATGGGGTTGAAGAAACCATGTGGGAAGGTTCTAATTGTTCAGGATTTGAGAAAAATAAATGACATTGCGGTCAAATGGTGTCCCTTAGTGCCCAATCCAGCTATAATAATGTTTCAGATTCCATGCGATGCAGAATGGTTCACAGTGGTTGATTTGTCACAAGCGTTCTTCTCTGTGCCTCTTCATGAGGATAGTCAATTTTTCTTTAGTTTCAAATTCCTGGATCAAGTCTACTGCTGGTGTAGACTTCCTCAGGGGTACACGAAGTAACCTTCCTTATTTAACTAGATCTTGAAAAATAATTTGGAGTTGTTAGAATTGCCTTTCCATTCGACTCTGGTACAGTACATTGATGACTTATTGATTGCATCCAAGACAAGGGACAAGTGTAAGTATGATATGATTGCCCTGTTGAATCATTTGAGAAAGTATGGTCACAAAGTGTCACCACTGAAATTTCAGTACTGTCAGAAGGTAGTGAAGTACTTGGGTCACCAGATTGAGAAAGGGTCGAGGAAAATATCCAGAGAGAGGATTACAATTATACTACAGATAAGGCCCCCCCCGACCACACAGAGGGATGTCAGGATGTTTCTGGGAATAGTGGGCTATTGTTACCAATGGATTCTGAATTTTTCAGAAATTTTCAAACTATTGCAGAAATTGACCCATAAGGATGTCACTGATCCCATAGTACTAGACCAGGATGAGATGAAAGTGTTCACTGTGTTGAGAGAGAGTGTGTGCAGACCTCCAGCATTGGGTATGCCTGACTACATGAAACCTTTCACATTGTTTTGTCATGAGCATGATGCATGTTCATTGTCTGTCTTGACGCAGGTCCATGGAGGTGCTCATCGCCCAGTAGCATATTTTTCAGCTACCTTGGACCCAGTTGCAGCAGCCCTAGCAGGGTGTTTGCGTCAAGTGGCCACAGTTGGTCAGTGTCTTTCACAGTGTGAAGGAGTAGTGATGGGATATCCCCTGACTGTAATTGTCCCTCACTCAATTGAAATTTTGTTGACAAGGACGAAAACCTAATACTTGACAGGCGCTAGGTTAACTAGATATGAGACAAGTATTTTGGGTGCTCCAAACGTGACATTGAAAAGATGTACAGTGCTGAACCCGGCAACTTTACTTCCAAGTGATACAACTGAAATTGAAAAAGAGGAAGATGTTGAACATGATTGTCTTGAAGCAACTGAGTTCTGCACAAAACCGAGACTTAATATCAGAGATACCCGACTGGAAGAAAATGACCACATTTTTTTGTTGATGGTTCTTGTCTGAGAGACAACACAGGGACACTAAAAGCAGGAAATGCTGTTTGCACAATTACAGGTACATTAGAAGCTTCCTGGCTTGAAGGAGTGTATTCTGCTCAGGTAGCGGAGTTGATAGCTCTTACTAGATTGTGCCATGTTTCTACTCGATTGATAGTTACTATCTATACAGATAGTCAATATGGATTCAGAATAGTTCATGATTTTGGTAAATTGTGGTCGCAGAGAGGTTTTCTGACCTCTACTGGATCACCAGCAAGAAATGGTGAAAGAATAAAGGAGCTGTTGTATGCAATTCAACTGCCTGAAGAAATTGCTGTGGTGAAATGCAGTGCACATCTAAAGTCACAAGCCTGTGCGTCCTTGGGAAATGGATATGCGGATCAAGTCACAAGGTTTTGCACATTGAACTATATATCTTTCAAAGACAAGTGGGAATTGTTACCTAAAGAAGACACTACATGTACAAGTTTTGCATTAAAGGTGATACATTGGAAGAGTTAAAATCTTCACAGAGTAATGTTGACAAAGAGGAGAAATGTTCCTGGAGCAAAATGAAATGTGTCCAGAGACAAGATGAGTTGTGGGTATCTGAGGAGGGTCAACTGGTTTTGCCAAATAGTCTGTCATCCCAGATGGAAAGGTATTATCATGGTCAGACACACATTGGGAGGCATGCTATGGTTCGTCTGTTCAAAATTGGCTGGTTTAACCCCACGTTTAGAGAAGCAGCTGGAGCAGTATGTCATTCTTGTGTCATTTGTCAACAATTAAATGCGGGGAAAGGGACCGTGGTTCATTTGAGCCACATTGAAAGAGCAGGAGGTCCATTCAGCAGAATGCAGTTGGATTTCATTGAGATGCCTGCGTGTGGAGGTTTGAGATATGTGTTGATGATTGTTTGCATCTTTAGTCATTCGATTGAAGCGTACCCTACACAGAGAAATGATAGCCTCACTGTAGCAAAATTGCTGCTTAGGGAACTGATACCGCGCTTCGGATTTCTGACTCTTTAGAATCAGATAGGGGAAGGCACTTCAGTAATGAGGTGATTAAACTATTGTGTGCAGCATTAAACATTGAGCAGCAGTTGCATTGTAGTTACCGCCCTGAAGCATCAGGACTAGTGGAGCAAATAAATGGTACTTTGAAGTCAAGAATTGCAAACATGTGTGCAGCTACGAATCTGAAATGGCCTGATGCATTGCCTTTGGTATTGATGTCGATGAGAAACACACCTGACAGAAAGACAGGATTGTCGCCCCATGAGATCCTCATGGGCAGAGCAATAAGGTTGCCATCAGTTCCAGCAAATGCACTTGTCAACATTACAGATGATATGGTGTTGGTTTACTGCAGGGGCCTGGCTGATGTAGTCCGCTCTTTCTCTCAGGAGGTGGAGACCACCACACTGCCACCGATCCACGATTCAGGGCAGAACCTGAGAGCTGGTGACTGGTGTGTTGTCCGGAAGCACATGTGCAAGATGTGTACCAAGTGGTCCTAATGACTACGACAGCTATGAAGTGTGCCACAATCCCGAACTGGAGTCACGCAAGTCACACAAAGAAAGTGGCATGTCCACTGGATCATGAAGAAGCGTTTTTGAGAGTACCAACAACTGTGTGACAAATTACAGCACCAGAAAAGGAGCAAGGAAGAACTGAAGCTGAACTTGAGCTAGTTGAGGATGGTTCCATCACCCTGTGAGGGACGAAGGTGTTGATCTCCAGGAAGGTTCTGGGGAACCTACCACAACCAAAACAACAGGATAGCCTGATATAGATGGGGTTGTCCAAGAAAGAAATGAATCCAAGAGGCAAAGAGAGCAAGTTCCATACCCAGAAGGTGAGGGACTTGAGCTGGATCAAAGTCAAAGTGATCCAACTCCTCCTGAGCCAGTTGCAGGTCAGTCAAGAGAAAACACCACGCAGAGAGAAAAGGATTCAAGTTCAGTCCTGAAGAGAATACTGACAGAAGGTTCACAAAAAGGAGATAAGTTGCTGAATTCGCAAGTGGAGAAAAGAAAAGAGGTGACTCTCGAACTAACAATAGAGGAAGAAGTAGAGACTACGAGAAAGGAAGAGTTAAGTGAAGTAGAGCTGAATGGTGATCTAAAGTTGTACAGAAAGAGAATAGCAAGTCGAAGACGCGCAGGTCCTGAATGGGCGTAGGCAACTACAAATAAATGGCAACAAGAGTTTATGTCCTTTTGTTTTGATAGGGAAGTTACGAGTCAATATATTGAGGTGACCTGAAAAAGATTCATGAACTAAACTGTTGGAACAATCTGAGAAATTACTTTGAGAAAGAGACTGTTGAAAGTAACCAGAAAGGACATTGATTATCTGATTTGACTTTAAACACCTGATTTTGACAAGCTGCTAACTGACTTTGACAAGGAAAAGGGTTCCAGGAAGTGAAACTAAAACTGCTGAAAAAGAAGAATTGTCTATTTTGATTTTTTTGCTGCACGTTTTCTAAGTTACTTCTGCTTTCTGATTCTATACAGATGATGGCTGATTTTGATAAGCAGGTTAAGAATACTAGGTGCTGTAAATATATAAGCATTGGTTTGGCAATTATGGGGGTCATTACAACACTGGCGGTAAAAGCCGCTTACCGCCGTGCAGAAGACCGCCAATACACCGCCGTGGCCACGGAA